>NC_012879.2:5593014-6907014 GCF_000003195.3 Sorghum bicolor | reverse complement strand
TGAACAAGAAGAGCACAGCGGGAATTTCGATCTCGTTTACCCAAGTAGAATGTCTTGGCGTACTCCTGGTAGACCTCCCCGCAGCGGTAAACGAGATCCTGTGCTGTGGAGCGGGGGTGTTTCCAAGCGTACTCCTGGCAGACCTCCCCGCAGCCTTGAGCCCGCCGTCCATGGGCACGGGCTCGATCCGCGCCGTCCTCGGCGCCGCGGCCGCGAGCGCCGCCTGCTTGAGCACGACCTCCTGCACCCTCTGCTCGAACGGCACGGCGAGCGCGTCGCCCCCGGGCGCCGGCGCCTCCACATGGAGGCTCGGCAGCAGCAGCGAAGGGGCGGAGTCGGGGGCGTGCCAATGGTGTTGAAACCCGCGGTGCGCACGGAGCACGGCGCCACGCCGCGGCCTCCTCGCCGCTGCCTCCCGTGTCTGGCCGAGAACTAAAAGAACCTTTGCGCCGACTGTCAAGGTGCCAACTGCAGATGCCGCCGCCGCACGCGAACCGCGTGGCCTGGAGCGCAAGCACCGGGGTACCCGCGTCGTCGCCGTCCCCTGGTGGCGCGAGGCGGTCGAGCAGCGCCGAGTAGGGGCAGTCGGTGTCGACGTCGGCCGCCGACAGGCCGGACTCCGCGAGGACGACGGGCATGGCGGCAGCGCCGACCACGACGTGGCCGTCGCAGATGCGGAGGCGGCCCGCGAGCATCGAGAAGAGACCGAGCGCAGCCTCGAACGCGGGCTGGAGGACCGTGTGAGGGTCAATGGAGTGAGAGGGTAAGAAGGACATTTTCCTATATAGGACCCACGTGCTAGACCTTTTAAACATCACAAAACAAACGGAATGGAGACGGAATGGCATACGGCTATAGCCGAAGATGAAGTTGGGCACAACGGTGCGAAACAACTGTTTAGTGGCCTACTGGTTTGGTCAATCTTTCATAATGGCATAGAGGTAAAAGTCTCCTTCGGCGGCCGCGACGATGCCGATGCAGTTGCCCTTGTGATTGGCTTTGCGGTTTCTTGCATGTGTTTTGTAAGCTTATAAAGGCCTTGTTTAGTTCCTAGAAAATTTTGCAAAATTTTTCACCTTCTCTGTCACATCGAATCTTTAAACGCATGCATGAAGTATTAAATATAGACAAAAATAAAAACTAATTGCACAGTTTGGTTGGAATTGACGAGACGAATCTTTTGAGCCTAGTTAGTCTATGATTCGACAATATTTGTCAAATACAAACGAAAGTGCTACAATGTCAATTTTCTAAAATTTTTCATAACTAAACAAGGCCAAAATATTTTAGTCAGAGCATCTCCAAAAAATTAGTTAAATCATTTTCTAAAGGTAAATTTAGTTATTGTTAAAGGAAAAACATTTTCAAAGGACTCTACAAACGATTCTTTAAATTTAGTAGCTCTCTAACTCACCTTATTCACTCCCTACTTTTAGATAGTTTACCTCACTAGCCATCTTTTATAGAGTCTGTTGGAGTACTCTAATATTTTTTTGTGAAATCTATTTTAGAGAGTAGTTAGAGCATCTCCAAGAGATTAGTCGAAAGAATTAGCTAAAGTTAGTGATTTTGATGCTATCTAAAATAAAAACCTCTCTAAAAAGTTAGACTAATCCAACAGTCGGTGTGAAAATTGCCATTATCTATATTTAAACGTGCTATATCATCGTGTTGCCCATAACTTTCTCTCCTACCCAGCACGTTCTGTCGTGTTGTTCACCGGCAGTAGCTCCTCTTGCATACGTACTCTCTCCGTCCCAAAAAATTTTAGATTTTCGTGCCACAAGTTTAACTTAATTTGTAGAAAATACGTACAATATTTATATCTCTAAATAAATTTATTAAAAAACTAGACTTAAGATCTTTCCAATGATATTAATTATGTATTATAAATATTAATATTTTTTATTATATATTTAGTTAAAGTTATTTCTCGAGAAGCGAAAATAACACTTATTTTGGGACGGAGGGAGTACATGTATATAGCATGGGGAGTGTCTTTAGTGCCAAGAACTGCAAATAGGCAGGAGATATCTGATGGGCCGGCTGCTGCCCTCGCCTGGTGGCGCAGGGGTAGGAGCCGTCGTGAGTGCGGCGCCGGGTCTAACGGCAGGCAACTCCAAGAGCTCCGATGACAGCAAGGAAGGGAAGTGTCCTTCGTGGTTCTGGTCAACGCGGTGGCCGGTGCAAGGCTTCTACTAGCGCGGCAAAGTCACGTTTCTACCAGAAGAAGGATCCCTATGTGGCTAGTGACGATGGCTGTCCAATACTAGCTAGCGAAATTTATGGAATGAAGAGAGTCTAAATTTGAAGAACCATTTACACAATCTGTTGGAGAGGTTTTTTTTCTCAATAATAGCCATATTTGGTTTTACAAAACGTCTTACCTAATCTCTTCAAGATGCTCTTTAATCAGTAAATTTGGCTAGTGTTTTTGACTAATCTCTTGGAGATGTTGCTTAGGGTGTGTTTAGTTCCCCATAAAAAGCAAAATGCAAAATATCAACTATTTTGGAATGATGGAATGCAAAATACTAAATTTTTTAGGGGTATATTTAGTTTCATCCAAAATGCAGAACTTATTATCCTCATGAGAGGCTCTTTTGGTTTTTTTGTTCTTTTGAGGTCAAAATCCAAAACAGAGAATAGCTACTTTTGCCAAAAAAATTTACATGGTATTTAGTTCCATTATGCAAAATAATGGATTAGAACCCAAAATTTGTTTGTGGTGAAATGGGAACTAAACACCCCCTTAACAAAAAAAAGTAGAGAAATTTGTAAAGTCATTTTTTTATGAAAAGCCAATATCATACACTTTCTTATATAGTTAGTTTATCTATGTTTACATATTTTCTATATTGGTATGTTTTGAGTTCATATGATTTAGAAAATTGACTCCATTGTTGAGGGTGTATCAAGAACAAGAATATGTATATATATATAATGTATAATGCATCAATCAGCCCACTTATATAGTAGTGAGCTTATTTATGACCCACCTCTTTCTTTAAATGGTATACCTCTTATTTTCTCGCAAAGTTTGTGGATTTTTATACACAGGCACTATAATCTTACATGCACTTCTCTCTCTCCTTCACCTCAGTATTCTTACTCTAAGACAATCAGCTGATGTAGGCTATGAGTCAAGGAGACATGCCTTTTGTGTCTAGGAGAAGGTGAGGTTCGACCATCCGGGTGATGTAGGTTGTGGATCAAGGAGACATGTTTTTCAGGAAAAATAAAATCTATATTAACCGTCTCAACTTTTGTGAAAGTTTATTTTTCCTCTATAAACTTCAAAATCCGAAAAAATATCCCTCTCTCAACTTTTAAAATTGTTCATCTTACCTCCCTGACTCTGTTATAACCAGTTTTGAATGCACTTTTGTCCATTTTTATTTATTTTGACTAAATCTTTGAAAAATTATAGTAAATTATAAAGAAAATAAAAATAGAAAATCCAAATTTGTTGGACTCTAAATGAGTAGATCTACACAATGAATATATACTATAATATATTTTAATATAAAGATTTTGCTTTGGCTTTAAATCCTTGCTTTTTCTGTAATTAATTAGAATAGTTCATAACTGCAGTTTGTTTGGTCCAATTGCGATGAAATTTTTACGGTGCGCTAATTATTATATGATTGAACTGTAGTAAAATTTTCATACTCGTTGCATCATATATATAGCTTATTTATAGGTTTATTTATATTTAACACGCATAAAATTCTTAGCTCTTGTTTGTTCTCTTTTTGGGTCATGGATGCATTCTAGAAATTGTACTATCCGGGAAACTCAGAAACACGATACTGCGATACATATTTAAGCTTAGAATGATTTTTTTTTTCAAAAAAAAACAAGGAAATGAACCCATAGACACAAGACAAGTGAACTAAATTCGGGTTGAATGAAGTATAGCATCGGCCACAAGTTTGTGTCACTGCCGCTGCCAAATGCCATGTCAGTATCCCATTCACCGGCCTCTCGCAGCTCGCAGTCGCATGGAGGAAGGAACTTGCAATGCTTTGCTTCAGATTTCGTAGGCACGCACCGTAAGACAGAATCGTGTTCATCTCTTGGCAAAAGGCATTCCTTCCCGCCAACCCTCTCTACGCTAACCTTGCCGCTGTCCAAATCAAGTTGCTGTCCCGTTCCCTAGGAATCCTCTTATACTAGGTCCATATCCATGCTCCCATCTCGTACGCGCCTCCTTCAAGCCACGGCGAGCGGGCCGGGGTGCGGCGACTACTCCGATCGACTAGGCAAGCTTAGCCGCCTAGCTCTGCTCTCCAATCATGTCCACGGGCGCGGCGGGCGGCGTGCGACGGCGCCGGCGGACGTGGCGCCTGTACTGGTGCTACGTGTGCGGCCGCGCGGTGCGCGCCGTCTCGTACCCGACCTCGGACGTCTTCTGCCCGCGCTGCTTCGGCCGCTTCCTGCACGAGATCGACCTGCCAGCGCCGCGGCCCGTGGTCCCGCCGGCCGACCAGTTCTTCCAGCCGCCGTTCCTCCCGCACGACGGTCCCCGCCGCTGGGTCATATACACCGGCGACGCCAGCGCGGACCCCACGGCCGACGACGCGGACACGCCGCTCCGTCGCCGCCGCCGGCGCGTCCCGTCCCCGCCGCCGGCGCCGGCGACGCGGCGTCCGGACGAGGACGAGGACGACTACGACGTCGACGCGCCACCGCCATTGCCACCACCTCCCGTTGGCTGGGACGAGTTCTTCATCGGGGCTAACCTGGACGCTCTCATCGAGCGGCTCACGCAGGACGACCGCCCTGGGCCGGCGCCGGCGCCGGAGTCAGCCATCGAGTCGCTCCCCACGGTGCAGGTCTCCCCGGCGAACCTGTCGGACGGCTCGCAGTGCCCCGTGTGCAAGGAGGAGTTCGAGCTCGGGGAGGCCGCGAGGGAGCTGCCGTGCAAGCACGCGTACCACACGGACTGCATCGTGCCGTGGCTCCGGCTCCACAATTCGTGCCCGGTCTGCCGACAGGAGCTGCCGCAGCAGCCGGCGGACGGGGCACAGGATGACGGCGGACGCGAAGAAGGAAGTGGCGAGATGGAGACGGAGACGGAGGCGCCGCCGGGGCCGGTGGTGATGGCTGGATGGGGTCCCCTGGCTTGGCTGCCATTGTCACGCGGGCCGGACGGGGACGGTCGGGTGAGGAATGAAGCGAATGACGGTGACGGTGACGGTGACGCTGACGCCGCCGGCGGTGGTTCTTGTGCACCGGCTATCCTTCAGTCTTTTGTCGTCGTCGCTGCTTGCTTTGTCGTCCTCTCGTTCTTCGTTTGAGACTAGTACGAACCGCGCGCAATGGCTGAGTAAACACATGTAGGTTTATATGCAGGTTTTGCATGCTACACATGCTAAATATAATGACATGCAGGCGGTGGTGCTCGACTACAGAATTTTCCTTTTGCTTATTGGGTAGCACATCCTTAGGGCCTTGTTTAGTTCTAAAAAGTTTTACAAAATTTTTCAGATTCCTCGTCACATCAAATCTTTATACGTATGCATGTAGTATTAAATATAGACAAAAATAAAAACTAATTGCACAGTTTGGTCGGAATTGACGAGACGAATCTTTTAAGCTTAGTTCATGATTAGATAATATTTATCAAATACAAACGAAAGTGCTACTATTCCTATTTTGCAAAATTTTTTGGAAGCCTTACCCGTTAATGATATACGTCAACACATCGAGCCTGAAAACCTCTCGACTCCTACCGGCCACACGACTCCGCGGCGACCCTTCTCCCCCAAATCATTGACCGCGCCGCCCTGCCCTATTCCGACGCGGCTGTGGTGGCCATCTCTCTCCCGACGACAGCGCTCCTCTCCCTTCCATTCCGACGACGACCACTATTCCCCGCCTTCTTCCTCAATGGCGGCGGTGGAAGCAAGCTGTCTCTCCTCTCCCACCGAATGGTGGCAGTGGCAGGCACCCTCCTCCCGCGTGGATCCGGATCCAGTTCTCGATGGCGCCTCAAGAGTCCTGCAGCAGGGCGCATCAGGCGCATGGTGTGCCCCTTCCCAGACCGACAGCGGCGGTGGTCCCTCATCCCTAGGCGGCGCCCCTATCACGCTAGGCCGCATGCGTCATCTCTGCCGGCCGGGCGGGTTTATCCAACGCGAGCGGTGCTTCTCAAAGAGGTATGAGTCCATACCTCCTCTGAAATCTGAATTAGGATTGTTGATTACTGCAACATCCATCCATTCACTTGTTTCTCATTTAGTATGTAGTTAATCCGGTAGGCAAATCTCTTGCTCACTCGTGTTGCTTCTTTCCTGATTAAGAGATCTGTCATATGTGTTGAACACGGCAGTTGAAATGTTTTTATCTTTCACTTTTGTTATGTCGAAATCATTTGTTTATCGAAATGAGATTCATATCTTAAATCCCAAATTTATCTTCTTCCTGTATCTTTGAGTCCCAAAAGTTTGTTGCTGATCTGTAGTATTTGTAGTATTTTACAGGGACAGGAATCGCACAAGGAATGGATACATAGTAGTGTGGATCTTTGTTGTGTTCTGTTTTTTCAGATAGTCTTGTAGCTACTACATTTAGTTTTCCTTTGTACATTTTTTAGAAGGTTTAACTTTACATGCTGCTGATATGACCGAAAGTGAGTGTAAAGTTTTGTTCCACAAAGGCAGTTTCTTGTATATATAATTGATTTTAATTTTCAGATTGATTTAGTGGAAAGAGTAAATACAAATTTCTATTTTAGAAGAGTATGTCCCACCAAGAACTACAATCTAATAGTATGAAAATGTGATCCTTTTAAAAAGAAGTATGCATACATACTCCTTTTTGAAAAGCATGAATATATACTCCTTTCATGAAAAAGGTATGCTTATACACCCCTTTTAAAAAGTATGAATATGTACTCCTTTCATGAGAAAAGTATGCCTATATACCCTTTTTTTAAAAAAAGTATGAATATGTAATCCTTTCATGAAAAAAGTATGCCTATATACTCCTTTTAAAAAGGTATGAACATGTACTTTTTATATCATGAAAAAAAAGTACCATTACATACTTAAAAAAGTACGATTACATACTTAATAAAAAAAGTATGAATACATACTTTATAATGGCACGTATGTGAACATACCCTGATTAATATACTCAGTTATTAATAAAAAAATGTAATAGTATTCTGCTCCAACCAGATTTTGTTCATATACTCTTTTGGAATATAGGTTTTTGCATGTCATTTTGTATTCAATTAGAAATAGTTAATATACTCTGCTCGAACGCATACTCCATGTATGTGCATATACTCCCATGAAACAAGTGCTTATACTCCTATCCTAAAAAATGTGAATGGAATTACATATCCTAAAGATAAACATTAAAATAATCATCTAAGTATATGGATATACTCCTAAATACAAGTTTAGAAATATACTTTTTTTCTTATTAACTTCTATACTTGTTCATGTAAAACAATATAGATTAATATTAATATATATATTGTCCTTATTAAAGTATGCAACCATACTTCAAAAAAAATTAGGTATATACACATAATACTATTTAATGCACACATTTCAAAAAGATAGTACTCAATTGCATGCCAACCCAACGTCAAAAGCAAACAATTTAAACTAGATCCGCTTTTCATGGAACCTATGGGCATGCATTAAACTGTTTTCTTCCCATATACATAATCTCAACCCGTTAAGCACCACATGGAGCTCTCCGTTAACGTCCGCGGGACTCCTGCCCTCCAGTGCGTGCTAAAAAGGTACGAGTAGCTACTCGTACGAGTAATAACAACCTATCAAATCCTTTATTTATATATATATATATATACACACACACATTAGGTTCGTGCCCGTGCGTTGCTACGGGACAACAAAACTTTTATATTAAGAACATAAGTATCGCACGATAAGATCACAATATCGTAAAATTAATATCGATGTTAAAATGACATTTAATCTAAAAAAACAAAATTCATGGAATTAACACAAAGCATGACATTGGTATAATAAATATTGTTGAATCTTGTAACACAGAATCACCACTGAATTGTATCAATATATTAAGCACCAATCAATTTTCCATAAAATGTATGCTCCAGGTCAATGAAGAACTAAGAGCATCTCTAAGAGTTTCCAATATTTTCTTTCCAAAACCACAATGTTTTTCAACTCCCAAAATAGAATTAGGAGGAATAAACAAGATCATCTCCAACCTATTCTAAAAAATTAAGAGGGTTTTACTTATGTGCCATTATAAAAATTAATAATTACCCATGAGCCCTTAAAAAATTAAGAGGCTTTTACTTATGTGCCATCTATATATAAATTTCAGTAAGTTCACATGTGTAGAAATTTGGTTGGATGAAAGTGCAGATGCAGAATCAAGCACTCCGTCAAGGAACTCGTAAACAGGCATATAGACTGAAATTGCAACGACGAATCTGCTGTCGGATTGGGAGGTGTCACCCTAAACCCTCAACATCTCTGAAACACATGTGTCATCAGTGAGCTTGTCTATAGTAGCTTCAAGATTATGTTCAGGAACGGCATAGAACAGAGTGTCACTGTCCTTGGAACCTACAGTTTTGGCCAGTTGTACTACATAGAAGTAGGACATTACATCCTTCTCAATATTTCTGAAAAGGCAGACTTCACCTCTACAATAATACTAAGTTAGTGGTCCTTCCTATAAAAAGCACCCCTATAGTGGATCAAGATGTTGACATACCCTGGAGCCATCAAGATTGCTAGTTAATTGGAAAACTTATATCGTTAAATGAACACAGCCAATGCAGAACCAAGACAAAGTCAACGCACACATAATATGGCTTTCCCTCTTATTTTTCCTGCACGTAGATCTCCTGCATAACAGTACAACCTAACTCTATTGCGATTGAATTGATTACATGTGTACAGACCTCCTAATCCAAAATGCAGGGAATGTATGCAAGCTAAATATTCAATTTTCTCCAATCTTGCTGCTCACCGAACCATCAGGTAGGCCAAGGAAGGAACAAATTCAGGTACACAAACTATCAAGAAAGAAATGCAGGAACCATGGTCATCTATCAAACATTCGAACTTAGAAATCACTGGCAAAAAATGCAATAATCTGACAATTTAAATAAACATAAGTCACTAATCAAGATTAATGTCCTCACAAGTCACAACAAGGATGGAAAAATGGTTGCATAGTCACCTATAGACAGTTTTTCATATCATCGTTTGTCAGGCTGTCCACCATCATCACCTGGAATCTTCACAAAAATTTTGGTGGAGGCAATAGTTGATCAATATTCAGTTTAATTTTCTACATGCCACTGAACTGTAAACATAAACAAAAATCCTTTTATAAAAGAAAATTCATTCAATTTAGGAATATTCATCCTGCATGCCAGAGAATACAATCAAACTGGAACATACATAAAATATGTCAAATCAGGGGTAATTGAATAATACAGAGGTACAAATTCAGTTTATGCTTGCATATGCTAACTCAATAATGCAGAGGAACAAAGAAGCACATATGCAAAATAATGTCTTCTTATATAAATGGTAACCAGTAACACAACATGCACACGAACCAATAGAAAGGAAAAATATAGGGTGCAGCTGGTTATGCAACAGAGGCAGGCAAGAATGCAGGACCATCTTGATATGCATCAGCTCAGGGCTATGAATATGATAATTCAAACAAAGAGAGGCTGGTCCATTGCCGGATCTACAAAAGTGGTTAGAAACACTGCAAAAATGATGTTCCTCTGTATTAGTACAAGATTATTTTACACAACTGGTATGAGCCTAGGCACCTTTTTTCTTTTTTTTTGCCGACCAGAATACCAGGGGACGCAATAAACTTGCGAGACCTACCGCCACTCCCAAGTCCCAACAAGGTACTCTGATTCGTCACAATCCATTGAGTGTAATCCTATGGGATGAGTAAATTTCTTCAATATTACTGCCAGAGGTTCTATAGAATGAAGAAATCTTGCACAGATCCATGAGAAAGCAACCAACCTTCCTAGTGGGAGAGGCCAAAAATATTATACGGTCAAGACTGCGCATGACCTGAAGCTTAAGCTTAAGTAGCAGAAATAACTCAAACCACCATAACCCTCTTTCCATGAACAAGGATCAACACAGGCCTTGTTTAGTTGGCAAAAATTTAGGTTTTTGGCTACTGTAGCACTTTCGTTTTTATTTGACAAACATTGTCCAATCATATAGTAACTAGGCTCAAAAGATTCATCTAACAAATTACAGGTAAACTGTGCATTAATTTTTATTTCCGTCTATATTTAAAGCTTCATGCATGCGACCAAAGATTCGATGTGACAGGGAATCTTGAAAATTTTTGCGAACTAAACAAGGCCACAAATCGATGAAAACAAGCTTCGCGTGCATTGGGCTCGGTTTGGCGTGGAGCGATGACAGGAGGGCAGACATGGAGGCGTGCATCAGGCATGGGCTAGGAATCGCTGTGCATCGAGGCCGAGACGACGGTACCTGCACCCTCGGTCACCTGCGTGTTGAGGCTGGAGCGGTAGCGCTCGCCCCATGTCAAGGCTCTGTGCTTAGATTGTTCATACGACACACGCTCTGGAGGCCTAGCAACTTCTCCCATGCAGAGCGAAGGTGCAATAGCTCGAACCATGGGTGGGTTGGTGGGAGATGGAGGCCATGGCGTGGAATCACACATCGATTTGAGACTGCCAAGAGAAGGTGATGTGCGGGATCTCAAGTAGTTCATCGAAGACACCGGGACACACGAGCAAGAGTTACCCGAGCGGGAGAGAAACAACGAGCCGGAGAAGAAGGAAGCTCCTGACAGCGTTGGCGGCGAGAACTACGCGGCCAGAGATGCGGGGGAAGGAAGGACAGAGAGGGCATGTGGTGCGTGATTGACGGGCGATATTTGGCAATTTTGTTTCGCACGATGGAAGGAAGAAGCGTGGGTCGTAACTTTCTTTTGCACGGGGAAGCGGACGGTGGAAGCGATAGAATGTCGCACGAAGTAATAGTCTTACTTTTCTTCTTTTTAGTTGTAGGAGATATGTATTGTTCAGTACTCATGTTTCAGTATTGTTCAGTATTTCGTGGTCCTGGGTGTGCCACTGGATGATAGTGAACGTTGTTTAGTACTACTCAGTATTTTTTCAACTCAGTTTTGACTTACGTTGTAAAATAATATTCTACACCTAAGGTGTAGAATAGCGCTGTCGTATATATATACGCTAATTGTACTTGTCCGTGCATGTATTGCTCGTACATTTGATCCACTATGGTACAAAAGTTAGGGAAATCTCAGGAGATAGACACAATCTTCAAGATGTGGTTTTTTCATACTTGATTCATGATGTCAATTTGACCCATCTCACGTGCCGCGTAGAACAGTGGTTAGTAGATACATATCGCGTAGAGCGTTTGATATTGTTATAGATTTGCATGCTTGATGACGGCGATGCATGTCGATGTAGTACAAATTTAGTTATAGGTAGAGGTAGTAGATCGGTTCCGCTAACAACGTCGGGATGTTGACGTTGTTGAAGTAGTCATGGCAGGAACGTTGGCATGAGCACCAACGTCGAAGTTCGGCGACGACTTCAACGATGATGTCGACGTAGAGCTTTTCGTACTGATAACGTGTTATAAAACATGTTGCTAGCGGTTAGAGCCTTTCCCTCTCCGTCTCTCATGATCAACATAATAGATTGAAAGTAGAGAACAAATAGACACTAGATAGAGAGACTATTCTTTTATTCCTATGAATATTAATCATTACAATTGCCAAGGTTTAAGAGTTTTGATAAAAACCCACGTATAAACGAACTAAGATTAGGATTTTTTCTTCTCAGTTTCAGTTTAACGTATGTTTTACAACAATTCATCCCGTAAGGCTGTATCAGGGTCCATACACTACTCAACCCGAGTGTAATAGGCCGCGAAGGTGTAGCAGATTTATTTCACACGTTATGTGCAAAGCCCGGACCCCACTGACTACGCCGTGTGTACGATATACCAGGCTCCTCTCAGGTTTCCAAAAAGATCCATTTGCGCTGCATTTGGCTCTCAAAATCTGGGCTCATAGGAGAGCCAAAATGGCTAGCCTAGCTTAGCTGAGGCTAGATGAGGCAAGGCAACGCTGATAAAAGAAAAACAAGCATGCCATAACTCGCTCGGTCGTCGCAGGCACGAGATTATTATTTCTTTTTTCAATGGCTTTGGCTCAAACCGAGTGTAATATTATTGTGCCAATCGATCATTTTGACAATAATTTTTTTATTAGGTTGCAAAAACTTTAGGACATGTAATTTACATGGGTTCGTCACAAAAAGATTCGTTCATATATGATAACATAGTAATGGGGAAAAGTTACACATATCATTTAGGCATAGCATGCTTACATATATACAACAATTGCGTCCAAAATAAATCTGCTACACCTTCGCGGGACAAGCCCGCACCTACGTGGTTTATCTGGCTTCTTGACCCGTTGCAAAGCCCTATCAAAGAGGACTTTAATTTACAAGGGGCGTTTTATCATACTTCAGTTAAAATTGGCCACTTTCCCGGTATTTTGTTTTGGATAGCAACGTTCTGGTCCAGTTCCAGCATCTATCGTGTATTACACTTCAGTTAACTTCAAGCGTGGAACAACATTCATTGCATGCAATTCCTGAAATAGAAAATCAAACAAAGTGAATGAACATAACCAAATCAACAAATGAGGAGATAGCTATACCTACCATACATTCATTGAACGCAGCATGGCATAGCTATACCATACATGTACTAGCAAAATTAGTTAAGGTAATGCTTGACTTGGCCTTGTTTAGTTCCAAAAAATTTTGCAAAATGAACACTGTAGAACTTTCGTTTGTATTTGACAAATATTGTCCAAATATGGACTAACTAGGCTCAAAAGATTCGCCTCTCAAATTACAGGTAAACTATGCAATTAGTTATTTATTTTATCTATATTTAGTGCTCCATGCAAGTGCCACAAGATTCGATGTGACGAGGAATTAAAAAATTTGGCAAAATTTTTTGGGAACTAAACAAGATACTTTCCCCTACCAAGAAATGAGATTTATCATTTTGGGAATGGGACCGATACCAGGATAGTTCATTTGGTTAAGTGGATTGTAGAATTTTGTGCAGGCAGATTTATATAAAGTCTACTTTACCCCTCAAACTACCTCTCAACTTCGAAACTGGATGTAACTTTCCAAAACTGTTCAAATAACCCCCTTGGGCGGTTTTCGACGGTGGTTCGCTACAGTAACTATGGTCTGCTACAGTGACAGCGGTTTTGTGTTTTTCAGCTGAATTTTTGAAAAATCGTAGTAAATCATAAAAAAATTATAAAATAAAAAATCCAATCTTGTTGGACTCCACATGAGTAGATCTACACAGTGAATATACAATATGACATACTTTAGTACAAAGTTTTTGCTATAGATTTTACAGAAAATGCATTAAAGTATGCCATATTAGATATTCACTGTGTAGATCTACTCATGTGGAGTCCAACAAAATTGGATTTTTCCATTTCATGATTTTTCTATGATTTACTATGATTTTTCAAAGATTCAGTTGAAATAAATAAATAAAAAAAGACAAAACCATTGCCACTGTAACAAAACCATAGTTACTGTAGCGAAATCACCGTTGAAAACCATCTAAAGGGGTTATTTATTTGAACGGTTTTGGAAAGTTCAGTGGATAATAAGGGGGTTAAGTTGTCCACCCCCCATAATTTTTTTTTTGGGGGTGGGGAGGAGTTGAAGTAGACTGTAGCATCTCCATTGACGAAAATGCATATAGCTCTAACATGTATTTGTCTAAAAAAACTGCAAAAAAAACCTATGCATGCAACCAGTCAAATTCCAAATGTACCACTTCAGACTTGTGAATAAGGCTTAAAACATCACTGCACTTCATTTGTGAGTAGTAGCATAATATCAAGGTGGCAACGAAGTAAAGAGTAAAAAAAAAAGGTCTAGGATTTCTCCAATTAGAGAGAAGGCTAAAACAACCTACATTTTGGGGCTAAACATAGTAGTCCATATAAGATACTAATCTTAACAAAAATTCAAAAACAAATGATCTGTGAATACATATACCTGAAAAAAAAATTTGTTCCTAATTTTTTGTGACAATTAAGAAGTCTTAGAAAAAACAATTATTGCAGGGCCAAAATAAATCAGGTTCTATGATTAAAGCAATACATTACTCTTATGCAGTACCTGGAACAAAAGCTTGCAAGCATATGGCAGCCTCATCTTCGCCATATTTTCTCCATTTTTGCACATTGAACAGTATGATGTCTTCAGTTTATGATTGTAGTAGCCTAACAAGCCACATTTTCTGCAAACCTGAAAAGTATTCACATTCATACACGAGGTGAGGCCACAGCAATACCCATTGGGGAAAAAAAAGAGTGCTTCATGATACTGGTTGAAATAAGTAATGACATAAATAACAGAAATTATCAACTGGACTGGCCATTGGGCTAAGTTAGCTCCATTATTACAGTACTCTAATATGAATTACTCCATCCTGGTATATAAGGTGTAACCACCTCTGGTTTAAAGACCAAGAACGCATTTAATTCTCTCTCACAGCACTAGTAGTACTACATTTATGTTTATGAGAGAGCATGCCTTATATTATGGGACATGAGCAAAAAGTGGTTACGCCTTATATACTAGGACAGAGGGAGTAGATAAGACCTGATACAACAGTTTGTCTCTAACACCCACCCGTAGATTTTGCTAGGTGCTGAAGAAAACAAACATTTTGGAGATCGGTTAAAAAGACCATTATGCCTTTCTCATTTTTCTTTCCTGTTTCTCCCCAAGTCGGCACTTATCATCTCAAAACTTACCAGCAGACTCAGGTTTGTCTCTCAAAGCCTAAACTATTTCTAGTTCCACATTTTTTCTCAAAAACAAAATCAAATATGATATTAACAGAAACAGTATTGTGAAATGTAAACAAAAAGAAAAATCAATTGTCTCTAGTGTTTTTAATTCCTGCGTTCACTTTATTCCGTTGCCATTTTTATTGTCACTTTATACAAGAATTCAGAAACAAGCCCAAGTAGACGAGATTTTTGTTCTAGTGTAAATGGAAAGGAGGAGTATGACGTGGCTGGCATCCAAGATGACCAAGACGCTGTATGCAGAGATGTAATGCTCTTTATCTTGTCTGAGTTGAGAGGTGATGTAATCAGGATAGACTGTCAAGGTGCCTCAAACAAAGTAAACTAGTGGGATGTCCTAGGGAGTAGGGATCAAACAACATTATGTGTCCTGAAAAAGATTCACTTTCAAGACAAGAGGCCCAATGGTCAAGAGGCAAATTTATTCTTTGGCAAATATATATGATAGAGTACCATGCACTAGTCACCTCAAAGTGATGATCGATCCATCATACTTTTTAAGTGGGTTAACAAGAGGTGATATTTCTCTTAGAGTGGACCATTTCAAAGGTTGAAGGACTTAGATCCTTGCTTTTCGAGTTTATGCACAAAGTGACAGTCTAGGAAATGCTCAAAGATCCAGTATATTTCACTCCATAATACTATTAGAGTTTAGGCCACCCTGCATCATTCAAACGTCTAAAAAATATAAGTCACAAACTACTTCTGATATCACCTGGACTTGATAAGGATCACTTGACAACATTAGACGTTCAAATATTAGCATGCTAGCACCATATGCAATTAAACAATCACGTTCCATTTCACCAAGACGCAAGCCTGTAAACAATATTATAGAATGAGAATAAGATAATCAACAGGTACTGGTAAATATAGCCATATGACTACAGCGCAAGAAGATATTGCCAACCTCCATCACGGCTTCGCCCCTCAGTTGGTTGCCTGGTCAGTAACACCCGTGGTCCACTAGCTCGAGCATGCATCTTATCAAGAACCTAGAGAATCCATGTTTTAACAAAATTAGAATGGTACCAAAAAGAAATAATCCACCTTTAGACATCCAAATCTTGCCAAAGTCTGACACTGGTGTAGCAAAGATTGCTGTGCTGCTTAGCTGGGTGCTGTCGGGCGGATTAGTGTTCCATGAGCGTAGCAAACACATCAATGTGTACCACCACTTCATTAGGGAGTGCTTGGATGATAGAAGGATTTAGGTAATAACAGTGGCCCCACATGTTAATGAATTTGATCTACCCCTCAACCTTATCCTTTCTTTTACCTACTTGCCTCTCGTTCAATTTTTTTGGTAAGCTGTGTAATTTTGTTAACACTATCCATTATGTAGCCTCCTAATTTTAGCAAATTAGTTGGTGGACCAGACCATTAATGTGAGGCGTTGTCGAAACTGTCCTTGATCACAATCGTTGATTAGATCTTTTCCTAGAGTTTTGGACTGAGATCTTGCTATGTGGATTCAGATTACTTAACATGTCATCTCCTATCACACTAAGCTGCTCATTAAACACTTTATACTCATTCAACACTATTTCTTCTTAATGAAAAAATTGCTCAGCATGTCCCAAAAAAAACTTTGGAGGTTTGACTGGTAAACTTTTGCTGTGTCGATGAATATAGTCGATTCAAGTGAAAAACACTATTCTTCCATAATTTGGCCTTGTACCAACTGTTGGTAGAGAAAAGCTGGTTCATGATACACAATTGACACCAATTTATATGTAATGAATGCATTTAGAAACCTTGTGCAGTAATGTTATAGAGAGAGCCCAGCATAAAAATGACACAGAAGCAATAGAAAACAAAGCCTAACCAAGTTAAAGGAACAAAAGAATGGAACCATCATTACCATGTGCTTCAGTTTCTGATAGTAGATTGGTCCCATGAAGATGTATGCCTCAAGTGGCTGACCAAGAATTCCTGAGAGGAGAAACATTAAGACTGAAAAATTATGGCAGGAACATGAGTCGAGAACACATGTCAAGAAACAAGAATATCAAAATCGCGCTTTCCGAATTTACAAGATATTACATGACTAGAAGTAGTGTAGTACACTTGAAGCCATTAGCTTTTGTATATTATGAAGATTGTCCCCTTTTCCCAATGTAGCTTTTACACCAAATTTAATCGTAATATTTTTACATTAGCTTATTGCAAATTGGTGCAGCAATGACTCATTCAATCCACAAGTCTGCTACAGGACTATTGAGTTAAGTGCTTTCTAATTTTATCGAATCTAATCAATATATTTAACATGATAACTAAAGCTCAAGTATAAAGTAATCTGATATTAAGTATACCTGAGTACAAGAAATCTTTTCCATTATAGCTGAAGCCGTGCTTAATTAGAGTAGAGCTGGTATGCAAGAAATGGGTGTTAAAACTCGTAGTAATAAACACACTTACAGTCCCAAGATGACCAAATGCCAAAGTATACCTTATGTCTGCAACATTGTCAGCATTACCACTTGGCTCACCAAATGCACTGCCATAGTGAAATCGACCACAAGAAACACCAGCCTTTCCACCAAGAAGTTCAATCATTTTACCTATTGTCATACGACTAGCGAGCAAAACAAGAGTAAGGCAACCTTGAAATAAGCATAAAAACAGAAAATATAATCATACCAACAAAATCAATTTAGTTATATAAAACCTTGTAGCATTGGTTATTTTTGCATGCCCATGATCAATGGATCCTATAGGGCAAATATACTCCTAGAGGATCCCTCTCTATAGCGGCATACTCTAGGCAGCCTTGTTTATCATACTGTTATCGTTCATGGTATTGTTTTTGCAGTCCACATGTTGAGTCCATTTGTCAGTGCTCCTACTTAAGTCCATTTTGGGCATTGCCTCATGTGCTACGATCATATCAGCGCTTGTTCTATGCCCATGTCAGTCTGCTTCACCCTCATGCTTACTCAACAGGTCATCATTTAACAAGCATGAACTTCAAGCACTACCACTTCATTGATTACATTGTTTCATTAGTTGTTAGCTGATTCTGGCATTTCCTACCTCTTATAATGTGATAATTCTAAAACCATACAGATTGCTAATGATCCCATGAAGCATGAACTTACAAAACACATTAGTGCATGCCACTTTCACCCAGTCTCATTTTCATCAGAAAGCAATCTCTCCAGTATGTGCCTTCAAAATTGCAAGTGGCAATCATATTCAATTATAAGCACAAACTTCAGTGCTTCAAGTGCTCCACTTCCACCTTGAGTTTGAAGGGAATGTTAAGTTTATCAAGGTCCATAACTCCATATACTATAGACCCATATGGCTCATGCGGTTCTCTAATATAATGTCATCTCCACTACTGGAAACATCAACTTATAACAACCCCATAGTTAGTGACAGCAAAGAATGAGCTAAAGAACCCAAATTCTATATTAATTTGGAGCTAAGCTAAATACCTCAGATGGTATACAGTTACAAAATAAAACTACAATTACAATATTCATATTAATGATCATGAGAGAAGAAACTTCCTCAGATAAAAAGAGATAGGTGAGGAAAATAACAAAAATAAAACAAATAACAAGCAAATAAAACCTTGGGAAACCATGTGGATTCATGATTAAATCAGGACAGATTCCTCTCTCAGAGAAGGGGAAGTCTTCTTGCTGAATAATCGTACCACAAACACCTTTCTGCCCATGTCTGCTACTAAATTTGTCACCAACCTGAAATACAAACATGAAAGAAAAATTTTATATCCATCCATGCAAAAAAAAAGGTGCATGGACCATACAAACCATACCTCTGGCCTTCTAGTGTGACGAATAATACACTTAATGGACAACTTATCATTTGTATCTGAGCACAGCATTACACGATCTACGACAGTAGTCTCACCATCAACACCTTTGTAAATGGCAGGGGAGTCCTTGTAGCAACTAGATGGTAAAATTACAGGAAAGGGATATAAAGCATTCATCAAGACCAAAACTTAATAACCCCTAAAATTGAGAAGTGCACACATAAACAAGGAAAAGTACAAGGGGGTAAGAATCCTTACCTGTCTGTCAATGGCCTACCTATACCTTTTGAAGTGTTCATGGGAGTTTGCTTGTTCACATAGATATCATGATTGCGAATAATTTGACCAGGTGCGACAATTCCATCATCATCCAATGCCTTTCAATAAGTAACCATATTGTTAGTGTTAACTAGAACATGCTTAGGTGAGAAAAATGAAACAGTCTAAAAAAAAGTCACAGAATATGGGCAGTGACAACTCCATATCCTTACTCTCATATTCTGCTTCATCAAAACACCATCTTTATCTCTTTGGGGTTTAACAATCCTATCCGATACACCATCTACATAGTTGTCCTTTAAAACTGTGTACCTGTAAGTGGAAAATAACATATGTACAAGGGTTTTGCTATGGTACACCCAAATAACTGTGGACCGTTAATCTGAATGGATATAATAAAATATTACCTCCTAAGAGGTAATAAGAGAAATATTTTTTTATTTTGAGAAATAGGAAAATAAGCAAAATTTAGGTACAATATCTATCAATTAGATCTAACATGCATGCATGCAAACATGTAACCTCATGGATTTGTATGCATGTTTTCCAACATGATATGTAACGTCTTTCAATTAATTTGTCTATGAGTTCAAACTTGTCACAACGTTAATTTTACCTAGACATTAATCGTAATTTTTCTACAAACAAGACAAATGTATATGTGTATTCTAATTATTTATTGGTACTGGTATTTTAATTATTTATTGTACAATGTTAATTGTACCTAGACGTCAGTCGTATTTATTTTTTCTACAGCATAACAATGAGAAAATCAGTCTTGAACATATTCGTATTTAAATTATTTATTTATATTTATTTTCATAATGCCGACATGGTGTACCTGTATGTGTCAGGTCTGGCACGGTGCTACATCTGTATGCCTTTTGTTGAGTGCATGCCATTGATCGGTTTCTATAGCAACAAAGGAGCTATCTTTGGGTAGCAGATATTTTATACATTTGTTTAATTCGTTTCCTTTTATCCTTTTCTTTTTTTTCTAAATGTTTTAATTAATTAATAACTATTTTATTATTATATAGATCTCAAAAATCAATGGCTTAGATTTTTTTAAGATCTTACCTCTTATGAGGTAATAGTTGTACCTTAGCAAGGCCCTATGTACAGAAAACCAATAATATAATTTTCACTAAAAAAACAAAAAAAAATAATATAGGAGACCAACAGAACTAGAGACATGAAAGCAAATGTTAGAGTATGAGTGATGCAGGTCCATGTGGCTAGGCCCATGAGGCCCATGTATGGCAACTATATTGCCACCCTCGTTAGGGTTGGCCCATGTAAGGAAAACCCTAATTCTAACATAGTTCAGGCTAGTTTTTCTCCCTCCCTCCTACCAGCCGCCAGGCACCTTCCTGCGCCGCTGCCGGCCGGCGAGCCCCCCTGGTCCGCCGCCGCGGGCGCCATGGCAGGCCGGCCGCCTCCCCCTCCTCCTTTCCCAACCTACTTCGGCCAGTTCCCGACCCTTCAGCCCACCTGGGCGCAGCTGGCGACGGCCGCCGCCGCACTAGCTCCGTTGGCCTCCTCCTTCTGGAGCGGCCCTGGCCCCGACCGGCGCCGCCACCGGCCTTCCAAGGGCGAGCGCGGGCGCGCACGGCCAGACCGCAGCCGGAGCCTGGCCCCTTCCTCCAGGTGCGGCTCAAGGCGCGCCCCACCTACCTCCTCCCTGCGCGGCGCCCCTCATGACTGCACAGCCACCTGGGACGGGCGGCACTCCCCTGCAGCCGACCGCCGGCGACCCTCCTCTGCAGCCAAGCGCGGGCGCGGAAGGCCAGCCGCGCGTAGGCGCAAGGGGCTCCGAGGCAGTGGATGCAGCAAACACCGACACTGTCGTCGACCCTACCTCTGGCGCCACCGACAATCTGGTCGTGGGCGCCGTGGCTCCTCCCTTCCCCTTCGGCATGCCGCCGTGGACTCCAACCAACAGGATGGTGGGTGCAGGGACCAGCACCAACTCTTTCCCCGCTCCACCACCCCCATCGCTCAATGCGGCGCGACCCGACTCCGCCCTCGCCACCGCCCTTGTTGCTGCTCGGGCGGAGTTCGTGGCGGGACAGGCCCGTCTGCGGGAGGCCGCACTCGCTTGGGAGCGCGAGCGCGATGCAGCTGATGCCCTGGCCAAGCAGATTGCCGACTCGGAGCAGCTCCTCACCTCCATCTCCTCTGGCTTGGCGGGCACAGGGGCTGGAGCAGGTCACCCCTCGTCCACCACCGCGGTCCTCTGGCATGACCCGGCTGACCCACTCATGGCCCAGCTTCACTACCAGGCTGGAGGTGTCCAGAACATACGGCTCCTGGTCCCGGTTGTCCTTGAGCCGGAGTCGCCGGAGCCGGTGGCGGGACCTGGTCCTCCTCACCCTCCGCCGCTACGCCCTCGACGACAATGTCCTCCTCGACGACGTGGGCACGGTCCTGACCGCCTCGTGGCTGCGCCTCGACAGCATCGTCCTCTCCTGAATCCTGGGGACGATCTCCCTAGACCTCCACGACCTCGTCTGCAACACTCCGAGCGCTCGCGGGGCCTGGCTGGCACTTGAGGGCCAGTTTCTGGGCAACACCGAGGCCCGGCTCTACATCTCGATGCGAGCTTCCGGACGTTCGTCAAAGGCAACCTCTCTGTCAGCGAGTTATGCCGCAAGATGAAGGGCATGGCGGACTCTCTCGCTGACCTTGGCTGGCCCGTGGAGGACCGTATCCTGGTCCTCAACGTCCTTCGCTGGCTCAGCGATCGCTACGCTCACCTTCGGACGTGGATCACTCGTCAGCGACCTTTCCCACCTTCCTGCAGGTCCGTGACGACCTCGTCATGGAGGAGCTCCAGCAAGGACTTCAGGTCGTATCGGCCTCCGCGCCGGGGACCTCGACCTCCTCGACTGCTCTCGCCGCCACTCCCCCACCGCGTCCGTCCACTCCATCGTCGTCGTCTCTTCTTGGTTCTCCTCCCGGGCCGAGCGGGGTGGGGGGGGGTGGCCGTGGCGGCCGCCGTCGCCGCGGCGGGGGACGTGGTGCAGGCCGTGGGACCAACACGACGCCTACACCTCAACGGGGTGCACCCTGGCCATCCTTGCACAACCATGGTCAGGGCGCATCTCCATGTGGCCGTTCCATTCCGGTGGTGAGCCACGCCTGGAGGCCATGCTCGCTGGTGCTCCCCCGGGTTCCCCTCAGCGACCTCGTGGGCAGCCTCTCCAAGCGCATACACCGCTTCCTCGTGGCCTACTCTACCCGGCACCTTGCCCGGGCGTGTCGGTTAGGACCAGGCAGTCTTGGCCCACTCCTTCAGCACCATAGCCTTGTCACCACCTGTTGGGCCGGAGTGGGTCACTGATTCTGGGGCTACTTACCACACCACTCCTAACCCCGGTATACTTTCTTCTGTTCATCCTCCGTCTTCCTCTCTTCCTTCGTCCATTATGGTCGCTAATGGGTCGTGTCTTCCTGTCACTTCTATGGGTGCCGCGGCCCCCATGGCTCTTTTCGTCTTTCTGACGTTCTTGTTGCTCCTTCTATGATTCACAACCTTCTTTCAATTCGTCGTTTTACAGCTGACAATTCCTGTTCTATGGAGTTTGACTCTTCTGGTCTTACTGTGAAAGATTTGGCTTTCCGGCATCCTCTGCTCCGATGTGATAGCACGGGGCCCTTTTACACTCTTCGCTTTCCGACATCTGCCTCGCCGCCTTCACCTGTTTTGTCAGCTGCCTTCGCCACTACTACTTCCTCCACTACTTCGCACCGGTGCCTCGGCCATCCTGGACGTGACGCCCTGATGCAGCTCAGTCGTAGTTCCGATATTCGATGTACTCAGCCTCACGATGAGCATTTGTCATGTGTGTTAATTGGGCCGTCATGTTCGTCTTCCTTTTCATAGTTCTTCTCATGTGGCCCGCATTTTTGACCTTGTACATTGCGACTTATGGACATCTCTTGTAATCAGTATTTCTGGATACAAATACTATCTTGTGGTGGTTGATGATTATTTGTATTATTCATGGACTTTTCCTTTACGTGCGAAGTCTGATGCTTTCCCCACGATCCTCCACTTCTTCTCTTGGGTGTCCACACTGTTCGGCCTCACCATAAAGGCCGTCCAATGTGTCAATGGTCGCAAGTTTGATAACTCCACCTCCCATGCCTTCTTCCTCTCTCACGGTGTCTAGTTGCGCATATCTTGCCCATATACCTCCTCTCAGAACGGCAAGGCTGAGCACATGATTCGCACCACAAACGACACCGTGCATACTCTTCTGCTTCAAGCCTCGCTTCCTACTCGCTTCTGGGCTGAGAGCTTGCACACCTCCACCTACCTCCTTAACCGCCTTCCTTCCGCTGCCTGCCCAACTCCCACGCCACACCACGCTCTCTTCGGTACCCCTCCTCGCTACGATCACATTCAAGTCTTCGGGTGTGCGTGTTACCCGAACACCATCGCCACTACTCCCCACAAGCTGGCTCCCTGTTCGACTCTCTGTGTCTTCCTTGGGTACTCCCCGGATCACAAGGGGTACCGATGCTACAACCTTACCTCTTGTCGCATCCTCATCTCTCGCCATGTGGTGTTCGATGAGTCTGTCTTCCCCTTCTCCACCACCACCACTCCCGCCTCCACCCCGGACCTTGACCTATCCTCTATGTTTCCTACTGACCCGGTGGTTGAGCCACCTTTGGCGTTGTTTCCTACAGGTACTGCTACGCCGTGCCCCAGCCCGTCGGTCGCCCGTGACACCACGGGGCCTGTACCCGGCCCAGGCCTCGAGGGGTCACCTTCCGGGCTGGCCCCTACACACGACACAAGTCTTGGGTCAGCGACTCCGACTCCGGCCCCACCGACACGCTTTGCCTAGCCGGTGCTCGTCTACTAGCGATGTGCCCACGCCGCGGGTCCCAGACAAGCGACTCCGGCCCCACCGGCACGCTTCGCCCAGCCGGTGCACGTCTACCGATGACGTGCCCGGCCAGCGTCGCTGCCTCCATCGGCACCGGTGGCCCCCTCTTCGCCGGGGTCACCTACGCCATCGGCGGCGTCTTCTCCACAGGTGACACCGACACCGCCACCGAGGCCCCCAGCTACCCGTGTCGCGACACCGGTGTACCACCCTCCGCTTCTTCACCGACACCCGCGTCATGTTCACCCAATGGTGACGCGACACGCGGCTGGTACCCTGCAGCCCTAGGCTCTTGCAGCGATGCCCGGGGACTCACAGGTCTCCCCGGTACCCTCTTCCGTCCGTGAGGCCTTGCTGGACCCTCAATGGCGCCGCGCGATGGAAGAGGAGTACGTGGCCCTCCTCGCCAACTAGACCAGGGATCTGGTGCCTCATCCGCCGGGCTCCAACATCGTCACCGGCAAGTGTATCTGGACTCACAAGCGTCGGGCTGACGGCACTTGAGCGGTACAAGGCTCGCTGGGTTCTCCGAGGCTTTACTCAGCGCCCCGGCGTTGACTACAACGAGACTTTCAGCCCGGTGGTGAAGCCGGCTACCGTCCGCACGGTGCTCTCGCTAGCTCTCACACGCGAGTGGCCCGTGCATCAGCTGGACGTCAAGAATGCCTTCCTGCTTGGCGTTCTCACTGAGACAGTCTACTGCAGCCAGCCGACAGGGTTTGTTGACTCTTCCTGTCCCGACATGGTGTGTCGGCTCAACAAGTCTCTCTACAGCCTCAAGCAGGCCGCCCGGGCGTGGAACCATCAGTTTGCTGCTTTCCTACTGACCCAGGGGTTTGTGGAGGCAAAGTCAGATACTTCTCTGTTCATCAATCACCATGGCGCTGAGACTGCGTACCTGCTGCTCTATGTTGATGACATTGTCCTCACAGCCTCTAGTGAGTCCCTCCTTCGCTGGATCATCGCCTCTCTTCAGCAGGAGTTTGCTATGAAGGATCTCGGTGCACTCCATCACTTCCTCGGGGTCACTGTTGACGCTCATCCTGCCGGGTTACTCCTTCACCAGCGGCAGTACACTCTTGATATCCTGGAGAGAGCTGGAATGACTGACTGCAAGCCGTGCTCCACTTCGGTTGACACATAGGGCAAGCTCTCAGAGGCCGGGGGCACCCCAGTGACCAATTCAACTGCATATCGGAGTCTTGCCGGTGCACTTCAGTACCTCACCTTCACCCGACCCGACATCACCTATGCAGTTCAGCAGATATGTCTACATATGCATGATCCCCGGGAGCCACACCTCACTGCTCTCAAGCGGATCCTTCGCTACCTCCGCGGCACCATCGACTTCGGCCTTCCTCCTTCACAGGCGGTCGTCCTCCACCGAGCTTGTTGTCTACACTGACACCGACTGGGCCAGGTGTCCGGACACTCGCTGCTCCACCTCCGGCTACGCCGTCTTTCTAGGTGGCAACCTGGTGTCCTGGTCATCCAAGCGCCAGCCGGTCGTCTCCCGCTCCAACGCCGAGGCGAAGTACCGCGCTATTGCTAACGGCGTGGCTGAGGCTTCCTGGCTCCGGCAGCTCCTCGCCGAGCTCCATAGCCCTCTCTCCCGGAGCGCGCTGGTCTACTGCGACGTCGGTGCGGTGTACCTCCACCAACCCGGTCCAGCACCAGAGAACCAAGCATGTGGAGATCGATCTACACTTCATCCGGGATCAGGTCGCCATCGGCGATGTTCGGGTCCTACGCGTCCCAACCACCTCCCAGTTCACCAACATCTTCACCAAGGGTCTCCCGTCCTCGACCTTCACCGAGTTCCGATCCAGCCTCAACATCACCAGTGGCTAGTTGCGTCTGTGGGGGGCTCGTGTGTTGTACTTCTTTTTGTGTTCAGTCTGCAAACTCCGCTGCGCCGGTAGTTCAGATTGCGGGGGGGGTGTTAGAGTATGAGTGATGCAGGCCCATGTGGCTAGGCCCATGTATGGCAACTATATTGCCACCCTGGTTAGGGATGGCCCATGTAAGGAAAACCCTAATTCTAACAGCAAAGCACTTCAATCAAACAATCAAAACAAACTACATGGCACTGATTGGAAGTACAATATTACTTTTTCAATGCTATGCAACGGCCAAACCCTCGGTCAAGGGATGACTTGTTCATCACAATTGCATCTTCAATATCATAACCACTATATCCCATGACAGCAACAGTGGCGTTCTGCCCAGCACCAAGTTTATCATACCCCACCTGAAAACAAATTGCAGTAAAATATCCACCATACTGATTCAAAGAACAAGTGTGGGTGAGATTTTAGACACAAACCAACTCAATAGTTTTCGTCGTTAGCAGTGGACGTTGTGCATACACTAGTAAGTACAGTAGTGAATCTGCTCTGAACAACTGCAGTGCATTACAAAAGAAAATAAAACATTACTTTTGCCATAAAAGGTAAAGAACCTGAGAAAGAAGATAGAACCAGATATCACAGCATCAAAAGATCAAGCAAGTCATTAAATACAATATAAGTTTCTGAATATTCTGAATACATGCAATAATTACAACCAAACCAACCAATGTAGCATTTAAATCGAGAGATTTTTCAACAAAAAAATGCAACAATTAACTGGTACAAAAATTATGAGGTTCCTTGCC
Organism: Sorghum bicolor; assembly: GCF_000003195.3. Taxonomy (NCBI): domain Eukaryota; kingdom Viridiplantae; phylum Streptophyta; class Magnoliopsida; order Poales; family Poaceae; genus Sorghum; species Sorghum bicolor. The sequence goes on along the minus strand of NC_012879.2, from coordinate 6,880,433 downwards.
TGATTATATGCAATATTTCCCATCGCTTGCTTACCCATTGCACACTAAAATAAGTGAAATGTCAATAGAAAAATAAACCAAGAAACAATGAGATATATAATGATAATCTACATCCTTGCCTGATAAGTATTACGTGGAGATTGGTTGTGGTGTGGATATGGAATAAGTCCAGATACAACCCCTAAGATACTCAATGGCTCTATTTCAATGTGTGTGATGCTGCTTCTTTCAACATCATCTTGATCCATGTGCTCATACAACGCAATCTGTTTGAATCATATTAGTACACATCACCACAATTTGGATAACAAACCATAAAAAGGCAAAAGAATCATGATGTACCAGTGCATTGTTCTCTTCATTGACGTCAAGATATTCAATCAGCCCACCACTCAGAAAATCATCAAAATCATAGGTTCCATCCTGAGGGAAAACCAACTTATGAGAGAAAATAAAGGATGACAAGTCAAGAAATTATGGAACTCAAAATGCCGACCCTCAGTTTTGTCATGTGAGTCTCATCGATCCTTGATATCCCCATATCAGCAATTATAAGTGGGCGACAAACACGGCCACCATCAGAGGCAATGTGAACGCAACGCTATAAAAGCAGGTCCAAGGTTAGTATCTTGCAATTTATTCCTTAATAAAAAACATACAAAGCATTAAATTAAGATAACAAGTAAAAAAAGATTACATGTTTGACATGGAAAAGAACACATTCAAGAAGTGTGTCCCCCTAGACCTCCTTCCTTGGGACAGATATTGGTTCAGGTTAAGTTGTTATGACCTCAGCAGTGATCTATCTAGCTATCGCCAATTCGCCCTAGACCTCCCTCCATGGGCCATCAAGGTCAAGGCTATAGACAAAATCGGCCGAAGTTTTCTTTGGAGGGGAAGAAAAGAGACAAAGGTTGGACATTGTTTGATCGCTTAGACTAAAGTTTGTCGCCTCAAAGAGCTTGGAGGACTTGGTATTTCATGATCATAAATCCTTTGGATAGGCATTGCGGATGTAATGGCTTTGGCTTGCCAACACGCAACCTAACAAACAGTGGGCTGCTTTTCCTATCCAAGTTCATGCCTCAGTCAGGGCCTTTTTCCCAATTGACATGGTTACTGTTAGAGAACTGTAATTCATTACTTAGGCCAACCCTAACCAGGGTGGCCATATAGTTAGGAATACATGGGCCTCATGGGCCTGCATTACACATACTCTAACACCCCCCCGCAGTCTGAACTGCCGGCGCAGTGGAGTTTGCAGACTAATGTGGGTAATGGAAACACCACCTTATTTTCGACTGATAATTGGCTCGAAGGAATATCAATTGCTGGTTTGGCCCCTAATCTTCTTGCTTTAATCCTAAAGTGAAGAAGAACCAGCTTACTGTGAGAGAGCCCCTAATGGATCATCGATGGGTCCAGGATATAAGTGGTGGTAATGGTATTGCCCTCTATGATTTTCTTGATGTCTGGGACTTGGACACAATCGTGCAGCTGCATCCAAATGCAGAGGATGATCATCGTTGGAGATTCACAGAATAAAATCAGTATTCAGCAAAATCGGCTTATGTGGCCTTCTTCAATGGGGCTGTTAATTTTGAGCCATGGGAGTTTATTTGGAATTCTTAGGTACCTAAGAAGTATCGGTTTTTCCTATGGCTAGCAGCACATGATAGGTGTTGGGACTGATGATACACTTGCTCGCAGAGGGCTGCCTCATCCAAATCAGTGCCCATTATGAGACCAAGAGCAGGAGACAATTCAACATATTTTGACAAATTGTATTCTCTCGACGGTATTTACTCTTATGACGTTCTAGTTTAGCAGACCTCCCTCCACGGGTTGAGGATGAGGTATTCTGTGTGTGGTGGCTTTGAATTGATACTTTAATTCCAGGACATTGGAATAGCGGAGTAAACTCAATGATCAACTTAGGAGTGGCTTTGAATTGATACTTTAATTCCAGGACATTGGAATAGCGGAGTAAACTCAATGATCAACTTAGGAGCATGGACGATTGGGAGACACAGAAACGATTGTGTTTTAATGGTGCTGTACCAAATGTCCAGGTTGTTCTTAGAAGAATTTTTGAAGGGAACCTCTGGTGTAAGTCTGATGCAAAAGGCTTGGCGCAGCTTTGGGCTGCTGCCTAATAAAGGTCATTTTTAGTTGTTCTGTTTGAGTGTTTTATGAGTTTCAGGCATGTGTATTCTTTGAACAAGTAAGGTGTGGTGTGAATTTTGTCTTGTAATGTAAATTTTTTTTTCCTTCTTAATGCAATGAGAAACATAAATCACGGGACAACAAATTTGCAATATACAACATTAAGGCATAACTTAAAAATATTAAACCAGTAGAAATGCTGATGCAACCATTTTTGTTCACTTTTGTTGAAAAATATGATATCATAGGTCTTCTTATCTGAAAGTATTAAAGGCTTAGCAAGATGTCATACAAAATGCAATTCAGAAAAACAAGGAAATCAGTTTTCAGATCTGTGCTATACTTACCTCCCTAAGAAGTTCAAATGTATCTAGCTCTTCTATATGACTATATCACAATCCCATTCACTCATGAACTCATGACCAAATGGTATCCAACAAGAGTTTCAGGAGTCAACAGATCCAAAGTTCAGTTACAAGATAGTTTTCATGTATTGATTTCCCGTTTCGATAATTGAACATGAAATTATGAGTTTGTCTTGAAAATCTTGAAAAAGTAATTTCATATTAGTATATTTTTACTATATTTTAAAAAAATTGTATTCAGAGTTTTGTTTTGGGGACAGAGGAACAACTGAAAATTAATTTCCAAGTTTTGTTAGGATAATATCAGCTAATAAGTACACAACTTCTTTTGCATGATGGTCAGATTTGTTATATTATAACCTAATAGTTACAAAGAGAAAGGACATACCTGTTTCTCATTAATAAAAATGCTTACAAACTCGCCAATTACGTTGGATCGACGTAAATTCCTCAAATGAATAACAAGCCTCTGAAAGCATGAGACACTACTTTATAATGGAAGAAAAGTCAAATAAATAAACACGTATGTACGATCTGAAATGAATAAGACCTGAGGATCTTTGTGTTTCCCCAGTATTAATCCATTGAGCATGACCAAAAATGAACCCGGCGCATGAATTTCTTCAGATGATAGAAACAATAAATCCTCCACGCCTAGACTATGACACTACAGTAAAGAATGAACACAAATAAGAATAACAGATATAATATTATAGATAGACTGATGCACTTGATTATAATAGAAGTCGAGAAACCAAGTGAAAAGAGAGTAAGAAAATTTTGAATCGGCATACCAAGTTATAGTTACTAAAGCAAACAGACAAGTATCTTATGTAACTAAGGATCAGTTTGTGGTTGTTTTGCTGCTCTGTAAGGTCTGGCTAGTTACAGGAACTTTGTATTCAAGTACAGTTTTGCTGTTGTGGTGTCCAAAAGGTTGCTTTTGTGTAGTTATTACTACATTCAATACCGATCGTACTTGTATGCATTTTAAGCACTTTCAAAAGAAATTTAAGGGCACACCCAAAAAGATTGAGAAAGCTTGTAGCTGAAAACATTTAGAAAAGTACAATGCAGATTAAAATCTATACTTCTGCAATCAAGGTATTGCAGGATCTACTGTTGTATGCAACAGGTTTGAGATGGTAAACAACAAAGCGCGCTTGATAGCAATTCGGGTACTAAAGATTTTGATGCTAGAGTTGTTACAGAGCATGAAACTGCTATAGAAAGCTAGCTATCTAATCATGGTCTTTTTTTTTGGGGAACATATCTAATCATGGTCTTAATGGCCTATCGGATCATTAATGCACTCATATAGGCACAAAACATCAACACCAAAAAGTACAATTAAATGAACCAAAATATAACAAACCAGATCTATCAGTGGGCCCTCCTCTTGGTCTGTGGTGATATGAGAAAGCAAAGCTAAATTTTTTGTCAATCCACAAGCTTCTCCTTCAGGAGTATCACATGGGCAAAGCATACCCCACTGTTACAGATAAAATTATTACATTATTACACAGTATAGGAAGAACAGATGGGTTTTAACATTCTTGGTTTCCACGAAATTTTTCTCTATGATGTAGCAACATTGTAAGATTTCTCTTCACCTGGCTAGGCTGCAAAGCACGAGGACCACTTGTTTTACGAGTCTTCTCAAATTGGGGTGTTATCCGCGTCATGTAGCCTAAAGTTGCCATGTAGGATAGCCTTGAAAGAACCTTTAATCATAAGAAAAAAGGTTATATTTAAAAAAAATAACTGGGGGATAAATAAAAATCAAATGTATGGAGAACTTGGTACCTGAGATACACCTTTCCGATGCATCCTAAAACGTTTAATATCCCAATTTCCTGTGGAAATAGCCCTCTCCAAACCAAAGGTAATGGTGTCTTGCATTATCAACTGCAAAAAAAGGGAACAGTTATATAAACAAGACACCATTTCTGAGCATCCTAAGTGGTTAACAAATATGGTTAATGAGACAACACCCTCAGATATATTTCGAAAGGGGGGGTAATTTGATGATAAATTTGAGAGGGATTTGAAGAAAGAAGAGAAGAAAATCCTAGGCTAGCCATCTCTAACTATGAAAAGGAGGGGATGACACACGCGGCAAGGACGCTACCAGCATAGTGGTGGTGAAGGGCAGTAGCATGAAAGCCAGGGCATGGGTTGGCTTAATTCTTACTCTATCCAAAAAAGGTATGGCTCCCCGTATATTTATAGACGATCCTGCATAATTTTAGAGAGGATCCCATGATTTGGCAACCCCTAGTATCTAAAATAACTCTACCAAAATTAATGTGTAGGTAACCACGCTTTACAAGAGTGGGTCATTGTTAGTTACTTAGTTGCTACTGTCCACACGTGCTACCGACCTACCATGCACACTGCAATCAACAGTCAGCTTTTTTAACTTTAAATAATCAAGAAATAGTTCTAAAAGCTCTGATATCTTGTGTCGGTTTGGAAAAGAGTAACCAGTAATAAAACAGATTAAGCTCTGGTTTTGAAGTCAGCAAATAGGTCTTCCAAGAAGTATATGTTACCCAAACAAGCATATAATAATAGAAAAATATTAAAGCCCCAGCAAGGTTCTTAGATCGTCCACACAAATTGCCAACCAAAGACAACAAGGTTATGCAATTAAAATGATAAAACTTACGATATTACAGCTAGAAATGTAACCTGTCACATTGGGTTATTACAGCAATATTAGATATTCAGAACTCAGGTGAACCTTTTAGGTGATTACAACATTGCAAGAGTAACAGAAGGCAAAATGGGAACAAATGAATATCCATAAATGTGCACTTGCATCCTATTACCTGGCTAAAATCCAAAGGACTAGAGCGAGTTTTGTCACTATTTTTATTCATGCGCTCCACAGCTTGGGAATTCATTGTTTTGAATAAATCCTTCAAAAGAAACACCATAAGAAACAAAAAATGTAATATCTAATAAAAACTATGAGGAAAATATGCACCTCAAAAAGAAGGGATATTAGTTGGCCAGATAGCTCAAATCTCTTATTTCCAACATAATCCTGGAAAATGTGAGAAAATATGTCAACTAGATGATAAGTATGTGGTCAAAAAATCTTCACCCTTCTTTTCTAAGTAATATTCAAGGACAAATGTTGTAGTAAATCACCATCCATCACTCCATGTGTCCATTACTCACAATCAAGGTATATTTTATTTATGAGCTCAACAAACATAAGGCACATTTTGTTTCTTTGCAAGAAAGAGTAGACCATAAAGAAAGTACAAGACAATTTTTTTTTTGAAAGCCAACGGGAGGGACGAAGAGTCCCTAACTGATATATTTCCAAAGATTCTGGTGTGTTTCCGGTGGTAAAAGGTTAGGCATTGTAGCCTTGAGTCATACAGATCTCAGCAAAGAGGGGGAGTAAGATTACATCTGAAACATGAGCCTCCAATATGAAACTTAACAGGCTTTTTGTATGGGTAGGCAGCACAGCCATAGCTTCGCTGTCTCTCTGCAGGCTGCAAGTGCTCAACATTTGGTGCTTGGGACCTGAACACCACTCACTGTGTTTCCACAGTTCCCAGCAGCAGAGCAGAAGGGGGCTTCCTTGGGTACTTGGGTACTCCTGGCAGGGCTGTGGTGGCCCACAGTTCTTGCACACATGGCAATCATGTATGGGTTCCATCCGATTCTCATCCAGAAGGCTCGAGTGAACGGACACAGGGATAATGAGGTCTGCGTCCTCACCATACCACAGGTGTCTATGTCAAAGACATTCTTCTTTCTCAGGTTGATCTTGCACTGGATGCAATTCTGAATCAGAAGCCAAGGAAAGAATTTGACCTTCGGTGGGGCATAGTTGCACCAGACGAAGGCATACGACAGGTGCATATAGTTTCAATCTGGACAGAGGCCTTGTAGATGAGATTGGTGGAGTCGATGGTCTTCATCTTCAAAGAAGCATGAGCGCATGTCCGGGTTGTCACTCAGGTTCACACCTAACAGCATGGACTCCAGTTGGCGCAGCTCCATTGCCACATGCCGGCTCAAGCGTGGTTGGAATTGTGTTGCAAGTCCAGAAGACAACTTCCTCAACTGAAGCTCCTTCTCTCAGGAGGTGGCTGTGTAGAGCTGGCAGTTGCGAGGACAGCGGCTGGTCACCAATCCACTGATCTTTCCAGAAGAGGTGTCTTGCCCATTGCCCACCTGAACATGTGAGATCTGACAGTAGGCCAGGAGGAGGCCCCGAAGGGCATCCCAATGGTTTCCAATGAGCACTCCATGCAGGTCAGCAATGACAACTTCCTCTTTTGTCCCACGACGATTCTCCAGGGTGGTGCAGCCGGTGCAGCAGTTTCATCAGTAGGCATGTGTTTTGTGTGTCTAAGAGCATCTGATGCCAAGCCCGCCATCTTCCTTCAGAGTACACACTCTCTCACGCCACTAAGCACTTGGCGTCGGAGTACAAGACAAATTTAGAACTCTGTATTAAGTCAATGATTGTTACGAATGTAATTTTCCTTTTCTTTGGGTCACTAGGTCAACCCAAAACACACAAACAAAACTGAGTGACCCAGAACCACCCATCGGGTACCACTTCATCCGAACTAACCTAACTCCCTATAAAAAAAACTAACCTAATTCTACCATATGGACACAAAGATTCTGCATGATTTTTTTAGTAAGAGTTGGTAAACAAAAAAATAGCTTTAGCTGATAGAAAAATATTTTGAGTCCTCCACTTAAGTGATATATGGGGTCATCATTGAACTTGCCTTATCATCAAAGGTGTCAGAATTTAAGATTGCATCCAGCATGCGCCTTAACATTACAGCAGTGTATATACACTTTGGCCGTAGGTTCCCATCTTTAACCTAAAATAGAGATTTGCACGTGTATGAGCTATGACATTAATTTCAATTTTGACTTGCAATAAGTAAAAACATTTATCTCACCGGCACATGGGCAATAAACACATCATGGAGGATTGAGTTTGACCGACCTTCCTGAAAGTGAGAAATCAAGAAAAACAAATATAGATGGTTTCACAACAACAACAAAAAATGATGTGCATTTTGGATGCATACTTTTAGACAGGTACAAGAAACAGTAACTTTATTGATTAATAAGAAGCTGAATTCTCAGCATCAGCTCCTCATCCTTAGAAATCAATTTCCCAATGGAAGAGCCAAGAAGAGAGGTGTGGTCAAGAATTACCTTATTATTTGTGGCACCAGGATACATCACCTGCACAAATTGTATACAGTAAACCAGCCTGTTTGGCATAATTCAAAACGAGAAGAATGGCTAAACAGCATAACCGATCAATGATGTTAAGTTAATGATTTTTATTTTGGTGTTTCACCTTCTCATCCATGTACTGCAGGGCTTGCTGACGTGTATATATTCTCTCTGAAGCACATTCCTAAGCAATAATGAAACATTTAATTAGCCAGAGACATAAGATATAAATAAACTATTGAGAAAAATGAAAAAAAATGGATGACAAAAAATATTAAACACTTAGCACAGGCTTAAAATCAAATTACCAATTATTGAGGTACTATCCATTTTATCATGGCTATTTAAAAAATAGTTACCTGAATAGATGGAAATAGGAGATCTCCATATCTTGGGTCCCTGCCAACCATTTGTACAGCCTCCTGATCACTTTCCATTCCCATCGCTTTCATCACCACTATAATAGGTATCTGCAAAATTCAAAAGCTCAGAAATAGTGATAGCTCACCAACTTAGGCACTCAATATTATATTAGGATCCAAAGAACTCACACACATTTATTACAGAGGCATCAAGTGTTAATCAAAAGATAGATAAGGCAACTAAGGTCAACATGCTATATATGAAATGAGATGGTCCATCATTTAAATTTGAGGTCAGTTCAATACATTACAAGCATTTATAAAATGTAAAAATAAACCAAAACTCATGACTAACAAGTGGGCTTGTGGCCATTGAACAGTGACACACTGATGCCATTGTCCAACTCAGGCAGTGCATGTAATATCATTAAGATCTATGACCCCTTAAATTTCTCTCAGATTTAGGAGGGTCAAATATATATAGTAACCAGATTTAATGTAGGAATGGAACAGGTTGAACCGTTGAAGCATGACATCCTGATTACATTAGGAGAGCAAACTTTAGAAATTTAAGTAAGGCAATCAGCTAGTTGCTAAGATAGGGTTTATAGCTTAATCATGGAGGTTCTCAGCTAGTTGCTAAGATAGGATTCATAGCTTAATCATGGAGGACTGTTTAAGTCCTATTCTGCCAATGCAAAGCAATTAAGAAAACAAAGGAAATTCCATTGCTCATAGGTGAACGGGTTCTCCTATCAAACAGCCATCCCATAGCTATTTCTACCATTTCGAAATAATCAAACGAACCCCCAGTTGTTACAAAATAATGGAACCAAAAGGCCTGCACAAACTGATGCTTTTTGTATTTGAGGATTGAGATTTAAGTTCAGCTCTGCACTTAGTTAGCACTGCATGTTTGAGAAAAAAATGAAAAAATATCCAAAGCTTCAAATGAAGAATGTCACCAATCAACCCAGTATTTCAAAATGAATTAAAACAATGAAGTATTCCAACATGAACTGATACATAAAGTGGAAAAACTCATTAACAGGACAATGGAGTACATAAACCATACTGGCTTGGTGAACTGATTCAGCTGTAGATAAATCTTCCCCTTATCCATAAGAACCACCGTCTTGCTTTTTATTGCATGTGTGCTACTGGTAACAGATGCGATCACCCTAGTTTGATGTGTGTGACAGTAAGGAAAACAATAAATGTCTAATATTACAGTTGCGATACAAAAATAGTATATTCTAAAGTAATCAAATAACTTAATCAAACCTTCCTTTGCTATCAGTGTCAACAATAATACGATTCTTTGATAGCTGTTCTTGAATTAGAATGACCTGAAAATTAATATGTCACAAGATCATTAATACACACAAGAAGCAAATACAAGAGCATTGAGCAGTTAATGGCCACAACTATGGTTTACAATCAATCATAGCACACAGAACACGGACCACATCAAACCAGCAAGAAAAGAAGAAAATTACAGCACTTTTTTATGTTACCTTCTCCGTTCCTTTGACAACAAAGTAGCCACCAGGATCAAGAGGGCACTCACCTGGCATAACATATTGATGAGACCATTAAAACAGCAAGACAAAAGGTTACAAAGTTTTAGTAATGAAAATATTTTTTAGGGACAAGAATTTAATATACCATATTTTGCTAGTTCATCTTCATCCATTTCATTCAGAATGCAGGCAGAGCTTCTTAGCATAATAGGCATGTAGCCAATGATAAACTTATTCTGAAGAAAAAAGGAAAATAGAAGGCCAACTTAGTTACCAAATCAAATAAACAAACGGGTTTTCAGTCAGGTGGATAGGTACCCTTCTTTTCACTACATGCTGCTTTCCAACAGTGTATTGGATATCAACTTCTATAGGAGCAGAATAACTGAAAGAATAAAGGAAATTTGAGCAAGCACGACAACTTGATAGGTCAAATAGAATTTAAACATGCAGAAGCATGCGCCAGAAACATAAACCACCACTGTACCACCAAGATTGTCAAGCTATTGGTGTTCAACGGATCTACAAATGCCACCATTGATCAGCATGTCAAGCTTTCACGTTGCAAACCAAGAGCAATCCTCCCTTGGTGCTTCACGAAACATCTCCCACCACTATGCGCTATCATGCATAATGAAAAGTTAACTGCCTATCTCTCTATCCATTCAAAAAATCCATCAAGTCAGATTGACCAAGTTTTCCACATCACTCTATCTTCAACAACCATCCTAGCACTCTTCATGCCGTCCTCCCATGGCTAAGGTTTGTGGCAGCCAAGTACTAGTGATTGTACCACCCTGGAACTTGGGTGTAGAAGCGACCACTTCAAGATGACAACGGGGAATTCCCAGTCGGGTCCAGCCTCCCCATCCTCGTCCCTGCGGGGTGAAAATTTCCCCATCCCCATCCCCACTAAGACTCATGGGGGACATTTTCTCCCCATCCCCGTTCCCCGCGGGGATTACGTACTGGACAAGGATCCCCATCCCCACTACAGGATAAAAGAACTGCTCAAATCGACAAACCAAAAGTGTACAAAATACTGAAAAAAACTCATCTTGCAGCAACATCAAACAAGACTGTAGTTTATAGATCACAAATCCCATTTATGGACTCCAACAATCCAACTCACAACTCCCTAGGTGGCCAAAATCTAATGCAGATCTCACGAATCACAAGTGACATTGTTCAGCACCTTGAGTCCTTGACGTTGCCTTCCTGTAGAGTGCAGACCAGAGCAAAGAGAGAATTTGGGTCTCCGGACTGAGCAGAGAGTGAGAGAGAGAGCAGAGAAAGCCAAAGGAATTTTTTTCTCCCTTCTTTGTACTGTTCCTCTTTTCAATGGTGCACAATTCTCTTGCATGTTCGAGAAAAAAAAGGGAAGGTACACAAAACAGGGCCAAAGAACATCACCACGTTGGCAGGAAAGGAAAGAGCTAGACAGGGCAACAGGCGGCTCACTAGAGGCAACAAGCAAGAGAAGAATCTAGGACAACCAAGAAGCTCTGGTATCATGTTAGCAATAGCACATCTCTGTTCAATATGCCCTTAAGGCTAATATATAACTACAAGAACAACTCATCTCTGTTCAACATGCCCTTAAGGATAATATACAACAAAAAGAGGTGTATGCATACACAAATACAAAGAAACATATAAACATTGAAGGAAATGTAAACAAGTATATATATTTACATCTAACATCATCTACAGTAGGAAATTTGATGTGGACCGCCCAAATTATGTTAGGCAAGAAAACAATACCAGAGCCATAACAGTCCCACATAAATCTTTTGCTTATTCCATCTAGCTCTTCTTTCTTAGTTTTGCAAGTACAAACTACATACCGAAAATGAGGAAATGAATTTAAGTTCGGAATACGAGGAAATGTAAGTCTTACGTGCGGTCAGTAAGGCGACAAAGATGTGGTGTGATAGATTCAACGTTACAATTTTCATATATCGAGGGCATGCCAACACGCACATCAAGATACCTGCAATGTGACCAACAAAATACATACTTAATAACAATAGTCAAAAATATAGTTAGAATACATATTACACAAATTGACGAGCATACCTAAGGTAAATGGATGGATCATTGCGCGCCTCAATTCTATTGTTTGCCTCAACGATCTTCTTGATTCCTTTGTCGATAAAGTAGTTAAATGAGTCAATGTGCTCCTTCACAAGCCCTCTAACCTGGTGTTTCCATCAGAGAGAGAGAGAAAATAAATCAAACACAAGCTTCAAACTGAATAGTCGTTGGCACATAAAAAAACATGTGTATGAGTTGATATTTGAGTCACGAATTAGACATAGATACAAGATAACCCAAGTATGGAACAGAGCAAGGAGCTAATTTAATCTGCGGCAAACAGAGCGAGGAGCTCAGAAGTGCATATGACTGTAACAATAATCGGATTAACACACACCTACTGCTTGATCGCCCCAATGCAGGGAGCACTAAAAACTGAGTATGACAAAATTGTTGGACAATAAATCAACAGGCAGCACTGCTGAATGAGAACGTCATGCTGACCTTGAGGAAGGCCGGGAGGAGCGCGAACTTGTCAACAGGCTTCCTGACCGGCGCTGCCAACGAATGGTAGGTTGGTAATGGCATTGTATCGACCACCTTGCCGCTGCACGAAGAAAAAAAAGGAAGGAGAGGTGAGGGTTTGGAAATGTCGAGGCGGTTTGTGGTGGAGGCGAGCTACCCTTCGTTGTCGCCTTTGGCGAGCACGGCCATGGAAGAGGAGCTTGAAAGCAGAGTGCGGAAAGTTATTAGGACCGGACTGGAGATCGAACCGGCGAGGTTGTCGGTTCACTAGCCCAACCGTTTCAAACCGGTTGAACCACTGGTTCAATTGTTTTGGGCCAAACAAATCGAACCGGTATATATATTAATAATTGTCAGATGATAAACAATATAAATTTCAATGCACAACTATAAGGTTCATACATATGTATATATAGAATGACGTTCATAATTTAAACCATCAAGTGCCTGATAACAATAACATAATTTTCATCTTCAGACATAGTTCATACTTTAGACATCATAGAAATATAGAAAATATAGAATCACGGCTCACAGTTACAGAGTTACAGGAACACAACCTCGCAAACAATAAGCTTACTGAATATATCATTATCAGTGCATTCTGCATCGACACTAACAGGGAGCTGAATATATCATACTATTAATGAAAATCAAAGTAATGCAATTACCTGTGAATTGAGACTAGCTCACCATTAGCGGCCATGTCTCATGCCTGGTTCTGAACACTGGATGCAGAAGCTTGAAGAAGAATCAGAGCAGCTGCACGCAGCAGTATGGATCTCGATCCGCCGGCCGCTCCTTAGCTTTGCCCGCCGCTTCAGGAATCGCCCGCTGCCGCTATTTGCCAGCCGCTCGCCGCGGCCACTCGTCTCCCGCTGCTTACCGCCGCCGACCAACACAGCCGCTGCTTGCCCGCTGCTCGCTCGCGGTAGCCTGTTGCGCGCACGCTACCCAGGGGAGGGGAGCTGCACGCCGCCACGCAGGGGAGGGGAGCCGCACGCCGCTGCCTAGGGGAGGGGACAGGGGAGCCGCCGCCGCCGCCCAGTTGCCGGAGTGCGAATGCGAATAGAAGACGAAGGAAAGGCCCAGTTGCCGCTGCTTGGGGCCGTGGAGGAGGTGCGCCGCCTCTGCTTGGGCCGGGGGAGGAGGTGAGCCGCCGCTGCTTTGGCCAGAGGAGGAGTGTCAGGAGTCACCCAGGCAATGGGCTGGCATCAGGCCATGGGCCGAGTGGCCTACTGGGCCATGTCAATTGAGGAACAACACTACAAATGGGACACTACACCTGAGGCGAGGCCATCGAACAATTATCAAGCAAACCAACAGGTTATTCTCTCCTCTAGGATTCCTCTTCTCCTTTTATTGTTCATCTTCTTCCTCTAGAACCCTAGCTTCCACTGTTGATCCTCTACTTCTCTACCTCTTTCTACCAATTCAGATATCAGGTTGCTAACAATTGGTACCAGAGTCGTCGATTCTCGGTTCCTATCACCATGAATCCCCCTACCGAGATCTCTCCTTCTACCCAACTCATTCTCGACGAAATCCGCAAGCTCTTCGACAAGTTCGACGTGAGGTGGGCTAAGCAGGACGTCGTGTGGGAGGCCTCTCGGGGCGTCCCCATTCTGACCCACTCTGCTTCCGTCGAAGCGGATGTAGTCGCTGACAATTGGGGCGGCCTCTTCGACGGAGGCGACGACTCTGATGAGCGGCACTGCGAGGTGTCCATTGTCCCCGACAATTGGGGTGGGTTGTTCGAGCAGCTGGCCCACACCCTGGAGGAGCGCGACCTCGAGTCCACCGACTCTGACGCCATTCCCTTCACGCCTGCGCCCAACTCCACCATCAACCCACCGCAGTAGCTCGACTTCTTCACCAAGGGGCTCACACCGAGCGACACCCATCTCAGCATCGGCTTCTCTGTCCCCAAGCTCGACTATGAGGCCGACCTGCCCGTGCCGAACTACGTGCTTGTCGACACCCTCCTCCTCTCGGACAGCGAAGACGAGATCCCCTCCATCGACCTCTCCACGCCGCTACACCCCACCAACGGGAACGAGTCTGGCCGGGTGATGCCCCACGGCACGGGCGTCGAGCTCGACCTTTGCGACCCGTCGACACGCTGCCCCTCGCCACGCACCCCAGCCGTGAGTTACTTCCCGGAACAGTTGATGGAGAAGCTGCTGTACCTAGCGGATTCGCTGATGGATAAGCTGCCAGACCGCGTCACCACACTCGACCTCCTCGCAGGGCGCCTTCCACGGTCCATCAACCAGATCCGCCATGAGAATGGCCTCACCTCCTCCTTCCCCGACCGCATCCACAACCCCTGCGCCGAGGCCGACGGCGCCAATGACCTCATGTTGGTCGACCCTGGTCACCATGGCCTTGCTGCTGCCATTGATGTGCTGAGTTCAGAACAGAAGCTGCACATGCCAATTCTCCTGAAGCACGCTCGACTGGTGTTTGAAGAAATGCCAAGCAAGTACATCGCCATCGTTCACTGTGTGAGTACTCTGCTATACATCGGCACTATCAACATTTGTGAGGAACATAAGATATTGGTGGAAATGGTTGGTCCCAATCTAGTGGCGCTAGAACTACTACTTGTAGTCAACCAACATCAACCATGGCCACCACCTGACGAACTGAGATTGATGAGCTGTGATGCTGAGTTACGGCCTACACAATGGTCGATGTTCATTATGGCTGAGTGGTTCTTTGTCAGGAGTTACTGTGGTCGACTTTGGAAGCCCCCATGGCCTATACAAATTTGCCAACAAATCAGGTTCATGCTCACTGACCTTGTAGTGTCCTGGAAAAATATGATGATATCAATGCTTGGTGCTATGGTGATGTGTGTTGCTGTTGACCTTCGACCAATACCATGGCCATCCTTCAGCATATTTCATGAATTTACTGTACAATGGTGTTGTGTGTTTGACCGTGGCAAGTGCCTTCGACTTGGTGGTTTGCATCTCTTGCTATCAGTGAGTATGGTTGGTTGTGCACTGATTCATGAGCTAGTACAGCAGAAGTGTGGTGGCAATTGTCGATGTTTCATGCTTGAAGTGGTAGGACAGCAATTTCGAGTTGCAAGAGGACAGATGAGGGATCACTGGCAGGCTAAATAAGATTTGTTGCCACAATTTTCGTCTTCTAGTCCTAGTTGTACAGGATTGTTGAAAAGCTTGTTGTGCTATTTTAAGTTGCTCAACTTAGATCTTGGAGGGGCATGGAATCAATCAGTATCTCCCAGGTTTGTCACTGGAATGCAATCACTAATGCTACTTGACAGTGGAAATTTTGAGATAGAAGTACAAATGCATGTACTGCTGCAAGTCTCTTGGCCATCACTTATTTCGGCATGTTGTTCCACTATTTTCTGGTTTCATCAGTTACACTATTTACAGCAAAACACTAGTGTCGGATTATGAGCCGGTATTCTTGATCCTCTTGGGTTGTTTGTGGCTAGCTTGTTGTGTCAGTCAACCTCTATCCTACAATCAAGCGCACAAGCAGGGAATGCGGTCTCCAGTCATGCCAAGTTTCCAGGGGATTCCAGTGGTTCCATACTTCTCTATCGGCTTGGGTGCAGCTATACCTTTGATGTGTTTAGCATTTGAAGGTTCCTTGGTCACCGTGCATTTGGGGATGCATGTCAGCTCTCATGCTGACAAGTTCAGTATTGTTGGGAGCATTACTTATTCAACAGTCAGTGTCTTTGGTCTTTTGCTGGGAATTGATGCTGCAGTACAATGCTGATTGCTTGAGCTCGACATATTCCGAACCAGAGTTTCTACAGTTTTTTTTGGGATCCCAGCGGCTCCATACTTCTCCATCGGCTTGGGGGCAAGCCGAATTTTAAGGACGGGATAATGTCAGGAGTCACCCAGGCAATAGGCTGGCATCAGGCCATGGGCCGAGTGGCCTGCTAGGCCATGTCAATTGAGGAACAACACTACAAATGGGACACTACACCTGAGGCGAGGCTATCGAACAATTATCAAGCAAACCAACAGGTTATTCTCTCCTCTAGAATTCCTCTTCTCCATTTATTGTTCATCTTCTTCCTCTAGAACCCTAGCTTCCACTGTCTGCTTCTCTACCTCTTTCTACCAATTCAGATACCAGGTTGCTAACAAGGAGGTGCGCCGCCGCTGCTTGGGGCCGGGGAGGAGGTGCGCCGCCGCTGCTTGGGGCCAGGGAGGAGGCGCGCCGCCACTTCTTCACAGGGCCGGGGAGGGTGTGGCGCGGTGGCTTGGCAGCCAGGAAATGAGGCGTGCGGCAGCTACGGTTCCTAGGCCTGGTTTAGTTCGCAAAATTTTTTGGATTTCGACACGGTAGCATTTTTGTTTTTTTTTTGACAAACATTATTCAATCATAGAGTAACTAGGCTTCAAAAATTTGTCTCGCGATTTACAGATAAAGTGCGGAAATAGTTTTTGTTTTCATGTATATTTAGGCCTTTTTAGTTCCCAAAAAATATCCAAAAATTTTTAAGATTTCCCGTCACATCAAAACTTGCAGCACATTCATGAAATATTAAATATAGATGAAAATAAAAAACTAATTGCACAGTTTGACTGTAAATCGTGATGAATCTTTTGAGCCTAGTTAGTCCAAGATTGGATAATATTTGTCAAATAAAAACGAAAATACTACAGTACACGAAGACAAAAAAATTGGGAACTAAACAAGGCCTTAATGCACCATACTTTTTTAGGAACTAGGTTTGCATCTGCTGTTGGAGAAAGAAACTTTTAGGTATGGAACTCTCTTGCACAGCTAGAGATGGCAATGGGTAATTACCCGCTGGGTATATGCCACCCCATACCCTTACCCACGAGAAAATATTTTACCCGTTAATTTACCCATGCAAGGGTAAGAGTTTTTTGCCATACCCTGGCCTTACCCATGCGGGTAACGGGTAACCCATGGGTTATTCTTACCCATGATTCCAAGAATACTTACAAAAAATAAATACATATTTAAATATTTCAGGCTCCTAATTTCAGCCAAAGCATCACAATTTATTAATAAAATCATCAAATATACAAGCTCCATGAACATTTGATCAAGTAATTACTAGATATCAAGTGGCAAAATTCACAAGTTCCCGTATTGTGCGGCCGCTGCAAGGAGATAGGGGAAAGGGGAGGGAGCAGATGGGTGAGGGTCTAGGGTTTGACAGCATTATATATGATTTTTATTGGGCTTAGGCTGTGTATGATCACTTTGGCTCATGATTCTAACTTATTGAATTGGGTTAAAATTACCCATGGGTTAATGAGTATGGGCAATGCAGTCTCATACCCTTACCCGCTTTACCCGCTGGGTAAAGATTTTTTTCCTATTATCTTACCTATGGGTAAAAAAATAGCCATACCCTTACCCTAATGAGGTAATTACCCATCGGGTTTCGGGTTTGGGTAAAGATTGCCATCTTTATGCACAGCGCGACCTATCACGGTTGATTAAAGACTCCTCCAGATTGCTCGCACCTCCAAATTCGTAGCATCGGTGGCTTTTTGTCCGCGAACATGTGGCCTTCTGTGTTTTGCATAAAACCCCTTCACATTTTAGAAAACCAACCCGCAATCCATCCAGCTAGAGCGAACACCGAATAGTAAACGCATTCATATATTTTATGTATAGATCCTTTATGTAAAAATTAATTCAACGTCAAGAAGAAAAATTTAAGACCACTGTAATTTTTACAGAAACTACCCCGCATCATTTTGTCGAGGACCCCCCACTCCCATCCCCAGTCCTAGGTATCTGGTCTCGCCCTCATTCTCTTTTCTCCGTTCTCTCTCCCTTCTCGACACCGCCGCCGCCACTGCTACCCGATCTCGACACCACCGCCGCCACTGCTACCCGATCTCGTCACTCGCGGCCTGATGACACGAGGTATGCACGATTGCAAGATCCCGATGTTCCTGCCTTCCAGCTGCAGCGCAAGTTTGGGATGTGTTGTCTGCTGCCATCCTATGGCCAACCCTACTCCCAGATTTGCCCCATCCGCTTGGAGGCCAAAGTCGGGGAGCTCTCTCAGATCCAGGCTACGACCGAGTGAGGGCGTGACCACAACTGATGGACTTTGGCAATGTGTCGACCAGCGACCTCTACGGTGGCAGCACATGAGGGAGGCATAACACGGCAAGCAGGCGAGGGCCATGAGACAAGGCAACCCGGAAGTAGAGGCGGTGAGTGCTCCTTCTCCTAGACATATCAAGGTGCTTGGGATCTCTTCTGCATGTTGCTGCATCTACACCACAGCCTACATGTCTCCCTTATAGTGTCTGTACTATTATTTAGTCTAATGCAAGACAAGGCCATTCGAGAGCATGCAGGGAAGGTGCTTGAGGAAAGGCCACTGCTGGTTGCGTCAGTGGGTAGTTAGGCTAAAGCGCAGGTCCTTCGTTTCCATCAAACTGTTGGCATCCAAAGGTCTGAATTCTTGTAGTACTTCAAAACTCCCTCCATTAAATTAATGGGTTGTAGTATAACTCTGCCCTGGGTTATTTGGAAACCCGGTAATTGTATTTGATATCATGAAACTTAAGGTTTTAGGTAATGACATATGTGTGTGCCTTAAACTAACTAGCTTAGTAACTAATACACATGGCATATAGTTATTAACATAACTGCAATAAGCTGCAGCCGTAGCCAAATAGTCACAGCTGAGCAGGCTAAAACAATAGTTATCCTTGTACGTTTGCTTCTGACATTTTTCTCCCTGGTAATCTTGCAAATTTTAGAGTGAGTTGTTGATATGAGTTGTCAGTTAGTAATTTTTTTGCATTGATTGCAAAATATTGACTTCAATGAAAGTAGTTACTAGAAGTGCAAATAGAAAATAATATAATTCATTTGAGCATTTGGGAATAAAGCAAATGCTACCAAAATAGATCAGGGTTACCATACAACAAAGCAATAGACACAAAGTAGTTACCGAAAATGATATTTCAAGCACTGGTTAATTCATTTGGGAATATAATGCTACCTAATAGAGCAAAATATTGACTTAAGCAATGCATCTGACCTATTTGTACCTGGGATCTTTAGGAGATAATGATAATATCTAATGACACTTGGTTCTATGTTTGAATAAATTTACTCTGGTGTTGCATTGTGTTCATTCAATAGATATGGTTAGTTGCATTTTGCTTGGCTATAATTTTCTTTCGAAAGTAGGCCAAGTTTATGTGGACCTCACTGTAGCTTCTTTATAATGATTGTTTCAAGGTGGTTATTGCTTTGTTGTGTCTTTGGTTTGTATAATGTCCAGGATTTGACATGTCAGTAAGCCACACAACCCTGTTAACATAGTGCTATATATGCATATGTAATAAAAATAATTAAACTAAACATGAGCTACTAAATTTGTGTCTCCCATCCTGACATTCATGTAAAAAAGATCAATACTATTATTTCCTTTGACAATATTTGTAGATGTCACACTCGCTACAACATTTAATTATTTTGCCCACATTTTAATCTCTTTTGTGAACATCTTTGAATCGCTGGTAGAATCACCTTATGAGTCGTGAATTCAGATTGTTATGTTCTAATTATTTATTTACAATTATGCTTGTGGCCTTTAATGACATGTTTTCTTGCAAAATAGGCAAACAATGAAACATTTGCCTAATCTATTGATATTTTTGATGGACTAACTATTAAGTTAATAAATTTTGGTTATTGGAGAGTGACGGTTGTCATGCGTGGGCAATATTTATGCTCTACAGATCAAATTACTTGTCTATTTACATTCACATTGATCCTTATCCCACTATACCAAGCAGCTGAATTCTCTTTTCATGTTCTGGTTTATCTGTTCCTTTGTAGATGTGATTGTTTCTCTATTTTTATTTTTTATTAGAAGCAATTGTATGGACCTATGATAAGTACCTTAACCAACACTCTTTGCAATTATTTAGATATGCACTTCTTACTAATTATTTGCGATCACTCCTTTTCTTCATTTCTATATTACTATGAGATCACTAAGTATGGTGCTTGCAATTTTGCTGTTGATGTACGTGGTATTTTAGGATGTGCAGGCCTACTTTATGAAAGTCATTCAACGTGGTCTATGAAATGCTGCAAGGTGGATCTGCTTTGTAGCAGTTGGAAGTGCAACCAATCGTAGCATCAACTTAAGCTAACTTGATTTTGTATTACGGAAGTGCAATGTGTACTTGTAGTCAGCTATTTTATGTGTGTTCGCTCAACTGTTGTCGACATATGACATTGAACATTGAGAGAACTTGACATTATGATGATCACCTTACTGTCTTTAGAAAACCCCATGTATGTGAAATGAGTAATTTATTGTTGTCTTGCCTCTTATCGTCGTGAAGATAGTGTAATTATCTCTGTGTTGTCTTGCCTCTTATCGTTGTGAAGATACCGTAATGATCTCTGTATGTTCTTTTTTGAACATAATCTCTGTATATTCTGATCGACATTAATTCTTAAAGTACCAATTAAGGTGTTTGATACTTATGAAATCCGATCTTAAACCATAATGAATAGCTATCTAATAATGTATAGATGGAGGCTGAATATAACCATAAGGGATACAAACTATGTTTTTTTATCAGTTGCTTTGTAATTTGTGCTATAAATCTATTAGTGTTGTATGCTTGATCTTAGTAATGAAATTGCTTAATGAAGCCGTCTGAGATATAGATTGTCTTGCCTTCTCTGAATCATTGCAAGGGCGCCCGAAGGGTGCCTGATGTTCTAGTATCTTACAATGGATCACTAGTTTAAGGTCACATTGTTGGACATAGTTTCAGTCGGCAAACAAGAGGCCTCTTTGGTAGCACAGTTTCCCAGCCTTTTCCATGGGCCAACCAGCCTCGCGCGGGCCAAAATTGTGCGCCCTTTGACAGGCCACGAAGTAGAGGATGGCAGCTCATTTCCCTCTGTTTTCCTCGAGGAACAAATCAACGACTCAGGCTTTGTTTAGTTCCCAAAATTTTTGGTTCGGAATATTGTAGCACTTTCATTTTTATTTAGCAGTAATCATGGACTAACTATGCTTAAAAGATTCATCTCATGATTTACAGCCAAATTATACAGTTAATTTTTATTTTGGTCTATATTTAATACACGCCCAAAGATTTAATATATGATGGAAAATCTTGAAAAGTTTTTGGTTTTTAAGGTGAACTAAACACAGCCGGGCGAGTTTCCCCTTGAGCTCGTAAGCCGCGCGGCTTCTTCTTCTTCCGCTCGTGACGCTGCTCAGTCACGAGGCCGTTGCCGCTCGCCTAGGTGCTCTAGGCGCCGCCACCGGGCTCCATCCAAATTGAGACGGGGAAGGAGCACCACGTTCCCAGAGCAGCGGCCGCCCCTGCACCACCAGCGGGGCGCTAGCAGGGAGAGCCGAGGGTCCCAGAGGTCTCGCATCTAAGGAGGAGCTTGAGGACGCCACATGCATCTTTACCGGTCTGTCCACCTTCATTCACATCTCCTTTCCCACAGAAGTTTCTCAATTTGTTGGAAGGGTGTGGTACTGTGCAATATGTAGATCTAAGCTTACCTGACAACAACGAATAGAGAGGCTCCTTATTTTCTTGATGACCGAAGCCCCTTCACTTCCAAACAAAAATTCTCCGACTGTACGGCCAGGTGCCTATGCACCTAACGTTGCCAAGTGTCTGTTGCTGCCACAACAAGCCTCGGTTAATGGATATTAATGTGGCGGGCAGCTTAAGACGCCCACCTCCGTTAAATCAAGCCACCCGCCTAGGAGGCCGGTCGGCCTTGACCGGCCAAGGTATAACCGAGGCAGGCAGAAGGGGCACACGCCTCAGTTAAGTTTTGGGGGGCATCACGCATAATTAATTTACGGTGCAAACTTACGTTGTACTCGCAGAATCCTTTCAAACATCCGAGCCCAGTTCAGATTCTAATAGCAATTCACGACGGAATAGTAATGCGCCATTATTCTATACCCTTTTTGTTAGGGAAACACATAAGAAAAGTAAGCTGCCTGCAGGAGAAGCTGGAACGTGGCTGAGTTGGCGCTCAATGGTTCCAACGAACTCATCCATAACTCCTTCCGAACGTCCAAAATGCTGGCTGATTGTTGGCTCGAATGCAGCCCTGGCTGCGAGTGCCCTGATCTTTGGAGTCTGCATGCTTTTATCTATACCAGTCATTTGTTCATGCACCTCAATATTGTTGATCTTGAAAGACCCTTCATCTTGTATGATCTCCATTAACTCCTTATCTGAAGGCCCATATAGTGGTACGTAAAATGAATCTAATATGTCTCTACTGATCACACCCTGCTAAATCAGAAATGTATAAGTGTGTTAGTTTTCTTCCCAGAGTACAATGTGTGTAATTGGACACGTGACCCAGAAACAAGAAACATAGTCATGCGGAAGAATTTACCGTACCCTTGATGCCATGTCATTTAAAGGCACAAATAAAAAATCCCATGGTTGAACGGATTGGTAGGCAGTGTCACTGGAAGGTCTGCCTACCATGGAAAGCACCATTTGACCATTAGGGGCCAATTCTTTAGCCCGTGTGTTCAAGAAAATTGTGAAATCCTTTCTGAATTGTTGGCTAAAAGCCTGAACAATGAAGGGGCGCCTTGCTTTCCTGAGACCCTCGTCTTTGTCAGACACAGGGATCCTGCTTTTCTTTAGATCCTCAGGTACCTGAGATAGCCAATTCAAGCTATGTGATGATAAAACTAGATTCACGGAACTACTGGTGAAGAGTTTCTTGTAGAAGGATCCAGGTACAATAGCAGCAACAACTGGACCACAATCCTGTGTGCTTTGCTGGAATGCATGCAACCTCTTTGCCACGTCGTTGAAGTCATTATCCGGGAGATCATTCAGCAGCACTGATATCTCCGGTACCATTTCCTTATGATCTGAACAATGGTGAAATATTGCATCAACTGCAGTTTTAACAAGGGTCAACGCGTTCGGTCCAGCTGAGCATCCCAAATCAGTGATCACTACGCTTTTACGGGTGTTGGTATTTTTCCACAAGCTTCTGACAGCCTCCTGTATCAAATGCTTCATCCTGTTTTGCCCTGCATTCTAGGAGGGAAGTACAGATTTTGTTCAGATTTTTGAACAATCTAACTTTACAACTTTGCTGCATGGAAAAAGACATTTAATCATGCTTCATCCCTGTGATTTGAGCACAAACAACCTTTTTCCAGTTAGGACCTAAAGATTGGAACAAAGAATGAAATTATGCACCAAATCTTTGTGACCTCCACCACTTACCCAACAAGCCAAATTTGTGAAATGTCAAGAACGATACATAAATAGCATATAGAAAGCATATTAGTTCTAGAGACGGTTGAGACATATGAGTTCGGAGGATACCTGAGTGGTAGAGTTTCGAGCATAGCTCGCTTCTCCCTCTCCCGTTTTCATGTGCAGAGATTGCTCGGAGGCCATGGTAATCTAATCGAACCAAATCAAAATTATTATTTTTTTGACTAGCTAGCTAACCGCAAGTCAGAAATGCAAGCCAGATTATACCAGTCAGCATACTACATATACAGTACAAAATGATTCAAAGATCGCGAACTCTGCATTACAATATGAGCTCTCACCTACAGATCTGCGAAATCTGGCAACGTTCCCTTCCGCTTCCGGGTTAAGTCCGTCTCCCTCCGTTTCCTCTAAGTTTTGGGAGATCCACGAGGTTTTTGCAAGCCCTCAGCCTCATCCGATCGAAGAGTTTTTGCGAGTTCCCATCTGAATGTTCGGGTGCGATTGGGGGAAGCTGCTCAGACAGAGGAGAAAGAGGATTGGTTGCGCTGATCTTCTCGCTGATTAGTTGAAGGAAGCTATGGAAATTGGTAGGTGGATCTGGTGCTGGTCAACGCTGTGTTTGCTCAAGCAGTCAAGCAACGGACGAAAAAAGTGGTCCCCGCTGTATTTTGGTTGGGTTTTCTAAAAATTATGGCATTATCACGGTGTGTTTGGTTCCTATATAATGCAAAATACAAAATATAAACTACTTTAAAATAATGAAATACAAAATACCAAAATTTTCAGGGTTATATTTAGTTCCATCCAAAATGTATAATTTATTGCTCTCATTAGACTTTTTTTTTGTTTCTTAAGGCTAAAATCTAAAATAGAAAATAGTTACTTTCTTGTCAAAAATTTTTACATGCTGTTTCGTTCTATTATACAAAATAATGGATTAAAATCTAAAAAAATTTAGGATAAAAAACTAAACACCACTCAATTATAAAAAGACTTCCTTTTAAGGATTAACACTATTCGGACCTCCCACATTCACTTATGAATGATGAGTATATCATATCAAAATATACAAATAGCACTTAGATCACACTCTAGCCAAAGATAGCAAAAAAGATATAGAGGACGTCGTAGTATTCAAAGAATGTATACAAAAGAATGATGTTTTAGCTTCTAGTATGGATCTCAGTCATTACCATAGTACACAATCAGTTCATGCCTTATCTTCCTGTCGTCCTCTATATACGATGGGAGGAGGTTGTGAGTGGGATGGAGACGGAAAAGAGATCATTAATGAACATGTCATCTCAATTAAACAGTAGTGTGATAGGGCTAGTAAAATCTTTTACCCTTAACCTTAGGCCTTGTTTAGTTTTAAAAAAATACATTTTTTTTTCAGATTTTTCATCACATCGAATCTTGCGGCACATGTATAAATATAAATAAAGGAAATAACTAATTATACTGTTTACTTGTAATTTGCAAGACGAATATTTTAAGTCTAGTTAGTCCATAATTGAATAATATTTATCAAATACAAACGAAAATGTTACGGTGCCCGTTTTGCAAAAAAATAACTAAACAAGGCCTTAGTAGCAGCTACTTTTGCTAGAACGTCCTAAATTGTGGAACAGACGGAGTACAACTCTAGAAAATCCCTCAAACCTTCAGGAACTTGTAAGCATAGTATTTTTAGACAATTGTGAGTACAGATTGTGAATATGTCTTAACACTGAACGTAGCTTGTGATTTTTTTGCATGGGATTTTCATTTTTCATAATGCATTTTCACCTTTAAATCGCACTATAATTTTTGGACTTACAGCAACTTGAGGAGGCTCAAGGCCTTAGTAGCAGCTACTTTTGCTAGAACGTCCTAAATTGTGGAACAGACGGAGTACAACTCTAGAAAATCCCTCAAACCTTCAGGAACTTGTAAGCATAGTATTTTTAGACAATTGTGAGTACAGATTGTGAATATGTCTTAACACTGAACGTAGCTTGTGATTTTTTTGCATGGGATTTTCATTTTTCATAATGCATTTTCACCTTTAAATCGCACTATAATTTTTGGACTTACAGCAACTTGAGGAGGCTCTTTATATCCTTACTTAGTGATAGGAATAAAGATTTTGATGAAAAAATATATTTGAACAATTTATTTTTAATTAGAGATATCTAAATATTATCATCATTTATTCTCGATCATTAGCCAAAGACTGAGAGTGAGATTGGCTCTCTATAGTAAGCATAACATAAAAAGAAGTTATTGGAGGGTGAAAAGATATAGATAGCGATTTTTATTAAAATGACTAATAATTTAGAAAGTTAGTTTAAGAAATTGTGATATAGAGAAATGAGATAAAAAAAACTTTGCTCCACAGGATCCCCTTTATCAATCCTCTTTCCCTATATTTTTTTCTCATTCCTCAAAAACTCATCTTAATCCCTCAAATGGAGGGGACCAGGTACATAATTTCATTTTTCTTTTACCATCTTTAGGTCCTAATTGGAAAGTTTTTTTTTTTGTGTTTGTCCAAACCACCATAAGGATTTAGTAACCTAGAGCGTATGATTAGATGTTTGTTTCTGTTAGCAGAGCTGAACAGTTAGAATGTTAAAAAAATCTGAACAAAACATATACTTCGCTCCTAGAATGCAGGGCAAAACAGGATGAAGCGTTCGATACAGGAGTCTATCACAAGCTTGTGGAAATATACAACACCCTTAGAAACATAGTGATCACTGATTTGGGATGCTCAGCTGGACCAAACGTGTGTATGACAAAGACAAGGGATTAAAGTTAACGTTGATGTCTTCTTTTTAAATGCTATTGGTGAAGCTAGTGTTGGAGTTGTGATCAGGAATCACAAGGGCGAGGTCCTCCTAACGGCATGGCGTGTCTTACTTCGATGTGCCTCAGCGGATGAAGCCGAAGGATAGGCGTGCGTGGATGGTCTACGGCTAGCTTCATAGTGGTGTCCGGGACCAACTATTTTGGAGTCTGATTCAGCTAGATTGGTCGCTGCTTTAGGAGACGGCAGAGAGGATAGGTCGGAGCTCCGGTGGACCATCCTTGAAGCTAAAGAATATTTGCAGCTGCTGCCCGAGTGGAAGATTAAAAAGATCAAGAGGGATTGTGAAAGGTCCTAATATGGCTAGAAGGGGGGGTGAATAGTCTATTTAAAAATTCTACAAACTCACTAGACCAAGAGGTTAGTAAATAACAAAGCAAAGTTTTTTGCTCTAGCTCTAAAGGGGTGTTTGCAAGCCACCTATCCAACAATTCTAGTTGATATGATCACTAGACACACAAGAGCTATATATGTCACTACGAGCTACACTAGTGAACTATGCTACACAAGGCAAGACTAGCAACTAAACTAGTTACACTACTTTGCGGTAAGTAAAGAGAGAGGAAGAGATATCTATACCGCTGTGTAGGGGATGAACCAATCACCAATATATGAACAATCAAGCACCTGGAGAATGCCAATCAAACACAATTGAGACACCGATTTTTCTCCCGAGGTTCACGTGCTTGCCCCCGTTGTGTCGACCAACACTTGGTGGTTCGGCGGCTAAGAGGTGTAGCACAAACCTCGTCCTCACTAGACACCGCAAGAACCTACCCACAAGTGAGGTAGCTCAATGACACGCGCAATCCACTAATGTTGTCTTTCGATCTCCGCCGGGGTACGCACAAAACCCCTCACAATCACCGGGAGATGGCCACGAACAATCACCAACTCGTGTCAATGCTCCTCCGCTGCTCCAAGTCATCTAGGTGGCAGCAACCACCAAGAGTAAGAAGAAAACCGTAGCCAAATCGATCCCAAGTGCCACTGGATGCAATCACTCAAGCAAATGCACTTAGAATCACTCCCAATCTCACAAAGATGTTTAATCTATGAAGGAGATGAGTGGGAGGTGTTTGCTTAGGCTCACAAGGATGTCAAGTATGCTAGAATGCCAAGAGGGTGAGCCCCAAGCCGGCCAACACGTATTTATAAGCCCCTCAAATAAATAGAGCCGTTGGCTCCTTCACTGGGCAAAACACGGGGCCACCGGATGTACAGCCAGTGACCACCTGTAATACCCGTTTTTAAGGACAAAATCAGATACGCACCATATGTGAGTTTTAGAAGTCAAATTCCACATATAGCTACAAATTCCACATATAGCTACAAATAAGATAACCCTTAATGTGAGGTGTGAAAAAGCTTGTCATTGGTTCAAACCGGACTTGGAAGCTTAGACAAATCAACATAGTTCAAGTCAACAATTTAAAGCTCATGATGATTAGAGTACAAGAACAAGACAACAATGCAAATGGATATCTAGACTTAAATATTTCTTCAATTGGTAAGCACTCGAGGTGGGAGAGTGTGACTTGTGGGTCACCACTAGCAAGAGTATCGGCGGCAATCTTGGAGCTTGTCTCAACGGCGGGACGTAGCTTGGTGGCAACCAAGTGAACCTTGGGAGAAAATCATCGTGTCAACATTGTTCTTTCTATTGCTTTGCAAGTCCCTAACACAAGCTTGTATTTACATTCATATATTTGTGCTTGTGTAGTTGCTCTTGTAATTAGTTAGCTTGTGTAGCTTGCTAGTTACCTTCTTACTTATGTAGCTAGAAGTAGTTCCCCTTGCGTGACTAATTTGGTTTGTGTAACCTTGTTAGTCAAATTGCTTGGTTTGTGTAGCTAAGTAATTTGCGCTCTCTAATTTGGCATTGGTTGTCTTGTTATTGAGCATTGCTAGTGAGGTTAGGAGCTTTGTGCTTTTGCTTACTAGTTGTGTAGAAGCTCCTCCGATTTGCAAAGTACTAGTGGTATAGTTTGTGTGACTTTACTCCTAAAATTGGTTAGGTGAGCTCTTGCTAAGGTACCACCTTGTTTGCTTGTTTAGGATCTTTTACAAGGTGCTAGAGAACGTAGATAGAGGGGTGTAGTCTCGGCTAGACCAATAGTTTCAATTCCGTATTTGTTTCGGTTAACCGGCGTAATAAATTTTAGAAAGGACTATTCACTCTCCTCTAGTCCGCCATCTCGACCCTTCAGCTAAGCAGCCCACGGGCGCAAAGCCCAGCTGAGCCACCCTCATAAACACACCCCAACTCACCCTGACAAGCCCAAACAGGTTATGTGTTCCCGTGACAAAAAGGGGATAGAACAATTTCTAATTTATACTGACAATAAAGGCCTTGTTTAGTTCACCTCAAAAAACCAAAAAGTTTTAAAGATTTTCCGTCACATCGAATCTTGCACCACATGCACGAAACAGTAAATATAGACGAAAATAAAAACTAATTACACAATTTAGCTGTAAATCGCGAGACAAATCTTTTGATCCTAGTCGGTCTATGATTGGATAATATTTGTCGCAAACAAAAAAAAGTGCTATAGTAGCGAAATCCAAAAAATTTTCAAATCTAAACAAAGCCAAAGTTGTTTTTTTACTCATAAACAGGCAATAGTAAAGAGGTTAACTTCATACATGGAAGCTACCTTAAAACATGTAGCTCCATCCATGAGAGCTCCCCCTACAATGCTTAAAAATTAGCTTATTAGAATTAAATTAAATTATCATGTATATGGAATTTTGTGCCGTCGATGGCAGCAACCAGGTTTTGGTCACTTGATCGGCGATTAGTCAGTAACTGAATTGCTTGCGCTCCTCTGACGCCAATTCGATCAGCAGTCCAGATTGGAGAAGCTCCAGAGCGCAATGCCGCCGTCCTCCACCCAGCAGCAGCCGTCGTCGTCGTGCATCGCCATCGACGCCGGCGGCGCAAAGAATGCGCTGCAGGGGTCCATGAGGGCGTAGTCCATGCACTTGGGCGACTGGAAGAAGGCGTCGATGTCCGCGAGCGAGCTGTAGTCCACCGCGTCGCCGGAGAGGTCACTCTCGCTGCTGACGGTCGACTCCGGGGAGGAGACGTCGGCGTCGCTGGCGGGCGAGCTGCTGCTCCACGCCGGTGTGGCGTCGCCGTCGGTACAGGCGCTGCTGCCACTGTTATTCTCCGCGCAGGGCGCGAATGGCGTGGCGCAGGAGGAGGAGGCGGCGGCGGCGGCGGCGGCGACGCGCTGGATGGCCTTGGGCGACATGGCGGCGGGTGGCAGGTCGAACGGGAGGCGGAGCGGGAAGTTGAGGTCGGCCGTGGCCGCGGAGCCCTTGAGGCAGAGCAGCGCGGCGTCGTAGGCGCGCGCCGCGGCGTCGGCGGTGGAGTGGGATCCCAGCCATATCCGCGTCTTCTGGCCCGGCGCCCGGACCTCCGACACCCACGAGCCCCAGCTCCGCATCCGCACGCCCTTGTACGTCCTCTGCTTGCCACCGCCGCCGTGCTTCGCTGACGCCGCCGACGCCGCGGCGTGGTCATTGCTGCTCGCCACCAACGCCGTCTTCACCATGATGGCTGATAAAAGTAGCTCGATCTCGAGGCTTCGTTCGCTTGGTTGGTTTCCTTGGACACGATCGATCGACGGCCGGCGATGGGTTCCTGTGTATGTGTAGTACCAGCTCGATCAGTGATGGTGTTGCTGCTTGTCTGCCTGGCTGATGATGGATGACCACATTTTATAGGACGGCATGGCGCAACTGTGCTAATGTCAATGTGAGCGTCTTGCTCATTAGTTTTTGCATTTGTTTGGTGGTTGAACAATTTGAATAGCTTTCCTGTTCATATCAGACCGATACGGTGTGTATGACGGGACAAATAGGACTCAGTCTTTAGGAAACGAGCACATCAGCTTGGGTGAGCCGTACAGCTGCCAGTGATGCAGATACCATTTTTAAAGCGAACGAGGAAGCATCCTGCATGCAATTCTGTGCAGTGGTATACTGTAAGGAGTACTACGAGCAATAGTAGTATAGATAGGAGTATAAAACAAAAGTCCTTGGATATCTTGCGTGATGTTCTCCGACTTGCAAGCTGTCATACGAATTGGCAAAAACCTAACTCCAAGTGTGTCAACAGCATCTTATCTGTCCGAAAGTACTGTTGGCAGATTTATCATGAGAAAAAAACATGTTGAATGGCTGGCAGATTTAGCTTATAAGCGTAATCAAACAAGGCGGGGCGCTCACTCGCATCCCAACGGTTAGTGCCGATTATACAATAAAAGGTTGCGGTCAGTACAGCCGCGGCGGACATGGTAAATGGCTTGAGATTCAAGCTTGGATATTTCACTGGATCGGCTACTATTGCGAGCAAACTTGGGTCAGTGACTGCCATGTGACAGGTAATTTCAGTCAATTGGAGCTTATTAACCATTTAGCCCTTCATCTAGAACTAGGAACTGGTATAGTGGAGTACTTTGCACACAAAAAATGGTGGTTGGTTTGTTGGTTAATCTTGCATGCGACTGAACCCAACCCTACATGTGTTGTGTAGTACTCTAATTTGGTCGGTTTCCAGCTGGAAGTGGAAGGTTTAACCTGCCGACGAGTTGACTGTGCTCTGTGCACACTAGATCTTGACAAGTACTTGGATGAAATGACAGCCACATGGCCGTGGCAACTTTTTCCCACGGCGGCACGAGACGAGGCTGCTGCTGCGTCTGCATGATTATGAACAGGAAGAGCAGTGGGAATTCACACTTGGCGGCACACACACACACAGAGACCCTACCAACAACTGCGTTACGGGCATGCAGTAGGGAAGAGATTAGTTAGTCCTAAGTAACATGCGTCGGACGAGCCTTAATAACTTTTGTTTATTGGGGCCGGGCAGCTTCGCGGACTTTGGGGCCGCCCGGACGTAGGCGATGAGACGGCGACAGGAGATGCCGGCTCTAGGGCCGGAGCCGGACGGACGTAGTCGTGCGGCGGCGTACGGCGTCAGCACGGCAGCGACTCGTACGAAGCCGTGTCTGTCGCGGGCATCGGCAGCTGGAGCTTAGCTGCACCGGACTGCAACTTGCAGCGATCGACTCGACTCGACTGCCTGCCAAGGAGGTGGTTGGGTTGGATTGGGTGGGGCCGGCCGCCTGCCTCCGCCACAAACCGCGTTGCTCATCATGCTCAGATGTTCTGCAGTATACGGCAGCTCAGGGAAGGTAATTAACGAGCTAGCGTGGCCATTGGCCACCACTGCTAATGAGGATAGTGTGTTCCTCAAACTGACATGTGGGAACATGCATTCAGCATTCGACCTGTTTCCCTTTTTTTTTAAAAAAAAGAAGAGGAAAATGAATTCTAAGTTGATGCATGTTGCCAAGACTGGTGTGTCATGCATGCACAGCACAGGGCGGCCAGCCATATGCTCACCATGCATGAGGAACGGGATCATATAAATAATAGCAAATCAGCTCCCAGGGTTGCGTCTCGGGCTGGCCCACGCTCACGCGGTTTAACAGCCTAGCTCTCGCTGAAAATCAACCTCGGCAGCAGCAGATGATATCATGATGCGACTCATGACATGACCCACCAATCAGGCAATGATAGATATATCTCGCCTCGTTTCGTCAAAGAAAAGAGAAGAGAGCCGAGGAAATCGACAGCAGCGCAGCGCGAATAGTTAATCAGAGTTTGATTGAAAAATTATGATTATAATTATTGTTTATTAATTTATTTTAAAAGAAAAAATACTGTTAAATAACTAGTACAAATTCGATGACTTAAGATAAGCTCAAGCTAATCTACTGTCTTGGCGTCAGTATCTCTCGGCCCGCCCGTATAGAT
The DNA here is from genome assembly GCF_000003195.3 of Sorghum bicolor. Lineage (NCBI taxonomy): Eukaryota > Viridiplantae > Streptophyta > Magnoliopsida > Poales > Poaceae > Sorghum > Sorghum bicolor. The sequence continues at coordinate 6,848,261 of NC_012879.2, read as the reverse complement.
TTCTATGCAGCCCGCAGCCCGGCGGCCGGCACGGGGCACAGTTTTTCGGCCCGGCCCGTAGGCAACCGGGCCCGGGCTGGCACGGCACGGCGGCACAGGCCGTGCCTGGGCCGCCTATCGAGCCCGCGGGCGAGCACGGCCCGGCACGGCCTTTTTAAGGAGGCACGGCGACGGCCCGCCCCGCACCCCCCCCCCCCCCGCACACCCGCGCGGCCGCGCCCCGCCCAGTATAAATTCGATGCGGACGGGGGACGAGTGCCCTAACCCTAATCCCCACCCCACCCCACCCGCAGCGCAGCCGCAGCCGCCGCTCGCCCGCTCCCTGGCCATTCCCCACTCAGCACTCACCTCGGCACCTCGCCTCGCCTCGCTCCCTCGCCTACGCCAACATCGTCGACCTCGACTCCGGTGACCTCCATAGGACCGCAGCCGCCTCTCGACGCTCACGATTGGCTGGACGTCGTCAGCGTGTGAGAGAGCTGGAAGCCATGGGGGCCGCGACCGGGGATGGGCAGGAGCATGCCCGGAAGCTTCGTGCCACGAGCAGGGCCACTCTCAAATGGAAGGAAAAAAATAAGCTTTTTTTTTCAGGATTTTCCTTTTGAGAAAACCTTTTCTAGTATATGTGTTTAGGGGTAGTGATGTTGTTTGTCATGATCCCACTTTTATCTTTTTTTCAGCGAGAGGTTTTGATTCTCCATAGAAACAAAGAGCTCTCGATTCGCCCCTCAAGAATGCACGAGCCTTGTCTCACTTTGCGCCGGACTGTCACGCTGGTCTGACGCGCTCGTCAGCCAAGACAAGCTGTGCCGTGGTGTGAACCACTGAACGAGTCCCAGCACCAAGGGAAGGAACGAACATGCTGTCCGCTTCTTGAAACCGCGGTTCCAGTTCCAACTCACGCCCACCCACAAATGTGTGTTCAACGGTTCATGATCGACGCTCGGTTTTCAGCGTGCCTTTGGACGACCTTTCCTGCAACACCCTCTGTTTTCCTACTACGCAGCTGCATATATACGAATATGATATTTGCAACGCCTCTGCAGTGGAACTCCAATCCACGCCACAAGCATGCATGTCCTCTAATAATTGCGGTTCGACTTAAAGATTGGAATGTAAAGTTATTCATTCCAGTCATCTTTGATTATTTGCTTTTGCAATGGGGGCAGTGCACATGGGCGCAGGTACGACAGTTTTGGCTGTGCCTGTTACGCATCATCAACAATCAAGTTGCCGACATGGGTAGATCAATCACGCAGAATCACAGATGGAGCAGAGATTTATTAGTCCTCCTGACACCAATGTCGTTTATTTACAGGGCATGGCCTATTAGCTTGGCTGAAAAAGAAGATGGCTCGCTAGTTTATTGTGTAGATTCGTCAAATATTGTTAAATAAGTAACAGATTTGACAGATAATCTCAAGTGAACGGTCTAAGAACACTCATTTAAGGCCTTGTTTAGTTCCACCTAAAATTTAAAAACTTTTTAAGATTCTTCGTCACATCAAATCTTACGGCACATATATAAAACATTAAATATAAATAAAAAATAACTAATGGTACGGTTTATCTATAATTTACAAGACATATTTTTTAATCTAATTAGTCCATGGTTGAACAATAATTACTATAATATCTAAAAACTTTTCATCTTCTCAACTAGACAAACCTAATCCTGCCAGGCAGCCCCGTAATGTATTGTCTTCTCGGTGACGAAACTGTCCCAGGAATGAACCACTCCCCCGACTGTTTCCGTCAGGCGTTGGCAACGATATTTCAGGGTCTTGTTTAGTTCCGAAAAAGTTTTAGATTTTGATATTATAGTATTTTTGTTTTTATTTGATAAATATTATCAAATCATAGACTAATTAAGCTTAAAAGATTCATCGTCTGATTTATAGGCAAACTGTACAATTAGTTTTTTTTTCGTGTATATTTAATACTCCATGTATGTGCCGCAAGATTCGATGTGACAGAGAATCTTGAAAATTTTTTTGTTTTTGGGGTGAACTAAACAAGGCAAACAATCTATTACCTCTTTGAGATTTAGTTTTTGTTTCCTTTCTGGCGACATTCAGTAGCACGAGGAGTGAAAACATCATGGCACTTAGGGACATCTAGCACAAAAATGGATGAGGTAAGGCCTTGTTAGTCCAAAAAAATTTGCTCAATTTCTAAAAAAAATTTGGAACTATCTAAGGCCATGTTTAGTTCACCCCGAAATTCAAAAAGTTTTCAAGATTTCCTATCACATCGAATCTTGCGGCACATGCATGAATCATTAAATATAAACGAAAACAAAAATTAATCACACAGTTTGACTGTAAATCACGAGATGAATCTTTTGAGCCTAGTTAGTCCATGATTGGATAATATTTATTAAATAAAAACGAAAATGTTACAGTACCGAAATCTTAAATCTTTTTGAACTAAACAAAAGGCCTAAAATAGACGGTACACGGTGGCACTGGTCTCTGGCCTGGATGTTTCAGAAAGCTGACCAAACAACTGCAGCGCTGGTCTGGAACACACCGTTTTTTTAGAACGTCTGCGGCACACATCGGAGAGATCAAGCAACAAGCCCCAACAACACGGTTATTACTGTCTCTTCCCACAACAAACTACATTCACCCACTCCGGCCCAAACACGGAGACATACATCAGAGCAAAGAAGGGCTTCAACTTCGCAGTTCGCGCTGGTGCCTTGGCATTGGAAAGAGAGCAACAAAAAGCAGACACAGTTCTCTTGCATTTTTTTGACAGGAAAAAAGTGTTCCACGTGGGGAGAAATTATTCCAACACCCGGTTTGCTCCAGCACACGGGGAAAACCGATACAGCCTCCAGATCAGAAAATATATCAACAGAGACAGTGGTTTTTGGGCTATTGTGGTACAACAGTTCACAACCCCTAAATCATATTTACAGTTCTTTGCTTATCATTCATATCCCTATATTTGACATATCCTGATGGTTTCGGAATGTTTCCTTTGCCATGTTTGAGACTGAACCAATTATTAGAAACCTGTAGGCCATAGCTTCGATGCTCTTACCTTCATTCAGTAAATGAGACGGGAATCCAGCAATGCTACAAATCATGCAAACATCACTTTCCTTTCACGAATCAGCCTTGGAACGAGCTTAGTGCTCTAATAACATGTTCGTACACTTTGATGCCCCTCAGGAACACCTTATCTTCCAGAAACTGCAACATTTAAAAAACATCGATTTTGAGCATCACGTTCTGGAACAAGGAAAGGAAAGCGGTAGCAGCATGGTTTCAGTTACCTCGTTATGGTCATGTAGTAGTATTGGAGTATTTGTCATCGGAGAAAACCCGAGGGCAGGAATGCCCAGCTGCCTCACAAAGCGTGAATCTGTGGTTGAAGATAAGATCTCGGGCTTAGATAGCTTTCCTCCCGCGGAGGTGATGGCCTTCTCGAATATGGACCACCATGGGTTCGACTCATTTGTTGCGGTGAATATGGGACGCCCAGCCACATCTGTTACTGGACCTTTCTGCATTAGCTGTATGACACAACAAGGTATTTCAGGAAAAGCGGAACTTGGTTTAGTTTCATCTATGGAAATGAAAGTGAAACTAATTTTTCACCTGGTAGGTCAAGTTTTTATGAGCTGGTGCCCATTCCTCTTTGACTCTTCGTTTGATCTGTTCAATATCTTCAGTTGGAGGGAGGCGGAGATCAAAGCCAACCTCTGCTTCTGAAGGTTGCATATTCATCACAAAACCCTGAAACAATCTGTCTTTAGGGAATATACAAAAGCCACAAACAAATTGAACAATAATGTTGAATTTGATGCATGCAACTATCTGTACAATTTCTCTTAAAATAAAAGAAATTGGAGATTTGCTCTTTACCTTGATGCAGATAACTGATTTAAGTGCTAATTTTTATAGTGTCATGTGTTGGAGTAAATTATGAGTACAAATTAATTAGTGTTGCAGTACACATGTGATAAAATAATATTTAGTGAAATACAAAAAGAGAGTAAAGAGAGAGTTACAGCATTCTGAGATGGTGGTGTTCATTAATCATTACTCCATAGGCATGTTTAAGTATAGTTCTCGATCAAATGGGATGATCATAAATTCATAACACATAATCACATTGCGTTGCTGATTTTGGGAAAAAATTATGGGACTTCAACCAGAATTATCCTCGTCCTTGACATGGTTTCCTTTGCCCTTTAATTTGATCTGTTCGTTTTGGCCTAAGAAACTTCAAAAGATACAATGTGGTAACCTTGTTCAATTGGTTCATACCCTTGAGCTTGCTTATCAGAACACATGTAAGACAAGTTGACCTCTACCAATTTGATAATATGAGTTATATGGGATTCTTTGTACTGTCAATCCAGGCTTACTTATCCAATTAGTAAAGAGCGGGCAAAATCAAACACATTTTGTCATTACTTTTTTCGCCCCTTTTTTAATTTTTTCCCCATGTGCCTTATTTATTGCATGCAATGAACAGATGCAGATCAAATGATACTTGAATAATAAGAGTATAACTAAAAATTGCATGATATAATTAGTCTTGCAAAGAAGGAAGTAAAGGGATGAAAATGGACAATTAGAAAACCAGGTGACCAAAAACAAGAACAATGGTCTAAGGATCAGATAGGATAACGAAGCAAGAGGTCAAGAACAATTCCACATTTATTTGTAGCTAATTTCAATATCATACACTATTAAGGTCTGAAAGGAAGATAGCCTCCCAAATCGATAATGTCCTAGAAATTGTCTGACAAATGCTGACAGCTACAATGAAAAGATTCCATTATATTCATTTTTGTCGGACCTATTTAACAACTTTATCATGTTTATTATTGTGTAGGTTTTGGTGCTGCGTGGGGTTTTGGGATTGATCTCTCGACCCTCCCTTTGTAACATTCTGGTGGGGGTAAGGATTGGTCTTTGACCTCTCCCTTGCAAGGTTCGGCTAGGCGTCGACTAGGCGGCGATTAGGCACGATTAGGCGCTAGGCGAAGCCCGTCGTCTCGACTATGGCCATAGTCGCGCTTCCAGGCGCTGGGCGGCGCTAGGCGGCGTGGAGTCGGCGCTGGGCGGCGCATAGGCGGGCGCGAGCGCGAGCACGCCAAATCGGAGAGCGGGAGAATTTCCCGCGCGGCCAGGCGCGCGCGCGGCCACGAAACCGAGGCGCGGGAGAATAGAAGGGAGCGCGGCGACCTCCCTGCTCCTCCAATCTCTTCCCCTGCTCTGCTGCTCATCCCCGAGGCGCCCCCCGCTGGTCCTGCTCCTCCTCCCGCCGGTCCTGCTCCTCCCCTGCTCCTCCAAGTTCGTCCCCTGCTCTTCCCCGACGTGCCGCCGCTGCCCTGCTCGTCCTCGACTGGAAGTCTGGAACACCTCCCCGCCGGCCACCCCAAGTCCCCAAGGTGAGCTCCCTTCCCTCCCAGCTCCTCCCCTGCTCATCTCCCCTCTTTGCTCTTTGCTCTTTGTTCAGTAGCATGCACATTAGCTGCTGCTCTTCTCAGCTGTTTCATTTGTTATTGTTAGTGTGTAATAGACTAATAGGGTGTGCTATGTGCATGCTGCTGCAATCGGAGGTATTGTAATCATGGATGGGAGGTATGGTGTCCTATCCACTTGTATTGTAATCACCAGCTGGAGGTATGGTGTGCTCATGGATGGGAGGCTGCTGAAATCATCCAGATAAGTCACAATTTAGTGTCCTATCTAGCTGTCTATTGAGTATTGAGTTATTGACTAATACTAGCTGTAAAAATGTGTTGCAGTTGCAGCCATGCAGGAGCTAGGAACAGGCAGGAGTAGGACTCAGGTATGTCTACTGGCACAAATACTGTGAGTCTGTGACTCATATATAGTAGTTATATACATATATATATATATAGTCAATAGTCATATATATAATATATATAATTTATGGCTATATTGCCAAAACGCCTAGGAAAACGCCTAGGAGCGCCTAGAACCGAGTACTCCCGACTAGGCGCTAGGCAATGGGTCAGCGCCCAGATTACGCCTAGCGCCTAGCTGAACCTTGCTCCCTTGTAGCCCCCTTTTTCTTTTTCTTAATGAAATGACACGCAGCTCTCCTATGTTGTTCGAGAAAAATAAAATAAAGTCACATGTAAATGTTAAAAGCCTGGTGGTTGCGTGCACAACAACAGGTTCCCAGGTAGTTCTGTAAGGGTTTCAATTCGTTATTTATTTTGGCTGTGTAGTGGTTGCGGAAACACAGCATTCAGAGTGCTGCCAGATTGCGGTGTATGGCAGGTGCAAAACAGCTTGGTCCTTTGTGACCAAGGTTTTCTTCACGTTCATGGCCGTTTCCTGCTAATTTGTGGTGCCACTTTTTTTCTGTATAAAAGGTTTGTATGTGTGTGGGTGTGTCTACGAGCTAGCGGAAGGACTGATTCCTTTTACTACATTGATACTCTAGTTCTCCTGGATTTAAGAAAAAAAATCACATATCAAAATATGTCTAAGCCATAGGAAACAACTTACTCTCAGTCTGCAACAGCAATCTCAAACACCAAACAGAAGTACTGAAGTAAACTTTTTGCTTATTAGCCTACTCCAGAATGAGGCCTATAAAGTTAGACATGGCACTATTTGGTTGGAAGTACAAACGTTCAAACTGCAAAATTGTTTAGTAACTAACTAACTACAGGGGCAATTGTGCCCGTCAGACCATTTCAAACTAGAATCTAATTTTTGTACTACTAATTGTATTGTCAAAGTTAAATTAGACAGCACCATTGCTATACTTACCGTGGGGCTTGGTATGCCGGCCTTCATGTACACAGGATTCACCGAGACCACCTCGCCGGGACCCCTCTCCCCGGACTTCACCATCCTGAACTGCGCATCCCTGAACCCAGCGATGGTCTCCACGCAATCCATCAAATTGTCCACGGCGGCGCCGTCGAACATCCTCGACCCATGCCCCGGCACCCCCGCCGCCTTCACGATGAGCCTCCACACCAGCCTATCCGCATAAAAGACCCTGAACACATCCGTCGGCGACGCCTGCCCCTCGTCGAGCATGAACCCGATGTTGAGGGCGCGGAACTCCTCCGACTGGGCGAACTTGTCGAACCCATCCGCGCCGCCGATCTCCTCGTCGGGGACCAGCGAGATGTGGACGGTGCGGGCGGGCGCGAACCCGGCCGCCTGGAGGCCCCGGATCGCCTCGAGGTACTGGACGGGGAGGCACTTGTCGTCCTGCGCGCCGCGCGCGTAGACGCGGCCCGTGGCCGCGTCGCGGTGCGCGGCGAACGGCGGGTGCGCCCAGTGCTCGGGCTCCGCGGGGACCGAGTCGATGTGGGAGTTGAGGAGCACGGAGGGGAGGGACGGGTCGGAGCCCCGCCAGGTGAGGAGGAGCAGCGGCTTGGTCTTGCACGGGGTGAAGTGGAGCGTGGTGGTGTCGAGACCGAGCGAGGCGGCGTAGGGTAGGAGGAAGGCAGCGGCGCCGGCGTAGTCGGGGGACGGGTGCGCCGTTCGGATGCGGAGGTAGTCCTGGAAGCGGGCGATCTGGTCGGACTCGAGAGCCGTGAAGGGGTGGGCGAGACGGGGGAAGCCGGAGAGGAGGACGACGAAGGCGAGCAGGAGACAGCGGAGAGGCGGCGGCATCGTGTGGGTGTGGTGGATGCGCTGCGACTGCGAGCTGAGCTTCCAGCGAAGTGTCCCCGTTCACACTGTTTGTTCGGTTGACTCAGACAGGACCACTGGAGGTCTGGAGCCGGCTCGTGTGCGTCAGGTGATATCTGTCTGACGTGGGCCGGGCCTTGAGACAGGTCGAAGTTCACTTGGGCCCATATGCACATGGTATCCAGTATCACAATTCTAAATTTCTACAGCAATTGTTACTAGTATTTGATTAAAAACAATCTGATACAAGTAAAAAATCTGGATTTAAAGTATGGCAGATATAATGAGGGAATTGCACAAGCAGCACCAATCATTTCCTACCATCTGCAAGGCGATCAGGACGAAAGGACGACCTGAATTCCACACAGTATAAGTTGCTAGCCATTAAGTCATGTATCATGTATCATCAACCAGCCGTTTTGTCCATCATATGAGTTTGCTTTTGAAATAAATATGACAAAACTGTCCTCCTAAGGTAGTTAACACGGGAAGTACACACTGATAAAACGTGGATTTAAATGAGCTTCTTCTTCCGGAAGAACCCTTGAAGGTGCCACAACTGCAGCACAGAGACGGCAACGCAGACTCCCAGTGACAGGATGCTGAACCAGGCAACCCTTGAATTTGTTTTCTCGCTCACTGTTCGCATTTCCGCTTCCCTGTATCGATAACATTCAAGAATGCATCAGACCATGCACCACCACCACAAGGCACCAGCTGCACATAATCTCCCTAACTAGGTTGCAATTGGATCAATATGACAACGAGTTCCATGCAGTGATTTTTTTTTTCACTGGGGTGGGGGCGGCTAGAAGTTCATATAAAAAATAAAAAGAGACAGATAGCTTACCTTGCTTTGAGATACAGCAAGTTATGATGTATGGATTCAACTGCAGCTTCAAGTTTCCTAAGCTCTAGTTCTACGCCCTGAACAAGGAATCCAGATCGAAAATAGTCAGAAACCAAGAGCAAAGCATTACTGCAGTGCAGGTGGACTTCAATTAGACTGTATTTAGCCTCACCTCAATTTTTTCTTTCTTAGCAATAGTATCCCAATCCTTTGCAGCAATCCCTATCTTCCAATCAAGATTTAGAGATGTTCCTGATCCTTTCTCCACACTGTCTATCCAGAAACATGCAAGGTAGTTTCCAGCTTCTGAAGTAGTGAAAGCAAACTGACCCATTGTAGCATTTTCATTATGATGTACAGTATTTCCATAGGGTGACGTAACCTAATAAACAAAAAAAAACAAAAACATTTAGGGATATTGAGGATATCAAAGGAAAAAAACTGACGCATTCAACAAGCTGCATTGCTTAGATATGTTCAACAAGAATATGGACATGTCTGATGTCTCCATTATTACAAGATAAAATATGCAAGGGAAGCCATTCCAGGAAGTCCCTTTCTCAGTGGAATCATGAATACCTACCCACTTAAAAGACATGTGTACAAGTTTTGAAAAATTCTCCAAAATTCCATACTTAAATGAGGAGGTGACATGCATGCATATAAAATTTCAAGTCCAAACTCAATTTGTTTATTAGTATCAAATTGACAAATCATAGACAAAGAGCGAAGAAAAAGAAAAAGAGTACATGTCTTTATGTCTTTTCTTTCCCTGTGATTTGTCAATTTCATTACTCACAAATGAGGTTGAGTTTGATTATAAAAATGTTACATGCGACTATGCGAGCATGTTACTATCTCATCTACAGGTATGGAGTTCCTGTGATTTTTTTTAAAGAAACTTCTAATTATGTCTTTTTAGTGGGTCATCACGATTCCACTGGGAAGGATTGTGCACTGAATATTTTTGCCATATGCAAATAAAATATAAACAAAACAGAGACCCCACTCATACATGCTAAAGTTGCTTTCTGAAAATTAAGGCACTATGAATCACATCAATCGTATGTACACTCGAATTCTAATGTGATTCCTACAAAGTAGGGGAAAAAATATCCCTCTCTAAGCACACAGAGCATTCCTTGCGATGCATTGTGGGATTAAAAAAAAACTGATTACAGAAATCCGATAAAAATGCAAGGCTAGCATAGGATAACTAGATAATACATATGAGCACCAGACTTTCGTGGTTAATCTGTTTTTAAGATGGCAGATATGGCTACAGAACTGCTGCTACCTATAGTGCACCATGTAACCTCGATCATCAAATCTTGTCTTCTGAAGTTTGTGAAGAAGTTTGCACAAGGAGTCAGCAATTGAGCAGGGTTCAGGGTGGGACTCCAGTCAGTTTTTTTAGTCTAGAGTCACTCTAGTAACACTATGCATTAAACTCTTCTGATGTGCACAACACTTGGGTATATAAACAATCGCAATAGCAAGCACAGTCCAACATCCGTTGCACCTTAGTGTTATGTTCACCCCTATTGCATTAGGGCTTAGGGCTAGTAACTGGTATTATAAGAATTCGATTCCCAAGAGAGAATGGAAACCCAGCATAGCACATGCACGTTGCTTGGAACAGAGCCATCCAGCATAGGAATGCCCAAATTGAAGATTATCCCCATCTGAAGTAATGGTCAGGTGCAGTTTTGACTCATAAATCAATTTCCCTAATGTCCCGAAACCATGAATTAGGTGATATACTATGACCAGATTCATGATGAACTGCCGATTTGCAGATTTCCCGATAGATTCATATACAAAATTCACGCTGAGGCTGAGCTACTTAACACGAATTTGTAAACAAAATGTCCCGTACTAGGTACTAGAACCTGTATAATTCCTCCCTCCGTTCATCTCTCATAGGTGCTAGTTTTGACTCGCAGAAGCTCTATCAGCCAACAATAAAGTTGCAGGACTAATTCGCACGAAAAGTTAGCGCAATCTAGCGCCTCAGTTGCGTCCCGATTCGCCTAGACCGAGATCCCAGCACGCAACAGTTCACCGGCCCAGATCGAGATCAAGCACTAGAATGAACGAGACGAAAACCGCACGCCAAGGGCATCCGAGAGCGAGTCGTGGACTCGTGGGGCGCGTACCTTGACGGCGACGGTGGGGTGCGAGCTGGGGTGGGACTCGTACATGATCGAGTAGTCGGCGAGCACCACGACGTTGGGCTGGATCTCCTCGGAGACGCACTTGGTCCCCGACGGCGGCAGCTCGAGCCACACGGCCTCCGCCGCCGGTAGGAGCAGCAGCGCCGCCGCCGCCGCCACGGCGAGCAGCAGCGCCGGAAAGACCGACGCCGCCATCCCCGCCAGCCGATCTGGAGGCGGGCGTCTCTCTCTCTCTCTCAGCCTCCCTCGGTCGCGGTGGAGTCAATCGTGGGAGCTTGGACTCTGCACGACGCGAGACGGCGAGAGGAGAGCAATGGCTTGCAGGGTAGGTTGGGAACTTGGGAAAGGGATGGTCGGGGATTTTCAATTTCGTGCTTTTCTGCGTAGACCCGTACACCGTATATCGCCCGTAATAACATGAAGAAATTCATGATTTTTTTACAATTTGGTCTTTTTTTTAAGAAAATTCTCTTTTGGACCCCTGAAAAACTTAAACTCAGTTTTGGACCCAGGGGGTCGACGCCATGAAGCATGGCGTCGACCTCCTGAGTCCAAAACTGAGTTTAAATTTTCTAGAGGTCCAAAAGAGAATTTTTTTTTAAAAAGGGCTAAATTGTAAAAATTTGGGATGAAATTCCGTTTGGCACGATGTATGTGACTCCCTGGCGGCGGGGCCCACGGTCACGGGAAGAGAAGCGCTTGCGAGCCGTGAGTGCGTGAGTCGTGCGGTTTTTTTTTTTTTTAGCAACGTGCGTGAGTCGCGATTCGTGAAGCGACGTGGGTTGGGAGCATTTGGGCCAGATTATGTGGAATGAAGTATTTGGGCTAGATTAGGCCCAAAGTACACTGCAAGGAAGAGTGGAAGACAATCCTCTTTTTTGCTTATGAGAAAAAAATCAATTTTACCTCCGTAGACTTATGATGTCTTGTTTAGTTCCAAAAATTTTTACAAAATAGGAATAGTACACTTTCATTTATATTTGACAAATATTATCCAAATATGTACTAACTAGACTTAAAAGATTCGTCTCGTCAATTTTGACCAAACTGTGCAATTAGTTTTTATTTTCGTCTATATTTAATACTTCATGCATGCGTTTAAAGATTTGATGTAACGGAGAATCTGAAAAATTTTGTAAAATTTTGTGGGAACTAAACAAGGCCTAGTTTGATTTTTATCCTCACATCTTATCGTCGAACTCTCAAAACCGATCAATTACCTCCATGCAATGGATTCAAGTGGTTATAATATATAAATCGTCATTAAATTCCTTATAATATTTTAAAACATAAAATGTCTCTAAGCTTATAAAAATGATCAAGGAAAAATTTAGAGATAGATAGGGACATGAAAAACCAAAATAAAATGCTTAGAGCTCACGAAAAAAATCTATATAAGCTTTAAAAAAGTATTTAGCTCTAGAAAAGTAGAAAAAAGTATTGTTTTGAAAATTCTCAAAACATTATATTGATGTTTAAATTTATTTTAAAAACTTTACACAATAAAAACATGAGATGACACTATCATTAATGCAGCATGCATTAATGATAAATGCATGCATTCAAGCTATCGTTTGTGTCGGTTGTGTCTTGTGCTTTTGTTGTGGAGTTTTTTTTAAATGTATTTAGACATCAATTAGAATATTTTGGCAATTCAGATTTTTTTAATACTTTTCCCGTTTATCTATAGATAGATCTAATTTCTGCAACATTCTATAGATATTTTAACAATATCTAAATATTTTAGTTGTATTTTCATATTCCAATCTATCTGTAGGATTTGTATAATAGTTTTTAGAAACTTCTAGATATTTTTATGGCTTAAAAACCTTACCGAATATTTACCAAAAATTTTAACTCAGGAACTAATAAACTTGTCTTCACAATCACTTCAAAGCAAGATAGGAAAGTAATTTTAATGATTTTGAGAGTCTATTAAGGGTAATATGTCTGATTTTAGACTTTGAAAATAAGAAACATATTACATCAATAGTTTAAAAAGTTTTCTAATAAAATAGTATTTTTCTTTTGATACGGGTCGCTTGTGGGCTCCGGTGTGTTGCAATGACCTGGCTAATGGGTAAGCCAATCATCGCTTAAAAAATATCGTAGGTCAATCCCATCAATGGCAAAAGGGAGGGAGGGGCGGAGCGGAAATCTTCCGGTCCGAACATTCGGACGGGAGCCTCGGTCCGATGGTTTCCCGCCCCCGTTTTCCGCCCATGTTTCCCACCCCGTCGGATGTTTTATTTTATGGCGCGCTGTGGGCCTGACTGTTTCTTTTGTTCTCGCAGACGCCGCTGTTTCCCGCTCGGAGGCCGATGGTTTCCCAGGCATCATGATGGTTCCAGACGTTAGCTTTTCACGCGATAGATGTGGATGAGACCTGCTGCACCATTGCAGGATTTTCTTAGGATGTACGTATATTTTCTTTTTTATTTTATTTTATTTTCTCGTTTTCTTCCTCCTACTACGTGCGCTGTAGGTAAGTAAGTATGTTTTATTTTTATTTTCATTTATTTATCATTTGTTTTTCTTATCTTATTTTTTTGTTTCTATTTTTCCATTTTCCATTCTTTTCTTTTATTTTTTATTTTTTATTTTTGTGCTTATTTTTTATTTATATTTCTTTTTATTTTTGCGTCTACCTTCACGTAGGAGTATGTTAGTTTCTTTTTTTCTTATTCTTCTCATTTCTTTTTTCTTTTCTATCTTTTCTTTTTGGTACTTTATTTTTTATTTATATTTTTTGTTTTCATGTGATTTTTATTAATATTTTTATGTTTCTCTTTTATTTTATTTTATTTTCTTTGCTTTTCTTTTTTATTTTTTCTTTAATGTTTTTAATATTCATGTAGTATATATTTGATATTTTATGATTTTTTAATGTTTATGTGTTATACATGTGATTTCTGTGATACTTTTTAATGTTTTCGTAGTATAATGTGATGTTCTACAATATTTTTTTTATGTTTACACAGTATACATATGATGTTCTATGACTAATTTTGTGATGTTCACGTAATATATATGCGATGTTCTATAATATATTTAGTGATGTTCTATAATATATTTAGTGATGTTCTATAATATATTTAGTGATGTTCTATGGTGTATTCAGTGATGTTCTATAGTCTAATTTAGTATGTTTGAAAAATATCCTTATGATATTCTTTTTAATTTTTTACTATTATATTTTTAACTTTTTTATATTTTTTGTTTTTACTATACTTAATTATTTTATGTTTTGTGATATACTTTGTGACGCTCTCGTGGTATATAAGTGGTATTTTATGAGATGCTATGTTCATATATTATACATGATGATGTTTTTTCGATGTTCGTGTAATATACAGATGATGTTCTATAATGTATTTAGTGATGTTCGCGTAATATATATGCGATGCTCTATAATATACTTAGTGATATTCTATTGTGTGTTTGTTGATATTCACTTAGTACACGTATGGATATATATAATGTTTTTAGTGATGTTCGCGTAGTATACTGCGATGTTTTATAGTGTATTCAATGATGTTCTATGGTGTATTTAGCGATGCTCGTTTAGTATGCTTGTGATGTTCTATAATATATTTTAGGATGTTTGAAAAGTACCATGTGATGTTTTTTTAAAAATTCTCTATTAAATGTTTTCCCCCTATGCTTTACTCTAGATTTTATTATTTTTATTTATGTTATTTATTTATTTATTTATTCATATATATATATATATTATAATATTAATTTTATAAATCTAAAACTAGAATATTGTTCTTTTAAACTGGGAACATTATTCTTACAAAGATGGAACATTGTTCTATGAACGTAGAACATGCCTCTGTTCAATAGAAAAATGTTCTATCTTTATAAGATAAATATTCGTTAATAAAATTTTATCTAAATATATACATGTGAGATCTTGTTTTAAAGAATTTATTGTAAGAAATCCGATAGTATAATCAGATTTTAATTTGGCTATTTAGTTTAGCGGTTATGACTTTTTTAGTAGATTGAAAGTTATGAATAAGAGGTGGCCCCCTAAGCTGTACGCTAGCTGCATGCTTCCGCGGGTGGGGCGTCTGATTGGCGGGAAACTAGCGTTGGTCATCGGACCGAGGTTGTGGTCCGAACGCTCGGACTGTAGCACCCCCGGGGCGAAGGGGGGCTTGACACCCCACAACATGTTCGCGCCTCCACAATGCTCCCTCAAAATTTTTCAGATTCTCCGTCACATCGAATCTTTAGACACATATATAGAGTATTAAATATAGATAAAAACAAAAACTAATTGCACAGTTTGGTCGGAATTTACGAGGTGAATCTTTTAAACCTAGTTAGTCTATGATTGGACAATATTTATCAAATACAAACGAAAGTGCTACAGTGTCGATTTCTCAAAAAAATTTGGAACTAAACAAGGCCTAATCATTCAATTAGCAAGATAATGATACTAATTAGTGCTTTAATTGCTTGTTAACAAATATAATCAGTGTTTTGCTTGTTTATTCTCAATTCATATTGATCTATATTACTCCCTTCATCCCAAATTATAAGTCATTCCAAAAATCTTAGAGAGTCAAGCATTTTAAGTTTGACCAAATTTATATGATAACATAATAACATTTATGATACCATCTAGGTATCGTTAGGTTCTTCATTAGTTATATTTTCATAGTAATATCTATTTGATGTCATGAAACCTTTCTATTTTTTCTATAATATTGATCAAATTTGAAATGTTTTGACTCTCCAAAATTCTTAGAATGACTTATAAATTAGAATAGAGGGAGTATTTAGGACTAGTTTTTATGTTGTCTTTCTATCTGCTATGTGTTATTACCGTGATATTTTTTTGTCTAAGATGTAGTGGAAGTTAAAGACCTAGTGCAAATTAAACTTTGTTCTCTTTTTCACCATTTTTTAGCGTTTATGTATATAAGTAACATAAACTTTTATTTGGATATTATCTATGCTATTAACGTATAAGCATTTTATCACATATGATTGTTGTTGGCTGGCACCTCCTATGCTCAAATCCTGGCTTCGCACCTCAATCCCATTCTTCTTCCTAAAGAAAGAAAGCTGCTAGAACCTAGCTAGAAGTGGAGAAGAGCGCATGAGCGATCACCGATCAGCGATCAGCCATTCTGAATTCCGATTACGATCACGCTCGTCAGGTGTCCATCTTCGTTTTTCTCCACCAGAGAGCGATCGGTCACTCGGTTCCTTCCTCTCATCACAAAAATGGATGAATGAATTTCCAAAAGCCTGGAAAACGAAAGAAAAAGTCTACCGACCATCGCGCGTGGTGACCAAAAAAAAGTACGAACGGCGTGATGGCTGCCATGCATGCATGGCTCGGGCGAACAGCCCGGCCCTTCCGAGAGTGACCAAAGGCCGTGTATGTCTGATGACCCACTCGCCATTTTTTTTTCCGTTTCGTTCATATCGGGCCACGCGTTCGGAGTCTGGCCTATGTTGTTTTTTGGGCTGAGGTTGACAGCTTTTAGCTAGGTCGTGCGATCCTGCCCGGACATGCATGATGTGTCTGTGCCAACTTTGCCGAACGCGGTTTCTTTTGCTACGCGCTCTCACTCTCTTTACTACTGCATTCACATTAAAAAATGTATAAATATATATCTCAATGCAAATTTGTATTGAGATATGTGTTTATACATTTCTCAATACGAATTCAGTGAGAAGTGAGATCATATGTCCTTAAAATCAAAACTAACTTTACCGTACTTTGCCGCACAGAAATGTGCTAGGAACGAACGAGCCAGACCATGTTGAGCGTCAATTAGCCAAACCTAAAGTTAAAATCCAGCCTCTTATCTGCTTGGGATATATGCAACCAACAGTTACATGAGCTCTTAGACTTAAAGCCTCAAAATAGAGGAGCAAAAACAACAAGAAAGAGATCTTAATAAGGACTATAAAGAGCTACAATGACTAAGCTTCAAAACTTCTTCATTGTCCTTGTTTTCAACATGTCTTGATCTTGTGTAAAAGCAACTCTTCACCTTATACGTCTTCAAGCGGCTACATTCATCTAGTGAAGATAGCATGCATCGTAGGAGCAACTCTCCACCATATGGGATGTCTGCTAGCGTTTAAGACCTCTTGGACTTCATGCCTGACTAGCGGGTAGGGAAGTGGGAGAAGCCATGACATCGGGTCCCATTGGCGGAGTCCAGAATGTAGTGTACTAGCATGCTGATGGAGAAGGTGCAGAATGGCAAGGATCATGACAATTGACGACGCCTCTAGCGAGGGAATGACACCCATAGGCGCCAGACGACGGGTCTCAGTGGAGGAGATGTAGTGGGCTAGAGAAGTTATCATCCATCAATAACATACAACTCATCATAGCCTTCTCAGCGCTAATATATGGCCGCAGATCCGCATGAAACATGACGACGCCTCCAGCGAAGGAACGACGCTCGTAGATGTCACTGTCGTCTAGCTCTCATAGCCTTCCACGGCCTTTGCAGTGGAGGAGATGTCGTGGATTAATGGAGAAGGTGCAAAACGATGCCCGAGCAAGGGAGTGGCGCCCGCAAGTGTCACCATCGTCCACCACCAACGTGCAACCCACCATGGCATTCTCAATGCCGATATCTGTCCACTGACCACGTGGATCGTGTTGTCACCTCGCAGATCTGGTTGGCGTGCATGCCGTTTTGGTTATCCCTTTACTGATTTGGCCGCTGGCCACACAACATTGTCGCCAATTACATGGACTAGCCGCTTGACCGTGATCTAGCCACTGGCCACACTGATCCGACCATCCCTTGCAGACCACAGCCTCTAGATCAACCGGACTATAGCAGCGCTATGATGAGCATATTAGGTCATTTGGCTCGTGTCCTCGGCAGGCCAAGCCAAAATTTGACCCTAGTCAAAACTAAAGTAGAGCCAAATGCTTAGTCCATTGATGTTGTTTAGATTTCTAGCAAGACTAAATCCCTAAACATGGCCAATGCATTCTAGATTGTGACTTGTGAGTATAACAAGCGGGTCCCATGTATTGTGAAAAATATTTAGCATTAAAACATAGTTAACGTAAGTTAAATCAAAGTAAGTGCAATATAATAATACTGCAATCAGAATGTTAATTAAAGTCATCATTCACGAACCTTACTCATTTGGATGTTGTCCTGTCGCAACTAATGCACTTTAGCTATACCTATTGCCCGCTGCCATGTAATGGAGTATTTGCATGCTCTTTGGCTGCTACGCCAAATCAGAGCAAGCAGATCCAACGAAAATCCCAACACAGAGGCCTTGTTTAGATCCGAAAAACTTTTGGATTTTGACACGGTGAAAGATCCTAATATGGCTAGAGGGGGGTGAATAGCCTATTTAAAAAATTCTACAAACTCACTAGAGCAAGAGGTTAGTAAATAACAAAGCGAAGCTTTTTGCTCTAGCTCTAAAGGGGTGTTTGCAAGCCACCTACCCAACAATTCTAGTTGCTAAGATCACTATACACACAAGAACTAAGTCTCTACAAGCTACACTAGTGAACTAAGCTACACAAGGCAAAGTAAGCAACTAAACTAATTACACTAGTTTGCGATAAGTAAAGGATAGGATAAGATATTTATACTACCGCGTAGAGGGGATGAACCAATCAATAATATGAAGTCCAATCACTGGGAGAAATCCAATGAATAATTACAATGGAGACACACAATTTTTCTCCCGAGGTTCACGTGCTTGCCGGCACGCTACGTCCCCGTTGTGTCGACCAACACTTGGTGGTTCGGTGGCTAAGAGGTGTAGCACGAACCTCGTCCTTACTAGGACACCACAAGAACCTACCCACAAGTGAGGTAGCTCAATGACACGAGCACTTTACTAGAGTTACCTTTCGGCTCTCCGCCAGGGAAGGTACAAAACCCCTCACAATCACCGGGAGATGGCCACGAACAATCACCAACTCGTGCCAAAGCTCCTCCGCTGCTCCAAGCCGTCTAGGTGGCGGCAACCACCAAGAGTAATAAGAAATCCACAGCCAAATCGATCCCCAAGTGCCACTAGATGCAATCACTCAAGCAAATGCACTTGGAATCACTCCCAATCTCACAAAGATGTTTAATCTATGAAGGAGATGAGTGGGAGGTGTTTGCTTAGGCTCACAAGGATGTTATTTATGTTAGAATACCAAGAGGGTGAGCCCCAAGCCGGCCAAACACGTATTTATAGCCCCTCAAACAAATAGAGCCGTTGGCTCTTTCACTGGGCAAAACTCGGGGTCACCGGACGCTCTTAAAGGGGCACCGTACGCTCAACACCTGCGTCCGGTGCTCCAACAACAGCCACGTGTCGCCTTTTGAACTTCTCGTGTCAGAGTCTAACGGTCACCTGCAGTGCACCGGACGCTGAGCAAGTTGGCACCGGACGTGTCCGGTGCACACCGGACTCATGCGCAGAGAGTTCCGCAAACCTGCGGGTCACCGGACGCTAAGCACCGGTAGCGTCCGGTGCTCACCGGACCCATGCGCAGAGAGGGTCGCAAAACGCCCGCACACCGGACGCTAATCACCGGACGCTCAAGCCAGCGTCCGGTGCCTTACCCTAGCTGGAACAGGCACTGTCTGCACCGGACGCTCAGACTCAGCGTCCGGTGCTCCAGAAGCTAGCGTCCGGTGAGTCTCCCGCGAATTCTCCAAATTTCCCACCGGCGCAATAGAAAATATGCACTTCATTTTCTCGAAAAGCGCTGAATCCATCCTCTCTCTACACTTCAAACTCCACCTCCTTCTCAAAGTGTGCCAACACCACAACGTGTAAACCAACATGTGCACGTGTGTTAGCATTTTCACAAACATTTTCTTCGAAGGAGTTAAGTTAGTTCACTAGGTTCTAAATGCATGCACAAGAACAATGACACCTAGTGGCACTTGATAACCGCTTAGCCAAAGAATTCCCTCTTTATAGTACAGCTATCTATCCTAAATGTGATCACACCCTCTATGGTGTCTTGATCACCAAAACCAAAACCCTAAGCAATACTTTTACCTTGATCTCCATAGGGTTTTGTTTTTCTCTTTCTTCTTTTCCATGTTGAGCACTTGATCATCTTGTGGTCATCACCATCGCCACCATGATCATCACTTGCTCCATCACTTGGCATGTACCAACCTTATTAAATCTACACACACTTAGTATAGAGGTTAGTACTAGGGTTTCATCAATTATCCAAAACCAAACTAGGGCTTTCACACGGTAGCATTTTCGTTTTTATTTGACAAACATTGTCCAATCATGGAGTAATTAGGCTTAAAAGATTCGTCTCGCGATTTACAGATAAGCTGTGTAATTAGTTTTTGTTTTTATCTATATTTAATACTCCATACATATGCCACAAGATTTGATGTGATGGGGAATCTTAAAAAGTTTTTGGTTTTTAGGGTGCCACACTTTGGTTTGACTTGCTTGGCTTTCTAAATAAAAAAGGCTCAAAATGTCATTTTTCTGCCCCTTTGAGTTAGAATGGTTTCTAAGCGTGTATTGTAGACTATTCTTGGCTAATCAAACGTAGCATAATTATATTTGCTTAGGGCTATTTCAAACAACAGTCGATTGCGTATGCCAAAAAAAACAAACAGCTAGCCAAAAGGTGAGAAAATTCTAGACGTAGGTTGCAGCTATTTCCACGATCATAGCAGGTGTGATACAACTGTTCTGTGGGCTGTCACTCACACATGTGCTCTCCTGATATGCACCACTAGATGTGCATTGAGATTCACGCATCTATTTTGTCTCTCTCTCTCTATCCCGATGTGTATGTATCCTGATGCACATTCGTGCACATCGGAAGAGCACATACCCTTTAAGTCCGAATTTTACTTTCCACTTTTTCACGGTCCAGTCACCAATATCTCAGTGACATACTTTTTAGAAATCAGGACTATACAGAACTATTCTTTGTAGCAATATAAAGTGGTTTGTCGATGAACCTATAAATATAGGGTCTATTTGAAACACTGCTTGATTATTTGTATAAGATTATTATAATCAAAATTATAGATTACAGTAATCGAAGTGTTAATTTGGATCATAGATTATGCAGATTACTATAGTTGATCAAATTGAGATCAAACAGACTCTTAATCTAGTTTGATGATAAAATAAATTGTTTGCTAATTGATTCTAGAATCTAAGATCAAATAGTGCTCGCCCTACAATGTGGGGGCATTGTCCACTAGGTGCCCATCTGATGTTAGCTCTAAGTATAGAGGGGTAGATAAACTGCATGCACAAAAGTATTATATCGTTGTTTAAGATATGTATGCCTTGAGTATGTACCTAGGCAGCTATATGTGCACCATCTCGCTCAGTGGCAAATATTCTACACGTACTAGAGGCGCAAATGCAAAAGCCATTTGACCAAATTTTGTAGAAACCTGTCAAAATTTGGCCTCCAACCAAATACAATAGCGTTCAAATTACAAGGGCATAAGCTAAACTTCGGTTTGGTGCTTGACTTTCTAAATGAAAAAGGTCTGAAATGTTATTTTTCTATCCCTTTGAGTTGGAATAGTTTCTAGATGCACTATGGGCCTATTCCTGCCTAACCAAACGTAGCCTAAACATATTTGCTTAGGGCTATTACAGACAATAGTCTATCGTGTATGCCAAAAAATAGCCACAAAAACACCTAGCGAAAGGTGAAAGAAAAACATTAGAGGTACGCTTTAGCTATTTTCACGATCATAGCAGACTTGTTGCAGCTGTTTTGTGGGCTGTCACTCACGCTAGCTCTCAGGGTTTTTTTTTTACCCTTAACGGTATGTACTCTCCTTATGTGTACTGCTGAATGTGCATTAGGATGCATGTATGAGGAGTCGATGGAACTATTCTTTGTAGCGATATAAGATTATTTGTCGATCAACCGGTAAATAGAGGGTTTGATTAAAATAGAGCTTGGTTATTTATATAGGATTATTATAGTCAGAATTATAGATTATAACAATCGAAGTGTTAATATGGATCAATAGACTATGTTGATTATTGTAGTTGATCAAATTGGGATCAAATGGACTCCTAATTGTGCTTGATGATAAAATGAATTGTCTATTAATTGATTCTAGAATCTAGGATGAAATAGTCCTCGCCCTCATACAATGTGAGGGTCATTGGCTGCTAGGCGCCCATCCGAAGTCAGCTCTGAAGTATAGAGAGAGAGGTAGATAAATTGCAGGCATATAGGGATTATCGTCGTCTTCGATATGTATGCCTTTAGTACGTACTTGAGTAGCAACATGTGCACCATCTCACTCACTGGCACTATACACGTACTAAAGGCATACAGATACAGTCGCCATCTGGCCAAATTTTGTAGGAACTTACCAAAATTTGGTCTCCAACCAAATACAATAGCGATCAAATTATGAGGGTATGAGCCAAACTTCGGTTTGTCTTTGGCTTTCTAAACCAAAAGAGCCCAAAATGTCATTCTTTCGTCCTTCTGAGTTCAAATGGTATATAGGTGCATTTACGGGCCTATTTCTAGGCTAACCGAACGTAGCTTAGTTGGTCGCATATGCCAAAAAAGGATGGCATTCGACTTTTGTTTTTTCTAAATGAGTGGAAATAGAAAGATGTTCTTAGTTGTTTTAGGGAGATGGAGAGGGAATATGTTTCATAATTATTTCAACCAAATAGATTACATCTTTTTCATAATACATAGCTTATAACAGTTTTCCATAGCTTATAGTCGAACCAAATTGACCATTAATCAATATCTTAGGTGGTACTAAGACTCTAATGCACCTTGTGCTTTATTCAGTATATGGCCCAGCACAAAACCAAAACAAAAGTGCTTTCCTAGCTGAACTCGCCAACACCTGTTACAAAGAAACGCTTCCTTATATGATAGGAGGAGATTTCAACATAATGAGATCTCCTGAGGATAAAAGTTCAGGAGATTTGGATCCTAAATGGCCTAATTTGTTCAATGATTTCATTGAATCCCTAGATCTTAAAGAGATTACGATGTCAGGTCGCCAATATACTTGGGCTGGGCCAGGGGATAACCCAACTTTTGAAAAGTTGGATAGAGTCCTCGTTAGCACTGAATTTGAAATCATGTTCCCGTTGTCAACAGTTGAAACTAGGGATAGAAATATTTCTGACCATACTCCCCTAGTGCTTAATACAGGAGCCTCAACTCACTGTACCCAAAATCGTCCTTTCAAATTTGAGAGGGGATGGTTGATACGGGAGGGATTTTATGATATGGTTGCAAAAATCTGGCAATCACCATGCTCCGGGGCTTCCCCGCTTCAACGTTGGCAATTCAAGATCCGCAGGCTCAGACAATATCTAAGAGGCTGGGCAAAACACACTGTAGGGTCTTACAGAAAAGAAAAGAAGACTATTTTAGCGCATTTAGATGATCTTGATAAGAAAGCCGAGAACTCCCCCTTATCTGATCAAGAAATTGATCTGAAACATTATTTAAGAGAGCGCTTAATTAGTCTTCTAAGAGAGGAGGAACTAAAATGGTATGAGTGGGCCAAAGTAAAAACCCTATTGGAAGGAGATGCCAATACCCGATTCTTCCATCTAGTGGCCAATGGGAAACACCGTAAGCAATATATTTACAAACTTGAGAATGATCAAGGAGTGCTGGTGGGTGATGATCGTCTCAAAAATCATATTACTAATTATTATAAAGACCTATTTGGCCTCCCGAAGAACTCCGATATCTCCCTGATGGAGGCTCATAAACTAGATATCCCACAGGTGTCCCCAGAGGAAAATGATATCCTCATTAGCCCGTTCACTGAATCTGAAGTACGGGATGCAGTTTTTCAAATGGAACATAATAAGGCCCCAGGGCCAGATGGATTTCCTGCGGAATTCTATCAGGTGTTCTAGGGAGTGATCAAAGATGACCTTCTTTCCCTATTTGCAGATTTTCATAGGGAGGCCCTCGATCTCCACAGCTTGAATTTTGGCATTATCACATTAATCCCAAAAGTCAATAATGCCATAAAAATTCAGCAATACAGACCGATTTGTGTTCTTAATGTGAGCTTTAAGATACTCACTAAAGTGGGCACGAATAGACTGAGCTTGGTAGCTAAAAAAGTGGTGAGGCCAACGCAGACTGCCTTTATACCGGGTAGGAACATAATGGAAGGGGTCGTAATGTTACACGAAATCATCCAAGAACTACACACCAAAAAAAGAGACGGTGTCATTTTCAAAATTGACTTTGAAAAGGCATACGACAAGGTGAAGTGGTCCTTTCTACAACAAACGCTACGCATGAAAGGTTTCTCCCCCAAATGGTGCCGGTGGATCGAAACAATGGTCACCGGTGGAAGTGTGGGGAATAAAGTCAATGATGAACTAGGCCCCTACTTCCAAACCAAACGTGGTCTCAGACAAGGTGACCCAATGTCACCAATCTTATTTAACATCGTTGCTGATATGCTAGCTCTTCTTATAAATAGAGCAAAAGCCGATGGTCAGATAAGAGGAGTCGTCCCCCACCTTATAGATGATGGTCTGTCTATATTACAATATGCGGACGACACCATCATCTTTTTAGATCATGACCCAGAACAAGCACAAAATCTAAAACTGTTACTATACGCTTTTGAACAGTTATCTGGGCTTAAGATCAACTTCCACAAGAGCGAGATATTTTGCTATGGTGCAGCAAAAGGGATGGAGTCCTTATATACTAGCCTCTTTGCATGCAACTCAGAAAAATATCCCTTTAGATACCTAGGTATTCCAATGCACCATAGACAACTCTTGAATTCTGATTGGAACAAGGTGGAAGAGCGTTTCCAACAGAAACTTTCTTGTTGGAAAGCAAAATACCTATCTTATGGGGGAAGACTAGTCCTGATTAATTCAGTCTTAAGCAGCTTACTCATATTTATGATGTCCTTTTTTGAGATCCCTAAAGGAGTCATTAAAAACCTAGATCATTTTAGATCAAGGTTCTTCTGGCAAGGCTCCACAGACAGATATAGATATAGACTTGCTAAATGGGACATCCTGTGCCGCCCTAGGGACCAAGGAGGCTTAGGTATCTTAAATTTACAGATACAAAATAAATGCCTGCTAGCAAAATGGCTGGTCAATTTGCTAAATATAGAAGGCATATGGCAATCTCTCTTAAGAAATAAATACCTAAGATCTAAGACCCTCACCCAAGTGACAGCCAAACCGAATGACTCTCATTTTTGGAGAGGCCTCATGTATATCAAAGATGAGGTGTTGGCGAAAGGTTCCTTTGATATTAAAGATGGAACTACAGCTCGGTTTTGGGATGATACATGGGTAGGTGATAAGCCACTGAAAGTTAAATATCCGTCCTTATATAATATAGTGCGTGAGCCCCATGCAGCTGTTTCGAAAGTGATGGCCACAAACCCTCTAAACATATCTATCTTTTAGAAGGGCTTTAGTGGATAATAAACTTATGGAATGGCTTAATTTAGTAGCACGGATCTCTAATGTTCAATTGGTGGAAGGATCGGACCACTTTACATGGAGCTTAACCAAATCAGGGTTATTTTCTGTCCGCTCTTTGTATCTCCATCTTATTGATACACGACCACCTTTCCATCATAAGAAGATCTGGAAGATAAAAATTCCTCTAAAAAAATAAAATCTTTCTTTGGTTCCTGCAAAGGGGGATTGTCTTAACCAAAGACAACCTTGCTAGGAAAAATTGGAAGGAGAGTCAGAAATACATCTGTTGTAATGGGAATGAAACTATCCAACATTTATTCCTAGACTGCCCCCTTACTAAAATGTTTTGGAGGATTATCCTTTTTGCTACTAATCTTAACCAACCTAAATCTATCAGCCATATGTTTGGAAACTGGTTGATTAATCAACATAGAAGGGCTAGAGATATGATTTGGGTTGGGGTGGCTGCTTTTTGCTGGGCTATCTGGAGATGCCGTAATGATGTTATTTTTAATAAGATAAAAACTAACTCAATTATGCAGGTAATTTTCAGAGGAGCATATTGGTTACGCTCTTGGGCCCAGCTACAGCGTGACGAGTCAGCCAAGGACGCCCTCTCAAGGATGAGCAAGAAGTTAGAAATAATCGCTCTAGAAATTTTCAATAGAGGTTGGAAACATTTATATTGTTTGCCTTAGCGTTCTGGTCGATTTATAAGACTATGGCTCTCACTGTGATTCTCCCAAACACTGTAATAAGTGGTTGTGTACATCTCTTGATGTAGAGGCCGGATATTTGTTTATCTATTATCTAAAAAACATGTGAGCTTTAGGATTTACTTCATTTTAATTGAATAGAAATGAGCGAATCTCTAAAATCCATCAAAATCTTTAGCATAGATGTTAATGAGATCCTTTTGCCAGCTTCATCATTGGACCGTCCTAAGATCTTTGTCGGCTTTATCTTTAGTCACCTCCTATATTTATATGATAAAGTCAAACTAGTGTACGCTTGACATATTCTATAACGTATAGTATTATTAATATTTGTGCTCCAATACAATTTACTAAGAAAATATATTTCATAATCAATTTAATAATATTTATTTTGTATAATGATATTATTATATAAATTTAATTAGGATTAAAATTTAAATTATTTGACTTTTCAAAAAATGAGAGTTATATTTTTTTAGACGGTGGAAGTCATCTATGCTATGTTGCGCTAGGCATCCACGAGGCATCAGTACCCCCAGCCTGCAGGGGCATATATATCTACGATTTCGACTTTTCGGATTGGATCTGCCCATTGTATTGTACCTAGACAGCAGTGCTATGATTAAGCACATGAGGCCATTTGGCTCGTGTCCTCGGTAGGCGAAGCCAAAATCTGACCCTAGTCAAAAGTAAAGTAGGGCCAAATGCTAGTCCATTGATGCTGTTTATAGATTGTTAGCCAGACAAAATCCGTAAACATGGCCAATGCATTAATGCATTCTAGGTTCTGACTTATGAGTATTACAAGCAGGTCCCACATGTTGTCAAAAATATTATTTGACATCAGAACATAGTCAATGTAAATTAGATCAAATTAAGTGAATACAATACTGCATGCAATGAGAATGCTAATTGAAGTCATCATTCACGAACCCTACTCATTTGAATGTTGTCATGCCGCAACTAATGCACTTTAGCTAGACCTATTGTCCGTTGCCATCTAATATTCGCATGCCCTTTGGCTGCTGGGCCAAATTGGTGCCAGCAAATCCAGCGCAAAATCCCTGCACTCATTCTATGGAACTGGCTGGGTAGACTGAATTTTCTGAGAACCCATCAAAAATTTGGCCTCCAAACAAATACAGTATACGCTCCTATTAGGCTTAGGCCTCGTTTGGTGTTTCTGGGAACCAAATCAAGAGAGATGTGACCCCACGAGGGGGTATGGTTGATCCGCGTGTGGCCACCCGATGATCCCCTCCGGGTTCATCCATGGGAGAGGCCTAAGGCCATGTCGTCCACACTTGCTAGCGGCAACGATGCGAGGGCTGAGGGCCGTGCAGCGCGCGCACGCACATGAGACTGCAAGAGGGACCGAGATTAGTTCCGCATCTCACCTAAGGCCTTGTTTAGATGTTGTCGGATTCACTTTGATTCATATGTGTTGAAGTGGATTGGAGTGGAATTTAGTTCAAGTTTCACTTCAATCCACCCCAACACATGTGGATTGATGCGAAACCGACTACGTCCAAACAAGGCCTAATGAATTTTTCTCCCACTTGGAACGGCGGGGGTTTGGACGGTAACCCATGACAACTTGTGACCTGCCAAATGCAGTTTTTGGCATGCAGGAGAGCTCGCCCTGGCATGGGCTTGGTTCCAAGGTGCACGATCCATGCCATTCCAAGACTTTCCAAACGAGCCCTATATATGGCGGCATGAGACAAAGTTTGGTTTGGCTTGGTTGGCTTTCTAATAAACCAAAAAGGCCTAAAATATTTTTTTTCGGTCCCTCCCCCGAGCTAGAAATGATTAATTATATTTGTTTAGGGCTATTTCAAATGAAACAATGTATTCTTGTTATGCTAAGAAAAACCAACAAATCCCTGCGCCGTAGACCAAAACCACACGCTGTTTGAACGTTCTTGGGATTGATTTGCCTTAAGCTAGCTAACTTTTGAGATATTTTTGGAGTGTTTTCTGAACAGGATGCATCCTGCTTTTCCTTCCACCAGTCCGGTAGAGAGATGCAAATCTTGTTGCATCAAAAATCACAAGCCAGAAAGCTTCCTGCACCTCTCTCATCCGCACCCAATAATTCTGGCCTAGCTAAGAGTGGTCAATATGACATACAATTCACTGGTTACCAACGTGATCTTCAAACTCCGACAAACGAACAGACGATCGAACGAAGAAGACGGCCAATGTTTCAATGTACTTTTTTTTAGAAGAGGTCATTTTATTTCTCGTTCTCCATCTTTTTTCTCGTCTTTATTTTTCCTGGGATATATGGATTGTGAGGCACTCTTTTCAAGAATGTCCTTTTATTTTTTAAAAAGCTACCTAGCTACTTCCATTCAGCCTATATATTTACACGAAAGTTTCTATTATTAGAGACAAACACCAACAGCGTGTCTTACACAGACAACAGTACTACGGGAGCGAGAGGCCTGCAACCGCAAATGCCGGGTTGAAGCAGGCCGGCCGGATTGTCCGATCAGTGTCATCAGGCACTAAGCCATAAAGCCATGAATTATGCGCGTAGCGTTCAGAAGGCGGAAGCAAAGCTGATGGAGCGATGGTGACGGCTGTACTACGTTGCAGATTCCAAGCGGCGCCAGCGCGCCGGCTTTGGATATACGATCGGATTCTCGATGGAACGCGGCGGCGATCGAACGCATCAACTAGGACTGATCGACTGACAGCTGATCACTGATGAGAATAATCAAATGCATGCAGTGCAGATCGACTAGAATAATCCTCTTCTTGTCGCAGAAACTGAACAAAGCTTCAAGTATTAGTGGTGGTGGACTGGTGGTACAGCAGAGCTACATCAAAATTAAAGTGGTTAAAACGCAACAATCGGGGCATCGGACGCGCCTCTACGAGAGCAGAGCGATGATCCAAGTTCCTTCAAGATCATATGTGGCTTACAGCCACCGGCAATGCACTACTAGTACGTGTGCAGTGAACAGTCCGGAGAAGGAGTAGTCATGCATCATGGAGATGGAGGTCGATCCCGGCCCGGCGTCGTCAGTGAACGCACTTGGGCACACACGGCGGCGGCGGCGGCGTCGTCTCGACGCCGGTGACGACATGGTGGCCGCCGCCGAGCGCGGCGTGCTTGCCGTAACTACCGTTGTTGGCCGTGGGAGCCGAGGTCAGGGGCAGCTCGCCGGCGACGGCCGCGGCGCCGGGCTTGCCGTTGCTGCCGAGGTGGTCCTTGCTCTTGCCCCAGATGAGGCAGTAGAGCCCCACCACTATGATCACCGCGCCAATCACGCTGTAACCACAAGCGCGGGAAAGAAAAAGGAGTTGTAACTAATTAATTAATCGGCATTGGAATAGATTAATTAAACTCGCATTAGAACATAAAGTATAATAGATTACGTACCTTCCGAGGGTGGTCTCCTCTTTGAGTATGGTGGAGCCCAGGACGGTGGTGATGATCATGCACAGGGGCTGGAACGCCGTCACGAACACCGGGCCGCGCGCCTGCGTCACGATCCCCTGCACGTAGAAGGCCACGCCGGAGCACACGATCCCCTGGAATGCATGCAACGCCGCCAGCAGATCATTAGTTAGCAGGTTAATTTAGCTACCTCGTCGTCGTGGAATCGTCGTCGTTATTGTGACGAAAGAAAAAGATTACTACTGGACAGCAGGTAGTTTAGTGAGGTAATAATAAGGATTGATTATATTACGGAGTAGACGGCGGTGAAGAGGCGGGTGTCGAAGCCAATGACCCAGGCGCTCATGTCGTGGCGCTCCGCCACCAGCGCCACACCGCCGGTGAGCACGGAGCCCAGGAAGCAGATCAGCGTCGCCAGCGTCAGCTCCGCAGGGTAGCTCTGCAGCGTGTTGGACTGCACGGAACAAAGCGATGCTGTTAGCGCCTGATGCTTAATTACGCAATGCATCCAGATGGATTCATGGCGCCAGTGCGCCATGCCGTGGTCGATCGTACCTGGAGGATGAAGAAGCCGGACCAGCACAGGCAGCTACCAATGATCATGACGGTGCCGTAGAGCCAGGAGGCGCTGCTCTGGCTCGCCGCCGCCGCCGCGGCGGCGGAGGCGTGGTGGTGGCCGGCCGCGGACCACGGGAACGGCACGACGGGGCCGTGGTAGAGGATCATCAGCACGGCTCCGGCGACGGTGCAGACTGTGCCGACGACCTTGGCCTGGCTGTGGAGGCTCCGGAGCCTCAGCTTCTCCATCCTCATGACGAGCGCCAGCAGGAACGTGATGGCCGGGAGGATGTTGACGAGGGCCGACCCGAAGGTGGCCGAGGTCAGCTTCGCGCCCAGGTAGTACATGTTCTGGTCCAGCACAGGCCTGAAAAAACGCATGAATATAATGCATGTACGTACGTCAGTACATGTTCTGGAACTGCATGCAGGGTTGCAAGCATGGCGGCGACCGGCGGCCGGCACAACACATACTCGAGCACGGCAAGCCCCATGATCTTGAGGAAGATGAGAGGAGTCATCTTGGGGCGGACACCCCTCTCGAAGATGAGGGCGAAGGGGGCCATGACGACGGTGGCGACGAGGTTGCGGTAGACGACGAGGACGAAATGGTTCATGCCGCGCTTGAGGGAGGCGACGGAGACGATGTACATCCCGGAGAACCCAACCTGGAGGAGCACCATCGCCAGGTACGGCTTCACGTCGTTCATCAGCTTCCCCACGCCCATGGCGGCTGCCGCTGCTGCTGATGAGGAGGAGGACGGAGGCAGGGGAGAGTGGCCTAGCTAGTAGCTAGATGATGAGCTAGCTCACTTGTATGTGCTACTCCACGGCGAGGAAGGGAGCTCGCGGGGCTGCCGGTTTTATAGGCATGCGAGAGCGAGAGCGAGGGCGCGGCACACGTCAGGTCAACGTCGTCCCATGCATGCATGGCCCGCGCGACGTCGTCACCAACGCAGTTGCAGGTTGCAGCATATTATTACACACTCTTGACTACTCTTCCGATCCAACAAGCAGGCCATTTTCCGCAGCACATCGATCGAGTGCTCTCCACTAGGCACTAGCTAGCTAGCTCGAAAAAGAAAAGATAATTACGTGTGTGCTCCCACCATCGCAGACGAAATAAAGTTGACGTCTCTGTATTTGCGTTTGTGATGTTAACGCACATGATCGAATAGACACGAGCGAGGTCGATCTTCACGCTAAAATACACCCCATCACACAAGCATGCATGTTTTACGTGCAACTCTCGCAGAGGTGCATGACTTGTAACGCCTCTGCGAATACCGGCGTACGTGTGTATGGTCACAGAAACTAGCTAGCTTGTCCGATTTTGACAGGCTCAGATCACTAGGTTATCTTGGTGCCGGCGGGCTAGATGTAAGAAGAACGCATAATAAGGGTTTAGAAGAGGTTATTAGGGCCCAAAAAAAAGGAAGAATAAGGAAAAAGACAAAATATAGATGACATGTGTTTCGGTATGAAGATGTTAGGGTAGGGTTTGGAACTCTAAACAACTTCAAATTTAAAAATGTTCAGCTACAAAGTTGTGTATTGTATTAAGAGTGGGGTGTTTTTTTTTTTTTTTGCAAGGCTCTGCGGAAACTGAGAGTGAAGCTAGGACTGAGAGCTATGCCGAAGGGGCCCTAACCGAACGAACGACTTATGATGCCCACCTTTGTAAATGATTAAGTGAGATGAACGTTTGTCGTCTCGAAGTCATCTGACAAGCCGTGGGGATCCTTAGATATATACACGTCTCTGTTAATCTAAAGATGTATCTCCTAAAATCCTTTTGAGTAGTGGTGCCTTTAAATTTGCTATTAAAGAGTTGCACCTTCTTTTTTTTCGTGATTCCCTCATCGAAGGGTTGCACCTACCAATGTTACTGTCCGTCTTTACTTGATGGCACAATAATCATGTTATCAACCTGGAGGTGTGCACTTGGTTGATGGTTGCCGCCAACCACCAAATGTTCTTCTAACTTATAGGACCAGTATTTGATCCTCTAATCTTGAGGACCATTCGGCATCATATCAGCTTTATTTTTTTCATTCAGATATTTTAAATTCCCTATTCATTTAGATATTTTGATTTCAAATCTAGTAAAATATTTTGAATTAGCTATATTCAATTAGATTTTTTAGATCTACACAATAAATTAGCTATTTATTATCAATCATATTTTTATGTACTCTTTGTTTAGATATTTTGCCTCCTAATCCACACGACATCCAAGATAATTAATGTTTTTTATTTAAATCCAATTTTTCTATTAACTAAATTATTTTCTTGGATTTTTGGACATTTTGCTTTCTACTACAAAAGGAATTTTAGTGATATATTTCATTATTCTTAGTTTAGATTTAGTTGTTTATTAATTATGTTTGATCGGACGCTTTATTTATGAATTTTGCTTCCTAATTTGTATATAAATGAAATCACTAATTTATGTATCTTTTAATTTGAGTTAGCTATATATTAATTGTTTTTATGTGGACACTTTATTAAATTTAGACCGTTGGATGATCGTTAAATCAACCTCCTATTATTTCCCCATAACATGGTAGTATTTCTTCACCACCTTAACAAAAGCGATGTCCCTTTTTTGGATTTTTTTCTATTAATTAAATTATATGCATGGTTTCTTTGTTTAAATGTTTTCCTTTCTAATTTGAATATAAATATAAATATAAATACTATTCTCTCTATATTTATTCTAGTAGCTATCTACCACTTGTTTTTAATGTGGATTCTTTATTTACATAATATGCTTCTTATAGTCCGTGTAGAAATCAAATTACTAATTTTGAATTTAGTTAATATGTATTAACCATATTTGGGCCTTACTTAGTTCGCGAAAAGAAAAGTTTTCTGGTACTGTTGCACATTTATAACTATAGCAATTAGTGTCCAATCATGGACTAATTAGGTTTTAAAATATTCATCTTGTAAGATACATATAATTTGTGTAATTAGTTATTTTTTAATCTATATTTAATGCTATATGTATATATCTAAACATTTGATGTGATGAGACAAAAAGTTTTCGGTGAAAACTAAACAGGGCTTGGTATGAACTCTTTAGTACACCGTTAGTGGTCTTTTAACCTAGCGTACACTAATTTATTTATCCTTAGTTTGTGCAATCAATAATGTAACACCCTAAAATTTACTCCTTTTTGAAATAGGTAAAAATGATTTAATTTTGTATTTTTGTGTTCATGAAATATAGAGAGATAATATTTTTCATTAAATTAAAATTCATCATAGGACGTAGAAACATGGTTGAGCATACATGTCATGGCATTTTATTTATTGTGATGAGTGTATTTAAACTCAAAGTTCAAAATGATTCAAAAGGATTTTTAAATGAGTTTCAAATGGCTTTTAGAATAAAAGAAAAATGAAACAGAAACTTTCCCCATCTCTGCTTTTGGCCCGAAGGCCCTCTCTTCCCTCTTCTCTCTAGGCCTCGGCCCAAACCGCAGAGCCCTCCTCTTCTTCTTCTTCGCAGCGGCCCAAAACCCCCTCTTCCCTTGCCTCGGCCCACCTTTCCCCGCGGCCCGTGTCTCTCCACTCTCCCCTCCTCTCTATGACCGACGACCGGGACCCAGCGCCCTCTGGCTGACAGCTTAGGCCCGCGCGTCAGCGCCTTCTCCTTCCTCATCTCGCATCCGATCAGAACTCTTCCCCCGGGGCCGAATCAATCCCGAAATCTCAGGATTTCCTTGCCAAAGGGGTCAAATCGAGTCCTATAAAGGTCTTCCCCACCCCGCAGCTCCCTTTTCCGCGTCCAAGCCGTCCAAACCGAGTTCTAGCCCGTATACCGCGAGTTTCGGATCTCGCCGAGAGCCAAATCCACCGCCGCACGCCGCGAGCCGTTTTCGTCACTTCTCGGTCCAAGCAAAGGGTCCCAGCGAGGTCGCGGTGAGCTTCTCGCCCTCCCGGTGTTTTTCTTTCAAGATTTGGTGCTCGAAAACGTCCGGACAGCGAGCTCCGGCGAGCTCGGCCTCTCCGGCCATGGCACCACTGCGCCGGAGGCCAGAGAGCCGGCCGACCTGCCGCCTGGTGGTCATCTGGAGTGTTCTCGACCGTCGGATGGAGATCGGATGGCCACCGAAAGAAGATACCCCTTCGGCTGCGAAACTTCATAAAGAGCCCCTGAGATTTTCCCATTTTGATCCCGCAGTCCGTGGCGGTTTTCCCAGAATGCGCTTTCTTCATTCTAAAAGCGTATTTCATATAGTTCTGTCGGATTAGGTTTTCTGCTATTTATAAAAATGCCACTGATCTTTTTTTGCTTATAACATGCTCGTTTTAACTCCGTTTTTATCCATTCAAATTTCGTTAGATTCGTATTCATGAGCTCTACATGTTAGAAGTATTAGTTTACTGTTTTGAAACTTATTAATTCTGCAGTAGCATTTAATTAATTATTTCTCTATAGGAAATCTTAGAAAATTCATATTTTCTACGTTTTAATTCCGATTTTCGTGAAATTTATGTTTGTGTGATCGTAGTGCTGCGTAGAATATTTTCATAAACTTTTATATTTGTTTTACCACTGTTTGGTGTAATGTTCTAATTATAGCTTGTTTGCTTCGTGTATGATTGTCTACATTGGATTGCGTGTTGTTGATTGATGATCGAATATAGACGATGAGCCGTACGTTGGTGATCAAGACCAAGCCTTTGAAGACCAGTAGGCTCAGGAGAGCTTTGATCAAGGCAAGTATAACTTGGGACTATCCTTGTTACCTACACACTTTTAATACATATATCATATGCATGTGTCCACCTTGATGACCTTAGCAAAATCATAGATGATTGTTATCCTGAATTCCTTGTTACCTATTTGGATATGCATTTGGGTAGTTCTTGCTAGTGCTTGATTATTAATCCATGATCTTGTAACATGAATATTTGAATATACAATAAACAATAAAATAAGCTTTCTAGCAACTTGAACATAAAGGGTGGAAAGAACTCTAGCTTTTGCTAGATTGATCTTGATCCTCCGTAAGGAGTTATCCCTTGACAAAAGCTGGGACAACTCGTACAACCATGAGGGCTATAATGGCTCTGGCTTTAGCTCAATATGAGGACCTTTTTCTAGCTTGTTAGCGGTTACCTTAAATGGCGTAAGAATGGCTAGACACGTTGGGTATAGTGTGGCCTCTGTCCATGTGTATAGGCTGCGGGTTATGTGCCATGGAAGGGGGGCTCTATATCTGCCTGCCGAGTGAATCTAATGGCCCTAACTTGTTAGACGAAACCTTTAAAAGGCTTCATAGTGATCCCTGCCGACCTCCCTAGGAAGGGGGTTAAGAGACTTGCAACCTCGGGCGAAATGGTAAATCACGACTCATGGGTAAAGATGTACAACCTCTGCAGAGTGTTAAATCTGGTATACTAGCCGTGCCCACGGATACGGGCGGCCCGGAAAACTGACTGAATAGATGGACACTGATGAATATGATTAATGATGATAAATGATGGTTTATTATGTTGTTTATATGTGTTATTCTTAATTCTTGTATACATTGATCATGTGGTTATGAGATTAATTATGCTACCTTGATATTTGCTATCCAATGGTTAAACATGCTATCCACTATTAAAAGCTAAATGCAGTCAAACCAGTGTCAGCTAATTGAGCCTCATGAACCCCTGGTTATACTTGTTGAGTACGATATGTGCTCACTCTTGCAATTTCCCCCTCACTCCAGGAGTTGCTTTAGGCTTATGATCAACCAGTCAGTTTGATCCTGTGGAGAGGAGTTAATACCCGAAGTTTGGAGTTGTCTATCCGCTGTTTGTTATCAAATGTTATCTCTTTTATACTAAGTACGTTATATAATTTATGCATTGTCTTTTGATATTACCCCTTATTTGTAGCTATATGTGAGATTTGGCTTCTAAAACTCACGTATGGTGCATATCTGGTTTTGTCCTTAAAATCGGGTATTACAAATAAAGAAAACTTTGTGAATTGCATGATAACATTAAATCATATAGTGAAATAGTTGTGTCATAGTCCTAAGCTTTTGCTAATAAGATAGTTGCTTCACGAAACAACACTATATTTTTCTCTCACCTTTCTCACTCACTTTCACGTCATGAAAAGTCCTACATGGCATTGTATATGAGACGGCCTATGAGACTGCTAACACGTAGCAATATATATCTATCCTAAATATTTGAAACCTCCTGTTTCTATTTTCTAGCCCCAACCTGTATATAGATGTACGCACACTCTAACAGGTACCATATACCATAGACTACTCCTAGAAACCAAGATTCTTGACGGTGTCGATTTTTTATCGGTAATTTCTATTCTCATTTTCAGTAGCAATATACATCTAAACTAAGGTCCATCTGGTGCATCTTGAGCTCGATGGAGACGGCTGCAAGGGTGTCGCTATCGATGGATCCGAGTCACTCGTGCACCCAAAGTCCATTATATTATATTCTATTGCAGTACAAGATTCTATGTGATTTCATATTCGAGAAACACAGTATGTGCATATAAATAATTAATTAATCGACCATCCACTGATCTACTGTCCCTGGCTCCGGGTAAAGCAGCTGGGGAGGAGGAAGTTGTGTCCCTGTCGGCGTTGATTAATTGCCTAGTGTTTCCTGTGCCGGCAACATTGGAGGTGCAAGGGTCGTAGTGTCAATCTATGAAGCTAAGCACTGCAGGAACACAAAAGGTGTTTACCATTGAGTATGTGTTTGTCGCACTGCCTCAATTTGCTTGGTACTGTCCGACGATTGATAAAATATAGTGTAGCATGTAGGTATGATGTGAGAAAAGTCTTGGTCGTTGGATGCGTATCAAATATGGGATTATGGCACGAGGGAGAAGCAAATAGTGTCGGCCATAAAAGTTTTGTGTGAAAACGCAAACTCTAACAATTTGTTGTTTTAAATGAAGTTCAATTTATAAAAGTGTATTAACATTAAGTGTTTTCAAAACTATAGTTTATAAGCTTTAGTTAAATATGTTAGTGAAACCCTACATTTTTCTCTTCAGTCCCATTTTTTACAATGTAAAAAACAAGCATTTATATTTTTATGATTTATTTTGATATTACAAACTGTTTTTTGAATTTTAAAATATCACATTTTTTGCATTTTTTTTGAATTTGTTAGAATTTTTGTGAAGTTGGAATTGTATATTCGCATATGTATTGCTTAGTTTGAATCTACTGATGGTTTTAGTGAAGTCAAAAATTATTTTATTCTAAATTGTAAACATAATATTTTTTTAGTGGTAGACGACATGATACGATGATTTCATCAATCTCGAGATTAACTGATCCAATCAA
The DNA here is from genome assembly GCF_000003195.3 of Sorghum bicolor. Classification (NCBI taxonomy): domain Eukaryota; kingdom Viridiplantae; phylum Streptophyta; class Magnoliopsida; order Poales; family Poaceae; genus Sorghum; species Sorghum bicolor. Next base: position 6,811,105 of record NC_012879.2, on the reverse strand, counting down.
TTTTTTAAAAAGTGTTTATAGAGATATAATGTGCGCATGCATGTATAAAAGCGTATGTCTCGTACCGTGCTTCAAAGAAAGGTACAACTACGCAAATAATTTTTGGATTTTATGGATATATAAATATATGATTAAACTTCCAGATAGGTGACAAATATCTGTCGATATCCAATATAAGTATCCGTATACTTTATTATCCATCATCAAAAAGTTACCTGACGTCCTGTATATATCCAACTAGTATGCGAATCCTTTCGGGCAGATGGACGGTTGATAAATGTCTCCCCGTTTTCAGCTCTAACTGTGAGTGTACAAACTTTTTTTTTTGACAAGAGTGAGTGTACAAACTTTGATTCACCCTTGAGGACTTGAGGTCACTCTCCTTTTTTGCACCTATCGCCACCTATTCCTTACAAAGGTAGAAACTAAAAAATAGAGAGAAATTAAGAGTTTGCCCAACTCTTCCTTCCCAAAGATGGAGAGCAATGTATAGCTAGGTTACTTAAGGCATAACGCAACCCAAAAGAAGCAATTGTTGTGCATGAATCTCCTATGCAAAGCTGATTACAAGGAAGACGAAAGCAATAACACGAGCATGATCGGAGGTTGAGGGGAAGATGGAGAAGTGTATGTAGATGAAAAAGTTCAGAAATGTTTGGCCAATTACTTTCTTTCCTAGAATAACTAAAAGTGTATAAAGTTAGTCCAAAAGCTTAGGGCAAGAGTACTTGTAGTAGTAACAAAGTGTTGTTTGTCATGACTCATGACTATGATATACTGTAAACAAATGTCTGGTGTCTGAAATACTAAAACATGACTAAGCTTAGGTGTAGCTAGTGGCAAAGTTAAGCCCAGCAAAATAAGACTTGGAGAAAAAAGAATCTATTATTTATTTTGTTACTAGCAAAATTGCTCGTACCTTGCAACATGACCCAATACATATACGAATTAAACTCCATATCATTGCTAGATGCGAGTTGTTAGTGGGAGTCATGTGTCCGGATCAAGTACGAGATAGGGGGGCACCACCTTTTACATATTGGAATCAGGCCATGTGAGTTGTTCTAACTTATATGGGTATAAGGGTATAGGTCATAAGTTCAAATCAAGTAAAAAAATAGGCAGAAGAAACTCTCTGCTATATCTGGATAGTTAGAGGTGGACAAAAATGAATAAAATTTTAGCTATTTAATATGAGGTATACAAGTATAGTTATATAGATATATATTGGACTGGATGACAAACTATATTATATTTAAGATTGATTAGTTGTAGCATCGGTTGATCTAGATTGATTAGTGCGAAAATATCTATTTATTAGGAAATGAGAAAGAGATGACACGCAATACTTTATTATTTATTTATTTATTTATTTATTTATTTATTTATTTTTATAAATAAAAAATAAGAAAAGAGGAAAAAATCACGAAACTAAACGTGGGAAAAGCTAAAACAGAAAAAAAAAGACGTGGGTCTCAGCGAACAGGTTAGACAAAAAAAATTATGATAATTTTAAATCGCTTTAATTTGTCCATTTTACTATTCATCTACATTAGAAGAGTTGTATTCATATTCAAGTTAGTTAGGATTGGAGGCTTAATATTACTATATTAGGTATAGATAGACATAGATATTAGATAGAAATTGGATTCTTATTCAGCTTATTTGATATCGCGGAGTTGTATTTGGATTTGTAACTATCTCGAACCTATTATATAAATCAGGAGAGCTATAGATACAAAAAGTTAGTTAGAAGGATGTGGACGGAAAAAATGGATGGACGAAAAAATGGTTGAAAATTTTTGTTATTTTTATTATTAGAGGTATAGATATAAATATATATAGATGTAGGTTAGGGGATTGAAAAAAAAAATAGTATACTGGTTTCTTCCAGATCAAGAAACATAGAACACACCATTGTTGTTGTCTCCACAAAACACAATTATTAACAACCCAAACCTTTCAATTTCAATTTTTTTTTTAAAAAAAAACAATGCAAACCTTTGCGGTGTTGCAAACGTGCAGGCCCAGATGCATCGCAGAGGAGTCCATCTGCGCAAAGCAAACGAAACGAAAAGCATGCATATCTCTCCGTCTTCCTTTTTCTGATCCAGCTTTAAGTAGGCATCTAACCAAAGAGGCGAGCAGTTTGCTGGGGCAAAGACAAAGAGTGGCACCTTTCTTGGCAAGACCAGACCGGGCGAGCAAGCCATTCATTCACCTAACAATTATTCAATCAACCGAAATCTGCTAGTGCTTGCTGATGAGTCCTCGCCATGGTCCATGGTGCGCTCCTGCGAGGATTTGCATATCTGGCTGGATCGGAGCCCTGAACCCGGCGGCCGGCCTCTGCTCGATCGCCTTCATCAATTCGTCCATCTCGATCCTCCTGGTCCTGGCTGCTGCATTGCATTTGCATGGGAAGGAATCTGAAACCTAGCTGCTACCTCCTGTCTACCTACCTACGCGATCGATGCCGATGCTATTCTCCTCTTGGACCGTTCCATGATTCCCAAATACTCGGTTTAACAGAAATTCTATTAGCCATCAAAGAGAAAGATCAAATAGCTAGCAATTTTCAAATAATGAATCTAGTACGATTTTCCAAAAACAACTCTATCATAACTCAAGTTATTTTTTATTAATATTGTTATGCTTTATCCAGTAAGTTGCCCCTTACTGTTCATTGACCTCCAGAAAGCTCTGGTCCGGATTTGGCCACCGCAAAGCAGCGACGTGCCGCGTAGATTGGTGATGAGGTGTCTCCAACCACGACCACCACGCTATTTGCATTGCCCACGAGAAACAGCATGAATCTTCAATTCGGAGCATTTCTTTCCTGGCTGCGCCCGTGTCCGTGTGTTCGTCTTTTAATTATAAACTTCAAGGAAAAACGGCGTAAAAAGATGACGTGATTATATCGATATTTATTGAACAACAATAAAAAAAGAACACAGCATCATCAGTTTATCTGTCTCTCGCAGCTTCGATTCGCTGACCTCGCAGGCACTACCTGACGCATATCATCAGGTGTGTGCCGGTGCGTGTGCATCAGGTGCGGCTAGCTGCTGCTGCATGTGCCTGCATTCGCATGAGTCACTTCGCATGATATAGGCGCTTGGGCAGGCAGGCATTGTCACGGCGAATCATGCCGTGTTCTTGCAGTCTTGCAGAAACAAATATATGCTGTCGACCGGTTGGGCTGCATGTGCCTGCATTCGCATGATTTACGACATTACGTCGTCTCTCTAATCACGCTGCAAATCCATGATAGATACGTAGGAACTGATGCCGATGGGACGAGAGTTTGCGATGCATTATGATTGATTGTGATGATTCTTTGCAGGTACCTTACCTCAACATGTTGGTCCCTGATCGACTGGCCACTTGTTGGCCAAGCCGGAAGTATACCATCTCTGGAATCAGCCTGGCAATGATGCATATCGTCATATGCACTTTGGTGCGTATCTTTGGCTGACGAAGTAGGATCGTGGTGGATCTTGTGGAGGAAGATCACGCCTTATGGATAATCCTGGAAAGTGGAAGCTCAAACTTCAGAGTTGATTCCTTCTGTAGCCATTTCTTGGTGAAATGCTAATAAAATTCCTCTGATGCGAACAGGTGCAAGAAAATGTTCTGGAACGTAGTTATGATCAGTTTGTGATGTTTTCTTCAATCGTTGAACGTAATATGGCAATTTACTGAGTGGTTTCAGTTTGACAGAGCAATTGATTCAGATACATAAAGCACACTGCACACAAGGATTCAGTCTGTGTCCTGAGTCCTGACAGCTGGGAGGTTGTCAAACCTCTTTGTCCAATTTGGTAAGTCCTAGGATTCTACTCCGTCAACTTCTGTGTCCTTTGCTTACCAAATTGGACGGTAAGCCCTGGATAAATTGATTAAACTACATCACCAGCCCATTAGCATTAGCTAGTGAGTAGTGACACAGTCAGTCAGTGACTGGCACTAGCTAGTCATCGATGATTATTTTTTTCAAGTAAAATAGTGGTTGATGATTTGATGGTTGATCCAGCTAAAAATATACAAGTTCCAAAAATTGTTCACATTAACATTTGGTCCTAACATGCTGACCCAATCGCGATGTTCTTCCCGTACGTCCTCTGCATCCAGGCATGAGGCATAGACAGTGAGTGTAAGCACACTGTGTCCACTGAGCCATGATCTTGCATTACAACCATACGGACCGGATCATCAATCGACCTGGCTTGTCAACATTTTCACACACACAAAAAAAAAAGGAAAAAGAAATCATAGCAGCGATTTCAGACAGCCTACGCTTTGAGGCACAGCTACTGTCAACGTGCATGGTCAGTGCAGAGTGTGTAGAAGTGACTGCTGACAGGTGTAGACACTCACAAAGAGTCTACTACTAGTTGATGCACTGATGGCAAATAATGCATGACTGTCTCGTCCTCTCTCATAAGTACGCTCACACAAACGGAGAGCCTAGCTAGTGGATGCACCAATGGCAAACAATGCATGGTTGTGTGTGTGCCTTTCTTTGGCCATGATCGTGAATTCGCACACTTGAGTCAGTGTACAATGTAGGCCACTGATCGAGACCCATTTATTCGTCCTAATCGAAAACGAGAGAGAGGGAGAGACGTCTGCTTCGAGTGTCCTTGAGCAGGGACGATTTGAGTCCCTCTTTGGTGGGCGAGCTCGCCAACTAACCAGCTTTGCTGCTGCTGCCACTACACCACCAAGTGCTGTGCCCTCAACACAACTCATGCGTCCTAGTGTTCTTTGATTGTGACTTTACTAGGGCAGCTGGTACACTGCCTCATACTAATCTTTTACTGACATCTGATGAGGATGAAAGAGTGCAGAAATGCATATATCAAACTATCCAACCTGGGGTTCCAGATCTTCTCTACAAAACACACTAACAAGATTATGGTACATTTGGAAGTCAAGGAATGGCAGTCGGTTTCAACAAAAGACAGTGGAGTTTCAGCCAGAGGCCATCCAACCATGGCTGATGTACATGGAACAAACTCCTTATTTTAAGATGATGAACAGGTGCCAAAACAAATGAAATGATCTGATCATGATGCGCGAACAAGTGGAAACTGTCAAGGTTGAACCCATGAAGAGCAGGCTCCCCTTTCGTTCCCCCTCCCTACAACCTGACGACAACATTTCTGCATCAAAATCGGCAGGATTAGGGGTTAGCACAAGCAGCATAGAGACCCCTAAGCTAGAGGGAAAGAAATCTCCAATGTCCTGGCAGAGGCTAGCTGGAAGAATCGCAAGACTGTTACAGCTCCAAGACATCAGCTACATGTCTGACAGTAAACTACCAGAGAATGGCACCAACAATTCCAGGCTGCAGGCTCAAAGGCTCTACTAAATGAGTTCACACAGCTCAATCAAGGAATCCAACGTGTGTAGAAAATAGTAGGCACAACACACAGATTAGCTACTCAAGAATGCATATTTTCCTTCTCAAATGTAGGCCATGCAAACAGATGCCCAATTAAAGAGGCATTAGTGAATTACATCATGTAAAGTGTAGAATGGAATCATCTGGACCTCATTGATGTAAGCTGCCATTAGAACTAATGCAAGTTACCTATCACAAAAACAATTTACGAAATTTTATTAATATCACTATTTTATCATCATTCTCAAAATGAAATCTTATTCTTATTATTTGAAAAGGAAAAAAAATCACGTATTATGATAACATTAAAAAACTTGACCATGTATAGAGCTAATCTTACTAGTTTCAAACATACAATGGTCAAACTTGACAGTGCATTGTGATTTCAAAACAAAAAGAACACCAAGTGCAGCATCAAATTAAAGATCAAATGTAGCACTACGATAAATATATATAACCAGCATTTCTAATCCAAAACAAAGTATATGATAGTCCCTCTCTGTTCTGTACAAGCTCCTCTTTAATGTGTCACCACAGCTGGGTTTCTCTGGTCACAACAGCAACTTTAACACTGGATGAGACCTTAGAGCAACAGCATAGATGCCGCTGCTGTTCAAAACTTGTAAGTTGTAACATTGGGTTACTTTACATTCAATAGTAAGATCATTATATCATGATTGACAACCTGCCTCAACTCATCATGACATTCAGTTTGCAAAAGATAGATCGCACCCAAAGACGTTTCATCAATTGTCATTTAGTTACATGCTTACACTCAAGTTTCCAGTCTCGTGCAGTGGAATAGTGGATACCTGAATGATATTTGGTTTCACACCTGCAGTAGGTACCTGAAACAGGGGAATAACTTTTTTTTTCCATATTATAGGCAAAGCAAGCAAAAAAAAAACAGTGGGATTTGTTAGAATTAATCCCTCTCCTTACTGTAACCTAGAGCTATGCGCCTCTTCCAGGCTGGCTAAGCCCTTTGGGCTCCCTCTCTCCCTCTATAAATATGTAATCTCTGCTGTAACCTGTTATTAAGCATTCTAAGCCTGTTGGCTTTCATTCTATCATGGTATCGGAAGACTAATTGGTCCTGTGCCTCGTTTCCTTCCCATCCTCTTCCGCTCCCCCAGGCGCGCGCGCCCGCTTTGGCTGCCGCGCTCGTCTCGAGCCGCGCCCGCCTTTCCGGCTGCTGCCCGCGCCCTCTCCCCTCCCTCCGCCCTCCTCGCCATGGCTGGCGACGCGAGCTCCGGCTTCCCTCTGCCTCCGCCACCGCTGCCCTTCGGGACGAAGCCCTGGCCGCCGCCAAGAAGCTGGAGGACGAGGCGGCCTCCCTGCGCTCCTCCAACTCCGAGCGCAGCAATCAACTCCACGACGAGGCCGAACTCCTGAAGTCCGTCGCCTCGGCCCAGGAGCGCGTTCGCCTCGCCGCCGCCGCTCTCGAAGCCGAGCGGGCGCAGGCCGCAGCACTGGAGCACCAGGCCTCTGCTCTCCGCGAACGGCTTCGAGCAGAGGCCCTTCACGACGACGCCCCGTACGACGATGATATCGACTCCACCTCCGAAGCCGAGGCCGTCGCCCGTCTGCACAGCCAAGCCGCCGCCCTACAGAACATCAAAAATCTGGTACCCATCGTTCTTGACCTGCAGGCCTCCAACTACTCCAAGTGGCGCGGGTACCTTCTTCTCGTCCTCGGTCGCTTCGCGCTGAAAGACCACGTCCTCAGCGACGTTGCCCGCCCCCACGACGCCGCCTGGTCTCGCATGGACTGCGTCGTCGTCTCGTGGATCTTCAACACCATCTCCTCCGACCTGCTCGACGTCATCCACGAACGCGACGGTGTCACGGCCCGTGCCGCGTGGCTCGGCCTCGAGTAGCAGTTCTTCAACAACCGCGAATCGCGGGCTATGCTGCTCGACGCCGAGTTCCGCCAGCTCTGCCAAGACGCGCTCTCCGTCGACGAATTCTGCCGCAAAATGAAGGGCATGGCCGACTGCCTTGCTGATCTTGGCGAGCCTGTCCTGGACCGCACCTTGGTGATGAACGTCCTGCGCGGCCTCAATGAGCGCTTCCAGTTTATGACGCAGCTCATCACCAGGCAAAAGCCCTTCCCCTCCTTCAACGACGTTCGGGCTGATCTTCGCCTGGCCGAGCTGAACATGACTTCTGCTCCCCCTCCGGCGGCGGCCCTCGTCGCCTCAACAGCCACCAAGCCGCCCACCCCTTCAGCGCCGACCGCTCCTCCCTAGCGGCCCCATCAACCCACCGGTGGGCAGTTTGGGGGCCACGGCCAGGGCCTTGGCAACGGCCGCAACCGCCGCCGCAAAGGCCGTGGTCAAGGCGGACCACAGGGCAACTCCGGCGGCCCTCCATCCTCAACCCGTGGACTGGGTCCATCCACATGTGGCCCGGTTCCACTCCTGGAGGCCAGCGCGGTCCGGCTTCACGCGTCGCCCCTCCCCCGGCGCCTCAGCACGCCCTGATGGCTGGCACGCCACCAGGGCTCTACGCCCCCCCTGGGGCCTTCTACCAGGCCCCTCCCGTGGCGCCCCCAGCTTGGTCGCCCTCGCCCTGGACATCCGAGTCCCTCGCCAACGCGTTCAGCACCGTCGCCCTCACCCCTCCGGCAAACTCCTCCGACTGGGTCATCGACTCCGGTGCCTCCTCTCACATTGCCTCCAATCCCGGTATGGTTAACATCTCGCATTCCTCCCCATTTCCTACCTCCATTGTTGTTGGCAATGGTGCCACTCCACTCTACCTGGCCCCTTTCGCCTAAACAATGTCCTTATTGCTCATGACATTATTCAAAACCTTCTCTCTGTTCGCAAATTCACCACTGATAATTTGTTTCAGTTGAATTTGACCCTCTTGGTGTTTCTGTGAAGGATCTCCATTCCCGGACAACTCTTCTTCGCTGTAACAGCCCGAGCCCCCTGTACACCCTGCAGCTACCCTCCTCCCCGGACAGTCCGTGCGCGCTCGTGGCCACCCCTTCCTCGACCACCTGGCATCGCCGTCTCGGTCATCCCGGCAAGGCCGCCCTCCAGAGCCTCGCTCACTCCTCTTCGATCGTCTGCAGCAGCCCTCATGACGACTCGCTCTGCCATGCGTGCCAACTTGGGCGCCATGTTCGTTTACCTTTTACTAGTTCACTATCTAGAGCAGCTCAAAATTTTGACTTGGTACATTGTGATCTATGGACATCACCCGTCACCAGTGTATCCGGCTTCAAATATTACCTAGTTATTCTTGATGACTGCTCTCATTTTTTGTGGACGTTCCCTCTTCGGCTTAAGTCCGACACTTTTTCTACCATTGCAAATTTTTTTGCTCATGTACGCACCCAATTCGGCTGCACCATCAAATGCGTGCAATGCGACAACGGGCGTGAGTTTGACAACTCCACCTCTCGTGCGTTCTTTCTTGCCCACGGCGTCACTCTCCGCATGTCCTGCCCCTACACCTCGCAGCAAAACGGAAAGGCCGAACGCATGATCCGCACCACCAACAATATTGTCCGCACCCTTCTTTTTCAGGCCTCCATGCCACCTTCCTACTGGGTTGACGCCTTGGCCGCTGCCACTCACCTCCTCAATCGGCTCCCCACTAAAACCCTTCACATGAGCACCCCTTTCTTCGCCCTCCATGGCACCCTCCCCTCCTATCATGAACTTCGTGCGTTCGGCTGCACCTGCTACCCGAACCTCACAGCAACCTGCACCCACAAACTCGCCCCTCGGTCCTCCCTCTGTGTGTTCATTGGTTACTCACCCGACCACAAAGGCTACCGCTGCCTCGATCTCACCACGAATCGAGTCATAATCTCTCACCATGTCATCTTCGACGGGACCATCTTCCCTTTCTCCCTCCGTCGTCCCTCGCCTCCTCCCAGTGAGCTCGATTTTCTAACTAACGATGAATCTCTCCCAGTGTTCCCCTCCTCTGCAGGTACCCCTGGGCGCTCTGGTTCCTTGTCCGCCTCACGGCTGACTGGATCGGGCCCCCCATCGCCTCGGCCGCCGCCACCAGGCTTCCCTACAGTGCCCACGACGCCTACGGCACCCGCCACGCCCGCGGTGCCCACGACGACGCGGCACCCGCCACGCCCGCAGCGTCCGCGGCGTCCACGACGCCCGCGCCGTCTGCCGTGCCCGCCACGCCCGCGGCGCCCCCGGCCCGGCCGCCCATCATCCACGTCTACACCCGACGCCCGCCCGTCGCCAGCACCCCTCCGGTTCTCACCACGGGGGCTGCTCCGCGCCGCTCCAGCATCATACCAACCCCACCGCGCTACATCAAGCACGGTCCTCCAGTTCCTCCGGCGGCTGTTCCCATCCCTCCGGTGCTCAACTCCCATGGCATGGCCACCCGCGGCAAGTCCGGGTACCGACAGCCTCGTCTCGCCCTTCTTACAGAGGCCCGGTCTCCGATCCCGCGATCCTGCCACGACGCCCTCACTGATCCGCACTAGCGCCGGGCTATGGAAGAGGAACATGCTGCCCTGCTGGACAACAACACCTGGGACCTCGTCCCTCGTCCATGTGGTCTCTGGAAAATGGATCTTCAAGCACAAGTTCAATGTTGACGGCTCTTTAGAGCGATATAAGGCCCGTTGGGTCCTTCGTGGCTTCACCCAATGGCCCGGCGTGGATTACGACGAGACATTCAGCCCTGTCGTCAAACCAGCCACAGTTCGCACCGTTCTCACCTTGGCTCACTCCCGGGACTAGCCTATTCATCAACTCGACGTTAAGAACGCCTTCCTCCATGGGACTTTATCAGAGACGGTGTACTGCTCACAACCCACTGGCTTCACTGATTCTGCACACCCGGACCACGTGTGCAAGCTCAACAAATCTCTTTATGGCCTGAAGCAAGCACCCCGTGCGTGGTACAGCCGGTTTGCTACCCATCTGCTCTCCCTGGGATTCACCGAAGCCAAGTCTGACACCTCTCTCTTCATCCTCCACTGCGGCGATGAGACTGTTTACCTGCTGCTATATGTGGATGACATCGTTCTCACCGCCTCGTCACTGCAGCTCCTCCACCGTGTGATTGCTGCCTTGAAGAAGGAATTTGCCATGAAAGACCTTGGGCCGCTGCACCACTTCCTCGGCATGGCTGTACAGCGCCATAAGGACTCCCTGATCCTCTCCCAACGGCAGTACACTCTCGACATTCTTGAACGTCATGGCATGAACGGCTGCAACCCGTGTTCCACCCCCGTTGATACCTGTGCCAAGGTTTCTGCTACAGCTGGTCCCCCGGTGGCTGATCCCACTGCATACCGCAGCCTCGTGGGTGCCCTTCAGTACTTGACCTTCACCTGCCCTGACATTGCCTATGCAGTCCAACAAATCTGCCTTCACATGCATGATCCTCGTGAGAATCATCTGACTGCAGCCAAACGGATTCTACGCTACCTTCAGGGCACCCTCAACTTTGGTCTGATCATCCCGCGGTCTGCCCCCTCACAGCTCATCGTCTATACCGATGCCGATTGGGCGGGCTGCCCTGACACGCGTCGATCAACTTCAGGTTATGCTGTTTTTCTGGGTAGCAGCCTCGTCTCGTGGTCATCCAAGCGCCAGCCCACTGTCTCTCGGTCCAGTGCCGAGGCCGAGTATCGGGCAGTTGCGAATGGGGTTGCTGAAATCTCCTGGCTGCAGCAGCTCCTTCAGGAACTCCACCAGCCCGTGAAGACCGCCTCCCTTGTCTACTGCGACAACGTTAGCGCCGTCTACCTCTCCACCAACCCCGTCCAACATCAGCGTACCAAGCACGTAGAGATTGACCTACACTTCGTCCGTGAACGGGTCGCCATCGGTGTTGTTCGTGTTCTCCATGTACCCACGACTTCACAGTACGCCGACGTCTTCACCAAGGGACTCCCGTCTTCAGTCTTTGCCGATTTTCGCTCCAGTCTGAACGTTCGCCCTGCCGACGTCCCGACTGCGGGGGGGGGGGGGGGGGGGGGGGGGGGGGTGGGTGTTAGAATTAATCCCTCTCCTTACTGTAACCTAGAGCTATGCGCCTCTTCCAGGCTGGCTAAGCCCTTTGGGCTCCCTCTCTCCCTCTATAAATATGTAATCTCTGATGTAACCTGTTATTAAGCATTCTAAGCCTGTTGGCTTTCATTCTATCAGGATTATTACTCTGTAAGTGATTATTACTGAGAAACATCGCAAAATAGATTGCTGCTAAACATATAAGAAATATTTACTTGAACAGAACCAGCATCCATGTCAGAATGCTTATGAGTATGACGAATGACTGAATGAAGCAATACTGGACCAACACGTCTCATTTCACCAACCAAACAGCCAATAGACACATTAAATAAAGCACAAAACAGAGATATTATGTGAACATATCATAAAAGATGTTGAAACTGGAAAATGAACTTTATCATGGCTAGTTTTCAGTACAAGCAACAAATTACAAATGTTATAGTCCTTGACAAAGGAAGAAGATGTGAATTTGATATTTAAATCCAACCTCAAAAGTGAAACCCATCAAATGCAGGTTCCAATGGAACTGCTCAAAAACATACGAGTAATCAACTTGGTGCAAACATATAGCAATATTTGCAGTATGTCTATTAATTATATCCTTGAACAGACTTATACAGCTGCATGTTCTGCTTAACCTTTCAGGTACTATCATTCTCTCTTTCTTTCTTTTTTGTTGTTGCCACCATCAGAGCACTAATGACTCTTGGTGCCCACATCCATCGGATCAACCCTTGGCGTTGCACACCCAGCATCCATGGGAGCGACGGCTGCCTCCTCTCCAGATAATAGCACACCTCCAGCATCCATTGGAGCAATTGCTACCTCCTCTCTTGGCACTACCAAACATCCAGCATCTGCAGTGCCATTGTCTATCTCCTCAACCAAAAGTACACCTTGAGCTTCTGCTTTCTTCCCTGACACAACATCCCCATCTTTTTCAGGCCCATCTTCTGCCAAGTCCCTAGACACCTCAACTGCAGTTTCCACAGATCCAGTTTCAAAAGGCCTGGCCTTTCTTGGCCTGCCACGCCCTCGCTTCTTCACCAATGCATCAACTTGGGTTTCTGTAGTTTCAGTTTCCAGAGGCCTCTTTCTAGGTCGCCCACGACCTCTCTTCTCCATCAAAGGAGTACCAAAGGATTGCAAAATCCTAGCTTCAACTTCATTTTGCATAAGCCCACCTTGGTCTACAGCTTGTGCAGGCAGAGCTTTATGTTGACCCTCCGTCATCTGTGCAACTTTCAAGTCCCCAGTTTCCAATGTCTTCTCCTTTCTTGGCCTACCACGGCCTCTCTTCACTGTGGATGCAGGAACCCCCGCTCCTGCAGTTCCGGTTTCCAGCGGCCTCTTTCTAGGACGTCCGCGGCCTCTTTTCTCTGTAGAAGAAGTGCCCAAGGATTGCAAATCCCTAGCTTCAACTTCATTTTGCACAGCCCCAGCTTGGTCTGCAGCTTGTGCAGTCAAAGCTTCCTGATGACCCTCAGTCATCTTCTTCTCTGCCAAAGAAGTACCCAAGGATTGCAAAATCCTAGCTTCAACTTCATTTTCCATAGGCCCGGTTTGGTCTACAGCTTGTGCATGCAGAGCTTCATGTCGACCCTCAGTCATCTGTGCAACTTCCAAGTCCCCAGTTTCTAAAGTCTTCTCCTTTTTTGGCCTCCCACGGCCTCTCTTCACTGCTGATGCAGCAACCCTTGCTTCTGAAGTTTCGGTTTCCAACGGCCTCTTTCTAGGATGCCCGCGGCCTCTCTTCTCTGTCAAAGGTGTACCCAAGGATTGCAAATCCGTAGCTTCAACTTCATTTTGCACAGCCCCAGCTTGGTCTGCAGCTTGTGCAGTCAGAGCTTCCTGTTGACTCTCAGTCATTTTCTTCTCTGTCAAAGAAGTACCCAAGGATTGCAAATCCCTAGCTTCAACTTCATTTTGGACAGCCTCAGCTTGGTCTGCAGCTTGTGCAGTCAGAGCTTCAAGTTGACCCTCAGTCATCTGTGCGGCTTTCAAGTGGCTAGTTTCCAATGCCTTCTCCTTTCTGGGCCTCCCACGCCCTCTCTTAGCCAATGAAGCATCCGCGGACTGCACAGATTCAGGTTCCATCTTCTCTTTCCCACCAACCACACTGTTACTACAGGCAGATATGTTCATGGAGGAACCACGCAAAGCATTAACATCAACAGCAACCCTGGACGGCCGGACAGGTGGCGGTGAGAGAGGAGCCGTATTTCTCTGTGGTTGTCCACCAGAAGGTCCCTGCTCAGCTCCAACCAACGGCGCCACAGCAGGGTAGGCATCCTTGCGCGGGCGTCCACGCCCCCGCTTGACCCCAGACGGAGGTGGTGGAGCAATAGATTTCAGTAGCTGTGAAAAGGAGGAACGCACAGGGACAAGGGCGCTCTTCCGAGGGCGTCCACGGCCCCTCTTGACCCCAGATGGAGGCGGCGGATGAATCGCGCCCAGCAGTGGCGAAGAAGAGGAAGGAGGAGGGACAAGGGCGTCCTTCCGCGGGCGTCCACGACCCCTCTTGACCCCAGATGGAGGCGGCGGAGCACTTGCCCCCTGCAGCGGCGAAGGAGAGGAAGCCACCGGGTCTTGGGCGTCCTTGCGTGGGCGTCCACGCCCTCGCTTGGGGCCCTGATACGCCGGAACCGAGGCGGAAGGGGCTAAATCTGGGTTCTTGCGAGGCCGGCCCCGACCACGCTTCTGACCCGGAGCAGGCTGCTGAGTGGCGGCGGAGACGAAGTAGTTGCCAGAGACGAGGCGAAGTTGGCCATGGGACCTGAGGCTGCGGAGATGGACGGAGAGGAGGGCGTCGTGGCGAGAGTGGAGGCCGGAGAAGTGGTCGGCGATGTAGTTAGCGATTGCGCTGCGGCTCGACCCGCCGGGGTCCCGGAGCTCCGTCAGCGCCTGCATGATCATCTGCGCGCGCATCCAATCCAAACCATCGATCGAGATGCAGCAGCAAGATTCAATCAGTGTTCACTCCAGCGAACCGAGAAGGGGGACGGGGAGCGGATACGATGGTACAGGGGAAAAGGAAGCTTACCTCCTTGTATGTCGGATGGAGACGGCCGGCGGAGGGTGCCGGCGCCGCCGACGAAGGCGACGCGACGGGAACCACCATTTCGCCTTGCATCCGCTAGCTGCTGCTGCTGTTTCTTTCCCCTTGTTTTTCCCCCTACTACTACTACTACTACTACTACTATCTGGGGATTGGGGAAACGGGGGAATTGGGGATCTCCTGACTGCGTCTGCGCGACGGCGCTGGGATAGGAGGAGAGCGGTGCGGCGCGGGTGATGCGAGTAGGCGAAGCCGCCGATTCCGACAAATGGCGTGATTGGTCTGCGGCACCAGACCAGGCTCGTCGGATGCAGGAGCTAGGCCTTTGGTTCGTCCGATGCAGGAGCTAGACAATTGGTTGGTTGTCTGAACCCGACTACACTTGAGTCGGGCTAATTCGGCCCGCCTGGCTCTTATTTCTTTTTGTTTTTTTTGATCGGCCTGCTCTCTTGTTTCTGGTGGGCCTGTCCACTACTCCGGCTGTTTTGTGGCAGAAAAAAAATGTTTGACTCGGTAAGAGCAACCACCTCCTAAAAAAGTCCCTATTATAAATCTAGGGATTTGATTCAACTCCAACCCACCTTCTACTTGGGCTCCCATTTTTCATGCCCTCCTAAATTATAGTTTCAACCCCTCGCATCTAGAACCCCCTATCCTACTTGTTTAGGAGGTGGGTTGGAGTTGAGTCTTAATTTGAGCTCCTACTTTTTTTTATCATAGCATGTAAATAGAAATTTAAGTGCTTAATTTAGGGAGTTGGGTTGGAGTTGCTGGCCTTGTTTAGTTCTTAAAAAAATTACAAAATAGACACGATAGCACTTTTATTTGTATTTGACAAATATAATCCATTCATGAATTAATTATGCTTAAAAAATTCATCTCGTAAATTATAGACATACTATACAATTTGTTATTATTTTTTATATATTTAATGTTTCATACATGCGTCGCAAGATTCGATACGACGGAAAATCTAATTTTTTTTGCAAAATTTTCAGAACTAAACAAGGCCTAAGTGGAAGTTTACCGATGGTTCGTACCTAAGTTTGACACGCCCAATCTTAGCTAAGGCTTTGTTTAGTCCCACACAAAAAAGTTTTACCTCATCTCATCGAATATTTAGACATATATATAAAGCATTAAGGGCCTATTTGGTAGAGCTCCAAACAGCTCCGGATCAAAAAAAAAGCTCCGCTCCTTTTTTTTTTCTAGCCAAATGCCTCAGCTCCAGGAACTCCAGATTAAAAAAACATGGAGCTAGCTCCCAACTCCACCAAATCCACATAGTGGCTGAGGGAGTGCTCCGAAATTGCTGGTTTTGTAATCTGGCGTGGAGTTGAAGAAAATTACCCACATTTACAATCCATTACACAATATAACGATTCATTTCTTTTTTTCCACCCACGACCGATGCTTTCCATCCCAGAACCATCACGAGAGTACGCGACCCTAAGAGTCGCGCCGTCGTACGACTCCCGCCCGTTGCGTGGGGTAGCGTTGCCGCGCCCCTCGCCTCCTGCACCGCCGCTAGGATGGCACGCCCTTCGCCTCCTCCACCGTCGCCGGCCCCTACTAGCCATCTCCCCTCCTCAAATTCTCGAACCGCGCCAAGGGTCGGACTTCCTCAACCAGCAACCCTAGGCACGGCCATGGGCTCCTCTCCGAGCTTGGGCGCAGCGGACGGAGGGCCGGTCTGGACGGCACTGGCCATGGAGGACAACAGGGAGTGTCGGATGTTGGGTTATCGTTCTTGACGTCCCAACCATCAGCAACGTCGGGTGCACAACCTAGGAGACGTGCTCCATCGACCACCAAAAGGGCAAGGGATGATGAAGTATAAATTCTCCGTGCGTCGAAATGTTATTCAATTTTTATAGAAATTTGTAGAAATTTTATTCAGTTTTTTGGGAATCATGCATAGGATAATCACATTGATTGGAATGATCAGTATACCGCTCTTGTGTGCTCGTTGTTTGCTGAACAATTTAGAAAAGGAAATAGGCCAAACACACACTTAAATAATGTGGGCTACACCGAGGTGAATGAGAGGTTTTTTCAGTGTACTAATATTATGTTGAAAAAAGTCAACTTAAGAACAAATGGGACAAGCTGAAGGTTGATTTTGGTGCATGGAGAAAATTGATGAGGAAACAAACTGGGACCGGTTGGAATTGGGACCACGGAACTATCAACATGGATGTCGAGTGGTGGAAAAAAATCAAGCAAGTGAGCGTCTTATATTTTATTTTATTTTTAAATTTTTCATGTAATACAAATTCTTACTTTAGTCTACATATTTAGGAGATACCTGGTGTCGGGAAATTTAAGAATAGGTCTATCCAAAATGAAGATGATTTGAAGGTTATGTTTGAGAGCATCATAAATGAAGAGATAGATCATTGGAATCCTATGTCGTCCAATCCGATCATCCCTCCTAGTGGAGATGCACCCCATCATATCGATTTGGACAATGGTGAAGAGGATGAAATGAGGCATGATAATGACTTCAACAATGTTGATGAGGTTTTGGAAGTCTCTCCTACACCTGCTAAGAGAACGGCTCATATTATTCTTGGAAAACCTAACAAGTAACCCAAGTCTAGCACTGCACTTGTTATATAAGATCATATTTCCAAGATATCAGATAGTGCTTAGGCTTTTGTGGCTTCTAAGCATGTGGGGATCACTATCGGAGAAGTCATGACTCATGTCATTGCATGTGGGGCTGCTGAGGGGAGTGATGACTGATGAGCACTATGTGGCAACTAAGTTGTTTGTGAAGAAAGAACGTAGGAAAATGTTCATGACTTTTTCCACCGATGAGGCTAGTTGAATTGGCTAAAGAGAAAGTTTGGCATGCTGTTTTCAAAGTGATAATTGCAGAAGCTACAATCTAGTGTTCCAGTTTAGTGTTATGTGGACTTATTTATATTTTTAGTGTCATGTGGACAGCAAGTTCTATTGTTGTGAACTTATTTATATTTTTTATTGTCATGTGGACAACAAGTTATATCGCTGTGAACTTATTTATTATGTTGTGAGGATTTTCAATCTTATTTTTTCTGTTTATTTTTACTAGTACTATAGGATAATCATCCTATTGCATGGTGGTTGGACTAGGTAGCAGATATGCTGGTCGCAACCTTCTAATGCTGAAAGAAGTGGAATGCAAAATTTTGTATATTTAATTGGGAAATTTGAGTTACTTGAAAAGCAACTGTGATATTGTTGTGAATTTTTTTATGTGTCATGGACAGCAAGTTATGATTGGATAAATATATGTTGACATACTGGCAAGTTATATAGATTTTTTTCTGATTTTTTACATGTCTAGCGATGATTCTAATGATGAGAATGAGGTAGTTTTCAAAATGGTCTTAGGAGGTGCTATGATTGGACAAATATATGTTGATATATTTCTTCCTAAAAACCCTACAAGGACATCTACGACTAGTGGAATTCATGGGTATATGTTGGAGCTTTTTCGCACTCCAGAGAATGCCATAGCCAATTGCGCATGAGCCTAGAAATTTTCGACGACCGCCACAAATTATTGGTTGAGAGGTATGGGATCAAACCATCAGTGCACATGTGAAAGGTCCAAATGGCTAAAGTGGGGGTGAATAGCCTATTTAAATTTTCTACAAACTTCAACTAGACAAGTTGATTAGTAAAACAAACGGCAAAGCTATTCTAGCACTAGCACAACTAAGCTATGCAAGCCACCTACACAAGTCTAGAAAGAGAGCTAAGCTAAACAAGCTACACAACTAGCAAGGTATGCACATAAGTAAAGGAGAGATGAGTGATTGTTATACCAACGTTGTAGAGTAGAGATATATCCAACCAATCACTCACAATCACAAAGAGAATCCTCGGCAACAGATGACACAAGATTTTTTACCAAGGTTCACTTGCTTCCCGGCAAGCTAGTCCTCGTTGTGGCGATACACCCACTTGATGGATCACGAGCTAATTGGCAATCCAAAGCCAAACCCTCAGCGGGTGCCGCACATCCACTCACAAGATGGGGATTCTCCAAGCCACGAGCAATCCACTAGAGTAGCCAATTGCGATCTCCCACGGAGAAGGCTCAAGAACCCCTCACAAATCACTTGGTGAGGCTCGAAACAATCTCCAATCATGAGCTCAACACCACCGCTGCTTCAAGCCGTCTAGGGCGTTGGGAAACACCCAAGAGTAACAAGAAATCCGCAGCAAACTCAAGAATCAAATGCCACTAAATGCAACTCTCAAAGCAATGCACTTGAATCTCACTCAATCTCACTAGGATGCGCAAACAAGCAATGAGATGAGTGGAGGGAGTGTTCTCTAGCTCAAAGTATGTCTCAAGTAATCAAATGTGCAAGAGAGAGCCTCCCAAAGCTGGCCACCTTCTATTTATAAGTCTCCTCAAAGAACTAGTCGTTGGCCACTTTCACTGGGCAGAAATCGGGGGCACCGGACGCTACCAAGTGAGCACCGGACGCTCGACCCCCTGCGTCCGGTGCACTGGGGGTGGCCACGTGTCCTTCCTCAATTTCGCGAGTCAGTTTCTAACGGCTACCTGCAGCACACCGGACGATCTGCAAGTCCACACCGGACGCGTCCGGTGCACACCGGACTCATGCGCAGAGAGTTCAGCAAACCTGCAGGGTCACCGGACGTGAGCCACCGGACGCACCTCAGACCGTCCGGTGCTCAACGGACTTAAACACAGAGAGGGTTGCAAAACACCCTCACACCGGACGCTAAGCACCGGACGCTCTCAGAGCGCGTCCGGTGCTCAACCCTAGCAGGGTCAAGCACACCGGACTCTGAGGCCAGCGTCCGGTGCCTCCGCACTCAGCGTTCGGTGAGTGTTTCTCAGTGAGAAAACACTCCCGTGACTTCTCCAAATTTCCCATCGGCGCAATAGAAAATATACACTTATTTTTCTCAAAAGCCTAGGAACCCAAACCCCTCTCAACCCTAAGAACTCTATCTCCTTTGCAAATGTGCTAACACCAACAAGTGTCCACCACCAAAGTGCAAGTGTGTTAGCTTTTCACAAACATTTTACCAAAGGAGTTAGGTTAGCACTTTACTAGATCCTAATACATATGCTCAAGATATGGACCTAGTAGCACTTGATTCGAGAGATAACCGTGATTTCCCCTCTTGATAGTCGGCTATCTATCCTAAACCCGATCAATCACTTCTCTACTCATCTTAGACCAGCAAAAGTAAAACCCTATGTTTATACCTTTGCCTTGATAACTTTGCTCCTTGTCTATCATCATGATCTCCACATCAAGCTTCATCTCTTTGTAGTCATGTGGCCACCTGAAAGGTCCAAATGGCTAGAGGGGGGTGAATAGCCTATTTAAAAATTCTACAAACTTCAACTAGACAAGTTGATTAGTAAAACAAAAGGTGAAGCTATTCTAGCACTAGCACAACTGTAATACCTGATTTTAAGGACAAAATCAGATATGCACCATATGTGAGTTTTAGAAGTCAAATCCCACATATGGCTACAAATAAAGGGTAATATCAAAAGACAATGCATAAATATAACGTACATAGTATAAAAGATATAACCTTTGATAGCAAACAGCGGATAGACAACTCCAAACTTCGGGTATTAACTTCTCTCTACAGGATCCAACTGACTGGTTGATCACAAGCCTAAACTTCTCCTGAGGTTTGGGGGAAATAGCAAGAGTGAGTCCATGTCGAACTCCACAAGTATAGCAACTAGATTGTATAGCTCCCACAATCTCATGATCAATGTGACATAAATAATGTAGAGTATTAAACAATAAACAATGAGTATATTTAACACACAAGAATCATCACCCTTAATGTAGATGTCCCTAAGGCCGCTCCTGACCGTGAGCTCGGCTAGTATACTAGTTTTTAACACTCTGCAGAGGTTGTACATCTTTACCCATGAGTCATGATTTACCCTTTCGCCCGAGGCCCGTCGACCTCTTAGCTCACTTCCAAGGAAAGCCGGCAGGGTTCACTATGAAGCCTTTCAAAAGTTTCGTCTAACAAGTTAGGACCATTAGATTCACTCGCCAGGCAGGCAACAAGACCTAGAGGCTGTTCGGCTGCTGAGCTAGCTGGAGCCATGGCCGGTGGCATCGAAGACTGCTGCAAACACACACAGGAACAATGTTCAGATACACGTACGTAACAGGTTGCATGTACAGAAAGATTGGGAAGGAAGTGAAAACATGCATGGCCGGCTGTGCTATTTGCTCAGATTTGCCTGTGTTGCAGTGGGAAGATAAAAGACGAAAAACAAATAGGCTTGTAAAGGCATGGAGACAAGGCAGTCTTAGACTTACGTGATTAGAGATCTGGCCGGAGGTTCGATCGAACCACAGGATTAGGGCAGTGGTAACCTTGTGGTATAAGTAAGATGGCGCCAGGGTATTCACGTGGGTACTTCGACGACATCAGCTCGGATTAGATGAGAATTGGTGGCATAGTTTCAATCTGTGAAAATATGATTTGCATGCACCGTTAAGGCCGAGATCAAGGAAAAAAGAAAGCAAGATGGGAAAAGTCCTCACCAGGACTGGGCGACAGCAGTGACGGCCATGAGGATGTGTCGATGGTTTAATTAAGCGTCGGTGTACTCCTACGGCCTGAGAGTGGTCTAGGGTTGATGTCATGTATAAGAAGATCGCTCCAAGCATCACGCACGTGGCGATTGGTATATAGGGAAAAGAACTCTCCACATCAACGTCAATTAGCAATATGGTACTAATTGAGGTTGTAGACTCCACTAATAGGCCTAAATAAATATTAAAGCCCATTAGTAAATAAAGACATGAGTCTTTAGAAATTATTATGATTATTGCACATGGGCTTTGATGTTGGAAAAAGAGTAAGAGATCTATTCTTTTTCGGAATTAATTATTTTCATGGATAAAATAATTCTAGAAATGTCCAGAATTATTATTTAAGCCACAAGAAATACTTCAAAAGCTCCAAAAATTCAGGAAAATTATTAGAGATATTATAGAACATGGGGAACCCGAATAAAGATTTTGGAGCTCACGATAAGATTGTTTGGAGCATCTAAAAAAATTAGATCATGCTCAGAGAAAAGTGAGAACAGAAGATGGAAAAATTCTCGAAAAGTTTGTAGAGATTATTTGATGGACGAGGAACTAAAAGAAGTGCTTTGAGTGACAAAGAAAAGATTTTAGGAAGCTTCTTAATAAAAACTTGAGTTGAGAAACAAGAAATTTTGTTGATAAAGATAAAGATAAAGACGTAATGGTCAACAAGGAAGATCGATCTACTAAACGCATTTTAAAAACTTTGCTCACTCAACACATAAAGGAGCAACAAGCATCACATCAAAACATATGCACCAGCATGTATGCATAATAATATTGCTAAGCCTTATGATAAATTTTAATTAAAAAAATATTATTTTTCCTATATTTTCATGAGCACAAAAATATAAAATTAAATAATTTTATCTATATTTCAAAATGAGTAAATTTTAGGGTGTGCAAGTGTGTTAGCTTTTCACAAATATTTTCACCAAAGGAGTTAGGTTAGCACTTTGCTAGATCCAAATGCATATGCTCAAGATGTAGACCTAGTAGCACTTGATTCGAGAGATAACCGTGATTTCCCCTCTTGATAGTCGGCTATCTATCCTAAACCCGGTCAATCACTTCTCTACTCATCTTAGATCGGCAAAAGTAAAACCCTATGTTTATACTTTTGCCTTGATAACTTTGCTCCTCGTCTATCACCATGATCTTCACTTCATGCTTCACCCTTTGTGATTATGTGGCCACCTTTCCATGACACCATGCACCTTCATCACATGTGTTGCTATGCCTAACTCAAATCACTTAAATACAAGGCATTAGCAACTTGGTGTCATTAATTACCAAAACAAAACTTGGGCTTTCACCACCTCTCCATGCCACCATGCACCTTCATCACATATGTTGCTATGCCTAACTCAAATCACTTAAACACAAGGCATTAGCAACTTGGTGTCATTAATTACCAAAACCAAACTTGGGCTTTCAACATGTCAATTGAAGAAAGTCTAGGCATTTTGTTGTTCATTCGTTCAGGAAATGAGCCCTACAGAAAATGTCAAAATAGATTCAAGCACTCAGGTGAAACTATTAGTAGGAAATTTGAAGATGTTCTTTTTTGTTTGATGGACATGGCAAAAGATTTCATTAGGCCAAAAGATCCAATTTTTCATACGATACATAGGAGGATAAGGTATGACAAGCGAGTGTATCCATATTTTAAAGATTGCATTGGAGCACTTGATGGCACACATATTCGTGTTTCACTTTCACCGGAGGAGCAAGTGAGGTATATTGGGAAGTCAGGGGTTGATAGGTCCTAATATGGCTAGAGGGGGGGTGAATAGCCTATTTAAAAATTCTACAAACTCACTAGAGCAAGAGGTTAGTAAATAACAAAGCGAAGCTTTTTGCTCTAGCTCTAAAGGAGAGTTTGCAAGCCACCTACCCAACAATTCTAGTTGCTATGATCACTATGCACACAAGAACTAAGTCTCTACAAGCTACACAAGGCAAAGTAAGCAACTAAACTAATTACACTAGTCTGCGGTAAGTAAAGGATAGGATGAGATATTTATACCGCCGTGTAGGGGATGAACCAATCACCAATATAAACAATCACGCACTGGGAGAATGCCAATCAAACACAATTGAGACACCGATTTTTCTCCCGAGGTTCACGTGCTTGCCGGCACGCTACGTCCCCGTTGTGTCGACCAACACTTGGTGGTTCGGCGGCTAAGAGGTGTAGCACGAACCTCGTCCTCACTAGGACACCGCAAGAATCGACCCACAAGTGAGGTAACTCAATGACACGAGCAATCCACTAGAGTGGCTTTTGGCACTCCGCCGGAGAATAAGCCCAAGAACCCCTCACAAATATCACCTTGATTGGGGGTGGACACAATCACCAAATCCCCTCACCAATCAACAAATCCACAACCGTCTAGGTGACAGCAATCACCAAGAGTAATAAGAAATCCACAATTGCAATCACCACCTAGTGCCACAAGAATGAAATCACAAAAGCACAACACTAGGGTTTCCCCAAATCCTCTCACCAATGAGCACCAAGCTATGGAGAAGGAGAGGAGAAGAAGGAGATGCACTTGAAGCTCTCAGATCTATCACTTGAGCTCAATCTCTCACTTGAATGGAGCACAAAGCTTAGGGAGTGAGAGAGGAGGAAGGGAGAGCTTTCTCTACTCTTTAGAAGAGTCACCGAAAGTCAGAAAATGTGTTCTATTCAAGTTGCTCCGTCAAAAACGAAGGGAACGAGTACTTATAGTGTGGCACTGGAAGTTCCGGTGCCTGGGACCGGAACTTCCGGTCTGACCAGATCTGACCATTGACCAGATCAAGGACCGGAACTTCCGGTCAGACACCGGAAGTGTTTTCTCAAACGCGAGCGCACCTCTCACAGCCCAACCGGAACTTCCTGTCAGGCTGACCGGAACTTCCGGTCAGGCACCGGAAGTCCCACTGGAACTTCCGGTCCTGCATTCTCACCACCATCTCAAAACTTGTTAGGATGCTAACTTTTAGCTCCGAACTCCGAATTCGATGATCTTGGACATTTCGGAAAGCTTACTCAGAGGGCCATCAATCCAAAAGGATACTCAATCCAAATCATAATGGATCAAAGCAGTATTTCAATCTAAAAGTCATCCTAATGTCCGAAGAACACCGAAAAGCCTCTCTCTCTTCTCCAAGTTGATCAAAATCAACTCTAACATCTTCTCCTTTGCAAATGTGCCAACACCACCAAGTGTACACCACCATGTGCATGTGTGTTAGCATTTCACAATCATTTTTATAGGCTTTCTCATGCATCTCACCACGTCACTAAGCGCTAGGTATATGCAAATGAGACTCACACTTAGTGGCACTAGATAACCATTGCAATTAAAGATTTCCCCTCTTTATAGTACGGTTATCTATCCTAAATCCACTCACACCCGCTAGGTGTCTTGAGTGGTAAAACAAAATGGCCCTAATAAAAATACCTTTGCCTTGAGCTCATTTTGTTTTTCTCTTTCTTCTTTTCCAAGTTGGAGCACTTGAATATCATCTTTTGGTCACCTCCATCACCATGACCATCATTTAGCTCCATCACTTGGTGTGTACCAACCTATCCTTATATTTCACTCATGACAAAGGTTAGTACACATAGGTTTCATCAATTATCCAAAACCAAACTAGGACTTTCAGGGGTACCCATCCAAAATGTTTTAGCAGTTTGTGATTTTGACATGCGATTTACATATGTATCAACGGGCCAACTGAGATCTATGCACGACACAAGTGTCCTGTACAATGCATTGAGTATGGATAAGAAAATATTTCCACATCCTCCAAAAGGTAAACGTTTTTTAATAATTAATTTACTTGCATTGACCATCGAAGTGTGTTAGTATTTTTTGTTTCATGTGTAGGTAAGTATTACACTATCGATGCGGGGTATCCTAATCGTCTTGGTTATCTAGTTCCATACGAGAGTGAGAGGTATCATATGCCCGAGTGGCATAGAGGTATGGAACCTAGAACTCCAAAGGAAAAATTCAATCGCAAACATTTATCTATTCGCAATGTGATTGAGAGATTTTTTGGGTTATTGAAAATGAGGTGGCAAATTCTATACAAGATGGGGAACTACCCCATGTGGAAGCAAAAAATGATAGTTGTTGCTTGTATGGTCCTCCACGATTTTATTCATGAGCATAACCGTGAGAATGCGGTCTTTGTTCGGTTTGATTGTGATCTTAATTTTATGTCTACAATACCGACCCGGTACAAACGATATGCCGTTCCAGGTAACGCATCAGATCTATCTACTGCGGAAGTCAGTGCCACTTGTATGGATACTTTTCGGGATGAACTTGCCATATCTCTCGCTCTTGGTTGGAACTAGCTTGTAATGAATTAGTGATGTTGGTTTAGCGTTTGAACAATTCATGTGTCTTAACATGTTCGAATGATCAAAGATTTCTAATTAGTTTTTATTGGATGGCATAATCAAATGCATGGCATGTTCATCTGATTAATGAAAAAAAACAAAGCAACCCAACGCCATGCAGCAGTATGCACGAGCGGCATTAGCAGCACGTCACAAGAAAAAAAGCCAAAAAGAAAAAAAATAAGGGCAAAAGAGGGAAATCCAACCAAATTAGTGTTCGCGGCTGTGCTCTACCAAATAGGCCCTAAATATAGATAAAAAATAATTAATTGCACAGTTTGCATGTATTTTGCGAGATGGATCTTTTAAGCCTAGTTAGTCCATAATATTAGACACTAATTGTTATGTGCTACAGTACTCAAATTTTTTTCTTTTCGCGAACTAAACAAGGCCTAAATTATAGTTTCACAAAAAGTATGGTGAGCAAAATAAAAAAATATATTTGTGGTAAAATTTAGGAAGAAATTGTGTCTACGACATGTGAAACAGTGTGCTAAAAAAGTTTGGTACGCCATAGTCACGACAGTGAACTAAACACACGTTTAAAAAAATAATTTATAGTTTGACAAGCTATGGTCATGAACCAAACAAACCAGAATTTCCCTAAGCTACAATAGCCAGTAGGTTATTCCAAAGGACGACCTCATTCATCCATCGATCCGTCGAACCCCTCTCCTTTGTCTTTTGTCTTGACATTGAAGACAAGAGGGAAGCTCGATTCCTCGTCTTGTAGACCTGTATACAATCTGTTCGTTTATTTTATAAGCCGTATTTTTTTTACCAGCCAGTAGTATTTTTCTTTAATAATAAATTAACAAATAGTATTTTCAGTTATGACTTTTCAAACAAACGAACAGGCTATGTAGACATTGTTTGCCTAACACAACCATTTAGCTCATTTACACACGTCTAAACACTGCACGGTATTCCATTTACACTTAATTGACCATTTATCCCGTTCAAATGGTCCTTTTACATATTTAAATGGTCGTTTAGCCTGAATAATAGCTAAACATCAAGTGATTGACTGTTTACCATTTAAGATAACATTGGTCATAGATATATGTCTACTATCTTATATTTTCGCCTCCTAGGTTATTGTGTATGGTTGGTTTTCTCTTGGGCTTCTCCAACGGTTTGTGTGGCAATGGTGTTAGTATTGAAAGGATCAAGATACCCAAGAGGGGGGGGTGAATTGGGCTTCTCTAAAAATTTAAGCAACCTATAAGCTCCAATTCAACCCCTTGTGCCTAGAGTGACCTAGAGAGCTACCGGATAAAAGTTTTGCAACCTAGTTCCAATCCTATTCTAGCAAGGCAATTCTAAGAATGTAAAAACATAAAGTAAATGCTAGAATGTAAAGGAGTAGTGGAAGAAAGTGCTCGACGATGTTTTGCCGAGGTATCGGAGAGTCACCACTCTCCACTAGTCCTCGTTGGAGCACCCGCGCAAGGGTCTTGCTCCCCCTTGGTCCGCGCAAGGACCAAGTGCTCTCTACGCGCTGATTCTTCGACACTCCGTCGCGGTGAATCGCCCAAAACCGCTCACAAGCTTGACACGAGCCACCCACAAGAACTCCGGGCGGTCTTCGTGCCTCCAATCACCACCGAACCGTCTAGGTGATGGCGATCACCAAGAGTAACAAGCAAAGAACTCTCACTTGACCCAAGCAAGGCTCTAGAGAGTGGTGGATGCACACTTGACTCTTGGAATTCACTAGAGAAGGATTCTCTCAAGAAATCACTCAAATCTCAATCCTCTCTAGGCTCTTGCTACTCTCTTGCTCCACAACAAGTTTCTCAGATGTTCAAATGGGCAAGAGAGCTCTCATGGACGAGGTGGAGGAGTATAAATACTACCCACGAAGTCCAAGGGTCAGCCTACCGTTTTTCACTGAAAACGGGGTCACCGGACGCTCTTTATGTTGCACCGGACGCACTGCACCGAGCGTCCGGTGCTCCATAACGGCTAACTGTACTTGCGTCTGACAGGTCACCGGACGCTAACTCTTAGCGTCCGGTGGCACCGTCCGGTGCTCCGGGGAGTTTTACATGCTCCCTGCGCATGGGACCGGACGCTACCCGGTGCGTCCGGTGCTAGCGTCCGGTGCTCGGGGCAGGTTTACAACCTCCCTGGGTATGGGACCGGACGCTGCCCGGTGAGTCCAGTGCCAGCGTCTGGTGCCTAACCCTAAGCACCGAGAACTCCCAACGGCTAAGGACCTCACCGGACGCACTCACAGAGCGTCCGGTGGAGCGTCCGGTGCCCCCTTGGGCACCCTAACTTCGTTGAAACGCGATCGCTCTAATACGAAGTTTGTTCCTCTCGATCTAAGGACTATCTCTGAGCTGCCTAGTGCTAGGTTTACCAAGTGTGCACCACACCTAAATCTAAAGTCTTGCCTAAGTCAAGCTACTAGATCAAAGCCCCTCTTAATAGTACGGTCAAAGGAAAACAAAGTCCTAAACTACTCTAAGTGCCCTTCTTCACCATATGGCACTTAGACCTAGTCTAGTCTTGACGATGTCCATCCATCCTTTGAAAACCGAAACGATTTCCACTATTAAGTAGGCATGTACGTCCCTGTCCATCGAGTACCTATTACCATGACCTTACCTATGACTTTGCCTCTACAAAACACACGTTAGTCATAGTAATCAACATTGTCATTAATCACCGAAATCACTAGGGGCCTGGATGCTCTTTCAATCTCCCCCTTTTTGGTGATTGATGACAATAACCTCGAGTATGAAAGAGTTGAGGTTTTCACAGGACTTGGTTTCAATAAGCATGATACAATAAGAACAAAGGGATTAGTCATGCTTATATCAACCAGGTCCAATATCCTGCATCCAAATATGTGAGTGGTATACAACAGGATATAACACAAGGCTCAAAAATACAACGGAGTAAAACACAAAAGGTAATATGAGCCAAACACATGACATAAAGATATCACAAAGAAGCACAAGTCATGTCTCAACCATAGTGTATCTCACACAAGTGCAATGCAGAAAAATAAACGTGATGCATGGAGTAGCACACAAAAGAGTATATCAAAAGAATAAAGACCCTCTCTAAAGACCCTCTCTAGCCTCTCTAGCTCCCCCTAACTCCCATACTCACAACCCTCTCTCCCCCTTTGGCATCAAGCGCCAAAAACCTAAGAAGACGGTGGAGGAGGCGGAGCAGTGGAGTCCCTCGGCATGGCCTCAAAGCGAGCTGCATCGTCTGAACCGTCGACCGTCGAGGCGGAGGAGGTGGAGTGACCCTCTGAAGCTGCACGAGCTGGCGAAGCGGTCTGGGTCGGCTCTGTAGGTGCTGAAGCTGTCACCGGTTGTGCGGGCTGCTCGAGTCCTGCTGACGAAGCTGGCACGGACTCGGTCGCTGTAGCTGACGTCTCTGGCACGGTAGAAGACGGTGCAAGCTGCTCGGACGACACTATAGACGACGACAGACGCTCTGTAGTGGTGACTGGCGCCATAAAGGCTGCAGGAGCCTGCAGAGGTGGAGGCGTAGGGTCACCAGTCAGAGCACTGTAGGTGAAGCTGAGGTGCGGGTCTGTCGACGAGTCCAACACTAGCTGTGACGCTGTCGCTGACTGAGGTGTAAAGCCAGAGCGGAGAGGTGTAAACTGCGGTACCTGCTCAAAGCCAGAGGAGATAGCACCCTGGGAGATCTGGTGCTGAGGCGTCGAGAATGGCTGACTCTGAGTGGGAAGCTGTGGAGGCTGTTGTGGCTGACTCTGTGGAGCTGGAGTAGACGGCCTGACAGACGAGGTGCCTGGGAGCTGTATCTGTGGTATCTGAATCCCTGAGGCGGCCATAAGAGCGGTCATCATCGCTGTCTCCTGGGCCTGGAACACAAGCTGCTGCTCCTGAAAGGTCAAAAACTGTCGCTGGAGCTCATCCTGCCTGGCCTGCACGGCTGCATTGATGGCAGCCTGGTCCCTGTCTCTCCTCGCCTACTCCTCAGCTGCTCGGCGCTGATCTGCCCTCATACCCTCTAGGATAGCAAGCAAAGCGGGGTCTGAAGCACCGGAAGAGCCCCCTGCCTCGTGGTCGTGTGCTCTGGGGGAGGTCTGACACTGGAGGCTGATAATCATCATCTGAACTATCTGAAGCAAAATCAAACTCTCCCTCAACCTCTGCATCTGCAAACGCCCCAATGGCTATGTCCTGCTGCTCCTCGGTATCTGGAACTGCGCCTGAACTGCGAGTGCCCCTAGGCAACTGACACCGTCTCCTGAAGCTATTTGAGATGGTGTCCTCGATCTCTGAGACTATCAGATCCCATAAATCAAAAGGAGTCTGAGAGATGAGGTGAGCGACAAGCCACAGCTGAATCCGAGTGAAGCCGTCTCTATAGCCTGTCCTGGGGAGGAGTGTCTTCCTCAACACAAAGTCGAGGATCCTGGCTGGGCGTGTCAAGTCTCTCACTGTCCGGCTGGAGCCCTCTCTAAAAGGTGGACGGAAGCAAGGAGCCACAAAGTCTACCGGTGGTATCTCACCACCGTGAGGACGTCGGGAAGGCTCAAAGTTCCCGTAGCACAGCTGGTGAATCCTGGTGGTGTAGGCTCTCAAACCAAGGACCTCTCTGGCCCTCTGTGCTGTCACTCTGTAATCTGTGCCTGCCAGTGCGTAGTGGATATAACTGTGATCCGGAGAAACCCACACTGAAGCATAGAACTCTCTGACCCACTGCTCACAGTAAGTACTAGGGAGAGCTAGCAACTCTGGGAGGCCGTGGAGGTAGGTGAAGTACTGACGGATATCTGCTCCAACCACGTTCCCGAGTATCTCAAGGTCAATAACTCGATGCTCCCTGAACTGAGACTGCGAACGAATCAGTGCCTTGTAGATGTCCTCCTGGACTACTGTGTAGAACCTGGCACCGGCTCGTGGATCCCTAGCAGCTGGAAACCAGGTGGGAAATGGAACGAACCGCAGCTACTGGATCTCTCTAGCTGACACAAGGGTGAGGTCCCTGTGTATCCTGACTGGTCCCTGACGAGGAGCTGGAGTGCCTCTAGCTGGTGTAGCACGAGCAGTGGAAGTGGACTGGCTCGGTGTACCAGTCCAAGGAGTGGCCTGGGTACGTGCACGAGTCGACCTCCTGAGGGGCTGCTCCTGTGCCTCTGCTGGACCCTCTACCTGGGCCTCTGTCTCTGGATCCTCCTGCGCTGGATCTCTGACCACAATCCTGACCCACTGACCCCCTATCATAACTGTGCCTGGAGGGGATCCATGGAGTGCCTCTGCCTCAAGAACGGCACGCCTCTGACGTGGCGTAAGGTCGGCCCCTATCCTCAAAGCACGTGACCGTCCACCCCTCTCAGCTGCCTCTGCTGCTGCTGCAACTGCCTCGGCCACCTCTGCCTCTCTGTCGCTGACCTTGTGCTTCTTGGTGGCCAACTTCTTGCCCTTGCCCTTCTCTGCCGCTGACAGGCGACGGGGAGGATCACCTCCACCATCACCTCCTGGGGAACCTCCAGCGCTGGCTGCCGGTCCACTGACGTTCTTGCACCGAGCCATCGCAAGAACAAACGACTGAACGAACTACCGGCAAGCAACCAACTGACATAGGAGATCAACACGCTGCAGAGATGGACAAGATAGGTTAAGCGAACATAATAGCTAGAGGTGAGAAAGCCCTATAGAACGCAAGAACAGATAAGGAACAGGCGCGAACGGCTTACGATCCGATGACGGGACGCGTTCCGGATGAAGTAACACGAACGAAACCTGCCGGAGAACGCGAAACGACTCCTCAAGGTGCTGCACAGATGAAACGGAGAAAATCGGTGTCAAAAACCTCGTTTTAATCCATTGACACATATAATCAAGCACCTTGAGAGCAGGGTTCAAACAGACTCTCCCAAAACTTAACTGACCTACAGGAGGGGGATCACGGGCGAGAGAGGGAAGAAAGGAAGCCGGGGGAAGAGATCTAGCCGCGGGGGAGGACGCCGAGATCGCCGAGATTGAAGAACTCGACGGCGGCGGCGTTTTGGCGAGGGGTCTAGGGCACGGGCACAGGCGGCGTCGCGGGGAAAAAGAAGGATCTGCCCCAAAGCCAACCCCCTGGGCGCGGGTTAAATGTGCCCGCCGCGGGGTCACCGGACGCACTTAAAGTGGCACCGGACGCGTCCGGTGACCACCGGACTCATGCGCTGAGAGGTTTGAAAATTGGCATATCACCGGACGATGGCCACCGGACGCTGGCTTTAGCGTCCGGTGCCCTAGGGCACGCCAGGTGAGCACCGGACGCATCTCACCGGATGCTGCAGGGACACTGTTCTTGCGTCCGGTGAGTGCAATCTCACACACTCACCGCACCGGACGCACGGAGATAGCGTCCGGTGCATCGTCCGGTGCTCCTCTGAGTCCTTTTACAACTTAGCACTACGTCCGACTTTGACCCAACCAAGTTCCATCTTCAAAGACACACAAATAAACACCAAATGGAACTAGTATGAGTGATCTCTCTCAAGCCCTCAAATTTTCACAAATATTTAGCCATAGGCTTAGTAGTTTTTATGAAAATAATTCGAGAAATCACCAAGGAGCGTCATATGGCCATAAAGCTAGGGATTAGAAACACAATGAGCTTTGAATGCTCCCCCTATCTATGGACGAACACAACGGATGCTCAAAGAATAACCAAAAAGAAACGGTCAACCAACAAGCATGCATATGATATGAGGTGAAATGCGATACTTGAAAGTAAACTAATGCTTGTCAAGTTTGATCTAAGGTTAAGCTTTTTCACACACACAAAAGGGGTTATCTTAACTATGTTAGACAAGCCCTACATGCAAGTTTTGTGTTTTAGTTTTAGTATGCATGATATGCAAAGCAAAAGTTATTTACACGTTTCAACACACAGCTTTATCTTTTAGTGAAGTTAGAGAGGTCAAGCACATTAAGTTCATTTCTCAACATACAAAACCTAGCTTCATCTAGGGGTTTTGTGAATATATCCGCCAATTGATTTTCCGTTCCCACATTCTCTAGAGATATGTCACCTTTAGAAACATGATCCCTAAGGAAGTGGTGGCGGATGTCAATGTGTTTTGTGCGGGTGTGTTGAACTGGGTTGTTTGCAAGTTTTACGGCACTTTCGTTGTCACACAACAAAGGTACTTTGTCTAGTACTACTTCATAGTCTAGCAAAGTTTGTTTCATGTGAAGTATTTGTGCACAACAAGCACCGGCGGCAATGTATTCTGCCTCGGCTGTTGACAAGGCAACGCTATTTTGTTTCTTTGACATCCAAGAGACAAGTGATCTACCTAGGAAGTGGCACCCTCCAGATGTGCTTTTTCTATCAATTCGGCACCCGGCATAATCCGAATCGGAATAGCCTACAAGTTGGAATCTTGCACTTTTAGGATACCACAAACCTAGGCATGGTGTGTATTTTAGATACCTAAGAATTCTCTTGACGGCAATCAGGTGAGATTCCATAGGCATTGCTTGATATCTTGCACACATACACACACTAAACATTATATCGGGCCTAGATGCGGTGAGGTAGAGTAGACTTCCTATCATGGAGCGATAGAGAGTCTTGTCAATTGGGTTATGTGGGGGTATAAACCCCTATACCCTTACAGCTGGACTTGGGCCAGGAGGCTTGGCCCATTACGAGACAAGTTCGAGGCTTGATCCGACAGCTCGGAGTTTCGTGCAAGGAAACAAGACGTGGAGATCAAGCAGGATTCTAGTCGGTTAGAATAGGAATTGATATCGAACTATCTATGGCAATTGTAACCGACTAGGATTAGTTTCCAGATCTGTAACCCTGCCCTCCGGACTATATAAGGAGGGGCAAGGGACCCCCCTAGGACACATTATTCTCTCAACACAAATCAATACAACCAGACGCAGGACATAGGTGTTACGCCAACTCGGCGGCCGAACCTGGATAAAGAGCTTGTCCGTGTCTTGCGTCACCATCGAGTTCGTAGTTTGCGCACCGTCTACCGATAAACTACTACCGTGGGTATACCCTAGGGTAGACTGCCGACTAGCTTTCGTCGACAGTGGCGCGCCAGGTAGGGGGTGTGCGTACAACTTCTCCGGCGAACAAGATGGTCATAGTTCCAGCTTCCGCGGCCGTGCCTGAAGGCCTCACGTTCACCGTCGGCCAGATCACATGGACGACGCGCGGCGGTGGTCTCACGACCATGGTTTCGGAAGGAACCCAGATCCAATCTGGGATGACGTCGGCTCCGACCACTCGGATGACGGCACCGAGCGCCCGACCACCACTCCCACGCTATAAGGGGAAGAAGATCGATTGCTCGGATCTTCTCCAAGCACTTGATCGCGCTGATTCCAAGCTACTTGAAGCTTCCGAACTAGTAGATGGGATCTTAGGCCAGCCTGATCAAGCCGCTCTAACGGATTTTTTCGACTCCCACCGGCCAACTCGTGTCGTTACACACGAACGGCTGGGAACGTCTCTGACGATAACCTCAACACCCTCAGGACGATCCGTCAAGCTCAAGGCTAACCCGGAGGAGGAGTATCCTTGCGGTCTGAACAACTCGGCCTCTCTCTACTCACGGTACATCTAATCCCTTTTCAACAAGGCGAGTTGGCTGCCAAAACGGAACGGTCGACCAGACCGTCACTACGTCAACATGGTGACGATCCGGGAACTACGGGACGGCCAGGCTTCCAGCACAAATTCGAGCACTGGTTCTGTACCCACCGAGGTCATAAACTCCGAAGACGAGGACTACGACCTGGATTTGCCTTCACATCCTCCGGGCTTCTCTCGTTTCCCGGTCTTCCCACCCCGGCGAGGAGACATTGTTTTCAATGTCAGCGCCGACGAGCCGGTCGTCGATGGAGAAACAGACGAGCAGAGTGTTGACGGTCCTTAAGTATCAAATTTAATTATCAAATAAACAAAGAAAAGGATCCAAATGAAATCAACATCTAGACTTAGGGTTTTATCTGACAGAATTCCACGAGTTTTGGTGTTTGTCTATTTCTGCAGGGGGTTATCAGGAAATAAGGAAGAAAGGCCCACATGTCGGAATTACATAGAGATATCAACGCACCGCGTAATTTTCTACCATCTAGAAGACTCCAGAAGCCACGGGAAGGAAGCGGAGGCCGAAAGGGGCCAGGCCCAGGGCGCCCGCCCTGAGGACCTGGGCGCCCGCCCCTGTTGGATGCCAATCAGGACTCTCTTCGCTCGGGATGTTCCACCGACCTATTGGATCAAGGAAAACATAATACCACCTCGCCTATCGACCCAAAAACGCATAGAAGGGGAGGACTATATAAGGAGACTCCCCTGGCCCCTGGAGAAGACATGAAGAAATTATCATAGAGATTGAGGGGTGCCCTCGAAGGAAAACCTCTTCTCTAATTAATATTTCTTTCTAGGCTTAGCAACCAATGTAAGGTAGAAATAGATCTTCTAGTTTCTACTAGATTGAGAGAGATAGAGTGGAGGTGTTGATTGGAGGAAGCCCGGCCTGTCGGTGTCTACTCCAAGCTTGTACCTGCGGGATCAAGTTTTCCTAACCCGAAGCTTGCTCCTAGGATTCTTCAATATTTCCACTTCTAAATTCTAGTAAGTTCTTGTTTTATTGTTCTTATGGTTTATGAGTTTACTTTAATCTTTTCGCGTAGAGTTTAGAGTAATCATTACTGGCGTAAACGTGGTGTTTAGGCTGGGGTACTCATAGATATTCCCTGACTAGCTGGACCGTGGTAGTAGTGAGGAACGTGACAATTCCGAGTTACCTTTGTAGATCACATCTCGTTAGCAGGAAGGATAGGGTTTATAGGTGCGGGTTGAACATCCTTTGTGGTGTCTAGATTCCGTTAGCCTCCCCATTAGAACAATAGATCATCCTTACCAAGGTTAGAAGGAGACTACGGTTGCAGTCTTCTCTATTTGTCACTCACATCGAAAGACATTCTTTGTGCCTAAAGGGATAGTAGCAATAGATTTGGTTAGTCAGATGCACCCTTTCTCCCAGTGGTAAAAATATAAATACGATAACTCTGGATAACCTCCCGGGCGCTTTCTCCCAGTAGTCAAATGCTCACCGATATTCGTGCGCTTGCGGATCGTTTCCTTATTGCGTTCCCAAATATCAACAAGCATTTCTGGCGCCGTTGCCGGGGAGAAAGACGGTTTGCTGAGATAACTTTGAATCTTGCTATTATCTTGTATTATACTTTTATACTTTTATTCTTTTATCTTTTTATTTTTATCTTTATGGATAACTCAAATTCCATACCTATTATTAAATTCTTTGCACCTTCGGAGACCAGCCATAGACCATGGGAGTCAACACGTCCTGCCCCTAATTATGATCTGTGTCCGGAGTTGATTGCAATAGGTCAAAACCAACCCTTTTCTATAGCTGAGGTCCTATCTTTTAATCAAAAAGATAATGCACTTTTAGCTACACCTAGGGAATCTTTTAATCTTTCTATAAATTCTGGTTTAGACCTAGCCCTACAAGACCATGTTTTTCCTAGATATTTTCACATTGGTCTTAATCATATAACCTTTGGTAGAGTCTTTCTTTCTTTATCTATCCATTCAAGGAAGGTATGTCTTCATTCGTAGACATCCTTCTTACACTAGTCTTCATAGAAAAATCTTAGAGATAGAGAAGGAATCATCTCCCATACAAGGAGGAGAAGTTTCAATAGCCGATTTCCAAACATTTCAATCCCATAACTCGGCTATCCAACCTATCCTTGAGCTTAATAATTTCTACTATGCTTTTTCTCTTGAACCTCCCGATAATCCTATGAATCTCTCTAGACATCCCATGCATAAGAAGGAGGATCGAGAAGAGCAACATCAATGGCTAGAGGGCATTAAAAATCCATGTGCTATCACCATTGAATGGATAGATAAAACAAACTTGAGAGACAATCCTAGAGGAATTTTAAGCATTCATGAAGAATCATCCTTGGAGTTTAGGAATGAGAGAAACAACAGTGAGCATGGAAGTTATTTTATAAATACCTCACCCAGTCCTTGCTCATATAAAACATCTCTCCAATCAATTTGTCTCTCCATCCTTACCATATTTTAGATCTCCAACCCCTCTCCCTCTTCATTTATAAAAACTTTAAAAGGGTGGTTGTCGATGCATATGTCTATAATAAATATTGCAGATCTCGTTGAGTTGATCTTGATATAGGTAGGTGTTGGAGGGGAAACCACTTCACCAACATAACTTGATGGTTTCCCAAGGACAAGCTTAGTGTCCTAAAACAAGCACTTATCAGATCATAACATGAACTTCTAATTATTTGCAACATTGCCTTGTGTATTGAGCATATAAAGATAATTGTAGAAATATTCCTTCGGGTATTCTTGTCACTAACCTTTCCAGGATTGGAGCAAGAAGATCGGATGAATGACAAGCACAGGGTATGTCCAACCAACCATCACACAACATTGAATTAAATTCATCCAAACTTGAATTTTGTAAAATTCAAGCTTGGGGGAGTACTTTACATAAAAAATATATTTTGCCATGTTGCTACGTTGGTTGTCCTTACCTTTGAGACATGCTCAATTTGTTAAATACTAATTACACTACTTCATCTCCACTTAAGTAGATCTCTATAAATGCTCTCATGCTACCTTTATTTGCTTTAGTATATGTCTAGGTTTGGAATAGTTTCATTTATCTCTTAATTAAGCATGGTGCTTAGTTTAGGAATAATGATCTTACTTCCAAGGGATTTTAAATTAAGCATGGTGCTTAGGTTAAAATGCCCTTCTAAATCAAATTAGACATGGTGTCTAGGTTGATTTTTAAGCCGATAGTATGCTATAGTAGATATGGGATATTTTGTTGGACTAACCCCTGCAGGAAAACTTTCAATATCAACCTAGGAAGTCCTGAGATAAACTCGCATTGGAGATGAAGAAAGTGACACATGAAGTTTAACAATTTGCACAAGAAAGACGTGGCTCATAAGAGATGATTCATGGAGGGTGTCACAAACACGATGCACAACCGCTAAGAAAGGAAAGCTTCCACAAGGTGATACTGTACCGTCACTCTTCAAGTAAGGTAACACCTTAAGGTACTTGACTATCGCTTTTATAAGCTTCTCCTTGGTTTTAGCATTCACATAAATAAAGAGACAAACATTTATGATTTATAACTCCAGATTAACCAACTCAATTAATTCAACATGTTTAGTCCTTTAATCTTTGTTCTTAGTACTACCTTCATGATCCCACGCTCCTAAACATATAAGCTAATATGTTGCACATTCAATATTTGAAAGATATAAACAAAACATAAATATAGATAGATTATCTTTCCATTAGGTTGAGCCATCTGATCTGACAAATTTTTCAAATACTACACTCATGATCTTATTATCCATCAACTTTGTCTTGCTCACTATGCTTAAGATTAGAGAAGAACAAATACACTTTTGGTTCTGTTGGTGTTTTCCACCAACAGAGCCCATGCACTTGATCTCTGCCTTGTCTCTATGAACAGGTACACTTCAAGCAAAACATGGAGGAGTTTTACAACTCCAAGACTCCACCAAGTGAAGGACCTGG
Source organism: Sorghum bicolor (assembly GCF_000003195.3). NCBI lineage: Eukaryota > Viridiplantae > Streptophyta > Magnoliopsida > Poales > Poaceae > Sorghum > Sorghum bicolor. Next base: position 6,773,013 of record NC_012879.2, on the reverse strand, counting down.
ATCTATGAGCACAAACACACTGAGCAGGATATTGCCAACACCATACTTCGAACTGCTGGGCAAAGAAGAATATGGGTGACACCGTATCAAGAGGTGCAGACGTCAAGGTCTATACCTAATCAAATGATGCACCTAAAGGATGAAGATGGTGGAAAGTCTTGTCCAGAAGACTTAAAACATTGGATCCTTGTCGGAAGAGGTCAACATCGTCGACTCAAGTCACCTTTCTTGATCAAGAAGGACGACCCTGGTGTTCCAAGCATCGAGTGCGCAATCAATGGATACTCTTTTCACAAGACACTCTACGACACCGGATCTGACGACAACATAATGGCCGCAGTCACTTATTAGCTCCTGCATGGAACCATGCCCCTACAACCAATATATTCAGCTCTAGATGATTTTCAGGTCATTGACATGGGAGAAGACGAATATGATCCACCCACCATCCTTGGAAGACCGTTCCTCAACACTATCAAAGCAATCATCTATATTGGAACTGGAGAAATCCACATGCACTTCCCCTCTGAGAAGGTACGCAACTATTTTACTGACCATAACTATATAGTTGAAGACTCTAAGCAGGTCAGGACAAGAAGACGACGCAACCGCAACCAAGAGGAGGCAAATCATCAAGAACGGATGGGTAGACTACGAAGGAAAAGTGATAAGGACTGAAGTCATACAGCTTGAACAGAACTGTCCTGAGGAGACCGTAGCACCGAGTCAGGTATGGAGAGAGAAGATAGTTATACACGAAGAGAGGCGCCACCGGAATCACTGACTACGCCACCTAGCGAATCCCAGGACGACTGAGAAAACAGAGAGTCCCGTTCGGAGGACATAAAAATACCGAACGCCTTGCCAAGAGGTAAACTTGGTAGTTACCCTTTCCTTTCAATTATTCAATTATAATTTGCTTAGTTAATCAGGTTCATGCTATCTTGAAATGAAAATAAAAATGTTAAAAAAATAGTAAGCTCCATGTGAGTATGCTCATGGCATAAAACCCATAAGTACATTCACTGTGGTGGCATAAAAATAAAATAAATAAGTTTTCATCTTATAATAAAAATATATATAAAATATATATATATATAATAATAATAAGTGTATGATCCTGCTAAATAAATAACATTTATTAAGGAAGCTCAACATGATGAAGGCTAGATATTTATGCTAACACTTAATTAGTTCCACAAGCTTTGTTGTCTATTTGAGCTCCACAGAATTTAAGAATCAAGAAGACTAGCAGACGGAGGACATTCTAATCGCTGTCAGAATGTTGCTGACTTTCAAATACACCTTTGCCACCTGCTAGCTACATCAAGAGAAATTACGTCAAAATTCAGCTTGGGGGAAAGCACCCCCATTATTCTCGCTAAGTATTTCTACCTATCTTTATACTTATATTATGTTAGAATATTAAAATACATAAACTATGAAAAACCAAATAAAGATTTTGTGCTTATATATATCTTTTGCTTAGTATGTTTAATAAATAAATAAAGTGGCTATGCTAATCTGAATCTTAATAATAAAACTCTAGCATGGATATGATGAATAGTTGCTCTACCTAATTTGCAATTTTGAAGTTCCCTCTCAAGTTTAGACATAACTGTTATAATTTAAAGCTTGCTCTAGATCTAAACTTGTGAGATGAAAACTTGATCTGAAATCTAAGTTGTCAACGGATATGATATGGGAAGGTTGAGCTGTTGTTTTTCTGTTCCTAGAGAAGCTAGAATTCTGGAGAATTTTATCTTTGAAAAATCTTTAAAATATTGCATGATGAGTTCCTGTATGATGAGAGTTTAAATTCCTACCACAGCCATATATACATGCTTGCTAGATTTTGAGCCACACATTTACTATTTACTGCTTATGAGCATTGAGTGTGGTCAAGCTGTGTAGACCCTTAGGAGCTTGTCATGTGGTTAAATCAAGATTCACTTGCACGTTCACTCATATATGCTACTCCTACTCCGGAAGTACCATCCACATATATCCATCCATTTTCATCTCCAGAATCACCCAAAAAATATCCTACTCCTAATCCAGGAGAGAATAGTCAAAAACATTTTCCTATCCCTGTTATTTCCTGTGAAATAAATGCTCCAAATATTTTGGTTACTACCACTTGCCATATTATCTCAAGAGATGAGTGCTCTTAAAATATATATATATATATATATATATATATAAATGAGGAAATAAAAAGGGGCAAGTGCCCGGAACCTCGAAAGAAAGAAAAAGTGAGACGAGAGGTAAAAATGGACAAGTGTCCGACAGTAGAATTAGGGGTGCAAGATACCCACCTGAGAGGAAAGAAAAAGAAGAGCAACTCATTCTCCTCATAAAGTTTCAAAAAGCAAGGAAGGTATGTATCCCCTCAAAAGAGCAAAAGTAGAATTAGACTTTCACCATTGTTATTACCATCATCACCATACACCATTCATTCGCCACACATGCACATCTTGATTTGGCTTATTGATTTGTTTCTTTGGATCCATGGTTTGACTATACAATAAATGTCTTGTAAGTATGTATACTTTATCTCCCACCTATGAGCTCCAGATATCAAGCTTTATTAGAGTAGGGTGAGAGAGAAGACAATGTCACTATGCTTTATACCACAAATACCACATATCTTGAGAGAAGGCATATACCATCAATGCCTTGGTAAGGATCCAGAAATACCACAAAAGAGAGATATGAGAGAGTCATAAAAGGAATCTTTGAGTTTTATTTGAAAATCTTAAAAAAAACAGAGCTATAGCTGATCAAGAATAAGAGACATGGCTCTTGGCTAGACTGTTCTATCTTTTAACCTCTTAAGACAGAAGTGACGGTTACAAGTCCCATGGTGAAGGTAAAGTAAGTTTTAAGTCTTGACAGTTTACTCTAACTCAGAGATGAGATATTATTTAAAAAGCATGTGTACCGTCAATTTTTAAAGATATTGCAACAACTTCTAATCCATTGCTGAGTCTATCCTTGCTCAGGGACGAGCAAGAGGTAAGCTTGGGGGAGTTTGTTGACGGTCCTTAAGTATCAAATTTAATTATCAAATAAACAAAGAAAAGGATCCAAATGAAATCAACATCTAGACTTAGGGTTTTATCTGACAGAATTCCACGAGTTTTGGTGTTTGTCTATTTCTGCAGGGGGTTATCAGGAAATAAGGAAGAAAAGCCCACATGTCGGAATTACATAGAGATATCAACGCACCGCGTAATTTTCTACCATCTAGAAGACTCCAGAAGCCACGGGAAGGAAGCGGAGGCCGAAAGGGGCCAGGCCCAGGGCGCCCGCCCTGAGGACCTGGGCGCCCGCCCCCTGTTGGATGCCAATCAGGACTCTCTTCGCTCGGGATGTTCCACCGACCTATTGGATCAAGGAAAACATAGTACCACCTCGCCTATCGACCCAAAAACGCATAGAAGGGGAGGACTATATAAGGAGACTCCCCTGGCCCCTGGAGAAGACATGAAGAAATTATCATAGAGATTGAGGGGTGCCCTTGAAGGAAAACCTCTTCTCTAATTAATATTTCTTTTTAGGCTTAGCAACCAATGTAAGGTAGAAATAGATCTTCTAGTTTCTACTAGATTGAGAGAGATAGAGTGGAGGTGTTGATTGGAGGAAGCCCGGCCTGTCGGTGTCTACTCCAAGCTTGTACCTGCGGGATCAAGTTTTCCTAACCCGAAGCTTGCTCCTAGGATTCTTCAATATTTCCACTTCTAAATTCTAGTAAGTTCTTGTTTTATTGTTCTTATGGTTTATGAGTTTACTTTAATCTTTTCGCGTAGAGTTTAGAGTAATCATTACTGGCGTAAACGTGGTGTTTAGGCTGGGGTACTCATAGATATTCCCTGACTAGCTGGACCGTGGTAGTAGTGAGGAACGTGACAATTCCGAGTTACCTTTGTAGATCACATCTCGTTAGCAGGAAGGATAGGGTTTATAGGTGCGGGTTGAACATCCTTTGTGGTGTCTAGATTCCGTTAGCCTCCCCATTAGAACAATAGATCATCCTTACCAAGGTTAGAAGGAGACTACGGTTGCAGTCTTCTCTATTTGTCACTCACATCGAAAGACATTCTTTGTGCCTAAAGGGATAGTAGCAATAGATTTGGTTAGTCAGATGCACCCTTTCTCCCAGTGGTAAAAATATAAATACGATAACTCTGGATAACCACAGAGAAGGCTGGGACAGGTGCCGCGACAATCGCGACGATTTCAGAGGCAAGCGCCCTCGCGATCACGACTACGAGGTGAATACGGTCAAGCGCCCCAACGGATGGCGGGATTACCAAGAAGACTACAGCAAGACGTTGAAGGGACCATGCCAACTGCATCCAAAATCCAACCACACCATGGAAGAATGTCGCATCCTCAAAAGCATCTATACGCGGCGAGCTGCTCAAGACGATCCCTCCAAGAAAAACGGGAAACAAGACGGGCGCGATCACGAAGACGAGGACGAAGACCAGGATAGGGACCCACGACACCAGTATGTCAGTCCTACTGACGTGGTCCATTCCATCTTTGGAGGCAAGGTCTCCATCGAGTCTAAACGAGAAAGAAAGCTCTTAAAGAGAGTCTGCCTCAACATAGACAGCACTGATGGCCTGATCGCCGATCCAAAATTTCCTCCCTGGTCGCACAGGAAAATCTCCTTCAACAGGAAGGATCAGTGGGCCGCTATCCCGGAGCCAGGACGTTTCCCTCTAATATTGGACCCTTGCATCAACAGCATCAGATTCGAGCGCGTGCTCGTAGACGGAGGAAGCTCCATTGACATCCTCTTCCGCAACAGCCTGCCCGCTCTCAAGATATCTCCGGCACAATTAAAACCCTACGATGCTCAATTCTGGGGAGTCTTGCCAGGTTAGAGTTCAGTGCCCCTCGGATAGATAACATTGCCTGTCCAATTCGGCACGCCCGACCACTTTCGAACAGAGTTCGTCAACTTTGTGGTCGCCGACTTCGATGGGACCTACCACGCTATACTGGGCCGACCATCGCTGACAAAGTTCATGGCAGTCCTGCATTACTCATACCTGGTCCTCAAAATGCCTACGGAGAAGGGTGTCCTGACCGTCAGAGGCAATGTCTACACTGCATATACTTGCGAAGAGGAGAGCTTCAAGATCACCGAAGCAATTGATCTCTCAATACGCATGGCAGAAACAGCAACCCAAGCCGCACAGCTACCTCCCGACCAGCTCCAACTACCCGAGCAGGAGACCGCCGGGAAGAATTCAAAATCCAAGGAGTATAAAGAAGTACAACTGGTCGACGGCAACCCTGAGAAGACGGCCCTCATCGGGGCCAATCTGGACCCCAAATAGGAAGACGCGCTCGTCAGGTTTCTAAGGGACAACGTGAGCGTTTTCGCATGGAAACCCGCAGACATGCCTGGCGTCCCACGAAACCTGATCGAGCACTCCTTAAACGTCTCGAAGACCGCAAGACCCATCAAGCAAAAGCTGCGACGGTTCGCTCGTGACAAAAAGGAGGCTATTAGGACAGAAATAACACGGCTTCTAGCAGCCGGATTTATAAAAGAAGTGTATCATCCCGATTGGCTTGCCAATCCGGTTCTTGTAGACAAAAAGAATAATGAATGGAGAATGTGCGTTGATTACACTGATCTCAATAAACACTATCCTAAAGATCCTTTTGGTCTCCCTCGCATCGACGAGGTGGTCGACTCAACGGCCGGATGCGAACTCCTCTCCTTTCTACACTGCTACTCTGGTTATCACCAGATCTCGCTAAAGGAAGACGATCAAATCAAAACGTCTTTCATTACTCCTTTCGGCGCATACTGCTACACAACCATGTCATTCGGACTCAAAAATGCCGGAGCCACCTATCAAAGGGCCATCCAGCAATGCCTCCACGACGAGATTCGTGATGACCTCGTTGAGGCCTATGTAGATGACGTCGTCGTTAAAACAAGGGATGCAAGCACCCTAATCGACAACTTAGACCGAACCTTTCAGGCGCTAAATAGGTACAAGTGGAAGCTTAACCCCAAAAAGTGCATCTTTGGTGTCCCTTCCGGTCTACTACTCGGCAACGTCGTCAGCCACGACGGCATACGGCCAAATCCTTCAAAAGTAAAAGCAGTACTTGACATGCAACCACCTAAGAATGTTAAGGGTATTCAGAAGCTCACCGGATGTATGGCCGCTCTTAGCCACTTCATCTCAAGACTAGGAGAAAAAGGCCTCCCTTTCTTCAAACTCTTGAAGGCGTCAGAAAAATTCTCCTGGACAGAAGAGGTCGACGCTGCGTTCAACCAGCTTAAGACTTTCCTCACTTCACCGCCTGTTCTCACAGCGCCTCAGCCCAATGAAGACCTACTTGAAAGGACCTTGATGTCGCCGAGGAGGCCTAGAGGGGGGGTGAATAGGCCTGCAAAAAAATTCTGCTCAAACTGAAATTAAAACTCAGGGCGGCACTGCCTTCCTGCAACCGTGTGTCCAAATGAGCCCAAACTTGGTGAAGAAGTACTAGAGGTATCCAATGACAAATCTACAAAGTTTCAACTCAAAACACTATCAGATTAGAGGGCGGCACTGCCGGCCTTGGAGGGCGGCACTGCCGGCCTGCGCAGGAGGAACTTAGTACAATTCAAAATCCAACCAAGGAAATTTAGATCAGGTAAATTTCCCAGCTTCCTGCAAGTATGTTAGTCACTGAATAGTAGTTATACGCAGCAGAACAAGTACCACCAAGTAGATCGGCCACAAACCTTACAAGCACCTCAACAACAATATAAACTTGCAAGAATGTAAAACAAGCACAATATGACACGGTGTTTATCCCGTGGTTCAGCTCGCCACCAAGGCTTGCCTAAGTCCACGTTGTTGAGGTATCCACAAAAGGATTGGCTCGCCACCAAGGCTTGCCTTGCCCTCGTTCTCAAATCAAGAGAATGAACTCTTGAGATGAGGGGTGATTTCACTAGCTGCAAGAGAGTCTTACAAACTGTCCCGCTGCTCACCACAAGCACGGGAGCTCGCCGGACGACGCCTAGCCGTCTAGGAGGATTTACCTCCAAGAGTAACAAATGCACAACAAAGATCGACGAAGCTCAGCAAGTGCTCAAGGTTAGGATTGCTCTAATATGCTCTCTAACACTTAATCACACAGCCCCAACACTTAATTGTGCACTAAGCACTTCACTCCCACAAAGAGAGGGTTGGGGAGAGGCTTTGCAAAGGTTGGGAAAGTCTGGAGCATCAGCAGCACGACCAGAAGCAGTGGGATGGGTATATATACTCATTCCACTCAAACTAGCCGTTAGGATTCGAAAACTAGCCGTTGTGACTGTACAAGGGCGGCACTGCCGCCCATCATGGGCGGCACTGCCGCCCTTGTAAAAACAGCACAGGTCACCTTACGGAAAAAGTCATAACTTTTTACTCCGAACTCCGTTTGCAGTGATCTTGGACTTTTCGGAAAGCTTGTTTCAAGGGCTATCCAACCCTATAGAGAACAAGCTTCAAGATCAACTATTGCAGGTGCAGTGCTAAGTGTTTTCTCTCATGTTAGCACTTGGGTTCGGTTAGTTTGAGCACTTGAGACTTGTCTATCATTCGTATTGCATCCCCCTTGATAGTACGGCATACCTATACTCAAGAACAAAAGAATATAACCAATTTAACCACTTGAGTCTTCAATGTCTTCATATGCCATTTCTTCTCAATATTACTCCATAAAGGGTTGCAATCAACTTTGTCTCCTTTTCTTGAGCAAACACACCTTGAGCATGTGACTTGACCCATTTCAACACATATGAGTTCACCTCCATGGCTTCAAGTCACTTCTACTAAAGATTTGATTCTCAACACAATACGACTCCTCATAGCTTGATTAGTTCCTCGACTCAATGCAAGTACTCTCTTCTTCACCTTAGCCATGGTACCTCGGTCCTTAAACCGTCGCTTATCCCTTCACCTCCGCTTAGTCCCTCGAAGCCCTTTCCTTGCTATCTTCACCTTATCAAGCCATACTCAAGTCATATCACATTAAGTATCCATTGAATAATCATTTCTTCAATATTGTGATCCTTGCTTGAATATCTTCTAGATATAAATATTGAGATCAATCAAGCTTCAGTTTGACTCACATAGAGACATATATGGATCAGCATCAATATGATCAAGCCAATTCACAGTTCCTTATATCCTCTCTATTTTGGCTTGACACTCAATACTCACTTCAATATTGATCTTCATACTTCTAGCTTGATCAAACCTAGTTCACTATCAAGCTTTTCTTGTTCATGAAAAGCAAGCCATTGTAGACACCAATCCAAGAACATCAACTCATGTCTCTTTTGCCATTTGTCAAATATGCTTGCTTTCTCATGATGTTATGATATCCCACAGCATATAAGCCATTCCATAGATTTTATTTGCATTGTTGTCTTTTGCTTGACCTAGATTGTTTCCATAATCCTTTAATACAACAATACACAATTTGGCCTTCATTTCAACACTATGTGGCATATCATCAAGTTTGCCTGCTTGTTGAGCCTTGAACATACTTGTTAATACACAATCCACAAGTATGTGCAATAGACTCAATATCCTGTTCAACACTTAGCAAACTTATTAGACCTTTAATCATGTTGTCATTCAATTCACCAAAACCCACAAAGGGCTAGATGCACTTTCACTACTCCTTTACATTGCTGCAACTGACAGGGTTGTTTCGACGGCAATGGTGGTCGAGCGAGACGAGCCAGGTCTCGTCTACAAGGTCCAGAGACCCGTTTACTTCATAAGCGAAGTCCTAAACGAGTCCAAGGCCAGATATCCGCAAATACAGAAGCTCATATACGCCATTCTAATATCATCGAGAAAGCTAAAGCATTATTGTAACGTCCCGCCTCCACGAGGCCAGGCCCACTTACATCTAACAGCTTTTCTAGGACATAGTCAGCCCCCACATCGAGAAAGCTAAAGCATTATTGTAACGTCCCGCCTCCACGAGGCCAGGCCCACTTACATCTAACAGCTTTTCTAGGACATAGTCAGCCCCCACAGACCAACACTAGTCTTTTTTGCACACTTTGTCCTCACTCGTGCGCACCCGAAAAGTACTTCCCGGTCGGTCACCCATCCCTAAATTGCTCTAGGCCAAGCACGCTTAACTTTAGAGTTCTTTGGAGATGGGCTCCCGGAAAAGAAGTTGCAACTTGTTGGTATGAGTCTCCTATTAATCCTATTAAGCATTGGGCCAGGTGTTACATCCTCACCCCCTTAAGAGATCGACGTCCTCGTCGATCAACCCCAAGCCAGGAACATCCTCTCTTGGCCACGTCCGTGCATCCAGTGCCATGCTGTGTGACCACTCTGGGTCCACACCAGCCATGCACACCATGCCTGCGCAACTGCGACACACGCGCCCGTGAAACCGCGAGAGTCGGCTTTGATACCATTCTGTAACGTCCCGCCTCCATGAGGCCGGGCCCACTTATATCTGACAGCTTTTCTAGGACATAGTCAGCCCCCACAGACCAACACTAGTCTTTTTTGCACACTTTGTCCTCACTCGTGCGCACCCGAAAAGTACTTCCCGGTCGGTCACCCATCCCTAAATTGCTCTAGGCCAAGCACGCTTAACTTTAGAGTTCTTTGGAGATGGGCTCCCGGAAAACAAGTTGCAACTTGTTGGTATGAGTCTCCTATTAATCCTATTAAGCATTGGGCCGGGTGTTACAATTACTTCGACGGCCATCGAGTCTTGGTAACCACCAGTTTCCCTCTTGGGGATATCCTGCGCAATAAAGACGCCAACGGCAGAATTGTAAAATGGGCAATGGAATTATGCCCATTCTCCCTGGAGTTCTAGAGTCGCACCACAGTCAAGTCTCAGGCCCTGGTCGATTTCATCGCAAAGTGGACGGATCTCAACGAGCCTCCCGTTCCCGATGTCTCCGACCACTGGTCGATGTTCTTCGACGGGTCCTTAAACATCAACGGCGCCGATGCTGGGATATTTTTCGTGTCGCCCAACAAGGACAAACTGCGCTACGTCCTTAGGATCCTTTTTCCGGCATCAAACAACGTCGCCGAGTACGAAGCATGCCTTCACGGCATACGCTTAGCCATTGAGTTGGGAGTCAAACGCCTTTATGTCTATGGTGACTCCGCTTTAGTTATCAACCAGCTCAACAAGGAATGGGACGCAACCCACGAGAAGACGGACCTCTACTGCAAAGAAATTCGCAAGTGGGAAACCAACTTCTATGGCATAGAGTACATCCACGTGGTCCGGGACAAGAACCAGGCAGCAGATGCGTTGTCAAAGTTAGGGTCATCTCGGGCCCAGATCCCGCGAGGTGTTTTTGTCCAGGATATCCATGAGCCAAGCGTGGGCTAAAACCCGGCCGAAAAGCAACCTATTGAGGCAATGCTCATAGACGACGTTACTCTGACAACCAGTAGCCGTGATTGGCGCACCCCGTTCATCAGATATATATCGGACGGGTCAGGCTTTCAGGATAAAATAGAGAACGAGCGCCTCATTCGACGATCAAAGAATTACATACTGGTGGACGGCAAACTCATGCGAAAAAATGCAAGTTCTGAAGTGCTGCTCAAATGCATATCCCAGGATGATGGCATCAAGCTCCTAGACGACATACATGCCGGATCCTGTGGCAATCATGCTGCCTCCAGAACACTGGTCGGGAAAGCTTTCCGAGCAGGTCTTTATTGGCCAACCGCGGTCAACGATGTAGAAAAACTGGTCCGACATTGTGAGGGATGTCAGTTCTTCGCTAAAAGGACCCACGTACCTGCTCATGAGATTCAAACTATCCCGTCGTCCTGGCCTTTCGCCTGCTGGGGCCTCGACATGATCGGGCCATTTAAACCGACCCCTGGCAACTTCAAGTTCGTTTTCGTATTAATCGACAAGTTCTCAAAATGGATTGAATACATGCCACTGGTCAAAGCAACCTCCGACAAGGCCGTGGAGTTCCTCAATCAAATCATACACAGATTCGGGATCCCAAACAGTATAATCACCGACCTGGGTACTCAGTTCACTGGCACCACATTTTGGGACTTCTGCGATGACAGAGGCATAGTCATAAAATACGTGTCAGTAGCTCACCCACGGGCAAATAGCCAAGTTGAACGTGCGAACGGAATGATTATTGACGCCCTAAAGAAAAGGTTGTACACAGAGAATGACAGAGCACCTGGTCGATGGATGAAAGAGTTACCAGCTGTGGTCTGGGGTCTCCGAACTCAGCCTAATCGGAACACAGGAGTGTCGCCCTACTTTATGGTTTACGGCACCGAGGCAGTTCTACCGTCTGATATAACCTTCGGTTCTCCTAGAATTGAAAACTTCGACCAGTCAGCAGCCGACAACGCCAGGGAGCTCGAAATTAACTGCATGGAAGAAAAGCGTCTAAATTCATGTCTCCGAACAGCAAAGTATCTTGCAGCAATCAGACGGTACCACAACAGGAACGTCAAGGACCGTTCTTTCGTGGTCGGCGATCTGGTACTCAGATGGAAAACGAGCCAGGAAGGAATGCACAAGCTATCCACCCCCTGGGAAGGACCCTTCGTGGTTGCCGAAGTCACACGACCCACATCCTACAGATTGGCATATCGAGACGGAACACGCGTGCCTAACTCTTGGCATATAGACAAACTACGCCAATTTTATCCATAAGTTCTAGTAACTTTTTGCTTATAAGTCTCTTATAGTTGGCAATAATAAAAGTTTTTCTTTTTTGGCTATACTTTGTTTACACGCAGAGCTTTCGCCGAAGAGCAACAATGTCCTCTGCGACGGAAACTCTTAATGACTATGAATCAAACACAGTGACACGTCACTCAGATAACTTTACAGCGCTCAAAATAACAGTCATGACAAAAGCAAACTTTATTACAAACTTTACATACAAAGTTTACAATAAATACCCCGACGGGCGGTCACTAGTCTACTCCTACAGACTACCCTACTGGTCTACTGCTCGGGCTGATCACCCGCTTGGCCTTGCTGCCCGGACGAAGGGGTCGGGGCCACCGGCGCCTGGCTGGTCGAGACCGCAGGCATCGACCGCCCATCTCCAGCAACAGACACCCCCGACAGCTCCCTGGCCGACCTGTCTGAACCCGGCTTGTCGGGGGGAGTGGCCGTCCCGCATAGATTAATGTCGCCGATCACCGTCGACGACAAGTCCAGCAGACCGGCCCGAAGCTCGTCCGCCTCCTGCGGGCCGACCTCCTTGGGATACCCCTTCTCCAGCCTGGACAAATCGACCAGGGGGTAGTGGGCGCGCAGCATGCTGAGAATATGCGCGCCAGCGAACTCCCCGGCGTCCTTCACGAACTGCTAGAGCCAATCCCAGGCCCGTTGCGCCTTTTCGACAGGCGTCAGCTTTGGCGCGCGGGGCTGGCTTTCTGGAAGCTCGGGGCTGATCAAGTCTAGGACCGGGGATACTCCTTTCCAGAGCCTAATACAATTAGTCTTCCAGGAGTCCCGATCCTTGACCAGCTTGTCTAAGTGCTTCTTGGTATTCACCTTGAGCACTACAAATCAAGGAATAGGTCAGCACAATGAAAAGAACGTTGAGCAGCTATATAAAAGGTTGGCGGCACGGCTACTTACCAGACAACTCCCGGTTCCTCTGTCCTAGCTCCTCGCCTGCTCGGCGCCCGGTTTCCAGCGCCCCGGCAAGCTCTTGTCCGAGCTTCTCCTTCTCCTGCCGAAGGCGCGCCACCTCCTCCTCCAAGCCTACACGAATAATCTTCTGGTCAGCAAAGTCAACCAACGCGGCTACAAACAACTGCCTCAGAGTACGAGACTAACCTTCTCGCTGCCGATACTGGTCGGCTAAGCGTCGGGTGAGCTCGAGACGGTGCTCTTCCTGAGCGTCATCTCGGCCACCTTCTCTCCAACTTCTGACCGAAGCCGGTCCACCTCTGCGGCCAGGGTTTTGTTCTCGGCCACAATGCCTTCTATTTGGTCGAAGCACCTCTTCCGGTACTTCGCCGTTTTCATCGCGCCCTGCAAGAAAGAGTATATGTTGAACACAGGAACACTGCACATAGTTGTCGAGCAGCACACAGGACCACTTACCTTAACCTCGTCCACGAGACGCTTAGCCGCGCGTTCCACCCTCGCGGCCTCGTCCGTCTCCGCAAGCTCCTCGTGTCCAATAAAGTGGTCCCCGTGTTGGCGCCACACATAGACGTGCTGGAGACCATCACGGGGACGACCCTGGACCTCCTCCACGTCGTCGTCAGAGGCCTCCTAGGGCTCCTCGTGTGCCGCATTGCACCCGGCTGCGGTCGAGGGCATCACGGGTCCCTAGTCCAGGCCAGGGGAACCTACGGGCGAAGAGGCCCCTGCTCGGGGCGGTGTCGGGACCCTCGCTTCTTCTTCTGGAGGAGTCGGGACTCTGCCTTCCTCCTCCACAACAGTACTCAGGGGAGGGGTCCTTGTCGCCTCCTCACCCCTCGGCGGAGTGCTCTCCGCGGCACTCGCCGGGGCGGCTTGTCCGTCAGCGCCTGTAGTAGCGGCCGCCGCCGCAGGCTGTCCTGTGGCCTGCGGTGCGGCGTCCTCAACGGCGGCAGCAGGCTCGGCCATCCCCTGCTCCGCGACTTGGTCGGGGTTGACGTCCGACGCCGCGCTGAGCAATGAAGCGACATTTTCAACAACAGTAAAAAAACGCCAAAATACGTAAGTTGAACACTTACAGGTCTGATCGACGGTGGGTTGCGGTGAACCTCCTCCTAGCCCTGCCGGTCGGCGCTGGTGCCCCCGTTTCTGCGACGCGTGGTGCAGGAGGGTCGCTGGCCACCCGATCAGTGGTGGCCGGCGCATTGTCCGCACGACTACGAGGCCTTCGGACCAGCGATGGTGCGGGCTCCTCCTCATCATCGTCGTCGGCGATCCGGACGAGCCGACGGCGTTTTGGAGCCTGGCTGCTCTCTGCCGACAGCGTCGGCGCAGGTGAAGGATCTGCTGCCAATGGCCTCTTCCCAGTCACCCGGTCCTCGGTGGTCGAGGCGGGACGGGCTTGCTCCTCTTCACTGCTGGTGTACCGAGCACACCAAGCAGCGTCCTCCACCGGTGGATCCTCCCCTGCGGGATTCTCCATCCCAGGCGCCAGTGACACACACACTGTGCACCGGTCAACATCTCCTATCTACAAAATTAACACAGACAAGTCAGCAGCTGACAATAACAAGCGCTAAGGAGGCACAATCAGGAAGAAGCGATACCTTAGGAGCTGGTCGTCCCAGCTTGAAAGCTTGCACCCGATCACTACCTCAGATGAAGCTCCCGTCAGCAAAGTTGAACAGCTCATTCAACAACTGCTGCACCTCCGCCTTCTCCAAGATCTCAGGTGTCATCCTGGTCGGGTCTTGGCTTCCAGCATACTCGTACGCCGAGTGCACCCTCTTCTGGCAGGGCATCACCCGACGACAAATGAAGTTGCCGACCACTCCTAGCCCGTCCAAGCGCGACCAGTCGATCAGCTTCATCAGGTCCGCTACTTGGCCGGCGAACTCTGGGCGGTCGGTCCAACTGACCCTCTTCTCAGGGATGTACCCCACGTCACAGAACGTGGAGCTGCCCGGCTCCTCCCTGACGTAAAACCACTTCCTGTACCATTCGGTAAGAGAGGTGTTCCACGAGCAGCTTAGGTACCGGTTCTTCATCCCGTCCCGAAGATTGAGGTATACTCCACCTGCAATCTTGGAGCCTCCAACTGCTCCCTTCTTCCTTAGACAGAAAAGATAACAAAAAAGATCGAAGTGCGGCTCTATGCCAACATAGGCCTCGCACAGATGAATAAAGGTAGAGACGAGAAGGATTGAGTTCGGGTGCAGATTGCAAATCCCGATCTCATAGTACAAAAGAAGACCCTGAAGAAAAGGGTGGACAGGAACCCCAAAACCCCTCATAAGAAAATCTTCAAACACTACGATCTCACCGGCGCGGGGGTCGGGGTAGCTCTCCCCCTCTGGCGCCCTCCAGCCGCCGAGCTCTGGGCTGTGCAGTAGCCCCATATCGACGAGGTCACCGAGGGACTTCGCAGTGCTACGGGATTTCTTCCATTCCTTGGCCATCAGCTCGGCCCTCTTCTTGGAGTCGCTCTTCGCCATTGGAGGTGCAGGAGTGGTTTCGAGCTAGGAGGGTGTAGGTGATTGTAGAAGGCAAGAGCGGAAGGCTTGAAGGCAATGGCAGGGTAAGCAACGCGGGGGTAACTGTCGAGATTTTATAAACCACAACTCCACCCCTCCCACTTCCCGCATTCTTGGGAGGTGGGCGGGCCCAACGGCGGACGCGGCGCTTCGGTTTTCAATAATTATCGGCAATTAATGCGGCGGTGTTTTCGTACAAATTGATGGTTTCTTTCTCTCAAACCGCGCAAAGGGCGGCTGCACAGTTACCAGGCGCAACTTTTCACGCAACCATCTGACATTGCGTCAGGAGGTCTCGTCACGTCAATCATTTACGTGGTAAGATTTTTTCAAAATAACACAGACAAAAATTGGTAGAAGGTCAACAATCCAAGGACCGCACCGACCACCGAGCACTATATGCTCGGGGACTGGTCGCCCAGTCTATCAACTCAGAAGTTCAAGGACCGCACTGACCACCGAGCACTATATGCTCAGGGACTGGTCGCCCAGTCTGTCAATTCGGAAATTCAAGGAATGCACCGACCACCGAGCACTTGATGCTCGGGGACTGGCCATCAAGTTTGTTGGTTCAGGAGATCAGGGACTGCACCGACCACCGAGCACTTGATGCTCGGGGACTGGTCATCCAGTCTGTCAGTTTGGGAATCTGCGGGCTGTACCAATTTCCTCGCATTGTACACCCGGGGACTGGTTGACCAGCTCGTCAAATTGATAAGTCTATCTGATAGTAAACGAGCATGAGATGCTCGGGGACTGGATAAATTTAATTTTTTAGACCTTGCTACAAGGTTCATACTTCGCCTTCCAGCAAGCTCGGGGACTACATCGGTACGATGCATCTGGCGATGCATCTCAGATTCAAAATTACTTTGAGGATTTTTCTTTTGACCCTGGCACCACGTGCCTACGTCACCTACTACCAGGCTCGGGGACTAAGTGGGCACACTTCACCTTGCGGTGAATATGCTTTTTCCTTTTTTGAAGATCCGTACTTTTCAGAAAAGTAAAGTGGGCACACTTCACCGGAAAAAAAATATTTTTTCTCAAGAACACCATGCATTCTTCGAACAATTGACTTCTTCGATGATGATGTTGATCAAATATAATTAGATTTGGTCAAAATACCGTTGCAACTGTCTGGGCAATTTTCATGCTGATTGAAGACGTTAAGTTTTCATTGGTTGAAGAAGCTTAAGATGGCGTGTTACTTCACAATACATGATGCTCGGGGACTAGCTGTAGGGGTATAAACCCCTATACCCTTATGGCTGCACTTGGGCCAGGAGGCTTGGCCCATTACGAGACAAGTTCGAGGCTTGATCCGACAGCTCGGAGTTTCGTGCAAGGAAACAAGACGTGGAGATCAAGCAGGATTCTAGTCGGTTAGAATAGGAATTGATATCGAACTATCTATGGCAATTGTAACCGACTAGGATTAGTTTCCAGATCTGTAACCCTACCCTCCGGACTATATAAGGAGGGGCAAGGGACCCCCTAGGACACATTATTCTCTCAACACAAATCAATACAACCAGACGCAGGACGTAGGTGTCACGCCAACTCGGGGGCCGAACCTGGATAAAAAGCTTGTCCGTGTCTTGCGTCACCATCGAGTTCGTAGTTTGCGCACCGTCTACCGATAAACTACTACCGTGGGTATACCCCAGGGTAGACTGCCGACTAGCTTTCGTCGACAGGTTACCTCCCTCATCCAAGTCGAGATGCACATTTGATGCCATGGGAGTCTTGATTGGCTTGCAATCCATCATCTTGAACCTCTTGAGAAGATCTTGAGTGTACTTCTCTTGAGAGATGAAGACTCCTTCCTTCATTTGCTTGACTTGAAAACCTAGGAAGAAGGATAGCTCGCCAATCATGGACATCTCAAACTCCTTGGACATCAAATCACCAAATTCCTTGGAAAAATCTTCATTAGTAGAGCCAAAAATAATATCATCAACATAAACTTGGCAAATAAAGATTTCCCCATTCATTTTCTTGGTGAAGAGTGTTGTGTCAACTTTCCCAATCTTGAAGCCCTTCTCAATGAGGAAGACCCTAAGCCTCTCATACCAAGCTCTAGGAGCTTGCTTGAGACCATAGAGAGCCTTGGACAACCGGTATACATGCTTGGGGTACCTAGGGTCTTCAAAACCGGGGGGTTGCTCAACATAGACAAGCTCATTAATATATCCATTCAAAAAAGCACTTTTCACATCCATTTGAAATAACTTGATATCATGACTAGATGCATATGCAAGTAGGATACGGATTGCTTCAAGTCTTGCCACCGGTGCAAAGGTTTCACCGAAGTCAAGACCTTCCACTTGTGAAAAGCCTTTTGCCACGAGCCTTGCCTTGTTGCGCACCACTTTGCCTTGATCATCCTTCTTGTTCCGGAAGACCCACTTTGTTCCAATCACTCTTGCATCTTTGGGTCGCTCTTCAAGTGTCCATACTTGATTGCGAGAGAAGTTGTTCAACTCCTCTTGCATGGCCATGATCCAATCCGCATCACGAAGAGCTTCCTCTATAGTCTTTGGTTCATCTTCAAGAGACACGAAAGCGTGATGTTCAATAAATAAAGCATGTCTAGAACGAGTAGTTACACCACGTGATGGACTCCCGATGATGAGATCTTGAGAGTGATCTTGGAGGAGATGTGATGTTCTTCTTGGCGCCACTTGAGGGGTTGGTTGGGGAGCATCAACATCTTGTGCTTGTGCCACCGCTTGTTCATGAGTGACTTGAGTGTCTTCATGAGCATCTCTCACATCCTTGTCTTCATCTTGTGGAACATGTGAGGTGGATGGTGGCTCAATGACTTGCACATCATCATCATCTTCTTTTAGCTTGATGTCTCCCACCGGCATGTTCTTCATGGCATCCCTCAATGGTTCACCACCTACATCATCAAGATTTTCACTTGCTCCTTGGGAGCCATTAGTTTCATCAAATTCAACATCAAATGTTTCTTCAACCGTGTTTGTCGCTTGGTTAAAGACCCTATATGCCTTGGACTTTGATGAATAGCCAACCAAGTAGCCAATGTCACATCTTCTTTGGAACTTTCCCAAGTGTTGGCGCTTCTTATAGATGTAGCATTTGCATCCAAACACTCTAAAGAATGAGACATCAGGCTTCTTCCCATTGAGCAACTCATATGGTGTCTTCTCTAGGAACTTGTGAGGAAAGAGCTGGTTTGAAGCATAGCATGCGGTGTTGATTGCCTCGGCCCACATTTTCTCCGAAGTGTTGTACTCATCTAGCATTGTTCTTGCCAAGGTGATCAATGTCCGGTTCTTTCTTTCTACAACCCCATTTTGTGGTGGTGTGTATGTTGATGAGAATTCATGCTTGATTCCCACTTCATCACAATACTCTTCAATGTTGGTGTTGTCAAACTCTTTCCCATTGTCACTTCTAATTTTCCTGATTTTCACATCAAATTGATTTTGGGCATTCTTTGCAAACTTCTTGAATATTGATGCAACTTCGGCCTTGTCTTGCAAGAAGAATGTCCAAGTGTACCGTGAGAAATCATCAACTATGACCAAGCAATATTTGTTGCCTCCAAGACTAGCATATGTGGTCGGTCCAAATAAATCCATGTGAAGTAGCTCAAGCACTCTTGAAGTAGAGAGATAGGCCTTGGTTGGATGAGTGTTTGCAACTTGCTTGCCGGCTTGACATGCACTACAAAGCTTGTCCTTCTCAAATGTCACATCCTTCAAGCCTCTAATCAACTCTTTCTTCATCAACTTCTTGAGTGTGCCCATTCCAACATGTGCTAATCTTCTATGCCACAACCACCCAAGTGAAGTCTTGGTGAATAAGCAAGTCTTGACATCAACTTCATCGGATGAGAAATCAACTATATATAAGTTGTTGTGTCGGAAGCCCTTGAATATCACTTCATTGTCACCTTACTTGGTCACAATTACTTACTTTTTCTTGAATAGGCATTCAAATCCAAGATCACAAAGTTGTCCAACCGAGAGCAAGTTGAAGCTTAATGATTGCACATAGAGCACATTGGTGATGGAGTTGTCATTTGATATAGCAACCTTTCCTAGTCCCTTGACCTTGCCTTTTGAATTGTCACCAAATGTGATCTTCTCTTGGTTGTCAACATCTTCATCAAGAGAGGTGAACATCCGGGGATCTCCGGTCATATGTTGAGTGCAACCACTATCAATTACCCAATGTGATCCACCGGTCTTGTAGTTCACCTACACACAAGAGATCAAGCTTGAGATTTAGGGACCCACATTTGCTTAGGGCCCTTGACCTTCTCTACTAGTTGCTTTGGCACCCAAATTTTCTTTGGCCTTTGCTTGTTGGGCGGCCCCATGAAGCTAACCTTGACCTTGCCACTCTTGTCTTTCCTTACAATGTAGTGAGCATTGAAGGCAAATGGTCTTGCATGCTTGGGCAAGGGTGGTGGTAGTGGTGCCTTACACTCATGAGCAAAGTGTCCTTCTTGACCACACTCAAAGCATCTCTTTGGCTTTGGCTTGCTTGGTTGATCATGAGTGGCTAGTGACTTGATGAGCTTTGTTTGATGAGCCTTGTAGCCAATCCCACTCTTATCCATCTTCATGACGGTGTTCATGAAGAGCTCACTTTGAAGGTCCTTTCCTTTTGTGAACTTGGCAAACCCCATGGTTAGATGTTCCTTTTCTTTCTTGAGCTTGTTGTTCTCTTGAGTTAGCTTCTTGATGATTGGGTCCTTGTTGCTAGCTAACTCATCCAAGATGAATGTCTCATCTTCTTTTTGCTTGTCATACATCAAACCAAGCTTGAGATATTGATTTTCTTCCTTGAGCAACTTGTTCTCATATGCAAGCTTCTTGTCTTGATCAAGTGACTCAATCATAATGGTCTTGTGCTTGGCTTGGTCTTGCAACTCTTTCTTGAGCATGACAATTTCATCCTTGAGCTTGATAGTGTCCTCATAGCTTTTGGCCACTACCACTTTCTTGCCCTTGCAATCAACACATTTGCTTGTGCTCTCCACAAGTAAGTCATCACAAGATGTGGCTACATCAAGCTTAGCAACATTGTTAGTAGCAACATGTGTTTCATCAATTGCAAGTTCATAAGCAATCTCAAGGTTGTCATAGTTTGCTTTTAGAGTTGTTAGTTCTTCTTTCATTGCTCTATATCTAGTGATAAGCTCATCATGAACACTCTCAAGTTTATCATGTTTTTCTTTGAGCTCTTTTAAAGAGAGTTTGAGCTCCTTGAGCTTAGTGGTCATGATCTCATTTTGGTCTCTAAGCTCATCACTAGACTTAAGCTTTGCTAGAAGTGTTTCATTTTCAAGTTCAAGCTTTTCATTTTCACTTCTAGATTTTCTTATGACTTTAGTGTACTTGTTAAGCAATTTTACAAGTTCATCATAAGATGGAGGTTCAAATTCACTATCACTTTCACTACTCTCATCCTCACTTTGTACCTTCTGGTCACCCTTAGCCATGAGGCATAGGTGTGTAGAGGATGTAGATGGTGGTGAAGATGATGGTGATGAAGCATCAATGGCAATGGCGGCAACCTTCTCATCATCACTCTCATTGCCGGAGGAGTCACCACTTGACCAACAATGTAGGCCTTGCCATTCTTCTTCTTGTAGTGCTCCTTCTTCTTGCCACCTTTCTTCTTGTATGGCTTCTTTTCATTCTTCTCATCATCACTTGAGTCATCTTGCTCTTTGTTCTTTTTCTTGTATTTGTCCTTCTTGGGCTTTGGACATTGATGAGCAAGATGGCCAAGCTCACCACAATTGTAGCAATCCATCTCGGAGATGGGCTTTCTCTTGCTACTTGTGAAGAACTTCTTCTTCTTGGAGTCAAAGTTGACTCCATTCTTGTTGAGCTTCTTCAACATCTTTGTAGTTCTTCTCACCATGAGGGCAATGGATGCATCATCATCACTTGAAGTTGATGACTCAACTTCAATCTTCTTGGCCTTGCCCTTGTGAGAAGCTTTGAGAGCCAAGTCCTTCTCCTTCTTGGCCGATGAGGAGCCATCTTGAGGGTTCATGTGCATGTACATTTCATGAGCATTGATCTTCCCCAATATGGCGGTTGGTGTAGCGGTGGAGAGATCGCCTTGGTGAAGCACCGTTACTATGTGCCCATATTTCTCAATGGGAAGCACACATAGCATCTTCGTTGCTACATCCGCCGCACTCATTTGAGTGAGCCCAAGTCCATTAAGCTCCTCTACAATGACATTCAAGCGAGAATACATTTCATTAGCATTTTCTTTTAGAAGCATCTCAAATGTATTAAGCTTGTTCATCACTATGTGATAGCGTTCCTCACGTTCACTCTTTGATCCCTCATGGAGCGCACAAAGTTCCTTCCAAAGAGCATTGGCGGTTTTGTGGCTCCGAACGCGGTTGAACACCTCTTTGCAAATGCCTCTAAAGATGTGGTTTTTGGCCTTCGCGTTCCACTTATCGTTTTCTTGCTCTTGTGGAGTAAGAGCGGTGTCTTTTTCCGGAGGGGTAAACCCTTCGGTCGCGGCTTTTAGGCACTTTACATCACATGCCTCAAGGTATGACTCCATCCGTATTTTCCAATACGGGAAGTCATCCCCATCGAACATGGGTGGCGGTCCATCCCCGTTAGACATCTTTTCTCTAGGCGGTGAAGCCTAAATCAAGAGCACTAGGCTCTGATACCAATTGAAAGGATCAAGATGCCCGAGAGGGGGGTGAATTGGGCTTCTCTAAAAATTTAAGCAACCTATAAGCTCCAATTCAACCCCTTGTGCCTAGAGTGACCTAGAGAGCTACCGGATAAAAGTTTTGCAACCTAGTTCCAATCCTATTCTAGCAAGGCAATTCTAAGAATGTAAAAACACAAAGTAAATGCTAGAATGTAAAGGAGTAGTGGAAGAAAGTGCTCAGCGATGTTTTGCCGAGGTATCGGAGAGTCGCCACTCTCCACTAGTCCTCGTTGGAGCACCCGCGCAAGGGTCTTGCTCCCCCTTGGTCCGCGCAAGGACCAAGTGCTCTCTACGGGCTGATTCTTCGACACTCCGTCGCGGTGAATCGCCCAAAACAGCTCACAAGCTTGACACGAGCCACCCACAAGAACTCCGGGCGGTCTTCATGCCTCCAATCACCACCGAACCGTCTAGGTGATGGCGATCACCAAGAGTAACAAGCAAAGAACTCTCACTTGACCCAAGCAAGGCTCTAGAGAGTGGTGGATGCACATTTGACTCTTAGAATTCACTAGAGAAGGATTCTCTCAAGAAATCACTCAAATCTCAATCCTCTCTAGGCCCTTGCTACTCTCTTGCTCCACAACAAGTTTCTCAGATGTTCAAATGGGCAAGAGAGCTCTCATGGACGAGGTGGAGTATAAATACTACCCACGAAGTCCAAGGGTCAGCCAACCGTTTTCCACTGAAAACGGGGTCACCGGACGCTCTTTATGTTGCACCGGACGCACTGCACCGAGCGTCCGGTGCTCCATAACGGCTAACTGTACTTGCGTCTGACAGGTCATCGGACGCTAACTCTCAGCGTCCGGTGGCACCGTCCGGTGCTCCGGGGAGTTTTACATGCTCCCTGCGCATGGGACCGGACGCTACCCGGTGCGTCCGGTGCTAGCGTCCGGTGCTCGGGGCAGGTTTACAACCTCCCTGGGTATGGGACCGGACACTGCCCGGTGAGTCCGGTGCCAGCGTCCGGTGCCTAACCCTAAGCACCGAGAACTCCCAACGGCTAAGGACCTCACCGGACGCACTCACAGAGCGTCCGGTGCCCCCTTGGGCACCCTAACTTCGTTGAAACGTGATCGCTCCAAAACGAAGTTTGTTCCTCTCGATCTAAGGACTATCTCTGAGCTGCCTAGTGCTAGGTTTACCAAGTGTGCACCACACCTAAACCTAAAGCCTTGCCTAAGTCAAGCTACTAGATCAAAGCCCCTCTTAATAGTACGGTCAAAGGAAAACAAAGTCCTAAACTACTCTAAGTGCCCTTCTTCACCATATGGCACTTAGACCTAGTCTAGTCTTGACGATGTCCATCCATCCTTTGAAAACTGAAACGATTTCCACTATTAAGTAGGCATGTACGTCCCTATCTATCGAGTACCTATTACCATGACCTTACCTATGACTTTGCCTCTGCAAAACACACGTTAGTCATAGTAATCAACATTGTCATTAATCACCGAAATCACTAGGGGCCTAGATGCTCTTTCAAGTATCCCTCTGACGATGGTCCGAGGAGGTTTGTTATGCTCTACTTGATGTGTTCTAGATGAAGCTCATAGGTTCTCAGTTGGGTTTTTGCTTCCCTAGTGTTGATGGCCAGAGATGATGACACTATTGGGATTTGGGACCTATGTTTTTCAAGCTCTTTCTTTATCCTAGCATTGTCATGGGCGGTGTTGGCTGGAGGTTGTTGGGATTTTGGCTGTCAAGGTTGTGTTCATCAATGTTTACCGCGTTATGGAGCAAGGCATACAGTAGAAATAGTTTTGTGCTTGAGGTTTCACAAGGAGGGTTGTTGCTCTTCCTTCCATTCTATAGGCAGCAAGGGCAATTCCAAGCTCACGTGTGCACGGGGTGCATCCTCGGCCGATGAGTGTTTATTGTTTCTTTGATCTCGTTTTCAGAACGCTAAATCTGTATGTCACTCGAGTGATTCTCAAGTGTGCAGTACTCGATTCGTGAAGCGTCCGATCCACATGATGATGTGGTGGCGGTTGTCTGATCCTGCGGTGCTCGTGCCTGTGCCTCCTTCCTTTCTCCCCTTCGGCGGCAGCTGTGGCCAACAGATCTTTCAGAAATGTTGTTGCAGCTCCTTCCAAAGCATGGTGTGCTTATCCTAGTAATAAAATTGATCGACAACAAGTAGAGAGGACATGTCTATTTAGAAGTGGGTTGGGATCCTTCCGTTTTGTTCACTTGAGTTTATCAGCCGAATCTATCAGTCATTCAGCAATGTTTTTCTCTCACAATAAATCAGCCAACACTACTTTCTGCCATGACTTATCAGCTTGTTTGTGCATTGCCTTAGTATGTTTTGTGACTTTAATATAGCCATGCATATTTGCTAAAAAAACATTCGGCTCAGTTAAACAGCCGGCCTCGTTGAGGACCATTCTGATATAAGAGTCTAAATGACGTGTTGTCTAGCTCTAAAATAGCTGAAAATCACTGTTTAGAAGAGTCTAAATGACGTGTTGTACGATTAGATTGCTTCAAGCTCAAATACAAAGCTATAAAACAATTTCAGGATGTTCGCTTGAGCTTATCTAAGCGAACAGGAGATAATATGAGTACCATGCCGGCAACAACTAACAAGTGGAGGGCTAACCACTCCGAGCAAATCATACATATATATGTCCAGACAGAATCTAGTAACCTATGCAGCGAAATATCTGAGTCAAGACAACAACATATCAAGAGAAACTGAACCGCTGGAAACTGGATTCTACACCTGAAACACAGCATCATCATCGCAATAATACTTGGCGAATGATTTACAGAAAATGTAGCATTGATACGAAAGCTGTCTGATCATAGACCAAGCTTTCTTCTCAAGATAGATTAGTAAAATGAACATCTCCAGACCTAAGCGACTTAGACAATCATTGAATAGTTCAACAACTAGACATAAATTGACACGACTGATTCGTGCAAACCCCTACAGCACCTCACACCGTGTTAGGCCTGTCAGTCAGCAACCAAGAGGTCGGGTTGATCAGCCTACAAAATAACATCCCACCTATGTATCCAGCTATGTACTCCATCAACTGCATCTGCAAAATAAATTTAGCTTTAGTAGCAGATAAACAGTTTTCTTGCAATCAGAATTATGCAAATATTCCAAAGGTATAACTAGGATTATCTGAATACAGGCTTTGAAAGAGTTGTTTTCACTAGAGTTGGTAACAGAAAATAAAAATGTTAGTAGAGAGTATTAAAATGAGCTGAAAGATGTTAATTTGGCTCTTAAAAAAGCATAACATAACTAAGAGCACATGTATTGTGCTTGTCACTACTTGCAATATTCAGATGCTGTACCATGTGCAAGAAGCAAATTTTGTTTTCTTTGAGCTTTATTCAGGCATGTTATCATCACTAATTATATGGTTTTTGCCTTTTGGGGAATCTATACAAGTAAATTACTCCAAGAAAAGGCTCTAATAAGAACCTACCTTTTTGGCCAGCGATTTTACTGAAGCAAATGAGAATTACTACAAATAGTTTTCATCAAACACAAAATTGCTATGGTTTGTAGAAATGTATAGAAACAAAGTAGTGAGAAGTCACAGCAGCACAAATCTAACTGAAAGAAGTGATAGACTAGTAAATTTTCAGCTGGAAAATGGTTACTAATCAAGCAACAAGTGATGCAACAATTCAAGATTATGTAGAACAAATGAATGATCAGCAAAATGCACCACAAAAACAAGTGTCATGCAACCACATTTTGCTTTAGACACAAGATATCCCCCCAGACTTATTCATGTAGCGAACCAAGACTAGCCCATTTGGTATAGAGCACAAATTCAGGTGCTTTTAGAACCCCCCATGGTTACCCTCCAAAAGAAAAAAGATACTCATGGTGCTAAAGTTATCCCCAAATGCTTTCAGAAGACTCTTCAACTCCATATATATGGAGTATCACACTAGTTAAGGCACAATTCAAAGATTTAGGCAAATTCCATGACTGGTAGCTGGAACTCTGGAAGGTACCAGAACATCACACTGAAAGACTCCTTAAAAACAATTTTGCTATCATTATTTTTTGATAATAAAAACATTGTTTCCTGCACTGCCTGATATCTCCTATCAGATTCTACCTAATTCAAGCCTGATCAGGCAACCTGGAACAAGCAGCGAATCCAGACCTAGGCATCCGGAATCCAACGCCTAGATTTTCTGCCTGGACCAGGCAGAATGGACAAGGTCAGTACAAAACAGGCCCAAAGTTCCCATATAATCCATTATTTTGAACGCCTTGGCTACTTGCCCTAGATGTAATATTTTTGTTTCTTTTTCAGCATTCAATAAATACTAGATGTCCTACATGTAGCAGATAAACCCATGATGAAGAGCAAGGTGCCCAGTGCTTTAACTGACAAGGGGCCAACCAACCATGGGACCCAGGTGGAAGACGTGAATATGTTCCAGGAGTCTGGACAGTGAGAGCAAGAAAGAAAATGGAGAAAATAAAGAAACATAACAGACAGGAAAGGAAGGTTTCTTCCTCGTGTTATCTAAATCATCTAACCTCTGATTTCCTTTTTTTTTTGCTACTCACGTCGTCAGATTTGATATCAACAGCGACCATGGGTGTGACAGGTGGCATCAGAGGCTCGTCTTCTTCGACATGGCCATTTGGGCGGCAACTCCTTTCTGGTGTGGCGACAAGCAGTCCGTCACAGATTCCTTCAGCCTTGATTTGTAATCTCTTGGCAGACGATTGATTATGGTTTTTCCTCCATTCGAGTGCATTCCTGCATTCCTCTAATTCCATGTTTGTGATTGTTTCGGCCTGAGGGCGATTGGTCGTGCTTGGTTTTGGATCAGAGAAAGATGGACAAAGCACAACTCCACACAAGACCTAATCTAGACAAGCATGAAAATCTGAATGTTCTCGAGAAAAAAGTACTGCCCACATTATGCATGATGTAGAAATGATATATCATAGATAAAGGAGGTGTTGAAGTAACAGTAGATTTCCCATGCAGTGAAGAGGGACTTGTAATGTTCAGACCTCACCAATGGCATATAGTTAGAATTTGCCGAACAGCGCAAGCCAAAGTGGCGACACGTGACAAAATGAAAGAAGAGTACAACCAAATGGCTTAGCTGCACATGGAAATACGGATTTGGCAGGTAGGTCAAAATGCCCCAAATGGGATGTGATCCAATATTATAATTAACAAATTGCTTCAGGTATCGTAAATTGTTGCGCGCTTTCCATCTTAACTCCTTGTGAAACTGATACGTTAAGCTTTAGCAGGCTTTGTATTAGAACTTCAATGTGTTGGGCCCTGGGGGGAGGGGAGCAGACAAAGGACAGGGAGTTAGCTTGGTTCTTTCTATCTTAATGCCTTGCAAATCTGGTATGCAAGATGAGATTGGGCCTGTTTGGCAGGGCTCCGACTCTAGCTCCTCTGGAGAAGTGGCTTCTTCGGTGAAGTTGAAGCACTTTCGAAAATGTTTGGCAAAAGAGCTCTGCATTTTCAGAAATGAATAGAATATATCTAATGTTCATGTTGCCCCTAGATATTACTGTTTTTATGAACTTGATTTTCTCTAGTTTTTTTCATTTGCTTTTTTACTGTATAATTCATAAGAAAAAGACATTATTATATATTACTATAAATTCTCGACTTGGTTTGAACTTGTGCGTGGTGGCCGGAGGTCCAAGTATGTAAACATGTATTGCTCCATATTTCTTCTTTTATTTTTCTAAGGGAAAATGAGTGACCATGACATCACCTGATCCTCACATCGCGCTCTGCATCCACAGATGTGGGAAGCGCAAGCACCAGTCGAGATCAGACAGCCAGGACCATGCTCGTGCCTGTCACGGCCGAGCCTTGTAAGTCCATCCCATCCTAGCTTACAATGTGGCAGCACTAGGTCCATCCATTGCCTCCTGGTCGGCCAACCTCTGCCGAGTCGTTGGCCTCTGCATGGCTCTACTCAGAGAGAGGAGAGGTTCACGCGCGGCAGAGGAGGACACAGGAGTTCTTTGCTTGTGCAACCCTCGACCAAGTGGAGTGCCAGTGCCACAATTTTGCACTTCGTCCGGCCTTCGCAAAAAACGACTCTGCCTTCACCCTGTCTCGCCCGCAAAGCTGCAAGAGACCGTTTGGTAGAGTTTCAACTTTCAATAGGAGCCAGAGTAGAAGCCCTTTCTGGTGTGCTCCCATAGGGGCACTAAACTTTCGTGGACATTGTGTTAGAACATCAAATTAGGGGACAAAGAAAAGTAATAGTAAATCAAGCTAATAGAGGGCATGGGCACCACATAAGACTTTCAACGCTGTATTCAGGTGGATTTTTTTTGTTATTTTGGTATAGATATTCTATTTGATTGGTAATGCTTACTTCTATCACGGATAAGTTGCCTGAATGTGTAGGAAGCATAGAGCAAACCAAAACTATATAACTGGAACACTTATCCCATAAATAAAATAGGGAACAAATTGGCACTGATCTCATTCTCCACCAAAGCCAACCCCACATCAAACAAAGAGAACAAAAAGAGACAGCAACAAAGACAACACACACAACAAAGAGGGAGAAATCACAGCCATGTGGCTTATCTCAACATTATGGAGGATGGAACTCCCTGCATGGGAAGTTGGCAACTCAGATAATAAGTGGTGGACACCAAAAGGTGAACTGCCAAAATGTGGAGACAGTGGGTCTATTGTGAACCCATTAGGAAAACAAACTCGATGGTTGGCTGCCATACAATAGAGGGCACGCCATAATTATCCATCGAATAGAAGACATGTCAAGAAAACAAACTAGATGGTTGACTGCCATACAGAGAGCACACCAAAATTGTCAATGGAATAGAAGGCATGTAAACCATAATATAATTTGCCTTGTATTTTCAATGCTGCAACGTCCAACCAAGTACCAACCTTCCAAAGTCAAATGACTAAGCCAATATTGTCCATCAGGGAGAACCCAAGGCAACATACAAGCACAAAGTCCATTTTTTTATTAATAAATAACAAAGGTTTGATGTATAAAGGATTCCCCCACACAAGTAGAACCTCCAAATGCCTAAACATGATTGATGGATTTATCATACACCATATACGAACATCTCAAATAACTACACAGCTTGTATAGTTGTGCACATGTAACACATATACAGCATAATAGATATGCATACTTGACTAGTTCTTTCAAACACTGCAACCAGATCCAACAGCAGTACTCTGTTCAGGTATCTATATTTAAAGCAGGTCTCTTTTGCCAAATCGTAAACTACAAGGCATGTTTTAAACAAAAAAAATGTGTGATTCAAGTCTAATAGGACTACAGGAGTACTGGAACAACCATGCAACCAATGACCTTGACCTAAACCACATGATGCACGAAGTGGACAATAAACTTTTAGCACCAACAATTGATTGTTGGCTTGAAATGTTCATGCTTGATTGGGAAAATACACAAATGAGTTTCACACTCTTTGGCTTAAATTTAATTATGCCACGTATGCCAAATTAGCTCATGGAATTCTTCGTTATCTTCATGCTGATTGGATGCTAACTTGTTGAAAATCCAATTATAAATTCAATATTCTGCTTATCCATATAGACTACCTAGGCATTCACCTGCTAGACTAGACACCACCCAATCACCTAACTACGTTTACAGTAGATGGTAGAACTGGCATGACAACGAAACCAAACCATAAACACAATTCTACTTGACAAGAAGAGTAAACCAGACAGGCATGTAATCGGTTTGCTTTTTGAATGAACAAAAAATATATGGGGGAGCATGCCGACCAACTAATTTAAGCATAACTTTGTGACTTATTCAATAATAAACTCATGATGAATAAAAAATGCAACTCAATTATCCATTGCAAGCTGAACTCTTGAAGATTGACACCTATTCTACACACTAATATTGTGATACAGAAACTTGAGCTCAATAGCTCCAGAAACAAACACCTGCCATATGTTATGTATGAACGTGTCATGGCCTATTGAAAGCTAGAGCTCTATATTCTGGAAGGAAGAAAGACAACCAAACAGAAAGAAGAAAGACAACCAAACAGTTCCACTTTGTAAACAAAAGAAGACTAGATAATCCTTGCAAAGAAAAAGGCAAGATAAGCATGGTGTAACTATGAAAATGAAAATTTAGCCAATAACCAGAAGACTCCAAAGAAGGAAAAATTCTGTAAGAAAAATGTTAATTTTCCTTCAAACAAATACATACTACAAAATATTGCATGGTAAATGTAAAAAAAAAGAGTGACATAGCCTAACTTCTTAAAAGTATGCCAAATTTCATACGCCTGTGCACTTTGAGACGAAACTTGCCTACTATACCCATTGAGGCTACAGGAAGGGAAAGAGACTAAATTGTCAAGACAATCAAACCTCAAGACTTGAGAGTAAAACAAACAAGCATGGTGATTTTGGATAACTAAATCCCAATAATTAATAGTCAACCGAGCATGCCAATTTCCGATGCAAGTTTAACAGCATTAGCAGCTTAATCCAATTGTAAACTGATGATAAGCAAAAAAAACAGTCTAATTAGTCCAAGCAATTGAAACAACAGAAGTAAATCGATCTGTCTCACAGATCACAGAGAATGGTAAAATCTGTACCCAAGCTAAGGCCCTAGGCCTTTGATGGCATCGATGAGGAGGCCATAGACCTCCTTTTCCAGATCATGGCGGCGCATCTGCATGCGCATATCTGCCTCAAGTTGTCGCCTCCATTTGACCTCGGCCACACTAGCCTCCTGTGGCCCAAGCATCGCCAACCCCTTCTCCAGCGACACACCTGACATGGTCTGCCCGTTGAGCCTCCAGTACTCTCCAAGCACCTCCTTGACCATAGGAAGCTTGACGGCCCCCTCCCTATCCCCGCCGACGATTCCCTCGTCGGCGTCATCCTCGTCGGCCTCCTCAGCCACCGCGATGGCGTTCTCTTCAGGGCGCGCGAGCTCGGCGCCCCAAAGGGCCGCGCCCAGGTCGCGCAGCCGGTGCTCGTGCGCGGTGCTGGATTCGCCCGGCACCGAGTGCTGGAACTTGCTCTTGAGGCGCTTGAGCTTGTAGTACACCTTGGCCTGGTCGAGGTGCGGCGCGAGGGAGTCCTTAATGGACTCGAACAGTTCGCCCATGTCCGGGAGGCGCGGCGCGATGCCGGTGCGGTCCTTGAAGGCGACCGCGCCCGTGAGCAGCGCGACCTCGTCGGCCTCGGTCCAGAGCTTCTGGACGGCGCCCGCACTGCCACGGCCCCCGCCGCCGGCAGACGGGGCCGCGGCGGCGGCGGCGGAGGCGGAGGCGGCGGCCGCGACCGAGGCCATGGCCGTGGCGAGCGTGGCGGAGTCCGGGAAGGAGCGCGGCTTGGGCTTGCGGTCGCTCTTGCGGGAGGGCGCGGCGCCGGCGGAGCCGTGGTCCGCGGCCGCGGCGCGCTCGCGGCGGGAGCTAGGGTTAGGGTTCGGGGAGGAGCGGCGGCGGTCCCGGGAGGAGCGGCCGCGGGACTTGGAGCGGGAGGTGCGCTTCTTGGAGCGCGGGGTGGAGGGGCGGAGGCGCGCGGCGGCTGCGGAAGCGGCGGCTTCGTCCATGGCGTGCGGGGACGGCCGCTTGGAGGGCATCGGCGGCGTGCGGGCGAGGGCTCGGGACGCGGGCGATTCGAATTTCGGGGGCTCGCGAAATCGGGAAGGAGATGGGGAGGGAGCCGACGCGGAAGAGGGGAAGAGGAGTTCAGTGGGCAGCGGCGCAGCGCAGGCAGGCAGGCAGGCAGGCTGCGCTCCGGAGTCGGGAAGGGAGCGCGGCGTGGCGTGGCGTGGCGCGCGTGTCGAGTTGCGTGCAGACAGCGAGCCTGACAAGGGTGCGGTTTCTTCGTGCGTTTCGCGACGCCGTCCCCCGGTGTCGCTCGCGCTGCCGTGCCCGCCTTCCACTTCCAGAGCCTGCGCCGTGCGCTGCGAGCGTGACATTGCACGGCCACGGTGCATCCTGCCGCTGGTGCCGGCCGTTGTTTGATTGAAACGCAGGATTTGTTTACATGCGAAAAAAATTTGGATTTCGCTACTATAGTATTTTTTTATTTGTTTATGACAAATATTGTCCAATTATGGACTAACTAGGATCAAAAGATTCGCCTCGTGATTTACAGGTAAACTGTGCAATTAGTTTTTATTTTCTTATATATTTAATGTTTAATACATGTGCCGAAAGATTCGATGAGACGGGAAATCTTGAAAACTTTTTGATTTTCGGAGTGAAACGAGACCTTCGAGTCAGTCTGCAATTTTAACGGCATCTGCAATTTTCCCCTACTGTACTACTGCTAGTTGGATAACATAACACTGGCAGCAGGCCAGGCCTGCTCTGAAGTCCACGATGACCAGAGTTGCCATGGCCTTGTTTAGTTCTGAAAAGTGAAAACTTTTCGGTACTGTAGCATTTTCGTTTGTTTGTGATAAATATTATTCAATCATGGACTAACTAGGATCAAAAGATTCGTCTCGTGATTTACAGCTAAACTGTGTAATTAGTTTTTATTTTCGTCTATATTTAATGTTTCATGCATATACCACAAGATTCGATGTGATGGGGAATCTTGAAAACTTTTTGGTTTTCAGGGTGAACTAAACAAGTCCCATGGCTCGCTACACGGTCCTTGGTGCCTGCGCTGGAGTTGCGTGACCGTGATGGAGCCGTGCATTGCCGGGGCAAAAATATCCTAGCCCAGCCGGCCAGCACGATTGAGATCGATGGCCCATGGATGATTGATCCCACCCCGCTTATCTTATCTCACCCGTCGCGCGCAGAGCCCCACCACCAAGTACACCATCGATGTCTGCCACCGAACCGGCAGCCGGCCTGGCCTCCGATGGCTATGACCGCCGGCGCGAGCTGCTGCAAGCGTTCGACGACACCAAGGCGGGCGTGAAGGGGCTCGTCGACGCCGGCGTCACGGCCATCCCAGCCATCTTCCGCCACCCCCCGGAGTCACTCGAGGCGACCTCGTCCCCACCGCCCACCGACGTCGTGGCCAGCGCCGGCACCATCCCGGTCATCGACCTCGCAGCTGCAGCACCGCGAGGAGAGGTGGCCAGCCAGGTGAAGCGCGCGGCCGAGACCGTGGGGTTCTTCCAGGTGACCAACCATGGCGTGCCGCGGGAGCTCATGGCCGGCGTGCTCGCCGGGGTGAGGCGGTTCAACGAGCAGCAACCGGAGGTGAAACGCCGGTTCTACACCAGGGACACTGCGCGCAAGGCGAGGTTCTGCTCCAATTACGACCTCTTCCAGTCGGCCGCCGCCAACTGGCGCGACACCCTCTTCTGCGAGCTCGCGCCGGACCCGCCGCGGCCAGAGGAGCTCCCGGAGGCTGTCAGGTATGAACACACACGCAGGCACACTAATCCCCGGAGTATGCACTACTGAATCTCTGTCTGATCCATGGCGAACGAAAAGGGGCGTGATGCTGGAGTACGGCGACGCGGCGACGAAGCTGGCGCTGTGGGTGTTGGAGCTGCTGTCGGAGTCCCTGGGGCTGGCGAGCGACCACCTGCGCGAGATGGGGTGCGCGCAGAGCCTCAACGTGGCGAGCCACTACTACCCGCCGTGCCCGGAGCCGCACCTCACCCTCGGCACCAGCAGGCACGCCGACGCCACCTTCGTCACCGTCCTCCTGCAGGACGGCACGGGCGGCCTGCAGGTGCTCCTCGACCGCGGCGGCTGGGTGGACGTCCCTCCCCTCCCCGGCGCTCTCATCGTCAACATCGGCGACTTTCTTCAGGCATCCCACTCGATCTCGACACTGCCCGGGTCTCCATTCTGCTCGAAACTTATTGACTGTTGTCGCGCCTTGCTCGTGATGTGGATGCAGCTTGTCAGCAACGGCCGGTTCAGGAGCGTGGAGCACCGGGTCCTGGCGAACAAGAGCAGGGACACGCCGAGGGTCTCGGTGGCGTGCTTCTTCAACGCGGACGCCAAGAGATCTACGAGGCTTTACGGACCCATCACGGATGGCGGCAGTGCGCCGCTCTACAAGAGCGTCACGGCTAGGGAGTTCGTCGCGTACTCGTACAGCAAAGGTCTCGGCGGTCGCCCGCTTGAGCACTTCCGGTTGGGGGCAGAAGACTAGAGCATACTCCTAGAACAGCTGCGTAGTGCCGTAGTCAGTGATGCAAGTCCTGCATTCCAAATTGTAAATTATTCCATGAATCTTGAAGTAAGTTTGACCGAATTTATATGATAAAATAATAATTATTATAATACCAACTAAGTATCATTAGATCTTTTCTTAATTATATTTTCATAGTATACTCACTTTACGTTAAATTCTTAGTATTTCTCTCTATAATTTTGGTCAAACGTAAAAATGCTTTGACTCTTCAAAATTCTTGGAATGACTTACAATTTGAGATGGAGGGAGTATAATGGTATTTCATATAATTTGAGCAAGGTAAGAAATAAACTCAAGGCCTTGTTTGTTGTGCGGGTATAAACCCCTATACCCTTACGGCTAGACTTCGGCTAGGAAGCTTGGCCCATTACGAGACGAGTTCAAGGCTTGATTCGACAGCTTGGAGTTTTGCGCAAGGAAACAAGATGTGGAGATCAAGCAGGATTCTAGTCGGTTAGAATAGGAATTGATATCGAATTATCCATGACAATTGTAACCGACTAGGATTAGTTTCTAGATCTGTAACCCTGCCCTCCAGACTATATAAGGAGGGGCAAAGGACCCCCCTAGGACAAATTATCTCTCAACACAATCCAATACAACCAGACGCAGGACGTAGGTATTACGCCAACTCGGCGGCCGAACCTGGATAAAAAGCTTGTCCGTGTCTTGCGTCACCATCGAGTTCGTAGTTTGCGCACCGTCTACCGATAAACTACTACCGTGGGTATACCCCAAGGTAGACTGCCGACTAACTTTCGTCGACAGTGGCGCGCCAGGTAGGGGCTGTGCGTGCAACTTTTCCGGCGAACAAGATGGTCACGATCCCAGCTTCCGCGATCGTGCCCGAAGGCCTCACGTTCACCGTCGGCCAGATCACGTGGACGACGTGCAGCGGCGGCTTCACGACCACGGTTTCGAAAGAGATCCAGATCCAATCTGAGATCACGCCGTCTCCGACCACACGCATGACGGAACCAAGCGCCCGACCACCGTTCCCACTCTACAAGGGAAAGGAGATCGACTGCTCGGACCTTCTCCAAGCGTTTGATCGCGCTGACTCCAAGCTATTCGAAGTTTCCCGACTAATAGATGGAGTTCTGCGTCGGCCCGACCAAGCTGCTCCAGCGGATTTTTTCAAATCCCGCCGGCCAACTCGTGTCGCCACACACGAACGGCTGGGAACGTCTCTGACGATAACCTCAACCCCCTCAGGACGATCCGTCGAGCTCAAGAAGGAAGACTATCCTTGCGGCCTGAACAACTCGGCCTCTGTTTACTCACAGCACACACAATCCGTTTTCAGCAAGGCGGGTTGGTCGCCGACAAGGAACAATCATCACCACGTCAACATGGTGACAATCCGAGAACTACGGGACGGCCAGGTTTCCAGCACCAACTCAAGCACCGGCTCCGTCCCCACCGAGGTTATAAACACCGAAGACGAGGACTACGACCTGGATTTTCCTTCACCCCCTCCGGGTTTCGACCGATTCCCGATATTTCCCCCCCGGCGAGGGGATATTGTGTTCAATGTCAGCGCCGACGAACCGGTCGTTGATGGAGAAACAGATGACCAGAGGCAACTCCGCGAACAGCGTAACGCCGATCGCGCCCGACGACGTGCGGACGAGCAACAACAAATGCCACCAAATAATCTCAACGATGCCTTTGACATGGTCGGGGACCAGCCAGTCTACAAAACGCCAAGCGCCAACGTGGCTGTCGCCATGGCTAACCTAGATCGGCTTCCTGATACCCCCGAATGCCAGGGAGTCCGGACCAGCACCCGAGCACATCTGATCGCCGCAATGGGACAGACAGCCACTCTGCTCAAGAGAGTCCAGGACGTCTCTTATACGGAAGCCGCCTCCGACCAGACTAATCGTAGCCGGGCCTCACCCAGCAGGCGTCACCGCAGCCGCTCCCCCGACAACCGTCGAGGGGACTCACGGCGCGACGATGGTGGTCGGGACGCCGATGGCCGCCACAAGCAGAACCGCGTACGCGGCCAAGAAGAAGATCAACACAGGGATCTCCGCCACAACATCCCTTCCAAAGATGCCCGGGACCGCATCAACAGGCGCGCCGCAGAGAGAGCAGTCCACGAAAACCTGCGCCGCATCGAGTACGATGCAACGCACGGTCCTCCGGGCCTAAGACAGTTCTCCTCACACCTCCGCCAGGTCGTGTGGCCCCGCAATTTCAAGCTTGAAAAACTTAAAAAATACGACGGCAAGGAAAATCCAGAGAACTGGATCACCCTCTATGAAATCGCCGTCCGATCAGCGGCAGGGGATGAGCACGTCATGGCTAACTACTTCCCCGTAGTTCTCGACCAGGCTGGTCATCAGTGGCTTCTCGGCTTGCCCGAGGACTCCTTCGACTCTTGGGAAGAGCTACGCCAGGCTTTCATCGACAACTTCATCGCCACATGCGAGCAGCCTGGAAACAAGTATGACCTTGAAAGGATAAGGGACAGGAAGAACGAACCTCTGCGCGATTACATCCGACGATTCTCGGATATGCGCCTCAAAATCCCGAAGATTTCTCATGACGAGGCCATCTCAGCCTTCATCAAGGGCCTGCGTTTCCACGAAGCGCTGAGGAACAAGCTGTTGCGTAAGCGTCCAACAACGGTAGCAGAGCTCCTCGCCACGGCCAAAAATTACGCCGATGCCGACGACGCAGAAAAACTAATCCGAGACGATGCGAGAGGTCCCGACCAGCCTCCCCGGCGAGATGACGGTCGTGGTCGCTACGACAGCAGAAATCACCGCCGCTCCGACAACCGCGATCACCGAGAGGGTTGGGATCGGCGGCGCGACAGCCGCGACGACTTCAGAGGAAAGCGCCCTCGCGACTACGACCACGAAGTAAATACGGTCAAACGTCCCAATGGACGACGGGACTACCAAGAAGACTACAACAAAACGTTGAAGGGACCATGCCAACTACACCCAAAGTCCAATCATACCATGAAAGAGTGCCGCGTCCTCAAAAGTATCTATACATGGCGGGCCACCCAAGACGACTCCGCCAAGAAAAATAACAAGCGCGACGGGCACGACCACGAAGATGAGGATGAGGACCAAGATAGGGACCCCCGACACCAATACGTCAGCCCCACTGACGTGGTCCACTCCATTTTCGGGAGCAAGGTCTCCACTGAGTCCAAGCGAGAAAGAAAGCTGTTAAAGAGAGCCTGCCTCAACATAGACAGCACGGACGGGCTGATCGCAGACCCGAAATTTCCCACGTGGTCCCACAGGGAGATCTCGTTCAGCAGGAAGGACCAGTGGACCGCTATCCCAGAGCCGGGTCGTTTCCCCCTGATTCTTGACCCCTGCATCAACAGCATCAGATTCGAGCGCGTGCTCGTGGATGGGGGAAGCTCCATCGACATCCTCTTCCGCAACAGCCTGCCCGCCCTCAAGATATCCCCGGCACAACTAAAACCTTACGACGCCCAATTCTGGGGGGTTTTGCCAGGTCAAAGTTCCGTGCCTCTCGGACAGATAACATTGCCTGTCCAATTCGGCACACCCGACCACTTCCGGACGGAGTTCATCAACTTCGTAGTCGCGGATTTCGACGGGACCTATCACGCCATACTGGGCCGCCCATCGCTGACAAAGTTCATGGCAGTCCCGCACTACTCATACCTAGTCCTTAAGATGTCCACGGAGAAGGGTGTCCTAACCGTCAGAGGCAACGTCTACACTGCGTACACCTGCGAAGAAGAAAGCTTCAAGATCACCGAGGCAATTGACCTCTCAATCCGCATGGCGGAAACAGCAAACCAAGCCGCACAGCTGCCTCCCGACCAGCTCCGATTACCCGAACAGGCGACAGCCAGGAAGAACTCAAAATCCAAGGAGTACAAAGAAGTGCAGCTGGTCGAAGGCAACCCCGAGAAGACAGCCCTCATCGGGGCCAACCTGGATCCAAAATAGGAATACGCGCTCGTCAGGTTTCTAAGGGACAACGTGAGCGTTTTCGCATGGAAACCCGCAGACATGCCCGGTGTCCCACGAAACCTGATCGAGCACTCCTTAAATGTCTCGAAGACCGCAAGACCAATCAAGCAAAAACTGCGACGGTTCGCTCGTGACAAAAAGGAGGCTATTAGGACAGAAATAACACGGCTTCTAGCAGCCGGATTCATAAAAGAAGTGTATCACCCCGATTGGCTCGCCAATCCGGTTCTTGTACGCAAAAAGAATAATGAATGGAGAATGTGCGTTGATTACACTGATCTCAACAAACACTGTCCTAAAGATCCTTTTGGTCTCCCTCGCATCGACGAGGTGGTCGACTCAACGGCCGGATGCGAACTCCTCTCCTTTCTAGACTGCTACTCTGGTTATCACCAGATCTCGCTAAAGGAAGAAGATCAGATCAAAACATCCTTTATCACACCCTTCGGCGCATACTGCTACACGACCATGTCTTTCGGACTCAAAAACGCCGGAGCCACTTATCAAAGGGCCATCCAGCAATGCCTCCACGACGAGATTCGTGATGACCTCGTCGAGGCCTATGTGGACGACGTGGTCGTAAAAACAAGGGACGCGAGCACCCTAATCGACAACTTAGACCGAACCTTCAAGGCACTTAATAGGTACAAGTGGAAGCTCAACCCCAAGAAATGCATTTTCGGCGTTCCTTCCGGTCTACTGCTCGGCAACGTTGTCAGTCGCGACGGCATACGACCAAACCCTTCAAAAGTAAAGGCGGTACTCGACATGCGACCACCGAAGAACGTAAAGGATATCCAAAAGCTAACAGGATGTATGGCCGCCCTCAGTCGCTTCATCTCAAGGCTAGGAGGAAAAGGCCTCCCTTTCTTCAAACTGTTAAAAGCGTTGGAAAAATTTTCTTGGACAGAAGAAGCCGACACCGCATTCAACCAGCTTAAGACCTTCCTCACTTCACCACCTGTCCTTACAGCGCCTCAGCCCAATGAAGACCTACTCCTTTACATTGCTGCAACCGACAGGGTTGTCTCCACGGCAATAGTGGTCGAGCGAGGTGAACCAGGTCACGCCTACAAGGTCCAGAGACCAGTTTACTTCATAAGTGAAGTCTTAAACGAGTCCAAGGCCAGGTATCCACAAATACAGAAGCTCATATACGCCATTCTAATAACGTCAAGAAAGCTGAAGCACTACTTCGACGGCCATCGAGTCCAGGTAACAACCAGTTTCCCTCTCGGGGACATCCTGCGCAATAAAGACGCCAATGGCAGAATCGTGAAATGGGCAATGGAATTATGTCCATTTTCCCTGGAGTTCCAGAGTCGCACCACTGTCAAGTCTCAGGCCCTGGTCGATTTCATTGCTGAATGGACGGATCTCAACGAGCCTTCCGTTCCCGATGTCTCAGACCACTGGTCAATGTTCTTTGACGGGTCCTTGAACATCAACGGTGCCGGCGCTGGGATACTGTTCGTATCACCCAACAAGGACAAACTGTGTTACGTCCTTCGGATCCTTTTTCCGGCGTCAAACAACGTCGCCGAATACGAAGCATGCTTGCATGGCATAAGACTAGCCGTCGAACTGGGAGTCAAGCGCCTCTATGTTTATGGCGACTCCGCTTTGGTCATCAACCAGCTCAACAAGGAGTGGGACGCAACCCACGAGAAGATGGATCTCTACTGCAAAGAAATTCGCAAATGGGAAACCAACTTCTACGGCATAGAGTACATCCACGTGGTCCGGGATAAGAACCAAGCAGCAGATGCGTTGTCGAAGTTAGGCTCATCTCGGGCCCAGATCCCGCGGGGTATTTTCGTCCAGGACATCCACGAGCCGAGCGTAGGCTCCTCCCTGGTCGACAAGCAGCCCACCGAGGCAATGCTCATAGACGACGCCACTCCGACAACCGGTGGGCATGACTGGCGTACCCCGTTCATCAAATACATATCGGACGGGACAGGCCTTCAGGACAAAACAGAGAACGAGCGCCTCATTCGACGATCAAAGAACTACATCCTGGCCGACGGCAAACTCATGCGGAAAAACGCAAGCTCCGAAGTACTGCTCAAGTGCATACCCCAAGATGATGGTATCAAGCTCTTAGAGGACATACATGCTGGATCCTGCGGCAATCACGCCGCATCCAGAACGCTGGTCGGAAAGGCTTTCCGAGCAGGTTTTTATTGGCCAACCGCGGTCGGCGACGCAGAAAAACTGGTTCGACATTGTGAAGGATGCCAGTTTTTTGCTAAGAGGACCCACGTACCTGCCCACGAAATTCAAACCATCCCGTCGTCTTGGCCCTTTGCTTGCTGGGGGCTTGACATGATCGGGCCATTTAAACCAGCCCCGGGCAATTTCAAGTTTGTTTTCGTGTTAATCGACAAGTTCTCCAAGTGGATTGAATACATGCCTCTGGTCAAGGCAACCTCCGAGAAGGCTGTGGAGTTCCTCAATCAAATCATACACAGATTTGGCATCCCGAACAGCATAATCACCGACCTGGGCACTCAGTTTACTGGCACCGCTTTTTGGGACTTCTGCGATGACAGAGGCATAGTCATAAAATACGTGTCAGTGGCACATCCACGTGCCAATGGTCAAGTGGAACGTGCTAACGGAATGATCGTTGACGCCCTAAAGAAAAGGTTGTACACCGAAAACGACAGAGCACCCGGTCGATGGATGAAAGAATTGCCGGCAGTGGTCTGGGGCCTCCGAACTCAGACCAGTCGAAACACAGGGGTGTCTCCCTACTTCATGGTGTACGGTGCAGAGGCGGTCCTGCCGTCTGACATACACTTCGGATCTCCTAGAATCGAACACTTCGACCAGGCGACCGCCGACAACGCCAGAGAACTCGAAATCAATTGCATGGAGGAAAAGCGTTTAGATTCTTGTCTCCGAACAGCAAAATATCTCGCGGCAGTCAGGCGATACTACAACAGGAACGTCAAGGACCGTTCCTTCGTGGTCGGCGATCTGGTACTTCGATGGAAAACAAGCCAGGAGGGAATGCACAAGCTATCCACTCCCTGGGAAGGACCCTTCGTGGTGACCGAGGTCACACGACCTACGTCCTACAGATTGGCATACCCAGACGGCACGCGAGTGCCTAACTCTTGGCACATCGACAAACTGCGACGTTTCTATCCATAAAGTTTTAATA
Source organism: Sorghum bicolor (assembly GCF_000003195.3). Taxonomy (NCBI): domain Eukaryota; kingdom Viridiplantae; phylum Streptophyta; class Magnoliopsida; order Poales; family Poaceae; genus Sorghum; species Sorghum bicolor. Next base: position 6,731,753 of record NC_012879.2, on the reverse strand, counting down.
ACTTTCCTTTGTAAGTATCTTATAATTGTTGATAATGAAATTCTCTATTTTTTGCCTGTACCTTGTCGCACACAGCACTCGGAAAACCTCCTGCAATGGATGCTCTTAACGACTACCAAGACGAATACGGTGACACGTCACTCAGATATTCTTACAGCGCTCAAAATAACAGTCATGACAAAAAGCAAACTTTATTACAAACTTTACATACAAAGTTTACAATAAATACCCTGACGGGCAGACACTAGTCTATTTCTACAGACTACTCTATTGGCCTAGCTGCTCGGGCTGATCACCCGCCTGGCCCTGCTGCCCGGACGAAGGGGTCGGGGCCACCGGCGCCTGGCTGGTCGAGACCGCAGGCGTCGACCGCCCATCTCCCGCAACGGACGCGCCCGACAACTCCCTGGCCGACCTATCTGAGCTCGGCTGGTCGGGGGGAGTGGCCGTTCCGCACAGATTGATGTCGCCGATCACTGTCGACGACAAGTCCAGCAGACTACCCCGAAGCTCGTCCGCTTCCTGTGGACCGACTTCCTTCGGGTACCCCTTCTCCAGCCTGCTCAAGTCGACCAGGGGGTAGTGGGCGCGCACCATGCTGAGGACGTGCGCGCCGGCAAACTCCCCGGCGTCCTTCACGAACTGATGGAGCCAGTCCCACGCCCGTTGCGCCTTCTCGACCGGGGTCAACTGCGGCGCGCGGGGCTGGCTCTCCGGGAGCTCGGGACTGATCAGGTCTAGGACCGGGGACACTCCTTTCCAGATCCTGCAACAGTTGACCTTCCAGGAGTCCCGGTCCTTGATCAGATCATCCAGGTGCTTCTTGGCGTTCACCTTGAGCACTGCAAACGAAACAAAGCGTTATTTTCGGCATACCAAACAAACAAAGGGGCGACAAGCAGCAGCTAACAAGGCGGCACCCATTACCAGATAATTCCCGGTCCTTTCGACCCAGTTCCTCTCCTGCTCGCCGCCCGGACTCCAGCGCACCGGCGAGCTGTTGGCTGAGCTGCTCCTTCTCTTGTCGGAGGCGCGCCACCTCCTCCTCCAAGTCTGCGTGAATCATAAACTGGTCAGTAAAGCAAACTACACAAGTACGCAAAGCTGCTCGAAGCGTGTGACTAACCTTCTCGCTGCCGGTACTGATCGGCCAAGCGACGAGTGAGGTCGAGACGACGCTCCTCTTGGGCACTCATCTCGGCCACCTTCTCCCCGACTTCCGACCGCAGCCGGTCTACCTCTGCGGCAAGGGCCTTGTTCTCGGCCACGACGCCTTCTATCTGGTCAAAGCACCGTTTCCGGTACTTTGCCGTTTTCATTGCGCCCTACAAAGCGAGCATATAACGACCATGCAAGACAAGGCATAGAATGTACAGCAGTACAAAAAGCCGCTTACCTTGACTTCGTCGACGAGGCGCTTGGCCGCGCACTCCACCCTGGCGGCCTCCTCGGTCTCGGCGAGCTCCTCATGCCCGATAAAATGATCCCCGCGTTGGCGCCACACATAAACGTGTTGGCGGCCATCACGGGGACGACCTTCAATCTCCTCCACCTCGTCATTGGAGGCCGCCCGGGTTTCCTCCTCCTGCGCTGCGTCACCCCCGGTGGTGGTCCCAGGTATTACTGGCCCTCGGACCAGACCTGGGGAGCCTGCAGCCGAAGAGGTTCCTGCTCGGGGCGGCGTGGGGACTTCACCCCCCCCCGCCAGGAGGAGCGGTCGGGGATCTTCCCTCCTCTTCTGTGGAGCCAGCTGGGGGAGCCTCTTCAGCCCTGGTCGGGCTGCCTGTCGTAGTTGGTGCCGCGGTCGGGAGCCCCTCGGTGCTCCCAGGCGCGACTGCAGCTGTAGGCTGCTCTGTGGTCTGGGGGGCCGTATCTTCAGCAGCGCGGACAGGCTCGCCCGTCCCCTGGCTGGCAGCCTGGCCGGGGTCGACATCCGACGCCGCACTACAGGAACAAAAGTGTAATTTCAAAAAAAAAATCAAAGAGGAGTCCAAAATACGTAAGTCGGACACTTACAGGTCTGATCGACGGTGGGTCGCGGTATAACACTCCAAATTTTTGAATTTCAAATTTAGTTTAAATTTGATTTAATTTTGGCTCAATTTGAATTTTTGGGAAATATTAAATTAAATAAAATTAAAAATAAGGTAGAAAACTTGTTCGTATGCATTCATGCCGCTGCATCTATTTTTGTTTGATTTGTTTGCTGGTGCTTGTATTTATTTTGTTGGAGAAAGAATTAAATAGGAGAAGCAAATTGTTTCTGAAAAAAAAAAAAGAAAAGAAAAGGGGCAGCGCCTCCCCCTCGGCCCGCGACCGCGCGCGGCCCAGCCGCTCCCCCCTTCCCCTCCCCCTGCCCCTGCCCCCGCCTGGGCCGACTTCCGGCCCAGCACCCCGCGCCCCTCTCCTCTTGACCGAGTGGGCCGCGGCCCAGCTCGCCCGCGCAGCGCGCGCGCCCCAGCCCGCCTGCCGCCCCCAGCCGCTGACGCGTGGGCCCCGCGAGTGGGACCCACCGTCTTCTTCCACCTCCGGCCGTTTCGGAAACGGACGGCGCCGCCGCCTCGGTTTCCGCGCGCACACGAACCGAAGTTCGCTGCGCCCTATAAATAGCGCCGCCACTCGCCCTCGCGGGCCCCCCCTTCGCACCCCGAGCCGCCTAAAGTCCTAAAACCTAACTCGCGCCGCCGCTCTCGCCGAGTTCGCGCCGCCGCCGGAGCTCGCCGCCGTCGCGCTCCTCCTCGTGCTGCCGGGTTCGCGAAGGTGAGCCGCGCCCCGTCCTCGCCGCGTCGTGCCGACCCCGGTGGTGCCCTCGGCTTGCCCCGTCTCGCCCCATAGGGCCGTGCCCGCTACCTCGCCGCCGGCGGCCATGGCGCCACCGTCTCTACTCGCCGCGCCGCCGCAGCCCGCTGCTCGCCCGCCCCGCACGCGGTCCACGATGGACCGCGGCTGAGCGCCCGCGTGGCCGGTCCACCATGGACCCGGCTCACCGCCCCAGCGCCTCCTCCGGTCCACCATGGACCGGTGGACCGCCGCCCCTCCCCCGGTCCACAGCCCGCGCCATGGACCGGCCAACCGCGCGCCGCCACGTGGCCAGGCCGGCCACGGTCCCGCGCGCCCCCTGCTGCTTTTGCAGAAAAGCCCTCGGGCTTATTCAAAATTAACCCGCAGTCCAGTTATTTTAAAAATATTTAAGTTTATGCCCTTAGTTTTCGCAGTTTAACCCCTGGTTCGGTTAGAATTTATATATTTAATCCAAAATGAGTTTTAATTCAGTTTTAATTAGTTTTAATTACGAAAAATAGTTCAGTTTATCTACAGAAATGCCATTCAACTTGTTTTAGTCATAACTTTTGCATCGTAACTCCGATTTAGGTGATTCTGGTCGCTATGGTTTCGTTTCGTCGAGTAGAATACAGTAGTGCAGTTGCTTTTTGTTTTCGCATGCTTTGGTGTACTGTTTCTGATTAAGTTTGTTTGCTTGCATGTATTGTTCCTATGATTGATGATTGTCGCGTTTAGCCAACGAGACGTTCGTGAAGGAAGAGGTTCAGGATCCCGCGGAGTTTGAGCAACCCGACGTCGATCAAGGCAAGTGCAGACACCGTTTGATCATTTTGAACCTACTCATTAATGTCATTTACTTTATATGCATGTGTCCAATGAATGCAAACCCTAAGGACATGACTAGCTTTACTTATTATTCCTTGCTCACCTGGGGTTATGTATTTGGGTAGACTAGGCTATACTAGGTTTGCTTAGCTGCTCTACTCATCTTATACACATGCCTAAACAAGTATTAGTCTCTACTCAACTTGATGCTTAAATTGTGCTGAATCTTTGGTCACTGCGGTGATGGCGATGTTGGATGCTTGCGAGCATCGTGATGATGGTGGTGACAGGGGGAGCGGGTACCGTTGGTGGTCCGGTTTGCCGGGCGTACCCGTCTCTGCTCTCCGTAAGGACTTAGTCAGGGAGCGGCCCCCTGGGACTTACAGTGCAGCTCCAAGCTATATGGCTCTGGCTTGACTAATTAGCAGGACCTCCACTAGTAGGGTGTTACTTTCCGGGTAGGCGTGAGGAAGTAACTTGGGTAATGAATATTAAGTTGTCGGCTAATCGGTACGCCATGGCTATGGGTATCGATTGCCGAGCGCCCCGGCAAAAACTTGCGAGTGGCATCCTATTAGTTGGACCCTGTGAAAGGTCTCGTAGTGAGACCCTGCCTGCTCACTCTGGAAGTGTTTTGGGGAGTCGCGACCCCGGGCAAATGGGAATCACGACTTGGAGTGAACGTGCACACCTCTGCAGAGTGTAAAACTGATATATCAGCCGTGCTCACGGTCACGAGCGGCCCAGACCCTCACTTGATGAGCAAATTGGGTTCACTGGTTGCTAGGAGATGGACCTTGGCGAGGTTGCTACCTCGTGTTTTGGCGGAATGGCTATTCCGTGTTGGCAGGATTGCTATCCTGTGTTAATAATTGGGGTTAATCCCTGGACTTCTATAATTATTAGGATAGTCATTTAAAAGATGCTAATTACTACTTACCCTAATTAAGGGTTGGGGTTTATGCTACTCATATTTAGTAATAGGTTGTTCTAGTAATTGTTATAATTAAAAGCGATCAACTAAAATGCTACCGCAGTCAAACCAAGTCAGCTTTACCTTGTTTTAAGCCTTGCATGTCATTACTTTCCGTCTGTGCTTGCTGAGTTCGACATGAGCTCACCCTTGCTATAATCATTAAAGGTTGCTCGGACGATCAGGAGTACAATTGCGATTTCCCTGAGGACTACCCTGAGTCTCCTGGTTGTTAGGCTCGTGTGGTTCCACCGTCGACCTTCCTGTGGCAAGGTGGTCCTGCTACGTCGGCGTTTAGTTTTCCCTTTACTTATGGAACAGTTTAGTTTATGTTTCCCCTCCGCACTTTGATAAACATTTGGCTTGTAATAATGGTACTTCTACTCTCATTTATGTAATTCGTTTGAACACTGTGTTTTGTACCATTGATGATGTCGGTCCATGTGTGTGAATTCGAGATCCTGGCGCACATGTGATTTGGCACCCGAATGCTCTTTTACATCCGGGTGTGACAGAAGTGGTATCAGAGCCGTGTTGACCGTAGGATCACGCAGCCTAGTTAGAAACAGCCGTTTAGATTGTCCCTTTTGGGTGGAATACACCATTGGATCTATTAACTACCTTACTAACCTGTCTCATTAGACTTTATCTATCGGCCTTATCTACTTACTTTTAATAACAGCTAGGCTTATTCACTTACTTCCTGCATTTATTACCTTGTTATCATTTATTGCTTTCTATTTCTCATATTGCATTTATAATTTTGTTTCAACTTTTACTACTTGTTATTTGAACCTTTCTTTTATACCTTGTCATTTAATATCATTTTACTCACATCACCTTCTTGTTCCTTGTTTTTCATTTATTACTTGAGTTATGTTTTATTTCTGCCTTGACAATAAATTCCATTACCTTGTTTTCACTTTATACCTTCATTACTTGCTTTTATATCTTACCATAAATACCACCAAAGTTCATATTGTCCATCCATTGTATAATCTTGGTTCATCTTCATTACACATACACTTTTACCTTCATTTATGTTATTCATTTATCTATCATTGTCATGATCTATTAACCGTTTCCTGCATGTCTATGATCTTATGCATAAGTAGATGACTCGCCACCTGACCTGCCGCAAGAGCGTTATCCGTTTCCGCCCCGTTCAAGCTGTGGAGTTCTCGTTGACTGGTCGCGTGGATAACATCGTGTTCCAGCCTAACCAGCATCTTGATGACGGTGCTAACCTCCAAGACGCGGAACCCTATGAAGGACAGCAACCACCTCAAGCTCTGGTGGTACATGGAAGGGCGCCTTGCTGGGCACCTGGAGGAGATGATCCCTTCGGTGATGATGACATGGATGATGATGATGAGGATGATGATGATGAGGATGCACCTGGAGGACCCGGAGGACCCGGAGGACCCGGTGGACCTGGAGGTCAAGATGGACTTTTTGCTGCTGATGATGGGTGGATTGTGACAGTCTGCACCAGGGATGGTGGAGAGTGTTTCTTCCACAGCGAGCTGAAGCGTCTCCTTGACCAGCAGCTGGGACATGGCATGTTCTCAGTGGAGTACCGCAGTGAGCACTGGAGTCACCCAGACTACCCAGCGTACTGGAAGGTATGGGCACACGTCGGCAGGCCTAACCCGACGTTGAGGGCACTGAGGATCATGTCCATACATGAGGCTGTGGCTGAGAGGTCTACCCAGATGGCGGGCATTAATGATGCTGCTCGCCAGGCTTTCTACGCATACCGTGATCACTTCTTCGAGGAGATCAGCCAGGATGAGCGTCGCTACTACCCTCGCCGTCGCCGTGGAGAGTTGGCGATGACTATTGCTTCCACCACTGATGAGCAAGACCCCCGCATGCACAGGACTGTCAAGCTGGTGGCGGTCACTAACACCGAGCTCAACAATTCACTAGTGGAGTTGAAGCAAGTCAGGAAGGAGTTGGACGACGCCAGGAAGAGGATAGCACAGCTGGAGGCTCAGATCACTGGAGTGCCACCGCCTTCACCTAAGTGGCCTGCTTTCTCTCCGCCTCGTGAAGACCCAGCCTATGGAGATGCCAGCGCTCGTACTACTATAGAATAGGAGCTATTCCCAGCTTAGTAATAAATAGTGCCACGCCTAGAACGTTAGCACGATCTTAGTTATGCGAGTCTATTGTTTAGTGGTTTGCTTAGTGTGCTTTGCTTGGTCTGTGTGAGAACTTGATTTATTATTGTGTTAATGGTGTGATTTGGTTCTTTGTAATGAGTGCGATGAGTTGTGGGTTATGTCCACAACGCATCAAGAATAAGATTAAGTATTAAGTTTAATTGAGTTAGTTTGGGTTATCATCGGTCTCCTTTATTTGTGCTTTATCATATTTCATAATCGCTTTATCTTATCAGTCTTACTTTATCATGATCAGTTCAGTATCTATTACATCTGTTGTGAGTACTATGTTTATCAACTGAGAAAGGAAAGTGACTATCAGCTGGTTCATACTGTGAGGAAAGATTTTCACATTGCAGTTTACATTACAGCTCAGGTTTTCATATGTGAACTGCATCTGATTTAATTATATTATTTCTATACATCAGATGCCTGTCCACACCAGGAGCAACACCAATGGAGGAAACAATGGGCAGTCCAACAACAACAACAATGATCAGAGCGGGACTAATGCCAACCCTCCTCCTCCTGGGAATCAGCCCATGACCATAGAGCAGTTGATGACTATGCAGACTCAACTGATGCAAGGGATGGCTCATATTATGAACCACATGCAGCAGAACCAAAACCAGAATCAGAACCAACATCAAGGAGGTAACAACGCGTTTGCCCCACCTAGGGACAAGCGTGGAGAGTTCATGAAGGGACGTCCACCATTCTTCTCCCACTCAGCTGATCCTATGCAAGCTGAGGATTGGCTTAAGGCAGTGGAGAAGCAGCTGGTCATTGCTCAGTGCAATGACAGGGAGAAGGTTCTGTATGGCTCTGGGCAGCTTCAGGGAGCCGCACAGGACTGGTGGGATTCATACTGCTTTGCACATCAGGACTCGGATACTATCACTTGGGATGAGTTCAAGGTCGCCTTCAAGACTCATCATGTGCCTGCTGGATTGGTGAAGCTGAAGAAGAAGGAGTTTTTGTCTCTGAAGCAGGGCTCCATGACAGTTTGTGAGTACCGTGACAAGTTCACTCAGTTGTCGCGGTATTGCCCCAATGAAGTGGAGAATGATGAAGACAAGCAAGACCACTTTCTGGAAGGTTTGAATGATGGTCTGTCCTACATGATGTCGAATGTCAAGTATGCCAGTTTCCAGGAGATGGTGGACAGGGCATTGGTGCTTGAGAGCAAGCGCCGCAAGATGGAAGACAAGAAGAGGAAGTATAATTCCTCTCAGCAGCAGGCTGGTGCCAGTCGTCCCCGTTACAACAACCAGCAGGGCCCTCAGTCTCGCCCTGCATATCAGTCAGGCAACCAAGGACAGCAACAGAATGTCAGGTACAGCAACCAGAGTCAGCAGACGAGCCAGCGCTACAACAACAACCAAATGCAGCGCCCCGCTAGTCAGGCGCCTCGCCAGAATGCCCCAGCACCATCAGGCTCTCGCCAGAACTCCAACACTGTCCCAATGAAGCCCAATGTCAACCCCGCCCCCACTGGAAATACCTGCTTCAAGTGTGGTCAGCTTGGACACTACGCGAATGCGTGCCCCCAGAGGCAGAGGAATATCAACAACAATGGAAGGGTGAATCATGTGAAGTTGGAAACTGCGGAGGAGGCTCCAGATGTGGTAGTTGGTATGTTTCTTGTCAACTCTTGCCCAGCTACTGTTTTGTTTGATACTGGAGCATCACATACTTTTATAAGTGCACAGTTTGTTGAGAAACATAGTATAGCCACCTGTACCATGCAAAACACCATGATAGTTAAATCACCTGGGGGAAAGATGCATACTAATACTTTGTGTCCGGGAATGAGCATTAAAATAAGGGGGGTAGATTTTCCTGTCAATCCCATTGTGTTGGGTTCAGAAGGTTTAGATATGATATTGGGAATGAGATGGTTGTCCAAGTTTAAGGGTACTATTCAGTGTGCTGAGAAGACAGTGGCTCTAACCGCACCTAGTGGGAACAGAATTGAGGTCAGAGTTTCTATGTCACCTAGTAGTGAAGGAACAGTTTACCATCTGAGCAGTGGGTCAGTAGAAGATATTCGAGTTGTGAAAGAGTTCCCTGATGTGTTCCCAGAGGATTTGCCAGGTATGCCACCTGAACGTGATATTGAATTTGTTATTGATTTATTACCTGGTACTGCACCCATATCTAAGAGACCTTATAGAATGGCTGTTAATGAGTTAGAAGAACTTAAGAAACAGCTAAGGGAGTTACAGTCTAAGGGGTATATCCGTCCTAGTTCCTCACCTTGGGGAGCTCCAGTTATTTTTGTAGAGAAGAAGGATGGGACACAGAGGATGTGTGTAGACTATAGATCTTTGAATGAGGTCACAATTAAGAATAAATACCCTTTGCCTAGAATAGAGGACTTGTTTGACCAGTTGAAAGGAGCTTGTGTGTTTTCCAAAATAGATCTGAGGTCAGGTTATCACCAGTTGAGGATTAAACCTAGTGATATTCCAAAGACTGCTTTCACCACCAGATATGGACTTTATGAATATACAGTTATGTCTTTTGGATTGACTAATGCTCCAGCTTACTTTATGTATCTGATGAATAAAGTTTTTATGGAGTATTTGGATAAGTTTGTGGTAGTCTTTATTGATGATATCTTGATCTACTCCAAGACTGAGGAAGAACATGAGGAACACCTAAGACTTGTGTTGCAGAAATTGAGGGAACACCAACTCTATGCCAAGTTGAGTAAGTGTGACTTCTGGTTGAAAGAAGTGTCTTTTCTTGGTCATGTCATTTCAAATGGTGGAGTTGCTGTCAGTCCAAAGAATGTGGCAGATGTTCTTAAGTGGAGTCCACCTCAGACGGTTGGAGAGATCAGAAGTTTTCTTGGAATGGCCGGTTACTACCGGAGATTCATTGAAGGATTTTCCAGTATTGCCAAGCCCATGACTGCTTTGTTAGAGAAGGGTAAGCCATTCAAGTGGAATGAACAGTGTCAGGCTAGTTTTGAGGAGTTGAAGAAGAGGTTGACTACTGCACCAATTTTGACTTTGCCAGATGTGACTAAAAGCTTTTCTATCTATTGTGATGCTTCCAAGCAAGGTTTGGGATGTGTACTGATGCAAGAGGGAAAGGTGATTGCCTATGCATCTAGGCAGTTGAAGAAACATGAGGTGAATTATCCAACTCATGACCTTGAGTTAGCAGCTGTGGTACATTCACTGAAGATCTGGAGACACTATATTCTGGGTCATAAGTGTGATATCTACACGGATCACAAGAGTCTGAAATACATCTTCACTCAGAATGATCTGAACCTGAGACAGAGAAGATGGTTAGAGTTGATCAAGGACTATGAACTGGAGATTCATTACCACCCTGGCAAGGCTAATGTAGTTGCTGATGCTCTGAGTAGAAAAAGTCAAGCGAATATGATGGAAGCCACGGAGTTACCGATGGAACTACTGGCGGAATTTGAGTATCTCAATTTGGGGTTTGTTGCTAATACCCAAGGTACTTCCATGGACATAGAACCAACTCTTGAGCAGGAGATCCGAAAAGGTCAGAAAGAGGATGAAGAGATCAAAAAGATACTTAAGCTGATAGAGGAAGGTAGAGCACCTGGATTCAAAGTTGATCAAGAAGGGATTGTTTGGCACAAGGACCGATTGTGTGTCCCTGATATTCAGAGAATTAAGGATGTGATACTGAAGGAGTGCCATGAATCTGCTTACTCTATTCATCCAGGAGGTACTAAGATGTATCAGGACTTGAAGCAAAACTATTGGTGGCCTGGTATGAAGAAAGATATTGGTGAATATGTGGCATTGTGTGACACCTGTCAGAGAGTGAAAGCGGAACATCAGAGGCCAGCAGGGTTGTTGCAACCGTTGAAGATACCTGAGTGGAAGTGGGATGAGATCAGCATGGACTTCATAGTGGGATTGCCGAAAACTCAACGAGGTTATGACTCAATATGGGTTGTAGTAGATCGATTGACCAAGGTAGCTCATTTCATACCGGTCAGAACTAACTACCGTGGAGATCAGTTAGCAGAAAAGTATATGGAACGGATTGTGTGTCTGCATGGAGTTCCTAAGAGGATTGTGTCTGATAGAGGTACACAGTTTACATCAAAATTTTGGGAGAAGCTACATGATGCTTTGGGAACCGAGCTCAGATTCAGTACTGCTTATCACCCTCAGTCCGATGGTCAGACAGAGAGAGTCAACCAGATAGTAGAGGATATGCTCAGGTCTTGTGCTTTACAGTATGGAGATAGTTGGGATACTAGTTTGCCCTACGCTGAGTTCTCCTATAACAACAGTTATCAGACTAGTCTTAAGATGACTCCTTTTGAAGCCTTGTATGGAAGGAAGTGTAGGACTCCGTTGTTCTGGAACCAGACTGGTGAAAGGCAAGTGTTCGGCCCTGATTCATTGAGAATAGCCGAAGAAAGAGTTCAGTTCGTCCGACAAACTCTGAAGGCAGCTCAGTCTAGACAGAAGAGTTATGCTGATGTGAGACGAAGGGAACTTGTATTTCAGGCAGGTGATTATGTATACCTGAAAGTGTCTCCGATGAGAGGTCTAAAGAGATTCAATGTCAAGGGAAAGCTAGCTCCAAGATATGTTGGTCCTTTCAAGATTTTGGAGAGGAAAGGAGAAGTGGCTTATGAGCTTGAACTGCCTGTTAGTTTATCCAACGTGCACAATGTTTTCCATGTCTCCCAATTCAAGAAATGTTTGAGAGTGCCTGAAGAACAGTTGCCACTAGAGGAACTGGATCTACAAGAGGACCTAACTTATGAAGAGAGCCCTATCAAAGTCCTGGACACAGCAGAGAGAATTACCAGGAGTAAAACTATCAGGATGTGTAAAGTACAATGGAAACACCATTCCGAGGAAGAAGCAACCTGGGAAAGAGAAAATGATCTAATATCCAAATACCCTCAGTTATTCCCTGGTTCATCCTAATCTCGAGGACGAGATTCTTTTAAGGGGGGTAGGTTTATAACACTCCAAATTTTTGAATTTCAAATTTAGTTTAAATTTGATTTAATTTTGGCTCAATTTGAATTTTTGGGAAATATTAAATTAAATAAAATTAAAAATAAGGTAGAAAACTTGTTCGTATGCATTCATGCCGCTGCATCTATTTTTGTTTGATTTGTTTGCTGGTGCTTGTATTTATTTTGTTGGAGAAAGAATTAAATAGGAGAAGCAAATTGTTTCTGAAAAAAAAAAGAAAAGAAAAGGGGCAGCGCCTCCCCCTCGGCCCGCGACCGCGCGCGGCCCAGCCGCTCCCCCCTTCCCCTCCCCCTGCCCCTGCCCCCGCCTGGGCCGACTTCCGGCCCAGCACCCCGCGCCCCTCTCCTCTTGACCGAGTGGGCCGCGGCCCAGCTCGCCCGCGCAGCGCGCGCGCCCCAGCCCGCCTGCCGCCCCCAGCCGCTGACGCGTGGGCCCCGCGAGTGGGACCCACCGTCTTCTTCCACCTCCGGCCGTTTCGGAAACGGACGGCGCCGCCGCCTCGGTTTCCGCGCGCACACGAACCGAAGTTCGCTGCGCCCTATAAATAGCGCCGCCACTCGCCCTCGCGGGCCCCCCCTTCGCACCCCGAGCCGCCTAAAGTCCTAAAACCTAACTCGCGCCGCCGCTCTCGCCGAGTTCGCGCCGCCGCCGGAGCTCGCCGCCGTCGCGCTCCTCCTCGTGCTGCCGGGTTCGCGAAGGTGAGCCGCGCCCCGTCCTCGCCGCGTCGTGCCGACCCCGGTGGTGCCCTCGGCTTGCCCCGTCTCGCCCCATAGGGTCGTGCCCGCTACCTCGCCGCCGGCGGCCATGGCGCCACCGTCTCTACTCGCCGCGCCGCCGCAGCCCGCTGCTCGCCCGCCCCGCACGCGGTCCACGATGGACCGCGGCTGAGCGCCCGCGTGGCCGGTCCACCATGGACCCGGCTCACCGCCCCAGCGCCTCCTCCGGTCCACCATGGACCGGTGGACCGCCGCCCCTCCCCCGGTCCACAGCCCGCGCCATGGACCGGCCAACCGCGCGCCGCCACGTGGCCAGGCCGGCCACGGTCCCGCGCGCCCCCTGCTGCTTTTGCAGAAAAGCCCTCGGGCTTATTCAAAATTAACCCGCAGTCCAGTTATTTTAAAAATATTTAAGTTTATGCCCTTAGTTTTCGCAGTTTAACCCCTGGTTCGGTTAGAATTTATATATTTAATCCAAAATGAGTTTTAATTCAGTTTTAATTAGTTTTAATTACGAAAAATAGTTCAGTTTATCTACAGAAATGCCATTCAACTTGTTTTAGTCATAACTTTTGCATCGTAACTCCGATTTAGGTGATTCTGGTCGCTATGGTTTCGTTTCGTCGAGTAGAATACAGTAGTGCAGTTGCTTTTTGTTTTCGCATGCTTTGGTGTACTGTTTCTGATTAAGTTTGTTTGCTTGCATGTATTGTTCCTATGATTGATGATTGTCGCGTTTAGCCAACGAGACGTTCGTGAAGGAAGAGGTTCAGGATCCCGCGGAGTTTGAGCAACCCGACGTCGATCAAGGCAAGTGCAGACACCGTTTGATCATTTTGAACCTACTCATTAATGTCATTTACTTTATATGCATGTGTCCAATGAATGCAAACCCTAAGGACATGACTAGCTTTACTTATTATTCCTTGCTCACCTGGGGTTATGTATTTGGGTAGACTAGGCTATACTAGGTTTGCTTAGCTGCTCTACTCATCTTATACACATGCCTAAACAAGTATTAGTCTCTACTCAACTTGATGCTTAAATTGTGCTGAATCTTTGGTCACTGCGGTGATGGCGATGTTGGATGCTTGCGAGCATCGTGATGATGGTGGTGACAGGGGGAGCGGGTACCGTTGGTGGTCCGGTTTGCCGGGCGTACCCGTCTCTGCTCTCCGTAAGGACTTAGTCAGGGAGCGGCCCCCTGGGACTTACAGTGCAGCTCCAAGCTATATGGCTCTGGCTTGACTAATTAGCAGGACCTCCACTAGTAGGGTGTTACTTTCCGGGTAGGCGTGAGGAAGTAACTTGGGTAATGAATATTAAGTTGTCGGCTAATCGGTACGCCATGGCTATGGGTATCGATTGCCGAGCGCCCCGGCAAAAACTTGCGAGTGGCATCCTATTAGTTGGACCCTGTGAAAGGTCTCGTAGTGAGACCCTGCCTGCTCACTCTGGAAGTGTTTTGGGGAGTCGCGACCCCGGGCAAATGGGAATCACGACTTGGAGTGAACGTGCACACCTCTGCAGAGTGTAAAACTGATATATCAGCCGTGCTCACGGTCACGAGCGGCCCAGACCCTCACTTGATGAGCAAATTGGGTTCACTGGTTGCTAGGAGATGGACCTTGGCGAGGTTGCTACCTCGTGTTTTGGCCGAATGGCTATTCCGTGTTGGCAGGATTGCTATCCTGTGTTAATAATTGGGGTTAATCCCTGGACTTCTATAATTATTAGGATAGTCATTTAAAAGATGCTAATTACTACTTACCCTAATTAAGGGTTGGGGTTTATGCTACTCATATTTAGTAATAGGTTGTTCTAGTAATTGTTATAATTAAAAGCGATCAACTAAAATGCTACCGCAGTCAAACCAAGTCAGCTTTACCTTGTTTTAAGCCTTGCATGTCATTACTTTCCGTCTGTGCTTGCTGAGTTCGACATGAGCTCACCCTTGCTATAATCATTAAAGGTTGCTCGGATGATCAGGAGTACAATTGCGATTTCCCTGAGGACTACCCTGAGTCTCCTGGTTGTTAGGCTCGTGTGGTTCCACCGTCGACCTTCCTGTGGCAAGGTGGTCCTGCTACGTCGGCGTTTAGTTTTCCCTTTACTTATGGAACAGTTTAGTTTATGTTTCCCCTCCGCACTTTGATAAACATTTGGCTTGTAATAATGGTACTTCTACTCTCATTTATGTAATTCGTTTGAACACTGTGTTTTGTACCATTGATGATGTCGGTCCATGTGTGTGAATTCGAGATCCTGGCGCACATGTGATTTGGCACCCGAATGCTCTTTTACATCCGGGTGTGACACGCGGTGAACCTCCTCCTTGCCCGGCCGGTCGGCACCTGCGCCCCCATCTCGACAACTTGCGGTGCAGGGGCGTCGCTGGCCACTCGATCAGTAGCGGCCGGCGCATTATCTGGGCGGCTCCGAGGCCGTCGGACCAACGACGGTGCAGCAGCCTCGTCGTCGTCATCGTCGTCGTCAACGATCCGCACGAGCCGACGACACTTCGGTGCTTGGCTGCTCTCCGCCGGTAGATCTGCCGGCAGCTCCGGTGTCGGCAAGGGATCTGCCGGCAATGGCCTCTTCCCCGCTACCCTCTCCTCGGAGGTCGGGACGGGGCGGGCTTGATCCTCCTCACTGCTGGTGTAATGAGTACACCGAGCAGCGTCCTCCTCTGGCGGGTCTTCTCCCGCAGGATTTTCCATCCCCGGTGCCAGTGATACATACACTGTGCACCGGTCGACATCGCCGATCTGCAAAAGCAACAGAGATGAGTCAGCTGCAGACGATATACGAATGCTAAAACAAAATAATCTGCTACAGACCTTTGGTGCTGGTCGTCCTAACTTGAAGGCTTGCACCCGATCACTGCCACGGATGAAGCCTCCATCCGCGAAGTTAAACAGCTCGTTCAACAGCTGTTGTACCTCCGCTTTCTCCAAGATCTCCGGCCGCATCCTGGTCGGGTCCACGCTTCCGGCATACTCGTACGCCGAGTGCACCCTCTTCTGGCAGGGCATCACCCGACGACAAATGAAGTTGCCGACCACGCCAAGCCCGTCCAGGCGCGACCAGTCGATCAGCTTCATGAGATCCGCCACTGGACCGTCGAACTCCGGGCGGTCGGTCCAGCTCATCCTCTTCTCAGGAATGTATCCCACGTCGCAGAACGTGGAGCTGCCCGGTTCCTCCCTGATGTAGAACCACTTCCTGTACCATTCGGTCAAGGAAGTATTCCATGGACAGTGCAGGTAGCGATTCTTCATTCCATCACGAAGGTTGAGGTATACTCCACCTGCAACCTTGGAGCCTCCAACTGCTCCCTTCTTCCTCAAGCAGAAAAGATACCGAAAAAGATCGAAGTGCGGCTCTATGCCAACATAGGCCTCGCACAGGTGGATAAAAGTGGAAATGAGGAGAATTGAGTTCGGGTGCAGATTGCAAATCCCGATCTCATAATACAAAAGAAGACCTTGAAGAAAAGGATGAACAGGAACACCAAAGCCCCTCTTAATGAAATCTTCAAATACGACGATCTCACCGGCGCGGGGGTCGGGGTAGCTCTCCCCCTCCGGTGCCCTCCAGCCGTCGAGCTCCGGGCTGTGCAGAAGCCCCATATCGACGAGGTCACCAAGAGATTTCGTGGTGCTGCGGGACTTTTTCCACTCCTTGGCCATCAGTTCGGCCCTCTTCTTGGAGTCGCTCTTCGCCATTGGAGGTGCGAAAGTGGGTTCGAGTTAGGAAGATGCAGGTGATTGAAGGAGGCGAGAACGGAAGGCTTGAAGGCAATGGCAGGGTAAGCAGTACATGCGGAACTGTCAGGCTCTTATAACCCGCAACTCCACCTTTCCCACTTCCTGTATTCTTGGGAAGTGGGCGGGCCATGCGGCGGATGCGGCGTTTCGGTTCACAATGATTATAGACAATTAATGCGGCGGAGTTTTCGTACCAATCGATGGCTTCCTTTTTTCCAACCATGCAAAGGGCGGCTGCACAGTTGCCAGGCGCAACTTTTTCATGCATCCATCTGACACCCCGTCAGGAGGTCTCGTCACGTCAACTTTAACTGGAAAGATCTTTTCAAAAACAAGAAGACACATATGCCAGAGAGTCAACAATCCGGGGACTGCACCGACCACCGGGCACTCGATGCTCGGGGACTGGTCGCCCAGTCTATCAGCTCGGAACTTCAAGGACTGCACCGACCACCGAGCACTCGACGCTCGGGGACTGGTCGCCCAGTCTATCAGCTCGGAACTTCAAGGACTGCACCGACCACCGAGTACTCGACGCTCGGGGACTGGTCGTCCAGTCTATCAGCTCGAAGCTTTAAGGACTGCACCGACCACCGAGTACTCGACGCTCGGGGACTGGTCGTCCAGTCTATCAGCTCGAAGCTTCAAAGACTGCACCGACCACCGAGCACTCGATGCTCGGGGACTGGTCGTACAGTACAGCAACACAGAATTCTAAGGAGCGCACTTGGTGCTTGGGGACTGGTCGATTGGTCTACGGACTGGTAAATTCAATTTTTTAGACCTTGCTACAAGGCTCATACTTCGCCTTCCAGCAAGCTCGGGGACTACATCGGTACGATGCATCTCAGTTACAGAATTTCTTTGAGGAATTTTATTTAGACCCTGGCACCACGTGCCTACGTCACCTACTACCAGGCTCGGGGACTAAGTGGGCACACTTCACCTTGCGGTGAATATGCTTGCCTTTTGAAAGACTGTATTTTTCAAAAAAGTAAAGTGGGCACACTTCACCATGAAAGAAATCTTTTTTAATTAAGAGCACCATGCATTTTTCGAACAACCTGCTTCTTCGATGTCAATGTTGATCAACTGTCTTTTGAGTTGGTCAAAATATCGTTGCAACTGTTCGGGCGACTTTCCTGCTTATTGAAGACGTCAAGCCTCACTGATCGAAGAAGCTCAAGACGGCGTGTTACATCACAATACATGGTGCTCGGGGACTAGCTGTGGGGGTATAAACCCCTATACCCTTACGGCTAGACTTCGGCCAGGAAGCTTGGCCCATTACGAGACGAGTTCAAGGCTTGATTCGACAGCTTGGAGTTTTGCGCAAGGAAACAAGATGTGGAGATCAAGCAGGATTCTAGTCGGTTAGAATAGGAATTGATATCGAATTATCCATGACAATTGTAACCGACTAGGATTAGTTTCTAGATCTGTAACCCTGCCCTCCAGACTATATAAGGAGGGGCAAGGGACCCCCCCAGGACAAATTATCTCTCAACACAATCCAATACAACCAGACGCAGGACGTAGGTATTACGCCAACTCGGCGGCCGAACCTGGATAAAAAGCTTGTCCGTGTCTTGCGTCACCATCGAGTTCGTAGTTTGCGCACCGTCTACCGATAAACTACTACCGTGGGTATACCCCAAGGTAGACTGCCGACTAACTTTCGTCGACATTTGTATATTGTCGGATTCACCTCAATCAATCCACATGTGTTGGAGTGGATTTGGGTGGAATTTAGTTCAAATTTCACTCTAACTCACCCCAACACATGTGGATTGATGTGAATCCGACTACATCCAAACAAGGCACGAATGGTATTTGATCATGATCAATGGCGAACCAGCGAGTTTGATTAAGGGGAGTTGAACAAATATGATTGTATTTTTTAGTATAATAAAATATACAAAATTATATATTTGAAGAACTTTTCAAAAAAAAAGGTCATAGTATTTCTTATCAAAATCATCCTATTTTAATATAAAATGTGAAATTGATATTTTTGTGTTATAAATATCAATGTTTATAGAAGTATTTAAATGAATCTACTGTGCTTTGGGGTCACGGCCCTAACCCTCCTGGTTACGCCAGTGATAGCTAGTTGACCCAAAAAGAACCACACTCACCTGCATTCTTATGTGTAGTCTATTAGGCCAGTCTCAATGGATAGTGTCACTGTATGGTTTCACATACCAACACGTCATCAAGATTGAAATGAAATTATCTATGAAATAACCCCAACAATGAAGCATTTCACTTTGTTGTTTCCAAGGCTAAGCAAAACATTTAATTGCTACAAAATGATTGGATCACATGCAAGATGGTGAAATGATTTGGCCCTTAGTGGGGATTTCATCCCGTTTCACCGCGTGGGAAACAACACTCGCGGGGTTTCACCATGGTGAAAGTACTTCATTTTCTCTCCTCTTTGTTTCATGCAAAAAGTGCAGTTTTGCTGTTATGGCGCTCTAATAAATGTGCATGACATCGTGATGAAATCCCCGCTGAGACTGGCCTCATACTACCTGTATGACGATTAGGACATCCCTTCCGCTGAGCATCTCTAGGTAATTGATTTGAGGACTATTTAAGATGGGATGATGTGATAAAAAGCACTTGAAGGACATGCTCATCCCTTTTTAGCGTGGATTCATTCCACGTGAATGTTTGGTTCATAGGATAGAGCGGTTTAGTTTTAGGAGGGATAACAGGTTGTTGGTTCTTTTGGTCGGAGTTGTTTGTGATGTTTGTTTTGTACCCAAGGCTAGCCCAAGTGGCGCGGCCACAGGGGCTAAAAAAATAGAATTAGACCCTCTAATCAATAATTGGTCATTATATGAAGCCTAATTAGTCTAAGCACGAGTTGTTTTTTAGTTTCCTGACGTGGCTCACAAGGATTATCGCGCCAGTGTCCAGTGTCCATATTCGTACTCCATTGTAATACTCTAAGGCCTTGTTTAGTTTCCAAAAAATTTTACAAAATTTTTCAGATTTTCCGTCACATCGAATCTTTAGACACATGCATGAAGTATTAAATATAGACAAAAATAAAAACTATTTGCACAGTTTGGTCGAAATTGACGAGATGAATCTTTTGAGCCTAGTTAGTCCATGATTGGACAATATTTGTCAAATACAAACGAAAGAGCTACAGTGTCGATTTTGCAAAATATTTTGGAACTAAACAAGGCCTAACTCTTTTGAGAGCAACTCCAAAAGACTTGCTATTTGCTTCCGCATATTCTGATTTGAATATTTTAATGCAAAACATGTCTCCAATAAATTGTCTATCCCATTGTCTAAAAAATAGCCACTAGCTATCCTTTGTTTTTTGCTCAGCAAGAAAGCTTTACCAATGTAATAACCGATTTTAAGGACAAAACCAGATATGTACCATATGTGAGTTTTAGAGGTCAAATCTCACATATAGCTACAAATGAGGTGTAATATCAAAACACAATGCATAAATATATAACGTACTTAGTATAAAAGAGATAACCTTTGATAGCAAACAGCGGATAGACAACTCCAAACTTCGGATATTAACTTCACTCTACAGGATCCAACTGACTGGTTGATCACAAGCCTAAACTTCTCCTGAGGGGTGTGGGGAAATAGCAAGAGTGAGTCCATGTCGAACTCCACAAGTATAGCAACTAGATTGTATAGCCAACAATCTCATGATCAATGTGACATAAATAATGTAGAGCAGTAAACAATAAACAATGAGCATATTTAACACACAAGAATCATCACCCTTAATGTAGATGTCCCCAAAGCCGCTCCTGACCGTGAGCTCGGCTAGTATACTAGTTTTAACACTCTGCAGAGGTTGTACATCTTTACCCATGAGTCATGATTTACCCTTTCGCCCGAGGTGATCAGCCTGTTAACCCACTACCAAGGAAGGTCGGCAGGGATCACTATGAAGCCTTTCAAAAGTTCGTCTAACATGTTAGGGCCGTAAGGTTTCCTTCGCGAGCAGATATAGATACCCCCCTTCCGAATGGCACAATGACGCGCAGCCTATACACATAGGGACAAGGGCTCGCACTATACCCGTGTCGGTTCAGCCCCTCTAGCGCCCTTTCGGGTAACCGCTAACAAGCTAGAAAAGGTCTTCATACTGAGCTAAAGCCAGAGCCATTATAGCCCTCATGGTTGCACTGTTGTCCCGGGTGATCACGTACAGATAAATCATCAAGTTGCTAAAAAGTCATTTTTATCGTTTATCACTTAACATTAATCTAGTCACAGGATCATGGTCATAGAATTAAAATCTAAATGCTATACTTGCCTTAATCCAATTGCTCTTGCTTATCCTGCTGGTCTCACTAGTTGTCCAAGGCTCAGATCTTGATCACTGAAGTACTGCTCACCATCTAAACTCGATCGTCGATCACACAAACAATCGGGACCAAACATACACGAAGCAAACAATAGAACTAAATTAGAACAAACACCAAACAATAAAATAGTTTAAAAACTAATATACACATTGCTACAAGCACGCAGCCGTGAAAAGGCACTCTAATCGGTGCTACGATGAAAAAGAAACGACAACCGAAAGATTGTCTTTATAAGAGAGAAAACTTTAAGCTTCATTTATTTTAACAATATAAAAGCATATATATTTGAATTGCATATGACGTGAGTTGAAACTATTCAAATTATAATCTGAAAACATACTAGTGATATCGATTAAATTTTTTAATATTTATATATAAAAATATCAATGTGTAACTTCTCTGTTAATTTTATTTATAAAAACTGGTTACATAAACATTAATTAATTTAGAAATTAAACTAATAAAATAATAAAGACGTGACATGAAAACATTAGCACTGCTGCATAGGGCATGTCGACACAAATCTAATGCAATTTAACTGAGTCAAAACGGAGTTAAAACCAAGAAATAATGGAGATTCATTGCTCGTGTATTTCTATAGTATTTGTGGATTTATTTTTCTAAACAAAACGGCCAAAATGCACAGTTGAGGTAATGATGACATCATCAAGCTAGTAAGTGCAGTCGCTAGTAATTGAAACACGAACGAGCAGGCATTGCTCGGCAGGAACAAGATGGCTGACGAACTTGATCATATTGTCCACAGACCATCGCTGAACGAAACAAGACAAGAGCACAAGGGTGTAGAGATGCTTACATAACATGAACGTATCTGGATGTCTGTGCCGGACAGGGGAGTTTTGGTGAGGGCACGAGGCTTGTCGAAGCCGACGGCGAACCAAGCACGGCAAGTGGCTCTCTGGATCCCAGCGAATCGAAGCAGCTAGCAAAAATTCACCAAAAGTGCACATCCGATTCACAGGAATTGATGAAGCTGGCCTAGACTCCCGACAGCACGGATTGAATACTGAACGATGACGCATTAGCTGCAGCACCCTGCCTGCAGCCTTTTGTTGATCGGTTTCTGAGTCTCGGAAAAGAAAACAATCTCGATGGAATTCGACTCCGCCTCGGTATTGAACGCTTGGACGTGCTCCTAGCAGATTGGGCAATTATGCGGCAGCACTTCGGCTCGGCTTCGGAATCCAAATCGCAAGCGCCTCTTATGCTGGCCAACGTCAACTCGCCGATCGACAGGTGAAAGCCCTGCCAAGTGATGGAGCAAGTGATGATCATGGTGATGATGGTGATGACCACAAGATGATCAAGTGCTTAACTTGGAAAAGAAGAAAGAGAAAAACAAAACCCTATAGAGATCAAGGCAAAGATATTGCTTAGGGTTTTGGTTTTGGTGATCAAGACACCATAGAGGGTGTGATCACATTTAGGATAGATAGCCGTACTATTAAGAGGGGTAATCTCGTTGTGAAAACGGTTGTCTAAGTGCCACTAGGTGATTGGATTCCTTGCATGTGCATTAGGACCTAGTGAGCTAACTAAGTAACCCTTGAAAAATGTTTTTGAAATATGCTAACACACGTGCACAAGTGTGGAGACACTTTGGTGTTGGCACATGGAAGCAAGGGAAGAAGTTAGAAATCTTTGTGTGCAGCGCGTTCAGGCCGGACGCGTCCGGTATGAGGTCGGACGCGTCCGAGTTGAGGCACCGGACGCGAAAACAGTTTTCGCGTAGAGTCCGGTGTGCCTCGTCCGGTGAGTTCGTTTCTCGGTGAAACTCTCTGAGTTTGCGTCCGGTGCACACCGGACGCGTCCGGTGTGAACTAGGACGCGTCCGAGTTGGCGTCCGGTGCAAACTCCTCTTGCAGAGCTCTCTGGGTGTGAGTCCGGTGCACACCGGACCGTCCGGTGTGTGCGTCCGGTATGGCGACCGGTGTTGACTCAAGTTTTGCGACGCTCTCTGAGTTTGCGTCCGGTGCATACCGGACGCGTCCGGTATGAGGTCGGACGCGTCCGGTATTTCAAAAGTGAGCGTCCGATGCCTTGTCAGTGTCAGAGGCAACGGCTACTTTTCTAACGGTCAGGAGCACCGGACGCTGGTCTGGTCAACACCGGACGCGTCCGGTGTGAACTAGGACGCGTCCGGTGTGAACGCAGACTGTGGGATAAACTGCCAACGGCTAGTTGAAGGTTGGGACTTCTATAAATAGGCCTTGGCCGGTTCTTGCTCACACTCTTGACTCTCTAACTTGTTGATACACCTTGTGAGCATACTCCCACACTTCCCACTCACCTTGTTCAAGATTTGTTCATCCAAAGTGAGATTGGGAGATATCCTAGTTGCATTTGCTTAGAGTTTGAGCATCTAGTGGCACTAGTGATCGTTGAGCAGCGGGTTTGCTTGTTACTCTTGGTGGTTGCCGCCACCTAGACGGCTTGAAGCTGCGGAGGAGCTTTGGCACGAGTTGGTGATTGTTCGTGGCCATCTCCCGGTGTTTGTGAGAGGTTTGTGCCTACCTCGGCGGAGTGCCAAAGGCAACATTAGTGGATTGCTCGTGTCATTGAGCTACCTCACTTGTGGGTAGGTTCTTGTGGTGTCCTAGTGAGGACGAGGTTCGTGCTACACCTCTTAGCCACCGAACCACCAAGTGTTGGTCGACACAACGGGGACGTAGCGTGCCGGCAAGCACGTGAACCTCGGGAGAAAAATTGCTTGTCTCCATTGTGTTTGTTCATTGGATTTCTCCCGGTGATTGGACTTCATTTTATTGATTGGTTCATCCCCTCTACGCGGTGGTATAAAGATCAAACCTTCTCTCTTACATTCCCGCAAACTAGAGTAGCTTACTTACTTGTATAGAAACTTTAGGTAGCTCTCTAGTGTAAGTAGTGACATAGCTCTTGTGTGCCTAGTGATCTTAACAATTAGAATTGTTGGATAGGTGGCTTGCAAACACCCCTTTAAAGCTAGAGCAAAAAGCTTCGCTTTGTTATTTACTAACCTCTTGCTCTAGTGAGTTTGTAGAATTTTTAAATAGGCTATTCACCCCCCCTCTAGCCATATTAGGACCTTTCAACAGGGCAGATAGAAATTTCTCAACCCTGACGGCGGCACGTAGAACAGGACGAAACCCTATTTTTTTCTTTTCAGTCTCGTGTCTGGCTCTTTAAGATTTATAAGAACTTTTTCACATTGGCGTTGAGCATTAAAAAGAGATATTTTATTATTTTCGAAATTAATTAATTTTATGGGTAAAATAATTCTAGAAAAGTCTACAATTATTATTTAAATTGTGAAAAATATTCTGAAAGCTCTGAAAATTCGAAGAAAATTCTCAGAGACAAAATGGAACATGAGGAACTCAAATAAAGTATTTGGAATTTATGGTAAGATAATTTGGAGCATCTAAAAATTAGATTATGCTCACGAAGATAGGACCGAAAAAAATTCCTGAGACGTTTGTAGAGATTGTTTGATGGACGAGGAACTAAAAGAAATGATTTCGATAACAAAGAAAATATTTTAGGAAGCTCCTAATAAAAACTTAAGCTGAGAAACAAGGAATTTGGTTATAGATAAAGATAAAGACGTACTGGAAGATCGATCTACTAAACGCATTTTAAAAACTTTACTCACTCAACACATAAAGGAGCAACAACCAAACATCACATCAAAACGTATGTACCAGCATGTATGCACAACAACGTTGCTAGACCCTATGATGAATTTTAATTTAAGAAAAAATTTCATTTTACTATATTTTCATGAGCACAAAAATATAAAATAAATTATTTTAACTTTATTTTTCAAAGAAGCAAAATTTAGGGTGTTACAACCAAACCATGCCTGAGTTATGCGGCAGCGGCCTCTGCTCGGACGAGCGGCAGCCGTGACCATCGCTTTCCTCGTATGGATGGAAGATGGGAAGATGATGCCTTTTGTTTTGTGATGAGTGGTAGCAATTTTTAACTAAACTGTTGGAGTAGTCCAGTTTTTTTGATGGCCTTTTATTTCACAAAATAGCTAAATCAACAAATTTAAAATATCTTTTTTGCTAATCTCTTGGAGATACTCTGAGTCTGTAATCTACCATAACTACCGCCTTCCACATGATAATGTCTTGTTTAGATCTTTTTTTTTGGATTTTGGTAATGTAGCACTTTCGTTTTTATTTGACAAACATTGTCATAGAGTAACTAGGCTTAAAAGATTCGTCTCGCGATTTACAGTGCAATTAGTTTTTATTTTTTTTATATTTAATGCTCCATACATGTACCGCAAGATTTGATGTGATGAAAAATCTTGGAAAGTTTTTAGTTTTGCGGATGAACTAAACAAGGCCCTAATTCAATGCATCTTGCATTGGCATCGACCGTCACTAGGATCACTGCAAGTGGCACCATGGCCTTGTTTAGTTCACCCTAAAATTCAAAAACTTTTCAAGATTCCTCATCACATCAAATCTTAGAGCATATGCATGAAACATTAGATATAGATGAAAACAAAAAAACTAATTGCACAGTTTGTCTGTAAATCATGAGATAAATCTTTTAAATCTAGTTAGTCTATGATTAGATAATATTAGTCAAATAAAAATAAAAATACTATGGTATCCAAATCCGAAATCTTTTCGTAACTAAATAAGGCCCGTGATGACCGACGGGACGAAATGGCACTTCCTAGCTGACATCAATCAGCCAGTAAGGCAACCACCAACGCTACAGCATGTACATTAGCTTCATCCTTCGTGTCACCATCTGGTGTCCAAATCATCACGGTGTATGCTTCGAAGACCGTCAGCTGCAGAAGCTGCGGTAGCTTTGGCTAACAAAAAAACCGAAGCACACAGCTTGAAGCGTGTTGGGAGAGAGCAAACACTTAAAATTTTTGACAAAGCTTGCTGCTAAAAGTACAAATGATGGACCATGAAAGGATGGCACTGTTTGGTCGTTAGACACAGTTTACCACACTTTACCTTATGCAAGTTTGATCAAGTTGATAAGTGTTTGGTTGGCAACTAATTTTAGACATGATTCTTTTGGGCTCCACATGTCATAGAGTTAAAAAGTGTGGCAAGATTCCTTTAGACATGACAAAGTGAGGTAACCAATTTGCTAGCCACACTTTTTGTGGATTGCCACACTTGTCTAAAGATAATTGTGGTAGACTATGGCTAGTGTGGCATAGTTAATTTTCACTCTTTCTTCTATAATATCATGCCTTTTCAATTTTCATTCTCGTCTAACTTCTCGATTAGGGTAATAGGGTGCATTCTTACCTATTGGTTCGGTGAATATTTAAGAGGGGTATTAAACACTATTGTAGTTATTATTGTTGGAAATTATATGTCATTATATAATAGAACCAAATTTAGTTATCTTATTTGTCAACGTATAGAGGCCTTATTTTAGGTTTCACCGTAGATAAAGATGGCAACGAGTACAAATTACTCGCGTGCCCGCGGGTAAAAACCCGGTGGGGTGAGGGTACGGGTACAACTTTGTACCCACGGCCACGGGTGTAGGTGAGGGTTCGTAGTTGAACCCAACGGGTAAAAACTTGTGGGCATAGAAAGTTTGTACCCGTGCCCGCAAACCCGCTCCAACCTCGTGATATGTAGGTCTATTCTTATACTATATATAAAGGAAGCAACATAGTTTTATGATTTTCTCCCTCGTATCTATTTATATATAAGAGAACTATTTTTATGTCAGAATAATGCTAGGTAGTTTTGATTTTTATACTTAAACTTCTTTCTATAATATATGCATGTATTATTAATTTATTATTACGCAGGTTCATGGGTACGCCCGCGGGTACAGGCGTGGGTGTAGACTTCTATCCGTGGTGGGTTACGAGTGCGGGTGCGGGTTTGGAGTTCAACCCGTGAGTGCGGGTTTATATATCTTCCACCCACGGGCAATGTGCCTGTTGCCATCTATAACCGTAGAGCTATAACATCAAAAACCTAGATACAGGCCTATCAGATTCGAAGTTGAAGCTTTTTTTGAGAGTTTTGGCACTAAGTTTGAAAAGGTCATAGCTTTCACTCTAAATCGTAAATATGTTTTTATCAAATCAATCATATAAATCTAGACTATAACAGTTTAGATCTGTTAAAATATATAAGAAAAAAGTAAATAATCAAATTCAGTTGCATCCTTTGCAGCATTGGCATTGAGGAGATCGACCACATTCTGACTTCCTGCTCCTGCACTTTCAGTCAACAAGTTTGGCACTTGGCGTTGGAGGTCCTTGGCTTTAACCAGGTGTTGCTCGTGGCAAACGACTCCTTTTGGTCATGGAGGTTACGCTCGCGCAAATTGGTCCCAAAGAGGCTAAGGTAGGCCTTTGACTCCCTCGTCTTCCTGGTCGGCTGGCACCTCTGGAAGGAGAGAAACTCATGAACCTTCGACAATAAACTATCAAGTCCAGAGGAGGTCCTTTGTGCAATCATTGAAGAAGCACACCTTTGGATTCTCGACGGCTGCACCTAGGTAGTTTAGCACTTATGACTACCTCGTCGCACAATGTTTTGAGTAATTAGTTTTCTTTCCTAGTTCACTTCGACCACTGTCTAGGTTCCACCTCTCTTAAGTAATTTCTGGATTACTAAGGATCGTTGTAACCTTTGACACTCCTCTTCTGCTCAATGAAACACGTGTCAAGTTGACACGCTCGCGAAAAAAATTAGGTGGAACAAGCATGGATGTAGACATTAGTGTAGAATTCGAATTTACGTCAATATAGAAGAAGTTATTCAGGCAAGCGTTTTACCAAAATAGTTTTAGCTCCACCACTGGAGCTACTCGTGGGGTCGAAGCAAAAAAGAACTCTTCTCCAATGAAGCGTGTGACGATACTTTTTGCACTAGTGTTTAGCATCAGCATCGTGGATGTAATTATCATCGAAGTTCATCAAAGCCCCTATTTATATTTTTGTACAAAATGAAAATTTATAAGTATATAGAGATTATAAACATCCAAGATTGATTAAATGGAGGTCTCACAGTAATTATAGACTATCATAATAATTGCCTAAGAGCAACTCTTTATCTCAACTTATAATCTTTCCACACTTGGTAAGACGTGGAAGGACATGGAGAAAAATAAAAATAAAGGATATGGTTTTCAATGCAAACATACAAGAGAGAAACAAAGTAAAAAGTGAATGGAATGATTTGGAAATGGTACGGTATTCTTGAAGCAAAATTACCTTACACTACCAGGCTACACGTTTTTCCTAACGACCGAAAACCGACGGGGAAGTCCAAAAAACCGTCAGGAATTGTAGCCAGCCGTCAGCAAACAGCCGACAGGAAAAGCACACTATTCCTGACGTACGGCCGTCAGGAAACAATTCCTGACGGCAGTTCCTGACGGTTTAGGTTATGCTGGCGAGGATCAGCTCCTGTCAATACAACCGTCAGGTGGTCCCGACAGGAATTCTGCATTTTTATCTTGTCAATACAATCCGTCAGGAAAAGACTGTACCAGGTCTATCTTTTATTACTGCCAATATAAATAATATTTGTGCACTACAATATTATATATCCATTCAAATCATATTAGAAATTCACTCTCACAAATGATCACGACCATATAGTGAATCATGGTTTCTCAAGCCAACCAAATCCATACTGCCTTCATATTACAAATTCATTGGTCACCACACAAGGAACATTGCAGCTTCTTCTATACTAAGTTAAGATTACAAGTTCAGTACACTGCATATACTGCTTCTCATTACAAATTCATTGTTCACCTTCACCACACAAGGAACATAACAGCTAACAACTAACATACTAAGTTGGGATTACAAAGTTAAGTATACTACATGGGTTTCCTGTACTCTTTTCTATCAAGTAAAATATTTTCTACTGCTGAAGTTTGGATTACCCTCCATCAGTAGATATGCAACTTTAGTCTTCCATGTGTCCTACAGAAGAATATGCTAAATGTTAGTATGAAACATTGTGGCCCAACTTTAGTCTTCACAAATCACCAACCTAGCATGCCAAAAAAGGGTTTAAAATTGCCAAATGGATGCCACAAGTTGAATAAAACAGACAGATTGAAATTCCTAAGTATCACGAAGGATAGTCTATAAACAAGGTAAATGGCAAACAGGCTCATATTCTGATAGTTCTCATACTTCAACTCTTACTAGTTCTAATAGTTGTTAACATTTCTTATCTACCATTTACACCTCAGAGGAAAATTGCAAAGGATTTGTAGTCCTTACCATATTTCAGTCATCCAGGAGCTAGCTAAGCTAGATCGCAGCAGCCGTAAAATGTTAGAAAAAAATATTTTAGTCTTCTGTAATATTACTTCTGGATTATTATTGTCTAGACTTGGGAGCTTTTAAGGCTCTGCACACTAGAGAAAATGAAGCTACCAGAATAGTATCTTCATAAAAGATAAACTTGAATCTGCAAACTTAAGAGCAAGTTCAACTAACTTTGCAGTCGCCCAGCAAATCATCTTTAACTATAGAACTTCTCTTATTTTATTTTTAGAACTAGTAAGAGTTCAAAATACAAATACAAACCTCTGATAAAGCATTAACAACTGATAAACCAACACTATATATATATATCATATGGAGTCACCATATATATTAACAACTGATAAACCAACTTGAATCTGCTCCAGGGACACTGTAACCACTATTTGAACCTCCAAATTTGCCACCAATACGTGCATTAGCGGCATAATTAATACAACAAATTAATTAACATTAAGATTTCACGCAGTTTGCTAGTTCTAAATCTAAATCAACCTCCCTCTCAGGTCTGGTAGTGTTATAGCTTGAGCAAGATAGGAAGTTCCTTCTGAAATGACAGAAATGACAAAATCACATCGACCGTGAGTCGGATATGACAAATGTATGAGTGGCCTAGGGAAGAAAATGTTCCAATAGATGAGATTATAACAAAATATGAAAAAAAATATATTGTTTTTTTATATCTTACTACGTGCAAATGGCTCATTGATTCCACGACGCACGTACATGAGAATTTGTGGAGCAAGCTATACTTTGTACTTCTATGCTAGATATGTTGTGCGCGCTAGTGCGTGTGAATGCAGCGCCCATCCTTTAAATAAAAAGTGGAATTCAGTGAGAAAAGGACACGAATAACAAACTCAGCACACGAATTGAATTGGAACAATAATAATGTAATTGGCATACTTTGCGAAGGTTCATCCTCATCATTCAGTCTTATCTCTTGTAATAATAACTAAAAAAACAGACCACTTATATTACGGCATGAATAGTAACAAAAACTATTCTATAAAATATAATTATAACATCATTTAACTATCGGAATCGAAAGGAAGAAAAAAAATGCAATGCAGTCGTATCGAGCAACCTAGGAGCTATCTAACCGGTTGCTTTTAGTGTGTGATCCAACGATGCACTATCCCAACTGAAGTTGCGGCGGATTACACCAGCCAGGCAGACAAACAAGATCTCTCATCTCTATACTTTACCGGTGCTAAAGAGCATCTCCAACAGTTTGCTAATTGCACTTGCTATCCTTGTTTTTTTTGGCAAAACAAGAAAAATAATGATCCAACAGTTTGCTAAAGCACTTGCCTAATTTTCCTGGTTTGCCATCTAGAGGATATCACGCGCAAATATGCGCGCTTCCTCTCAGTTGCCATCGTGCGGAAGCCTGATCTCCCGCGCTCGCCTGGAGTTTTCCACCGCGCGACCCAGGAAAAGAACCAGACGTCGCACGGTCACCTGGACACCTCTGACTCCGATTAGACCTCTCGTGGAGTCGAGTCTTAGGCCCTGTTTAGATTGGAGATGAAATTTTTTTGGGTGTCACATCGGATATGTCGGAATGATGTTGGGAGAGGTTTTTAGAAACTAATAAAAAAACAAATTACATAACTCGTCAGGAAACTACAAGACAAATCTATTAAGTATAATTAATCTGTCATTAGCACATATGGATTACTGTAGCACTTAAGGCTAATCATAGAGTAACTAGGCTTAAAAGATTCGTCTCTCGATTTTTAACCAAACTGTGTAATTAGTTTATTTTTTATGTACATTTAATGTTCCATGCATGTGTCCAAAGATTCGATGGGATGGATGAAAAAATTTTAGGTGGAGAACTAAACAGGGCCTTAGAGATCTAGGCGTGGGGACTTCTCCCACGGCAAGAGCCCCTAGTACATTGTTCCTTCCCATCGATCTTGATCCACCACAAGACTGGTCCGTAGTGGAATGATGGTGCCGAGGAATCTTCCTGGTGGGAGTTGGCCAAGGCTAGTTCAAGGAGACGGCCGGCCCCAGCCACGGCGGAGACATGTGCAGGCAGCGGCGGCTCCCAGCCTCCTAGGGACGCCGTGCAGGAGTAGGCAAAAAAAAAACAGTTGATCGGTTTGGAGTGGGTCTAATTTTTCTAATTTTGCCAAGCTCAAATGCCAAACTATTGGAGATACTAATTTTTTCATTTACCATATGTTTTAGTCACTTGTCAAATTATAAAATTTGCCAAGTGATTTTTACCAAACTGTTGTAGATGCTCTAAAAAGTCTCCAGTATTCGCGTCAGGAAATCTGCGGAAAAGGACGATCACCAGTTCCCCACTCGCCGAAAGGTAACCGTCGTGCACTCGTGCTCGAATCTCCTATTCCGCAAGCATAGCACATATCCTCCTCCACCCGGTCTCGTATATGAAGTGGCGGGACGGCGACGAACATCAGCCATCAGGACGAGCACAGCAACAGGGCACTGCCGCACCGCACTGGCCAGTGGCCACCACACATGGACGCACTCTTTCAGGAGCTCTCCGTGCTCGCCGACATGGCCATGGAAAACCGGGGCTTCGACCCGGCGAGGCTGGACGGCATCCTGGCGCTCTTCGAGAGCGAGGCGCGCGCGTCGTGGGCGGCGGCTGAGGCAGAGCACGAGGCCGTGGCCCGCGCCACCGAGACGGCTGTGGAGGTCGCGGAGGGCCACCTCGACGCCGTGATGATGGGCGCGGCCGTGGGTTGGTCCGGGGAGGCCGACGCGCTGTCCGCGGCCACCGCCGCGATGGGAATGGCCTTCAACGCGACGTCCAAGGTTGTAGATCCATGAAAAAAACAGTTTGGTCTCGTGGCGATCTGACGGCTACAATGAGATGTACAATATAGCACTATACAATATTCATGTGTACAATCAGAGTATGACACAGTATATTTCGCGGTATACCTCGCCATATTAGGATTAGTGTATATTCATTTAAACATAGATGTATTGATGTTACATATGCTACCATAGTCAAAAGTAATTACAAATCAATTTGCTCATAATAATAAGATGCTACGGCATTACAATTTACTGACTTTAGAGCGCGATAAGCATTTATAATTTTGGTAATTGATATACAAAGGTATAATTCAAAACTTTCAATAATTCGCTGAACATGTACTAAAAGAAGTTTTTGCAGGCAAAAATTGTCAAATTAACCATATCTAACTCTAGTTCTATTTTGAATATCTTTTTTAGAAAATATCTTGAAGACACGTTGTTGTGACTGCTTAGTCTTGACTGATAGCTTGCAAGCACTCGTCATATAGTAGTCTTAGAGCAACTCCAGCCCAAGTTCCTAAATTAAGCCCTTAAACTTTTATTTACAAGGCTATAAAAAAGTAGGGGGCTCAAATTAAGACCCAACTCCAATGGAAAAACAGACCAAGTTTTTATCTCACATAGGACCCACCTGTCATTGACAAATCCTACATCAACTCCACCATTTGTAATGGGTGGGGAGAGGAAGGTGGGTGGGATCCACTGGATAGAGGGTTCTAGATATGAGAGCTGAAACTATAATTTGGAAGGACATGGAAAATAGGAGCCCAAGTAGGAGGTGGGTTGAAGTTGATTTTTTTAATCAAATCCCTAGATTTAGAATAGGGACTTGTTTAGAAGGTGGACTGGGAGTTGCTCTTAAGATGCTGCTCTTGCTTTTTGTGTCGTTGTGTATCTAGCTGTAATTAGCAGGCTCTAGTAGCACTCCTAAGGTCGACTCCCTTTGTGGGAGTGAATTTAGGCTAGGGTTAAAAAAGTTCTCTTTTTTGTTCTACGCTAAAGCACATGTATATAATTTGACCTATATTATTTTTAGTCACATGTACTCACTTGCAAAATGAATATAATGGCTAAATCAATCACTAATAGACTCAACAATGAAATAACCTTATCATAAAATAAGGTATTAGACATCTATAATTCTTCGTTCATACTAATCATCACTGAACTTTAGCACACTACCAGGAAATGATTTTACAAGTTTTTTTGACGATGTATTTCAGAATGTTAGACCTTGTGGCATGTCTAGTATTTTGGGATTATCATTGGATTTACTATAAGGACTGCACTTTGGTTTCGGTGTTCAAAAAGGCTATGCTCTGCATCGAGGAAAGCTACTAGCAAAGAAGACGATGAAAACAATAACATATTGTATTTTTTATTTCAGATTTCATCTATAACTAGCAAAAATGCCCGTGCATTGCAACGGGAGAAAAAAAGTTATCAAACCTATACTGCAATTTATTATGGTACTGTAAGGAATTACCTTTCTACTTTCTCTTGCACCAAAAGCAGCCAATAGAAAAAAGACAATTAAACATGAGACTTATTCATTATTTAAAGGAAGTGAAGGATATTTAACAATGGATTATAGTCTTATAGATGAATGATGTATTCACCTATATGTAAAAAGGATGGAGATGGAAGTAACCCAAGCAAGAGACATGACACGACAAATGCACACTGTGCAGAAATTTATCCAAGTTCTACTAAAACCATGAGAGCTCTCATTTCATTGAATGAAAATTCATTAATCTGTGCTCTTAATCCGGGTGCATTTGAAAGAATAATACAATTTGTGAACACAAAGCTCTAAGGGACCATAATCAAATAATTTCTATATTTGTCACATCATTCTTCCAGTATTCTAGAATTAACCCAACTGAAGCAGAGAGCCTCGTTTATTTGACAAACTGTCCTCAAGAGGTGTCTCTTCAGGTTCGAGATCAGGAAGCTCTCCAATACGGTCTATTGTTTTCTTAACAAGGAGATCAGTCTCTTGTTGCTTGTTATCCTCATAGTCCTTGTCTGTTAGGTTCCAAAGATTCTTCTCAACTGCATCATAGACCTTCTAGACAATAAATCCAGGGTGCTGCCGACTGAGAATCTGCTTGTGCTGAGAAATAAAATGGACCACAAATTTGTTTTTTTAGGAAAGGACCACAACTTTGTGCATAACTGATTCTGCAGGTACATCATCAATGTGAAAACTGTAAAATAACTCCCGTCTCGTGCTACCCAGCATCCACCCTCCTTTTTGTCAGCCTCTTCCGGTCTATAAAACCATCGGCCAGTTACATATAGGCTCCACTCAGTTTCTGTTATATCCTGTTTGAAGATAATTAAAAAGATATTATAATACAGAAAATGAAAGATGAAAATATCAAATACCACAAAAAACTCTAGCACATAGGATACTGTATTGTAAAAGAAGGACCACTATAGTAGAAGACATGTTCCAGCTGTACAATGACAGGAGACTTTGTCCTCAGCACTAACAAGAACAGGTAACCATCCGAGTCATCCAGTCATAGGAAATAAGGCAAGGCTGACATTAAACAGCTTGACATAAGGGTTGTTCATTTGCAGTTGCACCCATCGCAGTAAAAAACCCAAATCCACAATGACGCCTAGCAGCAAACACTTAATCAATGTTCATGAAATGAGTTAACTATATGATGTCCAGTTTCCAACCATTCAAGAGTAACACTTCTAATTTAGTTGTAGCAACCAAATGCAGGGAACAATATAAGTTATAAAAAAGGGATGAATAATTTATGCAAAAATTAGTGAGGTCGCAGAACAAAACAGTTGGATGCAAATATAGGTGAATTACAGTCTATAAGCACAATGGCAGTATGAAAATACTGTAGCCAAAACCTAGCATGATCTCATATTTCATAGTAAAAGAACATGTCTATCTTATACTGGTATAAAGACTCTAGTCACCTATCACACAACAGAGGCATCAATAGCTACCAACCCATCAAGTTTAGCGAAATCTATGAGGCTCTACAATGAATCGAGTGAAATTTCATAAAAGTAAACACAGTTTATTCGGCAACGTTTGGTCCCTGATACGATCAGGAACCTTGAGGATGGCGACATATGGCTTCTCAGTGTTATCCTCAGGTGTGAGCAGCACGGGTCCTCTTGCACAAATGAGCCCACAACAATCACCCAACGGAAAGAAAACAATTTGTGCCTCCCGAAACACCAAAAATCCAAATAGAGCAGAAATTGGGAAGCGAGAAACAGAGGAGGAAGTGGCTTATCAGCTCGAAGGTGTTGCCCTCGTACTCAAAGGAAGCTTAGTGCTTCTTCTGCTTCCTCCCCTTGCCGGTGGTCTTGATCGGGTCCCCTACACCTACGGGCACCAGCCTCCGTGTTCTCCTCCTCTCGGGGCTCCTCCTCCTCATGCGGCTCCACCTCCTCAGGCTCCTCCTCGCTCTTCGGGTCGCGGCGGCGCTTGGGCCGGTGGGAAAGAGAAGAGATCGGAAGCCACCGCTGTGGGATGGGACGGGATGGTTTGGTTTCCAAGGAGGATTCAGAAGATAGAGATCCCGGCGCGGATGGGTGGGCGGACGCGGACGGGCAGAAAAAACCGATGGCAGACTGAAATTTTGGCAATTTATTATTAGGTATAGATTTGGGCTATACTCTACCAACAGAAAAATGAGGTAAGACACTCTTTTTGAGTGTCTTTGTTGTTAGAAAAAAAAGAAGAAGATTGCTCTTACTGTTGGCCTAAAATAAAAATATCTCTTTCGACCAGAGGATTGGACAAGTCTATCATAAAACGGGCTGGAGCCCAAATCAATTAACCAGAAAGGCCCAAACTGTCATTCCCAGCCCATTATTCAGCCCAAGCAAACCGGTCAGTTGGCGCCTGGCTCCCACCGGCTCCCATGAAGACGGAGATCCGGGTCCACCCGCCACCCACCCACATCACGTCACGTGAAAGCGCGGTGGCAACCGTCTTCTCTTCGGCGTGTGTACGTGTTGCCAAGGGCGCCTGGTGGGCCCACGCATGACCCGCAACACACAACGCGTCGTGTCGCTTCTCCTGCGAATATTATAACTGACTCGTGGGACCCGTAGACACGTAGAGACGTGAGGGGCCACGTATCAGTCATGCATCGTGCAACACGGCCCGTGACCCGGCGCAAGGAGAAACAGCAGCGGACCAGGTATATCCCCTCCCGAGGAAAGTGCTACGGCCACGCGTACCAGCTCACGGCCATGTGGGTCCGTCCAGTCAGTGACTCCGTGAGCTGGGTACGGGTGCGCGTAGCGGCGTCTCGGAAGGCGCCTTTCTCGAGGTGGGAGCACGACTCCCAGGCCCAGCCCACTACGAGGGGGAAGCGACAAGCGAACGGGCGCTTTGATTTTTACAGAAGCATCTCTCTCCTCAGTCCTCTTTCCCTCTCGCTCCCGGATCTGAACTCCCCCGAAAAAATCGTACCTGAGAGAAACCCTAGCACTGGAGGTTTTCCGCCGTGGCGCCTCGCCGGAGACCTCCGCTCGCCGCGGCCGCCGACGCGTCGCCCTCGTCATCCCCACGGAAGTCCGGCGAAGATGCGCCGCCGCCCGCCGGGGGCACGCCGCCGGCGGCGGCGGCCGGCGTCACCCCGTGCGAGCAGGCCAGGAAGGCACTGTGTGTGCGGTCGCCGTTTGACGGGGAGGAGGCTGCTGGGCGGGACGCCTGGCTGCCATCCCGAGTTGCCAGATGGGCGGCGGTGGGCGACGTGCGGAAGAATCATAAGAAGAGCCAGCCCCAGCAGCAGCAGCAGCCGGAGCCAGCACCTCCCCTGGAGCAGCACCCCAGAGTGCCTGCTGGGTGCAAGGGCTTTTGGGAGCAGTTGGAGCCCTATTTTCGGGAGTTCACAGCGGAGGATTTCGAGGAATTAGTGACGAAGCATCAATTCTGCCCCAGCCAGATTGATCCATATTTTGTGATACCAGTTGTGGGCAGTAGTAAGGAGTTAGGGGAGAATTCAGATCTATCTCATGCTTTTGAAGCAGATGAAAGCCCAGATTTGAGTTCGAATTTGGACAAGCATAACGAGTTGGATAGGAGCAAAGAGGATATTCGGGACAGCTTGGATGATATTGGAGCCAGTGTAGAGCTGGTCACCCAAGATGAGAGTAGTAAAGAGAATTGTGATCAGGACATGCAGGAAGTGATTGTGCAGCAAGAGGAGCAGCCGGTTGAAATCGTGTTAGATCAAAGCAGGACTAATAGTAATGTTTTACCGGGATGCAGAGAGGATCTGTTGCCTTCTTTGAGCTGGCTCTTAGGAGCAAGGCGACGGTTTGTGCTCACTTCAGAGCGCCCAAACAAGAAGAGGAAGCTCTTAGGTGCTGATGCTGGTCTAGAGCAGCTTGTTCTGCTGCCATCCCCTGAAGGTGAGGCTGGTTCGATCTGCGATGTTTGTTGTATGGGAGAAAGTGACATGATGTCTAACAGGATGCTTCATTGCAAGAATTGTGAGATATCTGTGCACCAAAAGTGTTATGGTGTGCGTGTTGTGCCAGATCGTTTCTGGTTTTGTGTTTGGTGTAGCCGGAATATCGGGATGCCACGGAGGTTGACACGCAGCGATGCCTGCAGGACTGTGCCAATGCCCTGTGTGCTCTGTCCAAAGGAGAAAGGTGCTTTGAAACCTTTCAAAAGGGACCCTGGTCCATCCACAGATGGAGGAAACCAAGAATTTGTACATTTATTTTGTAGTCTTTGGAGAACAGAGTTTCATGTCAAGGACATGGAATCAATGGAGCCTGTCACCAATATAGTAGATACCCAAGAGAATCAATCAAAATTGGTGTGCAGCCTTTGCAAGGTCATGCATGGTGCATGTGTCCGCTGCAGCCATGGTATGTATTTTGAACATAATCACTCTGATTCTAACACTAAGCTACATTCATCACCTCTCTGAGAACTGAAGTTCTTATATGCCTGAATCTTTAATATAAGATATGGTGCGGCACAACCTATGACATTATAAGTCAATGTCCAATTTTTGTGCTGGACATCAAGACTCTACCTCTATTTCCCCCCCTAATATGGCTTAAGCTGCAATAATTCGTTCTCATTTTCTTTATTTATTTTCTCTTGTCATACCCCTGTTTCACTTATTTGAAATCTTATAAAAAGTGAAATGCAGCCGCACACCTTGAACTTGTACCACACTACCACAGTGTCTTCCATGTCCTTAATTTACATATGGGTTCCTAAACTAGTCAAGTGTGTCATTTGTCAATATCTAAATCTTCCTAATCAAGCATGTAACTGAGAAGAAATATCCTACCCTTTTTAAGAGCATTTTTTAAAAATATATTTTGGTGTCAGCATTTTCTTGATTGGTGTCCTATCAACATGCCTCTCCCATTGCCATTGTAAGCCAAAGCCATCAACATTTGGATTTAACCATATTTGTGAAAGAGCTGACATTCAACTATTTGAGTTATGTTGCATGGATAGTTGCACTTGAATAGACAACCTACTTAGTGTTTCTCATTAACTAATCAGTATGCAGTTCCAGGCTTTTAGGGACCTTGAGGACATGAATCATTAGAAAAATATACTGACAACTCATACAAAAGCAAATTGATCAATGAAAAGGAATTTACTTAGTTGCACAGAACCAGTTAAGGTCTATGCTATCATGTTGGATATTGTTGGATTTCACAAATGGTCATGCTTAGTGAATCTTTTTTTACCTCTCCGAGGTCCTGTGGCAAATCTCTGTTATCAAAGTTAGCATGCAAGTCGAATTGATTTATTATTGATGAAGGTTTGGCAAATAAATTGTGATTCCTTGTTCATTGTTTCTGTACAAATAGAGCTCTACATGCCTTCTAGATCTAGTGTTTTCTAAGGTAAACCTTCTATAAATAAGGATGTAATTTATTTTGGGGATGATCGACTAGTTGCCTGGGAGGAGTCTATGCACTGCGACACTCAGTTATGGTATTTCTGCCTTTTGACTTGGTTTGTTCCGGGGGGGGGGGGGGGAGTCAGCATTGTATTATGATGAATAAACAATGCGAAGTTACATAATTGACTTGAGAAGCTTGAAAGGTACACCTTGAAAGTTGTAAATAGCAAGTATGTTTATTTTTTTTTTCCATTTTTTGCCAGTATTTAAGGAAAGCATCACATTAATGAATATGTATTTGAAGTCTACTATTTTGTCCTTTTTGTTTGAAATCGTAGAGCCGTGACGTCAACATCTTTTAAAAGTTCTATGGTTAATATGTTAATAGCATAAATATTGACAGTATGATAATTGCATGAATAGATTTTTATTTGAAAATGCTTTCACAAAAGTATAATTCCTTGTTAGTATTTATGGATATTAAGTATACAAATCAGTGTTCAAAGTCATGTTTTGGTGTCCGTGCAATGCCGAAAACATAAAATGAAATGGCGCATAGGGAGTATTCTGTAGATTGTATCTGCGCAATAATAGTTCTAATTTTATAATCCATTCATTTTCTAAGTTCATGCGGTTTTTAGGAGCATGCAGGACTTCCTTCCATCCTATATGTGCAAGAGAGTTCAAGCTTCAGATTGAGATATGGGGGAAGTTTGGTCATGATAATGTTAGTTCTTCTTCTTCTTATTAAATCTGTTCGTTATATTTGATTGCTTATTATTAATTTTTCTTATTTTTAACTGTTAATAGGTTGAGATGCGAGCATTTTGTGCAAAGCATTCTGCTATCAAAAGCATCAGCTCCATACAGAATGACAAAAGTGTATCTGAACTGGACTGCGCTCAAGCTGAGCCGCATGATGGAAAACCTGTTACTGGGAATGAACAACAAGTGAGATTTACGCGCAGTAACAAGGACAAATTTGTGAACAGCACATTTACTACTAGTTCTTGTAGCCTAAACAATGCTCAGACAACTGAAGTGGCTACCATTCCATCCACTCCTGGAAGCACTCAAGAAACTCAAAGTGCAGATATGGCTGTTGATCAACCCTCTGCAGATGTGAATATTATGAGCAATTCTGGAGATGTTTCTGGAATGCTTCGAAAGGTATTTGCTCATCTTACATAGCCAGATTAGGGTATGGAGGTTTTGTACCTGACTGCATTTTGTATATTTGCACTGACGGCACAGCTAGTTGACCAAGGAAAGGTTAGTCTTGCTGACATAGAATCGGAGCTGGGTCTTTGTTCAGAATCAGTGGAAGCTGCTCTTCAGGTAATTTGTTGTTGATTTTTTAGTAGTTCTCATAAGTTGCTCAGTGTTTCTACCAGTTGTGTGCCGACATGTAATAATTGGTACATACATCTCACTCAATTTATCCTAGCACAAGCTGGTGGTATATGCATCGCTTTTGAACTTTCACATATAGAATTAATATTTTTTCCACAACTTGTCAACTTTTTATTCTTTGTGTAGGCTGCTTATGTCTTTTTTTAAATATATAAAAACAGAGATTTTAAATGTGTATGTTATAGTATTTGAAAAGTCTTATGTATTATAACAAACATTACAAGCCAGCAAAAATCTTCAATGTAGATATAAATAGTAAAGATGATTCTATACTCATAGGTATAAGTTTAACCATAAGTATGCATAGCTCTATGGTGTTATTCTTGTGTTTCACAATGCGATGCTACTATCGCCCTTGATATGTTTTGAGAAAAAACAATGCGCCTTTACAGCCTGATGAGACAACTGCTTACTCCCCTGGCCTGAAGTTGAAAATGATCAAGTGGCTGCAGAACTCTGAGCGTGCACCTTCTGTTCAAGTGAAGTCATTTAACGAGGGTTCTTTGGCACAAGGTAATAACCAATAATGTTTCGTCCTCCATTATCTGTAATACTACAATGGCTGTGCGCCTGTATCACTGTGGCCATGTTGTCTTTATTTTGTATTTTGTCTGGATGAGGTTTAAAGTGCGTTGTACATAGTATGCTTCCTGATATGAAATTTGGCTTTACCAATTTATTCTGGATCATATTTGTGTCTCTTGTAGCTACAATGCTTGATATTTATGGGAATTCTATTCTTTTATTCAACAGGTCATGACTGAATAAGCTAACATTTGCCAATCATTACTTTGTACAGCCTGTCTAATATGTGATACTTAGGCTCTGTTTGTTTCAGACAACTTGTGCCTTTTGCCTCAGCAGAAAGCTGAAGCAAACAACTAGCTTTTGAAATCGCCTTTTGGGAAGCAACACTTCATTTTTATTAGAAATTTAGAAGCTGGTCTGTAGGAACTTATGTTGATTCTAAGTTCTAAGGGATGTTAATCTGAGGGGTATTACATATATTATTATACATTTCAAGAAACAGGTTTTCTAGAAGCAGTGGCATCATTTAAAAGCCAGTTTTTGAAAAGCATCAGCACAAACCAACATGCCCTTATTAGATATGATGCCATTGTTTATTAGTGTGGCAGTGCTATGTTTTGATCTATTTGCTTTAGAATTTTCTTGCTAGTGTTGGGCATGCAACCTGCATTTTCTGTTTCTTTTTTTTAAAGAACTTGGGAGTCAAGCATCTGATTATCCCTTTTTGAGGATTAAACTACTCCAGGGCAAAGAAGCCTCAATTTCATTAATTTTATAGACTTGTTGATTCTTCTGGTATTTATGAACAGGTACACTTCTTAGGAGTGAAAGTAAGAACTTAACCACTGCTACACTTCAGTCAGGA
This sequence comes from Sorghum bicolor, assembly GCF_000003195.3. Lineage (NCBI taxonomy): Eukaryota > Viridiplantae > Streptophyta > Magnoliopsida > Poales > Poaceae > Sorghum > Sorghum bicolor. The sequence goes on along the minus strand of NC_012879.2, from coordinate 6,690,353 downwards.
CAGGAGGAAGCCATTTCATCGATTGATCATCATTTTCCAGAAAATGACAGTGCTAATAGGGGTGATTTAGTTCAAAATGGCTTTCATGATGATCCTGGTGCAAATGAGATTTCTGGCCGGCATTTACTCAAGTATGCTTACCCCCGATCCGGATGTGTCTTTCTCTCCTCTCTCCTCCTTGCCCCTTCCTTTCCCCTCTTCCTCTCTCCTTTATGGGCATGTGTGTACACAGGCTTTAGTTACTTTGTTACACTGGGACCTTCTCACATTATTATAGGCAGTGTTTCATTTGAATGGAATAATAACTTAATCCTTCTTTTTCCCCATGTAGCTTGGATGGTTACTGCTGTTATATTCATCCTGTCATTGAGAAAAGGTTGCAAGGTTTGTGGAGTAATAACATGGAGCAAACTATACAGAAAAATGGTTATCATGGTAAATTCCTGCTGCCTCCTTCCTGTCAATTAAACAGAATCCATTGCTAGTTTCTTTTTTCACATCTTAAAATCAACTTTATTTTCTTCCAATTTGAGTAGAAGAGTTATCTTGCTCTCTTCAAGATGACCTTGGTGGTTCATCAACAAAACTTGGGCAATTAGCAGACAAAGCTGCCCTGGATCAAGTCTGTAAAGCAAAATCATCAGATACTCTCAAGCATTCACCTGATGATGAAATAGAAGGGGAAATAGTTTATTTACAATCCAGGCTACTTGATGGTGTTGTTTCTATGAAGCAGAGATATGGTAAGTTTTTCTTTGTCATGTACATTAATATTCCTTATGCAGCCATACAATATGGTTTTGGTTGTTGTCCGCTTTATTAATTCCCCTGCTGCTGCAGTACCATCTTATTAATTAGTCTTCACAGTGCTAAAATGAACTGCTTAGATGTGTTTATATTTCTTCAGCTTTCTGAATCGATATTTCAGTCCGTCTTATATCTTGCAGAAGATTTAATACTCAAGGTTGTCCAGAATATTTCTTGCGAGTTGGATTCTTTTAATAAAAGAAAATGGGATCATATCATTGTGAATCAGTTTCTTCGTGATCTGAGGGAAGCTAAGAAGCGTGGAAACTCAGAGAGGAGACACAAGGAAGCTCTAGCTATCCTGGCTGCAACTGCACCTTCTGTTGTACCAGCCTCACGAAATGCAACAATGAGGAAAGAGACAGAAAACAATGTGGCCTCTGCTAGACGAGAGGTTATCACTGTGCTTGGCTTGTTCAGTTGATTCTTCTCAGGCATGATCTTTTTTTATTGACTTCTGTTTGTTTCCAGATTATGCCAAGAAGCAATGCTGGTTCCTCAAGAATTGGCCAAGTATCTCCATCACCACAAGCAAAGGATTTATCATTTTCCAATAGCAAAGTCTCAGAGGAAACTAACTTTGGCATTTTTGATCTGGCAAAATTCTCCAAGAAAAGTTCTCTTCCCTGTGATATATGCATGCGATGTGATACTGTATTGAACCGTATTTTTGTCTGCTCCAGCTGCAAGGTGATCTGCATGCACTGTTTTTTTGTCCCAAATAAATTGCACTCCATCAACTATTAACTGGCTTCATAAGCAGGCTGCTGTCCACTTAGATTGCTACCAGAGCCTTAAGTACCCCACAGGTCCATGGAAGTGCGAACTTTGCCTCGAGATGTCCTCAGATTTTGTTGTCTCTGGTGAGCTATCAGATCAAAATGGCGCGAAAGCTTGTTTGGTGCAGTGTGGTTTATGCCATGGAACATCTGGCGCTTTTAGAAAGACTGTGAAGGGTCAATGGGTTCATGCTTTCTGTGCTGAGGTAGTGATTTCTAGTTTTCTCTTTCCATATTGGTGTTTTGCTTAGCTTATGTACATTTATTCATTTAAGTTAAATTACCCCAACTTTCCTTAGTGGCTGTTGGAGACTACATTCAGAAGAGGGCAACATAATCCAGTCGATGGAATGGTACTATCTTGTGCTAGTTATGCTCTTAGTATTTCTGTATTGTTAAATAAATATATCTTCTTTCATATTTATTTTATTATAATGCATAGTTATGTGATCATATCACCAGAAGCCATCTTGAGTACAATATGACTGAATTCTCTTATTATTTTGTTCTGTCTGCTCGAACCTAAGGAGAGGCTTCATCACAAGGATAAAGATGCATGCTCTATATGCCACCGCAATGTCGGTGCATGCTTGAAGGTTTGGTTTTTAAAAGGATCCTTTATACCTATTGATCTAGAAATGTAGTGAAACAAATCAGATCTTGCTAACCTTCTCTCTTTCAACCATGCAGTGTAGTACAGTAGACTGTCAAATTACTTTCCATCCTTCATGTGCTAGAGATGCTGGTCTTTACATGAATACAAAAAGATTGGGTAATATGTTACAACATAAAGCATACTGTTGTAGACACAGTGTTGAGCAGAGAAAGGTAAGAAATACTTTAAATTGTTTAGGAGGGTTGGTGTCTTCACCTTGTAACTATATTTGTATCCTTATATGTCAAACATCCTTCTATGGAAATTCTTGCAGGCCTATCGTCAACAATATGGACCTGAGGAAGTCAAGAGTATGAAACAAATGAGGGTAAACACACCACTTGCATACTTTATCTCCTGCAAGGATCAATATTCTGCTTAAATCTTCGTAGATTCTACTTTTTGTTTTTTGTTTTACTAAGGTAGTACTAATTTTAGACTGCCAATCTTTTCATGGTACTTTGTCTCTGTCTCATCATGTTCGCTGTGATGTTTGTAATTCATGTGCGTTTTGTGTCAAAACAGCTCTTGGCTCTCAAGTCTTATTTGGTTCGTTAGATTTAAGTATTAGTGTCATGATTTGCAGGAGCATCAGCCATGGTGAAAATCATTATAGGTATTAAGCAGTGTCCAGCAGCCTGTATTTGATGAATATTTATGACTGTCGTAGTCCTAATAAATGGCAGATATCACAATTTCACATATGAAGACAAAACTTCAAATCTTCCATGTTTGTGCTTTTTACCTTTGTGTGACCTTTGAACATTTCTTTTGAGTATATTTGTATGGAGACATGAATGCCAAAGGATGCTAGATCAGTTGGTCTTGGCACTCCGGCGGCATCTCCCAGGTCCTGAGTTCGAATCCCAGTGGGAGCGAATTTCAGGCTGGGTTAAAAAAATTTCCCTCGCTCGTCCTCATACCAAAGCACTGGGGGGCCCCGGCCCAATTCTCACTTGGGCGATGGAAAGGCCACCGTGTATGGATGGGAGTGGGGGTTCAGGGGTTTTCTCACCGGATGAGAAGGCACTTTCTTCTTAATTTGAAAGCTGCAGCGGCAGTCTTAACCGCCCCGGTCAAGTTTTATGTGGACATGAATAGATTTACAGAAGCATCAGGAGCATTCTAAAACATCTAACCTGACAAGTTGTAAGAAACACAGAACTTAAGTTTTCTCTGGTTTGGACTTTGATAATGTTTACAAAAAATGGCTTGATGCTATTTCTTGCTGCTGATCAGTGGTTTATAGCTTGAAGATGGTGAAGAAACTCTTGGATCATATTATATGCTTCTGTTTTTCTCATTCTTGGCAGGTTGAATTGGAACTGTTACGCTTCCTTTGTGAGAGGATTGTTAAGAGAGAGAAAGTGAAGGTAAGCTGTTAATTGTGTCTATTTCTGCACCTTTGGTTTCTCGGGATGTTCAATAGTTCTCTTTCATACGTTACTTTGTGATAACAGCAAATTGTGATAATGTACTCATCCTTGGAGTATGTTTCCCATTTATTTTGTCGTACTAATGTTACTATCCTACCGTGTGTTTGGTTGGGGGTTGAGTGAGTTGGGTTGGATCCAACCCAGTTTTTTGGGACGGAGTCAACCCATCCAGTGTTTGGTTGCACTTCTGCTTTTGGGGACGGAGCCAACCCATTTTAGTGTTTGGTTGAAGAAGGATTGGGGACAGAGCGGCTCCATCCAGTGTTTGGATGAAGGAATTCAGTGTTTGGTGGGAGCCAACCCGGTTGGAGCGGCTCCGTCCGCTAGATTTTGAGGGACGGGTCCAACCCGCATCTGAGAGGAATATTCCACCCTGGAGCCAACCCAACCCTCCCATCCTCCAACCAAACAGCCACGAGAATGGGTTCGCTCCGACCCAGCTCGCTCCGCTCTCCAACCAAACACACGGCTACAGAAGCGGATATATTTGTTATAAACCACCCCTGGCCTCGACATTTTTAGAAGTCCTGTTTTTTTTGGCAAACTTTGATCAGCAACTGATCCAAAATATATATGGTTTTGGTTGCACATACTACCATTGGATAACTTTGTAAACAAAAGTAGTACCATTAGATTTGTTTTGCATATACTCTCTGGGTCCAAAAAGGTTGCAACTCTCAGTTGCCAAGGAGGAATTGGACAGATAGGTAAAAGATGCATGTGCCCCTTACATCACCAACTCGGAGTCTCTCTTAGTTTATCCCTCCACGCTCATGTCGCACAGGAACCTGAGCATCTCTCTGTGCTAGCCTAGACCCGTATAGTTGCATTCTTTCTTGGACAAAGCTTCAAGTGTAGAATGGCATACTTTTGTGGACAGAGGGAGTAGTATTACAAGGGATTAATCTTGTGGTTCTTTTCTTTTTGTTATTATTATGTGCTGCAATTGAAAGTTTAATTCCAATTCTCAGTTACCATTAAACCACAAATTGGATCTTATATTTTGAAATTGAATTTCAATAGAAATGGTTACAGGAATAACCCCTGAGCTAAGTAGACAATTTATTCCAACGTTGAGCGAAGTAGCTAATTAGTATGGGTATATCTTGTGATGTGATGTAAATTATGAGACAGGTGGCCTATTTGCAGTGCTTTAGTGGGTGTATTGGTTGTGTATTTGGTCAAACCAGACGCGCCCCTGCGGTCGACGAAGCTTTGAGTTGGCGGTGCTCATAGCCCTGGATAGGCTCATGGCCATTTGGAGGTTGGCCGGCAGTAGGAGCTCCACATCGGAGGCTAGCTGCCAGACCACCTGTGAACAGGTCTATCTTGTGCTGTGTAGTGAGCTCACAGCAAGAAAATGGGTCTGGTAGTCCATTGATCCAGAGCGCTGCAGGGCTTTGAGTTCGCCGAGAGAGTTGGAGTTGATGGGTGACACAAAGTGCAGGTTGACGAAGTTGGCGAAGCGCAGACACGAGATGAGACCAAAATCCCACTACATTTGGCAATACAATTCGTAGAGGTGCCGTCTAGATGGAGAGATGCCATGTAGACCTCTCCAAGGCGTGGTGGCCGCGGAAGTTGTTGCACTTGTTCAACCATGTCAGGGGATCGAACTCACCGTTGAAACAGGGAAAGTTGATCTTCGGGGAACATGGATGAGCGTAGGTATCGGGGAAAGTTGATCTTCAGGGAACATGGATGACCGTAGGTATCGTCGTGGCCATGGCAGTTGTCATGACTGAAATGATCGTCGCGCCCTTAGGGGCCATTGTGGCCATAGGGGCCTTTGGCTGGGGAAGTAGTCGCGACAGAAGCGGCAATCATGAGGATCGCCACAGTCAAAGTAGATGTCGCCGTGGCTGTAGTGCTGGTGTCACGGTCGTGGAAGGAGTCATGGCTGTGGTCATCGTCATCGCCACCATCGTGGCTGCCACTGGTGCCCAGAGGTCTCAGTGAGGCCCCCCTCGATACGTGACTGGAACTTCTTAGTCCATGCAATGTGGGCATGTTGCTCGATGTCCCAGTGCTGGTTTTTGGTACCAAATTGATATGGCGCAGGTGGGGAGGTTTGCGCAAGGGAGAGTAGAGTAGTAGCTGGAATTGAGAAGATGAACACAGTTGGTAACGAGGCTGGTCTAGGGTGTCTGTGGTGGCGAGGTAAGAGTCCTCTGGCGCCATCGTCGAAGGAAACTCCATGCCCCTGCAGGAGGTTTATTCTTTCTTCAATAATCCTGATTATAGATCTAAGGTGCCCTTTAAGTTTAGGTGCACTTGCCTAACAATAATAAAACATCTCCTATAAGGCTATAATCTCTCCCTGAAAGCCTCTTTCGAAAACTAACCCAGCCCCTTAGTCGCCAGGCTTGGTGGGCGCCTAGGACGGCGCCTGTATTGTCGACCCACATAGGATTTGACAACACTATCTTTGTCCCATTAGTTCTGAGGTCTGGCATGTGAAAAGTAAAAATATATGCTCTTCTAACTGTGATTTTCTAGAAATACTTTATGTGCATAAAAAGTAAAAATAGAAGATTTAGGTACTGCATTGCAATGAGAGGATGATTTTGATGTCCAAAGTAAAAATAGAAGATTTTAGGCGCTGTATTGCAATGAGAGGATGATTTTGATATCCGTGCGTTAGGAAATGCGCCAAATGCAGTAGGGGTCAAGTAAATGAGTATATGCACCAAAAGATTGCAGCTATTTAGTGTTGATGTCAGTTATTAAGTATTATTGCTGACATGTGTAGTTTAGGAAATGTGCCAAATGTACAGTAGGGCTCAAGTAAAAGAGTATATGCACCAAAAGATTGCAGCTATTTAGTGTTGATGTCAGTTATTGTTGCTGACATGTGAAGTTTAGAACATCTCAGTTGTCAACCTTCCCATCAATCCGAAAAGTAGAAACCTAATAGCTTGTGAAACCAAATGTGTAACACTTGGATTTCTGTTGTGGCCAACGTATCTTACTGCATCAATTTTGATGTTTTTCTACACTAACATTTTTCATCTTGATTACCAGAAAGATTTAGTTGGATGTGCACATGACATACTTGCTGCAAGGAGGATAACTGCTGTCTCTTCTTTGTGGACTTCTTGTTATGCTTCTGGACCTGGAGCAAGTTCAGAATCTGCCACTACTTCTGTTAATAACAAATCATATGGTGGAACGATTCAAAGGTCCGATGATGTCACAGTGAGATCAGACGATATCACAGTGGACAGTACAGTTACCAAAAAACATACTGTCAGGTTTTCTCTGCATAACAGGGACACTGATAGGAACACAGCTGACAGTTCCACATCAACAATATCATACAAACGGAAGTTGGATGATGGGGAATCACTTGCATTCAAGAGTCTTCCCGGAACACCAGCTACTGCCTTACTGGAGTCACGGGATGTAGAAAAGAAGCCAATAGATAAAAAGGTTCTACATCTTTTATGGTTGATTTTGCATTTGTATTTGCACAATTTTATGAAGTGTTCGCATTTCACCTTATCCTCATCGATTCTGATGCTTCACATTACATTGCAGCGTAGGGAAATATATCAAAATGAGCTTGTCATGGCTACTTCTCACCAAGCTTTGTTGAAGAACAAGAGCCCTCCAGAGAGATATGTTTACACTCGCCGTAGCTCCATGTCTAAAAGGAAGCAATGTAGTCAGCATGTAGTTGAAGGACCTGGTGGATGACAGCAGACGAAGTAGCATCTTGGTGGCTTCTTCTTGGGATGTTTGGAGAGTATTCTTGGAAGCTCGATGCACAAAAGCACAAAGCAAATACAGCAAGCGGGGCTGGCCATTAATCATGACGGAGCCACAGGGGCAGGCATGGCTGCACTGAAATTGGAAATTTGATGCATTGGGCTCTTTGAAGATTTGACCCATTGAGCCCATGTCATCGTGGAGGCCAACATGCGTGAATTCATTCACTAATTTAGTTAAGGGCAGGGTTTGTGAAATGCGCCCTATTGCTAGTGTGGTGTCTTCACATTAATTATCTGGAAGAAGGAAATCGCTTAAATTATGCCCGGCGAAAGAAAGTGGATAGACATATTGCTAACTGGCGCCTACCAATAGGCCCTCCGCACATGAATTACCATGTTTAGGAGTTGTAGCTATGTACTAACAAAACTGCATGTTTTGTTGTTGTGTGGCTTACATCTGTTCTGACTTGTGAAATGAACCCTCGATGAGTCGTAGGGCATTTCATGTTTGTACAGGCATGTAGGTTTAGCCTCCTGCTATGTAGTTAACTTCATAAGCATCATCTTGTAGCCTTATGTGGTTAACCAGATATTTGATTTATTAGTTAATTTAGTGAACCAAGAGCTGCCTTGTGTCCATATGGGTTGTGACTACAGGTGGTTCTTATTGTATCCATATCTGTTATTAGCATGAAAGCTGTTTGTTGCCGACCTCGGCGCCTAACCTCTTAAGCAGTATCTTTAACCTCGTAAACAGTATCTTATTTTTAACAAAATACCATGCTTGTTTTGTGAATACTTCTGTAATATCACACTGTAATAATATGTATATTCGACCTCAGAAGTCTGCTTATGTTTTGTGAATGGCGCATGTCATTTATTTATTACTTCTTTCATGATGCCTGATGCGAATGTGGAGCAATTGTGTGGGGCTTTGTTTACTTCTAAATTTTTTTGCAAAATAAGAATAGTAGCACTTTCGTTTGTATTTGACAAATATTGTTCAATTATGGACAAACTAGGTTCAATAGATTCGTCTCGTCAATTCCGACCAAACTGTGCAATTAATTTTTATTTTTATCTATATTTAATACTTCATGCATACGTCTAAAGATTCGATGTGACGGAGAATCTGAAAAATTTTGTAATTTTTTTGGGAAACTAAACAAGGCCTATGTCCAGAAGGTGCAATGTTAGGCCTCTCATTGGATGGGAGAATTGGATCTTTTTAAACTACTCCCTCAACTCTAAATTATAAGTTGTAACCTACCTTAATTGTTTGTGTGATATTGACATGAAGATCATAGTAACTAGTACATGGTAGGTGGCTTGTATTTGGTAAAATAGAACTAGAGCAAAATCGCTTTATCACCATTTATTGTCTCACTTTGCTCAGGCTATTCACCTCTGGTCATCCTCACATTTCAGTCGGTTGAAACGTGAGCAGTGAACAACCCAAAAAGCTACGCACAAAAGCGCCTCTCCTCCCTGACCCACGGGTCCTATGCACCAAGTCACTGGCGACAACGAGCCAGAGCGGCTGCTGCATCATGACTCCCTCTCTCCGCATTCCTGGAGACGAGCGGCCCCTGGAGACGAGCGGCCCATGGGGGCAGCTATCCGCACGGGAGGCAAAAATTTGCTTTTCAGTCGTTTTTTTTAGGAAAGAAGATATTATATATGATAATTAGGTACTCCCTCCGTCTTTAAATACTGCTATTTCTAGCAGATTTCAGACAGATTAGTGTGGCAAACAAAAGACTATTTTACCCTCAATTAATTTAAGTTCCACCATTTAATCATGCACGTTAAGCCATGGTTCTCTGGTTCCAACTAGTTGCATTTAATGCCAACTAAACTGATTCAAACAATTACCATGCGCCAAAGTACTACTCCCTAGAAGAAATTAAATAGGCTGGTGGACCACTGAAGTTCCGAGGAGAATTAAATGGACTGGTGGACTGAGTATGCTAGTAGAAATAGCAGTATTTGTGGACAAAATTTTCTCCTAGAAATAACAGTATTTAGGGACGGAGGGAGTACATCAAACATGTTATAGGCATTTTAGATTACAAAATAGTATCTACGCTGTGAAAAGTACAACTCAAAACCTAATCTGTTAGATGCTTTGCCGTATGGATGACCGCACAGCCAAACCTGGTTTGTGAATAAATGCCTAACGAACGACGACCAATATTCCAATAGGCGGAATTAAGGAACTTCTTCCGTCTGGTATCGTCCTTCTTTTTTCTGCCACCGAAGAGTGAGGAAGACTAATCTAAAAATTATTTTTCCTAGTCCTTCATTGTGGCTAGATCTAACCACAATAAAACGGAGAAGAGACTATAGAAAATTATTCCATGGTGGCGACATCATCTCCGCCTTGATGCCCACCGTCCGGAATCAAAAGTCTCTATGTCGTCATGTCGATGAAGATGCTGACGCCAAAGTTGTCGCTCTCATCTTCAACACAGCCGCCATGGAAAAGACGATTTCACCTCCTTCACTGTCGCCGGAGAGGAGAAGATAAAACTTCAATACCATGAAATTTGGCATGGAGAAACACTAACCCTAGACTCAGATCTACTAAAGAAAATTTATTAAAAACAATGGATCCTCACTCCCTTCAACCTCCAGCGAGATACCGGAGGGGAAGGGAGGGAGACCAGCGACGTTGGACAACGAGAGCGGCGGCGGCGGCAGCGGCGCTAGGACAGTAGTCAAGAGAGATAGATAGCACAGAAAAAGAGTTTACCATTTTCACTCGGGCTTTGGAGAGGCTCCTCTCTCTCTCTCTCACACAGTCAACAGTTACAAACTGGTCTCCACTCCCCACACATGCATGCAAAGCGACAGGCCCAACAAAGCAACACGTACACAACAACAACACCTTAACGCTCCACGCTCCAACGGAATTTTCAATTTGGACCGCATACATTTCTTATTAGACAGGCCATTCCAATAGAAAACACTTGTCTAAAAAAATTAGCATTGCGAACAAGATTTTTTTTCTTAGCACTTCATGCCCAAAACAAGGTTATCTCTTCCTAAGATCACGAAAGGCTCTTCACAAGTAATTTTTCCGAAGCTTTCTCATGCATCTCACCACGTCACTAAGTGCAAAGTATATACAAATGAGACTATACCTTTGTCTTGAGTTCATTTTGTTTTTCTCTTTCCTTTTTTCCAAGTTGAAGCGCTTACCACCATCTTTTGGCCATCTCCATCACCATGAGTGCCATCAAGCTCCACCTTGGTGTGAACCAACCTTACTTCAATCACAACACTTAGAGAGCAGGTTTAGTCCATAATGGTTTCATCAATTATTCAAAACCAAACTAGAGCTTTACCCGTATACCTAAAGTTTAGCCCCCCCCCCACTTTTAGCCCTCCTTGTTGAGATCCATGAGGGTTAAAAGGTGACTAAAAGAGGTGGACTAAACTTTAGACCCATGGATCCAAACAAGGCCTAACTTTTTTTCTGAACATAAACATAACGCTCCGGTATGCCTAAGGTTGACAAGCTTGACTATTTTAACACACAAAAGAGTTTTGCAACCTAGATTTTAACCCTACTCTAGCATGACAATCCTTAGAATAAATTACAAAATGCAAAGAGAGCGTTAGGAAACTTAATTTTTTCCACAGATATCAAAGTTTCAATACTCTTCACTAGTCCTCATTGAAGCATCTAGATAATTTTTTTTCTTGAGTAGAATAATATTCCTGGTTCACTAGTTGTTGTTTCGTGTATAGCACAAAAAATTCACATTCACTTGAAATTGTCACAAAGAGAGAGTTTTTTTCTAATTCAAGAGAAAAGTGTTATAGCTTTACGAGGAAAAAATTCAGGTTCTTGCAATTGCTCTAGGTTTATAGTGTAAATGGTTTCTAGCTTCGAAATTGTTCAACCTTAATAAAATGTGTAAAATTGTTCAATTTACTTATCTACAATTTATTAAGTAAATATTATTATTGTTCTCTTGTTTGAAACCAGTATCCTACAAGCTACCGGAAGTGTCCCATGCAGAGAATAAACGGAATCAATCAAGAAGATAAAAGATAAAAAAGGTAGAGAAAGAAATAAATAAGAAAACAATTTCAAAGAAAAAAAACGTGAAAAGGGACGGCCCAAGAGAAGGCCCGTGCAGGTACGCTCCCCTGGGCCCAACAACCCCGGACCGGGCTGTACGTCGCATGCCCCCATCACGGTTCACCCCGCGTGCGCTCTCTCTGCCTCTCTCTCTCTCCCTCCCACCCCTCTCTCTTCTCCGACGACTGGGTGGGCTACCCCTGCCGACGGCGCCTACGCCGCCGCCCTACGCCAGGTGCCGAGACCTTCGTCGGTATCTTCGCCGGAAACGAGCACCTACCAGGTATTCCCACCCCTTCTCTTCCCTTCCTGCTGTGCGAAACCGAGCACCCAAACCCTAACTTAAATCTATTTGGCTATTTGATGTCTACTAGCTTCGAACTTTTTGCAAAAATTATCGGGGTGTACATGTCCCTTTTCTGGGTCTGCTCCTGGTGCTGATACTAATAGTAGCAGCTACTAGCCGCTACTGTCTACAGTATTTTCTTCAATGATGAACATGTGAAGAATAAATTGAGAAATAACATGGGGGAATAGGGGATCACACTTGAACAATTGTTTGGTCCCATTTGTTGAGGGACATTTCCTTTGCTAGCTACGGATAGTGATAATAATCAGTCTTCCAAGCAATGGATCAGGATGTTAAAGTTATATTGTAATTTCATTGAATATTTTGTCATTCCCATTATTTTACGCATGCCTGAACAGTTTACATCATTATCGATATTGTGAGTTTTTGTTTTCTGAACTGAACATTTTGTTTTGGCTTGGGAAATCGGGACACCCAATTGAAAGATCCTGGCTCCAGGCACCTGCATCATGGAGACGTGTCTACAGTGGTTCTATGTTTTATTGGATTGATGTTTGGATCTGTAGCACCTGAGTGCATTAGGTCTTTTCTTGAATTCAGTGTCTAAGAATAATATCTTGATTCTTGAAAAGTATTCTGAACTTCTTCAACTATCTGTTTTCCTGGGTGTTCTATTCTTTTTCTTTGGGTATCCTATTTTCACAAAATCCTGCTGCCTTGTTTTTGAGTGTGGCCGTGTGGGTCTGGGGTTCATGTCGCGGTGGTACTTTCATAACATTCTTTTTACCTGTTGAATTTCTGCTGCTCACTAATAAAGGTGAAAGCACAGCTGGGCTTGTAGTTGTAGGGGCTCAGGAGATGGTGAAAGAAGCAGTCCACGTGACAACATAAGAGAGTGCTAGATGGAGCTATTGGCATCGGATACAGGTGCTATTTAGCAATGGGAAGAAAAATAATGATAGGTGGGTAAACCCAGCCAGGGGGAGTGGTATGCATGCTATTTGGCCTTTTTTCTTATCTGAGAGTGAACTGTTCTCAAACAGTCATATGATTGTCAATTAGTTGATAGAATTGTGATAGATTGGATATAGTTTCTCAGTTGCAAAGCAGTTTGTAGGCACGACGAGAGAGCTGTGCTCACAACTGTGATTGGGCTTCAATTCCTCTTTTTACTAACATACATGTCTATAGCTTCATTCCTAACTTGAAAGGTTATTTTTCAACACTGGATTTCATCTTGCGAGGTTGACCTGTAGAGATTGATTCCTTCATGGAACAATCCATGTTCAAACGAAGGTGTCCCATGTGTATCCATAGCCTTTCCTGTTTTGAGAATATCATATTTCTTCGTAGTATGTGCGCCCTTTATGATCCATCACCTGTTCCTGGATAAGTAGGTTTTCTACCAATCAAATACAATCAACCTAGAATCGGCAGCTGAGAGTGGTGCACCCTGCTTTTGTCCTCTCCCCATGTCGTCACCTTATGAGCAGCCAAATTTCATGCTTCTTCCAGATCCTTCATGTCTCCCGACTCCTGATTGAGCTTTTGAAGGTAGATATTGCCTAGTAGGGCTGATAGTAGTACACTGGAGACCATAAGAAAAGGTAGACTGAAGCTATAACAGAGGTATACCATGGCAGATAATTTACAGTTTTCTTACTATCTATTACAGTCTTCATAACAAAGAATCAGTCAATGTTCAAGTGGAGCGAATGTTCACAATTCAATATGCTTTGCCCTGTGGTGCTGTCTGGTACTTCATCTGGATTATACACCAACTCTGTTCACTGATAGTGTTACTGGCTCTTTTCCGTCATTTCTTGAAAGCAGATCGCACTCACTGCTTCGCGCCTAGTTAGGGCGTCCGCAATGGTACTAGCTACGTAGTTAGCTTGTGTGGAGGTGAGAGACAAGAGCGAAGACTATTTTATACATGTTTATTTTTTATGTATTATTGGACCCATATGTCACTCTCTCATATTCTTGGACTACGTGAAATAGATAGGCTATTTGCTTGTTGCAAGTGACTACTCTCTCTCTCTCTTACCTTTTATCTGTCCACGTCATAATAGCTAGCCAAATAGCTAACCATTGGGGACGCCCTTAGGCTTTGAAATACTAGGAACAGATCTTCCGAAATCAATGTTGTACTCAATCCTCTCTGGCTGGATAGGGGGATCGTATTAAGCAGAGTATTCAGAGGCTAAGGTTAGTGGAAGCGTTGAAGAGATAGAAAGCATGGGGTCCTTTCATCTTTGTTGATACTTTCACAGTATACCAGTGGATACTGGATAGTGCCATCCAGGGAGTAGGCCGATGAAAGGTCTGGCAACAAAACATCTTGGTTCATAGGAACCAACGACCTCACCACTGCAAAGCGGAAGTCAAATGATTTGGATTCAGACAGGCTGTCTCGACAGTAAGAAATCAAGAAGCCGAAGCAATGCAATCTGTTTGGGGCTTTGGGGAAACCAAAAACGAACTCTGTTTACGTTTTTCATAGATGGATTATATATATATATATATATATATATATATATATATATATATATATATATATATATATATATATATATATATATATATATATATATATATATATTCCTTTGCTTTGGATGTATATGTATCTTTTCTTAATCATCTCCCAGTTATCTCTTTTTTAATCCACACTGTCCTTTCTCTCTAAATTTCATCAAAGACAAACACTCATTCCTACTTTTTATAGAAAGATCTTTGTCACGGGCTTCACCTTAGACTGATGGAATAAAGCTAAGAAGTAGGCTGAATGGAAAAGGGAAAGGTACAAGGGCTGTCATTGCTTGCAAGGGGATTGAACTTCCAAGAAGAACAAGCGATGAGCGCTTTATTGATCAAGTGCATATGTTCCTGTCTATACACAAATTCCTGACTGAACTTCAGTCCACAGTTTGATTTATCTTTCTGATGTTGGGGTTAACACATTCACCTTACATGTCTGAAGCACATGGATCTCATTCATTGAGGAAACATTTCTGCACTAAGGTGCTCCACAGATGCTTTTTTATTTTTCTTTTGTTCTATGGACGTGGAGAAACATGAGGGTGTTTTTTTTTTCAATTTATAGGATTTAGGTCTAGAAGACTAGGGCCGTGTGCATGTTTGGGACCACTTTTAGTCGTATTATTGAGCGCTGGCCACGAGAGTCGTGCCGAATAGAGAATGGCTCAGGCAATTCTTTTCACCATGCAAGGCATGCGCCGCGAGTTTTGAACTGGCCACTCAATTCTGATACTTTGGCTGCGGTATGGCTACCACACTGCTACTGCAGATCCAAACATGGCCTAGGACTGTAGAAAATCAATTTTCTAAAAAAGATTGGTCCCGTTCTTTTAAGCATGTCATGTTCAATAACTGATTAACAGCTTTGCGTTTTAGCAGTCAGTCATCAATTGTCTATGGCATCTTCCTTTCTTACTTCATGATGTTGATAACACAGGGCTATGTAAAGGAGGATGTCTCCTACAAAGAGAAGAGGAGGTGGTCGCCGAGGTCATGGACATGGAAGAGGTGCTGTGGCAGAAAAAGATATGGATCATCTCGAAACCTCTGCACCTTCTTCACCAAGTACCTCTGACAGGGAAGATCAGCTTGTGTTGATTCCAAGACAATCCCCAGCTTGCTATGTAGGACCATCAGAAGTATCCTCCACGTTACTCAACCCTAAGATCAACCATCGATCTGATGCGATTTTTGGTGATCAGGTTTGTTTAATGACATTGGTTTTTTTTTTTCATAGCTCATCATAAGTTTCATGAGACTGAATTACACATTTCCACTGAATCTGAACATTGCAGGCAGTGGAGCAGTTGAAATTACGTCATCACAAGCCTTTGAAATTTCATGAGAGATATCGGCCTTATCTGAGAGATGCAGGTTTGCTTGGACTCGCACAAATTTGCCAGAAGATGCCTCAGTTGGACAAAGCATTGATTACTGCCCTTGTTGAGCGTTGGAGGCCAGAGACCCATAGCTTCCACTTGGCCTCCGGGGAGATAACTGTTACACTTCAAGATGTCGCAATGTTGTTTGCCCTTCCTATTGATGGCCGTCCGGTTTGTTCTACCACTGATCATGATTATGCTCAAGTGGTCCTTGATTGTTTAGGCCAGGATGCAAGGGGGCCAGCAATGCCTGGAAAGTCCTTCCTGCATTACAAATGGCTTAAGAAAATTTTTTATGAATTACCAGAGGAGGCGGATGATGTGACAGTTGAAAGGCATGTTCGAGCATATATACTGAGCCTTTTATGCGGGGTGCTCTTTCCAGATGGGACAGGAAGGATGAGTCTGATATATCTTCCTCTGATTGCTGATCTTTCACGTGTTAGCACATACAGCTGGGGTTCTGCAGTTCTAGCATTCCTGTACCGATCTCTTTGCTCAGTTGCCTCCTCCCACAATATCAAGAATATTGGTGGTTCATTGCTTCTCTTACAGCTTTGGAGTTGGGAGCGCTTTCATGTTGGCAGACCATTGGTTCGGTCTCCTTTATGCACAGAGATAGGCATTGAACAGGACCTACCTCCAATCGGCTTCCGTTGGGTGGGGGCACGCACACAAAGTGAGAATGCTACTCGCTGCCTTAAGCAGTACAGAGATGAACTGAACCTTCAGCGGGTTGATCAGGTGAAGTGGGAACCCTACCTGCAGATAGAGCCCTCAACCTTACCCCCACTTTGTACAAGAGATGCGGACCTGTGGCTTACACAAGCTCCATTAATAAACTTCCCTATAGTTGAAATGTATTTGCCTGAGCGAGTGATGCGGCAATTCGGGCTTCGACAATGCATTCCACCACCTTTCCGGCCTACGCTACAGTCATTACATCGTATTAGTAGACGTGGCAAAGAACGAGAGAACTGGGAAGAAACACACCATGAGTATATCCAGGAATGGGAAGCACGACGACAGCGCATATTTCGAGATACAGAGCAATATGATCCATCTTCTTACGAGGACTATCTGCGCTGGTACTCAGGAGCAACACGGCGGTACCTTGTCCCAGCAATCAGTGATGATGTTGAAGCGGGACCTTCAGCTCCAACTGATGATTCCTTAGATCTTCAGTACCAAGCCAAGTCTCCAATAATCCGCAAAGCAGTAAAACACTAATCTCTTATTTAGTTCATATTTCTGGAAATAAAGATTTGAGTACAGGCACAGCTTCTTCAATCAAATATGCATACAGTGAACCAGTATTTAATTTGAAGTATTCCCTAACTGTTGTAGGTTGATAAACTGGAAGTTATGGTGAAGAAGGCCAAGAGAGCCATGACTACTACAGCTGATACAACCACTCAAGCCTTGGTTGCTGAGTTTCTGCATGGCTTTGAAGATGTCTTGCAAGATCTTGGTGAGATCCAGAATAATAGTGACTTAGCTGTTGCACCTTTTCATTCGGATACTAGTCCGCATGTTGATGCAGCTACAAGTCAACAGACACCTCAACTTTTGCTTGAAGCCCAGGAAAATATAGATACCAACCAAGAAGGGCAACAAGAGGAAGATGAAGAACTTAACACAGTGGAGCGCGCTTCATTTGCCCTGGAACCTATGGAAGAGGAAAACGACTTCTCCAACAATGTGATCCCTGAAAATCCTTCACTGGGTGTGGAGGAAAACTGTGATTCAGCTGCACTAGCCACTGAGATTTGTGATGCTGCGTCTCACATGACTGATTTGGCTGTTCCTCAATCGGATGAGGATCTCCATCAAGATCAACATCTAGAAGACCACCCTGAAATGGAGGAGACTATATTGATGGTGGAGCCTAAGTGTGAGGAGGGCGATGGTTCCAGCTTTGTGCTCCCACCAAGCCCTCCAGAACTGATGCTGGAGGAACAGGACGACCCAGGGTTAGTAGCCCTAGGTACTGAATCATGTACCGGACAGCAGAGCCTTGAAGTAGGAGAGGCTGAGGATCAGGAAAACCCTAGCACAGCTGAGCATGGCGTCATGATAGTGAAGCATACGGGTGAGGAAAACAACAATTGCAATGGTGTTTATTCTTCCTGCCCACCGTCATCTGCCATTGTTGATCCCATCCAAATCGAGCAGTGATTATCTGTGTTAGTTATGTAGGAATTAGAAGCATTTTTAAAGATCTGACATGAGATTGCTAGTTCTTTTGTTGCTGGTAGCATGGGGTTGATCCTTGTTTCGTCGTGATTATCCTGATAATTTGAGCCACAAGCCCACAAGGCATTTGAGGTCTTGTTATTGACGGAGAGTCCTCTCACTCGTCATTTCATCCATTTATCAGGCAAATTTGAAAATTGGGGGGCGTTATACGCCGACCCAGTTGGTTTTCCAGTAAAATTGTTTGTCTCGTGTAGTTGTGCTGATGACAATTGTCTCTCTCAACTCTATCAAACCATCGCCTATTTTGCTCCAATTCCTATGCCTGTGATTTGTGAACGGCTTATGTAAGCACGCCCGTTTAATGTATATATATGAATCCAAATGTCATGCGTGTAACTTCTGAATGGCGACAGTGTGCAGGCTTTGCTGCTTCGAACCTTGTATACAGTAATCCTCTCGATGGTGGTTTCTGCTGCCACATGCCCATGTGGCCCAAATCATGGTTGCCAGGATGCCTTGAACAGGCATGTCATCGTCCCTAAACTCCTACATCATGAACCCATATGTCAGATGCGGATTCACACAGAATGGGTAAGGCAGTGACCCCATTTATTTTGTTGAATGATTTGTTAAAATATTGTCCGACTGTCGACGAAAAGGGAATTCCATAGCTCCTTGACACTGTTTGGTACTGTAGTTCACATATATTGCCAGCAGCACTGTTCACATTTTTTTTAATGCGTACACATATATTGCCTAGGAGTGTTTACTTATCTGTCAACAGATTTTATGTGATTAAATCTCTCAGATTCTAGTTACAAACCTGTCAAAATGACAGTTATAATATAAATCCTAAAGCAATCAAACGTATAGAAATCTTATAAATTTCTTAAAAAAGATCAGATAAATAGCAAAAGTGCGCCGAGCTAGTAGTTCACAAACATTGACCAAACTGTTTGGCCATTTGGCCGTCAATGGATCATTGGTGTTTTATTCACCTGCCGACAAAGCCCTGAAAGCGAAACGCTTCTGCTCCGAGCCGGAGCGTTCCTATCAGTCGGAAATGAGAAGCTGCTGCTTTGTCAGGTGTCAGCTGGATGTTTGGTTGACAGGCTTAACGCGGAGACAGATAAATCCAGTGTAAACTAGTACTTTGCGCCTGTTTAGATTGTAGATGAATTTTTTTTGAGTGTCACATCGGATATGTCGGAAGGATGTAGGGAGGGGTTTTTAGAAACTAATAAAAAATAAATTACATAGCTCGTTAGAAAACTGCAAGACAAATCTATTAAGCATAATTAATCTATTATTAGCACATGTGGGTTATTGTAGCACTTAAGGCTAATCATGGAGTAACTAGGCTTAAAAGATTCGTCTCGCGATTTTCAACCAAACTGTGTAATTAGTTTATTTTTTATGTACATTTAATGTTCCATGCATGTGTCCAAAGATTCGATGGGATGGATGAAAAAATTTTGGGTGGAAAACTAAACAGGGCCTTTATCATCACGATTTACGTATCAATAACTTTGATCCGATTTATAAAAAATATAAGCAATATTTTTATTTCCAAATAAATTTATTAAAAAATTAAATTCAAATATCTATCTAATGATGCTAATTTTGTATCATAAATATTATTTTTTAATACATATTTAGTCAAAATTATTTCTCAGAACGAAGGGACTCGTAAGGTGCTACTACTTAGAGTTCGCAAGAAAAAAAAGATGTCACATCAGATGTGTCGCTATATATTTCAAGTATTAAACATAGATTAATAAAAAAATAAATTATATAGCTCATCCGTAAACTGCTTGATGAATTTATTAATCCTAACCATCATTAGCACATATTGGTTACTGTAGTAATTATGACTAATCATAGACTAATTAGACTTAAAAGATTCATCTCGTATTTTATAACCAAACTGTGTAATTAGATTTTTTTTTGTCTACATTCAATGCTTCATGCATTCGATGAGATAAGAGCAAGTATTATAATACTGCCAGCTGCTGGCTGTAAGATTTCTTTACAGCCTTCTTGCAGCCCACCCATATAATGGTTAGCTTATCACTATTAATGCATGGCCCACTTGTCTGTGTCACAGATTTTCTTGATTTTTGTGTCTAAGCCGGCTGTAAGCTTGCAGCCCGTTTTTACTCTCTTTCCTCTTCTCTCTCCTTCACATCAGCATTTAGCTGGCTTACAGCCTGCTATAATACTTGCTCTAAGTGAAAAGTTTTTGCACAGAAAACTAAACAAGGCACAGGGTGAAAACTCTTTAAAATATGGCCAAATTGAAGATGCTATGTACTCATCTGGAAACAAGGCGTGACAAATTGCACGCAAAGTTCCTCGGTTGCTTTCCATCTTCTACCATCACGGTGAAAAACTGTTTTTTTTTTCACCTAGTATTTTTAGTACTAAAAAGATCTACCTTTTCTTTGTACAGACACTACTAGCGACTAGAGTGAAGCAACGAGGCTGTCGCAGCGTGCCGGAGCGAAGGACAGCCAGTCGTTCTCGAGGTCATACACGACGTGCGTGTTCTGCTGCTGGAAGTTGCCGATGACGGTCTGGTCCCCGGGCGCCGCGTCCAGCACGACGCACATGACGCGCGCGGCGAGGTCCTCGAACACGTAGTTGCCGCGCGGCAGCTCCCAGTCGGCGCCGTCCAGGTGCAGCGTCAGCGACGGGACGGGCGGGCGGCGCCAGAGCGCCGTCACGGGGAGCGCGAAGCAGAGGTCGAGCGCGGAACCTTCCACCACGCCGGTGGGCGGCAGCCCGACCTGCGCTGCGAACTCCGCCTTCACGGCCTCGTACACCGCCTCCGGGAGCGTCGTGATGGACGCGCCCGAGTCGATGATCGTCGACCGGAGCTTGGCCTCCGGGACGGCCAGCCGTGTCTTCCCCACGGATATGCCCTTGAGCGAGAGGAAGTAGAGCGACGGCTGCGAGGGGTTCTTGAGGAGCGGGGTGGTCCGGACCTCGCCGCTGATGTGCGCCGCGTGGCTGTAGAGCAGCGCGGCCGCCGGCGCACCGCCGAGAGTCACGAGGCTGCTCTTGGACTCGAACATGGAGGTGAAGCAGTAGGAGAAGGTCGTGACGTTGAGCTGCGACGGCAGCGACCACCTCCCCCTGCCGAAGCCGGCAATGCCGGTCTCGTTCGACTGGAACACGCCCTTGTTGAAGTGGCCGCAGCCGAAGGTCAGGCGCCGCGTGGGGAGGCGGCTGTCGCCGTCGCCATTGTCCCCGCCGAAGGTGAAGCGGTCGGTGGCGATTTCGCCGACGGTGACCGACTTGTCGCCGTAGTGGTAGATGTAGGCGCAGCTCCGGTTGCCGTTGCCCCAGCTGCTCCGGCCGCCGCCGCCGCACGACGTGAACGGGAGCGCGCGGCACCGCGGCGCGCCGCAGGGGAGCGCGGCGTACGTGGAGGACGCGGCGGGGTCCAGGAGCGGGAGGCCCTGGTGGAAGCAGTCGCGGCAGGGCGCGCACTGCGTCCACACGAGGTCGCTGCCGGTGTCGAGCGTCAGCGCCACGGGCCGCGGCGGCGTCCCCACCGCCAGGTGCACCAGGTACTCGTTCGTCACGATCCCGCCGCCGCCGGCGCCGAGCCCCGCGCGCACGGCGTGCGAGGCGGACAGGAGCCGGCGGCGGCGGTGCGCGTGCGCCCTGGCTCGGCGCGCCATTCGCCGCACGAGGTCGGGCCTCGCGAGGCCGCGGCCGGCGTCGGCGTGCGTGAGCAGCAGCGCCGCCACGACGCCGCCGGCGCCGGCGCCGGACACAGGCACCGCGCGCACGGGGAGCGCGATCATCAGTACCAGCAACGCCACGAGCTGCTGCTGCTTCATCATACTAGCTTGTGATGGGGTCACAGGAGCTTTGCACTGCATACTTATGCGTCCTGACGAAGCACGCGGCTCATGGCGATTAATTAGAGACTAGTGAGTAGGAATTTGGTATGGGATTAAGCACTGGATATAGTAGTTTCAGAGGAGTGAGGAGGACGAGCAGTTGGGTGATGTGCCACTGATGCCTACTTGTTGGCAGAAGCCGGTGACATTGTTTTTTTTTCTTTTTCAAAAGAAAAGAACATTGTATACGCCGTCGTTTTGGCATGTACGCACTTTTCTTCATATTCTGTACACTAGGCGCGACAAGGCAGGTGAGAAGTGGTGAAGACGCCCAGGGACGGCACCCAGCGTGTATGTTTGACCGCTGCTCGATTGCCTAGTGTAAACAGAGCAGAAGGCAGGATGTTTGACGCCCAAGCACCAGCGTCATTGATAATTTAGGATGAAACTGAGCTATGCACAAACGGAGGTAAAAAAATAAACTGTAAACACCACAAAATTATTTCGAAAGCGTACGCTGCACGTGCTTCGTTAAGAGAAGTTAAACACCACAAAATTGGGTTAATTTGTTCGGCTAGCTGATTTTTGGCTGTTGATAATGATGATGATGATTTGTTGTGAGAGAAAAATATTGTTTCTTCTTAGCTGATAAATTCAAGCGATGTACTATCCTATCAATACTTCTGTCATATAATTCTCAGCAGCTGCAGTGCTTGCTGTACTTCATGGACCACAGCAAAATGTCTTCTCAGAGATGTAACCAACCGTAGCACCAGAATTTTTTTTGAAGGCATCCGTAGCACCAGAATTGTGGTGCCATGTACTGAATCCACATGTTATTTTCTTGTGAGCTGTAGATTTGCATACCAATTTGCAAGACAGCGCAGTATCAATCCCACGATTATCTTGAATATGGCCAGCATAAAATAGGTCAGAACAGACCAAAGTAAAATCCAGAATATTCTCCAGATAAAAGGGCCAGCAGGAAAGAGAGTATACGGGGTCAATACACGAATTACAACACAAGCTGGGGCAAGGGGGATGAGAGTTAGGTCCTTCTGATGGTCATCAGGTTTGTCATTCAAAATCTGTAGATGCGTTCATTCAAAATCTGTAGAGAAAACTACCATGTTCTGCTGCACTACTTCATGATACTTTTCAGTGAACGAATAGTATTTTTCTCTAATAAAATTTCAACATAAACATCAGCATAAGTTAAATTTCAGCGAAACGAACTTCAATGCCACAAACTTTTGGTATGCTCAACCAATCAAAGCAGGGAAACTGTGCCCCAAGGACAAGGAGGACCTGCTTGCCAAGATCTTCCAAAAACTCTGAATAAGCAACTGGCTTTATCTCATTAAATAAATTTTTCAGGGAAAGAATGTTTGGTAGCATCGATAAGTACTTCACAAAAAAAAGGACCCTCTCTGCTTCCAAGACATTCCAAAAACTCTGAATAAGCAACTGGCTTTATCTCATTAAATAATTTTTTCAGGGAAAGAATGTTTGGTAGCATCGATAAGTACTTCACAAAAAACCCTCTCTGCTTCCAAGACATTCTGAGCAAGAACAAATAGCAGAAAGGCCGTGATGTGAAATCGCTCAATGATGTCATAGTATATACCAAATTATGAAGATTCTCTTTGCTAATACGCTTAAATACATTACTTTTTGTCTCAGCAAAATTGTTTGATACCAGTGGAGCCAATAACGCATTGTTATGGGCAATGATACATGTTATTGACAGGGTGATCGCCTGAGCTAATTAACAAGACAAATGAATGGACAAGAAATGCAACAACAGCTATCGCCTCGTCCAAAATGAACCGCATCAGTTAAAATGTCACATTATCTGTCGAGCATGCTGACAACCCCTCCGCTCGTTGTATACGACATAAAGCTTGATCGGAGTACGCGAGAATGGAGCACAATGAGGATTTGGAGTACTCAGGATAGAGATATGATTCATCGGGGGAAAAAAGGGGAGGGATAGAGATAGGATTGTAGTACGGACGAGCCATTGAATCCACAGTCCTCCTATGTGCCTCATTCGGGCAAAGTGACAACGCGTTTGTCATATGATTTTTCTCTAGATTTCTTCCAATCAGGATAACTTTCATAATTTTACTCTAAGAACAACTCTAAGAGTCTTTCCAAAGCTCACTATTTAAATCATCATTTGGAGAACCATTTGCACAAAAAATGTTTTTATCTTTCCACTCTTTCAAAGTTTTTCTATATCTTGGTGCACCCTATAGGCATTCTCATTTTCTATCTTTAGCTAACGAGAAATCCGAAATAGAAGATGGTTATATTTGGATAACCAATTAAAGAAACTATTGGAGTGTATTTTTCATTAAAATCTTTATTCCTAGTACTTACGAAGAATATAAAAAGTCTTGATATGAAGGATACAGAGAGTCTCTTGGAGTTTGCTCTAACCGGGCAAACGACATATTCGTTTGTACCATCTCGACTATTTCATGATGAACTCAAATTTGAAACTCGGCTTCATCTTCCTCTTAGTTCAAGCAACTTTTTGTGTCTCTTCCTCCATTTTTTTTCGAGATCGTGACTTCATGCGTTTTTCATTAAGCCGGAGAGCCGATAGAACGACAAAGTAACCGATACAATGGATTCGCAAGTAATCCATGAATTACCAACGAGGTCCACAACACAAACGAAGCAAGAAACATGAGGTGGGGGGACCCTCCACATGACAACCCCAAGCAACTGAATCTAACACAAAATAGCTCAACACGTTGGTCTCCAGCATTGATGTGTAGCCATAGATGATAAACCTCTAGACGGCAAAGCATCCGTCTAAGCAACCTTGACAGCAAAGCATCTGCCGGAAGAGATGACGACCTCGATGGCAAAGCATCCATCGAAAACTCCTCAGCGGCAAAGCATCCGCCAGAAAAACATGACCGCCCCGCGCGCGACAACCGACTCCTCTGAGAAACTAAGGGCCCTCAAGACCACGGACGAGGAATAGCTCCATACCAAGGCCACCATCGACGCGGCAAAGCATCCGCGGATGGGGACCAACCCACGCGGAATATCTCGGAGTCATCCTTCCAGTACTCCTCCGAGTCACTAAGGATGCAATGCCATTAGGACCACGGACGAGGAGCACATCCAAGTTACCCTCTGAGTACTCCTCCGAGTCACTGAGGGCCAGGACCACGGGCAAAGAGCACCAACATGAAGACCACGACACCATCACACTGGTGGCAAAGCAACTGCCCAAGCAACACTGGCGGCAAAGCATCCTCCCAAGCACCAAGTAACGACTATGGCTACAACAACACAAGTTGGACCAACCAAGTGAGGAGAAACATGAAACAAAATTAGGAGCAGAGCAGCGACCACAATGACCATCCAGGGAGTGAGCGACGAGCTATGGGAGATTCTTCAGCGGCGCCTTCAGGAAGGAGATGACGCCCAAGACGCCATTGTCGCTGGCCTTAGAAGCTTCTAAGACGAGGCTTTCACCCAGAATCTGGTGAAGCTGACGAAGGGCACGAGGTCCAGAAAACGACGCCTCCACGGAGGTGAGTGGCGCCAAAGGCGTCACCGTCGTTCACCCGGCAGAGCCGTGCTGAGCTTTCGCCCTTGTGCAACTTGCCACTCCACCATGAATCCCACAAGCACCGCCACACCGCCCTTGCACACCGGACTGTAGACCTTGTGGGGAGGGAGCCCGGTCCAATTACTTAGGAGTTCGGACCAATTGTGAGTGTCGATAGAAACATCGATCTTCATATAGATAATAAACTTTTACCAACGAGCAAGAGGTGAAATCATACAAGAAAAATAGTTTATGTAAATGTAACGTAGAGCATGTAAAAGTTAGAAGAATCACATTCAAATTTTGAACACGTCTTAATTACAATCGAGATAGTACTACTTGATATAGGGTTTCATTCAGTGGAGGACCATAATAAGTTCCTATAGGTCTCAAATATGAACATTAAAGACGATAAAATCTTTTCAGAAATTACAATAGTAAAGCAAGAAATACGGCGCAGCGAGTTCAATTGAAAAGAAAGGATTAACCACCGCCCAACCAACCAACCAACCAACTGAAAATAGGCTTAGCCGCTACCGTGCCACGAGATCCCAGTAAGACACGATCGTTGCTGTGTTGAGCCCCTTGTTGCTTTGTCTCAAAGTCATGGCTTTAAATTCGTGCATCATCAACTATTGCTTCATTCGGGGAGGAAAATTAGGATCGCACGATATCTACAAAAATGGCGTTTCGTTGTTGTTTTGGGTTTCAACCCCGAACCGTACGACTCGATCCCAAAAGGAAAACCCTGACGCCGACGGAGACCGGCAGCACTGCATTGGCAAAAACGTCCAGTACACCATTGTTTTCACCAACCGCCTGGCGGGGGAGGCGTCTTTGTCCACACCGGCCGGAAATCATCGTCGCATCCATCATATCGGGGCCGCCCGGCCGCGTGCAGAGTCAACCAGGTTGGTAAAGGCGAGCTCCACCACTGGTACACCAATATAATGCTAGGTCTCTGCAGATTTGGCTATTGTTTTGCTCTACTAGGGATAGCTAATTGTAGCCTGTAATGATGATCAGAGTGTAGCTTTAGCTCCGGTAATCAGCGTGAGGCATAGTGCCTGATGCATGCAATCATGCAGTCGTTTTTATTTGAGGCAGGAAAGAATGGTGTGATAAGCTTTTCTTGGTAGGGAAGCGATTGGTTTTTTTACCTGCGTCTTATTTTGATGAATTGATGTCACAGTCTTGCCTATCATGTGGTCGCGGCTCTGTCTGTCTCTGTGTTGGTTTTTTCTTTTTCCATATATATATATATATATATATATATATATATATATATATATATATATATATATATATATATATATATATATATATATATATATATATATATATATATATAATGGTTCTGTACTCTGTGTGCGTCGTTTCTTTTTCTAGATGTTGTTTAGTTAGCTAGCTAGGTTTTTTTTACAATAAAACTGTACTGTGATCTCGATCTTGTAGTTCTTTTGAAGCGAATGGGAGGAGCTCTACCTCTCTTATTTGTTACTTCCTTCATCCCAAATTATTAATCGTTTAAAAAATCTTGAAGAGTCAAAATATTTAAAGTTTGACCAAAATTATAGAAAAAAATTATAAAAATTTATGATATTAAATAAGTATAATATAAAAATATAATTAATAAAAAACTAATGGTACTTAGTTGTTATTATAAATATTATTATATTATAATATAAATTTAGTCAAACTTTAGCGATTCTCTAAATTTTTTGAAATGACTCATAAAAAAAGAAGAGAGGAATCCACTAGTAGGATCCTGAGCCTGTTCGCTTGAGTTTATTAGCCGAATATATCAGCCATTCAGAAATATTTTTCTTTCATAATAAATCGGTCAATAGTACTTTTTGTCATGACTTATTAGCCAAACGAACAAGACCACTTAGTGTCGGCCTTATGATAATGCAAGCCTCGTGTAGGCTAGGCACACTGTCAAGATCACTTACCAGACACTCATAGTCATAGCAACTTTGGGAGATATATGAATAGTCTTTTGTTAGTGGGGTTGATGGTACCAGTGTAGCGAACAGGCAAACAGATTAAGAGCTCATCTATCCCCCTGTTACTTCTGCGAGCGAGGGTCAGTGACAACTGACACGTCGACAAACTGTGCAAAACATATAATACTCTTGCACATACGACCAACCAGACCAGTGTAGCGGCTACTGGTGAACAAACATGCACCTCGCTGCCCTCTTTTTTTTTCTATTTCTATGTGATGTGATGAAAGCAGGCAGAAACCAACAGCCATGTTATTGTTAGGAGAGGATATCGGAGTCGTCGGAGCAGCATCGTCCTGATCGAGCTGAGCTTTGTAGTCGCCGTCGCCGATGGCCGATGCACTCGGTGACACCGACCGTGCGTTAGGCCGGCCGCGGCGAGGGCGACCGACGACGTCGACGGCGTCGGCGTATAAAATGACCTGGAATCCTTAATTTGCCACCGGCGAGCAGGACAAGGCAGACGGGTTAGTCAAATTCTACGGAATCTAGCGGTGCTTGCGTGTTGACGACTTGACTTGCTGGAGCCCATTAGTTGGTATATACGGTGCAAATGATTTGCTTGTGCTTTCGGACATCAGCAGAAATACTTTGTACGTATACGCGTGCGTACTCCCCTGTACGTGCAGCTGAGACTTGAAACGGATGATGTACGGATCGTAGCTTTGCGTAGCTTGTTTTCGGTAGAGAGTTGCGCTAATCATTCAATAAGTAATAACCGTATACGTAATCACGTGTAAAGATGATTGATCCGTGCCAACGACGACGCCCTACAGTTGCTCCTGGCGTGTGATAGTGAGCGCCTCCCACCATGTTAAAACAGTGTTATGAAATTTAGCACTAAAAAATACTATCAACTCATCATTAGTGTTGATATAATTGTGAGTCAAGTCCGATTCACCCCCTACACTAGTCACTAGCTAGTTAGCCGCTATCTATATAAAAAAAACTAATTAAGCACTGGTTTTGAAAATCCCCCAAAATCCAATATCAGACAACATCACACATTGAACTTTTGAAACCAAACAAAATACACTCCCTCTTTAACCATTTCAAAGTGGTTTCGTAGATGGTTTTTGTTGAGGTGGCATTGGCTTACATGAGAGGTGGTCGCTTATTTATATAAAAGAATCATAATTTTTTCATATAAAGTGCAATGAATGTAAACTTCATATAAAAGTTATAGATGTTGAAGCGCTTTATCGTTTACAATTTTTTTATTTAAGATCTTGCAGAGGCTCAAATATTCGTTTTCGTTTATTAGATTTTGAAATTCCTTTTTTTTTCAAACCATCTCAGATGTTGACATGATCTATAATAGAGTTGTAGCTACTAGGCCATCAGGAACATGAACCTTGCCACCTCCATCTCGTACTGCCTTCAGACCCTTGCCTTGAAGGATGTATCCTGAATTTGGGGGTGGCTTCTTCATATACAAAATCTGCAGAAAGCAGAGTCATACCAAAAGTTTCACCAGACACTGATGAAGAGAGGCTACTGCAATCTTCATTCAGGTTCCACCTGGCCCCAATGAGGCCTTCCCTGTTCAATACAAATACAGCCAACAATACTCTACACAGGAATCCACATCTGCAAGGACAATGTCAGAGAAAGAATGAAAATGAGGAGGAAACGGCATGGTTGATTTATCGTAGGGGCTTGCGAGGCGTTCCCAGCAGGCCCATTTGAAGGTGAAACGCCGGAACCTCCTGGGATGGCACCACCAGCGTCTCCAGGTCCCGGTGCAGGTGATGGAGAATAAGACCCATGGTTTGCCACAGTTGGAACCGCCGTGAGTGGGGGGAATTGATGTGGTCCTGTAATCATGGTCAAAGTAATTGAAACAACAGACACCAATAAAGATCAAAACAGAGGAATTCATCATGCATAGCACTGGGCAAATGAAACAACAGCATCTACGAAACAAACTTCTGTCGGTACATTTCTACTGTTTGCTATACTGAAATACATTGAGAATAAAGTGAAAGCAAGGGGCTATCGGATGTGTCGGAAGGATGTCGGGAGGGGTTTTTAGAAACTAATAAAAAAACAAATTACATAGCTCGTCTGGAAACTGCAAGACAAATCTATTAAGCATAATTAATCTGTCATTAGCACATGTGGGTTACTGTAGCACTTAAGACTAATCATGGATTAACTAGGCTTAAAAGATTTGTCTCGCGATTTCCAACCAAACTGTGTGATTAGTTTATTTTTTTATCTACATTTAATGTTCCATACATGTGTCCAAAGATTTGATGGGATGGATGAAAAATTTTTGGATGGGGAACTAAACAGGGCCTTAGATCAGGTGAAACCTCCTTTGGTTAATGCATTGATCCACATTTTATAGTGTCAATGACATTCCAGAAACATTATCTGAATAAGCAATGATATATTTTCACTCTTCTCCTTTTCCTTTGACATAAAAAAGTGTGATCAGGTGAAACATGCCAATTATCTACAATGCAGCTTCCTCACATGTTGCACTAGATAATTTAGTTAAATAACTATCACTTCATTTATTTAAAAGGGTTTGCATTGGTACTATGTACTACCTCAAATAAAGAAGTATACAGAACTTTAAAGCAAGGTACATAGTGTTAGGCAGGCGTAATCTGATACTAACTAAAACAAGATTGAGGGCAATGTACCAATATAGAAAAAGGAAATACCATCTTTAGATTGGCAAAATGGGGATCAAAACTATGTTCAATTTAAATCCAAACCAAGGGGCTAGACTAATATTCTGGGACAAGAATATCTTTCTTTACACTTGAAATCACACATCAGGTTCATCCTTTATTCTCGCTTCTAAAAAGGAGGTGCACACCTAGAAAAATCTTATAGGTTGTGACTAGACAATACATTTACTGATGGATGTTTCAAAAGTGCAGCTCTGGACAAGTCAATGATGATGTTCAAAAGGAACTTTGAACAAAGGAGTAAAGGACTCAAATTTACTGCATCAGCATTTCAGTAACTAAATATGAAGCAGACTACAAGTGAAGATTGCACAAGTACCTGGACACATGGGTTGAAGACCTGAGGATAGCCTGCACATGTATTGAAAGATGTGATCATCTTTGAGTTTAGCAGTTTAGATAGAGCAAAAACAAAATTATTTGGGATTTTTTGCTTACGATGTTGCGATGGTTCCATTGACATAGCCAGCATAGTTGCAAGACGAGACACCACAGCCACCAGTGGTGGGTTGTGTGGTCACATTACCAAGAATTAGGCTGCTATTAGAGCATTGCATACTTGAACATGATGCTGTCAGTGAAGCCGGTGTGCAATACAAACTGTAAGGAAATGATGGTGTTATAGTCCGAAACAAATAAAAGGCAAGAAAACTACATTGAACAAAAGGGAGTATAAGTTTACTTGAGATCTGCTGGCCCGCAACTGCACTCCACACAGTTCCCAGCAGTCAGTGCATAGGTTCCATTTGCCACAAGCAATCCATAGTCCGAAGCAGAGTTAGGAAATGCCGAGGCGCAAGCTAATGAAAGAAACAAATGGTTGTCATTAGAAAGAAAGTAATGATTAGCAGAGAGGACGGCAAAATTAGAAAGTATCCTTCTCAACTATCATTATTGAAGCAATCAGCAAAAAGAAAGGTATGCCACCATGAAAGTGAAAGATACTTCCATAAAAAATGAAGACTATCACTGCACATTTTTATAAGCTACCTTTAGCTAATGCACTGAATATTATAATCACTCTAAATAACCCTTGCTAAAATTCATGATCCATAGCAAATAAAATTACTCACATGCACCACACAATGACACAAACATAGAAAAGTAATCTTTCACAACCTAGCCGCTGCAATGCAAGCGCGGCTTCTCCCAAGCCACAAGCCCACAACCGTAGATCAGGTTTCTGCAGTGGTAGTTTGATTTTAAAAGTTTAAAGCTACTACTGCATCCTGCGTTTGTAAAATCCAAAGGCTGGCAATTCCTTATAACAAGTTAAAAAGGGCCTAAAGTAACTATGTAATAACAATAAACTGGCCTTTACAGAACTACCCCTCCAGACTTTCACAAAGGTACACCTGTCGACGCCAACCAATATTTCAGGTTATTTTCCCTGACCTACGGTTATTGACAATCATAAGCATAGAAATGATGGGTGGTTATTGGCAAACTAGATCCCTACAGAACTTGAAACAACATATATTTTGAACCAATGTTTAGTCAATTTAAGGGGAAAGTGATGGAATGTTGCCAAGTTATGACTCTGCAATGGCCACGGCAGTTTATTCCAATCTTGTTGCATGCTGCGGTCCAATGAGTGAATTTGTTTACCAGGCAATGGTATGGCAAGGATGTCGCCTGGTGCGACAATGGGGCTCCCCATTGCGTTCACATTGCTGATATCAGTGACGGTGGTTGTATGGCTGGCGGCGATGGATTCCACGGTGTCCCCGACCTGCACGACATAGGAGAGGTAGACAGCGGGGAGGTTGTTGTCGGTGGAGTTGAAGCAGACGCAGGGGAGCGGGACGACGAGCTTCTGGCCCGGGCTGAGCGGCGCGTCGGGGTCCTCGGCGGCGAGCCCGTTGGCGGTGCGGATCTGGTCGGCGGAGGGGAGGCCGGCGAAGACGACCTCGGCGATGGAGCCGAGCGTGTCGGAAGGCCGCGCGGCGTAGCGGACGGCGACGGACTTGCGGACGCCGTCGGCGCAGGCGCAGCGGGTGGGCACGCGGAGGGGCGTCCCCTTGGGGAGGATGCGGTTGGCGGCGCCCGGAGAGGCGAAGTCGAGCGCGTTGGCTGCCAGCACCGCCGCCGGGTCGGCGCCGAAGAGCGCCGCCACCTCGGACACCTTCATGTCCGCGTAGAGCGTGTAGCCCAGCAGAGCCGGGCACGCGTCCGCGCCAGCGCACGGCTCGATCGTCGTCTTCGCCGTCGCGCCGCGGAACGCCGCCGCCGCCGCCGCGAGGAACAGCAGCAGCGCAGTCGCCGGCGTCGGCATTTGGGCCGGCCCGAGGGGTTAGGGTTTGGGCTTGAACAGTAGTAGGGCCGGGAGAGGCACCGAGGCAGAGGGGGCGAGGTGAGCTCGCCGGCTAGAGCTTGCAGCTCTGAGCTCTGTAGTGTGAACCCGGGTGCGAACTGTGTGGAGAGTTGGTGAAGTGCGTGAAAAGCTAGGCGCACACGGTGGTGTCCGGACTTTCAATGACGGGTGGGGTTAGTGGAACTCGGGCCCACACGTCAGTGAGATACTGGCTACGTTTGGTCAACATGCAAGGACGGGGGGCACTTCTTCTCAGGGAGACGTTGAGCTCGAAATACGTGGCCTGTGGGCCAGTGTGCTGTGGTGGGGACGGGGGGACAAATGTCTCGTGACCAGGCCTACGTACAGTTGTTTCAAAAAAGAGAAAAAAAAAAAGAGAAACGCTCAAAATTCAAAAAAAAAAAGAAAGAGAAACGCTCTGTCACTGTGATGTGTGGCCCACACCTTGGTCCACCGTCCACGTGTCCCGTTGCACAACGGAAACATTGCCAAGCGTAACGGAAACAGCCCTTCGGCCTAGATTGGGCCAAGCTTGGGGTTTTCGTTGGGCCGGATCCACCCGCTCTACCAGTCCATTTCGCCCCATGGGGACAGCCCCTCCACTCCTGTAATCTCAATTAGTTTTTCCCTGAAAAAAAAATACATTAGTATTAATATTTCCCTGAACATGTCTAAACATTAACATAGTAAATTTATCTGCAATAATATATCATTATGTAATTTCTGAGGACTAATATGTCTCAAAATAACACCAGGTAAATATTTTGCATCATTATTCGTTTAAACTCAAGACATGCCATAATATTTTAAGTTGAAATTTATGAACTTATCTGAAATAAAATTTTGAAATGGCTTTAACAGTTTGTTACATTATTGGTATGTGAGTCATCAATGAAAGTTTTTCATGGTTCTTGTAAAATGAAATATATATTTATCGTGCATGCGTGCATATATTATCAAATCTATATGATGGCACAAGTATTTTTACTTTAAATGCTCTTTACATAATAATAGTAACAAAATCTAGTAAGTTTGGAATGCATATATAAGTATCACCTATGACATTTAAACTTTTCCATCGTAGCAAATGTTGGTGACTTAAATGTAGACCTGATGCAATATTTTAATTTAGTTTTAGTAATGGCAGGAGTGGTAATTAAGTTGCAAATTAAGGGGTTACTTAAATTATATCATAAGGTCAGAGTAAGAATTTTTTTATACAAATTAGAGTGCTTATTTAGATTATCTCTCATAATGGAATAAGTGGATAATAGTTTAGATGTTTTGGGGGTTAGTTTAGATTTTGTTTCACATTGGCATAGGTGGATATAGATTTAATGAGTTAGTTTATATTGTTTTCCATGGTGATAAAGGTGGGTAATTTCCTAGAAAAAAAGTTATTAGAGTCTACAAAATGATGGGAATTTTTTATTTTTGTGTGTAAGAATTAACTTTTTTTTCTGGCGTATGTAGCAAGGATTAGCATAGAAGCGTTCGTTGGAACATCCAATAGTGAGGTAGGGAAAATTTCCGTCATTTTCAGTTTATGAACACCAAACCGAGACATGCAAGATTAATGTTTTTCAATGTTTTGGGCTAACTTAAGCCTACCTCTTGTTAATATGGAGGATCTCTAACCACACTCATGCAACAAGAGACAAGCCTTTTGCACTTAGAGAGTAGTTCATTCCTCCTCAGCGAAGCTGCTCGAGTACATACTTCAGTACCCGAAAACAATGGCGAATTCCTCGCGAGAGCTACCAAAAAACAGAACCCCTCGCAAATCGACCACAGCAGTCTGGCTCTCAGGCTCTCCAGTGCGCTAAGCAGGGGGAAACTAAACCTCTCAAGCACGAATGTTTTACAATGGTTTCATCACTACCTCATGGACTCTAGGGGGTTCCAAAATTATTCACGGCTGAATCGGTTCAGTAGCTGCAGGAAGATAGCCTTGGAGATGTACTAGAGTTGAGGGATCAAGGGGGATCAAAGCGATCACACGCCTTGGTTAACAATGTGAGGGTGTCAGGTGCTTCAAGCTTGATACGTCGAACAGCTCCATGAATCTCTGGTCAGTGATCCTTGCTTTTGCAGCGGCAAAGCGGTGGTACTCATCGAAGACTGAAGACAAGCACCATTTCTGAAGCTTCCTCAAGCAACCGACCACACAACCAGTTCGGTGCTGCAGATATGCAAATATTGGACAGTTAGTTCAGGGTTAGGGTCATGGTTGTTTCTTGGGATAGCAGCCACAAACTGTAAACTGAGAGCTGATCTTACCTTGCCTCTCTTGCAATGAATAAGCAGAGGTTGGTTTCTTGGGTCTGCAAAGGAGAATAAAAGGTAGAAGTGAGATTACAATTCTATGATGCAAGTGTGCAAGATATTCAGTCTATAGAAAGATGTAGTTGTCTGTGTGCATCCCTAGGTGTAGAAAGCCAGAAGTTATACTTCCTTCATCTTGAAAAAAATAGAAAGGTGCAGTACCTAAGACAACTTTGAGCGCCTCCCTTATTTTGTCATCAGGAATGTTGACAAATGGTTCCTGCAGCAACAGCATTTAATGTGTTATCAGACCAATCATGAGGGGAATAATACACTGTCAGCTGTAATAAGAACCATATTTGACAAGAGAAATATGGCAAACAAAGTTAAGACAAACGTAAATCCTAGGCTCCTAGCTGCAGTTAAAACGGTATGCAGAAGGCTTCTTTCCTGTCACTGCCAAAAGCAGTCAATTTTCTTATCCATGTGCCACTAGAAGTCATGAAGAAACTTTTTTTTAGATAATGATCATGAGGAAAACTGAAGTCGAGAGATTTACTCAATCAAACATTTAATATACTACATAGATGAATGGACAGGAATGCAAGAAGGTCAAAGAAGTCAAGGATCATACAATATGACCGCTACCTTGAAAACTGACAGATCGTGAGTTGTGCATGAGTGCTCCACATTCCAGCTTTCAGTGGTTTCAAGCAACTGGGCCCATAGTAATTAACAAATAAAAAAACAAGTTTGCTATGCTATGTTTATGAGACGTCAAAATTTTCCTCGTAAAAAAGACTTTCCTAAAAAAAAGTAAAAGGACAGTGGAATTTACAATGATGTAAACCATCCATGAACCTCAGAAACATCTTTAGATAATGGCAAACTGTGGATTAGCATTGGCTATGAACCTATGAGCAGTTCACCGAGCAAATCATAATTTCACAACAACAAACAAACAAACAAAAGCCCAGCTAGTTCATATGGCTGACAGACAGACTACTCCCAGCCATTCAATAAGTTGACAAAGCTTTATTCTTGTCGTCAAGTTTTGCATCATGTCATGGATGACTTAAAGTTCAAACAGAGAGATAAAACAATTATGAAGAATGAAACTTTCAGAGATTACAAGATAGTTAATATTGATCAGCTTCCAAAGGAAAATGAATATCTAAAGCACAAAAGAATGCATATTTAATCTCCTTTCCAAAAAAAAAAAGAATGCATATTTGATCAATTGCCATGACTTTCGACCAATATATTTCATCGAAACAGGTAAGCACTACTTGACAAAAACCTACTTAGATGCCAGTTTTTACAGGCTTGGCTGGCAACTGGCATATACAAGTATATGATAGAATGATGCACTAAAAGAGAGAGCAACCTACTGGCACCACTAGTACAAGTTTTTTTTCAAGTAATATGTAATATGTAGTTTTTCTTTTATCTAAAGCCTAAGGTGGTTGTCTGCCACCTAATGGTAACGTTGACGCAGCTTGTGCTTGTCCAATCTCTGCTTATTAATATATATGCCGGTAACCAATCCGGATCTTTCAGAGAGAGAGAGAGAGAGAGAGAGCAATTAAGAAGACCTCAAGATAGTCATAAATAGAGGCATACAACTTACAAACATTTTCAGCTATCATATGTTCCCCTTTAAATAGTGTTTTCTATAAGAAAAATTGTTGAAATTTACCATGCTTACATATCCAATTTTTGCATAGTGGTATAACATAAGGATACCCTGAATTAGTGTGGAAATACATTTGAAATACTGTGGCATTTGTGATTCAGTACAATGGACAAAAAAACAAGGGAAACAGTTCATTTATATCTACATGTATATTTACACAGAAATTTACACTTTACATGACAGCAAGATCCGACATGGTTACAATAATTTATTTCTAGTAAAAAATCAATTTATTGTCCACGCCCAGATTCATCAAGCAAAGAAAAATATTTTTCTCAAAACACTACGTCAGACCCATGCCGGTAGTGCCATTCCTCTGATCAGCAACAAAACAAGATACAGGATAGTGATATGTATGGATGCACATTGTGCTACCCATTGTGCAAAGCGTCAGTGTATCTATTCCTAGGCACTGTCAACATAGAGGGGAACTACAATCCACCTTCTGCGACACTTTTTTATTGTGCATTCACCATCCTCAGGACGTCATTGCTGAAGTTACAGGCATATCTTGAAGCTTTTCTCACAAACTCACAAAGATAAATCAGTACATTTCTAAAATCAATTCGTGTATGTTGTTTGACACAGCTAAGGATGGGGATGGTCCTCCAAATGGATATCCGCGGTTCTTCTCTAGTGTATTTTAATGAACTAAATAGACAATTTCTTCCCTCATTTTTTTCATTTAGTTCATTTAGTTACACTAGAGAAAAACCATGGGTACCCGCTTGGAGCACCGTCCCCATCCTTAGACACAGCCACTACCACTCAGATATCTGCAGTCAGTTTTGAGCCTCTGGCAACGTATCGACCCCATAATAATAGATTAGGCTGCCAAACACGGAAGGAAGCTGAGCAGCTCAAGGTGCGGAAACAACAAAATGACTGATGGGTTTTAGATTGGAGAAATATGACAAAGTTACAAAGTTCAGTGTGACAGTCAGCACAAATGCACAATCAAAAGAAACATCGAGAAAAGAAAACATATTGTCAGCAAGAATTCCTTGTTTCCTCTGAACCAATAAAACTGTCCATTAAAAGAAATCTAGCAAACATCTATGAAGTACGGGATACAAACAGTAGAACAAGACGGGAGTTCTAAAAAATACTATTGAACTGAACGACTCACTAGGGTGTTGTCCAACAAGAAAACCCTTGCGCGTGGTTTACCTAATTTGCAGAAACAGCGAAAAATCACCATACCATGGAACCAAAATAAGAAAAAAAAACACAAAAAGAAATGAAAAGCGATAGAAATAAAGGCGACACATGGAGATGCTCCAAGCCAAAAGGGGTGATGAGTACACGCTGGTAGTGGTAGGCTTGTATTCATAGGAACGCAACAATAAAAAAAGCACTTGAGAATATTGAGAAAAGAATTGTTTTAAATCAGCAGCACAGCTGGCTTGTTTAATCAAAGCAATGTTGAAAGGGACCACTACTGATTCGCCGTGAATTTTGAAAATTCTCCAGATAACACTGCGTGCCTACGTGAAGACTGAAGAGGATTTATGGACCCTTTCAGGCAAGTCAGTTACAATAACAAATAAATCTCATTTACTAAAGCACCAGGGCTATCCCAAAATCACCACTGGAAAACTAGTACTAAATGAGGATACACAAAACGACATATGATCAGCAACGTCGGCTCGGGGCAAACAAGCCGTGTATCATGGATGTTACCGAAAGCAAACCATATTTTAATCCCTCCGAAGTAATTCTACGCCTCCATGAACTATCGCTAACCGACCGCAAAGCAGCACAAGATTTTGTTGAAACCGGTGGCCAGATTGTTAATTGTTTTACCTTGCGCCCCTCGATTCCGAACTGGTGGAGCCTGATCCCGTTCTTCTCGAGGAATTCCATGTTCGTCTCCGGGTACGGCTCCGGGCACAGGTACCTGGTGGCGCGCTAGAACGCTTCAGAGCGCCGCACAAGCACGCGACAACAACTTTCGCGGTAATTCGAGAGACGGGGGGCGGCGTAGGGGAGAGCGAAATAAAGAGACGCTTACACGATGGAGCGGAGGTTGAGGGTCTTGAGGAACCGGAAGTTGGAGGTATCCGGGAAGCCGGAGCGGAAGATGCCGTCGTCGACCATGGCGAAGTTGAGCGGCGGCACGAGCGTCGTCTCGTCGCACGCCGCCGCCGGCGGCGGGAGCGGCGGGGACAAGGGGCAGATCCTTGGGGGCTTCTCGTGCTTCCACAGGTCCAGGCCGCTCATCTCCATGGCCTCCTCCCTCTGCTCCGCCTCCAGCACCCTCTGCTTGGGCATGGGCATGACCTCCAGCTTCATGGCTTGGCTCGCGCGGGGCGGTGAGGGAACGGCCGTAAAACCGAGGCGCCGGTGGGTGGTTTCTGTGTGAGCGCTGTGGGCGATTTGGGAAGGCCAGTTATTTATAGGGAAGAAGGCGAAAAAAAAATGTAAGATGAGAAGTTTTTTTAGATGAGGTTGGAGGAAGAGCTTGGTAAGGTTTAAAGGGCTGATGACGACTGATGGGAAGTGGTTAAATTTGGGATAGAGAAGTGGCCAGTCAGGCGATTCTATGATTACGAGACCTAATCGGAATCTGGTTGAATTAATTGCGATGCATCATTTTTGAGGGCGAAAGGGGATGTGATGATTTGATTTTGGAGCACATAATATTATGAAATATTGTGGACCGGAGAATAACAAGCTAGATAAAATGTTTTTTATGGTCAACATATGTTATATGGGCTCACGAGCAAGTTTATATTCGTGGGATTGATAACCACTGCTGACAAATATCTTACCTCCAGAAATGTAGTCCTCATATCATCTTGATACAAGCATCCACAAAAAAAGAGATCCACATAATCTATAACCAAGTTAATACACAACAGATACATAGTACTATGGACAAATATGTCATCATGTTGTCGTTTTGGGTTGTGGCTTGCGGGGTGCTAGAAAAGACAGAGGAGTGATATACGGCTAGACAATAACGGCAATGTAACCCGTCCTTTACGTGTGACTGTTGAATAAGTGGAGTATGCCTCTATACTTGATACAATAGCGTGCACAAGGTGGAAGGTTGAAGTGATATATATGACTCATGTTGACAACTTGATACTTACCAATATACGTGCTAGAACAAGAAAGCATGTCGGTTACTACTACGACGTGGAAGCATACGGAGAACATAGCAATGATCTATGTCGAAAAGGTAGAAGTGATATATGATTAAATACAATGACAACTTAATCCTTACTATATGTATACAATAAAGAAGCGAATGTGGGTACGATGTGGGTCGTACGAGGAATTGAGGGTGGTTAGATTACAGATGTAGTACCTAAGTATATTGTGGAGTTGAGAATAATAAGTTACATAAAAAATATTTATGGTCAACGTATGCTCCATAGGCTCAAGATCGAGTTTATGTTCATGGGATTGATGACTACTACTCACAAATATCCTCCTCCTAGAAATAGTCATCATATCATTTTGATACAAGCGTTCACAAAAAAAGAGGTCCACATAACCTATAACCATATTAATACACAACATATACATGTGACTGGTATAGACAAATATGACGTGCACACCAATACAATTATAATGTTGTTCTTTTGGGTTATGGCGTGCGGGGCGCTAGAAAAGACAATGGGTTGATATAAGGCTAGATTATAACGACAACACACCCTTCCTTTACGTGCGACCGTTGAACAAGTATGTCTCTATACTCGCTACGACAACGTGCACAAGGTACAAGGTTGAAATGATATATATGAGTCATGATAAATTAATGATAACACGATACTTACCTGTATACATGCTAGATAGGAAAGCACGTCAGTTATCACTATGATGTGGAAGCATATGGGAAACGTATCAATGATCTATGATGGAAAGGTAGGAGTGATATATGGTTAAATATAATGACAATTTAACCCTTACTATATATATGCTAAAGAAGCAAATGTGGGTTGTACGAAGAATTAAGGGTGGTCTTCTACGTATGTATGGTACATACGTCGCGGCCTTCTACGTGTGTGCCTATGCATATTGTGGAGTTGAGAATAATAAGTCATATAATTTTTTTATGGTTGACACATGCTTCATGGGCTCACGATTAAGTTTATATTCACATGATGATGACCACTGATGACGAATATCCTACCTCCAGAAATATAATCCTCATATCACCTTGATACAAGTGTCCAAAAAAAGATCCATATAACATATAACCATGTTAATGCACAACATATACACGAAATCGTATGGACAAATAAGGCGTGCACACAAATACAATTATCATGTTATCTTTTTGGGTTATGGCATGTGGAACATGGAAAAGGTTATGGCGTGCGGGACACTGGAAAAGATGCATGGTGGGGTGATATACAACTAGACTATGATGATAATAGAACTGCTTTTTTCTTTACGTAGGTCTCTTGAAAGGGTATACCTCTATGCTCGCTACAACATGCGTGCACAAGGTGAAAGGTTGAAGTGATATATGAGTCATGATGACAACTCGATACTTACCTATATGTATGCCAACATGAAAGCACATTAGTTACTACTATGGCATGGAAGCATATGAGAAAGGTAGCAATTATCTGTGGTGGAAAGGTAGGAGTGATATGGTTAAATGCAATGCGAACTGAACCCTTACTTAGGTAATTTTAATAGTGTTTTTGTTAAGGCAAAACCCTACCAATAACCATGTTAATACATAGTAAATACGCAGTATTGGTGTGGATAAATATGGTGTGCACACAAATACAATTATCATGTTTTCATTTTGGGTTATGGCATGCGGGGCATAAAAAAGACATCAGGGTGATGTACAACTAGATCGTAACGACAACACAACCCTTATGCGAGTGTTGAATAAGTATGCCTCTATGCTCGCTACGCAGCATGCACAAGGTGGATGTTAAAGTGAATAAGTGATATACACGAGTCATGTACCAATATGCATGCAGAACAAGAAAGCATATCAGTTGCTGCTATGGCGTGAAAGCATTCGGGAAACATAGCAATGACCTACGGCGAAAAAAGTAGAAGTGATATATGATTAAAGACAATGACAATTGAACCCTTGCTATATATGCTAAAGAAGCGAATGTGGATTGAATAAGGAATTAAGGGTGGTCTTCTACGTATGTGCGGTACCTACATATGTGTGGTACACACATATCAATGTTCGAACTTTAAAAACTTTTTAGTTTGCTACTCCCTTCATTTCAAATTAGAAGATGTTTTGACATTTCTGGATGCGTCATTTTAACTATCCACTGATATATATCTAAGTGCACAATAAAGACGTGCTAGGTATATGGGGAATCTAAAATATCTTATA
Organism: Sorghum bicolor; assembly: GCF_000003195.3. NCBI lineage: Eukaryota > Viridiplantae > Streptophyta > Magnoliopsida > Poales > Poaceae > Sorghum > Sorghum bicolor. The sequence continues at coordinate 6,648,686 of NC_012879.2, read as the reverse complement.
ATTCGATATAGGAGTGACAATTAGTTATTACAATATAAACTTGATATTATTGAGCAATTATACTCTAATAATTATAAATTTATAAACATAAATAATAAATATAAAAATAAATAAATGATCAAAATGTAACCTATATATCTTCGCAAAGAAAATGTAATTTATATATAAGACCGTGTGGTTTGGAACTGCATCTTATAAAACAGAGCAGAGTTTTTGCGTGACACCATGGTTCCTTCTCCAAATCATCAATACAGACCAAAACGGCACACTACCGACCTTTTATTAACACCAGTACTATCTCCGTCCCAGAATATCCGTCGTCGAGAAACCGAACTCAAGAAGCAATGCAAGTGCCAAAAGACCAAGACACCCCTAAGCAACAATGATTTACCTTCTGCACCTTTTGGATAGAACGCCATTAATACTTGCCTTTTGTCGTCAGAATCCAAGCATGCTACACACATCATAACAGATTTTTTACATTAAACAAATCACATATCCATTTCTTACGGTTACATATGCAGCAGTGAGGACCTAAAGGCTCTGCCACTACGATGCTATACAGCTACGGCTGAGGCTCAGCCTTGTTTAGTTCAAAAAATTCTGCAAAATAAACATTGTATCAATTTTATTTGTATTTGATAAATATTATTCAATTATAGACTAATTAGGTTTAAAAGATTCATCTCGTAAATTACAGATAAATTATGCAATTGGTTATTTCTTTTATTATGCATATACCGTAAAATTTAATATGATAAGGAATCTAGAAAATTTTATAAATTTTTTTTATAGAACTAAACAAGGCCTCAAAAAAAATTTATAGAACTAAACAAGGCCTCAAATTTTTTTTTATAGAACTAAACAAGGCCTCAAAGAATAGGTAAGGACAGTTAATTCGGGATACGTAACTGTTCTTCCAATGACAGTTAATCTGGGACAAGGGAGTACGCATTTGCTCGTCGAGTCCAAACAGAGCCGGCTATCACCGCCCATTGTTCATAGTCTGGCGCCCTCCCTCCCTCCCTCCCTCCCTCCTTCGCCGATAGCCCGATACACACCAGACCACCTACTGACGCTGACGCTGCTGACCAGAGACCCCCAAAATAGCCCACCCCGGGCCGCTCGTGAAAAGCGCCCGACGTGGTCGGGTCAAGCTAGCCAAGCGTGGGGGCGTGGCCGATGTTTTTGACGCGCACGCCGCAGTCGTGCCGTGGCTGCTTGCCCGCACGGCCGGCGCGCCCCCACCCACGCGGGGTCGATCGATCGGGGACCGACACCGGCCGGACCGCATGAAACTGCCGTGCGCACGGCGGCGGCGGCGTGAACCCGTCGGTCGTCGTCTTCGGTCCGCGGGACACGGGCACGTTGGACCTTGGACGAAACCAGCAGGCAGCAGCGTCGTGTCGCCCTCCATGCTTTTGACGTATAGTACGGCTGCCGCTGCCGGGTTGGTCGCCGCCGGCCGGCCGGCCGATGGCTGGTTATCGGATCCGTGTCATCCGTCCTTTTTTATTCGGATCTAGAAGGAATTAAAGCGTGGTTTCTTCTCGGATCCGCCAGCCAGCTGAATCTGGCTACCGGCCTACCGGGAACCTTCTGCCTAGGCTGCCTGCCTCATCCGATCCGGACACACCCTACACACGACACAGCACGTCAGGAGACAGACGCCTGCTCGTGCTATTTCGGTCTTGGCGTGGCGAGTTCTCCGAGCGGACGGGCGGCGGACGGTCGTGATCCGAGGCAAAGCGGACAAAGGCCCCGTACTAGTATTACGTCCCTAGCACAAAAGCGTCAGCTTTGGCGAGGAGAGCTGCGAAAGGACGGAGTTTCTCAAAACTCTTGTTCCATCGGCCCGGCAAGGTTTCATTTGACGTGTGTGGTGCGGCCGTACGTGACAAAATTTCGCGCTGACAATGTACTCGTCTGAGAGGTACGGGGTGGAGGAACGGAACAGTGTTTTTGACATCCTGTTCCCCTCTCCGGAAGCAAGCAGACTGCAGATCGATGGATGGATCAGATGGCGAAACTTGGCGGCTAATCCAATCGCGACGTCGTCCGTCTAGACGGCTGACCGGTGACCGGAATACTAATCTGAAAGCGTGCACGCGCGGCTAGGGTGGGCTTCGTTTTCCCTGTGCATGCGTGCATCATCCATCGTCGTCCTCGCTTCCGGTTTTGCGGTTCCAGATGTCAAATTGGATGACCTGCCCTGTGTGCAGAATAATGCGTCACGCCCGACACGTACGCCCGTCACTCACAAGTCACAAACTCACAATGTCGTCTCTACTAAGTGCTTGCTTGTGGTCGTCAAAACGCTTAATAACTTCGTCTAAAGCTACTACAGTAGGTTCTAACGGCTCTGTTTTAGGCTGCTTGCGTACGCAGCTACGTACCTGTACCATCAGCCGGGGGTGGTACTGATTCTTCTGCCCACAAGGCACAAAGCTGGCGCGCGCACTGAACTTGCTTGTTTTATTATCACACGATGCAAGCTTTTGCAAGCAAATAATTGGGTGCCATAACATATACTAATTAACCAAGCGATAAGACTCGTGTCGTGCAAATAATTGGTTGTTTAGCTAAGCCCTTACCGAATTCGGAGACACGAGCGGACACGCAAACGACACACGTACGGCCGCGGATCCCCAATGCAAAAGGTCGTCGTGCGTTCCGGCCGGTGGAACCTGCAAGTTGAGTCACGGTCCACATTCCTGATTTTGCTGCCATTTCAATCTCTTCTTACCTTTCATTGGCCGTGAAAAAGCAAAAGCTCCCAAACATGCGATAGCGGCACAAATATTGCAAGATCTAAAATAATGATGAAATGAATTAAAACTGTGTTTTTTTAAATGATCAGTTTTGAGCTACCCCCAGTTCGCATATTATTGCGTAGAAAATCCTTGTTTTTTGGCAGCATGGAGCAGTTCACATTTCGTTACAGTAACCTGTCCCTGAAGCTGTACCAACACATTGTAATCTATTGCATTATCCTCTGGACCTAACACTTTGCATGCTGCCTCAACAAAGCCTTAGGAGGGTGTTTGGTTGGAGTTGTTAAAGTTTAACAGGTCTTGTAGTATTTTCATTTTATTTGGCAATTAGTGTTCAATAATGGACTAATTAGGCCCAAAAGATTCTCTCTAGTTATGTTTTTAGTTTCGTAACTAGTCTATATTTAGTATGTCTAAATATTCGATGTGAAGGACGGTAAACTTTACCGCCCGTAACTAAACAGGCCTTTAGTAGGTGCTGAAGTGCACACTCCTCGGTTAAGGTTTCGCTCGCCATTGGTGGCACAAACTTGATTCGGCAGTATGCGTAGGTACGTAATGCTTAAGGATGAGGATGGTGCTCCAAATGGGTATCCGCGGTTCTTCTCTAGTGTAACTAAATGAACTAAATAAAAAAATAAGAAAACAAATTGTATATTTAGTTTATTAAATTACACTATAGAAAAACCACGGATGTCTATTTGGAGGATCATCCCCTCCTTAATAATGCTGGCGTCGAGAGGTAGAGCACTGTACGTTATGTACTAGTACAGGTCACAGGATGAATTGTGTCTATTTCCGACGAGCATATGGATCAACGAAGAGACCGACTGATTGAACAATAGGCAGTTAATGAGAGTCCTCTTGCGTATGAACTCTTATCAGCATTCAACAGGGTATATTTATCTCTTTTATTATACATAATTTTAATGCTGCTTTGTGGAGTTTCCACCGGAGTTAGGAAAAATACTGCATTTAAAAGGAGACCAAATGATGTATTCCATTCTGACCACCCATAGTTGTTTTTCTTTCTTCTTTGAGTTGGGGTTTCGGTGTGTGTTGATGTTTTCTAATCCAATCGACCAAAGTTGTATCTGCTTTATTTTCATTTAGTTTGGGCTTCATTTACTTTTTAATATAATCAACAACTCTCTTGCTTGATTCGTTTTTTTAGAAAAAAACAGACCAAACTTTTAAAATTTTGACGGTCATCAGTGGATTTCAAACTAACCTGTTGTGAACATGAAAGTCAAAGAGTATGTACAGATTCGTCATGCATCATAGTTTCATAAATCTTTATATATATTTATTAAATTTTATAATTGTATATTGACTAGTAAACGTGCATGTGTAATGTACATACACCTTATTGAGCAGTCATCTAGACTACTCGTGACTCGAGGATCGATTTATGTAACAATTATATCATCATATAATATGTTTTGGAATAATATTTCGTATTATGATTAGTTGCACGTCATTTTAATTCAAATGAGCACATCATTTTAATTCAAATGAGCACCGGTCGTAACTATAGGTTAAGAATAAGATAAAAGATAGGAAGTAAAATATGACGTTGAAAAAGAAAAGAAATCATTTTGAATTTACTATTTCGGAGAGTCAGCAGCGTGAAGCATTTATGAGCAAAGGAAGTGTCCTAATATTAAACCTACATGGTTCATCCCTTTTTTCTTTCTTTCTTGAACCACTTGTCGACAAAATAATGAAAAGGCTTGCTGCTGCTAAAGTTATAGTAAAAGAGGGCAAAAGGGGCATTGCGGCGGATCGATGCCATTGCTTGATTGCCGTGTGATCACTTGTCTACTACGGGATCGGATGCCACTACCGTTCAGCAATTGTATTATCCGTCGGTTGTGCCTTTTTACGTGCAGATGCGTACGATGGCTCTGCATCAGATCGTGCGAGCCCATCATTCGTGCATGAGCAAATTGTTCGGTCCATGAGATGCCATGACGAACAAAAGGGGATCGTAAAGGAAGGTTCAGATCGATTGGTCGTACTTTTTTCTTGAGTGTGAGAGGTCACCATCGTCGTCAACCGGAATTCTCAGAGTTCGTTCATGGAGGCTACAAGGCTAATAAAGGCTAAAGGACCGCAGGAAACGAAATATGGAGTGGTCACGCAACAAGCAAGGAGGAAAAAGAAGAGAAAAGAAAAGGGGCCATGAGGCCGGCCGCGACGAATCGAACATGCGTGAACGCAAAACAGAGAGGTGATCGAAATGATGAATCGACCGATCGAGATCGATGCGCGCCCTAGCTAGCGAGCTACTCATCCTATCCCTAGCAGCAGTTGTTTCAAAGGCAATGGCTAGGGCCAACGCCGTTTTGAATTCCCAAAGGTTATTTCTTTGCCCGTCGAGCGTCGTCGAGATATATGAAAAATCCTCACCTTTTATGTGTGTATATCCGCATTTTTAGAAACAGTTGGGATATGAGATGGACAGTAGCATATCTGTTTCTTTGAGCAGATGCTATACTATTCCTTTACAGAAAAAAAAACAGGAGAGATCTGGCAATAGAGACGTGCATGGCCACTGTGCACCAGTCTCCGGGCGGCCCAGCCGGCAGCCGGGGCTGGCTACCTCCGGAGGATGCTGTTGCAAACACCAGCCTTTAAATCCCACTGCTGTCTGCTTGTCCCTCGCAACCTTCTGATTCCCATCCTTGTTTTTGCAACTTGTTGCTAGAGGGCGCCGTAGCTTTGCTGCACCTTGCAGCTATCCAATTTGGCGGAAATGGCCATCGAGGAATTGGCGCCATGTGATAACCAGTATGCCAGCTGAGATCCATTAGTGTTTTTTTTTAATGAATCTGATATATATCTATCAGCTATTTAATAGTGTTTTTATCTTATAATAAATTAGCGAATAGTATTTTCAGTCATAGATTATCATCCAAACGAATAAGCTGATTATTGGGGGGTTGAAAATTGAAAATCATTTTGCCTATCTTTTCTTTTTGGAAAAATTAAGAGGTTGTAGATTGTCAAGGTGTGTCCTATTTGGATGGAATTCGAACAAGTTTTTCATTGGTCGCTTGGAGAAAATCTGCATCCAACACACTAACTACTAAAGGAAAGAGAAGAGAAAATATAAGAGAGACGAGCCCTACAGTCGATTTAGACACAAAAACCAAGAAACTTTATGAAAAAGACAAGTGAGTCATGTATTAATTATGAAGAGCCGACTATTATATGTGTGCGTCGTATACTAAGGCATCCACAACGATTGACTCATAAGGTAGTTTTAAATTTTTTAAAATATTTTAATAAAAAAGAGAGAAAAGCTAACTCTTAATCGAGAGCTAGCCTCATACATACATTTCAAGATCATGTGAGAGTGTCATGTGAGCTTAATCATGCTATAAACCATTGTTAAAATCTAGCACTATTAGAGAGATTGGTTTAGAGCTAGTAAATGACTTATTTTATTGCGGGTGCCAGATACAAAGATTCATACAACCAACAACATAATATAGGGATATTATTAGCCTTACTCTTAACGGGAACAGTAGGGCTAAACAATAGCTATAGGTTAGGGCACTAAGGCCTTGTTTAGTTCACTCAAAAAAACCATTTTTTTTAAAAAATTCTTCGTCACATCGAATCTTGTGGCACATGTATGAAGTACTAAATATAAACGAAAACAAAAACTAATTTCACACCTGTAAATTGCGAGATGAATCTTTTGAGTCTAGTTAGTCTATGATTGAACAATATTTATTAAATAAAAACGAAAATACTATGGTACCGAAAACTAAATTTTTGAAACTAGTTTAGATACACCAAAAAACCCAAAACTTTACAAGATTCCCCATCACATCGAATCTTGCGGTACATATGTGGAACATTAAATATAGATAAAAAAGATAACTAATTGCATAGTTTACCTGTAAATCACAAGATGAATCTTTTAAGCCTAGTTGCTTCATGATTAGATAATATTTGTCAAATAAAAACGAAAGTGCTACGGTGTCAAAATTAAAAAAATTTGATCTAAACAAAGCCTTAAGTAGAGCGGAAGGGGCAGATCGAGTGCGTTTGCGCTAGCTAAACTAATGGCGGAAAGTGGGCAAGTACAGATGCGCACACTGAAGAGAATATTCCAGGGCACAGAATCATTGCTGCTTTTTCTGGTGAAAGGAAAGTCGGTGCACCGCAGGCGTACTGCGTGTCTCCTTGCCAGACGGTTTTTGGAGCTTGTGGTGTGGCACAGTTTCGCGCTTCGACAAAAGAAAAATATCGTGGTGTAACGGCTGCTCGCAGCGATTTGCCCGTTGGCCAATGAATGGCATTCCACCGTCGTTTTGAGGCAGGCGAATGGCTTCGTAGTTGTACACTCTATCTACTCATATCTGCCCCATCGGCTGCTGGTATAGCTCAGTAGTATGGCGACGGCGTTGGTCGACGTCGACGTCGACGTTCGCGTCTCGATCGGCGAGTGCGTGCCGCCGGCGCGCCCACGCATCCTCGTCAGCGCCCGCGGGGAGGTGGGGCGGGGAGAGAGCGTGCGGCTGCGCTTGCTCCCCGCGCGCGCTGGCCGCTCGATCGCTCGCGGGTGCCGACGCAGCAGACACCGCGCCGCCCGCTGGATACGTTTCGGCCCCTGAGACGCCCTGTGGGGGCTGGGTGCAGACGTGCAGTGCAGTGCAGTGCATGCACCGCGGGGCCGCCCGGGGGGCGCGACAAGGTGGTGTGCGTGGCGGCATGTGGCCATGTGGAGGCGGAATCATGTGTGGGGTGGGGTGGTACGGAGCTTAAGTTTTGCCGGCTAATCATGGAGCGACTGGCCTACCGATCTCTCTGATCGCGGGAAGTACGGAGCTGCGGCGGCCCCGACAAAAGCTTGCCTGTTCACCACTTCGGCCTTGTTTAGTTCACACCGAAATCCAAAAAGTTTTCAAGATTTCCTGTCACATCTTACGGCACATATATGAAACATTAAATATAGACGAAAATAAAAACTAATCACACAGTTTGACTGTAAATCACGAGACGAATCTTTTGATCTTAGTTAGTTTATGATTAGACAATATTTACTACAAACAAACGAAAGTGCTACAGTTCCGAAAACTTTTCAGTTTTCGGAACTAAACAAGGCCTTCATCAGTGGGTCTGCACTACGGGGGACGGGCCGGGAGTACTCCTGCTCTGCAGTCATCTTACGTACTAACTCGGTAGGAAAGGATGGTAGTAGTATTAGAGACTTGCCACTAATACGGAGAAAAGTATTGGTGAGGGTGAATTCAGTGCTTTGTGTAGATTGTACTCCCTTCATTTCAAATTATAAATTATTCTAAGAATTTTAAAGAGTCTATCTATTCTATGTTTAACCAAATTTATATGATCAAATTATTATCATTATGTTATCAGATTTTTTAAAATTATATTTTTATAATATATTCATTTTATGTTACGAATCTTAGTATTTGTCTCTATAATTTTGATCAAACTTTAAAATGATTTGATTCTTAAATATTCTTATAATATAATTTGAAATGGAGAGAGTACCGTCTATACACCCCAGCGTCGAGAAATTGGTTAATCGGTAAAGATACATGAATTTGGTGTCCCGCCCAAGAAAGAGACCCAAGTCCTAATAACCCCGCTAAGTGGTGATTCATCCTAGGCCTTGTTTAGTTCCGAAAAATTTTGGGAAATCGACACTGTAGCACTTTCGTTTGTATTTGAAAAATATTGTCTAATTATGAACTAACTAGGCTCAAAAGATTCGTCTCGTCAATTCCGACCAAATTGTGCAATTAGTTTTTATTTTTGTCTATATTTAATATTCCATGCATGCGTTTAAAGATTCGATGTGACGGGAAATATGAAAAAATTTGCAAAATTTTCTCGGAACTAAACAAACAAGGCCTTAGTTCATCATCCAAAAGCGAAGCGACTCGCGGGTCAGTTGAGGACGCCTGCTTCACTCGCGTGTCTCCGGCACACTCGTCTAGCTAGCTGCGCCTTTCCGTCCTTGCTATCAATGAGATCGGTCGTTAATTTCCGGGCCTGCATTGATCTGCCGCACCTCGGGTTCCATCCATTCCAGAATCTGCTGATGCGCTGCTGACTCTGAAGTGGTCCAGTTTTGCCGCGCATGGCTCTCGCTATAGAACCCTTGACTTGTCGTCGAGACCTCCTCCACCTCAATAGACCCCGATTAGGAAGCTGGTCGATCGAGCAAGCTTTGTCCTATAGTCCTGTCCTACACACAAATCCTAGCGAAAAATCTACTAGTACTACGCGTACGAGGCTACGGCCAACAGACGTTCCGAAAAATCTACTGTGAGTACGAGGCTCTACGATCAAAGGCCGTTGTTGTCTATCACATCACACAGAACTAAGGCTAGTCTCAATGACAAGTTTTATCTCCCGATTTCCAAAAGATGAAACTTTAATACAAAATAAGTTTCTTTCACAATATAGTGTCAAGACAGATTTCATAGCTTTTTTTTACTATTTTATGGGTCCTATCTGTCCTTATCCTTCCCTCTCTTCCCCACTTCCTCCCCTTCCCCACATGAGGACGAGCATGGAGACCGGCGTGCTCCCGACAAGCTCGGGCGTGAGATGAACCACGGTCGACGGCCTCGTAGCTGGTGGAGCGCGCGGCTGGCGAACCTCGCCCGCACGTGGTGGATGTGCCCGTGACTCGCGACAACTCGCAACAGGGGCAGCTCGTGGTGGCGGGCGAACTCGCAGCGTCTCGACGGGGCATCTCATGGTAGGCCGACGGAGCCCTACGCTCGCGGCCGCGCGCGGTAGGCGGACTCGCGGCATCTCGCGGATGGCCTCGTGACGGGGGCAGCTCGCGGTGGCGGAGTTGGGCCTCAGCCCAGTGGAGCTCGCCTGATGAAACTCACAAAGCCTCTCAATGGTAGTTTCACGCGGTTTCTTATGTCTTGGAAACGCCTTAGATACATTTCGCGTGATGAAACGTTTTCCTTCTTTCTTCCTCGTTTCATGCAATCTGTTGATATGATGCTTATTTAATGTGAATAAAACACTTCATGAAACCCCATTGAGACAGTGAAGAGTTTCATAGCGTTGTTTCTAATATTGCCATATCATGTGAAATAAAATGAAACTTGATAAAACATCCACTCTCAATGGAGAGTTTTACTTCATGGTTTCATAGGTATTTAATTTCAAGACTTATAGGGAGTTGGTAATCGTGTCAAGAAAGTTTCACTTCTTCTCTCTTCTTAAATACACTATCATGTTATCCAAAATGTCTATGTGGCAGCCTATTTAATGTGAATGACATTTAGATGAAACTTCCACTGAGACTAATCTAAGATCTTGTATAGTTCACCCAAAAACCAAAACTTTTCAAGATTCTCTGTCATATTGAATCCTACGGCACATGCATAGAGCATTAAATATAGTTAAAAAAACTAATTACATAGTTTGCGTATAAATCACAAGATAAATCTTTTGAGTCTAGTTAGTTCATAATTGGATAATATTTACCACAAACAAATGAAAGTGTTGTAATGGCCGAAAACTTTTCTATTCGACAACTGAACAAGGCCTTAGTTTCTAGATGAAAAGTTTTCAGGTACCGTAGCATTTTTGTTTGTATTTAATAACTATTATTCAATTATGAACTAACTATGTTTAAAAAATTCATCTTGTAAATTATAAGTAAATTATGTAATTAATTTTTTTATATATATTTAATGCTATGTGTCGTGAGATTTGTGTGACCACAAACCTTAAGAGGTTTTTGAATTTCGGGCGTAAGGACGCGCGCCAGGTACTACCTGCAGGCGGCGGCAGCCTAAAAACCCACATGAATCCGTAGGTCTGCCTGCCTTGGGTCTTGTTTAGTTTCCAAAATATTTTGTAAAATTTTATATATTTATAATCACATCAAATTTTGCGGTATATACATGAAGCACTAAATATAAATAAAAAAATAATTAGTTACTGTATATAATTTATCTATAATTTGCGAGATGAATTTTTTGAGCTTAATTAGATCATGATTAGATAGTACTTGTCAAATATAAATTAAAGAGCTACTATTTTTATTTTGTAAAATATTTTTAGAAGGAAACAAGACCCAAATCATGCGTGCGCAGTGCGCGCCCGAAGGAGAGCGAAGAATTTTGCCGGGGCCAGGCCACGGCGTGCGGTGTGCACATGGGCGCCGTGACGCGTGATTTTGTCGTGCACGGCGGCGCAACGGAAACCGTCGCCGGGTCGGGGGGGCGTGCGAGTTGGTGGAAACCGGAAAGGGAGCGCGGCGCCGGCACTCACGGCGCCTGCTGCCCCTCGGCCGCGCTCGCGTTCGCGTACGAGACCATCGGCTGTGTAAGCATGGACTTTGTATTCTTCAAATTTCTCAAAAATTTTAAAAATTGCTTTTGAACAGTTTTGTATTTGACTTATGCATTTTTGCAAACTTGGTATTTGATGGACCAAACTTGATATTTTTGCATAGGTACAATGGCTTGACAATTTTGATATCCCGAGAATCTTGGACTCCTTGTCGTACCCGTACTCCTCACATCGCGGTAGTTTCCCGCGAGACGACTCCTCTCCACACGCGACTCTTTTCTTTCCCCTGCGCGCTGCCTCCTTTCTTCACGCGCCGCCTCCTTTCTTCACGCGGGGACGAAGGAGATCTATCGCCGCCTCCTTTTCTTGCGGAAGAATTTGCGCGCGACGGACGAAGGAATTGCGCGCGACGGGCGAAGGAATTACGCGCGAAAAAAACGCCCACGCGACGCGCGAGAGAATTTACCGCGTAAATGAAAGATTCCCAAACAAAAATAGTTGGGTCCACTATTTTGGAAAATGTCAAGTCAAAAATGACAAACACTTGGAGATGAACTTATTTTTTCTTTGACAAAACGTTTAGAGACTTGACAAACTCAACAAATAGCAACGCGTACCGCACGCTGTGTGAGTCGTGACTCGTGAGTCGTGCGAATCTGTGACTGGGATCTACTGTACAGGCGCTGGCGCTGACGCTGACGATGGTCTGGCAGGAAACGAACGATGCAGTGCAGTGGAGTGGAGTACACAACAGACTAGTACCCCGGTTACAGCAACGCTGTCCTTCGTGCCCACTCTCCCTGGTCCTGGTCCTGGACCTGTGCAAATCGTTCATGGGTTTTACGAGCAGTCCCAAGGACACTGCACATTGTATCCGCCATGATGATTGCGAGAATATTTTTGCCCATGTCACTGGACTGGACTTGGACCAACTTTGCGTCGCGACGACACAGAGGCCTTGTTTAGTTCACCCTAAAACCAAAAAATTTACAGAGCCCTTGTTATCCAATCATGTACTAACTAGACTCAAAAAATTTGTCTCGTCAATTCCGACCAAACTATACAATTAATTTTTATTTTCGTCTATATTTAATATAAAGATTTGATATGACGGAGAATCTAAAAAATTTTATAAAATTTTTTAGGAACTAAACAAGGCCTAAGAATATATACGTTGTAACCGTAGACGTGATGTACTGGGCCTTATAACATAAACTCCGTATATCGCTGTCAATCTTTGGACTCACTCATCATATAGGAATTTTTGGAACGCACGAATTACGAACCAGACGACGACTCATGCCCAGACATCCCGCTCGGATACGACCTGCTTCCTCCACATATACTATATATATATATATATATATATCGTTTCGCGAAAAAGAATTATGTATACCTTGGTCTCGCAGCTTTTTACGTGTAAAAAACATATATTCCTCCTTTAAAGAAAAAAAAAAGGAAAGCCATCTATACGGCCTTCGTTGGGCTACGCAGCCCATGAAATCATTTTTGCCTTTCAATTGTGGGCTCGACAAGCAAGGCCCAATACTTGCCACAATTATAAGCCACTTTGAGTGATACTTTTGTGGCCTTCGAGAATGCAAAAGACAGATGGCAAGCCCAATACTTGGTAACCTTTCCTCATAAAAAAATTCTTTACGAATTCAAAAGACAAATGTCTTCAGTAGGTTTTTTTTGGGTTTCTCGTTACTCATAAACTGATTTCATCAGCGATTACAGCATTTACACGATCTAGAAAATAACTTTCCAGATCATGTAAACGTTGTAATCTCAAAACTAGCTCAGATCCCTTAGTACAAGCACACCCAAGCCTACAAAACCCTTATTTCACTTATTTGGCAAGACACACGGCATGGATGGCACCTCCGTAGTGAATTACTCCCTTTGTTCTAGATAATAATACGCTTTGTTTTGTCGAAATATATTTTTACTATATATTTAGGCACAATGTATAACATTTAAGTACATAGCAAAAGCTATATATATTAAAAAAGGCAAAACGTTTTATAACTTACAATTAAAGGATTACATATCAGCACATGGTGGGCTGACAGCATCCTCAAACAAAAGCTAATGATGAAGTAATCCTATGTGGTCATATATCGATTTGAGCAATGAGGCCTTCTATGGACTCAGGATGCAACTTGGTATCAAGAGCAAAACACAAAAAAATCTAGAGGATCCTTGGCGGTCCCGGCTTTTGTAGGATTATGGCTTGAAAGAAATGTATGTGTCGTATATATCCAATTTATCCAACAATTCTCTAGGTGTTGACTCTTACAATGAGCTGTTTGTTTCCAAAAAAATAGGGTATCCTTGCACCATACCCTGTGCGTTGTTGCAGGGATCGCAGATGAATTTAGAATAAATTTAGACTAATTATTTATATAAAGGAATAAACTATTATAATTTAATACTAGTGGATGGGGGTGTTGACATGGACAATAAAATATTTATGTGTCTTGCTAATGTGAACATCACAATTGTACATGCTAGTGGATTTAATTACATGTGATAGTGCATCATTGGGATGGATAACTCGCATGTTGAGATACATATCTAGTGGGGTCTAGGATTATAAGATATATCGTGCATTGTTAGGATGGACGACTTACATATTGAGATACATATATCTAGTGAGGTTTCGGATTATAAATTTATATATATATATATATATATAGATATCTTTGCACCATTCACCAAATCCAACCATAAGGGGCTAAGAAAATTGAGTGGCTTCAATAATACAACTCTTTCCATTAACCTCATAAAACAAAGTTAGTCACATATCTTTTGTCCAACAATCACCAAAACACATAAGGATCCGTTAACGAATCCTGATTTTTCTTTGAGAATTATATAGTACAATATAGACGCTCACTACACATACGCACAATCACCTCTATGAGTATTTCTGAAGGACTGAGCCGACAGATCTTAAAATTTACGAAGCCATCATAGGCACGTCAATGTTGACGGAGACGTCACCTACCATTGAAAACATAGCGTCGTTAAATTCTGAAATAAATCTAAAAACACGAGTGGTACCCCGTACGAAGTTGAGGACTTGAACCTAAGTGGACAACGTCGAATCATGAATTTAGGGTACTTTGCATCAAGAATCGTCACAGAAAAAATATGAATGCGAATGCCGCTTGTTAGATTACAAACTTCATCATAGTCACTTTTCTACAAAAGAGAAGCGCGTAGAAAATTTAGTTTCCAATAATTTAGCAAATGAACTTGACATTTCTAGAAACTTGGTATCCTATCCTTCCGCACACACATTTTTACGCGCGTGTACTCGGCCTTGCATCTCCTCGTTGCACGCCGCCACCTTAGTTTCCCTGTGCGCGAAACTTCTTTGCTATGTGTGCTAGCTGTTGCCTGGCTAGTCGTGGAACATGCTATGCTCGTCGAATGTGGCCGGCACACCTGCATATTCACTGCTGTTGCGAGGACAGGAAAGTGCTCTGCTCCTTGTGGCCAACAAATCTTGCTCATCATTTGACATAATGCAACACTAATTTATTTGTGCAGACCCATGAGCACTATACGTGGAAAAAAATCAGTTTGCAGTCTTCTTTTTTAATTTTGCCAAATCAAAAATATCAAACTCTTGGAGATGACAGATTTTTTACTTGACATATGTTTTTAGAAGTTTGCAAATTACAATATTTGCCCAGTATAATTTGGCAAACTCTTGAAGATACGCTGCTTGCCAATAGTAGACTGCCAATTGCAACATTGAGTTTATCCAGATATGCAACATTACTACATTAGTTATAACAAATATTTTGAGAAATGTATCATGATTCAAATTCGGTGTCTTTCACTTTTCAGCCGTTCACACTCTGCCATAAGTAACGCTGAAAACACTGGCGGGCCGCTTGATGTGCCGAAACCAGCCCACTCTGAGTCTGGTCGCGAATCTCAGCGGTCCCGACAGGAATCCAACGGCGTTGGGCGACGGCAGCCCTACGCGCGGCTTCGCGGAGTGCCGGAGTCGCGAGGCGGCTCGGCTCTACACCCTCTCGCGCTCGCTCTCGGCCTCGCCTCTTCCCTCACACGACTCGCCGCGAGGAGTTTCCCCCTTCCTCCGCGCGCATCCCCGCGAGAGCTCGCTCGAAAACCTAGCCGCCAAATCCATGGCTCGACGCGGCCACGACGACGACGACGAGATCGAGGAGGAGGAGGACGAGGAGGAGGCCTACGACCTGGACGAGGAGGAAGAGGAGGACGAGGAAGACGACTACGAGGAGGAGGCGAGGCGCGGGAAGGCCTCCCGCAGCGGCGGCGCCGGCGGCGGCAAGGGGGGCGGCGGTGGGCGGAAGCGGTCGCGCGAAGACAACTTTATTGACGACTCGGCCATCGAGGACGACGACGAGGAGGATGACGACGACGACGGCGGGGGCCGGCCGAGGAAGAAAGGCGGCGGCGGGGTGCGAGGGTTCTTCGACGAGGAGGCTCAGGTCGACGAGGATGAGGAAGAAGAGGACGAGGGCGAGGGCGAGGACGGTGAGTGGTCGCCCTATTTTATTGCGCCGTGATGCTCTGTTTATGACTTGGGTGGTATTTCTGTAGTCTTTGTTGAGATCTGGACCTAATTTGGTCGATTTCCAGAACTGGATTTGGGGATATAGTGAGAAACTTGCAAGTTCTATAACACTTTATGCTCTAGATGGAATCAACCTCTTTTGTTTTGTTTTCATGACTAGGAAGTAGCTGCAGGTTCGCAAGAAATTTAGTTTCATAGCAGCTGTGTAGCTATTAGCTAAAGCAGCTAATTTCAATGTTCGCCTTTGCTCCAGATTTCTTAAGACAAAGTTTAGTCATGTTTACCTATATTCATAGAGGTGCACCCTGGGTGACGGCTAGTTTTTTCTAGATAAAAAGTTTAGCTGAAGTACCCTCCCAATATGTTTTGTTGTCAGTGCCTTTGCAGATCCTGTCTTAATTATCTGTTCAGTTGATAATTTGCTTCGTTGTTCAACCTCAGTTTGATCTATATAGTTATCATTTATGTAAGCTTATATTATTATTATTATAGCAGTGTTGGTTTGGTCAGACCTAAGTTTTTAGGGGTATAAGGAACCGGGCCTAGTTGGATGGTATTGGGGCAAACTTGATGCTAGTGCCTGAACTTGCACTGCAGTTGGAGACTTGGATTTGTTCTGCCTGATCATTTCAGGTATGCAGAGTTGCGCATGAGAACAAACCTATGGGCCTGCTGTTTTCAAAAGCTACTTGAAAGGACTGGAAAGAGTCACTTCTCAATGCCATATTAACACACTACCAAACACAGCATACAGTTGACTGAACTTAATCTTCTTATGCTATCAAATGAATTAGTTTTGTTCTTTTGAATGTTGGATAAGATGCTTGAAGCTTGATAAAGCCTTGGCAGCAAATTGAAAATCCATTCTTAAATTGTATCGTAGTCCAAATTTTTTAGCCTTGTGCAGCAGGGAAAAAAAATTATGCCCAGGCTGAAACTTTTTATTTGAATCAAATCAAAATTATCTTCCATATTCTACTGGTCTTCTTTTACCCATTGTGCAGTTTGAACTATCAGGGTGCAATTCCTTGTGAACCATTATAAAAGATCGCAATTCCTTGTGAGCCACTGAAAAAGTTCAGCGGACTTCAGCGCCACTGCTCCAAATTTTTTTTTGCCCTCCATGCCATTGTCGTCAGATTAGGCTCTAATTGTGTCAAACTGCAGGTGTGAAAAGTCAAAAATACCCTTAGGTCTAAATATGTCCCTAATTTTTTTGAGCATCTTAACGATTTCAAATAAAAAAACTCAAAACTAGAAAGTTGTAGATCTCGTTGAGATTTCATGTAAAAATTATCTTCATTTATTTCCGCAAAAAAAGATATGATTAATATATCTTAGAAAAATCATATCTTTTTTTTGAGATATTCAATGAAGATAATTTTTATATGAAAACTAACTTTCTAGTTTTGAGTTTTTCCATTTGAAGTCGTTAAGATACTCAAAAAAAATTAATGGCATAGTTAGACCTAAGGGTATTTTCAACTTTCCACACCTGCAGTTTGACACCGATGGAGGGCAAAAAAAATTTGGAGCAGTGGCGCTGAAGTCCGCCGAACTTTTTCTGTGGCTCACAGGGAATTGGGATCTTTTTTAATGGCTCACAAGGAATTCTCTCTAGATTTTTTGTAAGGATTTACTTGTAAGTTGTAACCCTCGAAATATTCCAATCGGCTCCATGCTTTCATCCATTTCCACAGTTAATTTCACAAACGTCTTCCTCCCTTGATTACTGGAAACAATGGATTGGACATACTAAACTGTTTTGTCTCTGAACTGAGTGCTGATCTATCTATACATCACAAGCAAGAATTATGAATGTTGATGTCAGCTGTTTTGCTCCAATGCTACTTATACAGCCTGAGGGAAGAGGCTGCACTAAGCAGGATAGGCTGCAGGCATGCAACTGAATGGCTGGGCTGTTCAGCAGCAGCCCAAACACCCGCTTAAGCGAACAGGCCCTGTAATTTTGTTACCCCCTCCTTCCCAAAAATAAGGCGTGGTTTGATTTGCTGTGGTCCTCGAGGGCACTCTTTGACTGCTAATTTCTCTTATAATATATCCTTCGCAGAAAAAAAAGGTCGGTCAGTTGAAGGTATTTCTAAACGCTAAGTCCATTGTAGCCACTCTGGTAGCACAAATTTTTCATATTGTTAGACTAATTCTTGGCAAAGATTACAAAGTTTGAATCATGAAATACATGCATGTCTTATAAATTGGGACAGTTGGAGCATGTTTTTATTAATTGCTTTTGGATCTGTAAACAACTGTTTAAATGTTGAAATTGAACTAGCTCTGTGCTAAGCATGTTCAGGTTTCTAATGCACTGATATCTGCTTCTTTGCGTTTCATTTTAGATTTTATTAATGATGCTGGGGCCGACCTTCCTGATGAGGATGTTGTTAGGGGCTCAAGACGTCATTCTATTCCTATGAGGGATGAAGAAGAGGACATTGATGAGATTGAGAGACAAGTGCGGGAGAGATACGCAAGATCCACTCATATTGAGTATGGTGAGGAAGCAGCAGAAGTGGAACAGCAAGCTCTGCTGCCCTCCGTGAAGGATCCTAAACTATGGATGGTCAAATGTGCGGTATGCTCAAGATTTATCTTACTAAACTGCTTGGATGTTTATTGGCCCTACTTCAGCTCTACTAACGCATAACTGTGACTTCAGATTGGACATGAGAGAGAGACTGCAATTTGTCTGATGCAAAAGTACATAGATAGGGGAGACCTTCAGATAAAGTCAGTCGTGGCATTGGATCATCTAAAAAATTATATTTATGTTGAAGCTGAAAAGGAGGCCCATGTCAAAGAGGTAAACATGTCTGCGTGTACTTGACATTTTACTTCTGATTTCATTCCTCCTTGCTAAACTTGGTCTATGCAGGCTTGCAAAGGTCTACGAAACATTTATGCTTCAGCAAAAATAACATTAGTGCCGATAAAAGAAATGGCAGATGTCCTCTCTGTTGAGAGCAAATCTGTCGATCTTTCAAGGGATTCTTGGGTCCGAATGAAATTGGGCATATATAAAGGTGACCTTGCTAAGGTATTACTCCAACGCTTCTCTTATAAATATAATACTGTATACCATTCTTCAAATGTTTATGTGATTGTGTTTTGCAGGTTGTTGATGTTGACAATGTACGTCAAAGAGTAGATGTGAAGCTGATCCCTAGAATAGATCTACAAGCTTTGGCTAGTAAACTGGTAAGTTCTAACCCTTGTTTCTCACAAGAGCAGTGCTACAAGTACACCTATTTTAGTACAACCTGGGCACTAAAGAGATTCAGAAGTTAAGATCACTTGGATGGAAAGCTCATAGATGCACTGAATGGTTTAGATACATGGTTGAACCTGAAGTTGTACTCAAAGCATTACGCTTATCACAATCTTGCACTTTTATTTATTATTACTTCCTATCAACTTTAATTGCATACTTTAAAGAGTGGAGATAATCTATTCGTCTCAGTTGTATCCTCTTCAATTATGCACTTAAGTTAACAGGTAGCTACTTAACTAGCTAAATGTATATTCAAACCTGAGGTCTCAGGTCCACAGTCTGATATACAATATAAGATGATAAATTATAAACAATGTACTCCCACTGATTCCAAAGTTTAGTCGTTTAGGACTAGGACAAAAACAGATGATACTTTAACTTGCAAATTTTACAAAATCATACCCTCCCATTCCAAATTAAAGACATTTTGTTTTTTTCTAGATACGCACCTTGTCTAGATACATAGTAAAAGGAATGTATCTAGAAAAGCCAAAATGATTTATAATTTGGAATGGAAGGAGTAGTATTTTAGATAATATTATTAAAGTATTTTCTGTGATGAATGTAGTAACATCAAACATGGATGTGCATAGTTTGAAAATTTTTGAAAAACCTCATAAGTATGTTTCTCTAAAGGGTTTTCACGATTCCATGAGTGGAGGGTTTGCACCCAATATTTTCCTGTTGTCAATCTATATAACTTTTTCTTATATTAATAGATCAAATTTAACCGACTAAAATCCTAGAACAACCTACATTTGGAATTGAAGGGAGCTTTCATGTTTTACAGTTTGAGTTCACTGTATTTTTTTTATATCTCCTGGTCATGTTCAATGTTTTTGAGGCGCCGCGGCGTGGCGCGGCGCCCGACCCCCTTCACAACGCCTAGGCGTTTGTGGCGGACGCCTAGGCGATGCCATACACACATTGTAAGGCGTTGTAAGCTAGAATTTTTATATACTAGTGCAGCACATACATACCTCGTTTGTTGCCAATTCTTGATCCCAAGTTCCTTCCTTTCCCTTCCAAAAGCTCTTCTCCTGCATGACAATTACAGAATTCAGACATTAGCATACAATATTCAGAGCAAAGGACATGCAGCGTGAGCAAAAGCAGAGCACAAGGCATAGGCATACAACATTCAGAGTAAAAGTAGAGCATGAGGCATACAATATACATTCAGATCAAAAGCAGAGCAAGAGACATACAATATTCAGAGAAAAAACAGAGCACGACTGCACCAGACATTCTATATTCAGAAAAACAGAGTACACGTCAAGGAGATTTGGCCTTTGGGAGACCAGAGACAGAGAGGACAGAGGAGGCAGGGGACATACCACGGCACCAGGCGGAGGTGCAGGTGGGTGAGCAGCTGCAGCTCTGAACCGGCCGATGGAGGCGGACACTCGAGGTGGGCGAGCAGATGCGGGCTCGAAGACTGGAGGCGGACGAGCGGACTGCGACTCCACGACGGACGAGCGGACTGCGACTGCGGCTCCACGGCAGGTGCGGAGGCCAGGCGGAGATGCAAGGCCGGCTCCACAGCAAGGGCGACCCGCCGGTGGACGACGAGCAGCCAAGCGGAGCTCGAGGTCTTCGGTCTGCCTGCCGCCTTCTCTTTTCCGCTCCCCTCGACCTCGCTTGCAGTCGTGGTAAATGGCACGCGCGCGGTCGATTTCCCGCGTCCGCGGCCTATCTAGTTCCCCATGGTCGATTTCCCGCGCCTTTTCCCGCGAGCGCGGTCCTTTTCCCGCGTGTGCGGTCGATTTCCCGTGGGAGCACGGTAATTTTGGCGCCCTTCCCAGCGATTTGGCATCCGGCGTCCGTGGCATGGCATAAGGCGTCCGCCTGACGCCAAACTACTCTTAGGCGACGCCTAATTCGATTAGGCGGACGCCTTACCCTTGCAGGTCGTGGCGCCAGCGACGCCCATGGACTCCAGCACGCCTTGTCGCCTAGGCGACGACTAGGCGACGCCTAGGCGACGCCCCAAAAACATTGGTCATGTTTTTCTAAAGCAAAAACATCTTGTGATCTGTATTTATTTGAAGTAATTTTCTGATTATCATGTTTGGTTATTATTTTCTTGTTCTTGATTGAGCTGTTGAGTTAATCAGATCATTGGGGTTCTTATCCTGATGGACAATTTGTATTTCAGGAAGGGAGGGAGGCTGTAAAGAAGAAAGCATTTGTCCCACCACCACGATTCTTCAATATCGATGAGGCGAGGTGACATTTTTCTTCTTAAGAATTATCTAATTGTTTCTGTTATTGTTTGCTAATCTTGTGCAAACAGGGAGATGCATATTCGTGTGGAACGGAGGCGAGATAAAGAATCTGGGGAGTACTTTGAGTGGGTTGATAATTTGAAGTTCAAAGATGGTTTCTTGTACAAATCAGTCTCCACTAAATCAATCCACACAAATAATATTCAACCGACTTTCGATGAGCTTGAGAAGTTTAAGAAGCCTGGTGAAGACATGAATGGCGACATGGCTAGCTTGTCCACTCTGTTTGCAAACAGGAAAAAAGGGCATTTTATGAAGGGTGATGCTGTCATTGTTGTTAAAGGCGATTTGAAAAATCTGGAGGGGTGGGTTGAGAAAGTAGAGGATGAAACCGTTCACATCAGACCAAAAATATCTGATCTTCCGGTAACCAATTGCAATTATAGCTACTTATTATTATGAAATTTATGGTTGGATGAATGGTTTACAGTATTGTCTATTGTTAATGCTTCTGTAACTGCAGAAAACATTAGCCTTCAATGAAAAGGAGCTTTGCAAATATTTCAAGCCTGGTGACCATGTCAAGGTGATCTCCGGTGTTCAAGAAGGTGCTACTGGCATGGTTGTTAAAGTGGAAGGGCATGTCTTGATAATTTTGTCTGACACAACTAAAGAACATGTGAGTAATTGTCTTGTCAAGGTTATGAAGAAACATTTAAGCTGATCAATTTGAAATAATTTGTTCTTAATGTGTTCTTGTTGGATGACACAGATCCGTGTGTTTGCTGATCATGTCGTCGAAAGCTCTGAAATTACCACAGGAATCACCAGAATTGGTGATTATGAACTGCATGATCTTGTCCTTTTAGAGTAAGTTGACTCTTCGAATGAACAATAATCGTAGCTCGTTTATTTTGATTACTTACTTGTACTTGTCAATTCATTTTCAGCAACTTGTCATTTGGAGTAATTATAAGGGTGGAAGCTGAAGCATTTCAGGTAATAATATTATTTTAGTAAGGGTGATTGTACTTCACACTATATTTACTAAGGTGTATATTTAGGTTCTGAAAGGAGTGCCAGATAGACCTGAAGTTGTGCTCGTGAAATTAAGAGAAATAAAAAGCAAAATTGATAGGCGCTCATCAGCTAAAGATCGTTCTAATAATATTATCTCTGCAAAGGATGTCGTAAGGGTTATTGAAGGAGCATGCAAGGTGTGTCCCAGTTCTGTTTGTTACGATTTTGGTTGGTTGTTTTGACTCCTGTTTATCTCTTATCTTTATTGTGTTTACATCCATATTTTGTCAAATTAGGGGAAGCAAGGACCTGTGGAACACATACACAAGGGGATACTGTTTATCTATGACAGGCATCACCTTGAACATGCAGGCTTTATTTGTGCAAAAGCGCAATCTTGCCTTCTTGTTGGTGGATCTGCTGGTGGCCGTCGAGGAAATGTTCGTACTGAACCCTTTTGATCCTTAGATGCTACGTTCGCTTGTCTTATGAGCCATACTTTTTCTGCCAGCCAGCAGTGTTTTTCTCTCATAATAAATTAATGAACAGTACTTTTAGACATGGCTTTTCAGACCGGCGAACAGCTTTGTCTCATTTTTCACTTTGCTGATACAGGGTATGGACACAGCTGATGCACGGCTTGGTGCTTTGAGATCTTCAGCAAGCATTCTGCAATCTCCAGGAAGGCTGCCCCCAAGAGGACCTAATATGAATTGTATGATCTACACTTTCTTGAAGCAAGGGTAGTTACTTTATGCAGCTGTAGATTATATATTAAGATAGCCTTGCAATCCAATGCAGATGGTGGAAGGTTTGGAGGCGGCCGTGGTGGTAGAGGACATGATGCCTTGGTGGGTAAATGTATCAAAATTAAATCTGGCCCTTATAAGGGATACCGTGGCCGTGTTAAAGAGGTGACTGGTGCACTCGTACGTGTAGAGCTTGATTCATTGATGAAGATTGTCACAGGTGAATCCTCTTATTGTTTTCTATCCCCTGTGACTTATCATATGTTGGAGGCTAATATGACTAATACACAGTTAAAAGAGATGATATTGCTGACACACCTACTGTTGCAACACCATTCCGGTAAATATCTTGTCCACTTTTTTTAAGCAATCTTTTCTTATGTATTTTGCTAATTGAGTATTATCATGTCATCAGTGAGCCTCGTTATTCATTGGGCGGTGAAACACCAATGCACCCGTCTCGAACACCACATCATGCTTATCAGACTCCAATGCGTGACCCTGGAGGTTTGTTTGCCTTTTGTCCTCGTATTTCCAATGTTCCTTTCCTATATATCAAAGGATGTCTTTTCACCCACGACCTGTCACTGATTTTAGTTGTGTTTTGGGTCTTTCCCCACATTGCAAGTTGCTTCCCATGGTTGGTTTATTTGTTTGCTTGTATCTAATTGTTTTAACTATCATTTTTGTATGGATTTTTTTAAAAGGCAAGATAATGCTTTTTGTCCTCTGTCTGGGTACTGGCTGTGTGTTTGTCCCTTATTTGTTGCAGTGAACAACAGAGCGTAAGCTTAAGCTGTGACCTCAAACAATTTGATCAAGCATTCATACCATAGTAGACTTTCAATGAGAATCTATATTGGCATCATCTGTTCCATGCATTCAGTATGTCATTCATTTTGCATGTTTCTTCAATAATCTCCTATTCATTTGCTACAGCAACACCAATACATGACGGGATGCGGACTCCCATGCGCAGTCGAGCCTGGGCTCCTATGAGCCCTCCGAGGTTGTAATTTTTTCCACAATGATATTTCTGATCCATGTTTGTTGGAACTAGGGTTGGGTCTGTTTGGGACGAAGGAAAGATATTTTCTTTGTTCCAAACATCAGCTTACTGTTTACTTTTGTATTTGGACTTAAAAGGTAGCCATTGATAATATGATTTTTATTGTTGATGTGTTGGTCATTTACCAGGGATAATTGGGAAGATGGAAATCCTGCTACTTGGGGTAGCAGTCCAGCTTACCAGGTTAGGTTTTGCCACTCCTGTCCTATTCCTTTTTTTTTAGTAACTTGTTCTGTACAGATGTATAACTCCCACATGTCTTCTTCCAATTATCCAAACTTTTCAGCCAGGAACCCCACAAGCTCGGCCATATGAAGCCCCCACACCTGGATCAGGGTGGGCAAACACTCCAGGAGTTAGTTTCAATGATGCCCCTACTCCCAGGGATAACTATGGTATAGAAATCTATTTGATTATTTATTCACAATATACTACTGTAATCATGTGTTTATTCTGTATTGTGTGGATACTTATTCGAACAATGTTTTTTTTTTTCATTCCGATCTCTTAGCAAATGCCCCAAGTCCATATGTGCCTTCCACGCCTGTTGGTCAACCAATGACACCAAACTCGGCTGCATATCTTCCGGGCACACCTGGTGGTCAACCAATGACCCCTGGCACTGTTGGACTGGATGCAATGTCCCCGATACTAGGTGTGCTGTTATGATCGCTATGTTTTAGACCTTAATGTGCTGCCTTGCTTTTGTAGATATAACCGTGTGCTGAAATGCCTGCAGGTGGTGAGGGTGATGGTACATGGTTGTTGCCGGATGTTATGGTCAATGTATTGAGGGGAGGTGATGATGGTCCTGGTGTGGTTAGGGAAGTACTCGGGGTATGTGTTGCACGCTGTATGGTGGAATACAAAATTCTGTTTTTTTTGTCTCTTCCCATTGCTTATATCCCCTTTAACTTACAGGATGGATCTTGCCGAGTTGCACTTGGGTCGTCGGGCAACGGTGACATGGTGACAGTCCTTCCAAACGAGGTCGAGGTCATCAGGCCAAAGAAGAGTGACAAGATCAAGATATTGAATGGTAATTTCCGTGGATACACAGGAAAACTCATAGGTATAGATGGTTCTGACGGAATAGTGAGGCTTGACGACACATACGAAGTTAAGATATTAGATATGGTGATTTTGGCCAAACTGGCGACTTGAAATGGATATATATATTCTGTAACGTGTCCATCATAGAACATAATTGTAACAATGCCCTCGTTTGCAATAAAGCTTTTTGTTGCTTATTTCTGCCATCATTTTCCACTACTTGTCAGGCGTTTGCCAAACTCTGCTCGTTTTCTCCAGCTGTTGTTTTGGACTTTTGGTTGAGAGGACTTTCACTTAGGTAGGTGTCTTGATTAGTGATGGTTTTACAATTTACACATTGCACATGCCGACATGCCTCATTGTCTTGTGTCATGCCAAATACCGAATTTTTGAAACGACGCATGCCACAAATCGACTTGTAAGTTGTAACATATGGGAAAATTTATGAAACGACGCGTGCCACAAATCGACTTGTAAGTTGTAACATATGGG
Source organism: Sorghum bicolor (assembly GCF_000003195.3). NCBI lineage: Eukaryota > Viridiplantae > Streptophyta > Magnoliopsida > Poales > Poaceae > Sorghum > Sorghum bicolor. The sequence continues at coordinate 6,623,120 of NC_012879.2, read as the reverse complement.
AAGAGAATTACCAAACTGCATTTCTCATGGCGTTCTTTACTGAGGTCCTGTAACTTCTATATCCGATCTTTACACAAGAATAAAAAACTCCCTACTACCCATTTTCAGCCACATCAAGAACAATGTGCAAACGGCAACTAAACGAATGGACAAAATGGCAAGCGTTAGTTCTCGAGCAAGCAGGCGGCGAAAAGCCGTGACATCGCGGCGCGGCCTGATGCTGCTCTGTTGCGCTTGTGCTCGTCGGCTTTCAGTAATTCTTGGTGGGAGTCTCCTCGGCGGCGTCCTGCCTGCACTGCTGGAACACCTGCAGGATGTTGCGGTAGGGGCTGCTCCTGGACGACGGCGAGGCGGTGCCGGCGCGGTGGCGCTTGCTGCTCGACGGCCGCGAGTCCGGGCTGAGCGCTTCCTCCGCCTCGGACTCCTCCCGCGCAGGCCGCTCCATCTCCGCTGCGTCCTTCCGCAGAGTCTCCAGGAACGACTCCTTCAGCACCCCATCGATCTGACGATCAGACAAGAGAAACAGCGTTTCGTCTTCAGTTGCGGTGTGGGAGGGATTCGAATCGAATCCAGGTGGATGGAGGATTGAAAATGAATCACTCACCGTGAGAGGGCAGAAGTCCGGCATGGGCCACGCGACGGGCCCGCCGTCGTCGGGAGGCTCCGGCAGGGGCTCCACGGGCGCCATCTCCTCCTCATCCTGCTTCCCCTCCTTCCGTGCGTCCCCGACGCCCACGCTCGCCCCGTCGACGACGACGACGTCGTCCGCCACCGCCACGACCTTGTCCTGCGCCCGCAAACAAACCCCACCCATGGTCAGCAAACACCAGCGGGCAACGGCGACCCTATCGATCGCGCACTCGGGGGTGGACGGCCGGCCGAAGAGAGGAAAGGGCGAGGGATCGAGTCCGGTTACCATGAAGCTCGCGCCAGCCTCCACCATCCGATCCGATGCGATCCCCTCCCCGCCTCGCCTCCGGTTCCGAGAACGTCCCGGCGCCTTGCGTTGCCCCTTGCTGTCGATTGATGCTGGAGGCGGGGCGCGGGGATCTCTTTTCGGACTCGCGGCGCGGTGCGATGTGGTTCGAGTTTGAAATGGTGGGGGGGACAGAGAGCGAGGCGAGAGCGTAACGGCCGCGTTAATTATGGGAGAGGAAATGACCAAATGGGGGGCACGGGCACATCTGCCTGGGAGGAGAGGTGGGCGGATTTGGGGAAAGACAACGGCTACTTTTTGGGCCGTGGCAGAAGGAGAAGCCCGCTTGCGGGCTTGTCGAGGTGGATCCGATTTGGGGGCCAGGTGAGGGGATCAGTGAAAAGGTGAAGCACGGAGCCATCTGAAAAAATTCTTACTCCAATGTTAGATATGTTTAGATGGTGGCCAAGCGAGAATCCTAATGTATGACACGCAGGACCCACGAATTGTTGTTTTTCAGTACACATCGAAAGGATCGTTAATACGGATCTTGATTCGTAGATTTTGTTGCAATGAGCGAACTATCTCACAGGCCCATCGGCTCATTTACTTTGATGATGCACGCAAAAAATCAGTGTATGCCTAACAAGACATATGTCAAATCCGTAGTATCATTTGGTTGGTGGAATGATACATTGGCTGAATGGCCAAAGGGGCACGCGCTATTTGATTGAGTTTGCCTGTGTTGATTGATATTGAGAAAGTCACAATGAGCATTAATTGGAGCCAGTCAACTCCCAAGAGATGTTAGACGATCAATTTTTGAAGGACTGACACCAAGCAATACATCTAGGCAGCTACAGTCAAGCAATAATCTCAGGGTTTGAACCAAACATATCCCAGGAAGATCTTAGGCAGATACGCGATTACAAAAGTACCTAACCAGGCACATGTCAAATCCATCATACCATTTGGTTGGTGGAATAATACATTGCCTGAATGGCCAAAGAAGCACACACCATCGGGTTGACTTTACCAAGTAATTATGAGCATTAGTTGGAGCCAGGCAACTCCTAGGGTGATCGATTTTGAAGGATTGGCACCAGGCAACACATCCGGGTAGCTACAATGAAGCAATAGGATTTGAATTAATAAACATATCCCAAGAAGATCTTAGATAGAGATACCTACCAGCAAGATAAGAAAATAACGGTTAGCAGGTCTATAGCGGATTGATGTGTACATAGCGGATTGCAGATAGCGGGCACTATAGCATATTAGCAGATGCTAAGAATAATGATTTTCTTATATATATATATATATTAATAAATCAACTAAATAGAAATGAACAATAGACTAATAAATATGTAAATTAAATAGTATATATATATATATATATATATAATTTTATTCGATGAGTTGATTCTTGGATCAAATATATTTTAATTAAGAATTAACTAGTTATGCTCTAGACTTGGGCTGCTATGGCGGACTGCTACGTCAATAATAGTCACTATAGTGGTTTGTTGTGATCCTGTGGCCTTAATTGCTGGTTGTATAGATTGCACACGAAGCTAGGTTACATACGATACATTACCTAAATAATGAGCACTAAGTTCCAACCCGCTATATCCAAGCAACTACGGGCGTAGCAGTAAGGCACCTCTACCACTATTGAGGCCGCTATAGCGGTTGCTACAAATGCTATTTAGTACCTTGCTGCTAGATATTTTTCCAAGATTGATGATGGGCTGAGAATCGACGCCGGGCCTCTAGTGTTGGTGGGCGCTCGTTCGTGAAATGCACTCTCGGCCTCGTCGGGTGTCCCGAGCGCAGCCCACAGGTGACAGGCCCGGCCCGCCCGCGTTCTCATCCGAGCAGACCACAGGCAACAGGTACGCACACGCGCGCGCGGATGAGATGCTGCGCTGCGTGCGAGGCTTTTCCGATCCCGGCGGGGAGGCCCACCACCGCAGCTACAATACAGGGCGGGGCCGGGGCGGGGGACCGGGGCGGGGGCGCACAGCGCAGCACAGCAAAGGAGGACTGAGGACGGACGTTAACGCGGAGAGGGTACGGCCGCCAGGGAGGGCGCGGGCCCGATTGAAATCAACCCCCTTCCCGCCACCTCGGGCCCCACTAAATCTAATGAGCCGCGGGGCCCAGTCGCTTGCGGGTTGGCCTGCTAGTCTGCTAGTGGTGTAGTAGTCCCGCCCCGGGGGCCAGCGGCCAGGCCTGGCGCCTCCGTGGCACTGGGCCCGGATGGCCAGCGCCACGTGTGCGTGAGCGGTGAGCCCTTCTCCCTCGTCACTCGTCAGGCGGAGATGGATGCGCTGTGACTTGTGAGCTGGTCCAAGGTCCCGTACTCCAATCGTTGCTAGTACTGTCACCGAGCCAGTGACGAAATGGATTCCTGTTGACTTTGCATATGATTGTTTTGTATATGTGTTCTCCCTAAAAAAACTGAACGGGAAACGTTGTTTTTTTTTAATATAAAATTTTGAAAACGTGAAACAAATTGGCCTTGTGTACTTTAAAAAAATTTATAAAATAGGAATAGTAGCATTTTTGTTTGTAGATTCGTCTCGTCAATTCCGATCAAACTGTACAATTAGTTTTTATTTTTATTTATATTTAATACTCCATGCATACGTCTAAAGATTCGATGTGACGGGGAATCTAAAAAATTTTGCAAAATTTTTGGGAAACTAAGGCCTTGTTTAGTTCCAAAAATTTTTGCAAAATATGAATAGTAACACTTTCGTTTGTATTTGACAAATATTGTCCAATTATAGACCAACTAGGCTCAAAAGATTCGTCTCGTCAATTCCGACCAAACTGTGCAATTAGTTTTTATTTTTATTTATATTTAATACTTCATGCATACGTCTAAAGATTCGAGTGACGGAAAATCTGAAAAATTTTGCAAAATTTTTAGGCCAAAAATGCAACGACCGAACTGTCAGCTATCACGGAAGGATGCGTAGCATCCAGAGTCCAGTCCGATAGATCGAGCCTTTTTCTTGCCCCGCTTTCGCGACCGTATCCACTTGCGATTGCGAGGCGCCAGAGCCGGCTGCAGCTGCTACTGCTAGTGCTATCGGATCATCCTGGGCTACAAGCCAAAGGCGTCTTTTACCGCTGCCGGCGGCAGCGAACGCCGCGACGGCTTTTTTGCAAGGAAAAGGGCCAGCGCGCGTCCACTTCGGCAGTGTGGAGACAAGCGGCATTTCTCCAGCGGCCGCGCGGATTTGCCGAACCGAGCACAGCTGGGTGCCGCAAGTACAGGGATGGGCAGCCACAGCTCGACCGACCCGGAAGCGGCAACGATTTCGACTCCACCCCGCCTTCCATTCCACCGCCTCCATCCCCGTCGAAATCGATCTGCTGCTGCTGCTGCCCCGAAACGCCAACGCCCAATCGGTGCCGCCGGCCCGGCGGCGTGTCGTGTGCTGGACTTCCACCGTGTCCGGTCTCTGGCTGGGAGCCTGCAACTGCAACTGCAACCGGGGCACCCGGCCGGCCGGGGGGCGTGCCCTGTGCCCTGTGCAGCCCAGTCGACCGAGAGGGAAATCCGAACCCCCTAGCTCGTCGTCGTCGTTGTCTCGTTGCAGTGTTCTACCTGGCTCGTTGTGTCTTTGTCCACGAAAGAGTCAATTTCTAAAGTTGTCCTAAGTCAATCCTTTTTAACTTTGACTAAATTTCTAGAAAAAATGCTAAAATTTATAGTATCAAATTAGTATTATTAGATTCATCATAAAATATATTTTCATATAATGTGCATTTTATATTATAGATGTTGTTACTCTTTTCTATAAAGTTAGTCAAACTTTAAAAAATTTAACTGGCACGGATCCTAGGAATTGATTCTTTCGTGGACGGAGGAAGTACATACATATACTCCTACATGCTATTGCTCTGTTGCTTGGAGCAGCCGAGGTTGATGGATGGATGCACGCACTGCAGCCTCACTGCTCATGGGTGAATGCTCGTGTCGATACGGCGCGTGCTCATACGCACCGTTCGTCGTTGTCCTGCGATCCGAGTTGAGACAGTACGTAGTAGGCTGCTTCTTCAGTTCTTCATAATAGCGCGAGGCCGACGGCGGCCTGGAACCCATTTGAAGAATCTGCACGTCACTTTTTGTGTGTGTGGGATCTCATTTGCTTGTGTATAATTAATATAGACACTTTTGTCTTTGTGCGTCCATGCATGGTTTTCTCAACAATGAACAGCGGGACAAATTGAATTTGGTATTTTTCTTTCACATTTCTCGATGCCTTATAGTGAGACTTTTTACATTTCTATATTTTGTGAAACCTATATACGCAAATACATACAAAGGAATCAATTTACTAGACATTTTTTTTTCAGTTTCAGAAGAAACGCCTTCGTCAACCATTGCGTAAGACCTGGTACCGTTTTGGCCAGGAAGGTTCCAAGCATGAACATTACCTACAATCAATTATAAAAGCCATAAGTTTGTAAGATGTTGTTAATAAAAAAACTTTAATTTTATGACATAACCATTATTTGTTTGCAATATAGGATCATCTATACATAATTGATCGGACTATTTATTTCACTACTCTTGCATGACTAACACTACTACAGAATGAGGCATTGGTCGATGCCTAAAATGGCCAAAAACCTCGGCCTTTTTGCGGCCCGGGGTTAAAGATCCCTTTAGCACCGGTTTGTGTCACGAACCGGTGCTAAAGGGTCCTGCCCAACGGCTACTGACATGTGCTGTCGGGGCAGAGACCCTTTAGCACCGGTTCGTGTTACAAACCGGTGCTAAAGGGGTCCCTTTAGCACCGGCCAGAGCCACGGGCCGAGGCAAACACTTTAGCACCGGTTTGTGTTACAAACCGGTGCTAAAAGGTAACCCTTTAGCACCGGTTTTTTCCCTGAACCGGTGCTAAAGGTCCAGTTTATAGGCCGGTTCCCTCCTCCCCTCTGCCCATTTGAAACCGAGAGCACCATTGTTGTTCTTGGAGCTTCTTCTTGCTTGTTCTTCATTTGTTCTTCATCTCCAACGCCCATCGTTGATCTTCTTCGACTCCGTCATCGTCTCTTCGCGCTTAGAGGTGACTAACTTCAGCCTTTCTTGTTTTTTTCATGTTGTTTTTGGCTTGTGATGTTCCCATCATTTTTTAGCTCAAATCCACTTTGTTATTTTGAATCATTCACATGAATTAGTATCCATATATATATATCATATTTCATGGTTGACCTAGTTTTAATGTATTTTGCAAGAATGAATTATAGTATATTTTTATGATCATAGAAAGTAGGATAGTTCAAATTAATTGGTTTGTTAATATCACTTGATTTATTTTTATTACTACATATAATGTCCATTGTATCATACATGTTTACTAGTAAATGTGGAATTTATAATTGTTTTAAAATTGAGTATGGATAGTAGATGGCAACCGTGACCGGGTCTTCAGTCTCTCAACGGGTTCAAAAGCGATACCGTCCGGAACTCCCTCTCATTACTTGTGGCAAGTGTGGGCAGAAGATTTTGATGGAGTACAAAGTGTCGAAAGAGGGAGTAAACAAGGGTCGTATATTCTACAAGTGTCCAGATCGTAATGTGAGTTATTTCCAGACATTTGCTTATATATGTGCATATTTTTTTAAATGATATTAATTAAACTTTTGATTCTCTCTTTTAATTTCAGTGGGACGGTACCGGCGGATGTACAGGTTGGTACTGGGAGGAAGAATACATTAAACACATTAAGAAATCTTTTGCACAGGTGGTTGAGGCTGAAGGTGGTGAGGCAGTGAGCCAACTTCTTTAATTACATGTATATAATCCTTACACACTTAGGATTTGTATGTATATATGCAGGCACCAAATGAGAGAACTCAGAATGAGAAATGACAATAGTATTGGGTTCGTTGACCCTTATATTGTTTTTAAGGCTCCGCAGGCAGTGTGGACAGCAGATTATGAGACAGAAATCTGCACCAATCTTATGAGGTTCTTTGTAAACCAAAAAGAAAAACAAAAAATACTCTTCCCCTTCAACTTCGAGTGAGTTATATAGTTATTAAGTGCATGCATATTTTATTTTACATTATAGGACTGACCCTATATATGTGTGTGTAAACAGCTTTCACTGGATACTCTTGGTCATTGAAATTCCCAAGAACCGATTGATAATCTTTGACTCAATGAGAAAACCACAAGAAAATTATCAACAAATGGTAAACGTTATTCAAAGGTACGTAATGTCGATCTCAGCTACAAAAATATCATAATATGACTCTGTAATTATTAGTTCACGATCCACAATGGCTGTGTATAGGGTTTGGGAAAGATTCATTGACCGTGAACATCTCAGTGGATGTAAAGCGCCGCTTAACATAATACATCCACAAGTAAGTTCTACTAGCTAACAAACTTTCGCTAACTTTTAGCCTTCTTATTGTCGTGGTCATGAATATTTTTATATATATATACATCGTACAGTGGTGTTTAAGACAAGAATGGGGAAACAATCTATGTGCATATTACGTGTGCAAATTCATGATGGCACAAGTCAATCAAACACCCACAGAGACGCTCAGAGTACGTTACATGTCTCTTTTCATTATCTCCTGAATTATATTGAATAACTTAGATAACTAATACCTTTTTTATTTATTTCAAATTAAAGACGGAATGGCTGAGGGAAAAGGTCCTACAACAAGACCGAATCAAAGCTATCCAAGAGACGATAGCAGGATTTCTCCGCGACCAAGTGATCAATCCAAACGGCGAGTTTCACTTCAACGGCAACGAAACTCTTATACCAAACAACGATGATCATTTGTATCGTTTGTAGACATTGGGAGAACAAACTCTATGTATATATGTGTTACGAATTTTGTACATATAAAACTATATATATATAAAGCTTTTTACATATATATTTAATTTTTGATGTGGTCTATTCATTTTATTATAGGCAAAGCTTAACTATTAAGCTTAGCCTATAATTTTCATTTATGTATGCTTAATATGCGTGTAATATAAATATATTATTGTATCAGCAAAACATGTATTGAAAAACCTATTATTATATATTATATATAAACAATAAACAGAACCGAAGAAGTGAACCAAAAAAAAAAGAAAAAGAAACCCTTTAACACCGGTTGGTAATACCAACCGGTGTTAAAGGGTCCTGCAACGTGGCAGCCCTGGCAGGACCCTTTAACACCGGTTGGTGTTACCAACCGGTGTTAAAGGGGGGGCTTTAGCCCCGGTTAACGGAACCGGGACTAAAGGGTGGGCCTTTAGTCCCGGAAGGGCAGCACCGGCTCGGGAATCGGGGCAACAGGCCCTTCCCGACCGGTGCTAATGCCCGAACGTGTGGCAGTGTAAAAGCATACATCATGTAATGAACTTTGTGCTCATATATTTCTTATTAATAGATTTAATGTCAAACATGTTTCAATTTTGTCGTGCAATAACATATTCGCACTACACTTAATCAAATGATATCTTCTTTGATTTATATATAAAGAATGTGGTTTAATTTCTCACTTCGTCCTACAGGTAATTTTGTTCACTTGTCACTTACTTACTTATTGAGACTTGAGAGTTCAATTAATAGTCATATGAGGTTCACATATATATAGGAGCGCTAGATCAAAATAGATGGAAGGAGAAACAATCCTTACTCAGTTTGCTTTATAACACCTCTCTAGTAAAAAACACAGCAACCAAAAGTTATTTTGGGCAATCATCGTCTTAACCACCAACTACCTCAAATGAGAAAAAAAATTAATCTAGAGACTATTTTATATTAGTGTCTAGTTAATTATTCACCACGTAAATAGAAACGATGGATCCAATTTAGAAGTTTGTTTGGATGTTGAAAGGACTGTAGGATACAACACAATTATCAAACCCAATCAACTTTTTTGAGGACTCGATGCAAATTAAATTAAGATTTAGGGCATGTTTGGCTGCCTGGTAGGTATCTTTGCTGAGATCTTCCTAAGATATATTTGGTTCAAATCCCAAGATTATTGCTTGATTGTAGCTGCTTGGATGTGTTGCTTGGTGCCAGTCCTTCAAAGTTGATCGCCTGGGATCTCCTAGGAGTTGCCTGGCTCCAATAATACTCACAGTTACTTCTCAACATCAACCAATATAGGCAAACTCAACCAAACGACACATACCCTTTCGCCATGCTGGCAATGTATCAAGTCACCAACCAAATCATATTAAACATGTGCTTAATAAGGCAATTTTGTAATTGTGTATAGGCAGTTCACATGTAGGTTTTGAACGCAGGCAACTAGTCCAGGGTTTGAACCAAACTAGCCCTCAATCTTCATAAGTTGGTAACATATGGGCTACATATATGAGTAAAGTTTCCTGTGATCAAATTTGATAACTATATATTGCGAAACTAGAAAGTCACATGCTAATACATTTTACCATGATACACAACTATCTTTTTCACAATAGGATCACGTTATTATGCTAGTGGCCATGCATTGAAATATAGTAGTACATTTAATATGCTAACATATTATTTTAAATATGATCCTATATTGTTTACTCTTGCCTAGTATCAAAATCAAGATTCCTATTTTAAGGTGCTAACATAATTAGTAGAAATTTAATGCCATATTAAATGCTTGCCAATTTCTATAAGACAGAAAAGTTTAGTAGTATGATTTTCTGGAGAGTCAGCTGTGGGAGGAAAGAGAAAAACAAATCAAATCTGATAATCTTATTTGTTTAATTCAAAAAATCCTCATATGTTCGTATCCGAATCCAACACAATCAATTCCAACTATTTTTTTAGAATTTTGTTCAATCGGATAGTAATCTGGACACCCATGGTCTGTAATTATATATTGTAGAACATGGAAATTTTGATGTTCACCGTTGAGAACTAATGGCCTGGATTATGTACTTCTTCTCCAAATCTATCAAACTTAAAAAATAACAAGTATATCAAATATATTGATAACTTATCAAAATAATTAAAAACAAAACTAAATTTATTTACTTTTGTATTTGAAATACTTGATGACCAAATGACATATTGAAATGTTGCCTCTGCATCAAATGAATACATAGTGCTACCTAATTTTGTGAGATGTAGCTAATCAAAAAGAACTTTTAAAGCCACAAGGCATTCATTTTAAGCCACGGTCTTACAAAATTTTAAGCCAAGAATACATAGTGCTAGCTAGTTGTGAGTTTAGTTATGAACTAGCTTAGGTGTATTTAATAATATACCTTAAAAATATATATTTAAACTTTATGTTGACACATTTCTTAAAAATATATTTAATATCTTGTTTTAATCTAAAAATACATTAATTGTATGCTCATACCTTTAATCCAACAATATATTCTTTGATGTATACACACAAATCACAACCATCCATTATGTGAGCACAATATAGTGGAAACTTTATTAGATTATCAATAACTCACACATAGGAATTTCAATCAACCGTGATTAGAGTTAAGGAACAAGGAACATGAACACTAAATTATATCCTCGTTGATTGCTATTTTTCCTTTTGTCATCCTTTATTTTTGGCATTGATATTGATCGTCAACTACCGTAGAGATGTATTATTTTTAAAATTTTAGTACCTCTACACCCATGTATTGTTTACTTTGACTGCAAAAATTAAAATGATAGATGCAACTTAATAGTTGAATTACAACTTTATGGGGGCATGCTATCTGGGATAAAACATATGTACCTAAGCCCTTCTATTTTACAAGGGCTCCAATTAAAAACAAATTTAAATTTTATATTGATGAACATATAGATTTTATGCTTTAACCCGATTACAACTAAATTCAATGACTACATCTTAAACTAGAAGAATACATTATGGTCCATCGAATCATCACACCTAGCCATTCTTGGTCGTCACAATGCTTACATTAATATGCTAGTTGCTAGGAATACAATTATAGTGTCACCAATTATATGCAAGTGTCTAACTTTATAGAGTACAAATATGATGCTATATTAGTTATTTACTCTCTAGTATGAAAATCAAGGTTGCCATATTAAGATGGTATTAAAGTAGAAAAAACTTATTGGCATATTAAATACTTACTAAACTATGGAAAGCTTTATTGGCAAGATATGTAGGGAATGTTTTTTCGGATGTAAAGAAAAAAGAACCAAACCCGATAAGACTATTTGGTCAAAGCATCTCCATCTATTCGCACCCGAATCCAACATAATCAATTCTAACCATTTTAGGAATTATACTGATTATATTGTTGCTAGTGCTAAGTAATGGTTATGAAATATTACCGTTGATCCTAGTTCCTATTTCACAATATAATTTCTCTTATACTATAATCTGCAATAAAAAATATAACCATAAGGATTTTTTTAAATGTCCATCAAATTATATTATTTGCATACAATAAGTTTTTTTAGCATATCCATGGTAATTGTTCTTTTTTAAATGACCATTTTAGTTGCTGTTGAATATACAAGGTTTGACTTTTAGAATGACCGAAGACTAACATTTAACATTTTGATAATGTCATACATTCAAAAGAGTATGCTCATTTTAGAACGTGAGAAACAACCAATAATTTGCACTAATGAAGGCTCTACCTTGCATAATGAATATACTGATGTGAAGAAATTGAAGCCAGAAGATAAGTCATGCTACATTTTATACAATTCATAGTTATGGCTCATTGTTATGAATTTCAAACTTGAGTTACTTAAATAACATCATAAATAAAAAGGTAGAACTTTAAATTACCAAGATGAATTGCTACTTGAAATAACTATGCAAATAGAAACACAATAACAATAATGCATTGTTCTAGTAATCATTTCTCTAGTTTTGATCACATGCAAGAAAAGCTCTGAGTGATTATAGGACTATAAATTACTTGAAGAGCCTCAGTTCAAGTAGAATAGAGGTGGAAACTAATGGAGTTTGTTGTCAATATCATATCTCTAGTTCTTTCATCGATTCACACCATATTATGAGTTTACATGGTAGTTGGTAACACTAATAGGAATAAACATGTGGGTGTAATGTAAATAACTATGATGTTAATTTTAGCAATGCATCTCTAATCCCCATGTTATGTATTCCAAGGTGTATGTATGAACACAAATGGAACCTCACATGTTATCCAAGTGATGCAAACTTTATAGTACAAAATATCAACCATGCACCATGAACACAGAATTAATACAAAATCATTAGCAAAACTTATTGACCATCCATCACGTAGTTCAAAAAGTATTTCCATTAGTATTAAGCTCCAAAATTTTGAAATCAATACGAAATTCTCTCAAAGAGAGCATATAGTCAAATTCATACAAATTTCTCTCAAACGAAGAGCACACAATAAAAAATATCAATTATCTTGATGATAAACATGCAAACATTAATGGAGCATTTTGATAACTAGTTACAAAATTCACAACAGAGTTTACTAAGTTGAAGTATGATGCATCAAATTCATATTATAAAATACTGCCCAACCCTAAATAAACTTGGATAAACAATTTGTTAACCGAAATCTATTAGCAAGTATGAGCCATTGCATGCTTCAAATTTATGTTATGAAAATTTGATTGAATGGAAAATACATGAGAATGATGGAGCATTTCAATCATGCATCCATAATCTAATTCACACAGAGTTCTTGTCATATTAGTAAATGCAAAGAACTACTTGCTTCAAATGTACATTTCCCGCTCGAATGAAAGAATGAAAACATGATAACAAAACATTTAGCATATCCATCCTCTGATTCACGCGTTTGAGTTTTGAAAACTTGATTCTCTTAATAAGAAATAAGCACTACATGCTACATGCAAATTAACGTTATAGTACTAGACATCCAGATAACAGAATAATATGTGTACATTTACGTTACTAGCATTTTAGGTATATGCATAGATTGAAAATAGTATGTCCAAATTTACGTTATAGAATTAAGCTTCTAGATAATACATGCAAATTTACGTTATAGAATTATGTACCCACATGGATAAAAAAAATACGTGCAAATTTACGTTACAAGATCTAAACGTTACACAAATATGCAAATTTACATTATAGGATTAAATTTCTATACAATACGTGCAAATTTACGTTACATGATTAGATGCCGACACGAATAAAAGCAATACGCGCAAATTTGCGTTACAGGATCTAAAAATTAGATGCCGACATAGATAAAAACAAAACGTGCAAATTTGCGTTACAAGATCTAAATATTACACGAAATTGTAAATTTACGTTACAACATATTGAATTTTCATATAATACATGCAAATTTACGTTATAGGATTTGATGCCGACACGGATAAGAACTGAACGTGCAAATTTACGTTACAAGATCTAAATATTGCACGGATTTGCAAATTTACGTTATAGGATTACGTGCCCGCACGAACAAAAAAAAATGCATTACCCTAAATTAACCTACTTATGTCTTATGATTTATCGGTGTGAGCTCCAAATTCAGTAAGAATTGGAGCAGACAATCCATGTAAACAAGTTGTCAAATATTTATTCGAAAAAAAATAGAAAAATAAAATAATAAAACGAATATACCATTTATTCAGCCGTGGAGAGGCCTGCGGGTGGAGTGGGAGGGGGGAGAATCTGATGAGGAAATGCAGCATGCAGACCCGACCCGTTTGGCCTTAAATGGCTCCAGCTGTTCCCATCCAAACCCAACAGAGGGACTGTAGAGAGAGAAAGGGAGTAGTCATGGCCTCGCCGGGCGCCCTGCCCTGCTTAAAAACCTCGGCCCTTAATTCGCTCGCACCGGTTACTACTGCTCCTGCTTCCTCGCACCACCCCTCTCCCTCCCTCTCCCTGCCAGAGCAGGAAGAAAGATTGGCAGGCAGCAGCAGTTCATAGACCAAGGAGCGGGCCGGCGAAGACCGGAGGAGAGAGAGAGAGAGAGACGGCGAGCGCCAGCATCAGCAAGTGTAACTGTCGCCGTGGAATAGGGATAGAGATAGAAAGAGAGAGACGGGCTGGCCGGAAGGGGAGGGAGAGGGATAAGCGCAAGCGCTAGCAAGGAAAGGAAACCAGGTGGAAGCTAGCGGAGGTGGGGGGGAAATGGCGTGAGGCATGGCTGGATCCAAGGTTTCACGAGACCCTTCCTATTCTGCTTCTGCATCGCTCGTCTCGAGTTGGAAGGCGGCCACCACCCCGGCGCTGTCTTGCCCGGCCTGCTCATCGTCGTGTATAAATAGGAGCAGGGGGCCAGGCCACCCAAGGCACTACTGCAGCAGCACAGCACAGAGATCTCTCCTCCTCCTCCTCCTTCGCCTACACCTGTAGAGCGAGGAGGGAGAGCGAGCAAGAGGGAGAAGAGAAGGTTGGTAGTAGTAGTAGTAGGTGGGTCGCTAGCTAGCCTCCGGCGGCAATGGATTTCGGCGACGAACCTGAGGGCTCCGACAGCCAGCGCCAGCGGAAGCGCTACCACCGCCACACCCCGCGCCAGATTCAGCAGCTCGAAGCGTACGATCCTCCACTCTCTTGTTTCGTTTTGTTTCCATTTCTTTTGCTGTTTCTTCAAACGTTGATGGATGGCGTCCGGCGGCCGGCCGTCGTCGTCTTGACGATTGACGGGAAGGAATGTAATGGTGCGTGTTCGCCGGTGACTGCAGGATGTTCAAGGAGTGCCCGCACCCCGACGAGAACCAGCGCGCCGCGCTCAGCCGGGAGCTCGGCCTGGAGCCACGCCAGATCAAGTTCTGGTTCCAGAACCGCCGCACCCAGATGAAGGTACCAACAAGTCTCCCAGTTCCTTTGATTTTTTTTTTCCTTTCGTTCACGAGGTCGCCGTGTTTCATTCCGACCTTCTGTCGGCTTGTTTTTTCCACGGGTTCTTGATGGATGACGACGCTCCTTGTGCGAGAGTTCGTTGCAGGCGCAGCACGAGCGCGCGGACAACTGCTTCCTCCGCGCGGAGAACGACAAGATCCGGTGCGAGAACATCACCATGCGCGAGGCGCTCAAGAACGTCATCTGCCCCAACTGCGGCGGCCCGCCGGTCGCCGAGGACTTCTTCGACGAGCAGAAGCTGCGCATGGAGAACGCCCGCCTGAAAGAAGAGGTAAATCATGAGTTGACCAACCACGACGCGCTGTTTCCGGCGGCGACGTCCTCGCCGGTCTGGTCTGTCCGTTTCACTCTCCGTGTGTTTCTGTACTGTACGTCTCTGAATGATGCCTGCCGCCTGCCGACCTGCAGCTGGACCGGGTGTCGAGCATCACGTCCAAGTACCTCGGCCGGCCGTTCACGCAGATGCCGCCGGTGCCGACCATGTCCATGTCGTCGCTGGACCTGTCCATGGGCGGGATGCCCGGGCAGCAGGGCCACCTCGGCGGGCCGCCGTCGCTGGACCTCGACCTCCTCAGCGGCTGCTCGTCCGGGATGCCGTACCAGATGCCGGCGCCCGTGACGGAGATGGAGCGCCCCATGATGGTGGACATGGCGACGCGCGCCATGGACGAGCTCATCCGGCTCGCCCAGGCCGGCGACCAAATCTGGGTCAAGGGCATGCCCGGGGACGCCAGGGAGATGCTCAACGTCGCCACCTACGACAGCCTCTTCTCCAAGCCCGGCGTCGCGTTCCGCCCGCCGGACATGAACGTCGAGGGGTCCAGGGACTCGGGCCTCGTCTTCATGAGCGCCGTCGCGCTCGTCGACGTCTTCATGGACACCGTACGTACACATTCCTTTCCCTTCCTCTACCAGCGCTCGCGTACATGGAGATGGTGGTTGATCGATGCTGTTGTTGTTGCAGAACAAGTGGATGGAGTTCTTCCCCGGCATCGTGTCCAAGGCGCAGACCGTCGATGTCCTCGTGAACGGCTTGGGCGGGAGGAGCGAGTCCTTGATCATGGTAATGCCCTCGAATCTCTCTGCATTGGAAACAATGCTGCCTTCTCCTCGTGTGATCATTCTAATGGCGTCTTGCCGTCGCGCAGATGTACGAGGAGCTGCACATCATGACGCCGGTCGTCCCGACTCGCGAGCTGAGCTTCCTCCGCTACTGCAAGCAGATCGAGCAAGGTCTGTGGGCCATCGCCGACGTCTCCCTGGACGGGCAGCGCGACGCCCACTACGGCATGCCGTCCCGCTCCCGTCGCATGCCGTCGGGGTGCCTCATCGCCGACATGTCAAATGGCTACTCCAAGGTGATCGACGCGCGCGACGAGACGGCCAGCTCATGCCCCTGTGCAGCTAGCATAGCAGCCTGTGCTCCACGCGCACGTGCATTGCCCTGTGCTGTGCTACACTAGAATGGTTGGTGCCCCTGACCTGACCTGACACGTTCATGTCATGTGTGCTGCAGGTGACCTGGGTCGAACACATGGAGATCGAGCAGATGCTCCCGATCAACGTCCTCTACCGCAACCTCGTGCTGAGCGGCGCCGCGTTCGGGGCGCACCGCTGGCTCGCCGCGCTGCAGCGTGCGTGCGAGCGGTTCGCGTCCGTGGCCACCCTCGGCGTGCCGCACCACGACATCGCCGGAGGTAATACCGCGCACCGCACCGGTGCTAGCCGCACTTCTGTGGATAGAATTATCTATTAGAAAATGTGAGCGTTCTTCCTGGTTTCTTTTCGATTGGCAGTGACGCCGGAGGGGAAGCGGAGCATGATGAAGCTGTCGCAGCGGATGGTGGGCAGCTTCTGCGCGAGCCTGAGCTCGTCGCCGCTGCAGCGGTGGACGCTGCTCTCCGGCACCACGGACGTGAGCGTCCGAGTGTCCACGCACCGCAGCACCGACTCCGGCGGCCAGCCCAACGGCGTCGTCCTCAGCGCCGCCACCTCCATCTGGCTGCCCGTCCCCGGCGACCACGTGTTCGCCTTCGTCCGCGACGAGAACGCGCGCTCCCAGGTAGGCACGGCACGGCACGACACCCACACCCCCACCACCCGGCACCCGCGGCCGCATGCATCGCATCGCATCGCGCTCGTCATTTAACGCTAGCTCACGCCTTGAATGGTTTGCTGCCATTGCCATTGCTGTGGCCGGGCGCAGTGGGACGTCCTGTCGCACGGCAATCAGGTTCAGGAGGTGTCGCGCATCCCCAACGGCTCCAACCCCGGCAACTGCATCTCCCTGCTGAGAGTGAGTAATCAATCAATCAATCATTTCTTGCTCCTCCTCCGTCGTCCATTAAACGCGCATTATGTTATGCTGTGCTTGTTGAATTAATCCCCGGCCCGGCCCTCGACGACGACGTGTCTGTGTCTGTCGTTGACGATCTTTGAGTGACGATGGTGGTGATGATGAACGATGATGGTGCGCGACGTCGCATGATGCAGGGGCTCAACGCGAACCAGAACAGCATGCTGATCCTCCAGGAGAGCTGCACGGACGCGTCGGGGGCGCTGGTGGTGTACTCGCCGATCGACATCCCGGCGGCGAACGTGGTGATGAGCGGCGAGGACCCGTCGGGCATCCCGCTCCTGCCGTCGGGCTTCGCCATCCTCCCCGACGGACGCCCGGGGTCCGGCGCGGGCGCGTCCAGCAGCGTCGTCCTCCCGCTCGCGTCGCAGCCGGGCTGCGTGGTCACCGTCGCGTTCCAGATCCTCGTCAGCAACCTGCCGTCGTCCAGGCTCAACGCCGAGTCCGTCGCCACCGTCAACAGCCTCATCGGCACCACCGTCCAGCAGATCAAGGCCGCGCTCAACTGCGCCGGCCCTTGATCGACTCGTCCCGCCGCCGCCGCCGCCTCGCCTCACTCCCGCCAGCCACCCTCCGCCGCCATAGTGACTGAGGAGAGTTGGTTGGCCCGTTGAATGCTCGCATTCATGGAGTCCACCTGCCGCTGCTCCCGAAGCTGACGCAACTCTCTCACTCTCCATCAACCTAGCATCCATGATCCATCACCACCACCACCACCACCACCACCATAACAGCTTTTCTTCCTTTAGATTCAGTGTCGTTTTCCTTTGCTTAAAATTCGCAGGATTCGCCAAGTTTTCCCTTTTTTTTCCCCTTGTTTCTTCCTTAGGCATTCGTTCGTGCGCCAAAGATCCATCGAAGGGTTTATAAGACTGAGGGAGTCAAGAACGCACCATGCTACCTTGTCCCTTTCCTCTCGCTGCAGCCATTTTTTCTCCTCGCCACCACCACAGTTGCTTCTTCCTTTTCCCTTGGAGTAAAACTTGCATGCCCATCCTTGTCATGTCGCCATTGTCGTTGGTGCCGCAGCAGAGGATGAATGGTTCGGGTATTGACTTCTCTCCATTAATGTAAAGCCTTCAATGAACATTCATTTCGATTATAAATGGAAAGAAAAAAAACAAGTTCTGGTAAAAAGCTGTGTGATGCATGTGTGTGTGTGTGTGTTCATGGCCTGATGGCCCCCCTGATTCCTTTTCCGGGTGATGCTATTGCTGGAGCACCGGTAGATTGGTTGTTCGGCTTTCTTGCCCTCAATCTGTCCCGTCGCTGTCGTTCATCGGTAGCAACGGCGGCGGCCCAGGCCGGCGCGCGCCTGTCAAGAAGAAACCGACCTGTGTGAGGCTGTTGTGATTGTGACAGGCAGGTGCAGGTGGCACGTCCTCTAGCTGCCGCGCCCGCGCGCGGCGGCGGCGTCCGTCGTCGCCACTGCAGCACGGCAGGCGGTGGCGCGGCCGATTTGGACGCGGCGGACGTGCGATTCAAGTGCGCGCAGTCGTAAGTGGGTGGGTGGCACTGGCACACACATCGCCGTGCTAGCCCCTGCGACGGTTCGCTTAAATATGGTGGTTGGCTGGGCCGCCAGCCCGGGATCAAGGCAAGGCTACAGAGCTTACGGCAACGTGATGGGATCGGCATCCCACGCACGCACACGAGGCCGTAGTCCATGCTCCATGGTATCCCGCACGGCGTGACTGCGCGGGTCTTGGGCCCGTGGGATCAGCCGGCAACGGACGTCCAATAGAATCGCTAGCTTGTAGTACGTCCTCTACATTTTTTAGCCAAGAAACTGAAGACGAAGGCTTGTTCGGCAGAAAAGTTATGGTTGTTGAACTCTAAAAAAAAGTTATGGTTGTTCGCTGATTTGATATGAGAGAAAGACGCTGTTGAATAACGGACAGATTCGACAAATAAGCTCAAGTAAACAGGACTGAAATCGTGATCCAACTTTGTTCCGCCTAGGGATCTGCTCGACACTTTAAGGCCCCATTCGTTTGACCGGGAATGAGCCTAGGAAAAAAAGTCCGGACCAGTATCTTTACTTAATTTATAGAAGTTTTCCTTGGCCGAATTAATTGTTGGCGTCCTAATGCCCCAACTGAACGACCCCTAAGTCACTTTTTTCGCCTGCAATACTCGACGACTTTTTTAGGGTGCTGGCTTAGGGTTTACTGGAAACTAGAAGAACTTTAGGTTCACCATCCTAGCGTTGAGTATTGTTGTCATGCAAAAGTGACCAAGGTATATAAAGGACATCCTGACAATGTTCCTGGTGTTATGTCAATTAAGAAACAGTTTGAACCTGTTTGGTTGGCAGCACGTTCAGGTTGTGTGTTTGCCTGTTTAGAGTCTAAAACCACACTCCACGAAGCCACCAACCACCCTCTAGCTAGGCTAAAAAAAACACATGGGGTGGTCATTTTTTGGGAGTTAGGGCTTGGCTTAGCACCGGTGCCCATTCTCCACACCTCCCATGTCACTCGCGCTCACCCCTCCGAAGTCACTGACGGCAAGCTCCACATTTGCTTGAACTCTGGCGGCCCGCATGTGCACCTCCTCTGGTGCTCCTCCCACCTGTGAACTCAGGCAGGGCCCTGCGGCAGTGGCCTCGCATGTTGTAGGGACTGGCAGCGTGCCCAACGAAAAGAGCAGAGGCACTGGAGGACAAGGAGGTGCTTAGGCAAGATCGCCTTGATGGACACTAACAGGGCATCATCCGCATCTTACTGGATGCCAACGTGGCAGGCGTTGTGCTTGTCAACCCTAACCAAGTGGGTTACTCCAAGATGCTCTAGGACTATGGATCCGCCATGGTGCATGTCGTCATTGCAGACGGGGCTAAGCACAAGCACTACACGCCGTATGCCGCATCCACCACCATATCCTTCAACACCATGCTGCTCGACATCAGTGGATGCCCCACGATGGCCTTCTTCTCTGCGTGAGGTCCAACCTCCATCAACCCTGTTCCTGCTGAAGCCACGTATCCTTGCTCCGAGGCTCAATATTCTGGTTGCATTGGGACCGACGAGCATAGGTCCCTTCATGTTCATGTCCGACACTTCCATGGTGATGCCGCCTCTAAAGGCTAGGTCCGCGTGGCATCCACAGCACAGGCTCAGCACAGGTGTTGGACATCTGCAGCATGGGCTCAGTGCAAGCGCTCGTGGTCGTGATGCTCAAGACCTCAGAGCGGTGAGGGGGCGAAGAGGAGCAGCGCGAGGTGCTTAGGGCTATCTTGGGTATGGGTGTGACAGAGGTCCTCATCAGCAAAGAGTAGATAAACATCACAACAATGGAGCTCACCACCTGTTCAACAGAATACTTTAAAGAGGGTAACCCTACCAAGCTAAATATGTGGTGATTTTATGCAAGGCAAAACAAACAACCAAACAAAATCTTATGAAAACTAGACTAGGGATAACAGTCCAACCAAACAAAACTTATGTTGGCTTGCTGGGGACAGGTCTAGCCTAACTAGGCTCCAATCCTAGCCAGGCTCCAACTAAGGTAGGAAACCAAACATGCCTTTAAATCATCACATTTGGAGGTTAAAAGGACTTCATGATCAATTTATTTTAGGAATGATTATGCATATAACACAACTATAGATGGCCAAACGGACCGCTTGGCCCGACACGACATAGGTCCGATGAAGGCATAACACATGCTTTGTTGTGCCTATCCATGGGTTGTGCCTTTGGCCTAGGCATAACACTAAGCTAGCTTAATCATTTTGGGCTAATTTGATGACCCATTGAGCCCACTGAGCTACCAGGCCTTACACCTCACGCTACCGCTATGAGAGATGGTCGAGGCTATGCACCACTACCAGGCTACCCCGAGAAGGTCAGGGCCATGCTTTGGCCTTATCGGACTGCCACCACTTTTGTCACTCCTAAGAATGTCAAGGTCATGCCCGGCACTGCCAGGCCACCACCGCCAACTCTAGTGAAGTCAACAAGGGAGGGGAGGGTAGCTGTCATGGTGTAGAGTGCGTAAGGGAGATTGCTGGAGAGCAGGGATGTCAAAAGGAATAGTGGGTCTGACGGGATAAGTGTTGTCGAAGAGGAGGAATCACGGGCGATGAAAAAACTCAAGATGGGAGGGAAGAGTCGAATGTGTGTCGATGAGTGTGAATCATGAGAGTGTTGGGCTAGTGTTTAGAAATTGAGATAGATTTTATTATTCATATAGGTGTAGGCTGGTGTGTGGGTCACTTGAGTGTTTGAATCCTTGGTCATGTGGGCCATCCAATCCTATTGCACCAATGCCCTTCACAAGAAACACATTTTGCATCTAATGGTCTAGAGAGCTTAGGAATGTGTTTTCTTGATTTTCACTAGGATTGAGGGTAGTTGAGCCCACCAGGGGTCGACCAACCCCACTTAGCTTCATTTTACTCCATGTACATGTGGATCTTCTTTTTGAATAAAATATGCTAATGCAATGCTCATTTCCTTTTATCTTAATGCCTATTCATGATGCTTTCATGGTGGAAAAATGTGTTATTCTTACTATCAACAGTAGCCAACATAATCCACCATGTTAGGGCTAGTTCTTAAACATAAGGCTCATTGTAGCATAACATCGTACCCATCTCATCTCTTTCCACTACTAGTTTTAGTCATGTCTCAAAGTGAACAACCTTAGTACAATCTACACCTCTTGAAAGTGTCTTAGAAGCCATAGATATCATTTCTATCCATTCATATATTTGCCCTTGTTGCTATTATAGGATGATCTTGATTCTTAGTACTTTCCCCATAGAAATTGATGCCTTGGAATACTCTTGAGTGAAAGTTGCATCAACATCTATGTGTGTTTGCATATTTATCTATTTGCCACATAAAGTGTCAACAAGATTTATGGCATTGTTGTCGGGAATGTTAGTTGTATTAGTTTTGAACCAATTCATTTGTTTATCCTTTACTCCATCGGTCCCAAAATAGAAGTGAAGTGAAAAGACCAAGGATGCTGCCTAGAGGGGGGGGGGGTGAATAAGCGTTTCTAAAAATTAACACCTTCAAATGCGGAAACGATTAGTGTAGGAATTTCTAATAATTAGGAAATTTCAAATTAGAGAAATAAACCCCTCAAGAGCCAACCACAGAGTAAATGAAATATACTAAACAAGCCTAGGACCAACAATCCTGTAAAACAAAGATTAGTGCAATATACAAATAGAATCTACACTGAGCGCTAATACGAGACATGTCTAGTATAGATACCGAAGATGTCCAACATTCACGAGACCTGTCAGCTAGCTCCCAACTTGCTCCTTTTCATTTCTTCTTTCTCACCAAGTTGTAGGTACACTTACTAGTAACTTGTGTTAGATGTTTTGGGCCTTGAGCCAAACAATTCCAAATAAATCCCAAAGGCCCACTCATACATGCATGTATATATGGAAAGGTGGGGGACTTTAGTCCCACCTTGCTACTTCAAGTGGAGTGAGGCCAACTTAAAAAGTTGAGCTATCTCCATCTTGTTGAAGCAATTGGAGAGAGGAAAAGGAAGAACCACACGCGCGCTCGCTCGCTTGCCTCGCCTCGCCGAGCGAGGCCAATGGGCGCGCATGCACGACATGCGCGTGAATGGTCCGGCGATTTCCCGCTTCAATCCTTGCGGGGGCGTGGCTTCCTTTTGCTACTTGGAAGTTTTGCATGCATGGAGGAGATTGCGCTGGCCTATTTGGTAAGGAATTATTCTTGTATTATGGCAAATGCGTAAACGGCAGGTAAAGTTTCCATAATACGGTGATTGATTGCTTGCCTATTTGCTACGTGCGACGCGTGTATAAATATGGGGCGAGACGTCGTACTTTGTATCAAGAGATTCATCTCTTCCTCGCCACACTACTACGCTGCCGCTGTCTTCCCCATCCCATCGCCGACGTGCCATCGGTGTCGGGAGAGCAGGCTCCGAAGCCTACATCTCCTCGCGTCCCTGCACGGGGTAGGGGGCGTATCAGGTTTTTAGGAAGCGCTGTCGCGACTGCTCGCTGGACGTCTTCTTCCCACTACGCCCGGTGTTCGCCGATCTCCATCGACGGTCTTCTTCTTCTTCCTTCGCACCGACACCCCCACTGTAAGGATGTCTATCCTCTCTCTGTTGTTCGGTTTTATATCATTTCTGTTGCTAGCACTAGATCCCGTGAACTTGATTCAAATCGTAGTGCTAGTTTCGATTCATATATCTCTGATACATGTTGTTAGCCTTTTTCTTGTTGTCAGAATTAATTTATGCATCGCTAAATTGCTTTTATTTCCAACAATCCAAAAACCTGATAGGCATTTAGCGATGACTAAGGGATATACTGATGCGATGAAACTTGAGAAGTTCAGTGGTGTGAATTTCAAGAGATGCCAGACGAGGGCCCAGTTGTGGCTCACGACTATGGGCGTGTTTTGGGTCGTGGGTAATCCTCCCGTACTACCTCTCAGATCTGAGAAAGAGGTGCAGGAGTTTAGTGCGGCTACGACGATTTTCGTCGGATGTGTTCTTAGCGTTCTCTCTGACCAGTTGTGTGATGTTTACATGAACATCAAAAGTGCTGCTGAACTGTGGGAGGCACTTGAACATAAGTTCGGTGCTGCAGACACTGGGCACAAGTTGTATGTGATGGAGAAGTACCACGACTTCAAAATGGTTGAAAACCATTCAGTCGTGGAACAGGCTCATGAGTTCCAACTTATTGTGAGGGAACTTGAACAACTCGGACACGTCTTGCTAGACAAGTTTGTGGCTGGTGGTATAATTGCCAAGTTGCCTCCGTCATGGAGAAACTTCGCCATAGCTCTGAAACATAAAAGACAGAAGATCTCATGTTGGCTGGTCTTGATGTTGAAGAGAAGGCTCGGGCAAAGGATGCTCCACCAAAAGCCTCAGAACAGTCTAGTGCCAATGTGATGCAACATGCTAGCTAGAACAAGCAGAAGACTATTCAGACTACTCCGTTCAAGAAGAAGAAGATGAACATGGATGAAGTTGTGTGCTTCGTTTGCGGTGAGAATGGACACTTCGCCAAGAAGTGCAAGAACCGCAAAGGCAGGAAGAATCAGCAGGGGCAGAAATCTACCAACGTGACTATTGGCGATCCTAGTGGATCTGGGTACGGTAATTATTTACCTAGTGCATTTTCTGTATTTCAATCTAATGATTGGTGGATTGATACAGGAGCCAATATTCATGTTTGTACTAATATTTCTATGTTTTCATCTTACCAGATCGCACGAGCTTCAACTGTCATGATGGGGAACGGCTCGCATGCTTCTGTTCTTGGTGTTGGTTCGGTCGATCTGAAGTTCACTTCGGGAAAGATCGTGCGGCTCAAGAACGTGCAGCATGCGCCCTCAATAAAGAAGAACCTCGTTAGTGGATCCCTCTTGTGTCGAGATGGGTTCAAGCTGGTGTTTGAGTCAAATAAAGTAGTCGTCTCGAGGTATGGCCAATTCATTGGCAAAGGCTATGAGAGCGGAGGCTTGTTCTGCTTTTCACTCTCCGATTTCTGTAATAAAGTTGTGAACCATGTGTGTGATTCAAACAATTCAGTGGCTGATATATGGCATTCACGTTTGTGGCACATTAATTTTGGTTGTATGACGCGTTTATCTAGTATGAGTTTAATTCCGAACTTTTCTATTGTCAAAGGCTCTAAATGTCAAGCATGTGTGCAAGCGAAGCAACCTCGTAAGCCTCACAAGGCTGTAGACGAGAGGTGCACGACATTACTAGAGCTCATACATTCTGACATTTGTGAAATGAATGGTGTGTTGACAAAAGGAGGAAAAAGATACTTTATGACTTTAATTGATGATGCAACTAAATATTGCTATGTGTTTCTTCTAAAAACTAAAGATGAGGCATTTGAATGTTTGAAGACTTATAAGGCTGAGGTAGAGAACCAATTAGAAAAGAAAATCAAGCGTGTTAGGTTTGATCGTGGTGGGGAGTATTATTCCAATGAGTTTGATCTTTTCTGTGCGGAGAATGGAATAATTCATGAACGGACACCACCATATTCGTCCCAATCTAATGGGGTTGCCGAAAGAAAGAACTGGACGTTAATAGACTTGGTGAATGCCATGTTAGGAACATCCGGTATGGCTAAAGCATAGTGGGGGAGGCTGTTTTAACAGCATGTCATGTTCTAAATAGAGTTCCAACTAAGAATAGTGAAGTTACTCCGTATGAAGGATGGAAAGGAAGGAAACCATCACTCCATTACTTGCGTACATGGAGCTGTTTGGCCATAGTCAGCGTACCAATTAATAAGAAATGCAAGCTTGGACTAAAGACCGTTGATTGTATCTTTTTGGGTTATGCACACCATAGCACGTCTTATAAGTTTTTAGTGATAAAATCTGAAGCGCCTGATGTTTTAGTTGATACACTGTTGGAGTCATGGGATGTTATTTTCTTTGAGAATATTTTCCCAATGAATGTTGCTTATTCTTTACTGAGTTCGTCTAATGAATTTATTCATGAGCGCCTGATGTTTATTAAGTTTAATATTGAGGATCACATCGGCTTCTCCTAAATCTTTCATGTCAAAATTTTGGGATAAGAATGTTTTAACATCATTAATCTCATCGATGCTCGTCCCAAAAATCAGTATGTCGTCAACATACAAACACAAGATTACTCCTTTGCCCCCACCATAACGGTAATACACACATTTTATAAGTTCTAACGGTAATACAAACACAAGATACTCCTTTATTCCCGAGCGCCTGATGTTTATTTGCAGCCTCATTTTGTGGAAAAAGTTTTGAACCGTTTCAGTTATATGGATTGCAAACCTTCTCCAACACCCTATGATCCTAGTCTAATACTTCGAAAGAATAAAAGGCTAGGAAAGGACCATCTAAGATACTCTCAAATTATTGGCTCATTGATGTGTCTAGCTAGCGCAACCCACCCTGAAATCTCATTTGCTGTAAGCAAGTTGAGTAGATTTTCCTTTAATCTAGGAAGTGATCATTGGCGTGGTATTGATCGGGTAATGCGTTACCTAAAAGGTACAATGAGTTATGTAATTCACTATTCAGGGTACCCAGGGATACTTGAAGGATATAGTGATTCAAACTGGATTTCAGAAGCTGATGAGCTTAAGGCCACTAGTGGATACATATTCACTCTGGGTGGTGGTGCTGTCTCTTGGAGGTCTTGTAAGCAGACAATACTTACAAAGTCCATAATGGAGGCAAAGCTTACAACTCTGGATACAGCCTCTACTGAGGATGAGTGGCTAAGAGATATGTTGATGGACTTGCCGTTGGTTGAGAAACCAATTCCTGCTATTCTCATAAACTGTGATAATCAAACAGTGATCACAAAGGTGAAGAATAGTGAGGATAATGGGAAAAAGTCCAGCAAACATATAAAGCGTAGACTGAAGTCTGTCAGGAAATTAAGAAGCTCCGGAGTAATAGCTGTGGACTACATCCAAATAGCTAAAAACCTGGCAGATCCCTTTACAAAGGGACTATCAAGCACCATGATTGACAATGCATCGAAGGAGATGGAATTGAGACCCATGTGAGTTAACCTCAGCAGTAACCCAACCTATGTGATCGGAGATCCCGTGAATTAGGACCTGGGAAGAATAAGTTGTTGGTTAATGGGAGAGTACAATCGTTTCATTTGACCCACTCCATTGGAGATGCAGTACTCTCATTTCTGTAAGACAGCTTGACTTTGTCTTAATGTGTTTTGAGGCTTTATAGCAAGATACTGTCCTACAGAGATTCTTGTAAGAACACACCTATGTGAGCCCAACTGTTAGTCACAATTTATAAGAATCGGGTATTCTTTAATAGGCTCATGAAGTGAGTTAGGAGTATGACTTATACGCTCCACTCGCGGGGTTGGCTATGGCAGCCTAGTACCAATCAAGACTTCGAGTGAAGCCTATTCGCACCAAACTGCCAAGGCCTAGTCCATTGTGCAGTTGCGGATGGGTCTATCTTGTTGTTCTAGGTGGATGTTCAACCTTAACCAGTCTTCACTGAATAAGCTGGTATATTAACAGTACTGTGGTACAGGGAGTATGACTCGCGTGCCCTTGGATGTGGTGGGGGATTGTTAGATGTTTTGGGCCTTGGGCCAAACAATTCCAAATAAATCCCAAAGGTCCGCTCATACATGCATGTATATATGGAAAGGTGGGGGACTTTAGTCCCACCTTGCTACTTCAAGTGGAGTGAGGCCAACTTAAAAAGTTGAGCTATCTCCATCTTGTTGAAGCAATTGGAGAGAGAAAAATGAAGAACCACACGCGCGAGCGCTCGCTCGCCTCGCCTCGACCCTTGCGGCTACTTGGAAGTTTTGCATGCATGGAGGAGATTGCGCTGGCCTATTTGGTAAGCAATTATTCTTGTATTATGGCAAGTGCGTAAACGGCAGGTAAAGTTTCCATAATACGGTGATTGATTGCTTGCCTATTTGCTACGTGCGATGCGTGTATAAATATGGGGCGAGACATCATCCTTTGTACCGAGAGATTCATCTCTTCCTCGCCACACTACTGGGCTGCCACCGTCTTCCCCATCCCATCGCCGACGTGCCATCGGTGTCGGGAGAGCAGACTCCGAAGTCTACGTCTCCTCGCGTCCCTCCACGAGGTAGGGGGTGTATCAGGTTTTTGGGAAGCGCCGTCGCGACTGCTCGCTAGACGTCTTCTTCCCACTACGCTCGGTGTTCGCCGATCTCCATCGACGGTCTTCTTCTTCTTCTTCCTTCGCGCCGACACCCCCACTGTAAGGATGTTTATCCTCTCTCTGTTGTTCGGTTTCATATCATTTCTGTTGCTAGCAATAGATCCCGTGAACTTGATTCAAATCGTAGTGCTAGTTTCGATTCATATATCTGTGATACATGTTGTTAGCCTTTTTCTTGTTGTCGGAATTAATTTATGCATCGCTAAATTGCTTTTATTTCCAACAACTTGCTCATAAGCTCAAGCAACACAAATAGATGGCAAATATATAATGAATGCAAATTGAGACACGATATTTGTTTCACCAAAGTTCAGACTCTATCAAGTCCTACTCTTCATTGAGAGGGCTACGAGCGACCAAGCAAAGGTCAGCTCTAGAGGACCCACAAAGGTCAACTCTAACCGAAATATTTTTCAACTCCTTTTTTTCCTTCCACTAATTGATCTCTTCCCTTGTGCTGGTGGAATCGAACCATTACAAAATTTTTGAGGCAAGAGTCTAGGAGTAATAAATGTGAATTGCGAGACTGACAATATGCACAAGTGGTCAAAGGTGGCTTGCTCTCAATTTTGAATCTCACTCATCTCAAAGAGTCCAAGAGTGACAAATGCGAATTGCGAGATTGACAATTTGCAAAATTGGATCACTGACTCACTATGGCGTGAGGAGGCGGTAGAGCTAGGGCACACCAACATACATTTGTCTAGACGTGGTTCCTCCTGGGCTAGCATTTGGCGAACCGATAGACAATCTAGTCCGTCAAAACTATCTTGGCCTGTAAGTATCCATACCGATTCTCACTACAGGTGCAAGAGGACATACTCGCTAAGGATAAATTTGGATCCGATCTGGACAGATACAAATTCAGATACTACTATTTGCCACATTTAATTCAAATATGAATACGATATTATTGGATACTAATCCAAAATGGAGATCTCAAATTCGGATTTGAATATCTACTTGATTATGAAGATCACATCTATCTACTTATTGAGAGTTTCATAGTATAATAAAATCATTATGGATAAAGGGATTTAAAATATAGCTATATAACACCGTGAATAAAGACAATGACTAAAACTAAAATATTTTAATATATATATATATATTAATTACCGAACTCAAATAAATATTTTTTTAAAAAAATTATATAAATAAAATAAATAGCCAATTAGTATGTGTCGGCGTCTAGACTCGCGGTCTAGGTACTAACAAGTATAAGTCTGCGTGACTGACCAAGCTTGGATGGTGATGCAAGTGAGACACAGAGGGTTTATACTGGTTCAGGCCAAGAATGCCCTACGTCCAGTGAGATCAGAATTTCTGTATAACCTTGCACCCAAAGGTGCTTGTAGTAGGGGGTACAAGCGGGTTGCGAGAGAGGGCTAAGTCCGAGGTCTCGGCTTGGTGGTGGACAGAGTGCGGATTGCTGCTCTGAGAAAGAGTGTTGTGTGTATGAACTTGGCCTTCTGGATCTTTTTCTAGTTGTGAACCCTGGCTCCCCTTTTATAGTCTAAAGGGGAGACAAAGATTTACATGAGTTAATTCCCCTGGATGGAACGGTGAAACCACAGTTCCGACCCTGTTGGAGCTGGTCCATCTCGTCCTTGGGGGATGGTCGGCAGTATGGCTGTTCCTGTAGAGTGTTACCGAGCCCTGTTGGAGTCGCGGGGGTCGGGTCGCCGGCACCGCTGCACATGCTGTCAGTATTGGGAAGTGACCTCCAATAGTGGTGCTGATTAACCTCCCCCATTCCCTTCCTACTGTGAGGCAGTACGTCACAGTGAAAGAGGTAAGGGCACAGTGACCAGGGTGGTTGGAATAGTTATCGCCTTGCCCTGCCGCGATATGGAAGCCGTCGCGTCTGTCACGTCGTGGGTACGGGCGTCGTGCGGTGGAAGTCTTGCTGCCCAAGCGAAGTGGGGTCCGGCGCCCGAGCCTGGACGGGGTCGGGCGAGTTGGAACTTGCGTCCGAGGCCCTGAGGGGTCGGGCGAGTCGGAACTTGCGTCCGATGCCCTGAGGGGTCGGGCGAGTCAGAACTTGCGTCCGATGCCCTGAGGGGTCGGGCGAGTCGGAACTTGCGTCCGAGGCCCTGATGATAGTGGTTAGAATGTTTCTTTGTGTTTTTTATTGCTCTGATTTGGGTATCCCTTATTATGGTACCCAACAGTAGCCCCCGAGCCTCTGAAGGGGTGAAGTCACCTCTTTAGAGGTTCTTTCCCCAGGGACTGTAGTTGACTAGGAGCTTTTACCTTTCTCCGGGGGGTGTGCGCGAGCGCACCCGCCGGGTGTAGCCCCCGAGCCTTTTGGAGGAATGGTGTTATTCCTTCAAAGGCTTTCACCCTTTGACAGCTAAAGTCTGGAGTGTCTCCAGGGATAGGTTGCGTGTTCTTTACACGTAGTGCCCGTTCCCATGTTGCGAGGGAGCCCCCGAGTCCTTTCCCCGCAAGGGTCGATCAGGTTCTTCATCGTCTTGTAATTTCATCCCTCATTCTTCCTTTCGCTCGGAGGAGGGGTGGGTTGTGCCGTACTACCCTCGGTGGGCGAGTGACGACGCTTCCCGGGAGCTGCAGGCGGGTAGATCCGAGTGGATGTCCGAGTCCCGTTCGATAGGGGTCGACTAGTGGCCTTATGGGCACATCTCAAAAAGTACCCGAGGGCAGTCACGGTGGATGTCAGAACCGTTCGTTAGGTTTCGAGGGCTCGATGCCTCCCTCGATGGGATCCCACTCTCGTGACACCCGCATGGGTCTCGGATATGACTTGCAAAGATGCGCCGACTCCCTGTAGGGTTCGGACCTTGGCCTCTATTGTGCTCATCTTCAGTCATCCCTCGCTCAGTTATCCTGAGGCGACTGTTCGAACCTGTGTCGCAGGTCAGTCTCGCAACCTCTGGAACGTAGGTGGCCATGGCCTAGGGATTTTGGGCCTCGAAAGGCTTTTTTCAGACTCGTTTTATAGTGTTGGGGGTCGGGCGAGACGGAGAACTGCGCTCGACGGAGACCACCTTGCAACTTCGGCTCGGGGTCTTGATGGGGTCGGGCGAGACGGAAAATTGCGCTCGACGGAGACCTCCCTGCGACGCTTGGTCAGCGGGGGGGGGGGGGGGGGGGGGTCGGGCGCCGCGTCCCCTGGAAGGAACCGCCCTGACATAACTTTTCAAGGCGCTTCTTTTGAGGCGCAGCGCGCGGGGACTCGAAACGGCCGTGCCGTCTCGCCCCGGCTGGATGGGACGTTTCGTCTGCGAAATTAATGCGCGCGTGCGGCGGGCGCGGGAATCGGAGGGAGTTGGCGCTTCGAGTTTTTCACCTGAGTGGGCGACGGTTGCTCTCTCTCTCTCTCTCTCGCTTGGCCTTCCTCGCAGGGGCGTGGTCGTGGCTCGCCCCTTCTATAAAAGCGGCTACTGGGGGCTTGATTTCTTTCCTCTCGCTCCTGCACCACCAAGCCTTTGCCTCCTGCTCTTCCTTGCGCTGCCATCCCCTCCACCTCCACCGCGCAGACTCTCCTCTCCCTCCTGAGGCCATGGCCGGCGTCGAGGCGTGGCCGCCCAGCAATGTGACCAAGTCCGCGCTGGAGGCGCGCGTGAAGGCCGGGATTCTCCGTCCTCTCAAGGATGTCGGGTTCCCGGAGTGGATCGTTCCCTCGGCGAACGACAGGGAGCCAAACCCGCCACCGGGCTATGTGGTGTGCTTCCTGTTGTTCTTAGACCGGGGGTTCGGGGTTCTGGCCGGCCGCCTGATCAGGGCCATCCTCCACCACTACGAGGTGGAGTTACACAACCTGAACCCAAACTCGGTGATGCAGGCTGCCGTCTTCACCACGGTTTGCGAGGGGTTCCTGGGGGTTCCGGTCAACTAGAATCTCTGGCTTCACCTCTTCAAGGCAGAGATGTCGGCCCGTTACGTGGGGAAGGAGAAATTCCCCCTGCGGGCCGGTGGCTGCACACTGCAACTTCGTCAGCAGCGGGCCGGACTGTACATATGGAGCTCGATGCCTTCGTCGAACCGGGGGTGGCAGAGCGGGTGGTTCTACCTCCGGAACGACGGCGGCTTGCTCCCGAAGTACACCGGGAAGATGGTGACGGAGGTTCCCATGAAGTGGGCGTGGGGTGCTCCGGCCGAGGAGCAGAAGAGGCTCGCCCCGCTTCTCGCGGGGCTTCAGAAATTGCGAGATGCCGAAGTCACCGCGGCCACGGTGGCAACTGCCTTCCACAAGAGGAGTTTGCTTCCGCTGGCGCAGCGGCGAGTGCCCATGTTCGAGATGACCCGGGGGGTCCCCTGGGCAGGGACGAGGATGTTGGCCGAGCCGATATCGGCCTCGGACATCACCGCCCGGGTCGAGAAGACGACGCACCCAGAGATGAAGAATTCCCGGGTGGTGCCGATGCACCCTGAAAAGGGCTACATTTCCCTGGTATGTATGGATTTTTTGCGCCTTCTTTTCGTTTCCTTCTTGCCTTTTCCTTGACTCCTGATCGTTCGCAGAGGATGGGGGTCGTCAAGGATTCCCTGCCCCCTGTCCCAGAGGACAAGGAGATCCGGGCCAAGAATCGGGCCCGGAACGAGGAGCAGAAGAAGGCCAAGGAGGACAAGAAGGCCAAGGCAGCGCGGAAAGCGCAGCGGCGGGAGATCTCCGCCAAAAATCATCGTGAAGCCGAGAAGGCGGGGGTCGCCCCGCCTCCGTCTCCCGAGACTTCGGTCTCGGAGATAGAGGGCGGAGGAGACAGCACCGACTGGCTCGACGAGCTGGCGGAGGAGGATGATGTTATCCCTCCAGCCGGCGGGGGAATCGAGGCCCCGAAGGGGTCGAAGGCCCGAGGGGGGTCGGAGGCCCCCCAGGGGGTCCAAGCGCCGGGGGGCGGACAGGCTGCCCCCCACATCATTGTGGATGATGAGGACAGCGCCGCTCATGAGGGTTCAGGCCCGGTGGGTCCTCAAGAAGGGGAGAAGGCGTTGGAGGTCGGATCCGAGGCGCTACCTCAACCGGTAGTGCCAGAGGCTCTGGCCGAGCCCGCCCTAGCGTCCGGGGCGGGAACTGGTGCCTTGGTGGAGGCGTCGCAGGCTGAGACCGCCGTGGTGTCTCCTGCGCTGTCGGCAGGCGAGGCGGGGGTCGGACCGGCGGCCCCTGGCGCTGCGGGAGGCCCCTTAGGAGCTCCGAGCTCCCAGAAGAAGTCTGCTCCCCGAGCGAGGTGCGTATAGGATTTCTGATTCCTCTGCTGATTTTTTGTTTTTCTCTTTCTTCTAACTTGATGTTGTTCCCCTAGCCGTAAGCAAAAGGCGCCTTTGGTGGCGCTGCCCCCCTGAAAGCTGTGAAGAGGGGGGCTCAGTCAACTCCCGGGTCGGCTAGGCCCGTGTCTCCGCCGCCTCCAGGCTACGAGGAGGCAGGGCGCCACCAGGGGCAAGACACGGGGGCGCCGAAGCCCCAAGGACCGGAGGACGCTGACCTCAGAGGTGCAGCCCGGCCTGCGCGCGCTGAGGAAGGCCGAGCTATCGTGGTGTCCAGCGCGGCGCCCGAGGCCCCCGCGGCGGGAAGGGAGGAGGAAGCTGGATGGGGCAAGAGTCCCGTAATCTGGCCCAACCTCGGCGATGCCGAGGGGGGAGCCAGATTTGTCCTGGATGACCTGTCAGAGAATTACCTCTGGCAGGGTCTGGATGCGTGTGGGCGCGCCAGTGTCGAGGCCCTCAACCGAGCTACCCAGCTTGTGGGCCGTGACATGTTTAATTTGGCTCAGGTAAGATTTTTATCCATGTTGTAAAGTAGTTTTGTCCTTGCTTTTGCGGTATTAACTCCCTGTGTGACCTCTGATCTTGCAGGCGCTCAAGGCCACCTCCCAGGAGAAGTCGGTATTTCTCCGTTGGGAGAAGGATGCTTGGGCGTCCTTTGAGAACGAGAGGGCTGCCAGGGAGGCGGCCGAGGGGGAGCTCGCGAAGGAGTGCGAGATTTCTGCCGAGCTTCGGCAGAAGTGCTCGGCACTGGCCACCGAGGCTCGGGAGGCCCGGGACAAGGTCGCCCCCTGGAGGAGAGGATTGGGGCCCTCGCCCAGGAAACCGAGGTGCAGAAGGCGGCGGCTGAGGGGTACAAGGGTGAGGTCGCTCGGCTTGAAGCTTTGCTCGCCTAAAAAGACCTTGCCTTGAGCCAAACTCAGACCGACCTAGCCGGGGCTCTGAGCCAGGTGGCCCACTGGTATCAGAGCTCGGCGGAGCACGAGAAGCGTGCCGAGGGTAAGACTTGCGCCCTTTACCTTGGACTCCTTTGTACTTTTGAGTTAGCTTTTCCTGACTTCTTGTTTCTTGTTCCGTTTTTTGATCAGAATTGGAGAGGAAGGTGGTCGAGGCGTCCTCTGCTGCCGAGGCCCTGCAAAGGTCCCTTGACGCCGAGGCTTCAGACCACTCGGCTCTTGAAGCCGTGGTCACCTCGGCGTGTGAGGGGCTCGGGGTATCGGTGTCGGGGTCGTCGCTGCGGAGTCGGGTCGAAGCCCTTTACTCCCGGGCCAGGGAGAGGATGAGGGAGGCACTCCACGCCGGGGTGAAGAAAGCCCTGGCGGTGGTGAGCTCTCACTATGCCGGCATTGATTTGCCGGCAGTCTGTGAGGGTTACGTTCTTCCGAATGATGAGACTGAGGCCCAGGAGGAGGTGCAGAGGCTTGAGGACGCCGTGGCTGCCCCCGGAGATGCCTTGGCCACCTTCTTCGACGACGAGGTGGAGCTTCCGCCCCTTGGGGCTCAAGGACCTGAGTAGACAGGGCAGCAGGACCCTTAGGTTTCCTCTCTTTTTGTGGGTGTTGAGGCCGGTGGGCCTTGTAATATATATATATATATAATGTTAATGTCGAATGTAAATATAACTGCTCTTTTTGAGCTTTTTTCCCTAAGTATCTTATTTCCTTTCTCTTTATGCCGATCCGACCTCGGCAGCGCGGGGTCGGGTGAGCTACTTAGAGTTTTTGCGCTGGCCAGAGTCCCCGAGCCTAAGTGCTTTTCCTTTTTCCTTAGTAACTCTTGGAAGCCCGAATTTGTTCCCGAATCTAAGGTGAGTAGAGGCGGTCTTTGCTTGTGAGCGCAGATCCTACCTCGGGCTCATGCCTTAAGATTTAGGGGACGGATTTTCGGTTTCTTAAGTCTTTTTAGGAGGGAGGAGGAAGACCTTGGGTCGGGGTTCTTTTAACTTGCGCGAAAAAAGAAAAAGATTCGGAGTCGACATAGGGGGTTCCCCCCATGTAGCCCCCGAGGGAGGTTCGGACCCTGCTTGGCAGGTCCGAGGCTCTCTGATAACTTAAACTTTGACTTATTCCTTGAAGGTAATGGATGAACAAAGAAATTTTTACAAAGTTTCTAAGGGAAAAAGCGACGTAGCTGTTCTATGTTCCATGCGTTTTTGAAGACCTCCCCTGCTTCGTTGGCGAGCTTGTAGGTCCCGGGTCGGAGGACTTCGGCGATGACGAAGGGTCCTTCCCAGGGGGGTGTGAACTTGTGACGACCCTTATTGTTCTGTCTGAGCCTTAGCACCAAGTCGCCGACTTGAAAGGCTCGGCCTCGGATCCGCCGCGCATGGTATCAGCGGAGGGCCTGCTGGTACTTGGCGGAGTGCAGGAGGGCTACGTCCCTAGCTTCTTCGAGCTGGTCCAACGCGTCTTCTTGGAACGTCTTGCCGCTATTTGCGTCGTAGGCTTGTACCCTTGGAGACCCGTACTCCAGGTCAGTGGGGAGGATGGCTTCCGACCCATAGACCATGAAGAACGGGGTGAAGCCCGTGGCTCGGCTTCGGGAGGTTCTCAGACTCCAGACGACGGCCACCTTTTTCCAAACTTGTTCAGGCGGTTGAAGATCCTGGGCTTCAGGCCCTGGAGGATCATGCCATTGGCGCGCTCCACTTGACCATTGGTCTTGGGGTGAGCCACTGCCGCCCAGTCCACACGTATGTGGTGTCTGTCATAGAACTGCAGGAACTTTCGCTCGGTGAACTGTGTGCCGTTGTCGGTGATTATGGAGTTCGGCACTCCAAATCGATGGATGATATCCGTGAAGAATAATACCGCCTGTTTGGCCTTGATCCTTGTGATGGGTCGGACCTCGATTCACTTGGAGAATTTGTCGATTGCGACAAGCACGTGGGTGAAGCCTCCGGGCGCTTTCTGCAGAGGCCCGACCAGGTCGAGGCCCCAGACAGCGAAAAGCCAGGTGATGGGGATCGTCTGCAAGGCCTTGGCGGGCTGATGTATCCGCCGAGCGTAAAACTGGCATCCCTCATAGGTCCTTATGATCTCTGTGGCGTCGGCCACAGCGGTTAGCCAGTAGAAACCCTGTCGGAAGGCATTTCCTACCAACGTCCGAGGTGCGGCGTGATGGCCACAAGCCCCCGAGTGTATGTCCTGCAGGAGCTTGACTCCTTCCTGACGTGGGATGCAACGCATGAGGATGCCCGAGGGGCTGCGCTTGTACATTTCCACGTCAAGGAGGACGAAGGTCTTGGCGCGACGGGCCACGCGCCTTGCCTCAGCCTGGTCCAGGGGCCAAGTGCCATCGACCAGGCGTTGAAGCAAAGGGTAGCGCCAGTCAGGCGTGTCGTCAGATGCAGGTGGCTCTGGCTCGAAGTCCATGGCCTCCTGTTCTAGAGCGACAGCGTCTTTGGGGTCGGCACTCTGTTTGCTTAGGGGTTCGTCCGACCCCACGTCGTCCTTGTAGTCGACGGAAGGTTTGTAGAGGTCACTGACGAAAACATCCGGGGGGACCGTGGCCCGCTCGGATGCCATCTTGGCGAGCGCGTCGGTGGCCTCATTATACTTCCTTAGCACGTGGTTAAGCTCGAGGCCGTCGAATTTTTCTTCCAGGCGTCGAACCGTTTTGCAGTATGCGTCCATCTTGGGGTCATGGTGGCTAGACTCTTTCATGACTTGATCGATGATGAGCCTAGAGTCGCCTTGGATGTCGAGCCGTTTGATCCCAAGCTCGATCGCGATGTGGAGACCGTTAACAAGGACCTCGTACTCTGCTGCATTGTTTGAAGCAGGAAAGTGAAGCCGGATTGCGTATCGCATCCTTACCCCGAGGGGTGAGATGAAGACAAGGCCTGCGCCGGCCCCAGTTTTCATCAGGGACCCGTCGAAGTACATGGTCCAGCATTCGTGCTGGATTTGTGGGGGTGGGAGCTGAGTCCCAGTCCACTCTGCCACAAAGTCGGCCAGGACCTGGGACTTTATGGCTTTGCGAGGCTCATAGGTGATCCCATCGCCCATGAGCTCTATGGCCCATTTGGCAATCCTCCCGTTGGCCTCTCGGTTCTGAATCACTTCTCCCAAAGGGAAGGATGAGATGACTGAGACCGGGTGAGACTCAAAGTAATGTCGGAGCTTGCGCCGGGCCAACACTACAGCGTAGAGTAATTTTTGGATCTGAGGGTATCGGGTCTTTGTGTCGGAGAGTACCTCACTGATGAAGTATACCGCCCTCTGGACCGGCAGGGCGTGCCCTTCTTCCTTCCTCTCGACCACGATAGCCGCGCTGGCCACCTGATCAGTGGCTGCGACATAAAGAAATAGCGGTTCCCCCTCGGCGGGGGCCACCAGGATGGGAGGGTTGGTGAGCAAAGCCTTGAGCTTGTCAAGGGCTTCCTGGGCCTCGGGGGTCCAGGAAAAGTGCTCAGATTTCCTAAGTAACCTATACAGAGGCAGCCCTTTTTCCCCGAGGCGAGAAATGAAACGGCTTAGGGAGGCTAGACATCACATTACCCTCTGTACTCCCTTTAGGTTACGAATAGGGCCCATATTCGCGATGGCCGAGACCTTTTCTGGATTGGCCTCGATCCCCCGCTTAGACACAATAAACCCAAGGAGCATGCCTCGGGGGACCCCGAAAACACACTTTTTGGGGTTGAGTCTGATCCCTTTTGCCCTAAGGCATCGGAATGCTTCTTCCAGGTCGGCAACCAGGCCGCACGCTTTCCTAGACTTGACGACGATGTCGTCTACGTAAGCCTCTACCGTTTTGCCTATGAGGTTCCCAAAAACCTGGAGCATACATCATTGATATGTAGCCCCTGCGTTCTTGAGGCCAAAAGGCATGGTTACGTAGCAATACATTCCGAAAGGGGTGACGAATGAAGTCACGAGCTGGTCGGACTTCTTCATCTTGATTTGATGGTAGCCGGAGTAAGCATCAAGAAAAGACAAAATTTCACATCCCGCGGTGGAGTCAACTATCTGATCGATCCGAGGTAATGGAAAGGGATTCTTCGGACATGTTTTATTTAAACTAGTATAATCTACACACATCCTCCACTTCCCATTTTTCTTTTTAACTAGCACGGGGTTGGCTAACCACTCGGGATGGAATACCTCCTTGATGAATCCGGCCGCCAGCAGCTTGTGGATCTCCTCCCCGATGGCCCGACGCTTCTCCTCATCGAATCGGCGCAGGCGTTGCTTCACGGGTTTGGAGCCGGCTCGGATGTCCAAGGAGTGCTCGGCGACTTCCCTCGGTATTCCAGGCATGTCCGAGGGACTCCACGCAAATATATCGGCGTTTGCGCGGAGAAAGTCGACGCGCACCACTTCCTATTTGGGGTCGAGGCTGGAGCTAATCCTCAACGCCTTGCCTTCAGAGGTCCCGGGGTCGAGAAAAACCAGCTTGGTCTCCTCTGCCGGCTCGAAGCTCCCGGCATGACGCTTGGGGTCGGGGACGTCCTGGTCGCAGTCGCCGAGGCCAGTGAGAATGGCCAAGGACTCAGCCAGAGCCTCAGCCTGCTCAATACACTCGACGTCGCACTGGTAGGCGTGCTGACTGGTCGTGCTGACGGTGATGATGCCCTTTGGCCCTGGCATCTTGAGCTTGAGGTAGGTGTAGTTGGGGACGGCCATGAACTTGGCGTAGCATGGTCGTCCCAGGATCGCGTGGTAGGTCCCGGGGAACCCGACCACGTCAAAAGTGAGGACCTCTCGTCTGAAGTTGTCGGGGGTCCCGAAGCAGACGGACAGATCGATCTGTCCGACGGGGTGGGCGCGATGCCCCGGCACCACTCCGTGGAATGGTGAGGTGTCGTTCCTCAGCCGGGACTTGCTGATCCCCATGAGGGCCAGAGTCTCGGCATAGAGGATGTTGAGGCCGCTGCCTCCATCCATCAGCACCTTAGTGAGACAGGTCTCGGCGATGATGGGGTCGACGATCAGAGGATAGCTCCCGGGATTGGGGATCCGATCTGGGTGATCCTGTCTGTCGAATGTGATCGCGCTCTCGGACCATTTGAGGTACGAGGGCGCGGCCGTGCTGACTGCGCAGACTTCTCAAAGTTCGCGCTTCCTCTGACTCGCGGTGAGGCGAGTCGCTCGTCCCCCAAAGATGAGAAGGCAGTTCTTGACCTTGGGGAAATCCTCCCCCTGGAGGTCGTCGTCCTTGGGAGGCTCTTCAGCACTCTCCTTGGCGATGATGTCGGTATAGTACCGGCGGAGGACGGTGCATTCTTCGAGGGTGTGCTTAGTTGGCCCCCTGTGATAGGGGCACGGCTTCTTCAACATTTCGTCGAAGAGACCGGGGCCAGCAGGAGCCCGCTTGGGGTTCTTGCGGTCAGCCGCGGCGACTAGGTTGTCGTTCGACTGACCCTGCTTCCCCTTGCGACCCTTCTTCTTCTTTTTGGGGTCGCGTGACCCTGAGGCTTCGGTGGCCTCGGCCTTCTGCTTCCCCTTGGCTGCGCCGTCGGAGAAAATGGCGCCGACTGCCTCTTCGCCTGAGGCAAAGTTGGTGGCGATGTCGAGCAGCTGGCTAGTGCTCGCGGGGGTCTTGCGTCCGAGCTCGTGTACCAACTCCTTGCAGGTGGTACCGGAAATGAAGGCTCCGATCATGTCGGAGTCCGTGATGTTGGGGAGCTCGGTGCACTGTTTGGAGAATCGCCTGATGAAGTCTCGGAGGGACTCATCAGGCTTCTGCCGGCAGCTCCTGAGGTCCCAGGAGTTCCCAGGGCGCACGTACGTGCCCTGGAAGTTCCCGACAAAGATTCTGACCAGGTCAGCCCAGTCATGGATCATGCGCTCAGGGAGGTGCTCGAGCCATGCCCTGGCCGTATCGGCCAGGTGGAGTGGGAGGTTGCGGATGATGAGCAG
This sequence comes from Sorghum bicolor, assembly GCF_000003195.3. Lineage (NCBI taxonomy): Eukaryota > Viridiplantae > Streptophyta > Magnoliopsida > Poales > Poaceae > Sorghum > Sorghum bicolor. The sequence continues at coordinate 6,583,190 of NC_012879.2, read as the reverse complement.
GTCGTCATCTGCGCCGCCCAGCTGGCATGCTAGGCGGTAATCCGCCAGCCAGAGCTCAGGGTTCGTTTCCCCTGAGTACTTGGTGAGGTTGGCGGGCTGTCGGAATCGCGCCGGGAACTTGGCCCTGCGTATGGCCTCGCTGAAGACGCGGGGACCCGGAGGCTCTGGTGACGTGCTGCGATCGTGATCGGGGTCGTACCTCCCTCCTCGGCGGGGTCGGTAACGTCGGGACTCGGCTTCGTCCCTGTCGCGTCGCCTGGCCTCGAGGGTGGCCCGTGCGTCCGCGCCTGCTCCGACGCGCTCATGTACCGACGGGGCCTTGTCGCCCCTTTGGGGGTCAGGGGGCGGCGGACCCTGTACCGTTGGTGCCTTGTGCGGAGGGGGTCGGTCCCCACGACGTCTCGTGCTATGGGATTGCGAGGCGGAACTTTCCGCGTTCTGCACCACAGCCTGCTCCAGGAGGCCACGCAACCCCTGGCGCACTCTCCTTCCCTCAGGGGTCGATGGCTCGGGCATCGCCCTGAGGAGGAGCGCAGCGGCCATCACGTTTTGGCTGGCCATGCTGAAGACTGGGGCGTCACCCCCTTGGTCCTCGACGATACGGTGGTTGACGTCACGGGCGCGACGTCTGGCTTCACCCCCGTCTCCACGGCCTGACGGCTCTCGGACCAGGGCCTCGCGGAGTTGGCGGAGGCGTGCGCGTTCTTCTTCGAGCCTGGCTTCCAGCTCGTCGAGCTGCACGAGGTCAGGGCGATGTCCACCAACAGGGGCCGACGCTACCCCTCGGGCGCCGAGATCGGTTCCGGGGGTAGGGTTGGGAGGTGGTGTTGCATTCTCCTGCCTAGAGGGCCCTACGTCCCCCTGGCCGTTATGCGGCGTGCCTCCGACTTCCAAGTTGAAGCACTCTCGTGATGGGTCGTAGCTTCCGTTGTCGGAGTCGGAGTAGCCGAGACAGTAGTTGCTGGCTTCCAGGAAGCGCATGAAGGTCTCCGGGTCACCACACCCGGAAAAGTCAGCGCCCGCCCACTCGTCGTCGCCTGAGGTAGGATCCTCAGGGTATGACGAAACGGGCGGCGTAGAGATGAGGTCCAGTGTAGACCTCAAGTGGTGCCCCGGAAGTTCCGCGTACGCACTTAACGAAGTGCTCATGGAAGAGGCGTAAGTGGCGGCGGCATTCCTGAGCCCAAAAGGTAACTCAGGAGGTGCCGCTGCTGCTCCTTCGTCCGTAGGCGGAGGAGGACGGGACGTTGAGGCCCCTTTGTCCCCCTTGCGGGGGACGGGCGCGGGCCGTGCTTTCCCCTTCGAACGGGGTGGGACGGGTGGTCGCGATGATCCTCTGTTGGTTCTGGGAGCGGAGCTTGATGCCCCACAAGCCCTTCCTCTAGCACCTGTCGGGCCGGAGGAGCAGGCGACCTGGTGAGGAATATGCGGGGGGAGGACCGGACGGGTCCTGGCCTCAGAGGTAGGGTCGAAGATCCTAGATCTCTGACGCCCCCTCTGTGAGCCCCCCGCACGGTGTCCCGAACGTCTCCCACGCACTGACTGTGGTGGGATCGGCTCGGGGCTAGGCTCGACGTCGTCACGTGGCGGGAGGAGGACCATGTCGTAGCCGGAACCGAGGGACATGAACTCCAAACTCCCAAACATCATGATGGTGCCGCGGCGGAGTGGGTGAAACCCGTCTGCCATCCAAACCTTCCTAGTAGGGACAGGTGAATGTCACGTAGAAGGCCCCTACCTGGCGCGCCAACTGTCGGCGTCTAGACTCGCGGTCTAGGTACTAACAAGTATAAGTCTGCGTGACTGACCAAGCTTGGATGGTGATGCAAGTGAGACACAGAGGGTTTATACTGGTTCGGGCCAAGAATGCCCTACGTCCAGTGAGATCAGAATTTCTGTATAACCTTGCACCCAAAGGTGCTTGTAGTAGAGGGTACAAGCGGGTTGCGAGAGAGGGCTAAGTCCCAGGTCTCGGCTTGGTGGTGGACAGAGTGCGGGTTGCTGCTCTGAGAAAGAGTGTTGTGTGTATGAACTTGGCCTTCTGGACCTTTTTCTAGTTGTGAACCCTGGCTCCCCTTTTATAGTCTAAAGGGGAGACAAAGATTTACATGAGTTAATTCCCCTGGATGGAACGGTGAAACCACAGTTCCGACCCTGTTGGAGCTGGTCCATCTCGTCCTTGGGAGATGGTCGGCAGTATGGCTGTTCCTGTAGAGTGTTACCGAGCCCTGTTGGAGTCGCGGGGGTCGGGTCGCCGGCACCGCTGCACATGCTGTCAGCAGTGGGAAGTGACCTCCAATAGTGGTGCTGATTAACCTCCCCCATTCCCTTCCTACTGTGAGGCAGTACGTCACAGTGAAAGAGGTAAGGGCACAGTGACATGGGTGGTTGGAATAGTTATCGCCTTGCCCTGCCGCGATATGGAAGCCGTCGCGTCTGTCACGTCGTGGGTACGGGCGTCGTGCGGTGGAAGTCTTGCTGCCCAAGCGGAGTGGGGTCCGGTGCTCGAGTCTGGACGGGGTCGGGCGAGTCGGAACTTGCGTCCGATGCCCTGAGGGGTCGGGCGAGTCGGAACTTGCGTCCGATGCCCTGAGGGGTCGGGCGAGTCGGAACTTGCGTCCGATGCCGTGAGGGGTCGGGCGAGTCGGAACTTGCGTCCGAGGCCCTGATGATTGTGGTTAGAATGTTTCTTTGCGTTTTTTATTGCTCTGATTTGGGTATCCCTTATTATGGTACCAACAGTATGATTAGCCATATTAAAATTAATCAAACTTAAGATTTATGTATTGTTAATAATATTTAAATTACATTAGCCTTAGATAACTTTTAAATAATAATACATATCATCTGTTATATTAAATTTATTTTGATTTATATAGTTTATTAGTCATATTTTTAAGAATTAGATGGTTTCAAAATAATTTGTACTTTGCAGATACAGATATTATCGGATATTTTACATTTTTGTTGGATGCGGATATGGATTTAGATAGAGAATGACATTAAAACATAGATACATCCATTTAACATCTATATTTACATCGAATACGAATATAGATATCCATATTTACACTAAAATGAATATACATATTAGATCTTTCGGATATCTGAGCATCCACACCCATCCCTGTTACTCGCATAACGGCGACACGTTTCAAGTCAATAGATGCTCCACTATAATTGTCGTAGAGTAAAAAGCAAGATGTGGGCTCACCACTTTAAGTCCTATTTGGTTAGAGAGATTTTTTTTACCACCCAAAGTATTAAATGTTTAACATATGCATAAAGTATTAAATATAGATTATTTACAAAACTAAAAATACAATTAGATAATAATTTGTGAGACTGATCTTTTGAGCCTAATTAATCTATTATTGGACACCAACTATAAAAAAACAAAAAAATAATAATACAATACCTATTAAATTTTAATACCCCAACCAAACACCCCTAAGTTCTAACTTCAAACATTCCAAATTCTACTGTTTTAGTGGAAATAAGGAAAGAACAAGCTAACAAAGGCCTCCAACACAGCAGCGGACACGGGCATGGTCCACCACCCAACCCTACAAATTTTGTCAACGCAACACAACACACCAGAGTGACCTGTTAGCGCCCCGCGTTCATGCATGTCTCCTACGTACATGAGTCCAGCGCCGCACGCCTTTTTCGCTCTCGTGCATGTCTCCTACGTACATGAATCCAGCGCCGCACGCCGCGCTATGATGCGAGGCCGATCGAGGCGGAGGCCGGCCACGCGCAGGCTCCATCCGGAGCCGGGGGGCGCAGGATCGGAGCAGGCCTCGGCGAGTTTGAAGCGCGCGCGCCCCGCCCCCTCTCCCCACCTCCCTTTACTGCACCATTGATGCATGGTAGCTGCGCTGCTGCCGCAATGTTTCCCCGCCGACGCGCTTGATGGTGCGCCAACACTAGGTCGCCTCGCTCGTCCGCCTCCGACCCGGCCGCGGGAACAAAAATAAGTCCGCGGTCACCTCCAGATCGTGCCGCTTTTACAAAGAACCACGCCACCCTACCGCCACCGCCGCCTCCGGCCTCCCACACTCTCATCACCTGTGTCGCTTCGCCGTAGAACTAGCTAGCTAGTACTGTAGCACAAACTCACACAGGCAACTCGATTCATGTAGCCTCTTGTCGTAGGCCAAGTCGGGTCTTGTTTAGTTCGTAAAAATTTTCAAGATTCCCCGTCACATCGAATCTTGCGGCACATGCATGGAGCATTAAATATACATGAAAACAAAAACTATTTACACAGTTCATCTGTAAACCGCGAGATGAATCTTTTGAGCCTAGTTACTCTATAATTGAACAATGTTTGTCAAATAAAAACGAAAGTGCTACAGTGCCGTTTTCACAAGTTTTTGCGAACTGAACAAGGCCTCAAGCAGCGTCGATCAGCTAGTAGGTCAAGTCAAGGTACGGTGGCATCAGCGTCACACGCCATACATACGAGCAGGGTTTGGGGCGCCGACCGGCATTGCTTTTGCTCGAGAATATGTGTAGGATAGTATTGAATGATGCCTTAAATTTTCCATACTGTTGCGCCAGCATAGAGCTCGCAGTTGTCAGTATCCCATCACTCTCCTGCCCGTCTCTCTTTAGGCCCTGTTTAGTTTGCCCCTCAAAATTTTTTCATCGATCCCATCAAATCTTTGGACATATGCATAGAACATTAAATATACATAAAAAAATAAACTAATTACACAGTTTGGTTGAAAATCGCGAGACGAATTTTTAAGCCTAGTTACTTCATGATTAGCCTTAAGTGCTACAGTAACCCACATGTGCTAATGACAGATTAATTATGATTAATAGATTTGTCTTGCAGCTGACGACCTATGTAATTTGTTTTTTTATTCGTTTCTAAAAACCCATCCCGACATCCTTCCGACACATCCGATGTGACACCCAAAAAATTTTTTATCAGCAATCTAAACATGACCTCTTCGCTTTGGCCCTGATTAAATGTTCTAGAATCGCATGTTAATACTCCTAATTACTTTGCATAGAAGTCCCTCCATCCCCACAAAAGAGTTGTTGTAGGACTCAGCGTGCCTATATACGAAGGCCGTAGGGAAAATATCAATAATGTCTCTATCATAATATTCTCTGTTGGTATTTATTAACGCGAATAGAAAATATCCGCAAGGGCACGGATACCATTGTAGTTTTCACCCGGAGGGTTTTAAATATCATATCCACAGGGAAACAGGTGAGTCAACTATGTACTAACTTAACTATAAAAGATAAATGAGTTCGAAATATAAACTATGCTAGGGACAAGATCTAAAGTGAAAACAAGATTAAAAAGTAGGGGAGGATCAATTTAGTATGGGGTCGATAGTAGGAGTATAGAGATGATAGCTCGATCAGGGTTCCTTCTAACTCAAGCAGTCCATGTCTTCTACTATTCAACTGGAGAATTACTATGGAAGACTGCAAACATAGTATGAATCTACCACGTAACAAAGGTCTCCTACTAGGCCTATAGACGGGAGGTGGACTACATAGGACTCAACAAAGCTGTCACCTTCGCGATCCACCACCGATCCAGATATAGGTTGCATCTACGGATAACCCCGAGCCTAAGCACCATGTCTACACTACGAAGTTTACTCTAACCTCTTGCAAAAGATTAAAGTACTCAAAAGAGATTCGAGACTAGAAGAATATATAAACATGAATTTTACTTGAATGAGAAGTTGATGGCAAGATCTAGAGCCATCTCAGGAGCAAGCCCAAGTAGAGCCTGATCGTGCCAAAGTACAAGTCATAGAAAAAGCACCGACAGGCCGGCACCTCCTCCAAATTCTTCCCTCGCTCTCCATCTCTCTACTATCTAGAAGTCTAGATCTACTCTAAATTGGGAGTAGAGAGGACATCCATTCAGGGACACCTCTCTTCTTCAAACGCCTCTGAGGGGGATCCGCCTCTGCTTATATAGTCCAGTGGGATAAACCGTAGCCTTTGGATCAAACCGACCTTAATGTAGGGTGGAGATGTATCCTTGGAGGCGGTGGAAGAGTCCTGAAAAAGCACGGCGCAAGAGGGTTTGGGGGCAGGCCGGCCGATCTTACATGTGGGGCCAGCTGGCCTAGCTTAATGCTAGGTAGGCTCCTCTTTTGATGAGCTGATAGTTCTCTTTGTTAGCTTTCCAAAAAGTTCTGGATCACTAAAAACGGAGTCCGGGTGAGCGAGATATGCCCAATTTACTCTGGACTGCTCTTGAAGCCCATTTGCAATCTTCCGAAAGGCGTAACTTTATCGTCTGGACTCTGATTTGGGTAAACCAAAACTCTATTTTATGTGTCTCAACGAGCTCTTTACAATGGTGTACTCTGATTCATCACTTGAGATACTTCTATTTGGTGATTCTGGACCTTTTCTAGTTTAAAATCTGTAAAACATAGATTCACCAAAACTCGTGGAACTTGTTAGTTTCAAACCCTACAACTATGTTTTGTGGTTCATATCATGTCATATCAAGCAATAATTGATGGATAAAAATGAGCATTAGTTACCGTCAACATTCTCCTTTCTCTTGTGCTCCTTGCTTCTCATCAAGATTTAGCTATGTGCCTCCTCCTTGCCTAACAAACACAACTCTGCGCCGGTCACTCTTGTCGTTGACATCGGGCCACGTGCTCTGCCTTAGCTCCACGGCAAGCTGCCCACTTAGCGTCCTTGCCCACAGAGAAGAGGAGCAGGATAGAGGAGGAGAATAATAAGGGGTGCCGCCACCGATGAAGGGGAGGAAATAAAGGTGCCGATGGGGACATGCGATGATGTCACGAACCTGCGGAGGGCGCCAACTTGGGCCTTCCCTACTGCCAGCCTCTCTGCCCTGTCCTCGTCTCCAGCGGCCGCTCAGGTGGCATGGTAGATCCTAGATAGGATCACGCGACCACGCCCAAGGCAGCCCCTACCTTCAAGAAGGTTGAGCCAAGGCAGAGCTCATGGGAGGAACGAGGAAGGCACCTTAATTATCTGTTGTCCTCTTCACGAGTGCTTAGAGGGGAGAGGGGCCGCCAACAGTGTAGAAGAAGAGGAGGGAGGTTGCCAGATCTTGGCGAAGCAGAAGAGGAGGGGGTGCCTTGGCCATCTCTGCTTCCACGTTGGGCCCTTAGTGCTCTAGCGTAGGATGGAGCTCGCAGTGGCCAATGGTTGGCACGACGTCTAGGTCTATGGTGAGACCATGGCGGTGGTTGATGTCATGCGAAGCCACCTGAGGTGCGGGTGCGAGCTACGAACTCCGCCTCAATGCCGCCTCTGCCTCCGCATCAAGGCACGCTGCCGCTCCGCCTCTGCGCTGGCCATGTCGGCCGCTCCATCTTCGCTGCCACGCCGGTGCTATGTTTTTTAGCAAAAAGGCAAGCGGAAGGGAGGAGGTGAACTGGTGAAGGGATAGTCCTGCAGGCTATAGTGGGCTGGGACTAGAGATGGCAACGGGTACCCGAAACCCAAGTACCCGACGGGTTTTACCCGATAAGGACGCGGGTATGGAATGGATTTGTACCCGTGGGTACGTTATTGGACGAAATCCTTTATCCATCCGGGTATGGTGTGGAATAGTAGTACCCATACCCGCGTACCCGGGTAAGAAATACCCGTAAAATGAGTAAGCAGCCTAAGTAATTTAGCCCATATAGCCCATGAAATTTAGCCCATATAGTCCATGAAATTTCCATCAGGGGCTGCTGCCGCTCGTGCACCAGGCGCTGCTGAACGTGGGAAGTGTTGAGCGGCTGGTGTGCTACTAGTGCTGCTATTAATTTGCTAAAAGTTGTTATGTTTACTTTTCTAGAAGTTGTGATAGTTAACTTGCTGAAAGTTGTTATATTTCTGTTGAACTCGGGTATATTTTCGGGTATGGAATACCTGAAAGTTGTTATATTTCTGTTGAACTCGAGTATATTTTCGGGTATGGAATACCCGTCGGTTAAGAATTACCCGTTAGGTACGGGTATGGAATGAATTCCTTACCCATCTGCTTTCGCGGGTAACCCAATGGAATAGATTTTGACATGGCGGGTGCACATATGGGTGGCCAGTACCCATCGGGTAAGCTGGGACTACACGTAAAACGACATATTATTTTGGGATAAATTTTGAAGGCTACAATGACACTTTTATTGGGAAGGAGTGAGTATGCTATAACAATCATATCATATCATATCATATCATATCATATCATATCATATCATATCACATCACTACTCCCGCGTGCTATAGCTAGTAAGATTTTTGCCAGAATACTACCCCTCCGTTGCCAATTATAAGACATTTGTTTTTTTGCTCCTTGCGCCAGCCGGGGATCACCCTTTTTTAATAAAAAACTTACGCAATGCTCTTGTTTGATTGAGAAAAAAAGGTCACTCTATATTTTTAATACATAGAATTTGCTATGTATTAGACATAGAAGTACGTTATATCTAGAGGTATAGTAAAACAAATATAAAAAATCAAATTGATTTATAATTTGGAGCGAAGAGAGTCGTATATGTACGTCATTTCCCCCTTATTCTTAGAATTATTGTCAACATTAATTCCAAGTTTCTTGGAGCGATGTGTCAGCTAACCTACCCGCCTTTTTATATACAATAAAAAATGACTAAATTAAATTATGTTAGCGAGAAGACTGACGATTGTGAATGAAAGTACTGAATGGCGGCTGGCAATACAACGCAGTGATCACGCAGGTCACCCGACGTACGCGCGCTCCAACTACACCACTGTTGGGCTACATGGATGTCGACGAAAACCCTTGCAAAAACTGGTGAAACACTGCCACACGCGTAGTCGGGTACGGACGATTTGCCTTGTCCCAGATCGCACCCGGCCAGGCGGGGCCCAGCATGCTGATGAGCCGCTCACTCTGGGCCATTTCTCAGTGACCGTTCGCGACGATCTGGTGAAGAGGAAATGGGACCTATCAGTGTCCGCAGCTGGTTTGGTGCAGGTACTTGATTATAGACAAATTGTGTAAGTAGTTATATTTTATTTATATTTAATATTTTATGCATGTGTTAAAAGATCTGATGTGACAATGAATTGAAAATTTTTTAAACCAAACAAGGCCTTACTAGTGTTTTGCTTTAATTTTTTTATTTTGCTGAGTGGAGCGGAAATTATAATGCATGGCAATGAAATTCTGCAGTGGTGACCTTGTCTAGTGTCGGCTCTAGGGATAGGGATAGGGCATGAGGTGCGACCCCCGAATGCCTAAGCAAGAGAGGGGCCCAAACCTAAGTATACAAATCTCTAAGTCTATAGTCCATTAGGCATCAGACACTAATGAAAAGAGAGATAGAGAATTGATCAACCGGCCTAAGAAGACAACATCGGCCTTTTTTTTCTAGTTTCCCTTTCTCCACTGTCCTTGGACAGAGGAGATGAGGAGCCACGCCATTCTAATCGTGACTAGCGAATTTTTTACGTGCCAACGCACACACGTGGAACCAGTGAGCCGTGTCGCCATGGAGAGTTGGACGCCGAAGAACGGCGCACGACGGCGGCGACCATGTAGGGCTCCACGATGTCGATATCTTGATTCTTACCTTCTTGCGAATACGATCGCTGATCATTTATTTTAGTTTATGTCCAAACCCTAGGTATTTTTTTCCTTATTCATTTTTTAATCTAAATTAACTATTTGTATAGTATTGTTTTTTAGTTTATATTGTTGAATTTACTTTGGATTTAGAAGTAAAATTAGCACTTATATATTAAAAATTTTATATGTGTACGGTCTTGGCAAACATCTAAAAGTTGAGGTAAAATAGAAGAGAATGAGAAGGGTCCTAGACGGAGGCACGACATCAGCGGTGTCTCCTTGTGGCGGCTAGGAGCGGCCTTTTCTTTATGTGCATAGGTTTGGTCGGAACGCATGAATTCCTTTCGCTAGCAACTCTACAAGAATCTTCATATAAGATTTAAAGTTAGCCTCCACCGAAGAAAATAAATACTAGGGTAAAGATAAGAAAACATGAATATGAGTATTGTAGAGAATAAACACATGAGGCAGTTTGAACTATGAATTTTGGTGGAAAAGTATATATAGAGTAATGAGCATCAAAATTCTATATATCACAACCATATAAAGATAAGAAATCATCTATGTGAGTATTGTCTTAGAATATGAGTAAATGAGAGAGATAAAAAAGATGAACAATTTTGACTAGTTGTACGTAGTCCCTAGATTTACCTGTGAATGTATATCGCTTATGTCTCTTATAATTATTTGTCAACATCGCAACACAAGTAGATGGATACCAGTAGCCTTAACTCTTTTAGTCCCCTAAATTTTTCTTTACAGGACAATGATATGGTTGTTAGTTCATTGGCAGACCACAATTTAGGCTTTGTTTACTTCCCGAAAAATTTTGCAAAATTTTTTAGATTCCCCGTCACATCGAATCTTTAAACGTATGTATGGAGTATTAAATATAGATGAAAATAAAAACTAATTACACAGTTTGGTCAAATTGACGAGACGAATCTTTTGAGCCTAGTTAGTCTATAATTGGACAATATTTGTCAAATACAAACGAAAATGCTACTATTCCTATTTTGCAAAAAAATTTGGAAGTAAACAAGGCCTTAATCGCACCAAAATATTTTAGGTAACTAATTTGGTTCATTGCCACGGTTGTGGCTCAACATTCTTTCTTAGCGCATTGTTTTAGCATTTCATAGGCACGCAATTGCTACTAAGGCGGCTGATTCTTTTGCTATAGGTAAACCGCAGTTGTCTAAGCTTAGTTGTTACCGTGTGTTTGGGCTCGAACCAAAAACATGCCTATTCAATTGTTGTCTCCTAACGAGCGTCGTCTTCCTTCCAAAGATGAAAACAATACTAGCATGTGAAGAGAATAAGAAGCCATATTAAAAGATTGAGTCCACCGTGACATCATCCAAATGCAGGCAGTGCATGCAGTGGAATGGCATATGAAACAGTAAAAGCCCGCTGCCTGCCCTAGTTCGGACCCATTCCAATCTTGGACTAATCATAGTCAGCGAGCGTCGACCAATGCCTGGTCCCGCGGACGGTGATGACCGGGCAAGGCTGGTGGTGACCGGCCCGGTGGCACGCACACCCTTCGCACGTCACCGCTCACAGCTCAGCGAGCGTGTGCACAGGACAACCTCTATTGGCTGCTCGCCTGGCTGGCTCCCCCCGGCCTGACAGCAAGCCCAGCTGCCGAGGACGAATCATGCCGTGCGAAGTGTCGATCGCTATGATTTCAGCCCGATACCGCACACTCCCTCGAGCCTACAATGCGTACTGCAAAGTGTAGGTGGTTGTCCAGAGAATTAAAGGTCATTTCGCGGTGGTTGTGTGTATATATATTTGGAAACCGAACCCGTGGTTTTGCCGATAGAACAACATGAGACGTGCTACAAAAGATAATAAGGCCTTGTTTAGTTCGTGAAATTTTTTGGTTTTGGCTACTGGAGTATTTTCGTTTGTATTTGATAATTATTTTTCAATTATGAACTAATTAGGTTCAAAAGATTCGTCTAGCAAATTATAAGTAAATTGTATAATTAGTTTTTTTTATCTATATTTAATGCTCTATGCATACGTCCAAAAGATTCGATATGATGAGAAATTTTGAATTTTTTTGAAAACTAAACAAGGTTTAAACTTAGAAACGATAAAAAACCATCGTAGCATTAGTTCAATAAACTCAAATTTATGACAATTATAGCCTAGGTGCCATGCATCACGATAATAAGACGTTTATGATGGCTTCATTAAAGATTTATTGGTCTAGTCTTTTGAAGATGCTCGTGTGTGTATACTAGGAGGATTCCCCGCGCGTTGCCGCGGGTATGAAGAAGAAATATAAATATATACCTCTTTTATTAGCATAATCATGAAAATTATATCCATAGTGGATGATGTGTCTAGCAGATGTGGATGTCATAATTCTTATGGAAGTGAACTTTAATGAAAATGATAGTAGATTGCTGAGGTGGACACCTTGCATGTCAAGAGAAATTGATAGTGGCAAATGATAGTGGACTGGTGAGGTGCACTCTTTGCATTTTAAGAGAAATAAATAGTGAGATTGATAGTGGACTGCTAAGGTGGACGCATTGCATGTTAAGAGAAATAGATAGTGAGATTTTGCTTTATAAGAGTTATAGATTCATAGAGATGAGTGTGTGAACATGTTTGTGGACATCTATGTCCATAGGTGTTTTGTAAAAGAAAAATGTCACCACAAAATTCCACACTACAAACCAAACAACGCAGCCCCTAAGCACACACCTAAGATCTTGTGCCTTGTGACCTCGCATGTTGCATGCCTAGTAGATCGTTGGTATGTGTTGCCACATGTTTTTGCTGGGTGCTGCTGGCCAGTGCCTCTTCTTACCATGTAGATGGTGGTTAATTTCTATTAAGAACCAATCAAGTTCAAGTAATCTCATTCTGTGGATTGCTTAGGTGGCAAAGACACAAGATTAGTGACATGGCTTAGCATCTAATCATCTGTCCATACGAAAGGATCTGGTAATACCGGGATATGTTTGTTCGGCAACTATGTTCCCAAATGGATGTCTCCAACTCCCATGGCGGAGTATTCACCATATATGTAAACTAGAATAATACCCCAAACGTTGCTACGGGAATAGCTGATAAAATTATAATACTTATATTTACTTATATGAAAGAATAAATATCATAATACATGTTAGTGGGTGATTTTTTTAGCATTATGATGTGGATAACTAAATATATGTTAGTAAATGGTCCCATGGCAATAAACTCAATAAACTCAAATTATATGTGGCCGTAGGTGCCATGCATCACGATAGTAAGAAGTCTATGATCGCTTCATTAAAGATTTATTGGTCTAGTCTTTTGAAGATGCTCAAGAAGGTAGGAAGTTTGTTCATTCATAGAGATGAGTGTGTGAACATGTTTGTGGACATCTATGTCTATAAGGTGTTTTGTAAAAGAAAAATGTCACCACAAAATTCCACACTACAAACCAAACAACACAGCCCCTAAGCACACACCTAAGATCTTGTTGCCTTATGACCTCGCATGTTGCATGCCTAGTAGATCGTTGGTATGTGTTGCCACATGTTTTTGCTGGGTGCTGCTGGCCAGTGCCTCTTCTTACCAGGTAGATGGTGGTTAATTTCTATTAAGAACCAATCAAGTTTAAGTAATCTCATTCTGTGGATTGCTTTGGTGGTAAAGACACAAGATTAGTGACATGGCCTAACATCTAATCATCTATCCATACGAACGGATCTAGTAATACCAGGATATGTCTGTTCAGCAACTATGTTCCCAAATGGATGTCTCCTACTCCCATGGTAGAGTATTCACCATATATGTAAACTAGAATAATACCCCAAATGTTGCTACGAGAATAGCAGATAAAACTATAATACTTATATCTACTTATATAAACAAATAAATATCATCATACATGTTAGTGGATGATTTTTTTAGCATTATGATGTGGATAACTAAATATATGTTAGTAAATGCTATGGCTTGCTAATGTGAATAGCTTGGCATGTGTTAGTTGGATATGCAAGCGGATGTTGATGTGAATACTTATATATATATATATATATATATATATATATATATATATATATAAGTCAATGGAAAAGTACATAGTTCAATTTGAGTTCCTACAAAATCATCGACTCAAAATGCAGTGGACTAAAATAACCATAGGAAGTTCCAACGAGGATCAAAACTTCTGATGCTTGACAGAGCAATTCGAAAAGAAACTATGCCTTAAGTGTTCTGCTCAAACGAAACTTAGATATATGAGTTTGGTGATGTCCAATATCAAGTCTAAGAAGGTCTTGCACTCACAAACACGCATAACCAAATAAGTAGATCAGGACAAACACAAATATTGAAAAGTAAGGCATAAAGGAGACAAGTGATGTGTTCGCTGAACTTCAAACCCTACATCTTCGTTGGGGGAAGCCATGAGTGACCACTTTAGGGTGCACTCTAGATGGGTTTGTTTTAACCATTATCATTGATCCACAATATTAATCTCTTCCATTGCCAAGATGAGATCGAGGCCTTCATAAACTTGCTGCAACACTCCACAACCTTGGATGCTCACTCTTGACTCTTATCTAGCCATCTAGGAGATTAGATCTCCAAGAGTAATAAATGCTTCATGAACTATTGATGGAGCTTAACAAGTGCTCTAGGATTTGAATTGCTCTCTTGTGTTCACTAACTCGCAATCTCTCGATCCAACTCAAATGGTTTTCACAAATAACACAAACCTCACAAAAGAGGGGTTTTGGAGAGCTCGCAAGGCTTTTGGTTCAATTAGGGGAGTGGGAGAAGAGCAACAACCCTTCCAAATTAAGTGAGGGGGCGATAGTATAAATACCCACACTCTCTTATGTCTTTCAAACATTACAAAAAACATTAGGACTTATGTTTTTTTCATTGGAACAATACTGCCGCTAGAAACTACTACTATACAATTTTTTCATTGGAACTTCTGACACCTCAAAAAAATAGCACAAGTCACTTTATGAAAAACACCTTTTAGCTTTGAACTCTGATTTTGATGTTCTTGAATATTTCGAAAAGCTTATTTACAGGCTACCATCCCAACAATGAACAAGCAAACAAATGCAAGTGTTGTGCTATGTGCTTCTCTCATATATACTAGCACTTATGGTTCAATTAGTTTGAGCCCTTGAGACATCAAACTATTCATGTTGCAACCCTCTTTCTAGTATGACATACTTATACTCAGGATAAGAATGATATTATATTCACAACTTGAGTCATATCTTCAAAATATGAGGGTGGCAACAATCTTTATCTTCTTGCGCAACACAATCTTGAACATGCGATTCGAACCAATTCCAAATATGTGAGTTCAACTCATGGCTCCATGTCACTTCTTCTATAAGATCTAGTAATGATCTGTTCTTCCTCACAATGTGACTTGACATGGCATGATTAGTGTGAATACCTAATGCAAGTACTCTCTTCTTCATCGCAACTGTGGTCCATCTGCACCCAAGCCATCGCTTGATCTTCACCCTTGCTTGGTTCTTAGAAGCCCTCTCCCCTTGCTATTTTCACCCTCTCAAGCTATCCTAGGATACATGGTGATTTGAACCAACAATAAGCATATATTGAAATCCTTTTCATAAAATCCATTTTCATCTTAATTGATTTCCCAAGCAAGCTCTCCAAGTGAGACCATTCCATATGCATAACCTTATGCCTATTTTGTCACTCACAAATATGCTTGATTTCACATGATGATATCCCATAACATATAAGCCATTTCATCAGTTTCATTTACATTATTGCCTTCTACTTGAACTAGATTACTTTCACAACAATACATCATTTTGGCTTTCATTTCAAAACGATATGAAATACCATCAAGTTTGCTTTCTTATTTAACCTCTGATACACCTCAAATCATACGACAAATCATATCTCTAAGTGCATGCAACCTAATTAAATTTTTGTTCAACACTTGACAAACTTATTAGACCTTTAACCATGTTTTCACGTAGTCCACCAAAGGGCTAGATGCACTTACAGAGAGCCTACCTTTTCTGGCATCAACTTCGTAAAGGGCCCTCAAATTTACTCCAAAAGAGATTAACATATATATGAACCCACTCGTCGTTAGGTGCAGCATATGTTCTTTGTTTTCTCTCTTTTTTTCTTCTCTTTGTCCTTACCGACACATCCTACCACATGAGTTTGCATCACTACCAACTCATCTCCTAGGAACACTCATGTGTGCACTCTTGCATGAGCTCAGTGGCTAGTGGTTAGGCGGCCAACAGTCAAGCAAAATGGAAACTAGTGTCCATGCTCAGAATGGAGTGACTAGGGATTGAGCGCAGGATGGGTGGTCTAAGCTCATGGTTGGGGCGACATGGGGTTGAGATCTAGGTGGGTGTAAAGTGGTAGGAGCTTGGGCTCAGCGACGGTGGAGGATCGGTATAATTGGAGAAGGGGGCAGAGCTAGGCTTCCAATGATAGGGCAAAGGGTGCAAGGAGTGTTGTGGAGCTAATTTTGGCTAGCGGGGAGGGCAGATCTGGCTTTGGGGAGAGCACTTAGAAATGAGTGCTAGAGGGAGAATTTGATGGCCTCCTACTTTTGAGGGCTTGATTAGGGGACACGATGGAGGTTGATTATTTTTGCAACATATCCCTAAAAAATAAGATATGGCTGTGGAAAACTGATAGGAAATAGCAAATACTGATAGAAAAAATAGAAAACTTTTTTTGATAGAACACCGGGGGGTGAGCGCCCCATCTGAATAATTCCATTGATCCCGGTAAACCGGTGATGGAGGGTGCTAAGCACCAAAACGGCACTTGTTGGTTCGATGTCGACAAAAAATTTCTAACCCTAAGGCCTTACTGAAGTTGCTCTTGAGATTATAAATATCAGTGTGCCATATTGCTATCTATCTAGGCAAACGGGTCTTCTGTGATTTCTAGGATTGAATTTTGAGGGTGCGAATAGAGGCCTTGACGGAGCTTGATTTTTGCTACATGGTCCTCAAAAGTAAAATAGGTTCGAAGTAGAAGTTTTGTTGAAATTGTTCTTGCAATTACAAATACTGTATGCCATCTTGCTTGCTATCTGGGCAAACGGATCTTGTGTGGATTTCTAGGATTTTATTTTTCATAGATGAATGCTTAGTCAATAAATGTATTTTCCTGATTTGTGTACTAGTATATGACTTGACTTCATTTACATTCATGTTTGCCCTTTGTGGGCGTAGTATAGCCGTAGTGGATGGAATAATAATTATTGTAGCATATTGTCTCCTTATTGTAGTCTGCATTTCTGGTTTCTGCCATGTCCTTCGCATTTCAAATAATCATTGCCTTTACGTTTCGACGTTCTTTTTGGTTTTCAGAGAAACAGTCATCTATTTTGGGCCTTGTTTAGTTCCAAAATATTTTGCAAAATCGATATTGTAGCTCTTTCGTTTGTATTTGACAAATATTGTCCAATCATGAACTAACTAGGCTTAAAAGATTCGTCTCGTCAATTTCGACCAAACTGTGCAATTAGTTTTTATTTTTGTCTATATTTAATACTTCATGCATGTGTCTAAAGATTCGATGTGACGGAGAATCTGAAAAACTTTGCAAAATTTTTTGGGAACTAAACAAGGCCTTGGTACACACACCACTTCTGAATTCATTTATCGACAGCCTTATGTTATGTACACACACCACCTCAAGTTCTTGTACTGCTACAATAACGTTTTCCCTCCTTCCGCTTTGGGTCAACACAGGTTCTCGCCAAGCTCCGGCCGGGTTCTCCCCAACCATGCATGGTCCCTGCATGAACTACTGACTTCTGGTTCTCTCTCTGGGGCTGTCTTTTTTTGTTCATCTCCAGAACCACCAAAGTGTAGCATGTTGAACCGAAAAGATCCCCAAACAGTATTGTCCGGAAAGAGAAGTGGTACTGGTACTGCTTCCAGTCCAGCCAGTTCCACCTGCAGCTTCAGTCCAAAGCTCCAGCCGTGTCTCTCTCTGTCGTTGCAAGAAACATGTCATGCTAGTGCCAGCAATGGCGCCCAACTACCACCATCAGTCCATCACCACAGTTCTTCCGCTAGACGCGCTTTCATCCCAGCAGCTACAGCAGAAGGTACATGCTCAGATCACACACTGACACCACAACCACAAGGGGAAAAACAAGGTTGACGATCGAGGACCTGATCATCATGTATAATGCGGGAATGATTTCACTTTTTTTTTTGCCGTTCTTAATTATATATATGAACGAAACTATTATATATTGAGATTGCATTTTGTTTTCTCTATGCATGCCTAAAGTACATGGATTGTTTAATTGAAGGCAAGCAGCAAGCTCATCGTGGTCCCTCTCCAGGGAAGCATTATAACACTTTGATAGGGTTTGCAGTTTGCACCCACAGCATTCAATAGAAATATTAGGTGTCTGAATTGCAGACAGACAGACAGACGGATGCATATGCATACTGAAGAGACGACAGACAGAGTATCTTACCGCCTAGAACAAGTTGACTTATACAATCCAAAACGAAATAAACCCATCTGACGAATCCGATCGATGAGAAACAACTAAAACAAGCTCATTTGGACGCGGTCGACATCGTGGACGTACTGGGGAGCACGTACTAATCATCATCAAGTTCATTTGGACGGATGATGATGCCAAGACAGTACGCCTGTTCCGGTTCCGGGCTTCCGCCGGCCAGGGCACACGACGAGAGACAGCGATCATTAGACGAGGGTTGTTGCGCGATATGATGATATCGCGAGCTCGAAGTAACTCCCTGCTTCTCTCTCGCTCGCGCGCGCAAATAAATGTGCATTTGATCCCAGTAAATGGCCGGAGGAGAGAGGCCTAGGCATTTATGTCCTCGCTCGTCCATGGATCGGACTACTAGCTAGCTGTTAATTCAAAGCAGATTCCCTGCTGCAGTGTGGGTTTCAGTGACGATCGAAACGGGAGGCGAGGAAAGACATGTGCGTGGGTTTTCGATCCCGCTGTTCCTTTGCGAGTGGCCAAGCGGCGGGAGTGAGAATTAATGATGGGGTTAATGGCGGTACTAACAGCACGGCCCTGCAAATCATTGTGGAGCCAATGCGACGCCATGTGTGATTATTGTTAGTAGAGAAGAGATGTTATGTTACTTAATTTTGAACCCATGCTGCCATGCATATTGGGATTTTTCTGGTTTCAGTTCCATCATCTTCCGCAGTAGTAGTAGAGTAGCACGGCCATGCGTGTTTGTGCGAATCAGCGATCGAGAGGGGATCATCGCCGGATGACTCTCGGCGTTAATGCGTGGCCGGCCGGGCATCTCTTGACTAGATATATAGCGGCCGGTACGGCGGCGAGAGCAAGCCATCGGTGTACTGCTCACTAACGCAGACATGCCGTAGAGCATAAGGAAATTATTAAAATCCAGTCGATCGAGAGCAAGCACAATAAATTAAAGGAGAAAGAAACGTAGTAGGCGTATATGATTTGGTTCAATGATATGCAGGCATGCATGCATGCAGCCGTCCCGCCGTGCATGAATGCAAATATGTGCGTGTCTTTGGAGATCCGATAATGATTGCGATACTGCTCTTTTTACCATCAATACGTTGATAGTACTCCATCAGTGTCCATATATGGCGTATTCTATGATTTTTTCTATTATCAATCTAGCTGTATGGATTTTTATAAATACTACTTATATACTCCGTCCTTTCATAAATACTAGTAACTGTTGTTTTTTCTTCTCAACAAACATCTTTGACTAAAGATATATAGAAATAATATTAATATTTATCGCTAAAAATTAATATCATTACATAGATTGTTGAATGTATTTTTGTAATAAATTTATTTGGAGATACTCCCTCCATACCTGAATTAGTTGACGTTTAGGACATGATTGTGCTTACCAAGGAGTGATTAATTAGAGTGTATTTTTCCTACTTTGCCATTATTAAATAACACCGCATGTGTCACTTTTACAACAATGTTGCATAACTTGACTGGTTAGTTCTCTGTGGTCTACTCCCTCCGTCCCTGAAAGCTGCAATTTCTAGAGTTGTCCTAAGTCAAACTTTTACAACTTTGACCAAATTTATAGAAAAAAATACTAAGATTTATAGTACCAAATTAATACCATTAAATTTATTATAGAATATATTTTCGTAAGATACTTATTTTATGTCATAGATGTTGATACTTTTTTCTATAAAGTTGGTCAAAGTTAGAAAAGTTTGACTGACACGAATTCTAGGAGGGAGTAAGACTGGAGGTCGACGGTTCGACTCCCTGCAAGCACGCTTTTTTTATGGTTGTGAAGTCAGAAGGTGACGGACAGGGGCATGCGCGTCTAAACTGTGCACAGCGTCATCTTTTGCGAGAACGGGCTAAGAGGCCAAAACGACAAGTAATTAAGGTATGGAGGGAGTACGCACTTATTATTACAAATCTGATTAAACTTACGGTAGAGAAACAAAAAAATGATAGTTTTTTAGAGACTGCGAGAGTATCGTAATAACTAGGCTACTGCTAGTCAATACAAAGGTTGAATTCTAAATCCTTTGTAAGTGATATTTCTGTTGGGGTTGGGGGGGGGGGGGGGGAGGGCTGATTTGAGTTTAGTTGTTTTCTGCCGTCCTTCGATTTTTTTTTCCCAAAAACATGCACTGCCCGCGGCCGTTCTTTCTTTATAATTAGTATCAACTAAGACATGTATATACTGTTAATTATTGAGTAGCAGTGGCGGTCTGCTCTACAGCTAGCATATTGCTTTGCTCCATATGTCCTGCGGCAGTGACGTGCACTTTCATTCGTTGATTCAAATGTTGTTATCGTCATGGGCCTTAGTTGGGCAGTATTGATGATCCTCTTATTTTTTGGCGTGCAATGGTTGGGTGCTGATGATGAGGATCAAGTGCTGGCGGACTAATGACCAGCAGCAGTGACACTGACCTTGCTATTAAAGGCATAGCCTCAGCATCAATGAAGCTAGATGCAATATTGAAGGCAGGGCTGGGCAACACATTTATAGCAAAATTGACGATTGGTTTTTGTCTTTTACATCCTGCTAGTTTGATTCTAGAATTTATAAGCAGTACCTGTGTGTTGATGGATCACGGTTTGTTGTTGTTGTTGTTAGAGTGGGAGGAGAGATCTCTTGTACTCCTAGCTAATTACTTGCTTGTTGGCGAAGCTGTAACGTGTGCAAATGTTGTCTTCAGCTTGAATTCTCGATTGGCTTGTAACTCTTGCTGTCCGGTAACAAACTCTGGAGTAAACGAAAGGACAAGAAAAAGTTATGTCTAAAAAGATTATAACACAACTTACGCTACCAAATTAAGAGATTGAAGACACATTTTCAAATAAGGTTAGTAATTGATTTTATTTTGAAAACTGTGGAGATAAAAAATTAGATATAGCATGTTGGAGCAAAGGTGTAGGATGGATACGTAAAAGAGAGAAAAAAAAAAGAAAAAGAGAAATACAAATTGAAAAAAGAAAAAAAAAAGAGAGGAAAAACTTTGATGGTCACGTAGGTATGCGACTAGTAGCAAGTGCATGGAAATGTCTATTATACCTTTCGAAACCATCGTCGTACTCTGATTTTTCTCATTAAACTAAAAACCATATTTTTTTTCCATTGAACTCTTGAAACCGTTCAAATTACCTCCATAATCGTTTGGAGTGGTTTTTGAAGATGGTTTTGTCTTTTTTTAGTTTTAAAAAAACTGATAAATACTTAAAAGGTTTTAAAACCATAGAAAATGTCTCTACACATTTAAAATCCTAAAAAAAATCTAGAGACAGATTGGAATATGCCAAATAAAAGCATTTAAATATCTTTATAATATATTTTTAAGCTTCTAGAGATATTTTTATGAGCTCTAAATATTTTATTTAGATTTGTCATTTCTCAATCTATCTTCAGAGTTTTTTATTGTCTTTTAAAGTTTAGAGACATTTTTAGTGGTTTAAAAACCTTATCAACTATTTATTATTTTTTTAACTAAAAAGAATAAACCATCTTCAAAGTCGTGACAAACCGGGGCAGAGAGATAACTTTAGTGATTTTGAAAGTGCAAGAAATAAAACGTCTGATTTTAAAATTTGATGAGAAGAGGTAGAACAAACTTTTTTCTTTTAAGGAATGACCATTTTTTTTTGAACAAATTAAGGAATCGCCAGTTAAGTCGTTTTACCTGTAAATGGAATGAAATCATGGCCCGGCCCATGGTCATGTAAAACTGGGCCCTTTTCTCAATGGGCTGTCTTAGAAGGAGTAAGCATAACCTGGCCTTTTTATGTCAGATGTCCTAAGATCCTGACAAATATATTTCTGCGAAATGGAAAATTTGTGGCCTAGCCAATATCTTACGCAGATTCACAAGTAATTGTATTCTTGCCTCAACATTTAACACAGCATCGCTGATAATATAAATACAGGAGCTAGTAAACAAACTGCCCTTCCGCTCCAGCTCCAAGAGCACACAACATGCAAGTCGCAGGAGCCATCAAACCTCACGCGTGTGACGGGCCCGGCAGTTTCGGCCTCGAGCCTCGTCATGTACTCATGCCCAGAACGAAGTGCAGCACTCCGGTCCGGCCAACACCACACCACCTCACCTCGTCGACCACCGCGACGACCTCCTCCTCGCATGGTTGGAGTTCGAGTACAGGTCCGCCCAAAATTCCATCGGCCAGATCTCGATCTCTCGCGTGATGGCGGCGGCCTGCAGACACTGCCCGTCTTGGGCAGACTTGTGGCCGGAGGTTCCGGGCCTTGTCCTGGCGCGGCTACCCTCCCTAGCAGATCGCGTCCGACTGGCAGCGGTCTGCCGCCCATGGCGCCACAGTGCACGGCTAGAGCCCGTGCCGCCTAGCTCCGTTCCCGTGGCTCATCCTTAACGACGGCACCTTCCTCAACATCCGGGACGGTAAAATTCACCGCTCGACAATTCTCAGTGCCTTGGCTTCATGGGCAACTGGCTCTTTCTCAAGCAGCGCACCGGCGACGGGGGCTCGCTGCTGTCACTGATGAACCCTTTCTCCAAGGATGTCATGCAGCTACCTGATGTAGACACCGTCTTGGGCCTCTGCATTCCGTGTGCCGGACTATGAGAAAATATGTGATGTTGCACTCGTTGATGGGAAGCTATATGCTCTCTCAGCCAGGAAGCTCTTCGTGCTTGAGGTGGAGTCAAGCGGCATGTGCAAGCCAAAAATCTCATCCATGAAATGCATCGCAAACGACGTCATTTGCCAAACCATTGCTAGCTTGAAACATACTGTGTGTATTTCAGGTATCCTGTAGAATCCAGTGGTGGTAAGTTATTATATGTAACGCGACTAGTTGGATCCTTGTCCGTGTTGCTAGATCAGAAGAACCACCGCACCTTTTCATTTGAAGTATTTGACGTCAATTTTCCCACCTCTTCTTCTGTTCAATGGAGGCGGTTCAACTCTCTAGAAAGTGAAGCGCACTCTTTGTTGGCCCATATTCTAAGGCTTTCCAAGCTTCTGAGTGTGGACCTCAGGCAGATTGCATATCTTTATGTGTGACTATGGTTGGGGAGATTGTCCTCCAGATCCTTTGCGTGTGACAGTGGTGTGTTCAACATGAGAAACGGGACGATCACACCTTTGTTGCTAGAGACTATGATAATACAGATGTCAAAAGGTATTGTGAAAGGACGATGTTCGACAGATAAGTTTTATTCAGCCCGTCCATCATGGTTTTTCCCTAAGCACCGCTGTCAAGAGATTGAGTCAGCAAACCTTAAGATTAGCAAAAAAAAATCCCTACATTAAAAGTTGTTAGTATTGAGGTCTTAGGTAGTTTTTTTTTGTTGCATATCATTGTATCTTAGATTGTTTCGACCCGAAAAGGAATAATAGAGGGACACGCATCATCCAGCTTGGATAGTACTGTACCTTAATCATATGCGCCTCACTATCATGGACAAACTGCCTAGTGTTCTTGAGATTATAATAAAAAAATCATTAAAATTGTTTATTTCCGTATAGTAGCACCATGACACGACATTTTATTTTTGAAACACTCTCTTAACTTGTTTTTGCAGGAATTTGGTGAGCGCCCATATGTTGCTACAGGATCACGTATCGTCCATTGCATCACAAATCAGTATAAAAAACTCAATTCAACTTGTTACACCACATGCATATATATGATACGCATATATATTCATTTAAACAAAGATAAGATATTGACACACACGTTGCTACTGTATATAAATTTTGTATTAAACAAAAGAATTAAAAAGACTTATTCGGCGGCTTTCCACAACAAACAAATTAAATCAAACTGAAGTAACTCTTGCGCATGACAAATTAAAGTGGAAATATTATATCCATTATAATATGTTTACCAAGTCTTCCTAATTACACCATTTCATACAAAAATTATGTCCATAACAACGTAGGCAATATCTTTGGTAGAGAACACTCTAATTGTATACTCTAGTTCCTTTAAAAAATATATATATAGACCTAGTTTGCAGTTATTTATAGTCTTTACTTTGTTCAAAAATCACGCCGTGATGAGCAGAGAGAAATTCCAAACTACTACTCCTGACTCTTCTCTAGTCTCATGTACTTCACTTACCCCACCGCCAACTGCAGTCATCATTCCATAAACAAAGCATCTAGATCTGATATATGGTTATTGCCTTTAAACTTTGCAATTCAACAACATCAACTGCTATCTTGTATTCTTGTCAGGTCGGGTGGTTTTGTACTCTTTAACATCTACCCATGCAACAGTTCCAAAGCCCCTGATCATTGTGATTAGGAAGAATAGTTTGTCACAACTCCAAATTTACACAAGGCTAATGACAAGCAAAGAAAATTGAAAAGGAAAGTGCATGTTTTCAAGATGTTTATATTAGACAGAAGCGGTAAAAGTAAACTAATAACAAAGGTGAGAACAGAAACAGGGTGAGAGTTATTATTATTTGTGATTGCTTTTTTGTGATCGCAGCCCCCTATTGAGATGGGCTCTTTTGGAGTCTCTCACAACCTCAAGGACTCTTTAGAAAAGAGACCAAAACAACTCAAAAGGGGGGCTGCCGAGCCTCCCTCACCTAGAGTGTGTGCTCTATTATGTTCTTGATGAGAAAAACAGAGAAGTAGAGAGAGCTATGGTTATGAAGATTGAGAGAGAGAGAGAGAGAGAGGTCTTTGACCCCACCAAATCCACCACTAAAAGAGATATTTGTGGGGGATTTGCAACGTCCACTCATTTGTTGGCTCCCCATCTCGTGCATTGCTTCATCATCTCATAGTGCAACAGTCTCGTTGTCACCCATGGGTTTTTCCCGCAAGGGGTTTCCACATAAATCTCAGTTTTCCTTCTTGATTTTGTATTTTCTCTTGCCATTTGTGTTAATTATAAGTCACCATCTTGCTTTTCTATTGGTTCATGTGTGAACTGGTTGCCTGTATGGATGAGTTGGCATGAAAGGGGTTTGTGTGTTATTTGATATGTTGGGTTGAAGATGATGGGGCTGATGTATTAGTGAGCTAATTGATGAAAGTATATTGTTGTTGGAAGGTTTGGACACCTCGTGGTTTGACAGATTTATTTTAAGGGGTTGTCTTAGCTACGCACACAAGGTGTTCGATGATATGCTTGTGAGAAATTAGTTTGTGAAATTTGATTATTTCATTGTCCCTCACTTATCACATTATTTTTACAATGGCATAGGTTTAGGATCACAAAAAATCGGACCCTTTAAAAAAAGTAGGAAGAAAACCGAAAACGAAAAGTAACCCTTGTTGGGCTAAATTATAGGGCCTTGAACATCTTTTTTTTTGTGAACCGTGTGGAAGGTTAGCCGGGGGACTGGGGACCCATCATCACTCTGGGCCGAATGTTTGGGCTCAGCAAACAGAAGCGGTAGCTGCGGGTCCTAGGCATCTGCCCTTTTTTTCTGTTCTGAATCGGACAAGAGAGCAAGCAAGCAGTCATTTTCTTTCCTGTACAAAAAACGAATCAAGTCATTTCAGTCTGTTTGCTGAGACACTTACATTGAATTGGGTGAAGCACACATATTTAATTTGACCATCTTTTATTCTTGTCAATCAATCAGTTTACCGTACGTACTGACTGAATATAACACCTGATGACAGCTTAAATACCAACTAGATCGTGACGGAACACAGGAACATGCTGCGTCCATCCATCAACGACGAATGAACACTTTAATTTAGCCGAGACCAGAACACACACAGGACGCGTACAATAAGGACGACGACGACCACGATCCGCCTACACGCAGTAGTAATCCAAATCTACCATGCAAATCCAGTGATACGAAGATACAATAATAATGAAGCAATAAATAACCCATAAAAAAACGAAACAATAATAAGTTGACTTGTACACAGGAGAGGCATGCGCATATATATCGCAGCAGGCACAGCAACCCCGCCGTCTCATGTGCTAGCTCTCCGGTTCTGATATATCCATAATTAAGTTGAGACACGCGTTGACTCCCTCCGTCGTCGTCGTCGTTGTGGCCGTGTACTTGCTTGACGAGGACCCGGAGAATTCTTTTCTTTCCGTAGCTAGAGGATGGAATTCACCCGGCCTGAGAAATTAAGAAATGGTCGCGCGTCAAGATATGAATTAGCTAGGAAGAACGCGTGTGGACCTAGAGAAAACTGAAAACCTGGGGAAAACCGACCGACGACCGAGCAGCGCACGTACGCACGCACGTACAGAAATTTAACATCACTGACCTAGTACTGCTGGGTGTGCGTTCAGGGTTGCGCGTGTGGCGGAGTAGCTAGTGTTGTTGGCGACGTCGGGCTCCGGCTCGACGTGGCCTCCGTTGGCCGGGACGCGGTTGCCGCGGCGTCCGCGAGGGGCGCGGTTCTTGCGGAACAGCTGCTGCAGCCTGCAGCGCGGCAGCCAGGAGAAGAGGCTCCCCAGCACCCTCTTGAATACCTGCCCGCGCTTCTGCACGAACGTCTTCGTCTTCTTCTTCGGTGCCGCCCGGGCGGCGGCGGGAGCCATCGATCGGCAGCTGTGCCTAGCTGGACGTGGGATGAAAACTGAGCGTTGCGCACGGGTGGAATTCGCTAGCAAGGTGCAGCAGGGGGCAGGATCGGAGGGGATCGATCGATCGTCTCCTCCGCCGGGGCTGAGGTGAGCTAGCCTAGTGCATGCAAGAAGCAGCAAGATGATCAAGGGGCACCTGCTGTGCGCACGACGACGGACGTGTAGCCGGCCGGCCGGCGGCGGCCGTGTGGGTGTGGGTATTAGCGGCAGGAGGTCTCTGCCGGCGGCGCAGAGAAGTGTGGAGGCGCAGGGGAGCTAGCTGGCTGGCCGGCCGGCTACTACTTTTGCTTTGGTGTGCCCTACTGTGCCGTCTATGCTTTGCAGAGGGCGAGGATCGCGGATCGCGAGGAGGAGAAGCTGTGCTGTCTGGCCTGTGCTTTTTATAGCCCACCGACGCGGCTGGACGGACCATACCAATACCACGGTGTGGTTAACCCAACTGGCCCAGCCGATCGATCGCGCGACTGTTGTGGTTGGGTAGCATGCAGAGCCAGGCGCATGGCATGCAGAGTGATGTACAGTCAGTAATCATTGGTTCATGCATGCATCCATGTAGTGTAACGGGTGCGATGATAGAATAGAAGCTAGGCTATCTTTGCTTGTTTACGGACGGTTGATCTACCTCGTTAGCACGTACGCACGTCGCGTTCAGCAGCTAGCTAGCTAGCTCTTGCGGTTGTCAGCTTGTTCTTCTTCTAGCTACTAGCTGCAAATCCAGCTACTAGTGATAATATGTGTTATCAAGGACCAAGACCAATCGCATACACGCATGCATGCTCTTCGATCCATGCATATCGGCTATACTGCATGCCTACAGCCTACTGTCGATATGATACCGAACGCCAATCTCTCTTGGGATCGGAGCCACTAAATTGAAGGCATACTACAATTGTACAGTACCGCATACCCGCTTTTGCATTGGACAAGAAAGACTACAACAAGCTAGAGCATCAATCGAAAATGGACAATACTCCGATCAGCAGTAGATCCCGTAGCAGCTGGACACGGATCGAACAAGGGCGGACCGAGGGAGGGGTTATTCGGTTTTCACCCATGCATCGACGATCCAAAGACGAATGAAAACGCGTCGTCGTCCGATCGATGGTTCTTTCTCAGCTGGTTCCTCGGCTCTGTGTTCGTCGTTTCTTCCTGCGTGTTTCGCTTCCACCACGATAACGCGGTAATAATACGCGGACACATTATTATATATTTTTATATTATGGCCTTTGTATAAATGTACATATATAAAAAAAATAGTTAAAACCTAATAATGTATAGTGTCATAAAAAATATTTTAAAGGGCGATACATATATTTGTGGCAGGGGGCTTGTTATATTTGTTACTATATATATATATATATGCACGAAGTCGTCGTCGTCACCGGTCTCAACAACGCGTTGTTAACCGCGTTAATTCATTCAATCATGAGAGATATAAGATTCCAGTGTCGTGGTCGTCGGACTCGGACGCGGATCGAGCCCGTCTGCTGCTTGTATGGCGCGCGCGCGTGTACGTACGTGGGCGTGGCTGGCTGGCTGCTCTACTGCTATTACCGTGTGGAGCACGGGCTATAGGGTTTTTTTTTTTTTTTTTTGACAAACAAGGGTTATTAGCTCAAGACGAGACGCGCCGGCCTGCAAATTAAAGTTGCAATCCAGGAATAAGAACCAAAAAGCAAAGGATCGGAGCGACGACAGAGCATTAGGGCCTTGTTTAGTTCCTAAAGAATTTTGCAAAATTCTCAGATTAACTATCACATCGAATCTTTAGACGTATGCATATAGTATTAAATATAAATAAAAATAAAAACTAATTGCACAGTTTGGTCGGAACTGACGAGACGAATCTTTTGAGCATAGTTAGTCAATGATTAGATAATATTTGTCAAATACAAACGAAAATGCTACCGTGTCGACTTTGCAAAAAAATTTAGACTAAACAAGGCCCTAGATCCACCCGAATCAGCATGCACCTCGTTTTCTTCTAATCTCTCCTTTATGCACAGAGCGAGGCCTTTTAGTTTCCTTGCCTAAAAAGTTTTTGGATTATTGTAACATTTTTATTTTTTTGTCAATTAATTTCTAATCATGGACTAATTAGGTTCAAAAAAATTGTCTTCCAAGTTATAGACCAATTATGTATTTAGTTATTTATTATATATATATATATTTAATGATCCATGCATGTATCGTAAGATTTGATGTGATAAGAATCTTAAAAGTTTTTTTTTGGTGGAACTAAACAAAGCCAGATTTGAAGGATATATATAACGTCCTCGCTCGTATAGCCCCATTTGGTTTGCTCTGTTAAAGTTTACCGCCCATCACATCGAATGTTTGAATACATATATAGAGTACTAAATATAAACTATTTATGAAACTAAAAACACAGCTGCAAAGTAATTTGAGAGAGACGAATCTTTTAAACCTAATTAATCCACAAAACTGTTACAGTAGCAATTAAACTTTTAACACCTCAAACCAACACACCCCGTCACCTGCAGTAGTCACTGTCCGTACGTCGCTCCGTCCATCCGTTCTTAGGAATAGGACCCGTCGTCATTCGCCAATGCTCGCACGTGTCCGCTTCGTCCTAGCTAGCGCTCCTCACACGCTGGAGTCGACGTACGAAGCTGCTGCGCACGCCCACGTCGATCACGAACAAGACTTGACTGTCCTCGCTCGCTTTTGTTTAGTGGCGAAACAAGCACGCGTATATATGTGATTAAACGATGAGAAAACAGGGATCCGACCACGGTTTTATTTGAAACCAGGTGTGGTTTAATTCGCCGGCCGTAGAGCAGACAGACGCGTGGTATATCTTACTTGTGAAAGCATGGCCAATAATACAGTTAGCTGCCATAGCTAATTTATCAACCTACTCGTATAATAATTAATTAACATATAGCCTATTTGTCTGTTTCTTAGAATTATTTGGTTTTCATGTATAAGTTAGTTGTCACAGTCTGCTTTCATTCTCTCCCCTTCTCTCACTCCTTTACATCAATATACGACCCACTTTGCAGTCTCTTGTTGTACTTCCAGCTAGGGATGAAAACGGTACGGATATTTTCCAACCGTATTCGAAACCGAATTCGTTTAGAGGGGTTTAGATCGGTCCGTATTCTTCGAGTCCGAATATTCAATATCCAATTCCGTATTCGTATTCGAATACTTAAATCGTATATTTATGATGTCGACATCTAATCCTATATATCGTATCCGACATTGTTGATATTATCCATATTCGAATCCGAATTCGACCAGAAATATGAAAACAAATATAATACCAATAATATCCGTTCGTATCCGATCAATTTTCATCCCTAGTCTAGCTATACAGACTACCTGACCCTCTACCTGCTAGTAGCTATAGAAACTTACTCCGTATACTACAAGTAGTATTAATTAATAGTATATACAGGAGTACGCGTAGGCCTTGTTTAGATACACCCAAAAACCCAAAACTTTACAAGATTTTCCGTCACATCAAATCTTGTGGCATATGCATGAAGTATTAAATATAGATAAAAAGAATAACTAATTGCACAGTTTACTTGTAAATCACAAGACGAATCTTTTAAGCCTAGTTACTCTATAATTGGACAATATTTGTCAAATAAAAACGAAAATGCTACCGTGTCAAAATCCAAAAACTTTTTGCATATAAACAAGGCCGTAGTATTCTAAGCATTCTTTTTTTCCACGCATCACGCACGTCAGTTTTTACCAGATTCTCGATTTTTTTTTCTTTAACGGGCACACGATCGAGGATGTGTCTATTTCATTCGTCATATACTCTCGGAATTCAGGACAGTAGGAAAGTGCGGGTCAAGTACCAACACTTGCTTATAGCCGTGCACTTCCCCACTTGCCAACTTACATCGATACTCCGTACTACGTTGTATAGTAGTACAACTTTTATTTATTACGGAAAAAAGAGAAAGAAAACTGAAGAAAGAAAACGCTAGTGAGAAAGTGCATGCCAACTGAAGTCCATCTCACAGTAGACGTCATGCGTGACCATTGCCCGCCCACATGTACATACATGGCAGCATGCACATAGCTCTCTCACTCAACTTGTCGAGGTAAAGGCGAAATCCGGACAGGGACAATCATTTTGGCTTTGCACAGGATTTATGACCAGATTAATTAGTTGCGAGTGAATTGCAAAAATGAATCTTGACTAATGGATTTCTTTTTAACATCATCATCTTGACCTGTGTTAAATTCTCAACAGTACTACTACATCATCTTGACTAATGATTTTTTAATATTATTTTACGAGGCTGTTTGGATTTATTGTGAAAAAAAATATTGTTTTATAGTAAATTGATTTGGCTGTGGACCGGCCTAAGCATTTGCTGAGTTTGGGCTGGACAGAAGAGCCGGCTCAGTTGTTGGGCCCTGGCCGGCCCCTGACCAAACCGGGTAGCTGCCAAATTTTCGTGCGTGCCCCCATTCTCGTCAGTCGTCGTGCGACTACTGGTACTCCACTATCACTGGGCACTAGCGACTAGCGAGTCAAGAAGATGACCTCTGCAATTTCGGAAAAGGAAAACAAAAATACTCTGCGCGTCCTTTTTCAGTAGCTACCGTGATGTGTGCCGTGCGCGTCTCAATGGATATACTCCGGTGTTGACTAGTTGCGCGAAATTTTTTTGAGTTTGGGCTACTGCAGTATTTTTATTTATATTTAATAATTATTATTGAATTATAAATTAACTGAGTTTAAAAGATTCATCTGGTAAATTCAGACAAGCTATGTAATTAGGTTTTTTAATCTATATTTAATGCTTTATACATATGTCCAAAGATTTAATGTGATGGAGAATCTTGAAAATTTTTAACAACTAAACAAAGCCTCTAGAGCTTTAATTCCTAGAATATGTGTCAGTTTGACTAACTTTATAAAAAAACATCAATATCTATTACATAAAATAATTATCTTATATAATTATATTTTATAATAGATCTAATGGTATTAATTTGATACTATAAATTTTAGTGTTTTTTTTGAAAAAATGGTCAAATTTTAAAAAAATTAACTTAAGATAAATATAGGAATTGAAGATAGAGGGACTATATACGATGCATGTGCACATTTGAACAGTGGAATGATAATGGGCTCGCAAGTTCCATGCATTCCGTTCCGATCCCGTCCATGGTAGCCGGCACACCGATGTGATGTGTCTCCCGCTCCCAGTCTCCCTTGGCGATTCTTGCCTGACAACCGCGTCGTCTTGTATTAGTTCCCGTGCGGACAAGGAAACAGAGACAAAGACATAAAACATTAAATATAAATAAAAAATATATATAATTTATCTGTAACTTTAAAAAAGAATTTTTTAAAATCTAATTAATGTATAGTTGGATAATAATTAATAAATATGATAAAAAAATATAAACGAAAAATATAAAAACATTTTTTATTCAAATGGAGGTACTCTAAAAATCTGCCTCAGCATTTTGTTTAGATGGAAGAAAGTAGGGCTGAAAACAAAATTGATAATTCTCAATTATTGGAAATGATGGATTTGACCTCCTATAACCGACTGTTTGCAGCCCTAGAGAAGAAAGAGTGTGTTCGGGCGTGGTCCTAGACCCTTGTTAATTTCAGGCACGGCGGAGTCGTTTGACCCCGCCGTGAACCATAAGTTGTAGGGCAGCATGCATGCGCGCGGTTGGTGGCAACGATGATGTCCGCGTCGTTGAACTGGATCGGAGCGCACGAACGCGTGATGCCGATGTCGTCCCGGGATTCATCCGGTCCGAACGGCCGGACGGAACGCGTGCGCCGAACGGGAGCCCGCGCAAATTTCCCGCGCTAATCTTGCACGTTCCTGGCTTCTACGGCGCTGCTGCCGCTGCAGAGAGGCCCACGTGCGGCCCAGTGCACGAGCTAGTGCAGCAGGTAGGCACGTGTATATTTTATTAGGTGGTATGTTTTTTCTTTTCTTTTCTTTTCTTTTCTTTTTTCTTTTCTTTTCTTTTTTATTTTATTTTTATTTTATTTTTTCTTTTCTTTTCTTTTTCTTTTTTCTATTTCGTGCTTTATTTATATTTTATTTCTGTTTTATGTGATTTTTATGTTAGTTTCTTATTCTTCTTTTTTGTCTTTTCATTTTCTTTTCTATTTTTTTCCTTTTTGTGCTTCATTTTTTATTTATATTATTTTTTTGTTTTATGTGATTTATATTTATTTTTATTATTTTCATGTTTCTTTTATTTCTTTTTGTTTTGTTTTATTTTTTGTCCCTTTCTTCTTATTTTTTCATCATTTGTTAATTATGTGTTTTGTGTGTATTTTTTCTTTTTTGTTGTTTTACTCTAATTATTTGCTTTAATAACTTTTTTTTTCTTTCTATATATATGTGATGTTTATGTGGTATATATTTAATGTTCTAGTGTTATGTTTCGTATATGATGTTTTTTTCTTGTTCGCGTAGAATACATGTGATCTTCATGTAGTATACATGTAATGTTCTATAATGTTTTGTGTAATGTTCACTTAGTATACACGTGATGTTCTATAATATACTTTAAAATATTTAAAATTTTTCCATGTGATGTTCATGTAGTATACAAGTAATGTGCAATGATGTCTTTTGTGATGTTCAATTAGTATACATATGATGTTCTATGATGTATTTAGTGATGTTCACATATTATATATATTGCAATGTTCTATAATGTAGTTAGTGATGTTTTATAGTATATTTGATGATGTTCGCGTGATATATATAAGATGTTCTAAGATAAATGTTCTATCTTTATAGGATAAATATTCATTAATAAAAATTTATCTAAATATATTCATGTGGGATCTTGTTTCAAAGGATTTATTACAAGAAATACGATGGTGCAATCGGAATTTAATTTAGATACCCGGTTTAGCATTTATGACTTTTTTATTGCAAAACAAACCATTATGTGATGACATCAGCAATTTTGTTCTTTTTTGTTTGTCTTGTTTGCTGGTCTGCACTGGCCTACTTTCACTTCCGGTACCGTGCGCCTGTGTGAATACCGCCTGCAAAGCTCCTGCTATTACCGCGAAAATTATTTTTCCCGCGCTCTGCCGGCGCGTGGCACTAGTCCGAACGGCCGGACTGCAAGAGGCCCCATGTCGTCCGCCTCGCGCCGGATTGAACCACATGCGCTTATCTCGTCGCCTCCTCATGACACCGCGTGGCGGCCGGCCCTGCTAGCTAGATTTCCATGGCGGCGGGCGTTTATACGGAGGAGAACGAAATGTGATGTGATGATGATATATATGGTTGTCTCTTTCTTGATTTTTCTTCTGGCTAGGTGATGAATTCCTCTAGCTAGTAGCTAGTGAAGCGCGCGGGTGTTAGAAGTGACAGACGAGGTCACCAGACGGCATGACCGTGAGCCTGACCCCGGCCGCCCGACGACGCGATCGAAATCGTGACGACGGTGGCGTGTTCCGGCCGGCCAGCTGTGGGCGTGTGTGTCCGTGCGCAGGAACGACTTGCACCTATCAGAGTAATATTTTTTTTTCTTATAATAAATCAACAAACAATACTTTTAGCTATGACTTATCAGCCAAACGAACAGAGTAGAGTTGCATTAAGAAAAACAACATGTGTTGCGTGTTTAAATTATGATAATTGTTAGGTAAGTATTTATTAAAAACAATGCTGGGAGATGACATACTAGTGACTAATCACTACAGGATTCGGGCAATTTGTCTGGTGCCTAAAACACCAGGCAAAGGTCAAAAAACACCCGGCAACTAATTTGCCTGGTGCAACACCCAGCAAACAACACCCGGCAAAAAAATACCAGGCAAAGAAATATTTGCCGGGTGTTTTTTATCGCGCACTAGGTAAATCTTTTGCCTGATGTTTTTGTCGGCACCAGGCAAAAAAAAATTACCATCACGGCGCCTCCGTTAGCTGGTTTGTTTGCTATATATATATATATATATATATATATATATATATATATATATATATATATATATATATATATATATATATATATATATATATATATATATATATATATATATATATATATATATATTCATTTTTTCGACAGCATCCTTTGCCGGGTGTCTTCTGAGGTTGGCACCCGGCAAATAAATTTGTAAAGAAAAAATTTAAAAAAAATTGCCTGGAAAATGTTCCCAGATTTGCCTGGTGTTTTCCTATAAAACACCAGGCAAAGGCTATATATATATATATATTTTATTTTTATTTTTTTCTGTGTTCACAAACAAATCACAGACAATATACATGACACATATTTGACATCACAAACACAATATGGCACATATATATCACATCAACCATAATATGTTCATCGAACATCGACATGTCCAAACATAACATGTCCATCAAACGAAACATGTCTCACACAAGCATAATATGTCCAATATACATGTCCATGAAGCGGCGAAAAGGGAAAGCAAACTAGAGGTTGACGGGAAACTAGTCGTCTGGTGAAGCAATTTGCCTGGCATGGCCTGGCGAAGGCGTAGATCGGTCGCCTGCTTGCAGTTGAGGTGGGTTATTCGAACCCACGGTTGACTGAGACTGCATAAAGGAGAAGAGGTTGCATGTGTTAGAGTAGTCATATACTGAAAGCACTTGTCGAAGCCAACTTGGTTTATATGTACTCACAGGACTCGCATGAGGACTGAACAAAGCCCCCCCATTCTGACTCTGGAGGAACGCCTTAATTTCGGCCAGCTGCTTGGCATGGTTTGCTACCTCCTCATTGAGCCTCTTGTTCTCGGCCTGCAACATTTGAATCGAATGTATCAGTAATGCAAAGGCAACTAAGTTATGTCAAGATCAATGTACGACGAGTGCCACGGGACTAACCTCGAGTGCCACAATCTTCTGCTGTGAAGGGGACGGCCGTTGGCGTATGGCCCGGCCTCCGCTCGGGGTTTCAGCTCGGATCTGGGAGAGGGAGGGAACCTGGGTGGAATCGAGAACGCCATCGCCAAGCCAGTACCGCCCATGCTTCTTGCCTTGTCCAACCCTCATGACCACGTCCCATCAATGTCATCGGTGCTCGGATCCCAGTCTGACCGGACCGACCTAACCTCAGACGCAAAGGTAGTGATGCGTGCGTGGATGCTCGGGTCGCTGTACGCCTCGGGCGGGTCATCCACGTTGAAGGTGACATCGGAAGACGCCTTTGCCTTGCGGGCCATTCCATATGCCTGGAACTTTGACAAAGTCCGGCCACCATGCGAAGACGACTGCGAGGAAGACAAGAAGATGATTAGAAGAAATTTGACATAGTCTAAATACTATAAATGCATCAAATGTTGATAAAGTCCGTACCCATTTTTTTTGGTACCCGCTGAGGCTGCTGCTTCCTTGATGGTGTGTGGGGCCTTGCTTCTGCTTAGCCCGGTCACGGTGGGAGTCGCGATCCTCGGCTGCTCCCGGCACAAACTAACTGTTCACAATCTTCTCCCAACAGTCGGCATATGACGCGCACCACCATGGAATCATCTACATGTGACAAACAACTTCAGATATAAGACGGCCAAACTAAAGCTACTTAATCTAAAAACAAATCAGTATCTTGCTTCTTCATTTACCTCCAGGAACTGTTCCTGGGTCAGAAGCGACTGTCTTGCCTCTGCCTTGTTGATCTTCTAACCAAGGTGCTCGGCGTAGTACTTGATGGTGAGAGTGATGCGCTCCTCGTAGTGCATGTTGGAGATTCTTGATTTGCATGTTTTCTCAATGTTCTTATCCGCCCTTTCCTCCTGTCCGTCTTCACACTTGAACCATTTCTACAGACAAACACAATGTATCAATTCGTTGTGTCAACAAAAAGGAAAATCAATGCGATGTATTGATCATAGTTGTGCGAACGTGACTTACCCAGAACTCGGCCTTTACCCGCTCCTGCTTGTCTCCGTAATCGGGGTCGGGGGCAGATTTGTAGTGGGCCCACGTCTTGGCCGGCCCCTCCTTGCTTTTGTGCGTGACAAGGCCAGGGTAAAAGTGCCTGCAAAAAAGCCCCAACATGTGGTTGGGGTTGCGTGAACCCCCAGGCGACAAAACCTCCCAGTGCCTACACAAGTGATTAACAAACATTATTAGTTTCTCTGGCAATTTTGAACAGGTTATATGAAGTAGCCGTGAAAAAAACTGAACTTAGTTACCTATCCCCGTGGGGGTGGATCACTGGGCGTAGGTGAGGAAGCGGAGGCGCACGGAGTTTTGAGGCACCTCGCAAGTAGGGCCTGGCTACAGTTCCATCCTCGGCGCCCTCGTCTGCCTCGAGGCCCTCGTCTGCCTCATCGTCCGTCCCCAGTAGCTCGAGGTACGCTCCTCGTCCTGCAAGTAGCCCGAGGTACGCCGCTCCCCCTAGGACGCGTCACGCGTCCTGGCTAGAGGAGGTCGGCCCCTCCTCCTGGTGCCGCTGCCTCTCCTACCCCTGCCCCTCATCCTACTCCTGTCCTCAGCCTCCTCCTCTCCTGGTCGGGGCCTCATAAACACAGAGGCCACGTTCGTCCTTTGCTCACGACCGCTCGCCATCTTTGTTCAATCACCTGCAATGAAGAAGAAACAAACAAGACATATTAGTACATGTATTGTAAATAGAAGCTAAGTAAGTAAACAAAACATAGGTACAAAATAAGATAGCATTACATGTATTAGAAGTAATCATCAGTATTGGGATTATCTAGATCATATGTCTCATCATCGCTATCAAAATTGTCCAAATAAACAAGATTGTCCGGACTAACAACATTGCCTTCTTCCTGGTCATCGTCTAAATGTAATCGCTCAAGCATTTCTATGTCGTTGGCATTTTGCACCTCATCTCCTTCAACCACGTCATTGTCTACTTCCATTCCGATCGCCTCGGTTAAGTCTATCACCAACCTCCCTGTGAGCCCATCTTCTTGATAGAACTCTCCATCATATGTGTTTGGGTTGAAGTTGTAATCTTCATCGTTTGGGACAGGACACCTACCATGTGGCGATGTCTGGTGCACAATAGACCAACCCTGAAGAGCGTTGTTGCCTTGGCATGCGTATTGCAAATAATAAACCTGCACGGCTTGATCCGCCAGAATAAAGACATCTATTCCTTCATATATAGAATCGTGTCGAACCTCGACTAGACCAATGTTAGGTGCATGTTTCGTCAGTCGAGGATTGAACCAATGGCATTTGAACACGACGAGACGAAGAGGTTTTGAACCATAAAATGAAAGTTCGTAGATATCTTCAAGTATGCCATGATACTCGAGGTCATCAGTGCCGGGAGTACAAACTCCACTGTTTGTGGTTTTTCGATTTGGCCGAGCTTGCTCGTACCGTCTTGTGTGAAACCGATATCCATTGACATCATAGCCTGAAAAAGCTTCCACTGTTCTGTTGAACCCATTTGCAACCTGTCTCAACTCCTGACTCATTGTTGCATCGGTTTGGGCCTGTAAGTGAGAGAAGAAAAGATTGCGGACTAAGTATGCGAAAGTCGAAATCTAGAACGAGGTAAGAGGTCAATTCGACACTACCTTTGTTTTGATCCAAGAAATGAAATCGGGCCTCCCTGCTCCCGGACCCCTTGCAATAAGGGTGTCGGTTTGCCGTTGGGTAGGCGCAGTTTGATGATGCCAGGATACACGAATAAATTCTCTGTGCAAACGAGAAAGAATTAGTTCGATGCATAACATTGAGGGCGTAATGAAACAAGTTCTTTGAGAACTTACTCAATGAACGGCTTCATCTCGGGTAGGCTGTGGAACACATATAGCATGATCGTGCGCCACTCTTCAGGCTCCAACACCTTCCTGGTCGATCCACTTGACCTGCCGAGTTGCCCTTGGAATCCGGAGAACAACGGAGAGGTGATGTCGAAACTCTATCTCGAACCGTAGCGGAGCATGGAAACTAACCCATCCACACATCCGCGGACTGTCCATAAAACGTGGACAATCTGAAGGAGATACGGTCGCAAATATGCAGAGATCCGCATATCTGTGACCGTATCTCTTTCGGACGGGAGACGCCTAACTGGGCTTCGCCGACCACATAAGGATACATGGATTATACCTAGGGTGCCGATGACGTCCGGTAAGGGGGGTCAGTGGAGAGCCGGTGCACTAGCGAGTCGTCGAGCCCCTCCCACAGGTTCTCTTGCAAAAAAAAGGGACAAAAAAGGTTAGTGTCGACCAGAAATTTCAACAGTGCATTAATCTGAATTTTAGGTCAAATCTTATCCAAACATTACCCTTACACAAGCTAAAAGCAGTATAACATGGCAAAACATTTACTAGCAGACCAGTGTTGAAATGCTATCTAATGGCACTGAAACTAGGTACAAACTCAAAATTTCTGGAAAACAAACTACTACTGTCTACTGGTGCTGCAGACAACAAACACACAAAACTACAACAAGGCGGATGGGTTGGGGCTTCTGAAATTTATCTCGGCCAACAAACGCACACACCCGACAGCGCTAAAGCAACGGCAAGGCAGGAAGCCGAGCTGCGCGGTGTAGAGCTCGGCTGCGGCGAAACAGGCAGTGGCGCCGGCAACGTACGCAAGGGACGTCCGAACGGGCAGAAGCTATAAGGGTGGTCAGTCCTTAACATCTATTATTCATCTTCACATATCAACAAACTTGGTAGAAAACCATAATCCTATTTTATTTCTTCATGCCTCAACTTTCTAAAAACATATCAACAAATTTGTTCAATTCTTGGCTCAGTCTCATAGAGTCACAGATCTGGGACAAAATCAAATCCCTAAACCATAAAGCCATAGCCATCTGGGAGCAGATCTGGGACAAAATCAAATCTCTAAACCATAAAGCCATAGCCATCTGGGAGAAAAAAAAATCGAACTCACTAATTCCAACCGGAGCTGCTGGACGCGGAACTGGGGCCGTGGCCGCTGCCCGCTGGCGCCTGGCGCCTGGCGGACTGCCGAGGCCCGCCCGACTGCTTGAGTCGAGTGCCGACCGTCCGCCGTCGGGGGTCGAGCGAGCGGACACGCCTGGAGCACACGCCGTCGGGGGTCTGCTCGAGAAGCTGTGCGCCTGTGCCCTATGCGCGTGCGGGAGTGGAGGGCAGGGCTAGACCACGGCGAGATCTGGGCGAGGCGAGACCGCGGCGGCCGGCGGCTCCTCCTCGCGCAGTCGCGCTCGCAAGTCGCGACCTCGCGCGGTCCCCTCCTAGTCGCGTCGCTCACGGGATGACGGAGCTGGAGGAAGCGATGAACGGAAGAAGAGGAGTATTGGGCCAAGTTTGTGTGGGCCATGAGAAGTACTAAAAGTTTTTTGCGGTAATCGAAGGCACGAAAAAAAATTATTTGCCTGGTGCCTTGTTTCCTAGCACCAGACAAACATTTATTTACCTGGTGTAATTGAAGGCACCAGGCAAATTAGTTTTATATTTTTGTTTGTTTTTGCCCTAGTTTTTTTTTGACCTTTATACAGTAATTCAAACCCACTATCAAAATTTGAGACAATTTTGACTTTTTTATGCATATTTGGTTAATTTTTTTTCTTTTATTGCATTTTTCGGACGACTCCAAATTTGAACTGCAGGTACATGAAATAATACACTAGGGTCATTCGAAAAATGATATCCATAGTGTTTGGGGTATGTTGAGGCCGTATCCAGGAGCTCGCATGAAATTACCACCATCATGCCGTCGTGACATGAGGAGGTAATCGCGTAGAAAGAGTATTTAAATTATAAAAAATCCGAACGACGTCCAAAAATCACGAAACTTGTCGATGTGTCTTGGTATCCCATGTGGAGACTATGATAAAAATTTGAGGAAGTTTCATGTAGTGACTTCGAATGCTTAAAAGCCATCCTCCTCCACATGTGATCACAAAACTTTGACAAGTGGAGATGTCTGGGTTTTAAGTATCGGACATCACTACTTGCTCGAAACTTCCTAAAATTTTTATCATAGTCTCCACATGGGATACCAAGACACATCGACAAGTTTCGTGATTTTCGGACGTCGTTTGGATTTTTTATAATTTATAAATACTCTTTCTACGCGATTACCTCCTCATGTCATGACGACATCATGGTGGTAATTTCATGCGAGCTTCTGGGTACGGCCTCGACATACCCCAAACACCATGGATATAATTTTTCGAATGACCCTAATGCATTATTTCATGTACCTGCAGTTCAACTTTGGAGTCGTCCGAAAAATGCAACGAAAGAAAAAAAATTAACCAAATATGCTTAGAAAAGTCAAAGTTGTCTCAAAATTTGGTAGTGAGTTTGAATTACTGTAGAAAGGTCATAAAAAAAACTAGGGCAAAAACAAACAAAAATATAAAATTAAATTGCCTGGTGCCTTCAAAGACACCAGGCAAATAAATGTTTGCCTGGTGCCATGGAAGAATAACGGCAAATCGCGCCGTCCACGGGCCCGTCAGGGGCAGATTCTTTGCTGGGTGTTTTATTTTACCAGGTGTCGACACCGGGCAAATTTTATATATTTGGCGGGTGTCTTTTTTTGTCGGGTGTCGGTGTCCAGAAAACACCAGGCAAATCATATTTTGCTAGGTGTTTTTGTTTGCCGGGTTCTTCTGGGTAGGGCACTAGGCAAATAAATTATTTACCGGGTGTCCGATAAAAAGCACCAGGCAAATCATTTTGCACCAGACAAATCTCGCGTTTCCTGTAGTGAATGTACATAGTGCCGCTGGGCAATGACATACTGTACTTATTAGTGACTAATATATGTACGTACGTAGTGTCATTCAAGTCATTTTGGATAAGACTTAGGTCAAACATTAAGAATATAATTATAAATAATTTTTAAGTTATTGAATTTGAAAATGTAAAAACTATATAAATAGATTTATCTTGAGAAGTACTTTTATAAAAAGATATATAACGCTTTTAAGTTAATATTATTATAAAAATAAGAAGTCGAACTTATACTTTGAAAGCTATATCGTTGTCCAAATAACTTAAATTACCAGTATCACTCATATGTATATGTATGTATATTTGATTTGCATGATGGCACAACCGCCAAAATACAAAAGTAACTTTAGGGCACAATCCCTCTCTCATTAATATAAGCATGCGTTTCTAGAGACCGCCCCGAGACATGTCTCAAGGCAAACAACTGTCTTCTTAGAATGTTATTCTCTATTAATCAAATATATAAGCGGGTTTCTTAAAATGTCTGACTCTAAAAATTACTATTAACATAGGTGGGTATTTTAAGTGTCCATCCCTAAAAATTGACTAACATGTGAGACAACATTTCTTTTTTTTTGGGACAAAAGAAGAATTATATTAGATAATAGTTAGATATATGAATGCGTTACAAGTATTTGGATTACACAAATATCTAAAAAAACATCTAAATTATACCTTGCTGTAAATAGCTTCAGATTTCAAAATCAAACATGTACGACGCTTTGTAGAATGAATAACCGCACAAGCAAACACTCAGCAAAAGGCCTGAGAACGGATGCCCAACGAACGACGGCCAACATTCATGTAGGCGGAGTTAAGAAACTTCTTTCTTTCTTTCTTTCTTTCTTT
The DNA here is from genome assembly GCF_000003195.3 of Sorghum bicolor. Classification (NCBI taxonomy): domain Eukaryota; kingdom Viridiplantae; phylum Streptophyta; class Magnoliopsida; order Poales; family Poaceae; genus Sorghum; species Sorghum bicolor. The sequence goes on along the minus strand of NC_012879.2, from coordinate 6,540,997 downwards.
CTGGTGTCTTTCTTTCTTCTTTCTACCACCGAAGAATAAAAAAGATTGATATGAAACTTATTCTCCCTAGTCCTCCATCGTGGCCATATCTAACCATGATAAAATAGAGAAGAGACCAAAGAAAATTATTCCATGGCGGCGACACCATCTCCGTCTTGATGTCACCGTCCGAAAATAAAAGTCTCCATATCATCAAATCGATGAGAATGCCGACGCTGTAGCTGTTGCCCGCATCTTCCACGGAGCCGTCATGGAAAAAAAATTCTACCTTACCATCTCACTGTCGTCGGAGATGAGGAGGAAATAAATTTCAAAAATCAAAAAACTTGACATGGAGAGACTGTAACCCTAAAAGATGATCATAACTCTAAAAACTTGATCTAGTGAAAAACTTATAAAAAATGATGGATCCCTACTCTCTCCCCTTCTGTTAGCGGCTGCGGCGGCGACAGCGTGAGCCCTATTCCTCGGCGATGTGGTAACGCTGGGGTGGACCTGGGCAGCCTACGCGTGCTGCAGCTGCACCTTGCACGAGTCGTGCTACTGTTTTGTTTTTTTCACGGATACGACATTCTTAAGAAGGGTGTTTGAAACTGCTCCGTTCCTGTTTTTCAGCTTCACTTTAGTTTTGTGTTGCTAAACACTTGTAGCTCCAAAAACTTTGCTAAAAAAAGGTAAAATTAAAGGCTAACTTTATGTTTTTTCTAGAGCACCTCAAATAATACTCCAGTTTTTAGAGCTTTTTACTTCTACATAGTGTTGATGGATAATTACTCACTCCCACTTATTAATCACCGCCTCACTCTAGCATTTGTGACTCCCATGCGTGAAAAGGTGAGGCCGGCTGGGCTGCTCGGCCTTTGGGCCTTGAGTGGTATAGTACGGTCAACATTCTTATCCTTTTTTAATTATTCAATTCTTTATTGTTTCCAACAAGAAAATAAAAGAAAAAACCCCTTAAATGAATAGTAAACGCTAACGCGTCTGCTGAGTATACTTGGCACGGCTTCTCCAGCGGCTCCGGAAGCTGTTTGGAGCCGTTTTGTGCCAAGCGGGGTAAAATAGAATGGCTCCACCAACGAAGCTTCTAAAAACATGCTCTCACAAAATTTTGGGGTGTGAAGGAGCCAAAAATAGTGGCTTCTCCCGGCTTCACCTCATCCTACGTGGCGTTCTGTGAGAGCACATTTCAAGGAAAGAGCTGTTTTGTCAAACGGTTTGTCAAAATGGCTCCAGCTCCACTGATAGAGCTGTTTATGGAGCTGAAGCCCTAAAAAACAGCTTCACTCATGAAGTAGAGCCGTGCCAAATGGGGCCTAAATCAAGAGTATAATGGACCATCTGTAGGGAAATAACTCACTCCTAAAGTTGGAATTAATCATGTGGTAAACAGTACTACCTACTCCATAAACTCTATAGTAAACTTTTCCATGGTGAAATTGGTGGAGCGAAGCTGCAAAAACGAAAGTGGAGCAGTCCTAAACGCCCCATAAGAAATCCACCTCTAGAAATAACTTTTCCTAAAAAAATTTCATATATTTTCATATGAATTAAGAGGAAAACAAACTTTATACAAAATGATAGAGATCTACGCAACCTATAACTTCATAGTTGATAAGTTTCTATTGTTTAGAGTCCCTAAGTTTAATTTTAAGTTCTCAAATTTTGAAATTCAAAATTTAAAATTTAGAATTTCATACAACCTTGGATGTTGACAAGGTCTATGGCAAAGTTTTTATTCTCAATACAATCTACAACTTTGTAGTTGACAAGTTTTTTACTTGATGTTGTTTAGAGTTCGAAATATGTGTTTTAAGTTCCTAAATTTTCGAACTCAAAATTTAGAATTTTCAAAATGACCCTGAATATTCACATGGTTTATATCAAAGCTGCAATGGTCGATCCGATCTATAAGTTTGTAGTTGATAATTTTTTTTATTTAAACTTGTTTGAAGTCTCAAACATTTATTCTAATAAGTTCTTTATTTTGATATTCAATTTCAAACAATCTCGGACGGTAAACACAACTACAACAGGTTGTAATGCTTGACAAGATTTAGAACTTTGTAGTCTAAATATTTTTCATTTTAAATTATTTATTGACCAAACTATTCAATATAAATTTTTGAAATGTTAGTAAAAAAAATAGAATCATGTGTATACTCATAGATGAGTGTGTGATGTAATGGCAGAGGTGTTGTGTGTGTTCAAGTTTATGGGTTCAAATATAAAAAGAAACATTGATTTTTTGACCTTTTGTTTTCTTGAAACCATTAACATCGGTGGACCAATAGATATCTTTTTAGGGCACTCACAATGCAAGACTCGCAAGACTCTATCACAGAGTCCAAGACAATTAATTACATATTATTTATGGTATTTTGCTGATGTGGCAGCATATTTATCGAAGAAAGAAGTAGAAAAAACAAGACTCCAAGTCTTATTTAGACTCTAAGTCCACATTGTTCGAGGTAATAAATAACTTTAGACTCTATGATAGAGTCTGCATTGTGAGTGCCCTTAGAAACATATTGGATCCACAACGGTTATATTGCTATTAATGGTTATCAGAATCAAGGCTCCACCTAGACCTTTAATTAGTAATAGTAAATGGATAGCTTAGACAAATCGCTTGCTTCATGGAAAGGTTGATTGATACCGAAAGTGCCCAATGCTTAGATCAGAACAAATCCTCCCGAAAGATATATGGTTCATCTAAACAATCAGCAGAGCGTACCACTCGCTCCAGATCAGGCAAAAGGTTGAACCAAGGGCGATACAGACATTCATCAGATTTCAGATCACCAAAAAGCAACATGAAAAGATCCATACGCAGTTCTTATATATGGATCAGATGCCATCAATGCAAGCCGATATACTGTGTACAAGAATGGGGCATCCACGTAAGACAATCCACACAGATATCACAACTATACCATCGATCTCCACACAACATCACAAGCTGCTTGTTTATCTGAAGATTCTTGACGCAATGCAAGAACCTACACCCTGCTCCATACATGTAGTGCACTCATGGAATCTTTTCGTAGTGGTATATTAATGTATCGGGGCCTCCGAATGTAGCAAGTTGATGCCTACTGCTAAAAAAAATTAAGAGACGTTCCTCCCTGATTAACAGAGTCAGGTATTTTTAAGAGTCACATCTATAAATCATAAATGGTTAGGCGGGTCTCAAGCAAATAAAATACTCACTTCTGTTAATTATTTATAGAGACAGACGTGCTAAGGAGATGTCTCAGTTAATTGACTATTTACAGAGACGGACATCCTAAGGGTTTCATGTAGTAAAGTTTTTCGAGGTACCAAAGTAATCCTCAGCTGCTGTTGTTGTCATTGTTGTAAAAACCAATAATTCTCAGCTGTTTAGCTGATCTGGTTCTCCCAGAAAGAAATAGGAAATGACCAAGATCCCCATGACTGATATAAATCGCAGAAAAAAGGCTGATTGATACCGAAAGTGTCTGATGCTTTCGATTAGAATAGACCCTCCGGAATGATGCGAACAATCAACTAGCATGGTGCCCCACTCTGTGCTCTGCTTACTGGTAGCAAAAGAATGAACTGAAGACACCTCACATATTCAGAGAGCACATAATGATCATATTTGTTCTTGTAGTACTATTTATTTTATATAGATCCCATCAAGATGATTCTGCATATCATCAGAATCAGGAATCGATACGATACAAAGATCACAAGCCACAAAGATATACCTTCGATATTGAGTTCTTGTCAGAACAACCCAAAGCTAGCTTTTCCATATCAGATCAGAAGATCCCAAACACAAACACACTTATACAATATATGTAGCTGGACACAAGCATTATTCAAAACCGTACTAGTGCTTCCTGATTACAAATAAAATTACCATACTGTCAGATGGTTCATCCTGACGAAAGTTCTTGCATTACACCATTGATTGATGATGATGCAGCTGCCATATATGGATGCCAATGCTCACTCGCTCTCTGAACACTCGCAGCAGAACCAGGTGCGCAGGATGCGCCAAAGGACGTCGCCACGGTGGGGGCGCCGTCGTTTCTGGCCTCCGTCGTCGTTGCTGTTCTTGCTGCCACCGACGGGGGTTGCTCCCATTCAGAGCTGGAGAGCTGGATATGATGTGTCTACTGTCTAGTGTAGAGAACAGAGCAATTAGTATTCAGAAGCTCTGCTAGATCGAGCTGCCTGCTCCACGACCGTTGGACGTGCTGCTTATAAAGAGAGGGTGTGGAAGTATTGAGTGACAGAAGACTGACAGCAGTAGAGTGCAGCAAAGGGAGCGGAAAAGGCGGTATGGAAAGGGATTCACTTTCGGCAGTGTCAACTATCAAGGCCCCAATGTAGCCAGTAAAACAAGTTAACTAGTCAACTATTCGGTCTGTATAAAGTCTATGTTGTTTTAGACACTGCGCATAAGAGGAAAATTCAAACTGCCATAGGTGTGTTAATTTTTTTTTTCCATAAATGATATATGTACATATCTACCTTCAAAGATTATAGGCGATCTAAACTAATGAAAAGTACTAAAAATATTTAAAGTTTCTCATTTGTAAGTCAAATAATCATATTGGACACCGAGTTAAGTCTTCGTGTTGACTCAAGTGCTCATATTTTCTTAGATTTATTACAGGGTTTAACAGTATAATTTTTTTATTGGTAGGTGACATGATCCTTGGTATTTATATGACTGTGCTGATTCTATCAAATCCAGTATTTGAGAGGTGCTCATAGGTAGTGAGTGTAGGGTGAGTACGTATCTGTGTGTGAGAGAGTGAGCATCTCTATCAGTATTGTATTAAAAATATACATTCTCATATTTTTCTTGAACAAAGGAATGAAGCTTGGTTGATGCTAGAACGGTTATTAAAGGAAAGCAATGGATTCATACTTCAACAGAAAGGATTAAAGGAACCCTTCAAGGTATCTTTACCAAACCAAACAGTGGTAATATGGACCCTACAAGCTGAGTCATGACTCTAGCATCTGTAAGTCTTTTGTGTGAAAGGTCATCACAGCATCTAATCTTGAATAGAAGGTATGTAATCTGAGTCTTTTGTGCGCTACATCTCCTATCATTACGGTATCTGAAGCAGAACATCAACAAGTTAGTGGTCGGCCAGCTTGAGAGACACGGCCAGGAACCTTTGCTCTTTTCTTTTTATTTTTTTATGCTTCATTAGTCATAATCAATGTGCGAAGAAATAATGTTTTTGCTGAAAAAAAAATTATAAGCGGAGAAGTTTTCTGTTTGGAGGTACATTTATCTGTTTGTAGTCCTAAAGAAGGACTAGAGATATAATTTAAACCAGGCCGTCTGTAGTATAGTATAGTACCACTCATGTTATCCGCTATGTGCAGATTACTCAGGATCAATTGCATATAGAGACGTTATACAAAAGTTCTTACTTAGAAAAAGTAGTTTAAGTTACAACATCAACACACATTAGTTCAAACACAAAGTATCATAGCAGAAGTTGGCATTATACAGGGGCGAAGCCACGTTCACCTTGCATGGTACTCTAGCACCAGGATAAGAGAAAAATTACCACTAACTACATAAATTTTCACCATATATTGCTACCAAATTATATATGTCTCTTTATAAGTGCACCACTATGAATTTAGAGTTGGCTTCGCCCCTAATATTATAGGGTAAATCTTAATAATACAACTCATGATGATCCATGCTGCAACCACGTGCTACCACTAGTAGATAACCTACTTGTCCCGGTTCTCAACCCTTTTAGTTCCGGTTTTGGGAACAAGACTATGCAATCGGGACTAAGGCCTCGTTTGGCACGACTTCTCCAGCGGCTTCAGAAGCCGTTTAGAGCCGTTTTGTGCCAAACGGGGTAAAATAGAATGGCTCCACCAATGAAACCCCTAAAAATATGCTCTCACAGAGCTTTGGGGTGTGAAGGAGCCAAAAATAGTGGTATCTCACGGCTTCACCTCATCCTACGTGGCGTTCTGAGAGCACATTTTAAGCAAAGATTTATTTTGTCAAACGGTTTACTAAAATGACTCCAGCTCCACCGATAGAGCTGTTTATGGAGCTTCACTTCACTGGTTCCTACAAGTGTAGATTTGAACCCAAAACCTCCCGCTTCAGCTCTTATGCGCGTTACCATCTCACCTCAACATAACGTTCCTCTGTGAAAGTTAACTGGTATAAAAATATACCAATTTTTAAACGGGAATAAAACATACTCCTGCATCATGCTTTGGCCTCGTTTAGTTTATAAATTTTTTTTGTTTTCAGATACTGTAGCACTCTCGTTTTTTATTTGGCAAACATTGTCTAATTATGGACTAACTAAGCTCAAAAGATACATCTCGTGATTTACAGTCAAACTGTGTAATTAATTTTTGTTTTCATCTATATTTAATGTTCTATGGATATGCCGCGAGATTCAATGTGACGAGAAATCTTGAAAATTTTTTGGTAGTTTTTGGAAACTAAGGGGGTTTTTGGGACTGCTCCGCTCCACGTTTTTCAGCTCCGCTCCACGTTTTTCAGCCAAACGGTTTCAACTCCACGCACTCAGTTCGAGGAAAAAGGGTGGAGTTGTGAGAGCACCTACAGAGGTACTCTACAAACTCCAGTTTTTTGTGGAGCTGCTCCATGGTGGAGTTTGTGAAGCAGAGTTTGTGAAGCAGTTCCAAACACCTCCTAAACAAGGCCATTTGTTGAAAGAACATCCATGAGACCTGTGGTTGACCTTGACGGCCAAATCGGTGAGACTACAGTCGGTCAAAAGTCGGTTGGGAAAGAGGAGATTCGCGTGCCAGCTCTATTAGCTCAAGGCATGCACCCGCATGTTTAATTTGTCTCTCTCATTATTCTTCGTCTGCATCATCAAGAATGTAGTCCTCCATTAATCCCTCAGTTTGTTATATTATTTAGGTTTGACCTATTATTATTCAGTTCAAAATCAAACAAATCCTGAGGCCCAAATTAAATGTCCCGTGGGATAATTTTAGTTCCATATAAAAATGTCAAATCTATACATATATATAAAGAGTAAAAATTTCAATCTGTCAATACGTTTCTTCCGTTGCCCAGAAACCACCGTGCCCAGTCCGGCTTCCGAAACCTCCGTCGGTTTAACGTCGGTAAAAGAGAAAAGAAAAATATAATGTTTTCTAGGGTTTCCAATGCAAAATCTCGTATTATTATTATTAGAGGTGTTGCGCGCCGGGGTGGAGGAGGCCGCGGCGGCGGGCGCGCGGGGCGGGCCTGGCGGTGGAGGCGCTGCAGGTGACGCGGCTGGCGGCGATGCGCCCGGACGGGCACCCAGGCCTGTACACCCGGGCGTTCCCGTTCGCCGAGGGGGCGAGGGATCGGATGCCCAACGACTGTGTGCACTAGTGCCTGCCCGGGCCCATCGACACGTGGAACGAGATCCTGCTGCAGGTCGTCAAGCGATGGGCCGACGGCGTCGGCGCCGAAGCATCGTAGCCCTCGCCATGAAGCATTCTTTACAACGAGAAGCTCCAAGCTACCGACCGAGTGGATAGGATGCAGATTGCAGACGTAGTGCTACGCACACAGAAGCAACGGTTGTTGACAACCTCGGCGATGCGGCCGTTTAGATGAGTGCGCACCGGGATCATGTCGTGGGTGAGCACATCGAGCGCGGCATGCCCATGGAAGAAAACAGGAGCGAGCGATCGAACCGACATCCGTGCTGCTGGAGGTTGCAGCATGCTGGAAGGGGAGGGGTGGAGGCTGGTTGGAAGGAGGAGGAGGCAGCGCTGCGGTGGAGGAGTTGCAGGGATCTGAGCTCTGAGGTTGGCCACGCCGCTGAGTTGCAATGAGTTGGAAGAGATGAGGCGCTTGGTGGCACACCGGAGGAGAGGAGCGGCCCGAACGAGTGCCGTTCTGGATAAAGAGACAAGGAAAGAAAATAATAAAGAAATAAATGGGGAAAATAAAAAAGAAACAAAAGTATAGGAATATGCTATTAAATTCTAACCTTTTAAGGATTTAGACAAGTTTTTTTACCAAACAAGCTGGAGCTAAAAGAAATGTCATGGAAGAAGCTAATAAAGTCGTTTTTCTCTAGAAAAAAGCCATAACCGAATTGTTTTAACTGAAGTCATAGCTATATCAGACGCGCCTAGGTCTAAATAAACCCAATATTGCTAACTTTAAAATGCATGCTAAATCCGAGACCCACTGCTCCTGCTTCTATTTCTGAGAAGTCTCGCAAATTTCCATGCATGCGCAATGGTGATAGTCATAATTGAGAAAGAATAGTAACCAGAAAGCTGCAAAGTCCTTTGCCATGGTTGCTACTATTTTATTATATATGTCTCTAAGCTACATATTATTTTAAATATTAACTATCTAATACCATAAATGTCATGGTTATCAATGAAATAACTTATGGACTTTAAATTTTATAAAAAAAAAAAGATAAATATAAATAGATATGTAATATTATATCATAACTTTATATGGCTATTTGATGTTTTTCTCTCATTGCAACACACAGTAAAAATCAATCTCAAGATTTACATAGACTTCGGCTTACCAATAAAAAGTGTATTGTTAGCTTCTTGTCTTTTCACGAACAATGCACAAATTGACAGAAACTTATATAATTTATATAAAATCAAAATCAAATTTAGAAATTATAATTCAAAAGTTTATTAGACTCCTTTCAACTAGAGAGTATAAGGTGCCATTGCGCGTGAAATAAAAATCCTAAAAAGTCTAAGAGCATGTATATAAATTATATATGGACAGACTGCTTCAAAGTCAGTTTTAAAAGCTTAAAAATTGTCAAATTTAATACAAAGAATAAAACACAAATAAATATAACAAAGTACTCATTTTCTACAAACGTCTATTTACTCCCGTAGCAACGCACGGGCATATTTTGCTAGTGTGACTAAATACTGACTCAAGTGGGCAATTGTTGTGACTGTTCCGAGTCCGACAAATCGTCTGCCACAGCGGGCCGAAGCCACCCAAATCCCCGAGCGGCCGAGCCCACACAGAGCGGGCTGCGCGCGGCGATGGACCAGGCCGGGCGTCCGGCGTGCATGGTGGCTCGTTCGGTTTTCGCCAGTCATCAGCGCGGCTCATCACGGTCCCGCCCGTCTCGCTTTGTCCTTGTCGTATGCTCGCGTCCCGTGCTAGTGGCTAGTGCAGGAGCGTCAGAATAAAGTCGTGCTGCACGGCGGCTCCCGTCCAGCCGGTAGAGTCCTACTACTCTTCCAGTTTGCGGTGCAAAAAAGAAAAAACGAATAGACAAAATGTGGGGTAATTTCGAAAAGGTATGCCCGTAGCATTATTGGTTGAATGAAACCCAACTTGCGGTTCTCCGTTCCTCTACATTTTCTCGCGCTTTCAAGCGCCTCCGCAATTTTTTATATTACACCCTCGTAGTTGCACCGATGATACACAGCAGCACGAAACTCTCTGCATATATATAGCCAGCCGCAATAATTCTGGCCCGGCAGCAGCAGCGGAGACCCACAACCAACGCCGCGGGGGGTTGCTTCACTGTGCGTGCACCTGCGCCATGCCACCGCCGACATCCAAAAGTCCCACAAAACGCGGCGAGCGATTCGCATCACGTCGATCGTTCGCCGACGACCGCCATCCGCCACCACCACCACCGATCCAAACCAAAGAATTCCTGCCGTTCCGATCCGCGTCTGCATCGCCTAGCAGCCCGGAAGGCTCGGGCCCTCGGCCTTGGCCGTCGGCGCCGCGACGGCGGCAGCGACAACGCCGCCTACCGCGGCGGCGACCCTGGCCCCGTGCTCGGTGCGCCCGAGCCGGCCTACCCCGGCGACGTTGCCACCGCCACGCGCCGCGGCGGCCGCGGCCGCGCTCCGCATGCGGCCCTTGCCGAGGTGGTGCTCGCAGAGCGAGTAGCCCACCAGCGTGGGCTGGCTGCACCGCCACCCGCGCCCGTTCACGCGGCTGCACCGCGAACCCTCCAGCAGCACTGCCGGGCCGCGCCGCTTCTTGGCGCTGGTACCGTTGCTGGTGGTGGCCTGCTGCTGCTTCTTCCCCTCGTCCTTGACGGCCGCCACAGCCACCACGGGCGGCGCCGACGCCGCAGGCTGCTGCACGAAGCCATTGCTCGTCGTCGTCACCCGTTCCTCCGCCGCCTTCACAGCCGGCTCGTGCCTACCGCCGACACCACCTGCGCACGTCGCGCCGCCGCCGTCGTCCTTGTGCTCCGAGCCCCCACCACCATGGCCATTCGCCGCGCTGAATCTGCAAGTGCAAACATGCCATCCGTACCGTGATCTCAACGCCACCCACATAAAAGAAACTCAGGTAAGTGATTATTACTAGTATAAATAGTTACGGTGGTGGCAAGGCAACGCATGCAATCGCAATGTGCATAGCAAGATGGCGCTAGGCTTCCCTTCCCTGTGTGATCGACAAGTAGCACCCGCAAAGTGTGAAGCAACGAAAACCAAGAGAGGACGGCGGGCGGCATGGGCAAGGGAACACAGGAATCATGCGCCGCGGAGATGGGATCATATGGCCTCATGGGGAAGAGGACGTGCCTACAGGAGTGTTTTGTCTGACACTGACTGCAGGGGGGGACTGGGAGGGGAGGTGGTGCACTAAAATAATTGGATCCATGGCGTCCCTCCCTCCCTCCCTCTCTCATGGGTCAAGCAAGCTGGCATTGCATCGCACACTATGAAACAGTAGTACAACAGAGGAGGGGGAGATCAAAAGTATGGACGAGAACACAAAGAACCTAGCTAGCTAGGAGTATCATGCTTTCCTTTTGTTTTTCTTATTATATATAGTATATTATTAGGTACTACGTGATACTCTACCTATTGGCTATTGTGCCGTCAAGATTGCAAAGTTGATAGCAGAGTCTCTTATTCTTTTCGATGCAGTTGTTTTGTTTGTTTAATCCGTACCTCATGCGACCATCATCATCATCAGCGGCATGGTGTGCACCACCACCACCGATGGCCATGCTGCTCCTGCCGGCGCAATCCAGCACCACATTGTCGTCGTCCTGCGGTGCGGGGAGACGGGAGCCACGGGAAAAGCAACGGATTCAGCTAGATCTAAAGTCATCCCCTCCTCCATGAGTGCAAGAACCACCAGGCCAAAGAGACATTACATACATACCTGCGGCGGCAATGCCAGGCGCCTGGCCACTCCAGATTTCTGCCCGAGGACAAGATCCGCACTACTACTCGCATGCAGATGCAGCAGCTTCGCCGCCTCGCGATCCTCGTCCGCGCCTGCCAACTGCAGCCACCCACGGTTCCTCGCGGCGGCATTCAGCGGGGTCTGCGGCGCCGTGGACGAAGCGGCCAGATCTGATGCCGCCGCCGCCGCCGCCTGCTGCAGGGACGACGCCTGTGGCCTCCGCCTGATCCTCATGGATGGGAAAAGGGAGGGTGGAGAAGAGGGAGTGAGAGAGGAGAGAGGAGAGAGAGGAGAGGGGCAATGGAGATGGGAGATTTGGGGAGGGTGCAAATTAAAGGGTGAGGGCTTTTGGTTCCGGCTTGCCTTTTATGCCTGTCCTCAAATCCTCCTCATGCCTGCATTTATCTATGGGGATGATCAATGATGTTGCAGTAATAAAAGTTGGGCTATAGAATAGTGGTAGATGGTGCAGTTTTCGGCACTGGCCTGCTGTCTTTGGCTTGGCTGGGCATGCCCGCCACATGCGCGTGCCCAGTGCCCACCACCGGAACGCCGTCATCTGGCCGTCGGATCCGCAACCGGACGGCGCAGATCGACCCCAACGACGCTCGGGCGGCTCACCCCCCGTGGTCGATCCGCCCGCGAGGCCTGCTGGCTGCTGATCGATCCCTGCCCACTGGTGTAAGAAACTGCATAACGGCATGTGCTCCTGGAGTCTTCTGTTTTTTTTTTTGAAAAAAAAAACTTCTTTTTTTCTCTCTCATCTAACAAATCTTCTCTGGCTTTTGGTTGGTTGGTTGGTTGGTTGATTACATTAGCTGCTGGGGTTTGCGAGGATGGATGGATGGAACGGTCAGATCAGTGTGGGGGGCGGTGATTTTAGTCAGATCAGATGGGAGTAGCAGTGGCAAGAACTGGGAGCGAACAGGGGAGTAAAGCAAAGGTTGGGCGCTGTCAGGGGGAGCATGTGTGGCCGACGCATCCAGCTTTTGGGCAGCAGCATGGCGGGGGCAGGAGGAAGAAGCCAGTGACAATGAATCGTCAGCCTCTGCCGGACAGTTGGCGCCCCCACCATATATAGACGGCGCATCGTGGGCGTTTCCGTCCCACTGCTAATGTACTGTTCCGCTCGACCATCGCAACTGGATCCAGCCAGATTTATTAGTCTACTTGATTGCTTTGCATGGCTTGGTTAACAGATCCAGCGGAAGAAGGACACCGAACACGGCAAAATTGCCGCTCTGGTGTTGCTTTGCAAACTCGTGTATCTCTCCCAGTACCAGTACAGCGTGAAGATACCTACCGGCCTGACGACGGAGGAAATGATGAGGATATGGGGTGAAAGGAACTGTGCACAAGGGCCCTTCGTGGGCTAGAATACGGACGCAGGCTCTTCGGCCCATATACTTTTGCACTGACACAGCTTCACGGATGTGGGCTGTACAAAAGGGCCTTCGTGGGCTGGAATACTAGTTCACAGGCAGTGATGTGCAGATGAGGACGGTTTTTTTTTTTTTTTTTTTTGCTAAAGGGAAAAAAAAAGATGAGGACGGTTTTTGTGCTGTCGCTGAGCAGAGAAGTCAGAAGTCTGATGCGATTTGTGAGGTTCAGTTCATGAGTCTGATGCTGAAGTATCACTGCTCCTTGGGACCGGTCAAGTATCAACAGTACAGACATTTTGTTAGAATTTCGAATTCATTGGCATGCTACAGAAGCATTCGGTACGAGCAGCTCGCAGACCATCGACCAGTAAAAAACAGCCTGCAGATCAACGAAGCATTCCGGGAAAACACTTGTAGAACGTCGAAGCATTCGGTAAGAACAGCTCGCAGATCATCGCCAGGTTTATAAAGATTGCTGAGCCATCGGTATGTGCACAAGAATGAGGCCTAAGCATAATACTCACCACAAAACTATCCCTGGCCTGAATACAAATAACACATCTGAGCAAAGCAGAGAAATCATGCCAAATATGTTGACACGGGCGTCTTGTTTCCTTGACTTCGCAGATGAATTGTGTGTTACTGGCTTACTGCAACATGTCGACTGACTCAGCAGAAAGTGGAGACCAGAATTCCTTTGCCAAAGGCAACAAATGCAGACCAGAACTTAACCTCGTAAGGTCAAACAGCTGGGCACATTAACAGCATCTGCTCAACACCTAACCATCTCCGGCAGATGTCCTTCAAGCTTTCAATATATACATCATAAATGGCATCCAGAACCAGAACATACATATCTGCTCATGTAGGTACTCCATAGTACATTGTTCGCTAGGACAAAAATGCCAACAATGGCATGGGTGTCCATACATTTCTTTTTAACTTTGGACCAAAAAATGGCCAGCACCAGTGCCCATGGCTATACAGAACCCCTACAAATAAATTTGGTACTACAAATTATGCAATTCACCCAACCAATGCAAAGACTACATCCATACAGCAGCTTCCTTTTCCACTTAACTGTGAAAGTCTATATCATAGGACACCCTTGATGGTTAGAAACATATATGAGAACACGAAGGGAATCACAGAAGACACAGGAGCATCTATATCATCACATCTATACTATTCTTTATTTCAGATTAGTGCTAGATATGAACTTTACAATGTGACGTCCCAGAAACCTCTATTGAAGAATTTGTGTGGGTATTGGGAGGTAGCATGGACAACTTTACTCTATATATGGATTTAGGAAAATCCTCGATCTCATGCCAACCTTACTTTCATCACCGTGTTGACTATTATCCTAGAAAACAACAGATCATATATAGGCACACAGCAAAAAAAACAGTAGATGCCTTTATTGTTGGCGCATTTGATGCTGCCTGATCAAAAGTTGAGCATAAACCAGTTCATTCCAGGAATCTGGTACTCCAGGAAGGCACCAGTGGCTGCAGTCCTGATATCTTTCGGGCGATCTCCTCTCCTCATCAGTAAGGTTCTGCTTGCGGTAGATGGAAGGGTGTGCATCCTTTCTGTAGTCAGTCATTCTCGTTATGTTCAAATAAACAACCGGAGTTTTCATCTTGTGGATCACATCTTCCAGAATGCTCATCTTTGGTGGGTAGGTTGAAAGGTACTGTTCATTGGTTATTGGTTCGCTCTCCTTGTCACAGCTACCGCCTGAATTCCATTGGCCACCACTGCATAGTGGAGATGCACAGCAAAATATTTGTTCAGTTGACCAAGATCAAATATATCATGTGGTAATTTGCAATATAAAAGGTGATGCACACCTAAAATGAGATGCTGAGTAGCCTCTGAATAACACAGCAGTTTTTCTGGGGTTAACATTGGCATCAATCCACTTGGACCAGGTGAGAAGAGCTTTATGAAAGGCATCCATGACGTTTAGCTCATTATACACATGGTTACCTTCCTGATAGTAGTCCTTCCTGTGGCACGTTAAATCTGTCATCAGTGTTTAAGCAAGAATGAAGTGGAGATTCTTGTTCAACCAAAGAACAAGATGAGTTACCCAAGAGAAGTTTTCTCATGTGTCCACCAATGCCCAGTATTGAAAATGAGAAAGTCTGCATCCTTGTACTTCAATGACGATTGCTCGACCAGATCAAGCCTGAGAGTTTCCTTTTTCTTTCCACTGCTCACTTTCATCTCCCATTCCTGGACTAGGAATGGGGAGCGGAAGAACTCCACGCTGCAGTTATAGTCCTGAATGACATGAGTGGAAAAGGCAATTAGGCACAGCACTAGTAATCAGTTAAATCAACGAATATGTGCATAGTGTAGAATCTGAACTTCAAAGACTAGTACCGTGAATAGGAAAGAGTATGAGCCTTCCGTCTTAAACTCACGCCTGCCAGATGCCTCAAAAACCTTCCTCTTGTCTTTGACGGAATTCCTCAAAATACACACAAGGGATTCCCACATGTTCCTATTGAGTGAATCACCAACGAAAACAAGTCTTTTTCCTCTCAGCCTCTCCAACATATCGGTTGGGTTCAATCTGAAGTGACATAAACATGATCTTGGCAAATTACAAACCAAGCTTGAAATAAAATCATTAAAATCATTGCATTGTTCTAATAACGTCATCCTCACCTTGGGATACTGCATCCACTGGGTTGCCAGCGGAGCTTCTGGTAAACTAGATCTCGCCGACCGTTGAGATAGCAGTCAAAGGGCTCATCAATGTGCGGACATGATCCCTCAGGGTAGAGAGGGTATGAGTCATCCCTAACCCAATTCCCATGGAACATATCACAACTAGCCACTTCCTTGAACCAATCAACTTTCTTATTTCCACCAGAACCACCATCCTGTTTTATTGATGACCTGTTACCCTCACTGTTATTTCCAGATTTTGAGGAGTTCGCTTGGGTCGAATGGTTCTCTGATGAACCAGCACTGCCCTGAGCAGCATCCCCCTTCGGATTATTCACTGTACCAGTGCTCCCGCTGGGAGCAACTTGGCTCCCGGTCTGCTCCTGATTCTTTACAGAGGGAGATGCTACAACTGTGTTGTTGTTCCTGGGAGATCCAACATCTTTCTGCCCTGCCAATGCCAGACTCCCAGTTTGATTATTAGTTGGAACAACACTCACATTTCCCTTACTGCCCTCAATTGCGCCATCTCCAGCATTGCTCTTTACTGGACTAGAACTTCCAGGTGATTTATGGCTTGCATCTCCACTTCCACTGTTTGGTTGAGCATCTGAACTCTCACTAGTCACAGCCTTTGTATCTTTCTTCCCCAAACTAGAACTTACATCCGATTTATGGCTTGCATCTCCATTTGAGTTTCCTGTCTGAGCATCTGAACCTTTATTCAGATTAACCTTGGTATCAGTGCCGTTTCCAGAAGAACCCCTGCTCCCAGCTCCAACAGCATCTCCAGCATGAGGCTTTACAGTGCTGCTATTTCCAGCATCCGAATCACTGCCTGAAACGCCACTTCCACTCCCTGCCGGATTATTAGAAGATCCGGTGCTCAAATCCACCTTCCCCAAGTTGCCACTCCCCGCAGAACTATTGGTGGAAACATCACTTGCAACTTTGTTGGCCTCAGCTCTGACAGTGCTGCCATGTCCGGCAGCAGCATCGCTCAGGGCTCCGCTTCCACTTCCCGACTGCTTATTAGACCCATCGACGCTATTCTCGCCGACCTCCGCGGCGGTTCCATGTACGCCTGAACTATTGGCCGGGGATCCACTGCCGCCTCCCGTGGAAACGCCTCCGCCGCTTCGTTTATTCAGATCCACCGCGTCGTTCGGAGCACCGTCACTTGAGGCGGAACTGTTCGTTGGAGCTCCGCCTCCGCCAATGCCAGTAGCGGCCAAATCGGCTGCCGGAGGCACACTCCCAGCGCTCGCATTGCTGATCGGAGCGGCGCCTCCACTTCCCAGCTGCTCACTAGACCCAGCCGCGGCAGAGCTGCTGCTGTTGCTCCCCGCCGCGCTCCCGACTTGCACAGTGCTCGCATCACGGGTCACCTGCCCACCGCCGCCCGATCCGCCGGTCGGTACGCGCAGCGGCTCTGGCGAGTTGGCGGGCAAGATGGACGAGAAGAGGCTGGAAATCTGCGAGCGGTACGGCGCCGTGGACGCGTACACTCCGCCGAACCACGAGGCGCCAGCTCCGGCGCCGGCGCCCGCGGAGGAAGGAGGCGTGGCGAAGGCGACGTAGGCGGTGAACGCGAAGAAGGCGGCCGCGAACGCGTACAGCGTGAGCCTCGCGCGGCGCCGCGAGCGGCCTCCGAGCGGGCTGAGCGGCCCGGCGTCCGCGCACACCAGGCCGCCGCTCTGCTTCCACAGGCTCTTCATGCCGCCCGGCCGCGGCGGCGGCGGGCTCCCGGTGTGCCGCGCTCCGGGGGTGTGGAGCGCGGCAAGTGGAGGAGGCGGAGGCGACTAGCAGGGGAGAGTGGCCGTGGCCCGTGGTGGTGGTGGGCTGGTGGCGGTTGGGGTGAGATGGCGAGTGGTGCTTTTGGAGAGGAAGGGTGTGGTGTGGTGCGGTGGTGGCTATAGGAATTTTTGGGTGCCAAAAACTAACAAACCCACTACAAATCCGTTGATTTTGTCGACTGATGTCAAGGAGGGTCAGCGGAGAAACTGCAAAAAGATTGCGCTGGTCAAAATATAGCAGGGAAGCAGATATTAGCCCACGAAGAAATGTCTCATCTCATCACTTTACGAATTTACTATGGTTGACTTTCCTAGTTGTCCCCCTTCTTCAGCAAAAAGAATACCATTATACTATTCTTTCAAAAAAATTCTAATATAATACATAGTCAAACCATATTAAATCTGATCAAGTTTATTTGGTGTCATAAATATAAACTCTCTTTTCTATAAATTTAAACAAAATTTAGATAGTTCGACTAAAGACAGAATTGGAATATATGTCCTTTGAGATAGTACCTTTTACATGCTCACCGGATTCAGAAGAGTGCAAATGATATTTTGTTGTCATTGTTTGCTTGGTATAAATAAGGAAGTAAGGCCCTGCTTGATAGAGCCTCACTTTTAATATCTTCATGTAAATTATGTGGATTTCTACCAAACAATTAAGATACAATTAACTAGATACTGATTAGGGTTTATAAGAACCATTTCTCCATTTACCCTATAAACGAATGATACCAAGATCACTTTTGTTTGTCGTGTGTGTATGGAATAATATGATATACAAGATGAAATATTATGGATGGAAATCAAACTAACTACTTGCTCCCAACTTTGGATATGGACAAGGGACATAATTTTCTTTCAGAACGTGCAGGGGGGATTGAAAATGAGTGCTAAATGGATGATTTTGTTGGGACATATTTAGTGTGGAATCAAAGGGAACGGACACACACCTAAAAGAAAAGTATAGCATGACAGTGAGACAAACATCTTCGGACGTCAAAATATATGTTAATTACGCGTAGTAGCAACGGCCAATGGCAAAATTGTGAGCATCTTGATCTACTTGGAGTTCCATTCCGTCGCACAGGTTAGAAAATACATGGCTAAATACAACCTACTATTTGGATTTAGTATGATCAAAGAAAATTTTGAAATAATGTAATCCACAGCACTCCAATGGGCTAGAGCTACCCAATAAAATTGGCAATGGAAGCAGGGTCTTTCAATACACTGTTACGAGTGCGGTATTATACTAGATACATATCAAAAACCACATTATAATTGGAGGGTGGATTTTCCACACGTACCTATGGCCGTCAGGCCTATCGTGGCCGTAGGAGGGCACTAGGGATTCGCGCAACTCAGACTCGGCGAATGTGTCAGACCAACTACGCCGACAGAAGGAGCGTGAGGCTAGGCCTCACAATGGCAGCCCCATCCCAACCTTTCCTGGGCGCCTCCTCCATTGCCCGCTTCGGCGGCATCACCCCCGCTTTCGCCTTGCCGCCATCTCTTCCATCCCCACCGCAGACTAGGGCGGTGGTGGATGAGCTCGAGGTTGCTGAAGCCGGCGCGATGGTGGACAATGTGGTCGGAGCTGGGGGAGGCGGAGGTCGGGGCCGGCGACCGAGCACGGCGGAGGCCGCCGCGGTGCCGGAGCTGCAGCTGCCGGGGTGGTGGCGGCGTCGGCTTGGGAAAATGAGGCCATGGGTGATGGCGGCAGAGAAGAGAGAAGAAATGCTCGAAGATTCATACTGCAAAGGTGAAGAATAGCTGGCATAACACGTGCGGCCGCATATATGTGTGGTCCTGCTTTTCCCTTACAATTGCTCCATGCTGGCATGGTGCTGTCTCTACGGGTCCTCCTCGATCGGGTGTGGCTTGCGTCGTGCATGCCGCCTGTTTCGAGTGCGTATACGATTCAAGGAACCGACAGGTGGGACGAGCGGAAATAGACGAACAGAGCGCCTGGCGTACAACGAGAAGTCCCGCCCACAGTCATAAAGTTTTTGGATCGATGGTGTCTAGTACATGTTACGGTACATAGTACACTACTTCTTAGAAATTTTTAGACTTTGGTTCAAAAATGAACCTAAGAATCCAGGTTGGGGTCCACGAATCCATGTCAAGGGTCCAAGGTGATGTGACTATGGTCCTGGTCCCACCGCGTGATTGGCCTTCGTGGGGATGATTTGGACAGGTGGCGTTGTCCTAATCATGGCGATGACACCGTCCGATCAATCCGGTAACCAAATTGAGCATGAACATCATAATGTCACCACACCTATGTCTTCCCTAATTACTGTCTATATGGTCGGTGGATAAGAGGACAGTGTCGCAAAGACTCGGATCCCATTGTCAAAAGTGCTGCGCTTCTTCAGGACTGCAAGGAAATTTTCGGCATCCAAATCCTAATTTAACATGCTCTGTACTAATTAAATTCCTGTGTGTTAGCCCGGTCAATACTCAATACTCGTACAGTATAACCATAAACAAAGGAAAAATTAAAGATAGTTACTGTAGTATAGTAAGCAGTGTACTGGTACTTATGGTACGGTCTGCGGCGGATCTTGCTTTGCGGAATTTGTTAGATTCGGCTACCATACACTTTTATTTGTATTTGATAATTATTATCTAACTATAGGCTAACTATGTTCTAAAGATTTGTCTCATAAATTATAAACAAACTGCATAATTAGTTATTTTTATCTATATTTAGGGGGTGTTTGGTTAGGGGTGTTAAAGTTTAACAGGTATTATAGCATTTTCGTCTTATTTGATAATTAGTGTCCAATAATGAACTAATTAGGCTTATAAGATTCGTCTCGCAAATTACTCTCTATCTATATTTTTAGTTTCATAAATAATTTATATTTAATACTTAATGCATGTGAGAAAACATTAAATGTGACGGATGGTAAACTTTACCAAAAACAACTAAATGAGATCTTAATATTTTATTTACGTGTTTAAAGATTTAATATGACAAAAAATCTTGAAAAATTCTACAAACTAAACAAGACCTAAGTGCCCGTTTGACAAACCACCGACCCTGATGATGATGGCTCATGTACACACATGCTCACATGCAGTAGCAGCCGCAGATCTTTGCGCGTCGTCTGTGTCACTGTGTGTGTTTGCCGACTTGCCGTGTGCCCGTGTCCGTACATGTGGTCTCTTGCGTTGCGCCAGCCGCCAGGAGATCTGCGTCGGTGGCGTCCCGTTCGGACTTTAGGCGAACCGGTCCAAAAGCGTACGGGCTGCTTTACATCGGAATTCGGAAAGCTGCATTATCTAGTCCCGTGCCTTGCCTTTTGCTGGCCTGAGGATCGATGGTGCCGGTGTCTCAGAAATTTGATGTGCTCTCGCTCGACTCGACGGGAAGTTGAACTCTCGAGTCCCCGAAAATTGAAAATTCAGAAGAAGAAAGTAGGAGTGACATACATTCGGCCAAAGCGGCCGGACCCAAGCTGTAAAGTGGTTTGTCATTGATTTAGACCTGCTTAGCAGGGCTCTTCCCCAATTCCTCCGGGGTAGCCTTATCAAACATTTTATAGGAGATGTCCTTCGGTAAAAAAAATAAAAGAGCCGAAACTGTTTTGGAGGTAGACGAAACCGGTGATTTTAATTAAGAGGGCGCTGAACAAATTTGATTGTATTTTTAGTATGATAATATATACATAATTATATGTTTGAAGAACTTGAAAAAAAACAATATTTTTTCAAAATCATCATATTTTAATAAAAATAGGTGTAATTGCATTTCTTATGCTATAAATACCAGGTATTTAAATAAATCTATTGTGTTTGGGTTTGGGGGGGCACGGCCCCTGCTAGCCTCCCACCCCCACCACTGGTTCCGCCTCTGTTTGGACTTTGGAGGAGCTTCAAATTGTGGCTCATGTATAATGACTCTGGCCCTTCTCGAGGAGCAGGAGAGCTCTCACAAACACTCTCTTACTTTAGCCCCCCAAAAATGCATTGAGCCATTGACAGGACGAATTAGGGATGTTTGGTTAGGGGTGTTAAAGTTTAATAAGTACTGTAGTATTTTTATTTTATTTAGTAATTAGTGTCCAATCATAGACTAATTAGGCTCAAAAGATTCGTCTCGTAAATTATTCTCTAACTGTGTTTTTAGTTTCGTAAATAATATATAATTAATACTTCATGCATGTGTCCATGTGATAGGCAATAAAGATTACCGGCGTAAACCAAACAGGGCCTCAATGATGATGATGAGCTGTTCAAGACGAAGCATCATCATCAATATGGAAATGGAAATGGGAAGGAAAGCAGTGGCTGTGATTTGTGAAAGCTCAGCCTGCTTGTGGAAGAGAAAACTGCAACGCGCGCGAAAGTTTAGGTACAACTGTACAAGCTCACTGGATCCGTGCCGGCCCGGACCCCGGAAGCATGCATGCATGCATGTGTGGGAACGTCGATGCCACGCCAGCCTGCCGGCTACGCGCTGCAAGTCCGCACCGCACTAGCAATTTTTGGCACGTCTTTACTAGACCACTGAAGACTGAGGAGCAAAGCCGGGTCAAAACGGAAGGGGTGCGTGACTGCGTGCGACCTGAAATTGATGCGCCGGACACGCTGACAGGGAGAGATCAGGATCTATAGTGGAACACAATTAAAATACTGTAAGCATACAAAATGCTATCAGTTGCCACACTTTTGCGATTTAAGAAAGTATAATAGTATATTAGTATTAAGAGAAATTAATGCCTCGATCGAACATTCTTTAATTTGCGAGTCACATGCACCCCAAACCAGTAGCTGTGTGTTGGCCTGATACTGTACTACTCCTTTTGGCCTGGGGTTGCTTTCAGAGATTCGTATTCGCTGATGACCGTCTTGGTGCCCAGTTTGTGTTGTGTCTGCTGTCTCCTTTTTATCAACTAAGTTACTGTAATTTTGGTTGATCGATCCACGGACTGAACCACTTTTACCATTCCTGAATCCTGATCATGATTGTTAATTTTCGAATGTTTCTTTTCTTCTTCTTTTTTTTTTTGTGAGTACCGCGGGTTGGTCACATAGTTTATTAATTGAGCATTCCTAGGAGAAAGTGTCCAGTACTATAGGCTACTAGATGGATGGAGATCCATGATGGAGTACGATTGAAGCAAAGCAAAACAAAGCAACCATGCAAGGCCATGTTGGGGCTTTTAATCCTGGCTTTGCAAAGCATGGCACTTGAATTTTAAAAGGTGGTAAAAGAAGGAAAAGCGTGCAAAGCGGCCGCGCCCGATTTGCTAGTGCCATGCATGCATGTATGCACGCAGCGTGTGCCGAGACGGCCGGCATCATAAGCACACTATGACACAGTATGACTAAGAAGCTGGCCAACTGTCACGTGCATAATCCCTAACGAGTGTCTCGTAAAATTATTTGTATAGTAGAGCGTGATAGCTAAATCATTATTCAACACACCGTGCATCACCAACGCATGCAACACATGATTCCCATCAGCATCAACTATGATTCACAGGTTAGGGGAGGGAGGAGGTGAGCAACAGAGCGGATAGTGCACAGTGTTGTCAACAATGCAGTGGGGAGTAGAGAAATAAGGTTTAAGATGTGAAGTACGTAGATCCTCTAGTAACCCGTAAGCTTAGAAAGGAGAGGGAATATATTGGCGGTGGTGGCGGGTTGATAGGCGACGAGCCAAGTGGCAGCGGAGGGAGGGGGGGGCAAAGAAAAACTTTAACTTTTTTATTGATTGGGATTAGGGCCGCCAGAGGCGGTGCGCGAGGCTATCAAAAGTGGGCAGAGGAAGGGGATGATGGAAGAAAGAAGATGAACACCACTAATGTTGTCAATGCGTGCGCATTAAGGATGAAGCAGGTCCTATGTGATTGTGGACATGGAGCCAAGTTGTATGTAGTATACAATATCAAGCTGGAAATTGGATTCACATTGATTGATTGATGAATTTTATTCTTGACCTCCTTTAATTGCACATGTGCCAAGCTCAATCTATGTGTGTTAAAATGGATTAAAGTAGAAAGTTATCTTTTCACTCTAAAATGTAGCTAAATAAGGTCTAAAGTGGCCTTTGTTTCATTAATCACGCATACCCTTAAATACATTCAAGTACTCTCACCTTTGTCACACAATACCTCTAGAAGAACCACAAAAAGATATGCCTAGATAGATATCAAGATTGATAAAATTACTCTAGGAGCCTTGTTTAGATGCACCCAAAAATCCAAAACTTTACAAGATTTCCGTCATATCGAATCTTACGGCACATGCATGAAATATTAAATATAGATAAAAAAATAACTAATTGCACGGTTTACCTGTAAATCACGAGACGAATCTTTTAAGTCTAGTTACTCTATGATTGGACAATGTTTGTTAAATAAAAACGAAAATACTACAGTGTCAAAATCCAAAAAGTTTTTGTATCTTAACAAGCCGGCCTGGAAGGAACGGGCACGCCGGTTCAATTTGGGCCTCCGGGGCCCGCTGAGGCGCGGACCCAACTCCCAAGAGCGGCACGTATGACTTGCCGACGTCTGGGCGCCGGTCGCCGGCTATCCATTCCAGTATCGTCGGTGGGCGTGCACCGATCGCGTCGGACAGATGGAGGCAAATGGCCGATCGAGCGGCCGGCCATGGATGGAGTCCGTCGGGTTTTCATCATATGGTGAGTGATCGGCCTGGGAAAGCGACGGCCGGGTTAGGGCCTTTACCACCTAAATTTTTTTTCATCCGTCTCATCGAATCTTTGGACACATGCATAGAATATTAAATGTATATAAAAAATAAACTAATTACACAGTTTGGTTGAAAATTACGAGACGAATCTTTTAAACCTAGTTACTCCATGATTAACCTTAAGTGCTACAGTAACCCACATGTGCTAATGATAGATTAATTATGCTTAATAGATTTGTCTTGCAGTTTTCTGACGAGCTATGTAATTTGTTTTTTTATTAGTTTCTAAAAACCTCTCACGACATCCTTCCGACACATCCGATGTGACATCCAAAATTTTTTTATCCAACCTAATAAAAGGCCCGGTTTGTCCTGTCGACACAGACGTTTGGTGCTTGGTTAGTGCGATGTTGACCTCTGCACTGCTGCATACACTTTCCATCCATTCATTCATGGGCACCACCATGTTCTCTCCGACGATCCTCCAGTAACACGGGGCCGGGCGGGGACCATGCCATGTCCGATTCTCGGTTCGGCCTCCACCTTCCTTTGCGCATGGGCATGGCATGTGAGGAAAAGGGTAGGCCGGCGCCGGCGGCATGTGCTCCTGCTTCGTCGGGAGGATTTGCACCGGCGCAGGTCATTCTGGTGAGCTGGTGCGTGCGCCGGCCATAGCCGAGTGTGGGTGTGAGACGCACCATCATATCGCCCATGGATGCAATCTATACACCTTCGTCCCCATTGCCGGTTGGATTATTGGGCTTCTCCAAAGAGATGGGATTAGATAGGGATTTGGAGATTTCAGAGTTGCGGCCTTGTGCGCCACGGATTCTTTAGGGATTCGGAGATCCGCAATTAAGGCCTTGTTTAGTTCGCAAAATTTTTCAAGATTTCCCGTCACATCGAATCTTGCGGCACATGCATGGAGCATTAAATATACATAAAAACAAAAACTATTTGCACAGTTCATCTGTAAACCGCGAGATGAATCTTTTGAGCCTACTTACTCTATAATTGGACAATATTTGTCAAATAAAAACGAAAGTGCTACAGTGCCGTTTTTCACCCTTTTTTCCGAACTGAACAAGGCCTAAAAGCAGGGACGACGAGGACGGGACAACCGCCAGAGTCATCCGTTTCATGGGGTAGAGACGTAGAGCGAGCCACAACGGGGCTTCTCAGCCCATTTTGGAATTCTCTAACCATTTGATTTGGGCCTTAAATCTGCCTTGGTTTGGTGTTCTCCATTTGCATTTTGATGGCAACCGAATAGTAGTAGCAGGGAAGCAACATCCATATCGTCGACGAGAAAACACGCTTGTTTAATAAGTAATTAGATAGAAAAACAGACCAAGTAATAATCGCAACTCGAATATCAAGATCAATACTCAAACTAGCTGTACATATATACATACGGTACACGTCGTACGTACCTCAAGTAGTGGTAGTAGTAGTACCACCACTAGTACCATTTTTTAGTACTATTTTACGTAACACAGATCAATTACTATATATATACTAGGAGTATATATTTGAGCAAAGCACCTAATGCAAAGAAGTTCGTTCGACCCAACGATTACTTATTCACTTGAAGGCAAGGCTCTTTTTTTTTCTTCTTTTGTGTGGATTATTCACTTGAAGGCTTGAAGCGGCTGGCAGGCTCATCATCCCCGGGATCCACCGGCGAAGGCGACGCCGGCGCAACGGCGCCAGCGCCGTCCTCGGGCTCCGGCGGGACGCCGACAGGGACGTCGGAGAAGGCGGCGAGCACGCGGCGGACGCTCATGCTCCGCATCGGGCGGAAGCTGAACGACCTCGCCGCCGTCTTCCCGCCGGCCGGGGCGAAGACGTCGGACGACTTGCGCAGGATGAGGTAGACCAGCGCCTGCACCACCGCGAACACGGCCACCTTCACCAGCGCGTCGCCGAGCTCCGGTGGCACCATCGACGACGTTGCCTCCAGGACCACGTTGCCCATTAATTATTGCTCTCCCCTCGTGATTGCTTTGCTGCCGACGATAGATGGATCGGAGGAGCTAGCTAAGAAAGATAAGCGTATATGGTTTGCGTGTGTGCGTGATTACTGATTAGCGTGGATGAGTTCTTGGATGCGTCATGTACATCGATCGGAGGGTTTATATATATATATATATATAGAGCGCGAGGGAAAGGGCAAAAATAGCTACCCGATTTATAAGGCTTGTACGCAAGCGATAGTGTGTGCTGGGATTTCAGATGCTACTACGTGTTTGTGTTTGTTCGGATCCGGTGGTGTCGTTCGATCAGATTCAGATCAGGGCAGTGCTTGTGGGCGAAGGGAATGGGAGGAGGCGCGCAAGCAAGCCCTGCACGTTTTGTTTCCACTACCGATCGAGGGCTTGATTAGCATTGCTTCGTCAGGCTACTCGTCTTTGTCTCTACCGTAACAGAACCAGACCAGACCTTGCATTGGATTTAGGCTGACGTTATTATTTGCCTGGTGATGCATGATAGCTCAAGATCGGTTCACTTAGGATTAGGACAGTACAGTTAAGATTAAGGCCTTGTTTAGTTCACCTAAAAACCAACAACTTTTCAAGATTCTCCATCATATCGAATCTTGCGGCACATGCATAGAGCATTAAAAATAGATGAAAACAAAAAACTAATTGTCTACTTTGCCTGTAAAGCGCAAGATGAATCTTTCAAGTCTAATTACTTCATAATTGAACAATGTTTGTCAAATAAAAATAAAAGTGTTATAGTGTCAAAATCTAAAAACTTTTTTTAGATATAAACAAGGCCTAAATTAAGGTCCATTGTCGTGTCGTTTTATTTCTGGTTGGCGGCCTGAAACTCTCACAGGAGGACAGAGTACGTGACAGGATAACGTGAGCTCACGTGGCGGCTATATATCTAGCCGGCCGGGTTCTCCGGACGCGGTTCCAGCCAGCTTAGCTGCCTCTTGCAAGCCAAGCAAGTGTGCCCAGTGCTTTATTATTTGCAGCGTCGAGAGTCAGCAGCAATCGCTCATGCATGCTTGCGTCGCAAGCCCATTGCCTGATTGGCCTTGCTTCTTAGCTTGTACATGCACGAGACCGACCAGGCGCGGCCAGCGTTGCGTTTTGTTCTGTTCATCATGCGAAGGGTGGTGAGTAACCGGCCGGAATAAGGGAGGTATGTACCAGAAAATGTGGTGTCGTCGTGTCACTTTTATGCAAACTGGCAGCAAGTTCGTCTGTCTACTACTGGGAATTGAAGAAAGGCATGTAACTTATTTCCCGTTGTCAATCAAACGAAGCAGTCATAAGGTGGCAAAATTATATAAAGAAATTAAGGGCATGTTTGACACAAGCTGTTGTGAGCTGTTTTTTTTGTCAAACATTTTTTTTCAAGACACTTTCGTAGGTGAAGCTATTTTTCTTCTCTTCTCACAAAGACATGAGCTGGGATGAAGCTGAAAAAATAGCTTATTCTAGCCCTCGTTCTCTCATTTCTTTCTTTCATCCATGTATGAAGTTATAACTTTTTTTTAGAAACAGCACAACTTTACTTAAAAAATTGCTTATGAAGCTCTTTTCTAAAAAAACACAACTTCCCCAGTGAAATTGAGCTGTGCTAAATAGAGCCTAAATAACATGTCAATAATTACTGCACGAGTCGCCTAAGATTACAGATAACATGCTAAGCTACCGTATCTGCTCGTGCCATGTTTGTGAACTTCGCTGACTAGGTCTCTGTTTTAGTAAAATTAATTTAGGGAAACTTTACAAAATTTACTGCACAGTCGTCGCTTTGGCCGAGTGGTTAAGGCGTGTGCCTGCTAAGTACATGGGGTTTCCCCGCGAGAGTTCGAATCTCTCAGGCGACGCTTGCTTTTTTGAATGCCAAATTTTGTTGGATTTCAATTTCAATATGACTTTGTACCAGAGTTACAGTGACTATTTCGATAAAAATTTTAAACAGGGGTGGAGGAATATACCTCAGAATTCTTACAACACCTTTTAAATTGGATGTGAAACTACTGTAAACACTTTATTATTATTTTGTTATAACATGCTCACAAAATTTGGGGTTTAGGGTTTAGATATTTTCATCCAGGTATCATATAGCAAAAATGATTTTTCTAACTACTTGTTGTCAATTGATTGAAATTTGGAAGCCTCATAATTTCATACAAAATTTCTCTTCTTGTCTACTCATTGAATGACTGATAGATTCGACAGATAATCTCAAATGAACAAGCCAAATAGAAAAAGATCATCTTTAAGACAATAGTCTCTTTATACTACTTGCCATTGGACGGTTCCATCCATGCGAGAAATTTCGGCTGACATCGTGGCTAATAAGTTCAAGTGAATAGTACTGATTATTTTTTAACATAGATGAGAAAAGAAGATATGTACGTTCGGCACATTGATATCACAACCTTATGAGTCTACTACTCACCATCGTACGAGTTTATTGTAACTATGCTGAAAGGACTTTGATGCCATCTAAAGAAAAAGCTGAATTGGCTTTTCTAAAATTTAGCAACAAACAAAACGGAATAGCAGAAAAAAAAATAGCAACAAATAAAACTAAACAGCTGAATTAGCAGGATGCCAAAATTCTACGTAACTCTATGGAACTTCCGCATATAGAGAGATCAAGCTCAAACCAAACTTGTAGACGTGTTTAGAGATGTCCGTAGTGAGTTCATGAAGTATCTGCACTTACAAACACACATAACCAAGAAGATGCATAGGAAATATTGCAAATCAAAACACAAGAGAGATTAGATATTTGTTCCACCAAAGTTAGTTCACAATATATGTTTCTAGATTCACTGTAAGAGAAACTTTCACAATATATAGTAAGTTCACAAGTTGTGAAACTGTATAGATTTTTTGAATGATGGTCAAGTTTAGAAATGTTTGAGTCTGATTATAAATCTAATGACGTAAAAAATGGAGTATGCGAGCATATTTCAGTATCCGGGACCACCTATAAATGACTTGTCGCTTCTTATCTTTCAGTTCACAGCACTCAAAAGTCTAAAAAGAATGCTTCAATCTCTTTTTTTTTTTTTGAACTTAATGGCAGGAGCTCTGCCTTTCAATTAAGAAGGGTAAAGAATGCTTCAATCTCACCCCGAAGGTTTTTTCCAAGGGAAACTTGGAAACAGAAACTATTGTTTCGACAAAATTACAAAGCCGGATACTCTGGATTTTGGTAACCATTTACACAACATTTACAGGAACAAGATTACATAAACGGAGCAAATACAGAGGCTCTTGTATAAAGAATATAAATAATTATACAACAAGGCTCATCACTAGATGAGCAATGCTAATTGGCATTTCTTTTCCATTTCTTTTTGCCAGAATTCACTTTTCCTATACGAGATACCTTTTGAGCCATTTTCTAAACAGTTACAGTTTACAACAAGCTGCGGCTCGTCCTTTTATTGTGTCACAAATCACAAGGTTGAAGTCTCGCCTGATCTTACCAACTTTGCTCTTAGCTCTGCGTTCTCCCTTTGTAATCGCTCAACCTCAGCCTTCAGCACGGCATTGTCATGCCGTAAGTTTTCTACTTCCCCTTCGAGAGTACTATGTTCTCCCTAAACGAAGCACATCCCAACAAAAATACCACAATAAGAGAAAAAAATCGTTGAGGTTGGCATTGGCAAATTATATTGTAATTTTAACTAGGTTGCTACATGCAAATATATGGTGCTTACATTCTCCTGTTGTTGAGTGACAGGTAAAGATGGGAACTGCCCAGTGTATGGCGCACCAAGCAAGACCTCCCTGATGACTTCATGTGCCGCCAAGCTGTCGATCCCCATGTTCTCATAACTCCAAAATGCACCTAGTGTTCCCAAGAACCCTTCATGACATAGAAATGTCGTCTGGACTTCACCTTTGGACCTGGAAACAATCAACAAGAGGAGGTAAGGAACTATTGACTTAGTGGACGAGGAGCAATGCAGTCATGGTGCTGGATTGCAAATTTATGTTCGTTACAATAATATTAATCACTGTATCTTAATTAAGTTTCTTACCAATATTTTAGGGAACGAGATATCTTATCCATAGTCTTTTCATGACCACAGACGTAAGCACCTCGGAAGAAAATTCTCTTCAGGCCTGAAAGATTAGCCACAAAGTAGGCTATCTAGAAGAGAAATAAAGATAGTGTCAGGGTAACTGATAAATCACACAACCTTTTATTCAAAAAAAAATTCGCACATAGAAACCATAATATCCACAAAGAAGAATACCTGTCCAATGTTGTACGTGAAAGAATTCAGTAGAGCTGCAGCAAGATCCTCTACTTTGTACTCCGAAAGTTTGCTTGAGTTCACTTTTCCAAAGCTAGCCGCAGTAGTGGATGCTGGAAGACCAATCTGAGACAGAGAAAAAAGAACTGATGGAAATAATGATAGCTAATTATTACAATTTGTCCCCTGATGCTCAAACGCAAAAATACAAATTCTGCATACAGATATTCAAAATGTTAATTCAATATTATGCATGATGATTATAAAATCTAAGCTCATGCACTTGAGTTTCATAACCTTCATGATAAGTGCGCCAAATACCTAAAATCTAATTATATAAAAGTAACCATCGATTCAACATTTGTCTCCAAACAACAGTGATATATGTATATAAATGCAAACTGAAAGCCTCTTGTTATCTAATATGCCCTGATGGATGGAACAGTTGTAGTTCAACAAAGATCATGATGCCTGTTTCGTGCACCTGCTGCAATTTGCTATATGTTTTTCTTATTTTATTTTCCTTCTCCAAAATAGATTACCTCTCAGGCGATAAATCAGCATAAGCAGTGTGGTACTCAAACATTTTATTTTTTTAGAAACGTTGCAATACCAGGAAAAAAAAAATCCTCACTACAGGTCAACTTTTCAAAGTACCTTTGGATAACCTTCTCCCCCATATATGTCCCCAACAGTCAAATCGACAGACAAATTATTGCCCCTCTGGCTCAACTCCAAGAATTCTTCGTAACTAAAAGGAAAAATATTAATTGTCTAGCCAAAAGAAAGTCTTATACCACTAATTCGATAGTACCTTGAACAACCAGTCAAAAGCCTGGCAAGACCAAGGATAGTACCGCCGCCTAGATGGGATCCTATAATTCTTTCAAACCTTCCCTTACCAATTACCTGTTCATAAAAGCATGTTGCTGATAACAAGATCTTTGAAAGCACATTGTTGATAACAGCAGACATGTGAGAAATATAATTAATTAATTGAAAGAGAAGCGGTATACTGGAGAACCTCTATCATGCTGACACCTGATCCGATATTTACAAGGAGGTAAGGAAATATGTTGCTATCATTCTCTTCATCCGCTGATGTCCCATCAACAGGTGCTGATTCGTGATGAGGCTCCTGTATGAACAGCAGTGTTTAAAATAGCGTGCTAAGCCTCTTAGCGGCAGCCTCTCTAAAAGGCTAAGAAAAGCTATATCGCGCTAATAGCGGGCTAAGCCATTTAGCGGTTGAGCAAAAAATATGTCAAATATCATGTAATTTTACACATAATAAAGATGAAAACATTATGAATACCAATAGTGATAGATATTTCAAAGGGTTACTAACATATTACATCAAAGTTCGTAGTTCATACATGATACATCAATAATAACATACATCACATAGGGGCATATCCCTGTTATTTGGGCCTCCAAGTTATTTGGGCCGATGAAAATGAATCCCAAGGCCAAATAGCGGCGCTAAACTAACCCAATTTAGCGAAATTAGCGCGCTATTAGCTGCTAATAGCGGGAACAATCATTTAGCGTTAAAATCTCCATAGCTTAGCAGTCCTCTTCCAGAAACGCTAAATAGCGCTATAGCGTCCGCTATAGCGCGCTATTTAGAACAGGGATGAACAGAGAAAAGGTAGATCATGAAAAATACCACATTTTAGCTTGAAAAACATAAATCGCTGTATGTAGAACCTACATGAAACATATGCTTCTGTAATCAGTAGTCACCTACGTTGAATACTGAAGAAGTTCATAAAACATAAAAAAAATGGAGGACTGGTGAAGGCCAGCCTTCAAACTCTGGTTTACTTCAGCTTTTCTTCTCGAAAACAGACAATTGCGTAGAAGAATAAGAAGAAGAGGAAGAGGAAGAGGAGGAGGAAGAGGAAGAGGAAGAGGAAGAGGAAGAAGAAGAGGAAGAGGAAGAAGAGGCTTCTAAATGTGCTAATCCCTTAGCACCATCAAGGCACCAGAGATGGGCCTCTTCAAGGATAGTTCTAATCACAAGCTGAATGTTGGGAATGGCTCCATTGAACACACAGTTGTTACGATTATTATCCACAACATCTTAGCGAATTCAAACCTTGCTTCACCTACCCTGGGAACAAAGTGGTAACTCTCATCCACCAATCAAAGAAACCCTTAATTGTAATGTTGGTTCACTTTAGCATGAAAGGAACTTGTCTGTACTGGTGGATAGAAGCATTTTCCTTGTATATAGAAGAGCAAGAGATAGAAATTTCATGTGCGTAGGGCAATGATAAGCGTGCGTAGAATATCTTTGTTGAAACTCACCTTCTCCTCAAGGGTAAGATTTTCACCACTGGGATCCCCATAACTCATCAAGGCACCAAGTGCTCCCAAATACCCTTCATGTCGCAAAAATACTGCTTGCATTTGGCTCTGTGACCTGATCAACGATAGACCAGATATGCTTAGATTCTTGCCACCATAAACTAAAAGAAATCCAACCCAAAGAAATTTTGTGCACAGAATCTTCATAGTGATAACTGATAAAGCTAGAGATTAAGAGACATGAACTGAAATATAGCATTCATTGTTCTCCTTTTCATATTAACAAATGTATAAAGAGAGATTAATTGCAGAAAAAAATATAAATACACAAGAAATGCTTACCAGAAATCAATTGCATAAGAAATATTTTCCATCGTGCTTTTGTGTCCCCGTATATATGATCCACCGAAGAAGACCCTTCGGAGGCCCAAAAGTGACGCAACAAGGAAAGCAATCTGATGGACAACTACCATGAGTTGATAACAATAATATAAAACAACAAAAATAGATGAAACCCAACATTGAACAATCACTGACAGTGCTCCTATCTTGTTGGAGCCCATTTACAAAACTAGTTCATATGTGAATCTTTCTACCGAACCATCTAACACACAACTCATAACAAGCAGATAGGCAGAAAAAAAGGACTCACTTGCGCAATGTTGTAGGTAAAGGCACTCAACAATGTAGATGCAATGTCTTCAGGCTTGTAATCTGTCAGCTTCTTCTCAGAAGTAATAACTTTCCCAAAGCTAGAAGCAAGAGTTGATGTTGAAAGTCCTTGCTGCCACATATAAGAAAAGGATGAATCAACCATTCATGAGAACTGATGCTCCATGCGGTGAAAGGACAGATAAATTTAAACACAAAAAAAAGTCTAATGGTTAAACACAGCCATTCCTGAAATTGGTGTCCTTTCTAGTTGATATCAGAGACAGACCGTAACACATTAGATGGCATTAGTGAAATTACAGACTTACGAAAACTAAAAGCATAGCCTACCACCTCCAGGCTTAATGTAAACTCAGAAAAACTCCTATATATCTAATGGAAGTCCTGTTAATACAAGATGTGCAAAATGACCATTTTTTTCATAAGAATGGTCAAATATTAACACATAAACTGTAAACTATTAATTATTTAAAGATAAGTATTCCTTTATATACAAAAGAAACATACAATATTTGATAAGATATAGCACATACATGCAAATGCACAGGCAAATCAATCTAGCATCAGAAAACACAGATGGATGGATTTTTTCTCTGAGAGCTGTGTATCATTATATTAAGAAAACAAATGGGGCAAGAACCCATACAAGAAACCTTACACATGCACAACACAACCCAGATGGATGGATGGATGTCACCAAACAATTAAACAGTGTGTGTCAAGCAGTTATAGTGTCACATTGATTTGGTAGTGCTAGAAAAGTGAGTAATCAAGAAAAGTATAGCACAAACAATTTCAATATTTGTATTTCTGTAGGTTGTTATGGAATCCTAAGTAAGGTTTTCGAGGGGGGGGGGGGTAATCCTAAGTCATGATGCAGTCAACATTCACTCAGTAAAGAAAAAAAAAGTAATGAACCTACAGTCCTACACGGTAGTAGCCCACCACAAGCCAAATCAATAAAATGCAAGCATGTACCATACCAGAAAAGAAAAAACTAACAACAGCATCACAGGAGAGAAATGGTATGTTATATAATTAAAGTATAACAAGAAAAGGATGAAGACTAACTTTCTGGCAGACAAGCTCTCCACATATATCCTTGACAATTAGATCAAGAACAAAGTTGTCCCCTTTCTGGCTTAATTGCAAGAACTCATCATAGCTAAGATAATTGCAACAAGTTAGTATGGGAAAAACAGTAAACAAGTTGCATGATGTGGAAGGTTAGATATTACCTCTTACAGCCTGTTAAAAGTTTTGCTAAACCAAACATGGTACCACCACCAATGTGCGTCCCAGTTACCCTTTCAAACTTTTTATTTCCAGTGACCTACATTATACTTAACAACATATGGTCACATGAGTTACATTGTAACGCACTTTCAAAAAGTACCCCAGTGAAGAAGTACAACCTTCAGTATACTAACTCCTGATCCAATGTTGACAAGAAGATAAGGAAACAAATTGTTTGGGGAAACATCTACTGGATTCCTCTGTCCATTCATGTGTGTGAAGGCTGCACCAGGAATATTCTGCAACATATAGCATCAGTTAAAAGGAAAAACATGCACTTCGTCACAATAAATAAGATTTGCTGCCTATCTAAGATAGTGAGTGAGAAAAGTTAAAAATAATAGATTAATAGTGATACAAGACATGAAAGGATATTTGCCAGTGAGATAGGGTGATATGACAAGCAGCTAAGGACTGACACTGACCTGCAACAAAAAGTTTGCTCCAGAAACGACACTATCCATTTCATCAAGCTTGTCAAGACAAACACCTAGCTTCTCCAGGAAATCATCAGCAAATTTATATGCTCCACCACCCGTCGCCTGTGCATGATATCTATCATATACTTTTTCTCAATTCTTTGAAAAAGAAAAGAATGTACATGTCATCCAATAATCTCTGTTCTGGATGAACAATACTAGGGACACCAGAAGACAGATTTGGAAAGGGTAGTTCTAATAATAACTAAAAGTACTTGGGAGCTAGGCAAAAGCTCTGTTTTGAAAGCTACAAATATACTCAGTTTCTTTTAATATACAAAACAAATATTTCTGTAACTCTATATATACACGAAAACATTATTTACGTAACTTTGTGAGAGTTGTCAGTGACAGCGCCTGTGGAGAAAAATAATTGAACAATTATTTAGCATCAATTGTAAACAGGAGTATAAATATATTCACATCATGTGGAACTAGCAAAGTTTGTCGGGAAATCTTGCTGATACTTTGTTTGTGCAAGCATTAGTGGTAAACACGCCAGAATGACCTTGCAAATAAATGCGGTAACTGCCAAATGTGGGCATGTACTCTTGTTGCATTGAATTAATTAATGTATTTGTTATCATTTTCTTTTTTTGAAAACGGACGGCGGGGGGGGGGGGGGGGGGGGGGATTCCCCACCAAATTTCATTCCGCTCAAACCTCCAGTTATGAGGAGCCAATAGAAGTATTTGTTATCATTTTGGTTACAAATACATTAGCAAAAGAGTAGGTTACCTTCAGGGTCACGTTTTCTCCGCCTGGCCTCGTCCCTGACAAACAAAATTACAAGTTAATCCGCAATAAAACAGTGCACCAATGACGTAGGCAAACAAAAACGTTGAAATTTAACTTGCAGTAAAAACACTATCATGTAGGAAATGAAATGTTGGCGTTACATGCACCTTGGCGCCCCTGGTTGACAAAGGAAAATAATGGACGTATTTATCCAAGTATAGGGAGTAGAGTAGTTGTCGATTTAGATTGCCTTTTTTTTCATAAGCAAACAAGAAAGTTGGAATTTAACTTGCAGTATATAACAATATCATCATGTAACTGCAGATTTGCACAAAGGAAATGAAATGCCAGAGTTACATGCACCTTGGCGCTCCTGGTTGACAAAGGAAATTACTGGACCTATTTATCAGAGTATCGGAGTAGAGTGGTTGTCAATTTAGATACGTTGAGAGCTGATCATCGCTACAATGGAAATTTGTAAATGCGGCAAGGAATATCCCAACTCCTGACGAATTAATGACCGGCATAGTGGCACCAAGCATCTCGCTGTCCTACCCATTTCTCCCCGCCAACAAACCACGGAAGTACGGAACTCTCTCTCAGTATCGTGATATGAAAAACCAAACGAGTAGGCAGCGACGTGCGTACCACCATTGCAGGCGAGGAGCCCCTCAGCCCGTATGAAGTCGAAGCACTCCTGGAGGCGTCGCCTCTCGAACTTGGCGAAGCGCAGGTCCGCCCCGTCGGCCCCGCCGCCGCAGCTCGCCGTGTACACCAGCTTGATCAGAGTCCCTACCAGGAATCCCAACGCCGCCACTCCGTAAGAAGGCAGCAAGCAAAACACACACACACACATAGGCGGAATTAAAGTCCGGGGGGACGACGAGAAGCAGCGTCGCCGAGGACGAGGTAGGTACCTCCGATGTCGAGGGCGAGGAGCGGCGACGCGGCGGGCTGGCGCGGGAGGAAGATGGGCGGGTTGCGATCCTCGAGGCCCCCGCGGATCTCGGCGCCCGAGAGGTCGACGCCGACGCCGACGCCGTCACCGTGGCCCGTCGCCTCGCCCATCCTGCCGTGCCCCGTGCCGTCACAGGGACAGATCGCTCGGCGCCTGGTATCGCGCCGCCCGCATTCACACCGGCACCGCCGGGCCCGCCCCCGCGCTGCCTGCCTGCGTTCGTCGCCGCCTCGGTTTGACTGGCAGGCTCGCTGTGCTGTGCGGCGCCCAACTGCCGGCGGGCGTCTGGGAGGAGTTGCAGTTGGGAGGAGTTCGCGCTGGCTGGTCTCGGTCGCGTCGAGTGGCGTGGCCGCGTGGGCGGAGTCGTGGTGCGCGGGGCCGGGGCGGTACAACCAAGACAAGTTTGCAGTGCACGCGCCGGGGTTGGACTTTTATATTTGGGTCTAGTTTTTTTTTAAAAAAACCAAAACATTTTCAAGATTTCTCGTTAAATCGAATCTTGCGGTATATATATAGAGTATTAAATATAGATAAAAATAAAAACTAATTACATAATTTGTCTGTAAATCGCGAGACGAATCTTTTAAGTCAAATTACTCTATGATTGGATAACTTTTGTCAAATAAAAACGAAAATGCTATAGTGTTATAATTTAAACATTTTCCGGATCTAAACAAGGCTTTGGGTGGGTTATTAGGTGGAGGGGTGATGTGTTCACCGGCTCGGAGACCAGAACAGAAGCGGAATAAAAACCGGGCACCAACACGAACAGCGCATCGAGTCACGACGACGGGCCTAGACGGGGACGGCGCGCGACTACGATGGAGCCGCCGGCGCCGGGCCGGGGCGTGGCGGCCTCGTTTTGGTCTCCCGCCGGTCGCCGTCGCCGTCGCCGACGCCTACGTGACCCCCTCTTTGGCTCTTCTCGTCGTGCTGGACCTGGAAGATCCGCCCAGCCCACCGGGACCCTTCTTCTTAAAAAAAAAAAAGGCCCACCAACCACTACAGCATTCCACGGTCAGACAACAAAGCGTGCTATCCGGATTAGGCTGGCGAGTCATTGCTTACGCACACGATGGGTGCAGAAAGATTTTCTTCCCTGTTCTTTAAAGAATGAGGCTTTTGCATCAGCCAACACCAAACAGCATGGATGCGTGCCGCCTACTAGTCTACTATACACAATTCATTGAGAGCGTTTTTCTTTTTCAACTACTGTTACGCGAGTACGGGCAGTAATGAGACTGACAGACACATCGCTTCTTTTCTCTCATGCCGCCAGTTGCAGTTGCAACCTCTATCGCCCAACCTCCGCGCCCCAACGCGTCTTCTTCTCTCCTGTTTCATTCCTTGCGCAAATTCAATGAAGAAAACTAGGAGAGGGCAATTCAAAAATAAAAAAAAAAACTAGGAGAGGGAGCAAGGAGAGCATATGCAGGCACGACGAAATCATGTGCCCGGCCAGCGGCCAGCGGCCACGGTCAGCATGGCCGCATGGGTCCACAGCTGGTATGGCTTTATCTGCTCCGGGTCGCGTTGTGAGCAACCAGGAAACAACCAGGGCATCCCCGGGATTTTAATCCTACAATTAATGCTTGTTAAAGTTGTAAATTGGGACATGTAAATTTGGAATGTTTTATTGCTGCAACAGAGAAGCCTTTCAACACTTCGTTTATTTGCTACAAGTTGATTTTATATCTTGCATAAGTTGATTTGAAATTTATTTGCTACACAATTCCCTGATCTTATATCTTGCATAAGTTGATTTGGGCTATCAACTTGTAGGTCATGAACTGCCCCAGTTTGAATGAGCTCTCACTGATCTTTGCCATACAAAATAACAATTAGTTTTCTGTTAGAGTTGGCTGAAATAAGATAGAACATTCAGGTTTGGACAGAGGATGAGAATCTTAGATTTGCTATGGCTGCACTAGCTTATCTTTTTGAAAGCTATGATAACCTGTAACTGAATTATAACTTTTTTGTGTAGGGCTATGAGGACAGATGGAGCAAAGCTTGTCTGAACTAGTGTCTGAAGTACTATCCAGGAACCTGCTATCTGAAAGTGTCCAGGAACCTGCTATTTTTTGTTTGAATGTGCTATCTGAATGTGTCTAGGAACCTGCATCTCAATGTGGCCAGAAACCTGCTATCTGCACTTGCTATTTTTTGTTTCAATGTGCACCTGCTATTATCAGTTAGTAGTTAGGCTTAGGCGTTTCTAAATGTGAGCAGATCTATTCTGAATGTGTTAGTACTCCACTAGTTGAATGTGAACTTGATCCATGCAGTGAAAAGTTTTGACACCAATGTGAACTAGGGGAAAAAGAAGGCAAAGTAGACAGTTTTCTCAGTTCACTGTTTATAATTTGTGATGGAGGCGTGGAGCTCTATCACGAGCGGTCAATTCAGACTT
Organism: Sorghum bicolor; assembly: GCF_000003195.3. NCBI lineage: Eukaryota > Viridiplantae > Streptophyta > Magnoliopsida > Poales > Poaceae > Sorghum > Sorghum bicolor. The sequence goes on along the minus strand of NC_012879.2, from coordinate 6,502,161 downwards.
TGCTTATTGTTTTCTCGAAGCAATGATCGGATAGACACTAGAGCTTGTGAACTGAACTTCACACGATCCAACCATGTCGGTTTCGGTTCGGTTCGATTGTGGAGTGGAGCTGAGCTGCCCAGTCAACAATCTGGAAATAAAATTCTTTATAGTTATAGTTGATCCTAGCTTGGTCCGTATGTGCACATGGGGTGGGTCGAACCATGATATCTATTGGTGCACCGCGGGTCGAAAATTTACTTAAACGGTTTGGTCGGTGCTCCATTTGACAACAAATGAATCAATGGATCGGTTACGGTTCAATCCAAGGTTGAACCACCCCCATTTTGAGGCATCCCGGGCCGGCTTGAGCTCTAGGGTCCGGCGCGGCCCTACACGCGCTATTATGCCTGCGGTTGGAGTGGCCCAGAGGCCATAGCAGAGAGCGCCGTCGCAGGCCAGAAGCCCATAGACCATAGCAGAGAGCGCGACGTCGCAGGCCGCCGCATTGGCGTGGCCCGGGTACCACCTGTTGCCTGTGGCTGTGGGTTGTGTACGGCCTGTGGCGCTTAATTACGTTGCACAGTATGGTTAATTAATAATTAAAGTGAAATAGTAATTGTTTTCGACAAGACAACGCACACTTACTGCAGGAAATTGCCGTATGTATCCCCCCGCATGCTTGAGCTATGTAGTTGCAGTTTACTAACGTAGTTGCCGTATAGGCACTCCCAATGCTAGAAACTACATATAGTTTCTATAGTCATTAAATTTTATAGACACTATATATAGAAACTATGGTCTCAATGGATAGTTTCTATAGAATATTTTTATATCCAATCACATTCATTCTCTCTCCATTCTTAGCCAATCATATCACTTCATGTCTTAGATTTCGTGTAGACATGGTTTCTAACTTAGACCCACTTTCTATGATTTTAACTCTCTCTCTTCAATAACTACATTGCCACATCAGCAAAATGTTTAGGTGGCACTGCAATTAATGTCTATAGAAACCATGATAGTTTCTGCATTGGGAGTGCTCTAACATGTAAGCCCTTGGTGGTGTTCTCGCTTCAAACCTAGTAGAGGTAAGTTTGGATTCTGCCATTTACTCTTTCATCATAGGCCTACAATACAAACACCCATTAATATGACCTTTTGAAGGACATTAGTATAGGGGACACGTGGATAACCTTATAAAGTGATTCAGAGAGCATTAGTAGAGAGTCACCTACCGTCTTCACCAAAAGAGTGAGTAATATTACCTTTTGAGGCTTTGTTTGGATACGTATATATTCATCTCAAATCCACGGATGTTGAAGTGGATTGGAGTGGACTTAATTAAGTTTCATTCCACTCCACTCAAATACATGTATGGATTGAAGTGGATACACATGCATTCAAATAAAGATGATATTCCAGTGGAGTAATTTAGTTGTGAAAATTGCATAACCCACTCTTACTAATAAAGGAGCTTTCATTAATAGTCCAGTCGTCGATGTATGCTCTTTATAAATTAAACTCAAAATTAAGATATTTGTTTGGTTCTTACATATTAAATGGGGTCATTATTTTAACAAAGACCTTATAAAGTGAACTGAAATGGATGGTTCTTATTCATAGGTCTTTGTTTAGTGTTATTTTTTAATAACAAATAGATCATCCAACAACTATTTATTGATCGTCACATTGCATGATTTCTTATAGAGTTGTTTAAAGTTGCATTTGGTTTACTACGTTCACAGACTAGTCAGACAAAAATCTCCTAGGAGTTGAGCTTCGGTCAACAAGTAGACACCGAACTATGTTCTTAAATTTGTGTGGGAGCCAAGTACAACTGTTTGATCTGGCTCTGTTCACTTGATAAGCCATGGTTGAAAGTACTGTTCGCTACTGTTGAATGATGAGATTCGACAGATAAACTCAAACGAATAGATTGTTATTTGCATGTCTAAGACGTGCTTCAGGCCTGGTTCTTATACATCTTGTTATTCGCAAGGCTGGACGCGAACCAATAATTCCCAGGAATGGATGCGGAATCATGACTATGCCATGCCAGAGTTTTTTTTTATGAGCGCAAATGATGAAGCCATAAGCCCATAATAATGATTTTTGTGTATAATATACTACCGTACGTGCGTGCGTCTTACCGAATGCTCAGGATCCATGCGGATCATCAGAGGGCATGTGAATCTCTGTTGGCGAGAGAGAAACGGATCGATCCGAGGCCCCACAAGGATGATTATTAGCGCGGAAAGCTCCTTTAATTTCTCCTTGGCCAGAAAGAAGAGAAGTGGCCACCCACTCCCATCCATCAAGTAGCTAGAGCCGAAAGAGAGAGTCGTCCATGCATCGTCTTCACCAAAAGGTGACTCAGATTCTTCCTGGCTATGCTCCCTTTCGGTATCCTTTTGCATGCATGTACACGCTCTCCAATGTTTTTGATTCATCGAGTCAGTTTGGTCATATCTTAGAAATAAGGAAGATTAGTAGGGCACCCGTAATGGCTAACTCATAAGCTAGCTCTGATCAAGAGCTAGGTTACTACACACATTTTAAGATCATATGAGAGTGTTATGTCGGTTTTTCAGCTATTTGTACTCAAACACTTCTCGGGATTAATTTTATTTCAGTAGGGGCTTTGCCCCTCTGTTTACTCAAAAAAAAAAGCTTATAGCATTATTACGGATGCTCTTACAAAACAAAATGGAAAATTAATTAAGCTGAGGGAAGAATCTCCCGGGACTGCTGGTTGATTCTTGAGATTTGAGAATCTCATACCTATATATATTTTTTTTGCAAACTATGTATTTACAACTATATATAATCAATTACGGAGGAGTACATTTTTTTAATTTCCACTATCATAAACAGGTGAGGCACGCCATCATCACCACGTACAAATTAAAAAATGTTATTAGGCATGGACAGGAAGAGTACCTCGCTCATCGATCGTGGTTGGGGTACGGCAACATTAGTTCGTACTAGGTTCCTGCGTTTTTATCGTTTTCCGCGTGGATACTTTAACTACCCAAATTAAAGCATAACTAACATAAACTGTAATATCAAAGCAAATAAATTCCAATTAATGGGAGTAGGGATCAGCTCAGACCGTCGGGATCATACTAGTAAATGGAAAATGCTAGGATATACAAGGACGATGATAGATAATCAAACTTACGATGGAGGGACTGTTATAATAAAATATAAATGCAGAGGAATTGACGTATGTCGTATGTGGGCAGCTACATGTTGCTATTCCAAAGCATGTTTTGCAAGTTTGGTCCTCACGTTTCCGAGCATGTTCAGGATCAAGATTCATGTTATTTCAAGAATCAAGATAATTTCAAATATTATTATTCCACGACAATATTAAGGCCTTGTTTAGTTCACCCCGAAATCTAAAAAGTTTTCAAGATTCCCTGTCACATCGAATCTTGTGGCACATGCATGAAACATTAAATATAGACGAAAACAAAAACTAATCACACAGTTTGACTGTAAATCGTGAGACAAATCTTTTGACCCTATAGTCTATGATTGGACAATATTTACCACAAACAAACAAAAGTGCTACAGTAGCGAAATCTAAAAAATTTTCGGATCTAAACAAGGCCTAAGCACATGTTTTTCAAACATAGAAATTACACTTTCAAGCATATTTGATGTGTCAAAGTTATCAAGGTTTCTTTGTGGCACAAAAGAGGATTATGTTAAAATTTTGAGTATTGTAGACCCCTTATTACATTAAAAACATTGAAGGATAAGCAAATTACTAGCAATAAATGCTCTCCACTCATCTTATTCTTCCAATTTTCTCTATTGTACCCATTGCAGTGCTCCATTTGGCTGATGCAAGTTAGGATTTTGAGAAGCCAACATCAATTTCTCCAACTAGATTTGGCAAACTGCCCCGGACATTGGAATTGCCTCAAGAATCAGTGTCCCGAAGCCAAATCTAAGACACATAACCCTAAGTCATCTATGTTGCCGAAAGTGATTGAGGAATACTGACATGTGTGCCATCAAAAGTGTTTGAGGAATACTAACATATGTGTCATCGAAAAGCGATTATGAGGAATGGAGAAGCAAATGCGTGCCACAAACTCTGAATCTACCAAAGATGGTACTCTGATGCCATGGAAGAGGGTTCATGACTTAGAAACAAAACCCCCCCAACAAGTGGACATGCAAAAGCTTCCTCCCATCCATAATGACCTTCCTACCTAGCTACCTTGACAAAAATCACATCAAAATCGATACGGTCGCTAGGGAAAGTAGCATGGAGGGGGGAGGAGGGGGGAGGGTGCACACCTCGGTGCTGGCAAGATCACCAGATAGGGAGGAGGATGGTTGATGGTTTGGCCTGGTTTATACACATGATAAAGGCATGCATGTAACAAATTACTAGGAGATACCGTCCCATCCGGAGGGGCCCAATGGACGTTTTCATGTACATAGAAATGTACTTCCAACTTTCCAATTTGCAACTGAATTGAATGAAAATTTAAAAAGATTTTGCACAAAATTGGCAACACAAACCAAGGTTAACAAATTGATGCATGGGGGTGCGCACAAGAGAAAAGGGTCAGTAGTCACAAAAGAAAAGAAAGAGAAAAGGGTCAGTAGTCACAAAAGAAAAGAAAGAGAAAAGGGTCAGTTTGTGATTGTAGTGCGCTCAGTTGGCCATGATTTTGCAATACAAGTCGCAGGAACTTACTGCTAAGGCCTTGTTTAAATGTAGTCGGATTCATACTAATCTACATGTGTTGAGATGGATTAGAATAAAACATAAACTAATTTTCATCCCAATCCACCCCAACATCTAAACAAGGCCTAAATAAATTTCATGGAGAAGAAAAGTTAGTAGTACTCCATTAAATTGAGGAATTCACATGGCGCATAAAGTATCCTACTTTTATGACTCTTCGAGCTCCTTTGGTGAATTGTGAGTAACCAAACGGCCGGCCACTCCATCTTATCTTGGGATAGAATTCTTTTCTTTGCCTGTACTCCCTCCGTCCACGAAAGAATCAATTTCTAGGAGCCGTGCCAGTCAAACTTTTTAAAGTTTGACTAACTTTATAGAAAAGATTAACATCTATAATATAAAATGCACATTATATGAAAATATATTCTATGATGAATCTAATAATACTAATTTGATACTATAAATCTTAGCATTTTTTCTAGAAATTTGGTCAAAGTTTAAAAAGTTTGACTTAAGACAACTCTAGAAATTAACTCTTTCGTGGACTGAGGGAGTCTATGCTAAACACACTAAAACTCACAGCTTCAGACCACTAACTAGGAACATGAAGCGCTGCAACACTGCAAGCTTGAATCTGAGAGTATGATCCTCAAGAAAAAAGATTGCGAGAGCAGAGCAACAATACACTGCAAATTGTGTGGATGTACATTGAGCCCCATTGGAACTTGGATCTGATCATATATACGTACTACCATAAACAGCCTAGTAGAGATAAAAGATGTAAACAATCATGGATTACCATAACACCTGATTTTCTTGTGCATGCTTGCTGCATAGTACGTACTATGGCACAGAAGGTTCACCGTCCAAATGGTGAGACCAAGAAGAGCACGAGCACGAGCGCCAGCGCCACGCCCAACGGCGACGACGACGACCCTGCGGCGCCGGCGCCGGCGCCGCCGTACCTGTCCCCCGTCAGTCCAAAAAGTGCTACCAAGAAGAGCACGAGCACGAGCGCCAGCGCCAGGCCCGACGGCGACGACGACGACTCTGCGCCGCCGCCGGCCGCCACCCAGAGCTGCACCGCGATGATGACTATCAGCGGGGACAGGATGAGGAGGCGCCGGAGCTGGTCGACCAGGCCCTCCATCGCCGACTCGCACCACGTGAAGAGCGTGGTGGCCGCGACGAAGGAGACCGTGACGAGGAGGATGAAGGCGTACACCGACGACCACTGCCCGCCACCGCCGCCGCGTACTCGATGCTGCGGCGGGTAGTCGTAGTTGTAGTAGTACGGCGCTGCTGGCTGGTAGTAGTACGGCGAGTAGTAGCCGCCGCCGCTCGCCATGTTGATGCAAGCAAAGGACCGGCAGATTAATCCTACAAAATTCTACTAGCTTCTTTTTCTGAATTTCCGCTCGCCCTTGTTTGCTAGCTAGCTTAGCTGCTGCTGATGATCAATGATGCTTTTGCGTTCATGGAGACGTGAAGGTGTTCACGGTTCACCTATATATATAGAGGCGAATAGCAGAAGGAAGCTCGCGATGTGAGCAGGGCAAGGGGCTTTACTTGGGAATGAGAGGGTTCCTTGGCGACGTTGATGACGTGGCGCCAATGGTGGCCAGACACGTGGCGCCGACCAAGCGGCGATGAGGAGGGATAGATGGAGTGGAGGGGAGCATGGCTTGCAAAGTTGGCATCTTGGAGGCTTGTGTCAAGTTCATGCCATGCATGGATGGATATGATATGGCGCTTTAGTTAGGGGATGGCAAATAATCTGGGGATCTTCGTCAATCCATGGAGCTTTCATTTTGCCAATCCGATCATGAATGCATATGCAAGCACTTTTGGCGCATCATTAGTTCGCTAGTAACATTATTATCCACCTGCTTTTGAGCTGATTATCGATTTCTTTTTGCCATCAAACTATCATTAGGCGCCGCCTAATGCAGTGCGTACTGCGTACTGGAACGACAAGCATGTGGCATGGCTAATCGTCAGGGAGTTGGTGTGCGCTCTGTTTGCTTGAGCTTAATTATTTGCTGAATCAGCCAGTCATTCAACGGTATTTTTCTCTCACAACAAATTAGCGAATACTACCTCCATCCCAAATTGTAAGTCATTCCAAGAATCTTGGAGAGTCAAACATTTCAAAGTTTGACCAACTTTATATAATAAAATAATAATTATTATGATACCAACTAAATATCATTAAATTATTCTTTAGTTATATTTTCATAGTATACTCACTTTACGTTACAAATCTTAGTATTTCACTCTATAATTTTGGTTAAACGTGAAAATATTTTGACTCTCCAAGATTTTTGAAATGACTTACGGAGGGAGTAGTATTTCCCTGTGCTGAACACCAGTGCGGCGGTGCCAGTGCCATGGGCCATGGTCTTTGAAAAAAAATGAAGCATGTAGGGTGACAGGAGATCTCCAGAAGGTCACAGGACTACTCAGCCACACTTCTTCGGTTCTGCTCCAGATCGATCACCAGATGTGAATGAAAGGACATGCAACTCAAAACCAAGCACGAGGTTTCATTGGGCACATCATAGATCTTCTTTGTCAAGATGCCCCTGTATACGTGCTCGGTGCTGATGCGCGGCGCTGTACTTTGGCACGAGAGTCCGCCCATGGCCGGTGTCTGCAGTCCCTGCATCTGACATTCTGACTGAAGAAATATCACGGTAGAAATGGAAACGGATCGGATTCGCATGGAATCCGGATGTCACATTTTACCACATTTAATTTGGATGTGATAATCGATATAGATACAAATCTTAGCGAATACACGAATACAAAACGAATGTCGTCTCAAATTCGGATGTTTACTCAATTCGATTCGACTTAAAGTGCATATTGTTAAATTCAACATGGATGAATAAAATTTTAATACTAAATTTGTCGATAATCAAAGTGAAATGAAATTAAAGTACACTTCTAATATCTCCTATATCAATGTGAACTAAACTATAATGGATAATATTTAATAAAATGATAGGTTAAGTGAATAAACTTAAATAAGAATGGTAGGCAATAAGTAGCCATTTTGCTTTATCTTTTTTTTTGTAATTATAAAATTATTACGTAAGTATGTAAGTATATAACATAGATAATAATAGCTCATAGAAAATAATATAGTTATCAATAAGTATTTAAAAGTTAAATAGAAATTAATCAATCATTATTTATATAATATTTATCGTTAAATTATAAATTATATAAAATAGTTTATGTCAACAAAAAATAAATTAAAGTATTAAAATAATTTGCAACAACAAATATATTAGATTTAAACTAAATTATAAAAATACTAGAATTAATTGAATATTTGGATATCATTAATAGTATTACATTAATATTAAAGGTTACTTATAGATATACTACTAAATAGTTTTAGTATATCATTACTAATTTTAAAATTACACAATTAGTCACTAGTCATGGAAATGAAACTTTTCAATAGATTCATTATACCTTGTTCTTTTGCGGATGTGGAAAAATGTCTGATATTTACGAATCTGAAATCGGATAAAGAAAAATACCGAACAACGGATTCAGATACATCCATTTAGTATCCACATTAGAAACGAATACGAATATAGATATCCATATTACATGTTTTACTGAATACAGATTCATATAATTCAGATTTCTAGACATATATTTTCATACCTCTCGTACCCTCCTTTCCCATTTTTTTTTGTTTTTGGCTTCAGGACCCACCACCATATGTAATTCCGTATCGGTAAAGATGGGGATGGTGCTTCAAACAGGTATCTATGGTTCTTCTCTAGTGTAACTAAATAAACTAAATGAAAAAATAAGGAAAAAAATTATTTATTTAGTTCATTAAATTACATTAAAGAAAAATCACAGGTATCTATTTGAAGGGTCATCCCAATCCTTACGTATCGGCCTAATTCTTCAAAAAAAAAAGTATCGTCACTAAAATCTTCAGAACAGATCGTTTACGAAACTGAATGTCACGTCACTAAAAAAGACTGAAGCCCTTGTGATTGCATAGAAGATTTGGCAGTTTATCTTTTCTTCCCTGTTTTAGTTTGCTTTTATATAGTTAACTAATTTGTGAAATCTGAAAAAATCAATGACTCAGATTTGTTTAAAATAGTACCTCCTATCAGGCAATCGGAGTCCTGTGGATTTAGCCAAACTAAAAATATTTAGAATGAATGCAAGAGTGCCCTCCCTGCCATGATAAAAATCGTAGTTGACGCGAGATGATACGCAATGCCAATTAGTAGGGTTAACGTGGGGCTGGCCTCACACTAATTAGGTCAAAGATACGGTTTTCTGAGAGATCGTTTGTTAATGTTGGGCACATCCTATCCCCTCGATCGATGATATCGATCATCTCTTGGTTTTCTCAAAAGAGTGGCTACAAACGTTCCGATAAATTAAAGAAGATGATCTGATATGCACCTGCTGCTTGAGTGTCATAATATTTTTGTCGTCATATAATTAACATAGCAATATAGCATTATTAGTCTAGATGGTCAACCACGAATCAACATATATGTAGTTAAACATGCACCACGAGTTCCATCCGTGCTAGTTTGATGCATCGGCGTGTGATGGAGTGTGAACTGTATTCAAACGGATCACGCATGATCACTTATCCAAAAAAAAAAATCCTAATTTATTCTTTTTGCCAAAAATAACAATTATATAGGACCACATTATTTTGCAGCCTAGCTGCCGAGTAGTATTGCAATTTTATTCCTGTGAGCATCGGCGTGTGATTTATTGTGCTTGCATGGATTGTAGGATTGAATGACCTGCTGTCGTCAGGTTAAATAAAATTGCTGTTATTATTCCGTTGAATTTAGTAGGGACCGCTATGACTAGTATGGTGCGCCCGCCCCTTGCGTGGTCTATTGACAGTTAAAATTCATAAAAATATATGTGGAGTTTTAGAACGGTAATTTAGAGCATTGGAAGAATATATACAAACTGTGGAGTTTTAGTTCGACACTTGCTTCCAATGCTCTTAATTATAGGAGGGGTTGAAGCATACATAGTGTCATACAAGAACATTGATGCTGACAATCATAGACATGAAGTATGATCAAAGAACCTGGACTGTTGGATTTGAGTAAGAGAAAGGAGAGGCTAGAGTGGGATCTCGTCTTTTCTAATAAGTTGCTTCCCTGGGTCTTTTTTAATGGGTCATGACTGCAGGGACACTCCACGTTGTAGCTGTAAATAGGTTTTGAACTGGTGAATTATTAGTAGAGATTGACGCGCCTTTAGAACAGAATCGGACGCTAATTTAATAAATAAATAAATAAATGATGAATGAACAGGCCAAGAGGAAAGGATGATTCAAAAGAAGAGGTGATCAGATCAGCAACCAACTGTTTCATATCATCACTGTACCGATATGTTCAAACCGCTCGCCCTGTTCCTTATCTGGCAGAGGTCAGTCATTCAACACTATTTTTTTTTTCATAATAAATCAGCGAACAATACTTTCAGCTATGATTTTTCAGCCCGCACTTGCTTTGGAGCCAAGCGAACAGTCTTCCAAATGCAAATGTGGTTTCATAAGTTCGACACTTGCTTTGGAGGCAGATGCATTATCAGGCTTTCATTGGTATCCACACGACAATCTATCTATCGTATAATCGTTGAAAGCCCTCAACAAATCAGCCAGACATGACAATTCTGAGTGTTATATACAGCACACAATGATTCCAATCCAGCTATTTACAACCAATATAGATACATGGATTCACACTGGTACAAACCAGCACACACAAGCAAACTGCAATGCTGAAGGGCTTAGCTGATTCGATTATTGTTTCTGTCATGATCCCCTCCACGGCCATGAATCATGATCCATTGGGTTTGGCATCGACATCATCTTGGTCAATTACCTGACCCTTCTTCAGTTTCGCCACAAGAACCCACATGTTCGCAAGCTCTCCTTCCATGAAGGCTTCCTTCTTTTTTTTTCTTTTTTTTTGAAAACAATGGCAGGAGCTCTGCCTTTCAATTAAGATAGGAAAAGAGAGTTATATACAAGCAGAGACACTCGAAAAGAGGTTGAAAAGGATACCGGGGTCCTACAAAGACCCTCCCCTAAGAAAAAGCAAAAGCTCTCTTCCTTTGCTCTATGTCTTGCTTAATTCTTTCCGCCACTTGTGACGCCGTTTCTACCGTGTTGTTGAAAATTCTCCTGTTTCTCTCCTTCCAAATATTCCAAAAGGTATAGATTACTACCCCGTTTAGCCGTGCTTCGACTCCTCGATTTTCTTCTGGAGCTCCACCTCTCTTTGGTCCTTCGCCATAAGCATGACCTCCAGAGCTTGTTCCCTCTCATAGCTAGCATGAACATCTCTTCTACTAGCTGGGTCAAGCCGTTTAGTAAAGCTATCCCTTCTACCGACCCTTTGACCATTGCTCACTCGTCGTTGTGTTGAATTTCTTACTAAAGCCAACTCGTTCGCGAGCCTCTCGTTGTGGTCCATGAGTTTGGTGACCTCCCCTGACAGTGCTTTCAGTTCCACGCTTGCAGCCAAGGCTAGGCCTTTTGCGTACGTGCTTTCCGCCTGCAGCTTCTGATTGTGGGCCTCTAGTTGAGCTTTGGCCTCAGTGAGCTCACATAATCTTTGCTTCAGTTCATCAATCTCCGACTGATGAGACAATAGATAATGTTAATCTAATCAGTTGGGTGATGGTTTTAGATAAATGGATCATGAAAAAATGTGCTTAGCAATTTTTTCAATTGGCATGACAACTTTTTTTAGATAATGGAAGAATATCTAGCTTTATCCCCACAAGTGAGGAATCAGATCAAAATTATAACAGGACACAAATGCTTAAAACAATACCAGACTCATAAGCCAAATAAAATTAGTTTGTAATCCTAAAGACATAAGGCCACCCATGACGGTGAAGAAGGCCATTGCCACTGACTCCAAACGTGCGACAAGCAAAGACGATGCAACAACTAGTAACTAATAGTTATGTTTCATAAAAATGAACAAAGGTACCATTTATTTTTTTTCAGCAGATACAGAGGTACACACTTGAATAAAGCATATCACAATTAAAGGCTCACAACACTGCATTACCATTAAATGTTAGAACATCTGTGAATGCAGAATGCCAATTCTTATGCCCCTACTCGAAGCACCATTTATCACTATTAATCAAGAGAAATATTATTGATTACACTGCTCTTTGCACTTTAGTAGCTCTGAATCTTATAGCAGAGTAGAATTATATGATCAACATCTCAGACAACTCTTATCATAAGACACAGTACAAATTCAATTATGTGCCAAATACCTGCCTAGTGGCTACAGCTTCCCATTAGCAACACCTACAAATTAGGCTAGTTACAAGTAAAAACTTATAATACTGATACTCTCACTGTCTCACGTAGTCATGTCGGACCAATTCAAATTCCTCAAGTCTAGCACAATAGCTACTACAACAAAAAACCACAGTTGACCAAAATGATTTTGAACCATAGTGCAGAGAAAAGGCAAACCTGCTCTGCTTTTTGATGCAGATCATCAGAGACAACTATAGATGCTGGATTTTGTTTGTGAACTTGCAATCCGTTTTGAATGCTGATGTCTGTGTACTGCTGAAATATGATGCTTTCTGACAATAAATCATTAGCTTTGAGAGCTTGGGAAAGCTGTTCGCGTAAGTGGACAACTGCTTCTTGTAATGCCTGACACTCTATTGTCTGATAACAAGATAATGTGGAACGACATAAGATTGTGCTTTTTGGTTAACTTAACTTACAATCAAACTATTACCTTTTGCTCTAGCTGGTCTTGCAATACTCTGTTATCTACTGCCTTCACCTGCAATAAACAAAAAAGAAGCCTTTATAAAAACAGGCAGAACAAGAATGGCACACGAGCACTGAAAAAAAAGTATCTATCAACACTTTGCCACCTCTTGAGGGTCAAGAATCCTAGGGGAGCTTATTAACCATGATGCACTTAAGGGGAAAATTAAGTTAGCTTAAGTACTCCTAATTAGTTGTGTCGTGGACAGGCAAGAATGAGAAAATTAAACATGAAACATTTGGGGGCTTTAGTTCTCTAATCTAGGTACTCATTCATTTGCCTCCAACTCCAGGTTCATCATGAACAAGGGTAAACTGCTATCCATCTTTTTAAGGGAAAATACTGGTCCCCAATATATGCAAAATGCAAATGTTTGTGTTCATGAAAAATACATTATTTCGTTCTGGATCCATTTTCCTAATAAACCAATGTAAGCATACATAAGAAAATGCACGCTCTGAGACGAGTTTTGGTACCTCAAGTTCAAATGCTTTCTCATTGACTGCTCCAGTAGCTTAGCGTGAGACTGGAAAAACATTTCAACAGTTTAGTATGTATCAGTTATTCAGTTCAGAGACAAAGTAATTGAAAACTAATTGACTGCAGATAATATACCGATGTATGTTCTAACTGGTCAAGCTTCCCCTTAATCTGCCTTTCTAAATGTGCTATATGCTGCTGCTTGCCCTTAATCTCGTCATTGACCTTTTTCATTTCCATCTTCAAATATATACAGTTTACAGTTTTTAACAACAAGAAAACATACAGTAACATACTGAATGTGCAAAAAGGGAAATTACCTCGATATGTCCATTCATTGTGCTTCTTCCAGCTTCTTCCATGAGGCGCTTTAGAACACTTTTATGTAATGCAACCTCCCCTGACAGGATCTTCAGTTGCTCTCTCAATAGATCAACATGATCTGATGTTTTTCTGGTGACCTGTCACAATGACATGTATCAGATGCAGGGTTCAAAATTTTGGCAAAATTTTGCGAATTTCGGTAATTTCGGTGGTGGCCGAAAGAAAAATCCAAAATTTCTTTATACACTAACACACATGCTATATAATTTTAGACTCATATTTTCTATTGTTTATATTGCATATTCTTCTATTCAACAAATGTGTAGTCATAAGTCATACTAATACTTGTTTAGATCTATTTTTTAAAAGAAAAACATACTTCAACTGCTAGTCTAAAAAAACAGCAAAATTTCGGGCCGAATTTCGCGAAATTTGGTAATTTCGGTGGTGACCTAAATTTTTGCGATACCAAAATTAAAAACCTTGATCAGATGGTAACATCACAATTTGTCTATTACTCGAAACAAACAAGATAGTGAGATATTTGAGTCGATCAAGCGATAGAATAGTTTATAGACTTCAAGAACTTTTTAGTTGTTGGCACATGGTATTATTTTTATTGTGAGCAAATACTGATTGCACAAGGAAATTGCACTTTTATCTACTCGTGTGTTTACTTTCATATTGACAACCATCTACTGAAAATTTATCCTACAAAACAACTCAAAATTTGATTTGGGTTTTAAGGCATTACATGTACCACTACTGGTAGATTCTGAAAAAGAAATACAGGTGGATTCAATACATGTAACGCAGCGAACTTTTTACTTTTTTAGCAAGCAGACTTATCACATTGTTAACTTTTCAGAAAATTTATGTATCCTGCATTGGTTCTGATTAGATGTGTAGTAGAATAAACAAAGAATGATGTGCTCATATCGTGTACCAAAGGAGCTTCTCCATGGAGTCCATCAGAATGAAATTCTTCATGGTCAACGCTAGCAAGTTAGGTGATGCATTCTCAGGAAGCAAAGAGTTAGACATCCCTTGCTCTATTTCTGAATTAAGTCCATTCACCAAGGGTGTCGAAGGGGCAGTCGATGCTTTTCTCAGGCTAGATTGGTCACCACCTAAGCTTGGAGCATGAGAACCACCGTCATGTTTCTGGTTACAGTTCAGCATGTAAATGCTAGCAAGCAAAGTTCTATACACAACAAAAGAATGCAATCTGCTTACTTTTTCTGTTCTTGTATATATCTAACACACTTCAGAAATTTACATTGCTTAAAATTATATCTTCATTAGCAACAGATGGTGACATATACAGCCGTAGGATCGGAGTATTGGGCACCAGTTACTAGATGAAATACTACATATCGTACTTAAATGTCACTATACTAAGAATAGCCAATGCAGTGGATTATACAGTGTCTGATTTGTATACCCGGAGTTTGAACCAGTTAAAAAGCCTTTTGTGATTCTTATTCTCCCCTCTGGCAGAAGTTTCAACTGTTTCATCAAATTAATCCTTCCATAGGAACAAATAAATCATTGCTTTCACCATCCAATACGATATCTCGCCCCTTCTGTGTGGGAGACATGCCAACTGCAGTTTTAGCAGATAAAATTGGAAAAATCAATGCAGTAAAACTAATGAAAAAACGATATATATTATAATATAAATGCAATCAGTAGCTGAAAAGTTTATAGTTGTCGATGCAGCGAATACAAGAAGGAACGCAAGAATCCACTGTGCTGCATCTCTTTCTGGGCCTTATTTTACTTATATATGTTGGATACATCGTGGAAAGGACTGGGCTGAGGTAGAGCTAGCTAGCCCAAGACTCCATTTTGCAACATTGAATTGAATTGAATCAGTGGCAAACAGTCGAGACAGAACGAGTGTAGTCTCAGAATTGTTTAGTTCACCCGAAAACCAAAAAGTTTTCAAGATTTTCTGTCACATCGAATCTTTTGACACATGCATGAAACATTAAATATAGACGAAAATAAAAACTAATTGTACAGTTTACCTGTAAATCACGAGACGAATCTTTTAATCCTAGTTAGTCCATAATTGAATAATATTTGCCACAAATAAACGAATGTGCTACAGTAGTGAAATCCATAATCTTTTGGCATCTAAACAAGACCTATCTAGCTCGATCGTACCAAATAATTAAGGCCTGCACATGCATCCCACATGGATGTGCGTACATGACACATGTACAGAAACATATATATCCTGCACCATCGATCCACGGCGATCCACGGCGGCCGGCCGGGCTGTGGTCCATGCATGCACGCTCATGTCATCGGTCGAGCAGAGCTAGTACTGCGGCGGCATATGCTGCCGGCCGTGCATCGTCGTGGCGCACGCCCCGTACATGCACGCACGCACGCAAGCACAGCACAGCACAGCAGGAAGCTAGGTGGCCCGCCGGCCGGCCGGGGCGACGACGGATCGACCTCTTCCATATGCATGTGTACGTCAGAGCTGTGGCCTAGCTATATAGAGGGAGGGACGACGTACGGTACCTGCCGGCATATAGCTAGAGAAAGAGAAGGTACGCGCTGAACACGCCTGCGTGCAGACGTGCATGCATGCCATCGGGTTCGTGCGTGCAGTGGTGCAGCAGGGCGCAGAGTGTAACATTGGTCATGGATCGGCTGCTAGTACCGTCGTCGTCGTCGCAGCCTGCTAGTACTGTCGATCGTGGTAGTGCGGTCACTGCTTCTGACAACGTCGTCCTAGCTAGCCAGATCGCCGCGTTCATCCCAAAAATAAAAAATTTATGTATGAATATTAAATATAGATGAAAATAAAAACTAATTGCACAATTTATTTATAAATCACGAAACAAATCTTTTAAGCTATTTACTCCATAATTGGACAATGTTTATCAAAAATACTACAGTATCAAAATTCAAAAAAAAATTGATCTAAACAAGGCCTAACTGTGGAAATAGTGAAGCACGCATGTGTACGTCGATCATCGTCAGATCTGTAGCTTGGTCGGTACTATGTATGCAACTATGCATGCATTAGCAACCAAGCGCAATCTTCTATGCATTCTTAATTGGTCGTACGTGGCACGTGCCTGCACGTACGTCCTGCTGTACTGTGTACATGGCTAGGCTAGCTGGGCAGAGCAGATGCTTGCATGCTGTACCTGTACGTAAGTGATGGATATGTACACGCATCATCGCACGCACAGGCAGGCAGTGCCGTCGCGTGCAGTAGTGCCGGTGCGAGACGTCCCACCGATCCACCGTGACGATTGGCGTGTCACCACGCATGTCCGCATTGCCAATTTACAGTGTCTGGGTTCGAGCGTTGGTTAATTACGCTAACGTAAATATAATCGAATTAAGCTGGAAAGAGAGATGCAATTACAACTTACAATTGGGGATGCGTGGGATCAAATTTGAATAACTCAATTTCCAATTACACCCTAATGGAATATGGCCAGGCTGAAATAAACATGGGATGAAAACGATCGGAAACGATCGATAGGAGGCTAAATCACTTTCATTTTCATAACTTTTTCTCGAAAACAAAATCGATATGATATTATCGGAAACGAATACGGCGTCGATATTCCGGTAATTTCGAAAACGATAGTAGTCGATCGAAAAATACATCGATAACGATCGGATCCATGAAAACGATATCATCAAAAACGATAAACATGTCAAACCGTGTAATATGAGAAGTATCTCACATGACAATAATAAATAAAGCCACAACTAATAAGTTAGTGTCTGGACGAAATGGATAGAAGGCAAACAAGTTAGTGCCGTCGGTGGCCGCGTGGAGAGTTTTGCGTTCGTGGCTAGAGTTACGGGGGCACTTGTGCAGCAAGGACCAAGGAGCAAGTGACAGGGTGTGATTGGTTGATTGATAATTGCCTTCTCATTATACAGATGAAATACTTATATAGATAGTTCCTTCCAAAACAAATATATTTGCCTTATTCCGTTATGTGCTTGCAGCTTGCGTGAGAACTACAGAGATGTGTTTGTTTCAAAAACAAATATTTGCCTTATGTGCTTGTGTGTGGAGATGGTAATGCATTTTACATTCTACTATAAATAAATTAGAATTTATTAATTAGAGGTCTTTGATTCGGTAATTATCAACGATAAATTACCAGTTAAATACGGGAATCTTCGAAAACGATCGGAAGAGGACAAAATCATTTTCGCTTTTGTTTTCGATTATTTTTATCGTTTTCATTTTCATTTTTTCGGTTACCGCTACCATTTTCGTTTAGGCCTAAAAATCGGAAAAAACTCAAAAACGATTTTGAAAAATCGAAGATTATCATTTTCGTTTTCATCCCTTGTAAACAGTACCTCTTATTCCATGGTGCCAAACAATCAAAAATTACCGTATAGTACAAAATACAACACCCCTTATTAGGGCGTCCACGACGATGCAGTGAATAAGAGAGAGAGAGAGAGGGGTGGGGGTGGGGGGGGGTGTTAACAGCCCACTATCCACAAGAAGTATTGTGGAAATAGGTAAGAATAAAAAGTTTTCAGAACTGTAGCACTTTCGTTTTTATTTGACAAACATTATCTAATTATGGAGTAATTAGACTTAAAAGATTCATCTCGTGATTTACAGGTAAAATATGCAATTAGTTTTTATTTTCGTCTATATTTAGTACTTCATGCATGTGCCGCAAGATTCGATGTGACGGGAAATCTTGAAAAGTTTTTGGATTTTGGGGTGAACTAAACAAGGCCTAAGTTTACTACCCAAAGTGTAAGAGCAACTCCAACAACTTGGCTATTCTTATTGTGGAGGCTATTTTAGAATTTGCATAATAAAAGATTGACTCTAACAGATGTGCTATCTAGTTTTGTAAAATAAAAAATTAGTTATTCCTTGATTTTCGCTGGCCATATATAGCCAACCATTGACACAAGCTATATGATTTTGTAAAATAGCAACTATTGTGGATCTCTTCTTTTTTAAGAAGTTTTCTACTTTACAAAATGGTTAAACAATAGAATTTGGCTACTAATTTTAGCTAGGCTTTTGGAGTTGCTCTAAGCACTAAAAAATATTTTCTCTTCTTCTCATGTCGTCCTTGAAGATTGCCATCATGGGCCTTAAGCTGAAGCACCATCACCATCATCGCCACCTCGCGGGTCCTCACCGATGCACGCCCCCTGCACCCACACGGCCACACCCTCGCCAATGTGCTGCCCTAGTGTGCCCTCGTTAGCTCATTGTCAATTCCCTCACACGCCCTAGGGCCTATTTGGTTCCTTTTGCTAAATTTTAGCTACTCTTCGGTGACTAATGTAACTAAACTATTTTAATTTTTTTTAGTCAATGTGTTTAAAACTTTAACTATTAAAGTGACTAAAGTTTAGCTTGCTAAAATTTAGCAAGGAAACCAAACAAGGCCCTAGTAGAGCCGTAGAGGTGCCACCCCACACTCCAAGTACCCCATGAGAGGAAGGGACACCGAAGAGAAAGCTGCATCGGAGATCTACACTACAGGTTGATGGCTCTTCAGGCAGACCCATGGGGCTAGGAACTAAGATGTGGCAGAAGCAGGGGTTCCACCGAGTTAATACCACCCCTCGCATTTTAGCATTGTGGTTATGAGAATAACTCCATCAGACTTTCAATGGGCGCACCTTATTACCTGGTGTCCTGGTTCAGCGAGATACATACTCCCTCCGTCCTTTTTTAATTGTCGCTTGCGCTTCCCGAAAAACAACTGTCGGTAATTATATATTAAAAAATATTAATATTTATAATACTAAATTATTATCATTAGAAAGATCTTTGAATCTAGTTTTTTAACAAATTTATTTGGAGATACAAATGTTGCACGTATTTTCTACAAATCGAGTCAAACTTGTGGCACACACACCAACAGCGACAATTAAAAAGGGACGGAAGAAGTACGTTGCTTCTTCCCTAAAGATTTTTTTTTTTTGAAACACGGTATTCTTTCAGAATATAGCTAGAATAGGATAAATGCTAGAGTAGACTGTCTTACCAACTTGAATCCTAAGGAACCGAAAGCATTGAAGAAAACATGGGATTTGGCAGTTTCGATGTTGGGAATCAACAAAGGATAGACGTAAAATAATTTTCTGAAAGGTTAGACCCCATGTTGATTAGAAGCTAGTCCTCTGCATTTCCTATGATATGAAACAAGCCGTCGTTGCATATGGAATTTCAAAACAATTTTGGAGACCCAATCCTATGTAAAGAACACAATAGAAGTCCTCCGCGTTCTAGCTATTCCTTCATTTTCCTTTTTGCTCAAAAGGAGGCCGGCCGGCCTACTAAAACAACTGAAAGAAAGGAAATATAAAATTAAACAAAACAGCACGTTCTTTTTTTTGAATGTCAAAACAGTACATTGTTACCGAGACGAAATATCACAAGCCAAACTGCATTCATGCTTACCTTAAACTAAAGAAAAAGTACATATATCATTCGACAGTTCTAATGGAAATGTCTCTCTCGCAATTTAGCTGAAGAAACATGCTTAAAACACCTCTCGAAACAAGCCAAAAGGAAAAAGAGAAAAAAGAAATGGAAGCGATCGATCTAAACAAAAACAGGCACAAGACAAATTACAAGCAGAGGTCCAAGCTTATGACTCCATCCTTGTGTCCCAACTCAGGTCTCCCTATCATCTCCGCCGACTGCTGGCCGCCGGACAAGCACGACGGCGACGGCAAAGGGGGCAGTGACGTCACCACGCTCATCGCCACCTTGTCGTCGTTGCCAGCCATGATCATCTCTCCGTACCCCGCGGCGGGATCGGCCCCCACGGGTCGGCCAGCCGCGACAAAACCGCCACCACTCCCAGCCCCAGGTGGCGTTCGCGACGGCCTCCACATCCCCGGCACGGCCACGCCGCCGTACACGGGAGGCCGCGCCACGGGCCCCACGCCGCCGCACATCCCCGGCACGGCGCCAGCTGCCCACACGGCCGCCGCCGTCGCCGCCGTGTAGTGCGGCGGTGGTGGCAGCGCCGTGTGGCCGCCGTAGCCGAAGAGGCCGTAGAGGTGCGCGCCGGGCAGGTAGGCGCCGCAGTGCGCGGCGAAGGAGGCCTCGAGGTGCGCCCTCCGCGCGTGCTGCCGCTCCCGCTTGTGCGCGTTCTGGTGCCCGCCCAGCGCCTGCGACGTCGGGAAGTTCCGGCAGCAGTAGTGGCACTCGAACCTCCTCTCCCCGCCGCCGGCGGACGCCGCCGCCGTCTCCTCCCCGTCCCCGACCGCGGCCACGGCGTCCTCCTTGAGCAGCAGCAGCTGGTGGGCCGTGGCCGCCTGCTGCTGGTCGTCGTTGGGGAAGTCCCGGCCGAAGAGGCGGATGCTGGCGGCGTCGACCCTGCTGCTCGCCGGCGCCGGCGTCGTCTTCGGTGCCGCGGCACGCGCAGGCGCAGCGCCGCGGGGGATGAAGGGCAGCTGTGCGAACGAGTCGACGCCGTGCATGTCATGAGGTGCGGCGGCCATGACAACGACGACGACGACAAGGCTGTGTGGACTGTGGTCACGTCGCAGTAAATTGAACGACGACAGGCACCAGCTAGCTAGGATTTCTGTCGCCTGTGCAGTGCTGCTCGGCAGTGAGCACACTGATGTGCGCGCAGGAGCAGGAACTGGGTGTGAGTTGTGGTGTGGTTTTAAGGCGAGAGACGAGGGCCGATCGAGGCGGCCGGCCATTTGCAATGAGAGGAGGGGGACCGGAGTCCGTGACAGCAGCAGCCGAGGCGTTGATCGAGTAGCTAACCATCTCGTCACCGAAGTACCATCTCAAGCTAGGCAGCCGCGCGCGTACTGCACTGCCGACCTGTGTGCACACATGCCCAATTGCCCGTGCAGCAGTTAATTCATGCCTCTTGGAATAATAGGGTTCTAGGAATAACAGAGGTAGAATTCTAGATAGAGTACTAGGATAGATCTATTCTTATACTCTGAGCACAGCAGCCAGGCACCCGTAAACCTCTCTGATAGTGTTAACTTAGCAATGACTTATAGTACGATTAGGCTCACGTAACACTTTCACATGTTCTTAGAATGTGTGTATAAGCATAGCTCTTGAGTCTTGATCAATAACTAGTTTTTCTATCTTATATTAAAATATATAAAAAATATTTAGAGCTAACTTAAAACGGCACTGCTAGCGCCTAGACGTCCGGACGGATACATGTGTCGGACGCTCGGGCCTGCACTCTATCTCCCCCGCACGCGCCTGCATCCCGCGCCAACCCATGTGGGCCGCACACCGCTTGGACCCACCCCGTGCTACCCCAATCCGCTCGCACCTTTCCGCTGCTCACGCGCATACACGCGGCCTACGGCTGCGGCGGATGACTACAACAGGTGGCTAGACCAACATCCAGAAAAGAGGGGCGAGTGATTACAATAGGTGGCTAGACCAACATCCAGAAGAGAGGGAGAGGCGACATATGCTTAGTCGGCTGGAAGGAGGAGGAAGAGACAACGAGGTGAAGGTGAGGGAGTAGAAAAGTGAAGACAGGGATGCAACACTCGATCTACTTTTGAAACATCAACATTTTCAACATACATCTGAAGGCAGATGAAACATATGAAACTTGCATCTGAAACACACTATTTGCAACACCAGATATGCTTCTGAAACATCTAGATGAAACACCTACAACATTAAGTACGAAACAGCTGAAACATTCGAAACATGCTAATGAAACACTTACAAAAAATAAAATAGAACTGAATGAAATTGTGTCCAATGTGCCCCTGTCCTCCGTTCGCACCGTGCCCCTAACCCCGTCCCTAACGTACCCCGTTTCCCCACTGTCCCAAGGCACAAAAAACACTTCAAGTGCATCGAGTGAAACAGATGAAAACGAGTCGGAGTCATTTCGTAGTTGTATTGTGTGCTAGTCCGTCCGGACGGACTGGACGCCTGATACATATCATTACCGAACTTAAAAATCATCCATTGTGGGTTCCCTAAGGATAGACTAGCGTCGTTCGATCCTATCTTTAGCTCGTGTAGCCCTAGACGAGAGATCAATCAAAACAAAAGCTCCCCAAAGCGTCCCTTGAATTATTTAGCCCGAATTAAACATCCATAGACATTGGATTAGATTTTTTTCGTCTGAAGAAAATCCTGCGTTGCTGGCCGCAAATCCATCTATAGCATTGGCACCGGAAAGTCTGCATCTAGCCCGGCGTCGATCTCTCATCTATATATCGAAGGGTTTTACAAGCCGGCCAGCGTCGATCTCTCATCTACAGTGGCGGAGGAAGGATTAAAACTAAGGTATGGCGAAGTTTGTAATATAGATATGAATGGTAACAATGTCTGGTGCATCATCATTCGGTTTACGAAAGCGTGGAAAACACAAATGCCAAAAATTTGTATCAAAATTAATAGTGTCCGGTGAAGATAGTTATGAGCTCAAGTGGGCCTTGGTAACACATATCATAGAGCTCAAGTATAATAACGGTTCACTTGTCCAAGTGTGACCTTTCTCCTGCCGAAGGAGCTTCTCTCACAATCAGCCATAGTGAACGCTAAACATAGACGCAAGACATGCAATTCGCAGTGGATATCCACACCAGAATTGAGGTATGGCAAGAGCCATACCTTGCCGTATGGGATCCTCCACCCCTGCTCATCTATTAGAGGTTTTTACCAGCCGGCCCGGGGGGGGGGGGGGGGGGTCGATCTCTCAGGACACTCTCAATGTTAGAAAGTACATTTAATTTCTGTACCTATTAATTTCTATAGACACTATGTATAAAAATTACGGTTCTAATAGAATAATTTTTTATCCAATTACATTCATTCTCTCTCCATTCTCAACTAATCATATCACTTCATGTCTTAGATCTCGCGTAGACATGGTTTCTAACTTAGATCCGGTTTCTATGATTTTTACTCTCTCTTCAATGACTATCTTACCACATCACCAAAATACTTAGATAACACTGCAATTAATATCTATAGAAACTATGATAATTTCTACATTAGGACTGCCGACCCTCATGCATCCAGCCACCGTCACCACAAGCATCTGTGTTTGTTTGTCCGTGCGACCGTGCGTCAACATGAATTTCCGGCCGGCCTTGATGAGCACGTTGAGGTTTGAACTAGACACAATTATCATAGACCTCTATCATTGAGCAAATAGACTGTATATCAGGTATCACATGTGCATGCTAATTAAGCGAGAAAAAAATTTGCCCCTTTACATTTGACTGTCCTAGCTAATCTTTACACCGGAGGGCGGGGTAATCAATTTGAACTTGGTCAAATCAAACATAATTATACTTTAGCCAGTTGGAGTTTAACACCATATTTGTCAACCCTACGTAGGAACTAATCAGATGTGGCTCATAGGGCACTCACAATGCAGACTCTATCATAGAGTCTAAAGTTATTTATTATCTCGAACAATGTGGACTTGGAGTCTTATTTTTTCTACCTCTTTCTTCAATAAATATGCTGCCACATCAGCAAAATATCATAAATAATATGTAATTAAGTGTCTTGGACTCTGTGATAGAGTCTTGCATTATGAGTGCCCTAAGATGGCTCGTTAAGAAAAAGGAGTAGTGGTTTTCTAGCTAACTTGAGTTTTTTTTTTTGCTAACCCTTATATAAGAGTTAGCAAAAAAAGCTCAAATTAGCTAGAACATAACCCTACTCCGGGATGCGGCGTTGAGTTTCTTTTCGCTGACCCTTATAATGATATAAGTGGATTAACTAGCTGGCTGGGAAATCATGCTTCTAAGCACAGTAAGTACTATAGTAGACATAAAGCTGTTTGTTTGTTTGTTTGTTTTTTCGCTGGCTTCGTATCATTGTAGGTACACAAAGGAGCAGCTATCACTAGCAGCGGGCATGAAGACACTATAAGCAGTATGATGTGCCATGCATGCATGTTGCGACTCCGATCCCTGGTGTCTCTGCATGTCACTGTTTGTTGGGTTCCTGTCTTCCTGACAGGAAGGGGTCGTATGCATGGTTTTCAGGGCATGGTGGTGTGTGAGACCGTCTCTGACTGACTGGCTACACCATAACCAGGTGGTCCTCTCTTGCCATTGCCAATGCCATGGGGTCGCCCGGCGGGGACGTGCCTGCGTGTGCTTCATTGCCTGTTTGCTTTGCTGCTACACACACACACACACACGTTAGTATTGCAGTAGCTTGTCCCATGGTTCAATGATTTATTTCTAGCTAGGGCCGGCCCCTGTGTGTGGGAGCAAGATGCCAGGATGCATGCACACGCATCATGCATGCTGTTGAATTGAAGGTCCCGCCTTTACATTGCTCTCTGACGGCATCTGAACTCTGTTAGTTCCCTTTGCCCCGGTATATATGTATCTGATCAGTGTTGATTATTCCTGGTGCTGTGTTCGATGGGATGAAAAGCTTTTTTTGTGGGATCTACATACTACGTGTGTTGCATGCAAACGTTCGTGGTCGATCGATGCATATGCATGCTTGAATTGTCTCTCTCGCTTTTGCTGCATGCTTCAAGTCTTCCAATGATTTTTTTCCCGGACTTTGAAGCTGTGGTACTGAAGCATCCTGTGGATCCTGCAAGCCTCACATAAAAGTCCCGGCCGGTCGTCATCAGCACGTACGGCGGCAGCTAGCAACATCCGGACCAACGTCTTTATTTGGCCTGCAGCATCGCTTCAGGCAGTACCACCGGCCGGCCAGCGCGCCAAATTACCGCGTATCCAGTGTCCTAGAGTTGTAGTAGGCTTCATGGGATTTATATTTGGTACGTATATATTTATATATATACTTCTAGGCGCTGGAATGGAAGATCATATATATATACCCTGAGAAACAATTCCACGGTGCCTGAATGCCGTGCCAAGAAGTAACTAAGAACTGAGGGTATAATTCAGGTACCAGAGGGCCGGTAGTCAGGCTGGCTGTCACTGATGAAGTGCGGACTTATTTCCAACCTACTCCAATCCTCTGTTTCCATCTTTCAGCGACAGTCATCCTGACAATCGAGTGAGAGGCTCCATGCATTGCCTGCTCGCCAGCCACATGGTACTCGGAGTACGCACGCAAGTAGCAGCAACGTGGTAGCAAGCCGTGCAACTCTGTGATCACGCAGTGTCGTCGTCGATCTACCAGTACTGATCTCTCTCTGGCCGGCCGGCCGGCTGGCGAAAGGAGCAGGTGGTGGCCTTGTTAAAGCAGAGATTCAGAGAGATGAAGCACCGGCCGGCCGGCGCCAGCACACGATCATCTTCCCGGCCGGCCGGGATGATACGGCGAGAGGACGGCCGCCGGCCGACCGGCATCGTGCCTGCGGCCGCTGCTGCACAGTGCTGTGCGCCGGCCACAGCTTGTTCGTTTGAGATTACCTATCAAATTATCATGACTTATCGACCAAACAAACCGGCAAGAGAATGCCGACCGGCCAGCGCATGGAAATAAGTGCAGAGTTCGAGCGGTCGTGCCGCGCGTGCTGCCGCTCTCTCGTTGATTTTGCCCCATAGGATCCCTGTGAGACGGGTTGAGGTGGTCGTCGGCCGGGCTCTCCATCGCCGCCTCGGTTTCGGCGGAGGCGGCAGGGTATGGGCATTGGGCGCACGCAGGGAGCTGATGATGACGATGGATGCGCGTGTGTTGATTGTACGTACGCACGCCACCGCGCCCCGGCCAACACGTACAGCTTCGCGTTACCATCGAGTCCAGTCCAGAAACTGTTTGGAATAAAGCACGATGTCACGTACTCACGTTCCAACAACGGTATATCATGTTCAGAGAAAAACAGTATATAGCTTATTTTGTGGCTTATATAGAGTAGAATAGGGAGCAAACTCCAAGAGACATGGAAAACACTGAGATCTTCATTTTCTTTGAGTGCCTTAATTTTTTGTGATTGTTTCTATAATTTTCTCTTTTGTTCATGGAGCAAGTCAGTCAAGTAGGCTCTTGTTGATAGCAAAAACGTGCGAACAAGAGTATGGACATTGGACTCCACCAATAAGTTACTGTCTTGGAGACATTGAAGATTTTAATTTGGAACATCAAAATCGGAGTTTAAATAACGAAAAGAAAGAAGTTGGACAATTTTAGCCAAAACCTGGTTTGACTGTGCTCCATGTGGCAAGTCTCCTCAGCCCCCAGGAGTCCGGCTAAGCTGGCTTTCAGGATCGGCTTAGCCGGTTTTGCTGTTTCGAGACTGGGTTGTGTCCAACTTGGTATTGATTTGGCTTTTTTTTTTTGGTCTTGAGAACCATCAAACACATAGACTGTGATCTGGAGATGTTTCCTACAGGGATAAAATCAACCCCTCTATATATACGAGAGAAGACCAATTGAAAAATCAAACTTCCAATCGTTAAAAAGCACATCTACTACTCCTTTTGCCCCAACTATTCTAGCCTATGCTGATGTCTCTCGACTAGATTTGGCGATGTTCTATGTGGCCTTGCATGCTGATCCTAGAACAACATTGTTGTGCCCCTTCCCAACATGTCTTTTCCAGAAAGTGTTCAATAGTCTACCAAGCAAAGAACAGACGATCGATTTGCTGGTCGGTCTTGTTGTTTTTATCAGGTGTAGGATATCAGTCGTGCCAGCTCTTGCTGGTGTGTAACCCAATTTAGCATCATGTTAGACGACAACAAGAAGGCGGTTGATCACATTAAACATACATATCCGAGCAACATCACCTCGTCGGCGTGATCGACTTTCTGACAATCCTTGCAAAAAGATTCAAGCCAAGCTCACTGCCAATCTAGAAGCGTTCCTCACGAGCTGCGCTCTAAAGATCGGTGGGGTAACGTCACACAATACAGTGAGCCCATCTTTGGCGAACCCACTGCACCAGAGGTAAAAGATAATGAAGAGGTTGAAGATCCTTTCCCTACTCATGCTAATTATGCTAAGATGTTGCAAGATCATAGGACAGTAACTGATAATAATCAGATTAGGTGGAGACATGACCTTGCACCCTCAACTAGTGGATCTAGCTTCATTTTAGTGGAGATTAATTACAGTTTCATTTATAGAGAGAAAAACTTGTTCTAGATCTAGGGTTTCCTTTTTTTTATTCTATAGTTTTTGTTTCATGAAATTGGAATGGGGTTGGTATGAAAAGTTGTTGGTAAACTAATAATTGTTGCTAATAATGGTAGATAATAAATGTGGCTAATAATTATGGCTAATAATTGTTCCTAACATAAATGTAGCTAATAATTGTATTGCTAATATTTATTTTATCTTTGTTGCTAATATATATATATTATTTTTGTGAATATTTATGTATGCGGCTAATTCAATTTTTTAAATTATTCTCAAGTAATTACTTTATTTCTTTGTTTTTTAAAGATGGAGGACAGGGCTACTTGGATGTATGATTTGCTAAGGTACTCGCAAGCCTATGTTGATGAGGTGGATAAATTTATTATAGCCGCAGTGAATCATGTAAAGACGTTGTCAGGAACTAATTGTTCAGTTATTTGTCCCCGCAAAGATTGCAAGAACCACATGACGGACTACACGGTATGAATTCATCATGGTGAAGTAATGGTTGTTGACGACAATAATGATGATCAAGAAGACGATGTCAAAGCCCAACAGTACCAATTCTAGGACGTGTTTGAAGCACAAATGCAACATGAGTCAGCCAATGAACAAGCACATGGTGATGATGCCGGTGGTGTCAACAATAATGATGGTGATGTTGGTGGTGTCAACAATAATGATGGTGGAGCACGTGAAGGGGATGCAGGAAACTTTAACAACTTAAAGAAAATGCTTCGGAGCATTGGACCAGAAATACTACAACAGAAAAGGGTCTAGAAAATCTAGAGAGGATGAAAAATTTAACTTTGAAACTTGTGATGGACTTGTGGAAGTGTAACTTTTGATGGACTTGTGGATGTGATGGACTTGGAACTTTTAAATTTGTAAATTTGATGATGAAATTTAAATTTGATGTTTGTGCTGTGATATGGTCAGGTTTGATTATATATATATGTTATGTTGTGCTATGATTTTGATTATTGTAATTTTTATTTTTGCTAAAAAATAACTATAGCGGCGGTTCTAGATTGAACCACCCCTACAAATGGAAACAATAGGGGTGCCTGAAAACACCAGCCTCCCTTATTAATGACCACTATAAGGCCTTGCTTAGTTTCCAAAAAATTTCAAGATTCCCCATCACATCGAATCTTACGGCACATACATGGAGCATTAAATATAGATGAAAAGAAAAACTAATTGCATAGTTTACCTGTAAATCGCGAGATGAATCTTTTGAGCTTAGTTAGTCTATAGTTGGATAATATTTATCATATAAAAATGAAAGTGCTACAGTACCTAAAAATCCAAAATTTTTGGAAACTGAACAAGACCTAAGGGTAGGTGATGTTCCAGCCATCCTTACAGTGTTTCTAGCCACTCTTACAGTGAACATTAGTAAGGGCCATAAGAACGTTAAAATAGGGACGGCTAGGCCAACCGTCTTTAGGGCAGTCCCAATGGTGTATTTATAGTAATTTCTATGTATATTAATTACTTGGACAACTCAGATTTTTGTTGACGTGGCACACGAATTAAAGAAGAGAGAGAGGGTGCAAGGGAGAAACGATTTCTCCAGGACGAAACTGCGTCTACGCAAGAAACGAAGCAGCTAGACACCGTAAAATCGCCATTGGGGAGAAACTAATGGTTTCTAGCATTGAATTCGGAGGATCAGCTGCGCCGGCTCCATTTGTTTGCCGAACACACGCCTCTATTTGTTTGCTGAACTGCATTTGTTTGCTGAACACACGCCTCTATTTGTTTGCTGAACTGCATTTGTTTGCTGAACACACGCCTCTCTGCCACAACTGATCCATCTCTTCTAAATGCTGCATTTAATTCATTCTTTGTATTAGCACTGCTATGGAAATCATGGGTTGAGAAGGAGTAGTTTCTATCCTAAACTATATAAACTACTTAGTTTCTTCCATTGGGACTGCCCTTACAGTGACTTCTTAGCTGCACCTACAGTCCTTAAACTGTAGTAGTGTATAATCCGCCATATAAAATAATATTCTCTTGGATTGTTTCCACGGGTCGTGCTTGGCAGTAATCATGGATGAAGGGCAGTAGGGCACTAGCTAGTCCAGCGTACTGTCGACGGGAGGCTTGATACTGGTAACCACCGCTGACTAACATGCATACACGCACGATCTTCGTTTATTAAACTACTGCAGAACCATTTCTACCGGCGGTATTTGTTTGTAACTAAGCGACAGATACAACATTTTTTAGCCATTCACTTTAGCAAATATTATAATATTATTTAAGATCCTAAATTGAAATTTAATTAAAAAAAGATTCAACTAAAAAAATACAAATCTTTTGAGTACTGCAATTTAGATCGTTTGTCCGATATCTAAAGCTACTTGAAAAAATCAACAAAAAATAATTTCAAATTATAAAAACTTAAACATATTTGTTTCTAACCTATTTCAAATGAAAAAAGACGTTAGCTAAAAAGTTACATAATTTTGGTATATAAAGTTATGCTGTGAATAGCTTATCGATGGCAGCATATTCACGACATGTATATAGCACAGAGTTCTAGAAGCTCAGAAGCAGAGCGTAGACGCGTACTGTACGCGGCTACACGCATGCACTTGCTGCCAACATTAGGGGAAGTAACACTACGGCATTGCCGCGTACATACATCCGGCGTGTCGTGTGCGTGCGTTGTATATATAATAATAACACGTGCACAGCACACGTACGTACTGCTGTACCTGCACGTGCCCGGCCGGCCTATCCTCTCGTAGCTAGTCTTGTGTCCTGGATCCTCTCTCTCGTGCATCATCACGAACATGCATGCATGCAAAATCGATCAAGACATGCATGTTAGGCAATGCCGTAATGTGACTCCTATCGTTCCCTACTGTTAATAATGCATGCACGTACTTACTCTCTCGGACCGAACCCAGCGCGGTACCGGTACCGGCCGGCCGGCCCGGGGGCTCACTACGTGCCTGTCGTCGATCGTGGGTTAGCGCCGGTACGAGAGGAGGGAGGGCCCGGCCGGCCGGTTAGGATCTGATCCAATCCAAGTCACGCGTACGCGTACGCGTACACATCCAGACCACATGGCGTGTGCCCGGCCTCGACGTACCGAGACCTGCCTGGTGCCTGCTGCCGCCTCCGAGGCCGCCTCACCTTGCAATCCAGCGGCCGGCCGGGGTGCAAGCGGCCAGCGCATGCACGCCGCTGGGCGCTCTGGCTAGCTATACGTGCGCCGGCGCGGCGCCGGTGCATCGATCCGTTCCACACGCATGCTGTGCGCACGTACGCGTCCTGCACGTACGCAGCATGCATGCTTATTATTACTGTACGTTCTTCGAACGAGCCGGCCGGCACGTACTCTGTCCATGGATCCATCGACAGATCGATTCGATGCATATGGATCGACGACGTCTCGGAAGGCGTTCCGTCTCCGGACGATCGATGGATCGATCCATGCATTCATCACGTAGTACTTGTGTGGCCGGATCATCGGCCTTAATTTTCGTCGTATACAACGAACCAAACACGCCGTTACATCGTACGCACGTCCCCACTGGTTCACTAACAGGCCGGTTAATTTAATACGACTCTAGTCTCTTACACAATGACGTACACTCTTACTTCACGTCTCTCTCTAGTAATTAACATATTACATATGTGTCTCGTTTCGTCAAACAAAAAAAAAGGAGATGTGTAAATTTGTCAATCTCCACGCTTGCGTTGCGTATTCTTTCGTATATAGACAAAACAAAAGAATATACAGATCATGCGCGCACATATGTATTCACAGCGAGCGGCGAACGTACGTGAAGCATCCGGGGGGAGAAAAAGACGAAAATACGCACGATGATGGTGAAGATCGATCGAAATCCGGCCGGCCGGGAGAACCGAACAGGCGATGCGGCGTCGATCCGGGGCCATGTTCACCCAAAATTCCAAAAATTTACAAAATTTTTCATCACATCGAATCTTTAGACGCATGTAATGTAGTATTAAATATAGATAAAAAATTAATTAATTATACAGTTTACTTATAAATCACAAAATAAATCTCTTAAGTTTAGTTAGTTTATAATTAGAAAATGTTTATCAAATACAAACGAATATGCTACAATATTAAAAAAAATTTTAAAAAAAATTGCATCTAAACAAGACCCGGGTTTGGATGGAACAACCCAACCGGCCCACCGCCACAGGGCAACCGCACCGCCACGTGGGGGCTTTATAAAACGTGACACGCGTCGACCGACCCTACCCTACTAGGGCCGTAGCCGCGGCCGGTTACGCAAAATGGACGCCGGCGAAGCGGACACGGGACAAGGCGCGGGCGCGGGCGCGGGTCAGGAGACGGCCTCTGCTTCGTTCGACGACGACGTCAACGATCTCGCGGTGGGAGAAGACGACGACGGAGGGAGGCGGGCGGCGGCAACGGCGCCGGCGCCGATGATAGGGGTCGTCGTCGCGATCAGAATGAAGAGGCCGGGCCCGCCGCGCGTGGCGCGGCCGAGGCGGAGGCGCGCGGTGGTGCGACCGCCCGCGGGCGCCGCCGGGTCCGACCACGGCGCGCGGCGGAGCAAGGAGTTCATGCAGTGGCGGGAGTGGTACGTGCGCAAGCAGCGGCGGGAGAGGGAGAAGGCGTGGCTGTGCTACGTCGGGATACCACCGCCGCCGGGGCCGGGCACCTGGATCTAGCCCACTCCGATCCCGATCGACTTGGACCTTGTCTGAGCAAGAATTGGGGAATTGGTGTAGAGGATTTGTTTCCAATTTCCAATATTCAAATAGGAGTACATCGTTGATATGCTGTAGTCGCTACAGGTCGTTTCATCATTCATCAATGATTCATTAACTGTCTACCAATTCGTGTTCTTCACTGCAAATCTGTGTTTATTCTTATGGTGTGTTTGGCAACTGGAGTACGTGAGAAGAGACATGGGAATTAGTGGTAGGAGTTACAGAGAGAACTAAGGTGGGAAATTGACTTATGTTTAGTTCGTGGAGGGAAATAAAAAAGAGAATTAAAGAAGGAATTCATATCTCCTGTTTGGTAGTTTGGTATTGGTATTATTAGGGTTTTGAAGAGAAAATTAAAAGGCAAATCATGGACGGTGAGGATTTATTTTTTCTTTTATTAAGAGCACAATTCCCTCCCAATTACCACCCCTCCCCGAGGGCCTAAACTCAGAACCTCTAAACTCTCATATTCCCTGCTTTCAATTACCCCCAACCAAACGAGCAGTTACAGTCTTACCAGATCATCTCAATTCTCCGCGCATAAAGTTAACATTTTACTAAGTGGGGGAAAAACATTTTAAACAAAGCCCTGAATACAGACAGATGGGCCAAGACAATTTAATTTTATTCACTGCGTGGTGCGTGCTGTCTGGAACACAGTAAAACTAGTACTGTACTGCAACATGGCAAAATCAGCAGTAAACGTACTTATATACCATGTACATGGGACCAATAAAACAAACTGAATGCCAAACCACAACTCATCTAGATTTCTCGTCGGATTCTTGGAAATGAGCTCTTTCAATCTGCCGTGTGATCTGTGAAACCGCGTACTGCGAGCCAGTTGATGCCGCGTAGTAAGACGTCACGGTGAGCTGAGCAAACCTTGGCAGTGCATATGCTGCATCATGTAATATATCATTAGGTACTAGTCAAGTAGAGAAAAATAAATCAAGTTTGCTTACAAATCTGTCAAACAAAAACATGAATTGGATGGAAGCCAGGATTTGCTGAGTAAGTTCCTTTGAAGAAGACTTTAAGATAAATTTGAAGGAACTTTGGCACAGATCGGGAAGCCTGACACTTCCAGCTCCCATCCCTCGAGGAAAAACATTCGTTGGAATGGCTACCGTGATACATATCTATGATTCAAATAGCTCTATAAATTTCATCTAGACTGTATAAAATTGCAATTTACATCCCTCCCATTTGTTCAAAACACCTATCCTAGTGCATTGCACCTGGCATTCTGGCTATACTTTCAGAAGGACAATCCTGTTCTATTGGACAGGCAAGATATGTGAGACCAAGAATTGAAAATTGAAATAACTTTGTAAGGAACTTCAAACTTTACCGGAACCTCAACTTGCTTTGTTTCGACACTTAACAATTATGATAGTATCTTATATAACAATAAACATGAAGTATACAAGCC
This sequence comes from Sorghum bicolor, assembly GCF_000003195.3. NCBI lineage: Eukaryota > Viridiplantae > Streptophyta > Magnoliopsida > Poales > Poaceae > Sorghum > Sorghum bicolor. Next base: position 6,468,610 of record NC_012879.2, on the reverse strand, counting down.
AATATTGTCTAAGATTAAGCTGTTAAACAAAAATGTTTTTTTAGATACATATGTCTAGGTTGATGGGTTTAGAAAGAACAAGATGGAGAAGTCAGAAGTTCATGTAGTGTTTTGACAGGAATGAAACCACAGCTAATCCAACCCTGAAGACAAATTGTATCTGTTTCTGTACCCCTGTAAGCTATAGTCTAAACGCAAAGAATGCAATTTTTTTCATGTTTCCTGGCCCCGTTTGGATCCTTGGAATTGAATTCATTTTAATAATCATAATTTAGACACATATAATTAAGCTAATATGGCTGTATATGAATTATATTTGTATCTTATTGTTGGCTATACGAGAGAGATACTTATGTGTTGCATTTCTACTGTAAGGAGCAAGTTGAAGAGTGTGTTATAAGTTGCAAAGTAGAAACATAGCAATTTCTATCTCCTACCCTATGAATTTGACTATTTGAGATAGGCTTATATGTGAACTTTGGAAAGTGGTGGAATGTCAAATTCCAAGCCAAAATAGCCTAGTCCATTAAGTAGATTTCAATCCAAATGAATGGATCCAAACGACCCCTTATATTGCATAGCTTCCCAGCCCAAGCACATAAAGAAGCATTATTTAATAATCAGGCCTAGTTTAGTTCACCCTGAAAAACAAAAAGTTTTCAAGATTCCCCGTCACATCGAATCTTGTGGCACATACATAAAACATTAAATATAGACGAAAACAAAAACTAATTACACAGTTTAGCTGTAAATCACGAGACGATTCTTTTGATCCTAGTTAGTCCATGATTGGATAATATTTGTCACAAACAAACGAAAGTGCTACAGTACCGAAAACTTTTCACTTTTCAGAACTAAACAAGGCCTCAGATCATAGCTAAAAAAAAGTCAAAACAACTTGTACGGACAATTTCGTAGAGCTTATTGCATTTTCTAGAAACAAATATTGTTACTGGAGACTTACCACCAAATACAGCACTGGCACCTGAGAACATCAGCAGAGGTGGCACCTACAGAAGTAGCAATTCTCCAGAGTGAAACAAAGCATCCTTTCTCAAAGTTCTATAGCGTTCAAATCACAAAGCCTACATAAGCTAATAGCAATTGCCACTGAAACACAGGACAGAAAACAGGGGCGAAGTTACAAGCAAATGAACCCTGGTGCACTATTTAAGTAGCATAACAATTTTGTTGAAACATATGGTGAAAATGAGGCTGCTGAATGGCCAAAAAAAATTTACCCTGGTGCATTCGTACCAGGTAACTTCAACGTTATGTCACCCCTGACAGCAACTGGCCAAATCAAGGACTTGACAGCCACGATACTGATAAAACCACATAATAAAACCTGAATATGTTAGGAAGGTTTAACTCCCTAAACCCTAATGTGTAGAATGCCTTGTTCAGCTCCCCAGTCCAATGTTTTTAAAGATAAATTAAAAATGGCTTTTAACAGAGAAGTGGCTATGCAGGCAATCAAATATCCTACTTTCACTATTACTTTGCCTTGAAATACTACTCTGTATTTTTTAAAAAAATCCTGCAACATCAGCATACTTTGTAGTTGAGTTGATCCTAACATCCAGAGAACCAGACATTCATTTACTCACATATCCTTCTTAAAGCTGATTTTGCAGATTTACTAAACAAGTAGAGTTTTTCCTTGATAATTTGTTTGCCAAAGATCAGCATTTTACCTAATGATGGGTAACTTTTTTCTATATACATGATACATCAAAAGACTGTTTCAGAGTTTAGGCTTCACACATGTAAAATATTGAATCAAACTACTAGATCAATATTCACACCAAACTTTAGTAAGCTATCTAAGATAGATCAGAATAGAACATACATGTACATCAGTAAACAAAAGCCTAGACTTACCCCAACGAGCAACTGCAGCCATTTCGGTCCCTTCACATGCTTCTGGACAAAAGGGATCCCTGTTCCAAAGAAGCAACAAAAAAAACATCAATTTGTACAAACCTGGATGCCTACTAATCCAATCCCAAAACCAAACAAGTAACTGGAAGATACCTGTGTTAAACCCGTGCACAGCACTGAGCAAAGCGCCGGCACCGGAGCCAGCCTACAGCAACAGCACAAACCGGACAACAAATCGCACACAGGTTAGCAGCAATTTTCCTAAAGCGGTGGCGCAAAGACCACACGAATCTCTCAGCCGCGTAAGAGCGAGCGAGCGGGGGGTCACGTGTTACCACGGCGGTGGCGTCGTGCAGGACGGAGGTGATGGCCCAGTCCCTCTCTCCCTACGGGCAGAATATAAGAACAACAGGTCAGAAACATCGCCAAGGAAGCGCCTCGAGGAATCGGGAGAGGAAGGGAACGGGGAGAGACGGACACACCGCGGTGGGGTTGAGGAGGGAGAGGCATCGCGGGCACCGGGGCGAGCCGAGGCCTGGGTTGATGGTGGGATCCCGGTGGAGGTGCGCGCCGCTCCGGAGCTTCTCCTCGTACACCTCCCGCGTGCCCATGCCGATTGCCGGAGAGGGTTGTGCCGCCGCCGCCGCTCCTGCTCTGGGGTCGGCCGGTCGGGGCCTCGGGCGGCGTTGTTGGGCTGCGGGTTGGCCCGAGGCTTCTGGACTCTCCAGCTCCCGTTGGACCGCGGGGCGTGGCGACTGAAAAAAAAAATGTATGGGACGGTCGCTCACTAACCTCATCATAGTCCTCATCCACACAGTCCTGCTCATCCAGTTGAGATTTTCCCTACGTTTCAAAAAAAAAAGAGAGATTTCCCTAGCGACTGGACATGTATCTTATTGTGATACACATACTATTAAAACTTAGCAAATATTACTGAGGGCTTGTTTGAATGTGTATGTATTTCTCTCGATCCATAAGTGGAGTGGATTAAAGTGGAACCAATCTACTTTAACACTTGTGGTTTAATATAGATACATGTACATCCAAATAAGACCTGAAATGGTTTAGCTCCTCTCCAACTTAACCAAGGTATTGTTTAGTTTCATTTTTTTTTTTGCAAAATGAGGATTGTAGCATTTTTATTTGTATTTGACAAATATTGTTCAATTATGGACTAACTAGGCTTAAAAAATTCGTCTCGCAAATTACAGATAAACTATACAATTAGTTATTTTTTATCTATATTTAATGCTCCATGCATGTGACGTAAGATTCGATTTGATGAGGAATGTGAAAAATTTTGCAAAATATTTTAGGAACTAAACAAGGCCCAAGTATGATCCACCAGAAAGTAAAATTACTTATATGCAAGTACAGCTTAGCCATCATTCTCTCTATCTATTTATATTAGAAAGAGGCTATCGCTAAATCAAAGCCTAAATGTCATAGCTCGCTCTTTAAAATACTTTATTTTTTTTTCATGTTTTCTAGAACCGTTAAATGATGTTACTTCAACTATATTGTGTTTAGGAGAAGGATATCGCTAAGTTTGGCCCGTTATTTAAAATCATGGTTAGTGTAAGAGAAGGGCAAGTTGATAGACAACCTAAAAAAGACTTCTTGTTACTTCATTGTGTTACCGTCTGCGCAGAACTTGAAGATTGTTTATTAAGGCCTTGTTTAGATGCGATTTTTTTTTGAATTTCGCTACTGTAGCACTTTCGTTTGTTTGTGGTAAATATTGTCCAATTATGGACTAACTAGGATCAAAAGATTCGTCTCACGATTTACAGGTAAACTGTGCAATTAGTTTTTATTTTCGTCTATATTTAATGCTTCATGCATTTGTCAAAAGATTTAATGTGATGGGAAATCTTAAAATTTTTTTAGTTTTCGGGGTGAACTAAACAAGTCCTAAATAGAAAATAACAAAAAGAGACACCTACCAACCTTGTCACGCATGGCATTAAACACCAAAATAATAGCTTGTGGCTACCAATGTTACTACTTGTAGAATAATCACAAAGAGGAGATTGGAGTGACCACATCAAAAACTAGACAACTGCTTCACACAGTCACGATCTTGATTGTCAGCGATGGATTGGATATCATCAAGATAGGAAAATTTTGGAGACTTATTTATTCTAATTTGTCATCATCTCCTCTTACTAGAAACCAAACCCTAAAGAAACTAGTATAACCTAATAGAAACTAGACATTTGTAAGACATCGATCCTCTGGCACTATAACCTATTAGAGATCTCCATAGGACTTACTCCCTAGCCAACTGCATATAATACCTGTCAATTGGCCACCGCATCATGGCCCCAAAAGAGATATCCATATATAATATACCTTTGTCAATGGGCCACTATATAAAATCAGGACCAACGAGGGTTAAAAAAGTTAGTAGATCACAAGCTAGAATATGTGCTTCTGTATTTTTGTCAGAGGAAGCAATAGTTGCCTTTACTGTCGCTTTGATCTTGTGAAACCATGGTGATCTAGACGCTAGACGCCGAGGTAGAGGCAAAGCTGCTATTGAGCTTGTTGCTTTGGGATTGCCTAACGGCCCCAAAGGAGATCAGAGGGGAACAGAGGCGACACGGCAGCCCCAAAGGAGATCAGAGGGAACCGAGGCTCGTCTAAGACCAATGAAGCCGTTGGTATTTACGATTTCATTTTCGTCCAGCTAAACATGGACCCTAAATTAGCTTTGACACTACATCTGATACATAGTTCCGTATCATTTCAATCATAGGTAGCGATCAGTTCAGTAACCACAATGGCGGCATTAAGTACAGAATAATCAATAGATGGATACGCTCCAAAACATAAACATTAATTACAATCCATTGTTTTTCAACTTCTTTCCAAAGACATGAAACGAATCACAACACATAGTATAGCGAACAGTACAACTTGGACCAACAAAACCCATAAGCTTAACAAACAAACAATGGGCCATTCCCTTCTCCCCTCAGATACTGAACAAAATTATATGGCCAAAACAGGGGTGCACATGAAACGGAGCAAGCAAGCAATAAACAAGCATACAAATGTTAGTCGAGTTCACTGCCGAGAAGATGGAAAAAAATTAGGAACAACTGTAATGACATAATTTGTTCCTGTCATGCCCATTTGAACTTTCAGATCCATGATACATAATACTCCAGGAAAACTAAATCAGTGCACAATAGACTCCAACTACATACAGAACAGCCCACTATAAAAGTAAGTCCTCAGGTACCACAGAAAATTTCCACACAATTAGGTTGTAAATTGTTGTTCCAAGGAATCATAAAATGTACGTGATCATTATGACATGGACAGCCCAGTTACAAAGAACCCTCACTAGGTTACCACATTGCATTCGATTGCAGAACACGCTACAATGATGCTTGCACTACTAATAAAAACCTAAAATTCACAACCTTATGCGTGCATAAATCAGATAAGGAAAAAATAGAACAAAATGGAAGGTACTCAACCTACACAACTTAGATTAGGAAACAAAACAATGGAACAAAATGTAAGGCACTCAACCTTGGTGCTCGCGCTAGATCTTGCCCAATGTTTAACTCACAAATCTACATCATACCAGTTCAGATGGGATACCGAATTCACCTGGGGGAAGGAAAAGCTAACAAAAACCTTGTTATAGCTTAAATAGATCAGAAAGAGCTGCACTAAAAACAAAGGTGCTTCCTGTTAAAAGGAGCCTACTGTTGTTACATAAAGGCTCTTGTGGCCCCCCTAATTACAGATAATTAAGAAACCTTCTTCAAAAGCTGGGTCTCCAATTCATATGACCAAGCTGTGGTTGCTGATAAGCCCCAACTTGCGGGCCTGGAGCTGCCACCCCGACCCCAACATTGGGACCAATGGCCGATGGCACCTGTTGATGCACCATGGGGTGCGGACTTACAATAGAGGGAGGCTGTTGAGGATGGTACAAGCCTGGGAACTGCGCATGAGAGGATTGAGCTGTAGCATTGAAAGATGCATTTGCTGGATTTGGCACAAAAGCACCAGCCGTTGCTTGACCTGGTATGTTATAATATGAAGGAACCTGCAAAGGTGGCATCTCTCTAGCTGACTGAATCCAGATGTCAGATGTCTCGACCTGTGGAAGACACTCAAATTAGTAAAATGAAACGAACGGACTCAGAAACCATGAACACTATTACAGCCTAAAGATGTTTTCGCTATAAGATTCTCTTAATAGGAAGACTGGAAGAGAATGGCACCATTCCCACCTGATTTACTTTTATACAGGGTTAAAGTACTCCATCCATAAACAAACGAAGAGAAAGTCCTATTAAATAAAGTACTACAAAACAACAACGAAAAAGATACCAATACTCTCTAATTTGAGACTTGATAGCATTCAAAAAATTGTAAATTGTACCTGTGGAGTTGAGGCATAAATGTTGTCCTTGTACTTCATCCTATTGACATCATCAACACCAACTGCAGCTCCAATAACACCAGGAGAACCCATTGTGAAACCAGCTGGATGAGTGTAATTTCCATAGCCAGAAGGGTTACCAGATGGGACTGGTTTATACTGTGAAACTCCATACTTCACACCTCCTGCAGTTAAATGTGAACCTCCACTGGGCATCTGAAGATAATTATTTCCATTTGATGGATAAGGGACATTTGGCGAGTAGTTTGGCATAGGCATGGGATAAACTGGAGAATAGAGTTGTCGATATGGCATGAAATTTGGAAAATGTTGCACATGCATTTGAGGGTACATCTGTGCTGCAGCTTGTTGCTGAGAGATATGCTGCTGCTGCTGCTGTGAAGAGATCGGAACAGGGCTGTTGCTCACAATCTGTGGATTTAGGGCCTGCAACAGATGTCACAATTTAATCATGAGATTCACTAAGACAGCATTACACAAAAGAAGAAGCGAAATTGTCTTTATTTTTTTTCTTAGAACGCAAAGTTATGTTAGATGATCAGCTGCTCTCCACTCTTCTTTTGTCATAGGGACTGATCCTTTGTTTTCATCTCTGCCTGTTTGTAGAACAGTAGCTGGTATTGTAGATTTTAGTCAAGTAGTACAGACAGTTTGACCCTGTTAGTTGGTAGAATTCAGAGATGGCCTCACTACTTTTGCTATGACATGTACATATGGGAGAGTGCTTTAGGAACAAACGTCCAAGTGTCACAAAGTCCAAGTGCAAAAACCAAGACTGACTTCTTGAATTTTATTTCAAAGTAAGCAGAATAAATTTCATCAACTACAACCCAGCAAAGCGTCCCGTGTTGAACTTGCCGCAGAACCATTTTAAAAGCAGTCCAATAAGAAGAGAACAAGGTAGAGATTATTAAATCTGGTAAGTGGATTAAAACAGGACTCATTAGCAGCCCTGGTCAACATGATGATGTGCCAAGACTAGTAGACTGCAAGGTGGGCACTATAAATTAAGCTGCCTAAAGATTATATCCAAATGATCACAAGTAATAATAATACAGAAAGGACTACAGGAGAGCAGTTTAAAATCAAAATACAGTGCTACCTCAGATGTGGAAGGGAGAACTTGTGAGTGAACATTAGGTTCTGGCATCCTGAAGACTTGCACAGCATTATCTGCTTCCGGATTTTCTGAAGGATACCCCTGATGAGAGCAAGGGATTGTAAGCAGTAAATAACAGATTTCTTCCATATTACTCCAGTTAAGGATATATGCTGATTTGAGATACAAGCAGTCAACATCGGTAATATTTCTCCACCAGTATATTTAGGTTCATTTAAGTTGGCCATATGAAAATGTGTTTGTTTGATTTCAGAAGTACTAAATATTGTAACATTAGTATTTCTACAAATACTAGAGTAGGAATTAGTTTTTGAAGTTGTATTTTGAAAATGCCAACTATATCCAGAAAAAACAAGTTTTTTGTTGACTTCGGAAAGTAATACAATCAAGGAGACCAATTAGCAACTGGAGTTTAACATTTACCTGAGAAGAGGAAGCTAATACTTGCGGATGTACATTAGGCTCCACCAGTCCATATAACTGGGCCTCATTTGTTGTATGCATATTAGGATCTTCATGACCATAAGCCTGCAGATATTCAAGTTCTACATGTCATGGACGATGCCAAAAAAACTCTGGAAACGAGAATTGCAACTTCACTATAAGATAATCTAGCAAAGAAAATGCCAAATAAAAAATTCTTCAACCATGTGAAGCATCAACGAAGATACACGCTGACAAGCCAATTATACAAATATTCCTATTACCGAAAAAGGAGTCAAAGTCGAGGTAATTTGGGTGCTGTCACCATCTGCTGCTCCAACTGGAGTGTCACTCTGAACTAAGCCCAGGCCATCATCATTCTCTACTTGCCCACTCATTCGATCACTATCCTCAGATGGGGGCAAGGAAATCTCAGCCGTTGACGTGGACAGGTGCTGTGAAGATCTAGCTTGCTCATCCATGTCATCATGTCCAGCATCCAAACTATCATCTTCACTGACCTGTTGAACTGATTCTTGTAAACTACATATAACAAAAAGAAATGTCAGAGGAAGGCATATTATTCTCCAAATTACCTACGTAATGTACCAGAGTGCAAGAATAGCATTCAGAAATGACATGCGATAATTATTAAAGTAAAACAAAAGAAAGTATGATTAGAATTTATCAAACATAAACCAATAATAATAAGTTACAAATGTACTTAATAAGAATCTTAAAACCAAATGATATGCCAATAAAACTGCAAGCTTGTAAACTATTTCACCATATAAAAAGAATATAGATGCTTAGGTAGAACATAGCACATTAATAATTGATGTGACAAAAACTATTGAATCAAGTTTATTGAATAAAGTATTTTAACTAAAGAAAAAAAAAACAGGAACTACATAATCTAGTTTATCAGTATTCAATAATAAATAACTTCAAAGGGAACAACTTGCTGCCACAACAGTGCTTGCTACAAGATTATCTTCTCCTTGATTAAGATAATTGGGAAAGGTTCACCTAACTGTTCTGGTTGCTCAGTGTCTTGTGGGGTCGAGGCAGGTACTTGTTCTGATTCCAAGCCGGATGTGAAACTGCCAAACCTTAACTTTGTCTGCTCATATTCTGGCACACGAAGATGTTCCGGAATAATAACATGCTCCACCTCATGCAAGTTAGCTTGTGAAAGTTTTTCAGACAACCTGTTTACATCCGGTGCATTAGCATTTTCACCGTTGCTAGCTGATGGAGATGCAGCATCAGCTATATTGTTATCTGCATCGGTGGTGGGTGCCTTCTTTGTCGATTTTGGCTTCCACTCCTTAATAGGGTGTACTGTTGAAGAGAAAATGTGTCATTTTATAAGAAGGTTTGCCTAAAAGCACTAGATATAATGGATAAAGAAAAACTAGAAGCTAGAAATCAAGTGGCAGGTATAATTTCTTTCAATTTAGCAATTCTGTGGCAACACAGAACATTTCCAGAAACAGCATTCTAAGTTACAAAGTCATTGTCAATTAACAAGTATTTCGGTGAATAAATCTTAACAGGTAGTTATAAAGATCCTCAAACAAAAGCGAAAAGTAAAAGTACAGTTAGAATGAAGTAACATGAGAGCCACCAAATTTTTATATATATGGGAAAAAGGGATTGCTCGGTGGTCGGTGCAGAAAAACACCACGCAAGGTGGGGACAAATGTAAATGGAAACACACAAAAAAAGGAGAGCACAATATGTGGTTTCCTGGAATACACAGTACATAATATACCCAGTACTAAAATTGATTAAAACCACTTGGAGAAATAATTGTCTATCAAAATATCTGCAGTATGTTTGGTCACAAACTTAAAAGATATAAAGCACATCGCTGATCGCTAATATATATTTTTTCAAATTCAGTTCCCAATCCAAGGGAGTTGGAGAGTATTGAAGGGGATTGAGGGGAATTTTGACTTGTAGGGGATTGTATCCCAAAGTGCCCTCCAATTCCCTCGGATTGGGGATTAACTGAACAAGCCCTTACAAAGTTGCTGCTGACAAAAACTAACATTTTGATATCAACTCTTCTTCTGACAAAAATAAAAGCATAGACATCAGTGGCAGATGATACCTTTTTGGTTGCTAGTAGGACCCTGGTGATACCTGTTGACGTTTTGTGCAACAAAAGATCTACCAGTGGGCCTTCCACGAAATATTGTATCAGGTCTCTGGTTTTGTTGAATGTTTCTAGACATAAAAGGTGAGTAACGCCCAGATGCCCCTACTGAGGTAAAACTCCCCCTCTGAATATTTGCATGAGAAGAACCACTTGGCGCATGCATCTGAGAACCCGAACGGCCAGTAAATTGCCTAGTAGAATTAATAACTCCAACATGACGTCGAGCAGGTCCAACAGTTCCACCGGCAATTCTAACATTGGCTGACCCATGTGCTGGGTCAGAACCTGGAAAGTGCTGCTCGTTCTGAGAGTTCTTCAAATATGGCTTCGCATGCTTCTGTGTAGTACCTTGACCATCCCTCTTCCCTTGAGTTGTATCAGAGTGGGAATTCTGCATAGCATTTTGATGTGTGATCTGGCCGTCTGAGGTTGTAGCAGGTGAGCGGTTTCGACCAGACTGAACAACAGTACTGAACATAGACAGCCCAGTAAGGGAAGTATTAGTTTGATTATAACAAGATGGTCATATGCAAAACAACTGACCATAAAAAATAAGGAAGATAGCAATTTTCATAACTGTATTTTAGACATTTGTTCAATGTATAGTTACAAAACAACAACAAAATGGCCATAGCCAACACATAAAAATAAAGTCAGAAGCAACAGAGGTTTCAGTCAACCCGGCTACCTGCCTGCATGCATTCACCTCAAGAAATGTACCCTCACCATAACAATGAAACATCAAACCTAAAGCACTTATTCGTTTTCACATTATCAAATTAGGGTTTGATAGAGGAGGCAATACGATGGTTACAGTCAATGAGATAACCTTTAGATATAAAGAAATTATTAGGAAGTTGAATAAGTACTTGATAGCTGCATTATAATCAGTAAACTTAACCGGAACTAAAAAAATGATGACAAGATTGTTTGACAAACAAAAATGAGTGCACAGGACAGTAAGAGCAGCGGCAAAATTTGTCACACAAACAATACCTCCTATCAGACATTTGAACATTTGCTGAACCTTTGTGTCCTAGTTCTGGTCTGTTCTCCACCACACCATGTTGAAATCTGTTGTCTCTCACAACCCGAAATTCACGGCTAGGGCCTGCATCAAGCAATCAGTAAACAGTCAGGTGGAAACCTGCAAGTTACACAACCATAATATTGCACATATGTCGCGCCATATGTGAAAACTGCAGAAGCTTATGTAATGGGAAGCCAGGAGCAAAGACAAGCTGGAGACAAACAAGGTTGCGATGGAAAACAGGAAGCTATATGTTTCATCATTGTCTAGAAGCTGGATCACTAGAAATATATAAAGATGATTGGAACTATCTTGGCAGTGAAAGAAACATATCTATTCTATGTTACTAAACATAAGATCAGAATTACAAATGGTGACCCTCAATTATGTTACCTGAATTCTGACCCTGATTGGGAGTTCTTCTTTGATCATTTTCCATCCTTTGGGTATGTGGCTTCATCCACTGTGAGCTCTGCTCAACTTGTGCAGTACTATCAGCAAAGCTCTTCTGGCCAGCACTCTAACAATGCAATAGTTTTTTTCAGCATGACAGAATAGAATAGAAGAATAGCAATGTATGATTTTCAGCATTACTGAAGTTTCACAACGTGCATTACACAATACACACTTTAGCAAAGAAGCAATGAACCTAACATGCTTCCTGAATTGATAGAGAACTAATTTCATTTCTTCATAGCCAGTGCTGAAAGCTCACCACAAGGGGGTCGGGGGATGACAAGGAAAAAAAGCAAGAGAGAAACACATAAGTGCCAATGAAGTGTTGTGGAATGCATGTGCTGTGCAGAAGCAATGTGTAAGTCTCATCATATCTTACTCCTACTCCCTCCATTCGAAATTGCAAGTCATTTTAGCTTTGTCCTAGGTCAAACTTGCATCTAGTATTTGGACTTTGGAGGACAGGTTTCTTTTGCAAGCCTATTAAGTGACTGTGTGTACGGAATTTAAGGGCATAGAACCCCAAATGTGCATTTTTGCTTTCGATTGCTTCAGAACATCTTGCAACAAGAATATGTACAAGTATGCTAAAAATAAAAAGGAGCAATACAAAAAAGAAACGACATTAGGTTTAATCTGTAATTTTACCGTTGCACTGAAAATTTACCCAAACAGCAAATGCATACCTCTTTCTTTTTGTCCCTTTTCCTTTTCACTTCATGAAAAGGATCTGCAAATACAAACAAACGATAAAAACTTTAATCACAAAGAAAACATGAGGAGAAATACTAGAGGCAATATATATTGCAAACAATGGCATCGCATCCATCAAATAATAAACATCCCACATATCAGCACCATACAAAACGCCAAAGCTCATTTACCTCCCCCCAAAAAAAAATCCTGGAGACCATAACAATATCTAATTTTATAAGCTGGTTAGAACCCACGCCCTGTAAGCAATAGTAAGCACTGCCTTTTACAAATGCACAACATAGAAGAGAACATGAAAATACAAGTAGCCAACAACTAAAGTTAACAATTTGACCCTGCAAGAGTATCATGAATACATAAATCACGACCCTGGTGATTAGTATCATTAATCAATAGACCATTAAACGCTGAGCCTCCTAGCAGAGCCCCCCGAAATCCATATAGCCCGAAAACCCTAGACCGTACGTGGGAATCCCCTGCGCCCCCCACGGATGCAGCGGCAGAGCCGACCCAATGCGGCTCAGCGAGCGCCCCAAAACCCTAGCTCCCGGCACCGGTACGAGATCGATCGAGTCGAGGCGACCCAGATCGGGGGAACAGGGGAGAGGAAAGGGGACCTTGATTGAGCAGCTTCTGCGCCGTCTCGTTGGGGTCCATGTTGGACTCGCGGAGGGTGTCCAGGATGTCGGCGTCGGAGTGGCCGCCGACGACCTCCTTGATCGACTGGATGGTGGTCTGGATCGCCGCGGTGGTGGTGGGCGAGCGCGCCGCCCCCGCCCCCGCCCTGTCGGAGCCGCGAGCCCCGGCGCCGCCGCCGCCGCCGCCAGCCATGCCCGCCGCGAGAGGGGAGATCGCCCGAACGCACGCTGGGACGGGGGAGCGGGTGGTGGTGGAGGCGCTCGCGATCGCCGCCGGAATCGCATCAAACGACGCGAGGCCCTGGGTTTCGGGGGGGTGCAGTGGGTTTGGGTTTTGGTTTGGTTGGAGTGGTTGGGGCCGGCCGGGCTCGGTGGGTGCGTGGTTTTCCAAGGGAAGGGAATTGCGGGCAAAAAAAAAATTATAGATGGAAATTGAAAGGGTTGCGGTGCGCGACTTGCGAGGGTGGTGGTGGCAGCTGTGCACGAGTTTTACGGCCGAGGCGGGGGTGCGTGAACGCGGGGTGGTGGGGAGCAGAGGTGTTGAAATGACGGATATACCCCTACGTTAGATAGCTGTGAGCGCGGAATTTTTCCGTTTGGTAGGGGGGCGAGGGGTGGAAGCGTCATCTTGAATGGCGGTAGGGTAAATTCGATTTCGTTTGAGCACGGGCTACTACTATTCTTGTTTGTATTTCAAGTCAGGCTGATTCTGTGGGCCGGGCCTGCGTTCCTCGCACTTGTGGTTTGGGCTTTTCGCCGGGGGCCGTCTTGCTGGACCAAAAAGAACAAAAGATTTTCCCTTTTTCTTTTTTTTCCCTTTGCTTGTCCCTTTTGTTTCAAGAAATTCTCATATTCTAACCGTTTGAGGTCCTGTTTTGGGAGCTTCTAGAAGCTTTCCTATAGAAAGTTCGAAAAACTAGAAGCTCCTCCAAACAAGATGGCTTTTAAGGCCTTGTTTAGTTCCAAAAAATTTTGTAAAATTTTTCAAATTTTCGGTCACATCGAATCTTTAAACGTATGCATGGAGTATTAAATATAGACGAAATAAAAACTAATTGCACAGTTTAGTCGAAATTGACGAGACGAATCTTTTGACTCTAGTTAGCCCATGATTAGACAATATTTGTTAAATACAAACAAAAATGCTACAGTGTTGATTTCTCAAAAAAATTTGAAACTAAACAAGGCCTAAGCTGACAAAAACTCCCTGCATTTTGTATTAAAAGCACAGCAGCTTTCCGAGTTCTTTCAGAAAGCTTTCCGCCAGAGTTTTCAGCTCCCAAACAGGGCCCCCAAGAGATTGAACATATGTTCCTAGGTACTTCCTTCGTTCCAAATTATAAGTTTTTTTTAGCACATCCATTTTACTATATGTCTAAATATAATAATATGTCTACATACATAAAAAAATGGATGAATAAAAAAAATTTAAACAACTTATAATTTATAACGAAGGGAACACGTTCGTACATACTCCGTATACTGTAATATTTTTTTTTTGCGAAGGTATACTGTAATATATGCTAGTTATGGCACATTTCGGATTCAGCAGGTTATGGTTTGGCTTCAATATTTCTTCTTGTCTTTTATACTGCAAAATATATGCTAGTTATGGCACATTTCGGATGCAGCAGGTTATGGTTTGGCTTCAATATTTCTTCAAACACAGCTGCGCGCTGAAGCATGGCACGTCTATCAATTGTCCTACAGAGTTTTCCCAAAGAAAGGGAGTAGAATTGCGATACAACACATCCCAAAAACATGTTTACAGACTTGACAACGGAGATCAGTCATCTCTGTGATAGACTTTCTAAACGCTAACACGAAGAAAAAAAGAATACTAGGCCTTGTTTAGATGCGAAAAGATTTTAGATTTCGTTACTGTAGCACTTTCGTTTGTTTGTGGCAAATATTGTCCAATCATAGACTAACTAGGATCAAAAGATTCGTCTCGTGATTTACAGGTAAATTGTACAATTAGTTTTTATTTTTGTCTATATTTAATGCTTCATGCATGTGCCGAAAGATTCGATGTGACGGGAAATCTTGAAAACTTTTTGATTTTTGGGGTAAACTAAACAAGGCCTAAATGTATGATATACATGTCCAACATGTGAAGTTCCCAACCGTTCGTACATGTCAGTCAGTCAGTCAGTGCTACACTGGTGGGTGACTAGGCAGGCATCTTGAGGCACAGCTTATCAGAGCGCGATTTCATCGAGTCATTGACCAGAACGTCAATCAATCGGTAGAGGTCTCCTCTTCTTTGCATCTCCAACGGGAGGTTCTCCCTGCAAATGTCCCTTGATCAAACCACAAACACAGGACAGGAGCAACCAAAATCGATTTTTTGAATCTTAAATTCTCAATATCGCGTGCCTTGTAGACTGTATCGTGGTGAGGTCCATCTCGCCGATGACGGTCGCTTCCTCATGCCCAGCTGCCGCAAGCACTTCACCAAACTGAAATAGATTGCAAAAATAAATTAGCCACCAATCGTGTCTGAACCGAAACTGTCAATTGGGAGAAGATACAAAGCTGCAAATGCTTAGCTTTTGCTGTTTCTTACTGGTCCGATGAGGCTCGAATGGCCCCAGATCATGTAGTCCGAGTTCACATTAGGGTCTCGCGCCGGCGAGCAGGTTGCTACAAACAGCTGGAACCAAGAAAATTCAGTAACCCTGCCTTGATTTTACGTACATTTTTGGTACAATAACAGAAGAGGATATGTACCTGATTGTCAACGGCCCTGATGGAGTGAAAGGGTAGAGGGGAAAACAAAGTCAGTCAGATAACTACTACATGAAGAGATGGAGTTTTCGTATCCCAACTTGAACAGAAGTTCACTACTGTATTTCTGATGGCATCGTGATCGTGGCACAGAGAGCAGAACTGATGAAGAGCAAAAGGCTGGAAAAGCTGTGGCACTGTAGCGAACCTGGATTTCTGCATGAGGTCCCAGAGGAGCTCCCCGGTGCTCATGTTGAATGCAGAAGGATAGCATATCAGGTGCGCACCTGGTTTGGCAATGGCAAGTCACACCTGTTATTAAGCTGTTCATGGAAATGGGAGAGGATCTAGCACTGCGTGACGCCAATGTAGCACATCCTACAAAAAATGGTGAAGCATACCTTTTGATCTGTACAACATTGCAAGCTCTGGAAACCGGATATCATGGCATATTCCTATGCCAATGCGTCCAACATCTGTAACGCATGTGCCAGAAAGCTATCACAAAAACAGAAGCAGATTCCTACTGTATGCAGAATGCGTTATCACAAAAACAGAAGCAGATTCCTGTGCCGATCCGTCCAACATGAGTGTGTGAGCTGTAAATGTACTTCTGCAGCTTTACAAAATCTCAGCGTAACATGTAGGAGACCATTTTCAGACATGAAACAAGGTGCACAGTAAAATGTCGCCACAAATATGCTCCTACCTCTGAAGTCACCAGTTTACCACGTACCTGTGTCGACTATAGTAGTTTCTTGTCCACCTGTGAATGTATCAGATTCCTTGAGCGTGATGTCTCCTGGGATGTCAATCTCAAACAAATGCAGCTGAAATTGCCCATTTTGTTAGCAATCAATCACTGTGCAGGTCCATCCAATTACCAGCTGCAAATTACTCCTACACCTAAAAATCTGGATTCAGACAACAGCCTCTCCAGCTGCTGTACTTACTTTCCTATGCTTGGCCAATATCTTTCCATCCGGTCCGATGACACAGCAGGTGTTGAACATCTTCCCAGACGCCTTCTCGGGTATGGATCCACCTACAATGGTGATCTTTTTGGCGGCGGCGACCTCCGACAACATCGAGATAGACGGCGACTCTCCGCCGTCTATGTCTTCCGCGTAACTTGCCAGTGTCTCCATTGCGTACGAGCAGCTCCATATCTCCTGAAGCAAAAGCAGAGGAACGCTGCCAATGAAGCAATGCTTATAACTTTCTGCTGCCTTCATTCAGCTGATCAGGCGGCCTTAATCTGTCCTAATAGCACTTTTAGTCTGCTTAGTAGTTAGCGATTTGTGGTTTGAGGCGGTAAACACGTCAGTAACTGACAGAGAGAGCGGACGACGACTTGCCGGCAGGACGACGAGCTTGGCGCCGGCGTCGGCGGCGGCCTCGACGCGGGCGCGGGCGCGGGCGATGTTCCCGTCCTTGTCCGGTGTGACGGCGAGCTGGCACAACGCGACCTTGTGCTGGTCACACACAAGCGAACAGACCATGAACGGATATCACAACAGTTAGCTTGGGCGACCGAACTGAAACAGGTGAGACTGGATTTCCGGCGAGCATGAACATGGTGCGCACGAATTAGGATTTCAGACTTGTCTCAAAAAACGATTAGGTCTTGTTTGGATGTAGTCGGATTCGCATCAATCCACATGTGTTGGAGTGGATTGGAGTGAAATTTAAACTAAATTCTACCACAATCCACTCCAACACACGTGGATTGAGGTGAATCCGACAACATCCAAACAAAGCCTTAGGATTTCAGAGTTCAGACTTGAGAGCCGAGATCTGTGTGGTTTGTATACCTTCTGCATATTGGCTTTGATTTGAGAGGACGGAGCCGCGGCGGCGGCGAGGTCGAGGACGAAGCCAGGCTCAGTTCGATACTTCGACTGGGAGGCAGGACGATCAGGATCTGTGAATTCTGGAGAGATGGAAGGAAGTCTGCTGGGGTTGTTGACTTCTGTGAGTTTCTGGCTTTTCTTTATGTGCTGTTCAGTAAAAATATAGTCTTTTATCTGTGATTCACCGTAAATATCAAAGAAAAAAAAGGGTTCGACGGTCTTCAGCAATATTTGTTTATTTATCTAAATTTTTGTTTATTTATCTTATGCCACTTCTATCTATTTTCCTTCAAACGGTGTTAAACTTGTGGAGGAAATAACCGCTCCGGCGTTAAGTCATGGTGAGCCAAGTTTCTTCCGTTCCCTCTACTGCCACTCCAAGTTGACAAGTTAGCTTCATTCAGTTCTGAGAAAAATATTTCCTTAGCCTAAAAAAGTGTTGTTTAGTTTTTTTTCTCAAACTTGCTTATTTCGTCTTAAAACAAAATTTCTTTGGTTTCTTAGTCCTTCCACTAATTTGACTCTTTTTACCCCTGGCACCGAAGGCTACCATTCACAAGTCTTTCACTCATCAATAATTTTTCAAAAATAAGGCATCGTTTAGTTCACCCTGAAAACCAAAAAGTTTTCAAGATTTCCCGTCACATCGAATCTTACGGCACATGCATGAAGCATTAAATATAGACGAAAACAAAAACTAATTACACAGTTTGTCTGTAAATCGCAAGACGAATCTTTTAATCCTAGTTAGTCTATGATTGAACAATACTTGCCACAAACAAACGAAAATACTACAGTAGCGAAATCCAAAATATTTTCACATCTAAACAAGGCCTAAGGTACTCCCTCCATTTCAAATCACTTTGACTTTTTTATACATCCAACATGCTATGTATCTAGATATATGTTATGTCTAAATATATGGCAAATTCGATGTACCAAAAAGTCAAAACGACTTATAATTTAGAACGAAGGAAGTACAATAAATTGAAGCATCGAATCATTTTTTTATTTTTCCAAAAAATATTTTAAATTTAGGGGCCAAATAAAAAAAGACCAAGAAACTAAGCAACACTTTTTTTGGGCCAAGGAAATAATTTTCTCTTTAGTTTTCTTTCATTTCCTCTGGTGCCACTTCGTCTGAGCTGCTTTAACTCAAACTTTTACTACTAGGCTCTATATGTTGTCTTTGTTACTGTGATAATATAACTAATAGATTTTATTCATATTGATTATAAGCATTTCAAAGATAAAATCAAAAAAAAAGGTTATCTAGTCATGAAGCTTAGGTAGCACTTATTTTATTTTTAAAACACCGTAGTAGTTTTTTTTTGACAAGTAAGCAACTTTATTAACAGCACATGGCTGATAGAATGTTTACAGAGGCTATTGTTACAGAGTTGATTGCCCTAACAAGGGGACAATCATTTGCATGACTAGGATTGGAACAACTGAATTCATATTGGAACTGATTGGAAGTAGTAGCTTGAAAAGCCTGTCTTGCCAAAGAATCCACCATTTGATTTTGGGTTCTTTTAATTCTTCGCACCTGTGTACCGAAAATTGCCAGCAAATTTGCTGCATGTTGAGAATAAGGCTTGATTCTCCGGTCCGACGGGTTGGAGAGATCAGATTGGTTTAGAAAATTCACCAGCTGTTGATTATTAGAGAAAATGGTGTATCTTGTGCATTGGATCTGTTTTAACAGATCAGTTGCTAATGCCAAAGCTGCAGATTCTGCCATCAAAACAGAGGATGATTCCTGCAGAAGAGCTTTAACAAAAATACTTATTGGAGGATGTTCATCCGTATTAACAATAAAAACTCCAAGTCCTGCTTGTGAAGTGTCTGAATTAAGATTGTCTGGCAATGTGGCCGCATCCGTGTAGCATCTGGTTCCTGCAAAGGAGGAAGGGAAAGAGACCAGAAAAGGATCTGAAGAGGTTTGAGAACTCCTTTGCTCAGTTCCTGCAGAGGTATTGTTAGTGAACAGGCTGATATCTAGAGAATTTGGGTTTTGTAGCGCATCCAAATGAGCATTGATGCGGGCAGCTGCTGCTAGCCTGATCTGATTTGCAGTCCAAGTTTTTCTCTGGAACCTAGTATCATTACGAGCTTTCCAAATATACCAGAGAAGAAACAGTTTGTTACATAAATCATGGTCAGTTATATCATTTTGGAAAAAGAAAGATAACGAAAGCTGAACACCATCATCTTCTTCTGGAATTTGATTAGTGAGGAAGGGAGGGTTGGCTGAAGACCAGACTTGGTTTGACACAGTACATGTGAAAAAGAGATGCTGATCTGCCTCCTGCTGCCCACAGTAAGCACAGTTCATATCTATATGAATAGAGAAAGTTCCAGCTCTTACTGCAGTAGCAAGAGCTCTTCTAATAAGTCTCCAAGCAAAGGTTTTGATATTTGGAGGTATTAACTTACACTTCCAGATGCTCTGAAGAATTGTGTTGCCTTGCTCCGAAATGCTTCTGAGTCCTTGGTTTGGGAGCTGGTGTATCTGCAAAGAAGATAGATGGGAATATGCAGCTTTAGTGGTACAAGTTCCATCTTTGGTAGGCGTCCACCTAAGAACATCATTATCAGTATGAGGAACAATGGGAGTAGACTCAATATTGTGGACAGCCTGATCACCAAAGGTTGTGCTTAGGAGTTGGTGGTTCCAGGTTAGTTGGAATAAAGTCACGTAATCACATCCTCGACATGCTCACATGTATGTGCAAAAAGAAACATTCACCGTAACATTAGACTAGAAATTTTATGCTTTGCAACATTAAATCAGCGAGAAAACTAACAAAACCAAGTACTAATAATTCTTGGTCGCCTTCATCCTGACTTGTTTTGCGAAATTATTTAAAGCAAACAAATCTTTTTTCTTTCTCTATCCCAATTTTTGGGCCAAACCTGGCCTGAGCCGGCCTCGCTCCTTTCCCTACCGGCCCAGTGAGCGCTCACGCCCGAGCGTCGCCGACTCGCCGCCGCCCGCTCTTCTCCCACCCGGCGTCAGTCCGACCCCACCTCGCAGTGTGACGCCGAAACGTGGCTCAACATGCGCCGTGCCCATTGTTCGCAGTTTTTTTTTTACAAGTAGAATGCGAGAGTACGAGAATAGAGAGGAATAGAATGAACTCGGAGTGTTTGTTTATTCATTGATCACGGGTATTTATACAGTCGGGGGGAGAGAAAACTCTCGGCCCAAGTAAACTCGTGCCCACGATGAGTCGTGGGTGATATCACGGAGGTGGAACCGGTCTCCACGGGTACGTGCGTAGTCGTGGGTGATATCCCGTAGGCCGTCGTGGGGGAAGTCGTAGTTAGGATAGATCTCCCGTAAAGGGAATCCGAGGAGATGAGATCACCCCGGAAAATATCCGTAACACTCCCCCTTGATCGAATCACTTGTTGAGATCAATGAATCGTATTGCTCCTCCAAAAATTCCTGTAGGATAAAAACGAGGAAAAATACGTGTGTATATGTGCTATGGTAAAACTCCTTAAAACCGCTTGGGAAAAGAAGGAGAAAGTTATAGCACTTAATGATTGCCTCATTGTAAACTAATATGAGAAAACCTTTGCAGGAGAAAACTCATATTGTAGTTTAGAGGACAATATGTGTTTTTGATACTCCTTTAAAAAACCCCTGTGGGGAAAACAAGGAATATGACACTCTTGTGTTAATATTATCTCATTAAAAACTCCTTATGAGAAACCTTGTGAGGAAAAACTCATAGAGAGAAAAGAGTATAATATGATGGTGTAGACAGGCCAATGTCTAGGAGATTTCTCCCCCTGAACTTTGTAAATCCCTAAGTCGTCGCATACCAATTCCTTTGACACATTTTTCAAATGAGGAAGCTGGTAGGGACTTAGTGAATAGATCAGCGAGATTGTCGCATGATTTGGTTTTCAAGATATCAATCTCTCCTTTTTTGTTGTAATTCATGAGGATAGAACAACTTTGGAGAGATGTGTTTGTTGATATTGCTCTTGATATAGCCTGTCTCCATCTGTGTAACACAAGCAGCATTATCTTCATAGATAATGGTTGGAGCTATGATAGCTTTAAGACCACACGACTGCTGTATGTGGTTGATCATTCTGCGAAGCCAAACGCATTCACATGAGGCCTCATATAATGCGACTATTTCAGAATGATTCGTGGACGTTGTTGCCAAGGTTTGCTTGGATGATGTCCATGATATGGCGGTTCCGTTTTGTAAGAATACGAAACCGGTTTGTGATCTGCCATTATGGGGGTCTGATTGATATCCAGCATCGGTGTATCCTATCATCTCAGGATTTGTTCCTCTTTGGAAGAATAATCCGAGATCCCTTGTGCCATTAACATATCTGAGGATCTGTTTTACTCCTGTCCAATGTCTCTTGGTAGGAGCGGCACTGTGCCTTGCTAGCAAATTCACTGCGAAAGCGATGTCAGGCCTGGTGCTATTGGCAAGGTACATCAGTGCTCCAACGGCACTAAGGTATGGGACATGAGGTCCTAGGATTTCCTCCCCCTCATCTTGTGGTCTGAATGGATCAGTGTTTAGTCCCAAAGACCGAACAACCATAGGGGTTTTGGAAGGATATGCTTTGTCCATATTGAATCTCTCCAATACTTTCTGGACATATGCAGATTGATGCACAAAGATTCCAGTTGAAAGATGCTCAAGCTGTAGGCCTAAGCAGAATTTGGTTTTACCCAAATCCTTCAACTCGAACTCCGTCTTAAGATGTTTGCATGCCTCATCAATATCTTGTTTGTGGCCGATGATATTTAAATCATCAACATACACCGATATGATGCAGAATCCCGTTTGGGATTTCTTGATGAAGACACATGGGCAACCATCACTGTTGGAGTAGCCCTTCTGCAGAAGGTACTCGCTGAGTCGGTTATACCACATTCTTCCCGACTGCTTTAAGCCATAGAGTGATTTCTGTAGCTTTACACAATACATGTTGCGATTTGTGTTTTGATTCGGTATTGGGATTCCGTCAGGAACCTTCATGTATATGTCCGAATCGAGTGACCCATAGAGATATGCAGTCACTACGTCCATCAACTGCATAGATAGACGATTTTGTACAGCCAGAGAGATTAAGTATCGGAATGTTATTCCACCCATGACTGGAGAGTATGTTTCATTGAAGTCAATGCCGGGTCTCTGCGTGAACCCTTGTGCTACAAGCCTCGCTTTGTGTCTCACCACCTCATTGTTCTCGTTCCGCTTTCGGACGAAAACCCACTTGAATCCCACAGGGAATACTTGTGGAGGTGTAGGTATTACTTGTGAGAATACCTGTCTTTTTGTGAGCGAGGATATTTCTGCTTGGATTGCATCCTTCCATTGGTTCCAGTCCGAGCGCGTTTTGCACTCTGCCATGGTCTTAGGATCTGGATCATTTTCAAGGATTTCGACAATCATTGCGGAGAAATATGAGTCGACAATTGTAGTCTTTCTATCAAATGACTCTCCAGTTTCTGCATAGTTGATGGAAATTTCGTGGACCCTTTTCGATGCATCATTATTTCCCAAGATGGTCGCATCAGGGTATTCCGATGTCCCAGCATCAGTAATTGAGTGCACTGTTGATGTGGGATGTGAAGGTTGAACCTCCATTGGGTGTTTCTCAACATGAGGTTGAGCTGCATTTACTGGATCAGAAGATTTTGTCTTCCGTTTCCTTTGCTTGCTAGAAGCTGTATCCGTGGAGATAGCCGTACTTCTCCCCCTCTTACTAGGGAGTTGAGTAGTTTTGTTTGGTACCTCTACTCTTTCCGGTACATTTCTCGCTGGATTATAGGATTTTGTAACACCCTTATAATCAGTAAATGCGTCTGGCACGTTGTTTGCAATGTGTTGCAAATTTATAATTTTCTGAACTTGGAGTTCAGATTCTGAAGTATGTGGATCTGAGTTGGGTATGTTTGGGGCATCCCAATTGATTTTCTGGCATTGTTTGTGATGTGGTAAGTCTCCCCCTAATGCCGGAAAATGATCTTCATTGAAGATACAATCAGTGTACCGGGCCGTAAAGAGGTCCCCTGTGGTGGGCTCCAGATACTTTATAATCGACGGAGATTTGTATCCCACATAGATCCCCAATTTTCTATAGGGGCCCATTGTTGTACGCTTCGGTGGTGAGATCGGTACGTATGTAGCGCAACCGAACTTTCGCAGATGGGAAATGCTTGGGGGATTTCCATGTACTAGTTGCAACGGGGACGTTGCATGGTATGCAGTTGGTCGCAATTGAATCAGTTCAGCAGTGTGTAAGACTGCATGACCCCAACATGAGGTTGGTAGATTGCAATTCTGCAATAGCGGTCTAGCGATGAGCTTGATTCTCTTGATGAGAGACTCGGCTAATCCATTTTGTGTGTGGACATATGGGACAGAATGCTGTACTTGTATTCCTAAGGCCATACAATAGTCATTGAAGGCACGAGAGGAAAATTCAGCAGCGTTATCCATCCTAATGGATTTTATTTGATGTTCAGGATGTTACGCTTTGAGTTTGATAACTTGCGCAATTATTTTGGCAAAAGCATGGTTTCGTGTCGATAGCAAAGACACATGAGACCATCGTGTGGATGCGTCTATTAGAACCATGAAGTACCTGAACGGTCCCGATAAAGGATTTATCGGGCCACATATGTCCCCTTGAATGCGTTCAAGAAAGTTGAGTGGTTCAACTTTGATTTTGAGGGAAGAGGGCCTCAAAATTAATTTCCCTGTTGCACATGTGGTGCAAGTATAATCTGAGGATTGGGGAAATTTTGCATTGGTTAGCGAGTGACCAACAGAATTGCTAGTAATTTTTCTCATCATCCCTATGCCAGGGTGACCAAGGCGATCATGCCAAGTTTGGAATGCATTGACATTCTGAAAAATTACTTTGTACGCAACATGTTGTACGGGTTTTATGTATGAATAGTACAATCCAGACGAAGTTGAGGGAATTCTTTCGAGAGTATCTCTGTCATATCCGTTATCCTTTGTAATGAGGAGGAACTCCTCATTATTTTGGTGATGGGTTTCAATATGATACCCATTTTTGCGGATATCTCTATAACTCAATAAGGTACGAGTTGAATCAGGATACAGCA
This sequence comes from Sorghum bicolor, assembly GCF_000003195.3. Taxonomy (NCBI): domain Eukaryota; kingdom Viridiplantae; phylum Streptophyta; class Magnoliopsida; order Poales; family Poaceae; genus Sorghum; species Sorghum bicolor. The sequence goes on along the minus strand of NC_012879.2, from coordinate 6,444,034 downwards.
GTGCATCCTCGATTGTAATCGTTGTACCCATAGGGAGCGTAATAATGGCTCTACCAGAGCCTGCTATTACTGCATCGCGTCCAGCGATTGTTAAAACATTTCCTTTGCTCTTTGTGAGAGTTTGGAAATATTTTATTTCCCTGAGTATAGAGTTAGTGGTGCCACTGTCCACTAGGCACATTTCCTCATCCATCGGATTGACTCTCGTACAATCTATGAAAATAGAGAATATAAAAGAGAATGAAATTCTCAACATGAATATATATGAAATATAAACATTTATTGATGTTGAATTGTGCATAAGTCAATGAACATCAAACAGAGTGCAGCAAAAAATAAATTGTCAATTATTACAATCCCGAAGGCGAATGATGAAACTAAAATCTCAAATGACTATCAATCTAGTTGTAGTCGGCGAACAGATCATCAGAATTGTATTCAATGATCATGTTGTTGGTGGAGTCATTTGCCATGCCATCAGGTGGAAGAGGCGCCATTGTGTTGCTCGGTCCCGCTGGGGCGGGGTTGGAACATCCTGGGGCTGCCAGATCGTTGAAGTGTGCTTCAGACGGTTGTCCACCTTGGTTGGAGCGTCCTTGGTTGGAGCGTCCTCGTCCCACGGAATGCAAGTACAGTTCCACAAGGTGCTTAGGGGTGCGGCATTTCTTAGTCGGGTGGTTGTAGCAACCACACTTTGTACAAGTTGAGGACTTGTCTTTTGACTTAGAGTTGTTGCCTTTGCCCTTAGCACCTCGAGGCTTACGGGGTCCCTTGCGCTTGTTTTTGCCTTTGGAGGATCTAGGATTGCCATTCTTGTTGGCATCCTTTGGTGTCTGTTTCTGAGCATTTGCATGTACTTCGGGCAAGGGCTTGGCACCGACAGGGCCTTGATTGGAGTTCCATATGAGGAGCTCATTGTGCCTCTCAGCCTGAAGTAATGTTTTAATGAGATCAGAATAGACTGTGAATCCCCTCTCACGGTATTGCTGTTGGAGGATCATTTGAGCGGGAAGCATGGTAGACAAAGTCTTTTCAATTTTCTCCGCATCAGATGGCTCCTTTTCACAAAACCTCAGTTTGGAACTGAGTTTGTGCATGGCATGGTTATATTCATTCACAGATTTGAAATCTTGAATGCGGAGGTGGTTCCACTCATGAGTGGCCTCCGGGAGAATAACTGCCTTTTGTTGCTCATACCGCTGTTGCAAAGCAAGCCAGAGAGCCCGTGGGTCCTCTTCCATCAGATATTCAGCTTTGAGATCTGAATGGATGTGGTTCCTTATTATGTATAAGGCATGGTACTTGGATGGTTCAGACAATGGAGCATCTCCCTGTTTGGGAGTGTCAATTGCCCTATACATTCCGCGTAACGATAGACTCACTTTGAGATCCATCGCCCATGTAGGAAAGTTGTGTCCATCAAGAGCTAGCTCGGCAAATTCCTTCTTAGAAGAAACTTGGGCATCGGACTCTTTGGTGGCCATTGTCTACATGTTTATTTGCATAATATTAATTAATTGCGGGGTTGTAAAATTAACAAGAATGTAATTGCATATTTATATAACAATGTAAATTGCGTATATAAAAACAATGTAAAATTGTATATGTAAAGCAATGTAAAATTGCGTATGTAAGACAATATAAAATTGCGTATGTAAAGCAATGTAAAATTGCGTATGTAAATAACAAGGTAAACTTGTTTATGTGTAGCAAGGTAAACTTGCATATGTTTTATGGTATTTTGATTTCTCATTTTGTGGAACATAGGTAGTCACCATGGAGGTGTAGACCATTTTATATTTTCACTTTTGGGATGTAGTCCTTGTATGTTTATTATTAAATTTGGGAGAGCACTTTGAGGAATAAATCCCGCACTAGTATGAGTACTACCTTGTGGTCGCCAAAATAATAATAAAGTAAGGTGACATCTAGTGAAAAATAGTATTCCAAATAGGGAGAAAAATTGACCATAAAAATATTTACATATATACATGTGATAGGGAATTGTAAAGACAAAACGCGTTCGACATGTAATAAATTTTTCATTCATAATATGATTGCGGAATGTAAAAAAAAATATTTACAATGCAATATAGACATCAGTGTCTAAATTTACAATAAAATTAGACTAACAAGCTGATGTAATTCAGAGAATGAAAAATGCTATGTAAATAAATAAATTAGCTAATTCAGAAAATAAAATAGCCAATGATAACTGGTCCAGGCTGAAAGCTCGCAGGCCCCAACCTAGGCCTGGGCCACCAATTTGGCCCAATTGGAGAGGGGGGGGGGGGGGTGGGCCATATATAAACCAGGGGCTAGGGTTTCCAAACCCTAACCCCCAGCCCAACAGCCGCCGCCGCCAGGAGGAGCCAGGGCGGCTCCAACCGCCGCCGCCAGAGGACCAGGATGGGAGCGCGCCCTGCGCGTGGGCCCGTGTGGCCCCACCTCGATCCGCGCGCGAGGGGCCGCGGCAGAGGAGTGGCCAAGCCACGCGGTCGGGACGCGACCCGCTGTTCGTCGCGATGAGGGCGCCGTCGAGTCGCGCGGAGGCCGAGCTGCTCGGCCGTGGGCGCAGACGCGCGGGGGCGTGGTGCTGCGCGCGCACGGCGTGTCGGCGTCGCGCGAGGCTGCCGCGTCGAGCTGCTCGTTCGCGCCCTGGTGCTGCCGCGCCGTCGGGCGAGCGGGGACCGCGAGCGGGGGCCGCGCCGTGCGGGCGCGTGGAGCCGCCCGTGGCCGCGCCGTGCGGGCGCGTGAAGCCGCGGAGGACGCCGCCGTCGGGGGCCGCGCAGGCCGCCTCGTGCCGCGCGGCGCGCGTGGGCCGCGCCGTGCGGGCGCGTGGAGGAGCCTCGGAGGCCGCGCACCGCAGGCGGGGGGCCGTGGCCGTGCCACGCGCGTGCGGGCGAACGGGAGCTGCGGCGTCGGGTCACCGTGCCGAGGCCGCAACGGGCGTCGCGCGAGGCCACCGCTCGGGGCAGGCCGCTGAGGTCGCGCGGTGGTCCGTCGAGTCCGCGAACGGCACCTCCTCCCCCTCCCCCTCTCCCCCAGTGACGTTCTCAAGCCAGGGGAGCGCGTCCCCGAGCCGATGGCCCGTGGGGGACGCTGATCCACGTGCGGCGGAGACGCGCAGGAGGAGGTGGTGGCGGCGGTGGTGGTGCAGCGAGCGCCGGGTCGACGAAGTACGCCGGCAGACGAGTCGGCGCCGACATCCGCGCCGCGATGGTTGGTGGAGACGGACGGCGCGGGGGCGGGCTGTGCGCAGCCTGCTCGGAAGACGGCGTCGGCGTCGGGTACCGAATCGGCAACTGCGGCTCTATGCCCAGTGACAGCCATTGGCTGGCCACCATGGATGGTGGCGGTGGTGGGCACGGGCCGTCGCCGTGGAGCGGGCACCGAGGCCGGGGTGGAGCCGGCAAGGCGAGGACCGGCGCTGGAGGTGCTGGTGGAGTTGGTGCCCTCGACGGTGGCGCCGCGGGCGGAGCCGCGGATGGCGCCGCGGGCGAAGCGATGGACGACACCACCGAACGCCGTGACAGAGGGCCGACGTTTGCATGTCGGTTTCCCCCGAAACGACGTCGTACAGGAAAACGCCCGGGGTTCCTGTTGAGATCACGGCGTTCGCCCCGAAAGCGATAGCCGCGAGCCTCTCCAAGGAGTTCCCGGATGTCCTCCAGTAGTTCCGCCTGAAGGCGGTTGTTGCCGAAGTGTGTGCCCAATGTCCGGGCACGGTTCATCGCCATCCAGACGATTTGAAGGATGAGAGAAGCCATTGAGGCAGTATTACGACGAGGAAAAGGCATGATTCTACCTTGGGGTGATGCCCTAGGTGAAGGTCGATCCCTCGACGATGTTCTATCCAACCGAGCTATTCCCCTCTGGGGTAGGGGAGAGCGATGTGCTGATAACGTGTTACAAGTAGAATGCGAGAGTACGAGAATAGAGAGGAATAGAATGAACTCGGGGTGTTTGTTTATTCATTGATCACGGGTATTTATACAGTCGGGGGGGAGAGGAAACTCTCGCCCCAAGTAAACTCGTGCCCACGATGAGTCGTGGGTGATATCACGGAGGTGGAACCGGTCTCCACGGGTACGTGCGTAGTCGTGGGTGATATCCCGTAGGCCGTCGTGGGGGAAGTCGTAGTTAGGATAGATCTCCCGTAAAGGGAATCCGAGGAGATGAGATCACCCCGGAAAATATCCGTAACATTTTTAACCTTTTCTGAAAGACTGAAACTAATTCTAAAATTACAGTCCTTGGCTCCTTGCTTTTTTATTTTTTTTTAAAAAAATTATAGCCCTTGCCTTTTCATTTTATAAAAAAACTAACTCATTGGCCGTGCCGTAACTACAGTGCAACACCGCTTAGTGAGTTGGTTTGACTCTCCAATAAAGTTAGAGTGCCTTAAAGCAACTCTAAGAGACTCTCTAAAAGCCTTCTTAAATGGCAGAAATAGAGATTTTGATGAAAAATATCATCCAATAGCTTGTCTAAATGATTATCCAAATATAGACATCTTTAATTCCTCATTTATCGCCAGCCAAAAATAGAAGATGAGTATGACTCTTTATAGTACGTACGAGATATATAAAAACTGTTAAGAGCGTGAAAAGATATAAAAAAAATTTATGTCAATGACTCTTCATCAAATAATAATTAGAGAGTGAGATTTAGAAATACTCTTTATTATGCTTCTTATATTTAGTTTACATATACCAAAACCAAATATAACCTTGGGCAGCGGCTTACCTTGTAATAAAAGTAAAATTTACTAGTGGTTCTCTATACTATACGGTGTTATCTGAGTTCCTAACTCTAAAATTTTGATTTATGGATCTCCAAACTCATATGATAGTGTCATCAACGTGGCCCCTAACTCTCAAAATTTGGTATTTGAGCTCTAAAACTTATATGACATTATCATGTACTAGATTTCCAAAGTTACATGTCAACGTATAGATAGCACTAATATAGCATTGCTAATTATATATTGTTGTCAAAGCCTTGCAAGTTTAGGGACTGTTGATGAATTTTACTCTTGTAATAATCCAGTTATACAATGCAAATATCGACTCCCCGTCGTTAACTGATAGTACGAATCTTTCAAAAAAATCCATTGAAAATTATGCATTATTAATTGAAAAAAGTGGGTAGATGGATACCTTTGGGTCCATCGATTTTCATCCCTACGTCCCCATTCAAATGTTCGAGATTTTTAAATGTAGCGGAAAATTATGTTCAAAAATTATGCCTAGGGACTTGTTTAGTTCATCAAAAAATCAAAAAAATTTCAAGATTCTCCGTCATATCGAATCTTGCGGCATATGCATGAAGCACTAAATATAGACGAAAATAAAAACTAATTACACAGTTCACTGTAAATCACGAGACGAATCTTTTAAGCTTAGTTACTCAATGATTAGACAATGTTTATTAAATAAAAATAAAATGCTACAGTGTTACAATCCAAAAAGTTTAGGAACTAAACAAGGCCTCGTTTCGGTATTTGTCCAATCATGCATAAGGATATGAACTTATGAAGTGCTTGCCACGCCATTCCATTTACTTGCACATCACTGGTGCCGAATGTGACATTGTACTAGAAACATCTGGTGCCAAAACTAACTTGCCTTCAAGTGTGGGGGGCAATGACATTCCATTCCATTTGCTTACACATTTGCAGTTGCTTTTCCCACTAGCCAGATTGTCATCAGTTGCCATATACACTAGCCCTTGCTTCATCGCTTTTAAACTCTCTGATGGTGAACCGAGTAGCTGCTGTGATACGTACAGATTTTGGTCGTCGAAGTTGCATCAATCATGCCGTTAAAAGGGCCAGCATTTGGCGGCTGGTGGACACGCACACCCTCTATACAAAAGTTGATTAGCCGTTTGCACTTGGTGCTGCGGGGGGCGCCTGATGGAGACTACCCTGATGAGTGACTAAAGTTCAGATTCGAAGCAGGGCCTGAATTTCCACAGCTTTGCTTTAATCACTTAGCAACAACAGTACTAGCAGTGCTTTTGACCATGACAATAAGCATCGTCGAGGTAGACAAATGCGATCGGTAGATGATAGCCGAAGTGCTAAGTTTCTTTATTTGAGAATTTCGGGGTTTAAAAGTTATGAAAACGTTGATGAAGGGGCCCCTCTAGGCAACACTGAATGTTTTGCATGGACAAAACACCTTTTTTCACAGCTCGATCATGCATGTTTCATACGATGGCATTAGCGTTCTTTTTCCCTTTTGCACATAGGCCTTGTTTAGTTCCGAAAACTTTTTGGTTTTCGAAACCTTAGCACTTTTGTTTTTATTTGACAAATATTGTTCAATCATAAAGTAACTAGGTTTAAAAGATTCATCTCGCGATTTACAGGTAAACTGTGCAATTAGTTTTTATTTTCGTCTATATTTAGTGCTTCATGTGTCGTAAAATTTGATGTGACGAAGAATCTTGAAATTTTTTTGGATTTTGGGTGAACTAGACCATAGTCTAACATCGTCTTTCCCAGCCTACCGGCCAGCCGCCATTATACCACATATATTGTCCTGTGTTTGGCTCTTGCTCCCTCCATCCTACATTATACAACGTTTATTTTTTTATCTCAAGCTTGATCACTTATTTTATTCAACAAATAATATATAAATGTAGTTAAATTTAAGTTATTTTTGAAGAGTTTTTATTAATAAATCAAACCATGACAAAAGGAGTGATATTTTGCCTAATTTTTTTTAATAAGACGAGTGGTCAAACTTGAAATAAAAAAATAAAACGTTTTATCGTTTGGGATGGATTAAGTACTAGATTTAGAACCTCAACCAGCTAGCTTCGCGTATTGGGTTGGATGCACAACACAAACCAATTGTACCCAAAAGGCTGCTTAAAATGAAGAATGACGATATGACTCTTATACTTCATTACACCCGGCCGGCGTCATTAGTCATGTTGACAGACAATGTTCCGTCCACCAATTACCTCTATGGTTCGTCTTCATTCCTCCTCTAAAGATTTCCTTCGTGGTTGATGCATAAGGGTCTATTTGGTAGAGCTCTATCTAATTCTAATTCTTTATGGAAGCTGATAGAAGTGATTCTCTTAAAAAAATTAGATTCTTTAGCATAACTCTAAAAATCATAATCGAGAATTACTCCACATAATAATGAGAAGCTACTTTTTTCAGCTCTCAGCCTCTTAGTTCATTTCGAAAAATCACTTCACAAAATCAGTAGAGAATCATTTCTCTCAAAAAACCGCGTGGTAAAGCTCCTGCTGGACCCAATAGAGAATCAGCTCTGCCCTACCCAGTTCGGCCTCACTAGAGAACCCTTCTTGTAACTATAGCCCCATTTTAGAAGCTGAATTACTGAGTGCGCACTTGATTCATTTTAGGAGCTCAAAGATATACATGAGGTACATGTAGGACACCGTCCCATCGGTAGCTGAAGCATTGCCTACCGTGATGGTAAATACCTTGTCCAGCCCCCAATTCACGAAGCATTACTCTCTGTCTTTTCCTTTGTCGGTGTTTTTATCCATGAATATGAAGAAACAATTATCAAAGCGATGCAATTTAATTGGATCGATGAGTTGCCTGGCAATGTTTCTCGGCAGCGCCCGCGAGCAACTCGACCGAGAGCCCAATGGTGTTGGTGGACGGTGGTGGCAGTGGCAGCATGACCGAGTGGTTAAGCTCGGTGATGTCACCTACGACATGACAGAGGTTGAGCTTGGAGACATTGTTGGTGGTGGCATGGCCGAGCGATCAAGCCCGGGGATGGTTGTCGATGGCGGCATGGCCGAGGGTTGAGCTTCGTGACGTTGTCAGAGGCAACGTGATCGAGTGGTGAAGCACGACAATGTTGTTGATGGCAGCAGATAGAGGGGTTAAGCTTGACGATGTTATCAACAACGGCATGACCGAATGGTCAAGCCCGATGACGTCGCTGTTAGTGGCATGACCGAGTGGTCAATCCCATTGACATTGTCAGCGGCAGCGTGACTGAGGCCTTGTTTAGTTCACCCAAAAACAAAGACTTTTCAAGATTACTCATCATATCGAATCTTGCGGCATATGCATGGAGCATTAAATATATATAAAAATAAAAACTAGTTGCATAGTTTGTCTGTAAATTGCGAGATGAATCTTTTAAGCCTAGTTACTCCATAATTGAACAATATTTATTAAATAAAAACGAAAGTGCTATAATGTAAAAATCTAAAAACTTTTTAGATCTAAACAAGGCCCGAGTGCTCAGGCTGGTTACGTTGTTGGTGGCAGCATGATCAAGTGTTTGAGGCCCTGTTTAGTTACTCACCCAAAAAATTTTCATCCATCCCATCGAATCTTTGGACACATACATGGAACATTAAATGTAGATAAAAAAAATAATTACACAGTTTGGTTCAAAATCACGAGACGAATCTTTTAAGCCTAGTTACTCCATAATTAGCCTTAAGTGCTACAGTAACCCACATATGCTAATGATAGATTAACTATACTTAATAGATTTGTCTTGCAGTTTCCTGACGAGCTATGTAATTTGTTTTTTTATTAGTTTCTAAAAACCCTTCGCGACATCCTTCCGACACATCTGATGTGACATCCAAAAAATTTTCGTTCTCAATTTAAACAGGGCCTTAGTAAAATTGCCAACGGCGATGTGATTGAATTGGGCTAGCCTGTTAACGGCCGCATGACTTCCGGTTAAGTCCAATGATGTGGACCAAGCAGAGAGTATTGATCAAGCCTTTAAGATAATTAGATAAAGAAGAGTTTTCTCTTTGGAATAAAAAAATGAAGGCCTTGTTTAGTTTACCCTAAAAACCAAAAACTTTTCAAGATTCTCCGTCACATCGAATCTTGTGGCACATGCATGAAGCACTAAATATAGATGAAAATAAAAACTAATTGCACAGTTTACCTATAAATCGCGAGATGAATCTTTTAAGCCTAGTTACTCTATAATTAACAATTTTTATCAAATAAAAACGAAAGTGCTATAGTCCCGAAAACTAAAAAGTTTTCGGAACTAAACAAGGCCTAGGTCCCAACACCCCCCAACGTGCTCAAAAGCCCAATCTAATTTACACTAGCCAACTCGTGACTGGATAAGTTCACAAAGACCAGAGAAGGCAGTGAAACAACACAAAAGCAGAAAAACACAATAAAGTTTCAAAGTGCTACAAAAGAAAAACTAGCTTGGCCGGAGCCAAAAGGAAAGAAATCTAAGGGCTTTTTTTTTGTTTCTCTTGTTAAATTTTAGCAAGCTAAATTTTTAAATATACTAATTAAAAGGAGAGCTAAAATAGTTTAGTTCCACTGGTCACTTAAGAGTAGCTAAAATAGACTAAAATTTAGCAACAAGAACCAAACAGACCCTAAATCTTGATAAAATTAAGTTCAAATGAAACCAAAATTGTCACGGATCTTCTCCATGACGAAAACAAGATGTCTGTATATATACTGAGGCTCTGTTTGGTTCCCTTTGCTAAATTTTAGCTAGCTAAAATTATTTTAATTACTCTTGGGTGATTAATGGAACTAAACTATTTAACTCCTTTTAGTCAATGTGTTTGGAACTTTAGCTACTAAAGTGACTAAAGTTTAGCTAGCTAAAATTTAGCCAGGGAACCAAACAGGGCGTGAGATTCTTAAAATTCGGTGAGAGAATTTGAGCATAAACCTTATTAACCCCGTTTAGATGGAACAAGGGCAGCCAATCGTAACCCAGAGACTATGGATATACTTGCCAAGTCATGAAGACACTTACATATCAAAATCATATTCCAAATATCAAAATCAAATTCTGAATGGACGGTCTTTTCAAAATAAAATTTATCCAATCATATATCATCTACCTGTCACTTCTTTTCATATCCTGGTTCTCACGTGAACATTGTTTCTTCTCCAAGAAACCATTTCCTCCTCTCTTATTTGTTAGTTACAATACCACGTCACTATTTTGATTAGTTGGCATCTTAATTATTGAATATGAGAAGCAACTAGTATTTTTTTGGGTTGAGAGTACTTGAAGGTCATGTTTAGCATAACTTCACTAACAACTTGATGATGCTTTGTTCGCTTGAGCTTATCAGTCGAATCTGCCAGCCATTCAACAGTGTTTAGCCAATAGTACTTTCTGCCATGGTTTATTAGCCAAACAATCCTTAAATTGTGCTCCAACATAAAAATGGGATGGGATAAAGCTGAAAACAATAGCTTTTTACAGATTGACTCTACACTTGTGGAACCTGTATAGGTAAGAGCATATGTTAAAGAAATCTGCATGTAGAGCTATTTTACCAAATGATTTACCAAAACTACTTTAACTTCACTCATAAAGCTATTCGTAAAGCGAAAATCCCTAAAAACAGCTTCACGTGAAGATGAAGGGTGTCAAACAAGGTATAAATATTTTAATGTATTATTATGAGATAATTTAGGGGCTTGCTATTTCTCATGTGCCTTTTCAGGCAATGAACATTATCCATTAGATCTTATCTAACCATCCACATTTCACAAGACAAGCACTACACATCTTCTTTCTCTTCCTCGCTCCATCTCTCTCAGGACTTGTTTAGTTCAAAACTTTTCAAGATTTTCTGTCATATTGAATCTTGCAGTATATGCATAGAGCATTAAATATAGATAAAAACAAAAAACTAATTGCACAACTTGCCTGTAAATCACGAGATAAATCTTTTGAGCCTGGACTGCAGGAAACATGCATAATTTATTAGTAATCTAAACACTCATTAGTCTAATTATGATCTCTAGCATTTTTTAAAAAATAAGTATGATTACTAATAATAACATGGAAAATATAACGCAGAGTTGCCCCTGACAACGCCACATGAAAATTAGATGAGCTGGCGAGGAGCTCCAGCTGGGCTGCAGTTGTTTTGTTCCGGTTAGTTCACAAAATTTTTTGTTTTAGTTATTATAGTTTTTTTGTTTGTATTTAGTAATTATTATTTAATTAGAACTAATTAAATTTAAAATATTTATTTTATAAATTTACTATATAATTAATTATTTTATATTTATATTTAATACTCCGTATACGTGTAAGATTCGATAGGAGGGTAGAGCCACCGCCACTCAGGAGACATTTGATCTGTTCTGGCCTGCAAATGACTAGAGCCACCCACTCCACTGGTCACGGTGGTGCCTGATGCGCGAGGTCAGCCATCCTTATTTTTTTTTATGAATTAATTAGTACTCGTCTATCCTCTTCATCATGTAATTAAATGGAGGATCAGAACAGTGTGGCGCTGGCCGGTTTGATTTTGCTTCCGCGGCCTTGTTTAGTTCCTACAAAATTTATAAAATTTTTCAGACTTTCCGTTACATTAAATTTTACGACACATATATAAAATATAAAATATAAATATAACAAATAACTAATTATATAGTTTACTTAAAATAGCGAGACGAATCTTTTAAATCTAGTTAGTCTATAATTAAATAACATTTATTAAATACAAATAAAAGTGTCCATTCTATAAAAAATTTTAAAACTAAACAAGGCCTCCATTTCCACACGCCGAAAGTCGGAGCGTGAAACCCGGCCCTAGGCTGCGAGGCAAAAAGAGCGAACCGAGGCGACAAACGCCACGAACCGGCGACAAACGCCATGAACCCGCCGCGTGCCGGTCCGCCGGACGAGCGTGGGCCCGCGCGTGATCACCAGCCGAATCCCTCTGCGGCCCCTCCCCACACCCCCCAGCGTGGGCCTGCGCCCGGGCTTTCTTTCTCTCTCTCTCTCTCTCTCGCTCAAACTTCGAAAAACGGTCACCGCCCATCTTCTCTCCGTTCCTTCCCACCACGGCACCTGTGCACCTGCTGTACGGCCGCACGACGGCGTCACACGGCCACACTACCCCGTCACAGTCTCACAGATAAAAGCCGGTCACTCCCGCCCCCAGTTCCGCCGCGCCTGCCCCGGTTCCGGCTCAGCCGCCGCCGCCGCCGTCAGACCCACCTAAACCCAGGCTACCAGGCCCGCCGCCGCCGCGCGCGGGGGCGTACGTGCTATGGACCCGTCGTCCACGGCGAAGGCGGCCGCGCCGCCAAATAATGCGGACCACGTCCTCCTCATCCCGCCCGACCACCAGCCGCCGCCGCCGCACCCGAGCAATAACCAGCACCCGAACCCACCGCCGGCGGAGACACCCAAGCTCTCGCAGCAGAACCCCGAGAAGCATCCGACCTCCAGCCCCTCGCGCCCGCCGCTGCCCCCCGCGGCGCTCCTCCGCCGCCGCTCCTCCATCGCCAAGCCCAAGTCGCGCTTCGTGGAGCCGCCTACCCCGACGCACCCGGACTCCGCCCACACTTCCCCAGTCCACCCCGCCGCCGCCGCCGCCGCCGGCGCCAACGCCTCGCTGACCGCCACGCCGACCCATCGCGCCGCCGCGGGGGTCTCCACGCCGCACACCCCCGCGGAGGCCGACGAGGACGAGGACCTCTTCCGCAACAAGGACGGCTCCCGCGCGCCGGCGTCCGCGGCGCGGTGCCGCCGCCGGGCCCGCCTCGGCCTCGAGCTCTGCGTGCTCGTCCTCTTCCTCGGCCTGCTCGTCGTCAGCCTCGTCGTGCCGCACCTGCAGGGCCGCGTCCTGTGGGGGCTGGAGATCTGGAAGTGGTGCGTCATGGTCATCGCCGTCTTCTCCGGCCACCTCCTCAGCCAGTGGCTCGTCACGGTCATCGTATTCGTCGTCGAGCGCAACTTCCTGCTGCGCACCAAGGTGCTCTACTTCGTCTTCGGGCTCAAGAAGAGCTTCCAGGTCTGCCTCTGGCTCGCGCTCGTGCTCATCGCCTGGTCCCAGCTCTTCGACAGCGACGTCGGCCGCTCCCGTAAGACCGCCAGGATCCTCAACTACGTCTCCAGGTTCCTCGCCTCCATGCTCATCGGCTCCGTCATCTGGCTCGTCAAGACCTTCCTCATGAAGCTGGTCGCGTCCACGTTCCACCGGAAGACCTTCTTCGATCGGATCCAAGAGAGTGTGTTCCATCAGTACGTGCTGCAGACGCTGTCGGGCCCGCCGTTGATGGAGCTGGCGGAGAATGTGGGGCGGGAGGGCAGTGGCCTTGGGCGGGTCAGCATCAGCAGGTCCAAGGACAAGGAGGAGAAAGGCGTGCCGGAGGTGATCGATGTTGGCAAGCTCAGGAGGATGAGTCAGGAGAAGGTCTCAGCATGGACAATGAGAGGGCTCATCACAGCAATCCGAAGCTCTAGGCTGTCAACCATATCTAATACTCTCGAGAGCTTTGATGATGTAGATGGCATGGAACAGAAGGATAAAGAGATAAATAGTGAATGGGAGGCCAAGGTCGCTGCATATGCCATATTCAAGAATGTCGCAAGGCCCGGCTACAAGTGAGAACTGAGAACGACTTTTAACTTTTCAGTAGCCATTTCTTGTCTACATATGCATGGTTCAACATGCGCAATTCTTTTCAATTTTGACATAGGCACATTGAGGAGGTGGATCTGCTGAGATTTTTCAGCAAGGAGGAGGTGGACCTTGTGATTCCAATGTTTGAGGGAGCATCAGAGACCGGAAAGATAAAAAAGTCTGCTCTAAAGAATTGGGTGGTAATGGGAAAAAAAAAAATAAATGCATTTACTATCTCTGTTTTCCTGTTGTTTCAGAATTCATAGGAACATATTATTGGTTGGCCCATGTCTCGTGTCTTGAATTTTAATTTGCTGTTCCGATGCAGTCGTAAGTATTGAGCCTTGTTATGCATAATAATTTGAGGATTATATGATTTCTGCGTAATTGTCATCTGGCTTTTTTTCCTTCTGCATTTAGAAGTCATTCCATTTTTTAGTTCTTGCAAATCATTTGATTCCTTGAAACAGGAAACAATACACGATATATAGCAATATATGTTTTGTCTTGTGAAGTTTGATGTAGTCATTGCAAATCATTTGGCTTGTATTGGAAGACGCCAGTTTGCTTTCCTGATCTTGTTTTACTACCAGGTGAAAGCATACCTCGATCGCAAATCTCTAGCACATTCTCTGAATGACACAAAGACCGCAGTTATGCAACTTCACAACCTCATCAGTGTTATAGTCATCATTATAATCATCATTGTTACGCTACTGTTGATGGGCCTCGCGACAACCAAGATCCTTGTTGTCATCTCATCCCAGCTTCTGGTTGTGGTATTCATATTTGGGAATGCATGCAAGACTGTATTTGAGGCCCTTATATTTGTATTCATCATGCATCCATTTGATGTTGGTGACCGCTGTGTTATCGACGGAACACAGGTAACTTCTAGATCACCCTTTCTGGTACCTGTTTCGATTGATTTCCCATGTTTTGTTGCTGACATGAATGTACTCTGATGATAGATGACTGTCGAGGAAATGAATATATTAACCACTGTTTTGTTGAAGAATGACAACGAAAAGATATATTATCCAAATTCTGTGTTGTCCACAAAGCCAATCAGCAACTTTTACCGAAGCCCTAACATGTATGACACGATTGATTTTGCAATTGATGTTTCAACTTCAGTCGAGAGCATTGGAGCTTTGAGGTCCAAAATTAAAGGGTAAGTCTCAAACTTAATCTGAATTCATATTTAACTTCAGATTTGTAAATTTATTGTTCTCTTGTCTTATAAGCCGCACTTTTTCTGCCAGCCAACGGTGTTTTTCTCTCACAATAAATCAGCGAACAGTATTTTCAGCCACGGCTTTTCAGACATACGTCAACCAGTTTAGGCAGCTTGTACTTTATTTATTAAAATAGGATTAAGATTACAGGGGGCAAGCAAACCCTTGCAGAACTTTTACAAAGAGGGGAGTGAGGGAGAGAGTACAATTCAAATTTGTCCACAAAAGAGGAAATTGGAGAGGGAGATAGTTGTAGTCTTATAGATATGAGGTAGCTGAAACGGCAGATGACACCAGCAATGAATAAGTTATCTTAGTTTAATCACATGTTTATGAAGAATTCACATTATCAATTCTCATTGATTCCTTTACTCTCAGGTACTTGGAGAGCAAACCAACACATTGGCACCCTGTCCACACAGTAAACCTGAAGGACATCTTGGATGTGAACAAGATCAACATGTCTCTGTGTGTCCAGCACACCATGAACTTTCAAAACATCCGGGAGAAGAACATCAGGAGGTCTGAGCTCGTTATGGAGTTGAAGAAAATATTTGAGGAGATGAACATCCGGTACCATCTTCTACCCCAGAAAGTTGAACTCACCTATGTCAGTCCAAACCCACTGCCTATGGCTGTTTCTCATACAAGATAGAAGATGGGTGAAGACGAGGTGTTATACTAACAACTTAGATCAGTTTCGTGGGATCTGACAATAGATGGCTAGTTGTGCAGTCTTTTCTGAAGTTCTTAAAACTCTGCACAGTAGATATTAGCTCGTATAATAATTTGTCAGATAATGGATTTGTAAGCGGTGATGGTACTGATGATCGATGCTTTGGGATTGGCTATGGTTATCTAGACCGTTTGGTGCATCACAATCGAAACTGTTAGGAAATAGTCACCAACCACAAAATGTTCAAGCAGCACTGCAGCAGTGGGAGAAGCACTGTCAATCCGGTCAACAGTTTATTTGGCCACAGTGCAGGGAATATGAACAATCATCATGGACCGTGCAAATGTTTTCATGTTACATTTGTCATTGACAGTTCATGTGGACCGCTCATGGTGACATGCGACAAGAACATCTGAACACTTGGTGTCTTGCACCATGGTTTTTGCCTTCCTGCTGTGTCTGGGTGCAGGAGGATGGATTGGCTTTTCTGGATAATGGAAAAGTTCCGGGCTCTGCATCTTAGAGCAAGACTAATAATACACCTGTCTGCTGCTCACTGTAAACTGTAAAGATCTTTACAGCCTATCCCTTGGTCCACCCATATATAATAGTACAATAGTTAACTCTAAGAACTCCATCGGAAATAGTCTGGTTGAGAACAGGTTTTGTTCCTCCGGCGGGCTCCCCACACAAACCGGTGACCAGAGAGATCGCCCTCGTGGATTGCCTGACTTGCAGCAGTAAGTGCAAACCGTCACGATATTTTTAGATCATATTTTTGACCAAATTCATTTAGAGGAGTTCAACATTTGATACTACATCCGTATCTAAACACTCCAATCCATTTATGATGTAGATATTCAATAGTATCAGTAGATATAGCTTACACTATTGGTATTTGAATTCAAATCCCAACAGCAACATGAAAACTAATAAAATATTAGTGATATTCGTCCGTGTCTAATTCTTTTGCATCCTTGCCTCACCCGAATGCCATCTAATTCCTATCCGGTGCATGGAAAGCGCTTCACTTATTAGTGCTTAGCCGAGATGCAAATAATAGCCCATTTAAAGCCCAGTTCGTGGACGGAGTAAGGATAGTTGCAGATTTTTCTTTTTTCTGTGCAGCTTATCTTTTTTATATCAAAACTTTTACATATGAGATTGCATAAATATTTGAATCCATCTTGATAGCGAAATAAAGATAAAGTTCGTATGCTATCTACAACTCTGTGGTACGTGACCTTTCATTTAAAATCAAAACCATTTTGTGTGAGAACAATTGATACTTGTAGATCAATATATTATATCGATTATTTCAGTACCAAGATGGATTCAAATAAAAACTATTATGACTTAAAAGGCTATATATATTATTGACAAATAAGATTGTTTTATAAGTTTTATCTTGGCTCGAGATTTGCTATGTAACAATAGATAATTTGAGGTCATTTATTCACACAAAATAATTTTAAATGAAAAAAATATATACAAAGTTATAGATATTCTTGAGTACTATAATTTTCGTATAAAATTCATCTTCACCAAGCTAATACATAATACTCTCTCCATCCCAAATTACAAAACGTTTGACTTTTTTAACCCTAGGTTTGACCATTTGTCTTATTCAAAAATTTTGTACAAACATAGTTAAATTTAAAGTCATTCTTGAAGAACTTTTATTAATAAATCAAGCCACAGCAAAAGAAATGATATTTTGCAATAAGATGAGTGGTCAAACTTGGTGTTAAAAAAATCAAACATATTATAGTTTATGATGAATTGAGTAGTTTTTATATAAAAAAGATAAGCTGCAAAGAAAAAAAAAAGGAAAATCCTGCCAACTATCCTTGCTCCGTCCATGAATTGGGCTGACATTTGCATGGCAGGTGTCATCGACGTGCTCGGTTTTGGACCTTGGTTTCTGTTCTTTCCAAGAATAATGTTAGGGTTGGATTTGTTCCTGGTGGGGTGCTCGTCAGGACCCTTTTGTTTCCTTTCGGACTCTTTTCTGTTCTTTTCCAAGAATAATGTGGTTGGGATCGGGTGGCTGTCGATGTACGTGTGGTGCACAATGAGTCAATGACGATGTTATATGTAGAGGGTTCAACACCAACGATGTTTTCTTGTGCGTTGGTCTTCGAATCCTCCGTGAGCTTCACTACGCCGGTGGCGCCATAGCCCTCGATCGACATGGTTGTTGGTGTCTGGAAGATTGTTTTGGCCCTTCAAGATGATTCAGATGGCTGCGGCGTCGAGTGGAATTGCCTTGTGAGGTTACTTCTCCACCTTCTCATTTACACGGGTTGGTATTATTTCGATCCCTCTTGCGGGTCAGTTGCTGTCGATTGGGCTTGGCCGGTGAGGCGATCGATGTCCGATCCTGGTGAAATCGAGGTTTGGCATGAGCGTTTAGCAGATAAACTGCATGCTTGCAGTGTGCTACTGATGGCCTTCTTAAAAGTTGACTCTTCATTGATTTGGGATCCAACCATGAACTTCATTCTGGGTCTTCTTCATTGTGGGAACCAGGAGGTGGGAAAGATCTAGCTTGCGGCAACAGCGTTCGGCGACAATGACGGTCTCTGGACTCTGGGTGGTCCTTCAGTGGATTCATTTATAATTTTTCTTTCTTTCAGGGGTGCCTTGTTAGGGGGCTGGATATAAAACATTTGTTTTAACAAGATCTGAAAATCCGATCCCTTTTCTCAAAAATAAAATAAAATGAAGAGCGCTCCAACCGTTGGATGGGAATTAGATGACATCCGGGTGAGGTAAAGCCACCTGTGACTTTACTACAAGTTAGAGAATCCACGCAGCTAGCAGCCGTGACTACGTGCCATCCGTCGCTTGTTTTGACCATGCAACGGCTTTCCTGGCACCAAGGAACATATTAGTGATCGCCTGTACGAACTAAAAAAAATCCAAGGGACTAATAGATAGAAATTGTTTGCGTTCAAAAATAGATAGAAATTGTGACTTTTAAATATATATATATATAAATCCAAGCGACTAGTAGATAGAAATTGTTCGAAATTGTTTTGGACTTTTAGAGGAGATTAGTTCCTAGCACCATATGGACTAATAACAATCAAAGAATAAAATATTAGATGATTTCTGGCTTGCTGTGTAGAGTTAACACGACCTATAATCTTCACTCCCATTCCTTATTGGTAAATTATTATAGAATCATCCCTGTTTTAGTCAAGTAACCAATAAAGAACGATCTTTTTCTTGAAAGGTATCTGAACTTTCCAAGTCGCCAAACTAACTGTGATATATACTTCGACGTGGACGTTTGTGAGACGTGGACATCGCCTGATCGGACCAATGTTGCGCGGCTAATGTGCTTGCACATAGGCGCATTGCTTGGCAGCTTTCCGATGGAACAGAAGAGCTAGCTTTCCCATGGAACGGGACAGGTAGTTTGCTGACGGGGCCGGGAAGCTGGATATCTGTAACTGACGAAGCGTCTAATGGGAGTTACCGTGGCATCCCCGCACCCAAACAAAGGAGGAGAAGATGCAGTTCGTTACATAGTTTCAGCTGGAATCCACGTACCATGCATCCCACGCCACGGACAGATGAGTTCCTTCTTTTTTTTTTCACCGTGATGGAGACGGACAGATGAGTTGAGCGCATGGTAACGTGGGCATGAATTTTGTTTCCCTGTCATGGTTGTCTCATCCAAATTGCATTGAATTTTGTTTCACTTTAGGTTATTTTAGCATTCAAAAAAGTACCCTAATGGGTTCCATAACCTATCCCACACTGCTGTCTTCCCAGCTGTGCTCTACTTCACCAGCTCTCCCCGCGACCCCTCATCTTCTCCCTCTTACTTCCCGGCATTCATCTCCACCCCATCACCACCCCACGGGCGGCACCCAACCATCTTCACCATCAGCGGCGTCCCTTCACCTTCTCTTCTGCCAGTTGAGAGTCTAGCACCATCTCTCGTCTTTTCTACCGAGATCCAACGCTTTTCCTCATCTTCTCCTCTACCGGTGGCTCCTTCCCTTATCCTCCGTCGACGCCCTCCTTCTTTTTCCAGTGGCGGATCCAGAAACGAACCACAAGGGGGGCTAAATAACATAGGCTAAATTTTTTTTGCTTGCTCAATACAGTACACTAATAGATATAGCTAAGATTGATAGTTCAGTATTGATTCAAAGTCTTCAAATACAAAGATTCGTAGAATAAGCATAGAAAAATACCAAATATATAGAATCTTTTGCAAAAAAAAAAACATGTTAAAAAATTTTTGAGTCCAAGAGGGGGGCTGTAGCCACCCTAGCCCCCCCCGCGTCCGCCAATATCTTTTTCTCTAGCGGCGAGGACAGGCATGGCTCAAGCTAGAGATGCCACTGTGCTGGGAGAGCGAGGCCCATGCATCGGCAAGGAGTAGCGCTCCCCCAAGTGTTCAGACGCGGGGTTGGCAAGGTGAGCACAGCCGGTGCACCAACGAGGAGCCATTGCCTTCCCTCCTCTTGTCCTCTACCAAGATCTAGCGTCCTCCCTCCTCTTCTCCTCCTCTTCTCCTTCTCCAGGCTCTCCTCTTCTCCACCGGCAAGGATGGGCGCGGATCAAGGCCAAAGTTGTCGTCGTGTTGGGAGAGGCACGCGCGCCGCCGAGGAGGAGCGCTCACCTGTGCACTGTCTGTGTGCCAACCATAGGCATTCGGGCATTGTGGTCATTTCTGGCGTCGAGGTCATTTGCCTTCAGCATTGGAAGCTATGCCATCTTCTAAAACGACTTAATTTGGGACGGAGGAAGTATATATTAGGGCCTTAATTAGGATGTTATAGAAATACATAATAAGAGCATCTCCAAGGGTTTTGCAAACAAACTTTGCATTGCCCTATTTGCAAAAAAGAGTAGAAAATACCCCTCCAATGGTTTTGCAAATAAGGTTTGCAATTTGGTTAACTTTGCAAATAGAGGTGGAGGCTTTGCATATATGCAAACCTTCCCACCACTTTGCATCTACAATTTCGGCCTTCCACGTCAGACTCCGTCCCCCGCCCCCCACCCTGCGCGATTTCTCTACGCCCGTCCGCCCTCCCTACCGCGCGCGCCCGCCCTGTGTCTTCACGACGACGCACCGAACTGGCGGCGGCGCGACCACGGAGACTCGCGCGCGTCCACGAACGACGACGTACGCGGTCACGTCTGGACGATGTACGCGGCCACGGCGCGGGAACGGAGGTGGACCTTCCCTCGGAGGAGAACGGAGGTAGACGGAGCCGAACTGACGTGAACGACAACGGCGACGAACGACGAACGCGGCCTGGGCTGGGCGGCGACTGGCGCGAAGACCTGGGGTGGGCGGCAACTGGCGGCGACCTGGCCTGGGCGGCGACTGGCACGCATGACATACGTCAAAATGGCGCGAAGGAAAAAAACGCGCGGGCGCGATCGGTGAAAAAAAAATTCAGAAGTGAGGTCCACACTTTGGGTTCGCCAAGTCTAAATGCAAAGTCCCTTGGAGTTGGACTATTTTTAGACTTTGCAAATGAGTTTGGGACTTTGCAAACAACATCAAATGCAAAATTCATTTGCAAAGTTCCTTGGAGATGCTCTAATAATAGTCTAGAGAATCACGAGACTGATCGATAGGGACAACATGTGGACTCAATATCTCCCTTGCCGCTGCATGTGGATTTGTCTAACGGAGCAGGGGAATTTGGTAAACATAAGTAGAAGGCTAGTTGCTTAGCTTTTGACGTACTCTATATTACAAAAGCATTCAGCGCTACCGTATTATATGCACATCTAGTAATAGTAAATATCTATACATCTCTAATATCGCGTACAACACTACTACATTGAACAACAAGTATATAGTGCAGTTTACCTTTTTTTTTCTTTTTTAAAAAAAGAGAGTAGGTATTGTCTATCTACATGTACGGCGCAGGATTTATGCGACATATATATGCGCTGTGGATACCAACATTTATGCATGCACGATGCATGGTTACGAACATGATGAAGCCACAACAGGCCAATCCACAGCATGGCCATGATGAAAAAGTGTACAACAACAGGGGCACACGTGCCCCCGGTCGCGCCTCGCGCGCGCGCACACCGGCAGGCGGCGGCAGTTGAGACGCATACGTATTTTCTGTTTGGATTTTGGAGGCTAAAAAGAAAGTATACATACGCATGGCTACATATATTTTACACCGTAGTACCGTACGTGTACTTGTTGTCTACGCAAGCTGCTCCTCGGCCGTCTGCTGACAGCGGAGCCACTCCTCGTCGGACTCGAGAAACGACGCCAGGGCCCTCACGTCGTCCATCCAGTCGCCGCCGGAGAAGCACGGCTCGTCCTGCTGGCTTCCCACGAGGGGCGATACCGACGCCGCCGAGCTGCTGCAGTCGTCCGGCGACGATCCTGCGCACGCTTCTCCTCCACCGGCCATTGGCGTCGTCGGCGTCGGCGTCGTCGTGTCCCGGTGGAAGAAGAAGAGTCGTCCGCCCGCCGTGCACCGCACGGCCTTGGGCGCCCACACCGCCGTCGTCGTCCCGGCCGCCGCCGCTGCTGCGGCGGAGCCGGCTGAGTCGGGGTCCGCGCGAGGAGGAGGAGGAGCAGCGGCGGCGCCCTGCTGCTTCTGACGGCCGGCCGTCTCGCAGCTCCCAGACGCCGCCGGGGTGGCGCGCGAGTGCGAGCCGCCGGTGTCGGGCGCGACGACGACGACCCTGCTGCCGCCGACGGCGCCGGTGGTGATGCCTGCCCTCCTGCCCAGCGTGCTGTTCCAGTAGTTCTTGATTTCATTGTCTGTTCGGCCCGGCAGCCTGCCTGCGATCAGCGACCACCTGCCAGCCAAAGAAACACATGCCGCATGAGCTTCAACTCTGAACTCACCGGCCACCCCCAGCTCGCACGACCGACACCGACCTGTTGCCGAGGAGCTTGTGGAGGCGGATGATGAGATCCTCCTCGTCGTAGGAGATGTTGCCGCGCTTGATGTTTGGCCGGAGGTAGTTCAGCCACCGCAGCCGGCAGCTCTTGCCGCACCGGCGCAAACCTGCACCAGCACACATGCATGATCAGCCAAATGAAATCCGTTCATAGTTCAAGCTCTCTCTCTCTCTCTCTCTATATATATATATATATATATATATATATATATATATAGCAAGAGACTAGCTAGCTAGCTAGGTAATTTTACCGGCTTTCTGGGGCACCTCCCTCCATTTGCCTTCGCCATGGGCCTTGACGTAGGCGGCCAAGACGTCGTCCTCCTTGGCCGTCCACGCCCCTCTCTTCACGCCTTCCTTGGCGCAGCACGCTCTCCTGCCCATCTCTCTCTCGGTGCGGTGGTGTCTCTGCTGGACTCTCGTCGACCGAGCTCCGATCCGTCTCGGCGTATTTATATGCAGTGGCCACTTGGGATCGACGTGCGCGTGGCCGGCCGCCGGCCGGCTGATCGGTCACTCACTCTGTTGTAGCACTGGCAGCACTACGTGGCCGAGTTGAGGCCCTGCAAAGCTAAAACTGCATGCACGGACGACACTGCCGGTGGGTCAGGGAGTAGAGTATTTTATTAGTAGATCATGCAGCGAACGGACGGCCGGCCGGCTACATGGTTGCTTTTCGATCGATCGCACGCGTACGGTATGTGAGGGTAGCAGCTTTCGAATGGCTCGCTCGATTTAGGTGGCGAGTCGGCTTCCTCCGGTTCGTTCCAAAATAGAGCACGTTGCCTTGGAGCGGAGAGGGATGAGTGATTATTTTTCCAGATGAGTGTCACTGTCGTTTCTACAAGGTGGCAAAACGCTTTTGCATGATATATACTAGGATCGGGTTGGGCTGCACCGTACCCTATATATATGTCATCTTTTCGTGTCATGGGTGGTGCCGGTTCTTGTCCAAACTGCTAACTGCTTTCTGTGCTGTATAATATGCGTAAACTTTACACTTTTTTAATTAGTAATAGTTTTTGTACCCTACATACAGTGCCAGCCCTATGGGTGCGCAGGCCATGGGCCCTAGCGGCTTGGGGGCCTAACCCCATGTATGTATATTCTAGTATACGTATAGGTTAAGGGCTAAGTCACGAGCCGATCAGCCAAGCGGCCGCCGCCAACACACGCCAACACCTGTCGCTGCGTTTAGGGGCTTTAGGCAATTACCAATCAGGTTCTTGTTAATTTGATTAATTAATTCAGTTTTGTATTTTCTGTTATAAGATCGTGCTAAATTGTGTAGGTCCTACATTGTTTCTCGATCTTGATAATTATCAAACATGTTTAATTTTAAATATATTATTGCATTTAGTTTTCCTTTATAAGTAAAATTAGCCTATATATTATAGAGGAAAATGTCTAAATTACTCCCCTCAAGTTTGTCCTACGTTCAGATTATCCCCTAAACTTACATTTGATTCAATTTACTCCCTCCAACCATTTTAATTGGTTTAGTTTACCCCTTAACATGATTTGTTATTTATGTTTTTCCACATATAAGTTGAGTTTTAATATCAAGTTTTGTGATATATTGGAGAACATTATAAGTTATGTTAGAAAAAATATATCTTAACTTTTTACCAAATTTTTGATAGCTTAGGAAATTTAAAAATAAATTAACAGTAGAGATACAATATCATAAAAAACATAATGATGAAAAAATTATATTGGATTTTTCTAACACAAAATACAAAGTCCTCTATCACCTCACAAAATTTGAAACTAAAATATAATTTATGCATAGAGAAACAAAAAAGAAAAAAACTTTTTATATAAGGTATTAGTTGGACCAACTTAAATAGTTGGAGGGAGTAAATTGAACCAAATGTTAGTTTAGAGGGTTATTTGGACTTTTTTCTATTATAGAGAACTTGACGGCGCTGCCTACATAGGTTCATCACGTGAAAAAATATCTTGATATATAATGCATAGTACTACTCTCGTTGTCTATCCATTTGTGCCGATGCATTATGATGCTAGAACTAGACAAAACTAACTAGTAGTACTTAGCAGCTTGGAGACCATATATAGCATTATGATGTTTCGAGCAAACTACATCCTCCGTCCCATAATACAAGACCTTAGACTCTTAGAGTATTCAAAATATTGCTCAAAAGTAGTCCATATGTATTATACTTTCTCTATCTCAAATTATAAATCATTCTAAAAAATTTAGAGAGTCAAAGCATTTTAAGTTTGACCAAATTTATATAGTAGAATAATAACATTTATGATACCAACTAAGTATCATTAGGTTCTTCATAAATTATATTTTCATATTATATCTATTTGATATCATAAATCTTTGTAATTTTTCTATAACTTTGATTAAACTTGAGGTGCTTTGACTCTCCAAGATTCTTATAATGACTTATAATTTGGGATAGAGGGGGTAATAATTTGTATCAGTTAGCTGAAACATTGTGACACCAGTCTATAGAGTAGTCCATAGAGTAGTTGTCGGCGTCTAGACTCGTGGTCTAGGCACTAACGAGTGTAAGTCTGCGTGACTACCCAAGCTTGGATGGTGATGCAAGTGAGACACAGAGGGTTTATACTGGTTCGGGCCAAGAATGCCCTACGTCCAGTGTGATTGGGGGTTCTGTATAACCTTGCACCCAAAGGTGCTTGTAGTAGGGGGTACAAGCAGGTTGCGAGAGAGGGCTAAGTCCCAGGTCTCGGCTTAGTGGTGGACAGAGTGCTGATCGCTGCTCTGTGAAAGAGTGTGGTGGTCGCGTGTGTGAACCTTCTGAACCTGTCCTTAGTTGTGATCCCTGGCTCCCCTTTTATAGCCTCAAGGGAAGACAAGTATTTACATGAGTAGATTTCTTCTGTTGAATGGTGAAGCCACAGTCCCGTCAGTCCATCTCGTCCTTGAGGGATGGTTGACAGCATGGCTGCTCCTGTAGAGGGTTACTGTGCCCTGTAAGAGTCAGGGGGGTCGGATCGGTGATACTGCTGATCGTCCTGTTAATAGTGGGAGAAGACAGCAGACAGTGACGCTGGTTGACCTTCCCCATCCCCTTTTTTACTGTGAGGCAGTGCGCCACAGTGAAAGAGGTAAGGTTGCATAGTGAAAGAGGTAAGGCCACAGTGACCAGGGTGGTTGGAACAGTCGGCACCCTGCCCTGCTGCGGTATGGGAGTCATCGCGCTTGTCACTTTGTGGGTACGGGCGCCGTATTGTGGAAGTCTTGTTGACCTGGTGGAGCGGGGTTCGGCGCCTGAGCCCAGAAGGGATCGGGCGAGACGGAACTTGCGTCCGAGACCCTGAGGGGTCGGGCGAGTCGGAACTTGCGTCCGAGGCCCTGAGGGGTCGTGCGAGTCGGAACTTGCGTCCGAGGCCCTGAGGGGTCGGGCGAGTCGGAACTTGGGTCCGAGGCCCTGAGGGGTCGGGCGAGTCGGAACTTGGGTCCGAGGCCCTGGGGGGTCGGGCGAGTCAGAACTCGCGTCCGAGGCCCTGAGGGGTCGGGCGAGTCGAAACTTGCGTCCGAGGCCCTGAGGGGTCGAATGAGCTGGGGACCGTGCCCCGGTGATTATGGTTAATATGCTCTGTTTTTCATTTTTTATTATTCTGATTTGGGTATCCCTTTTTATGGTACTCAACAGTAGCCCCCGAGCCTCTGAAGGGGTGAGGTCACCTCTTCAGAGGTTCTTTTTCTAAGGGACTAATGTTGACTGAGAGCTTTTTTACTTTTTTCCGGAGGGTGCGCGCGAGCGCACCCGCCGGGTGTAGCCCCCGAGCCTTTTGGAGGAATGGTGTTATTCCTTCAAAGGCTTTTACCCCTGATAGTTATAGTTTGGAGTATTTTGAGGGGTAGGTTGCGTGTTCTTTACACGTAGTGCCTGTTCCCATGGTGCGAGGGAGCCCCCGAGCCCTTTCCCCACAAGGGTCGATCAGGTTCTTTCTCGTCTTGTAATTACGTCCCTCATTCTTCCTTTCGCTCGGAGGAGGGGTGGGTCGTGCCGTACTACCCTCGATGGGCAAGTGACGACGCTTCCCGGGAGCTGCAGGCGGGTAGATCCAAGTGGATGTCCGAATTCCGTTCGATAGGGGTCGGCTAGTGGCCCTATGGGCACATCTCAAAAATACCCGAGGGCAGTCACGGTGGATGTCGGAACCGTTCGCTAGGTTCTGATGGCTCGATGCTTCCCTCGATGGGATCCCACTCACGCGACACCCGTATGGGTCTCGGACACGACTGGCAAAGATGCGCCGATCCTCTAGTGGGGTCGGACCATGGCCTCTATTGTGCTCATCCTCAGTCATCCCTCGCTCGGTTATCCTGAGGCGACTGTTCGAACCCAATTTGTGGGTCAGTCTCGCAACCTCTGGAACGTAGGCGGCCATGGCCTGGGGATTCTTGGCCTCGAAAGGCTTTTTTGAACTTGTTTGTAGTGTCGCGGTCGGTTGGGACGGAATCTGCGCCCGTCGGGAACCGGCTTGCGATTTTAGCTCGGGGTTAGTATGGGGGTCGGGCGAGACATAGACTGCGTCCGACGGAGACCGCCCTGCGACCTTGGTCAGCGGGGGGTCGAGCGCCGCTTGCCTTGGAAGGAACCGCCCTGACATGACTTTTCAAGGCGCACCTTTTGAGGCGCGGCGCGTGGGGACTCGAAACGGCCGTGCCGTTTCGCCCTGGCTGGATGGGACTCTTCACCTGCGAAATAAATGCGCGCGTGCGACGGTCACGGGAACCGGAGGGAGTTGGTGCTTCGAGTTTTTCACCTGGTGGGGAGTGGGCGACGGTTGCTCTCCATCCCGCTTGGCCTTCTGCGTGGGTGGTGTGGTTGTGGCGTGCCCCTTCTATAAAAAGCAGCCGCAGGGGACTTGGTTTCTTTCCTCTAGCTCCTGCGCCAAAAAGCTCTTGCCTCCTGCCTTTTCTTCTGCTGCCATCTTGTCCACTTCCGCCGCGTAGAAGTCCTTCTCCACCCTCAGCCATGGCCGGCGTTGAGGCGTGGCCTCCCTGCAATGTGACCAAGTCCGCGCTGGAGGCGCGTGTGAAGGCCGGGCTTCTCCGTCCTCTCAAGGATGTCGAGTTCCCAGAGTGGATCGTTCCTTCGGCGAACGACAGGGAGCCAAACCCGCCACCGGGCTATGTGGTTTGCTTCCTGTCGTTCTTAGACCGGGGGTTCGGGATTCCGGCCGGTCGTCTCATCAGGGCGATCCTCCACTACTACGAGGTGGAGCTGCACAACCTGAACCCCAACTCGGTGATGCAGGCCGCCGTCTTCGCCAGGGTCTGTGAGAGGTTTCTGGGGGTTCCTGTCAATTGGAACCTCTGGCTTCACCTCTTCAAGGCGGAGATGTCGGCTCGTTACGTGGGGAAGGAAAAGTTCCCCCTGCGAGTCGGCGGCTGCACGCTACAGCTTCGTCAGCAACGGACCGGGCTATACATCTGGAGCTCGATGCCCTCGTCAAACCAGGGGTGGCAGAACGGGTGGTTCTACCTCCGGAATGACGGCGGTCTGCTGCCGAAGTACACCGGGAAGATGGTGACGGAGGCCCCCCAGAAGTGGGCGTGGGGCGCTCCGTCCGAGGAGCAGAAGAAGCTCGCCCCGCTTCTTGCGGGGCTTCAGAAGCTGCGAGATGCCCGGGTTACTGCGGCCGCGGTGGCAATAGTGTTTCACAAGAGGAGCCTGCTTCCGCTGGCGCAGCGTCGGGTGCCCATGTTCGAGATGACTCGGGACGTCCCCTGGGCTGGGACGAGGATGCTAGCCGAGCCGGTATCGGCGTCGGATATCACCGCCCGGGTCAAGAAGACCACGCACTCGGAGTTGAAGAACTCCCGAGTGGTGCCGATGCGCCCTGAAAAGGGCTACATTTCCCTGGTAAGAAAGTGTCTTTTGTTTCGATTCCTTGGACCTGTTTTTTCTTTTGCCTGACTCCCCATTTATCAGCTTGCTTCGTAGGGGATGGGGGCCGTCAGGGATTCCCTACCCCCAGTCCCTGAGGACAAGGAGATCCGGGCCAAGAATAGGGCCCGGAACGAGGAACAGAAGAAGGCCAAGGAAGACAAGAAGGCCAAAGCGGCGCGGAAAGCGCAACGGCGGGAGATCTCCGCCAAGAATCACCGAGAAGCCGAGAAGGTGGGGGTCGCCCCGCCTCCTTCTCTTGAGACCTCGGTCTCGGAGATAGAGGGAGGGGGCGGTAACGCCGACTGGCTTGACGAGCTGATGGAGGAGGATGACATAGTCCCCCTGCAAGCGGAGGAACTGAGATCCCAGAGGGGTCGAAGGCCCGGGTGGGGTCGGAGGCCCCTGAGGGGACCCAGGCGCCGGAGGCCGGACAGACCGTCCCCCACGTCATCGTGGATGACGAGGACAGCGCGCCTCAGGAGGGTTCAACCCCCGCGGGTCCCCAGGAGGGGGAGAGGGCGTCTGGGGGCGAATCCGAGGCGCCCCTCCAACCGGTGGTGCCAGAGGGTGTAGCCGAACCTCGCCCAGCGCCTGGGGCGGGAACCGACGTCTTGGTGGAGGCGACGCAGACTGAGACCACCGTCGTGGCCCCCGCGCCGTTAGCGGACGAGACGGGGGTTCAGCCAGCGGCCCCTGGCGATTCGGGAGGCCCCCAAGGAGCTCCGAGCTCCCAGAAGAAGGTTGTTCCCCGAGCGAGGTATGTATAGGATTTCCGATCCTTTCACCGATTTTTGTTTTTCTCTTTCTTCTGATTTGGTGTTGCTCCCCCAGCCGTAAGAAAAAGGCGCCTTCGGTGGCGCTGGCCCCCCTGAAGGCTGTGAAGAGGGGGGCTCAGTCGACTCCCGGGTCGGCTAGGCCCGTGTCGCCGCCACCTCCGAGCTGCGAGGTGGGAGAGCGCCACCAGGGGCAGGACACGGGGGCGCCGAAGCCCCAAGGACCGGAGGAGACGGCCCTTGCCCTCGGGGCTGCGCCTCCTCCGGAGGATGCTGATTTGGGAGGTGCGGTCCGACCTGCGCATGCTGAGGAAGGCCGAGCCATCGTGGCGTCCAGTGCGGCGCCTGAGGCACCCACGGCGGGAGAGAAGGGCAATGCCCGATGGGGTAAGAGCCCCGTATTTTGGCCCAACCTCGATGGTGCAGAGGGAGGGGCCAGGTTCGTTCTGGATGACCTGTCGGAGAATTATCTCTGGCAGGGTCTAGACGCATGCGGGCGTGCCAGCGTCGAGGCCATCAACCGAGCTTCTCAGCTCGTGAGCCGAGACATGTTCAATTTGGCCCAGGTAAGGCTTCCTCCCACGTCGAAGTATTTTTTGCTCTGTTTTGCGATACTGACTCCCTGCACGACTTCTGACTCTGCAGGCGCTCAAGGCCACATCCCTGGAGAAGTCAGTTTTTCTCCGCCGGGAAAAGGATGCCTAGGCGACTTATGAGAACGAGAGGGCTGCCAGGGAGGTGGCTGAGGGGGAGCTCGCGAAGGAGTGCGAGATTTCTGCCGAGCTTCGACAGAAGAGCTCGGCACTGGCCACCGAGGCTCGGGAGGGCCGGGACAAGGTCGCCCCCTTGGAGGAGAGGATTGGGATCCTTACCTAGGAATCCGAGGTGCAGAAGGCGGCGGCTGATAGGTATAAGGGCAAGGTGGCTCGGCTTGAGGCTTTGCTCGCCGAAAAAGACCTTGCCCTGAACCAGACTCAGGCCGACCTTGCTGCCGCCCAGAGTCAGGTGGCCCGTTGGCACCGGAGCTCGGCGGAGCATGAGAAGCGAGCTGAGGGTAAGACTTGCGCCTTCCACTTTGGCCCCCTTTGTACTTTGAGTTAGTCTTCCTGACTTTTTGTTTCTTGTTCTGCTTTTCAATAGAGTTGGAGAGGAAGGTGGTCGAGGCGACCTCTACTGCCGAGGCCCTGCAGGAGTCCCTTGACGCCGAGGCTTCGGACCGCTCGGCTCTTGAAGCCTTGGTCACCTCGGCGTGTGAGGAGCTCGGGGTGTCGGTGTCGGGATCGTCGCTACGGAGTCGGGTCGAAGCCCTTTACTCCCGGGACAGGGAGAGGATGAGGGAGGCGCTCCACGCCGGGGTGAAGAAAGCCCTGGCGGTGGTGAGCTCTCACTATGCCGACATTGACTTGCCGGTGGTCTGTGAGGGCTACGTTCTCCCAGATGATGAGACGGAGGCCCAGGAGGAGGTGCAGAGGCTTGAAGACGCCGCGGCTGCCCCCGGAGATGCCTTGGCCGTCTTCTTCGACGACGAGGTGGAGCTTCCCCCCCTTGGGGCACAAGGACTTGGGCAGATAGGGCAGCAGGACCCTTAGATTTCTTTTTTCTTTGTGTGGGTATTAAGGCTAGTGGGCCTTGTATTATATATAAAATGTTAATGTCGAATGTGGATGTTTGTAAAACTGCTCTTTTTTAGGCTTTTTTCCTAAGTGTGTTATTTTCTTTTTCCTTATGCCGATCCGACCTTGGCAGCGCGAGGTCGGGTGAGCTACTTAGAGTTTTGCGCTAGCCAGAGTCCCTGAGCCTAAGTCTTTTTCCTTTTTCCTTAGTGACTTTTAGAAGTCCGAATCCGTCCCCCGAATCTAAGGTGAGTAGAGGCGGTCTTTGCTCGTGAGCGCAGATCTTTCCTCGGGCTCATGCCTTAAGATTTAGAGGATGAGTTTTTGGTTTCTTAAATCTTTCTAGGAGAGAGGAGGAAGACCTTGGGTCAGGGTTCCTTTGACTTGAGCGAAAAAAGGAAAAAGATTTGGAGTCGCCACGGGGGGTTCCCCCCATGTTAGCCCCCGAGGGAGGCTCGGACTCTGCTAGGCAGGTCCGAGTCTCTCTGATAAGAAAAAAGGCCATATAATTTGAACTTTCATTTATTCTTCCAAGGTGATGAATAAACGAAGAAATTTTTACAAAGTCCTAAGGGTAGAAGCGACGTAGCTGTTCTATGTTCCATGCATTTTTGAAGACCTCCCCTGCCTCGTTGGCGAGCTTGTAGGTGCCGGGTCGGAGCACTTCTTCGATGACGAAGGGTCCTTCCCAGGGGGGTGTAAACTTGTGACGACCCTTGTTGCTTTGTCTGAGCCTTAGCACCAAGTCGCCGACTTGAAAGGCTCGACCTCGGATTTGTCGCGCATGGTATCGACGGAGGGCGTGCTGGTACTTGGCGGAGTGTAGGAGGGCTACGTCTCTGGCTTCATCCAGCTGGTCCAGCGCGTCTTCTTGGAATGTTTTGCAGCTGTTCACGTCGTAGGTTTGTACCCTTGGGGATCCGTACTCCAGATCAGTGGGGAGGACGGCCTCCGACCCATAGACCATGAAGAACGGGGTGAAGCCTGTGGCTCAGCTTCGGGAGGTTCTCAGACTCCAGACCATGGCCGGTAGTTCTTTGAGCCATCTTTTTCCAAATTTGTTCAGACGGTTGAAGATCCTGGGCTTCAGACCCTGGAGGATCATGCCATTGGCACGTTCCACCTGACCATTGGTCTTGGGGTGAGCCACTGCTGCCCAGTCCACACGTATGTGGTGTCTGTCGCAGAATTGCAGGAACTTTCGTTCGGTGAACTGTGTGCCGTTATCGGTGATTATGGAGTTTGGTACTCCAAATCGATGGATGATATCTGTGAAGAACAACACTGCTTGTTCGGCCTTGATCCTTATGATGGGTTGGACTTCGATCCACTTGGAGAACTTGTCGATTGCGACAAGCAAGTGGGTGAAGCCCCCCAAGCGCTTTTTGCAAAGGCCCGACCAGGTCGAGGCCCCAGACGGCAAAAGGCCAGGTGATGGGGATCGTCTGCAGAGCCTGAGCGGGGAGATGAATCTGCCGAGCGTAAAACTGGCATCCCTCACAGGTCCGCACGATCTCAGTGGCGTCGGCCACAGGTGTGGGCCAGTAGAAGCCTTGTCGGAAGGCATTTCCTACCAGCGTCCGAGGCGCGGTATGGTGGCCACAAGCCCCCGAGTGTACGTCCTGCAGGAGCTTGATTCCCTCCTGTCGTGGGATGCAACGCATAAGGACGCCCGAGGCGCTGCGCTTATACATCTCCCCGTCAAGGAGGACAAAGGTCTTGGCGCGACGTGCCACGCGCCTTGCCTCAGCCAAGTCTGGGGGCAAAGTGCTGTCGACGAGGCGTTGAAGCAAAGGGTAGCACCAGTCAGGCGAGTCGTCAGACACAGGTGGTTCTGGTTCGATGTCCATGGCCTCCTGCTCTAGAGCGGCGGAATCCCTAGGGTCGGAACTTGGTTCGTTCGGCAGTTCATCCGACCCCCTATCGCCTTTGTAGTCGACGGAAGGCTTGTAGAGGTCGCTGACAAAAACATCTGAGGGGACTGTGGCCCGCTCGGATGCCATCTTGGCAAGCGCATCGGCGGCCTCATTATATTTCCTTGACACGTGGTTGAGTTCGAGGCCGTCGAACTTTTCCTCCAGGCGTCGGACCGCTTTGCAGTACGCGTCCATTTTGGGATCGAGGCAGCTAGACTCCTTCATGACTTGGTCGATGATGAGTCTAGAATCACCTCGGACTTCGAGTCATTTAATCCCGAGCTCGATTGCGATGTGGAGACCATTGACGAGGGCCTCGTACTCGGCTGTGTTGTTTGAGGCGGTGAAATGGAGTCGGATCGTATACCGCATCTTTACCCCGAGGGGTGAGATGAAAACGAGGCCCGCACCGGCCCCGGTTTTCATCAAAGACCCGTCGAAGTACAAGGTCCAGCACTCGTGCTAGATCTGTGGTGGGGGAGCTGAGTCCCGGTCCATTCTGCCATGAAATCCACCAGGACTTGGGATTTTATGGCCTTCCGAGGGTCGTAGGTGATCCCATCACCCATGAGCTCTATGGCCCACTTAGCAATTCTTCTGTTGGCCTCTCGGTTCTGAATTACTTCTCCCAGGGGGAAAGATGATATCACCAAGACTGGATGAGACTCAAAGTAATGGCGGAGCTTGCGCCGAGTCAAAACTATAGCGTAGAGTAGTTTTTGGATCTGGGGGTATCGGGTCTTTGTGTCGGATAGTACTTCGCTGATGAAGTACACCGGTCTTTGGACCGGCAGGGCGTGCCCTTTTTCCTTCCTTTCGACCACGACAGCCGCACTGGCCACCTGATCGGTAGCTGCGACATAGAGAAGAAGTGGTTCCCCCTCAGCGGGGGGCACTAGGACGGGAGGGTTCGTGAGCAGAGCCTTGAGCTTGTCGAGGGCTTCCTGGGCCTCGGGGGTCTAGGAAAAATGCTCGGATTTCCTTAATAACCTATACAGAGGTAGCCCTTTTTCCCCGAGACGAGAGATAAAATGGCTTAGGGAGGCTAGACATCCCATGACCCTCTGTACTCCCTTTAGGTTGCGAATCTGGCCCATATTTGCGATGGCCGAAACCTTTTCTAGATTGGCCTCGATCCCTCGCTCGGACACGATAAACCCGAGGAGCATGCCTCGGGGGACCCCAAAAACATATTTTTTGGGGTTGAGCCTGATCACCTTTGCCTGAGGCATTGGAACGTTTCTTCCAGGTCGGCAACCAGGCCGCTTGCTTTCCTGGACTTGACGACAATGTCGTCTACGTAAGCTTCCACTGTTTTGCCTATAAGGTTCCCAAAGACCTGGAGCATACATCGTTGATATGTAGCCCCTGCGTTCTTGAGGCTGAAAGGCATGGTTACGTAGCAATACATTCCAAAAGGGGTGATGAAAGAAGTCGCGAGCTGGTCGGACTCTTTCATCTTGATTTGGTGGTAACCGGAATATGCATCAAGAAAAGATAAAATTTCGCATCCCGCGGTGGAGTCAACTATCTGATCAATACGAGGTAACGGAAAGGGGTTTTTTGGACATGCTTTATTTAAACTAGTATAGTCTACACACATCCTCCACTTCCCATTTTTCTTTTTGACTAGTACGGGATTAGCTAACCACTCAGGATGGAATACCTCCTTGATGAATCCGGCCGCCAGCAGCTTGTGGATTTCTTCACCGATGGCCCGACGCTTCTCCTCGTCAAATCGGCGCAGGCGTTGCTTCACGGGCTTGGAGCCGGCTCGGATGTCCAAGGAGTGCTCGGCGACTTCCCTCGGTATGCCAGGCATGTCCGAGGGGCTCCACGCAAATATGTCAGTGTTTGCACGGAGAAAGTCGACGAGCACCACTTCCTATTTGGGGTCGAGGCTGGAGCTAATCCTCAACGCCCTGCCCTCAGAGGTTCTGGGGTCGAGGAAGACTAGCTTGGTTTCCTCCGCCGGCTCGAAGCTCCCGGCGTGACGCTTGGGGTCGGGGACGTCCTGGTCGCAGTCGTCGAGGCTGGTAAGGATGGCCAGAGACTCAGCCAGAGCCTCAGCTTGCTCAATGCACTCGACGTCGCACTGATAAGCGTGCTGACTGGTGGTGCTGACGGTGATGATGCCCTTTGGCCCCGGCATCTTGAGCTTGAGATAGGTGTAGTTGGGGACGGCCATGAACTTGGCGTAGCATGGTCGTCCCAGGATTGCGTGGTAGGTCCCTGGGAACCCGACCACATCGAAAGTGAGGACCTCCCGCCTGAAGTTGTCAGGGGTTCCGAAGCAAACGGACAGATCGATCTGTCCGAGAGGATGGGCACGATGTCCCGGCACCACTCCATGGAACGGTGCTGTGTCGTTCCTTAGCCGGGACTTACTGATCCCCATGAGGGCCAGAGTCTCGGCATAAAGGATGTTGAGGCCGCTGCCTCCGTCCATCAGCACCTTGGTGAGACGGGTCTCGGCGATGATTGGGTCGACGATCAGGGGATAGCTCCCAGGGTTGGGGATCCGATCCGGGTGATCCTGTCACCGCGGCCACGCCCTCGTACCTTAAGTGGTCCGAGAGCGCAATCACGTTCCCCAAAGATCAAGAGACAGTTCTTGATTTTGGGAAAACCTTCCCCCTGAGGGTCGTTGTCCTTGGGGGGCTCTTCAGCACTTTCCTTAGTGATGATGTCGGTGTAGTACCGACGGATGTGGGGGTATAAACCCCTATACCCTCATGGGCCTATATGGGCCGCACCATCAGAGGAGGCTCGGCCCATAAGATGAAGGCGTGCGGCGCACGACTGGTCGGCGTGCACCGCAAGGCTACAAGATATTGTACCAAATAGGATACTTTGCTTGTAACTCTGTCCCTTCAGGATATATAAGGAGGGGCAGGGGTCCCCTAGAGGACAGACCATACACATCATATTCTCTCAACACAAATCAATACAACCAGACGCAGGATGTAGGTATTACGCCAACTCGGCGGCCGAACCTGGATAAAAAGCTTGTCCGTGTCTTGCGTCACCATCGAGTTCGTAGTTTGCGCACCGTCTATCGATAAACTACTACCGTGGGTATACCCCAAGGTAGACTGCCGACCAGCTTTCGTCGACAGTGGCGCGCCAGGTAGGGGATGTGCGTGCAACTTTCCCGACGAACGAGATGGTCATCATCCCCGACTTCGTGGCCACGGCGGGCGACTTCACGTTCACCGTCAGCTTCAACAGCTTCACCGCCACGACCACGGAGGAGGTGTAGATCCGATCTGCGCCAACCACTTCTTCATCGACGTCGGCGGCGGCTTCAACCACGCTGGGTACGACTCCAACTACTCCAGCAACGTCTCAGACCACGCCGACAACGCATCACCTGCTTCTCTGCTACAAAGGGAGGCAGATCGACGACACCGACCTGCTCAGGCTATCGACCAAGTTGTTTGGCCTACTTGCTCTGACCACGAGTCGCAATAATAATCGCCGCGAAGAACGGCGCTACGACAGCCGCGACCACCATCACGACAACAAGTCAAGCAACTCTCCCGACCAGACTTTCGTCCAAAGATAAGTACAATTCTAATATTTTATTTATTTTTGGCATAATATTTTTAATATTATTATTCTTTAAAACAAATTCTTAGCCGACTAGTTTTTTCTCCTACACGAGCTTTCCAGAGCCGGTACTGTCTCCGACTCCTCCCTACACGTGCACGAGATCCGCCCTCTGCGTTCCGGGTGGTCGGCAGTAGCTCTCTGACGTGGCTGACAATCCTACGCGTGCCTAGGTTCCGCACCTCATGCTGATTGTTGGCTAGACCAGAGCTGGTACAAGCTCTAGGATGAATTAACTACTCGTGCTAATTTTATAACAAAAAATCTAAAACTTATCTTAGTGCTGATTTTTTATCTAGAGTTTATTTATACATCATGTACTACCTATTTTCTCTATATTTATTTTTCAGGAGTTTGGCCCAGTCGACAAGCTACGCTCGGTGACTCGTCGACTATTCCCTACGCTGTGCCCGGGGACTGCTCCGACCACCAAGCACGTTTACGTTCCCCACCACGCTCGGGGACTTGTCGACTACTCTCTATGCTATGCTCGAAGACTGTGCCGACCACCGAGCACGTTTACGTTCCCAACCACGCTCGGGGACTTGTCCACCGGTCCCTACGCCGTGCTCGGGGACTGTGCCGACCACCGAGCACTATACGCTCGGGGACTGGTCGACCAGCTCACCAATTTGAGAGCTTGGGGACTGCACCGACCAAGCTCGGGGACTACATCGGTACGATGCATCTGGCGATGCATCTCAGTTTCAGAATTTCTTTGAGGACTTTTCTTTTGACCCTGGCACCACGTGCCTACGTCACCTACTACCAGGCTCGGGGACTAAGTGGGCACACTTCACCTTGCGGTGAATATGCTTGCTTTTTTGAGGTCTATACTTTTTAGAAAAGTAAAGTGGGCACACTTCACCAGGAAAGAAATCTTTTTTAATTTAGAGCACCATGCATTCTTCGAACAACCTGCTTCTTCAATGTCAATGTTGATCAACTGTCTTTTGAGTTGGTCAAAATACCGTTGCAACTGTTTGGGCGACTTTCCTCCTTATTGAAGACGTCAAGCCTCACTGATCGAAGAAGCTCAAGACGGCGTGTTACATCATAATACATGGTGCTCGGGGACTAGCTGTGGGGGTATAAACCCCTATACCCTCATGGGCCTATATGGGCCGCACCATCAGAGGAGGCTCGGCCCACAAGATGAAGGCGTGCAGCGCACGACTGGTCGGCGTGCACCGCAAGGCTACAAGATATTGTACCAAATAGGATACTTTGCTTGTAACTCTGTCCCTTCAGGATATATAAGGAGGGGCAGGGGTCCCCTAGAGGACAGACCATACACATCATATTCTCTCAACACAAATCAATACAACCAGACGCAGGATGTAGGTATTACGCCAACTCGGCGGCCGAACCTGGATAAAAAAGCTTGTCCGTGTCTTGCGTCACCATCGAGTTCGTAGTTTGCGCACCGTCTACCGATAAACTACTACCGTGGGTATACCCCAAGGTAGACTGCCGACCAGCTTTCGTCGACAACGGAGGACAGTGCATTCCTCAAGGGTGTGCTTGGTTGGTCCTCTGTGATAGGGGCACGGTTTCTTCAACATCTCGTCGAAAAGACCGGGGCCAGCAGGAGCCCGCTTGGGGTTCTTGCGATCGGCGGCGGCGACTAAGTTGTCGTCCGGCTAACCCTGTCTCCCCTTGCGTCCCTTCTTTTTCTTCTTGGGGTCGCGTGATCCCGAGGCCTCGGTGGCCTCGGCCTTCTGTTTCCCCTTTGTTGAAACGTCGAAGAAGATGGCGCCAACTGCCTCTTCGCCCGAGGCAAAGTTGGTGGCGATGTCGAGCAGTTGGCTAG
Source organism: Sorghum bicolor (assembly GCF_000003195.3). Taxonomy (NCBI): domain Eukaryota; kingdom Viridiplantae; phylum Streptophyta; class Magnoliopsida; order Poales; family Poaceae; genus Sorghum; species Sorghum bicolor. Next base: position 6,406,168 of record NC_012879.2, on the reverse strand, counting down.
TGCTTGTGGGGGTCTTGCGACCGAGCTCGTGTACGAGCTCTTTGCAGGTGGTGCCGGAAATAAAGGCTTCGATGACGTCGGAGACCGTGATGTTGGGGAGCTCGGTGCATTGTTTGGAGAATCGCCGGATGAAATCTCAGAGGGACTCGTCTGGCTTCTACCGGCAGCTCCTGAGATCCCAGGAGTTCCCAGGGCGCACATATGTGCCCTGGAAGTTCCCGATAAAGATCCTGACCAGGTCAGCCCAGTCGTGGATCATGCGCTCAGGGAGGTGCTCGAGCCATGCCCTAGCCGTATCGGCTAGATGCAGCGGGAGGTTGCGGATGATGAGCAGGTCGTCGTCCACTCCACCTAGCTAGCACGCTAGGCGGTAATCTGCCAGCCATAGCTCAGGGTTGGTTTCCCCTGAGTACTTGGCGAGGTTGGCGGGCTGTCGGAATCGCGCCGGGAACTTGGCCCTGCGTATGGCCTCCCTGAAGACGCGGGGACCCGGAGGCTCTGGAGACGTGCTGCGGTCGTGATCGGGGTCGTACCTTCCACCTCGGCGCGGTCGATAGCGTCGAGACTCGGCTTCGTTCCTGTCATGCCGCCTGGCCTCGAGGGTGGCCCGAACGTCTGCGTCAGCCCCGACGCGTTCGTGGACTGATGGGGCCCTGTTGCCCCCCTGCGGATTAGGGGGCGGCGGACCCTACACCGTTGGTGCCTTGTTAGGAGGGGGTCGGTCCTCTTGGCGTCTCGAGCCGTGGGATTGTGATGCAGAACTCTCCGCGTTTTGTACCACAGCCTGCTCCAGGAGACCACGTAGTCCCTGGCGCACTCTCCTTCCTTCAGGAGTCGACGGCTCGGGCATGGCCCTGAGGAGGAGTGCAGCGGTCATCACATTCTGGCTGTCCGTGCTGAAGACCGAGGCGTCACCCCCTGTATCCTCGACGATACGACGGTTGACGTCTCGGGCGCGGCGTCTAGCTTCGCCTCCGTCTCCGCGGCCAGTCGGGTCTCGGACCAGGGCTTCGCGGAGTTGGCGGAGGTGTGTGCGTTCTTCTTCGAGCCTGGCCTCCAGCTCATCGAGCTGCTCGAGGTCAGGGCGGTGTCCTCCTACGGGGGCTGATGCTGCCCCTCGGGCTCCAGGATCGGTCCCGGGAGTAGGGTTGGGAGGTGGGGTTGCTTCCCCTGCCTAGAGGGCCCTGCGCCCCCCTGGGCGTTATGCGACGTCCCCCCTGCTTCCAGGTTGAAACATTCTCGCGACGGGTCATAGCTCCCGTCGTCGGAGTCGGAGTAGCCGAGACAGTAGTTGCTGGCCTCCAAGAAGCGCATGAAGGTCTCCGGGTCGCCACACCTGGAAAAGTCGGCGCCGGTCCATTCGTCATCGCCTGTGGTGGGATCTTCTTGGTACGTCAAAACGGGCGGCGTGGAGATGAGGTCCAGAGCAGACCTCAAGTGGTGCCCTAGAAGGCCTGTGTATGCACTTAACGAAGTGCTCACGGTAGAGGCGTAGGTGGTGGCTATGTTCCTGAGCCCAAAAGGAAACTCGGGTGGTGCCGCTGTTTGCCCTCTATCCACAGGCGGCGGAGGGCGGAATGCTGAGGCCCCTTTGTCCGCCTTGCAGGGGACGGGCGCGGGCCGCGCCTTCCCCTTTGACCGGGGCGGGACGGGAGGCCGCGATGATCCTCTGTTGGTCCTGGGAGCGGAGCTTGACGCCCCGCGAGTCCTTCCTCTAGCGCCCGTCGGGCCGGAGGAACGGGCGACCTGATGAGGAATATGCGAGGGGAGGGCCGGACAGGTCCTGGCCTCAGTGGTAGGGTTGGAGATCCTGGTTCTCTGACGCCCCCGCCGGGTGCCCCCCGCACGGTGTCCCGAACGGCTCCCATGCACTGACTGTGGTGGGATCGGCTCGGGACTAGGCTCGACTTCACCACGTGGTGGGAGGAGGACCATGTCGTAGCTGGAACCGAGAGACATGAACTCCAAACTCCCAAACGTCATGATGGTGCCGCGGCGGAGCGGGTGAAATCCGTCTGCCATCCAAGCCTTCCCAGTAGGGACAGGCGAGCGTCACGCAGAAGGCCCCTACCTGGCGCGCCAACTGTCGGCGTCTAGACTCGTGGTCTAGGCACTAACGAGTGTAAGTCTGCGTGACTACCCAAGCTTAGATGGTGATGCAAGTGAGACATAGAGGGTTTATACTGGTTCGGGCCAAGAATGCCCTACGTCCAGTGTGATTGGGGGTTCTGTATAACCTTGCACCCAAAGGTGCTTGTAGTAGGGGGTACAAGCAGGTTGCGAGAGAGGGCTAAGTCCCAGGTCTCAGCTTAGTGGTGGACAGAGTGCTGATCGCTGCTCTGTGAAAGAGTGTGGTGGTCGCGTGTGTGAACCTTCTGAACCTGTCCTTAGTTGTGATCCCTGGCTCCCCTTTTATAGCCTCAAGGGAAGACAGGTATTTACATGAGTAGATTTCTTCTGTTGAATGGTGAAGCCACAGTCCCGTCCCTGTTGAAGCTGGTCCATCTCGTCCTTGAGGGATGGTTGACAGCATGGCTGCTCCTGTAGAGGGTTACCGTGCCCTGTAAGAGTCAGGGGGGTCGGATCGGTGATACTGCTGATCGTCATGTTAATAGTGGGAGAAGACAGCAGACAGTGACGCTGGTTGACCTTCCCCATCCCCTTTTTTACTGTGAGGCAGTGCGCCACAGTGAAAGAGGTAAGGATGCATAGTGAAAGAGGTAAGGCCACAGTGACTAGGGTGGTTGGAACAGTCGGCACCCTGCCCTGCTGCGGTATGGGAGTCATCGCGCTTGTCACTTTGTGGGTACGGGCGCCGTATGGTGGAAGTCTTGTTGACCTGGTGGAGCGGGGTTCGGCGCCTGAGCCCAGAAGGGATCGGGCAAGACGGAACTTGCGTCCGAGACCCTGAGGGGTCGGGCGAGTCGGAACTTGCGTCCGAGGCCCTGAGGGGTCGGGCGAGTCGGAACTTGCGTCCGAGGCCCTGAGGGGTCGGGCGAGTCGGAACTTGGGTCCGAGGCCCTGGGGGGTCGGGCGAGTCGGAACTCGCGTCCGAGGCCCTGAGGGTTCGGGCGAGTCGGAACTTGCGTCCGAGGCCCTGAGGGGTCGAATGAGCTGGGGACCGTGCCCCGGTGATTATGGTTAATATGCTCTGTTTTTTTGTTTTTTATTATTCTCATTTGGGTATCCCTTTTTATGGTACCCAACAGTAGTCCATAGTAAAAGATACTTGGAAGCTTATGGACTACACATAAAAAATAAAAAAACATTTTGTTTTCTTACTCCTCCCTGTCTCTCTCTTCCTGTAGTGGTTGGTGGATTGAAGATAATTTTTTTAATCCTCTTTAGGTCTCATCTTACAGACTACTTAGTCCATATACATTGTTAAATGAAAACAATAGCTATGGATTAGTTATGTGGGTGAAAGCCCTAGTTTGGTTTTGGATAATTGATGAAACCCTAGTACTAACCTCTATACTAAGTGTGTGTAGACTTAATGAGGTTGGTACATGCCAAGTGATGGAGCAAGTGATGATCATGGTGATGATGGTGATGACCACAAGATGATCAAGTGCTCAACTTGGAAAAGAAGAAAGAGAAAAACAAAATCCTATGGAGATCAAGGCAAAGGTATTGCTTAGGGTTTTGTTTTTGGTGATCAAGACACCATAGAGGGTGTGATCACATTTAGGATAGATAGCCGTACTATAAAGAGGGGAATTCTTTGGCTAAGCGGTTATCAAGTGCCACTAGGTGTTATTGTTCATGTGCATGCATTTAGAACCTAGTGAGCTAACTTAACTTCTTCGAAGAAAATGATTGTGAAATAGCTAACACACGTGCACTTGTTGGTTTACACGTTGTGGTGTTGGCACACTTTGAGAAGGAGGTGGAGTTTGAAGGGTAGAGAGAGGATGGGTTCCTCTCTCCCTCCCGCCTCGCAAGCTCGGCGGGATTCGGCGCTTTTCGAGAAAATGAAGTGCATATTTTCTATTGCGCCGGAGGGAAATTTGGAGAAGTCGCGGGAGTGTTTCTCGCTGAGGAACACTCACCGGACGCTGGCTCAGAGGCACCGGACGCTGTGTCTGAGCGTCCGGTGTGCAGGCTGCCCGACTCGGTTAGGGTTAGGCACCGGACGATAGGCACCGCACGCTGGCTTGAGCGTCCGGTGGTTAGCGTCCGGTGTGCGGGCGTTTTGCGACCCTCTCTGCGCATGGGTCCGGTGAGCACCGGACGCTGAGGGTGCGTCCGGTGGCTTGCGTCCGGTGACCCTGCGAGTTTGTGGAGCTCTCTGCGCATGAGTCCGGTGTGCACCGGACGCGTCCGGTGCCAACCTGCTCAGCGTCCGGTGCTCTGCAGGTTACCGTTAGATTCTGACACGCGGCTGACGTTGGAGCACCGGACGCAAGGGCTGAGTGTCCGGTGCCCCTTTAAGAGCGTCCGGTGACCCTGTGTTTCGCCCAGTGAAAGAGCCAACGGCTCTATTTGCTTGAGGGGGTATAAATACGTGTTTGGCCGGCTTGGGGCTTACTCTCTTGGCATTCTAACAGACATAACATCCTTGTGAGCCTAAGCAAACACCTCCCACTCATCTCCTTCATAGATTAAATATCTTTGTGAGATTGGGAGTGATTCCAAGTGCATTTGCTTGAGTGATTGCATCTAGTGGCACTTGGGGATCGATTTGGCTGCGGTTTTCTTGTTACTCTTGGTGGTTGCCGCCACCTAGACGGCTTGGAGCAGCGGAGGAGGATTGGCACGAGTTGGTGATTGTTCGTGGCCATCTCCCAGTGACTGTGAGGGGTCTTGTACCTTCCCCAGCGGAGAGCCGAAAGGTAACTCTAGTGGATTGCTCGTGTCATTGAGTTACCTCACTTGTGGGTGGGTTCTTGTGGTGTCCTAGTGAGGACGAGGTTCGTGCTATACCTCTTAGCCACCGAACCACCAAGTGTTGGTCGACACAACGGGGACGTAGCGTGCCGGCAAGCACGTGAACCTCGGGAGAAAAATCGGTGTCTCAATTGTGTTTGATTGGCATTCTCCCGGTGCTTGATTGTTTATATTGGTGATTGGTTCATCCCCTACACGGCGGTATAAATATCTCATCTTATCTTTATTTACTGCAAACTAGTGTAACTAGTTTAGTTGCTTACTTTGACTTGTGTAGCTTAGTTCTCTAGTGTAACTTGTAGAGACTTAGTTCTTGTGTGCATAGAGATCTTAGCAACTAGAATTGTTGGGTAGGTGGCTTGCAAACACCCCTTTAGAGCTAGAGCAAAAAGCTTCGCTTTGTTATTTACTAACCTTTTGCTCAAGTGAGTTTGTAGAATTTTTAAATAGGCTATTCACCCCCCCTCTAGCCATATTAGGACCTTTCAGTGGGTCCTATGTATATGGAATACTTGATCCATATGCATTGTGGTTGCTCTTATAGCGTTCAAATTTTATTCTAAAATATCCGACCTTCACATTTCTCAATACATCTTTCTCTTTTACCATTATACCTCTCTCTCTCTTTTCTCAATACATCTCTATCTATACTCCCCCTGTCCCTGAAAGATATATATCTCTAGCAAGTTTAGAACAGATTAACAAACAAGATAAAAGATCTTATTGCCCCTTATTAAGCTTCTTAGGCCCTCATTTGGCAGGGCCTCTCCACTGCTTCAGGAGCTGTTTTCAGTGAAACGGGATAAAATAAAATAACTTCTTTGGTGAAGCTCCTAAAAATGTGCTCTCAGAGAGCTTTGAGGTGGGAAGGAGCAAAAAATAGTGGATTCATCTGCCTTCACCTTGCTCATGTGGAACCTAGGAGGAGAGAGACCTGCTTTGCCCCTCAAGCACGGGCGCGCATGGTTGCCAAGTTCACGACGCAGGCATGAAGCAACCGGCGCACGATCATCGGGGCTTGCGGCATAAGCGCGTGCATCCACCGGTGCACGTGGACGACATAGCTCATGGCACGACTGCGTGCGGCCATAGGGGAGGGGCGCGCATGGGGAGGCCGTGATACGGGTGCGGCAAGGCCATGGCGTTGCTGGGCCCAAGGATAGGGAGAGCATGCGGTGCCAAGGGAGGGGAGCGCCGACCGCCAAGGAGGGTTGCATGGGAGGGAGCGCGGCAGCCGAGGGAAAGCTGCGGTGGAGGGCGCCTAGGCCACAGGATAGACAACGCGGCGGATATGGAAGAAGAAGAAGATTGCTCAGGATGGAGAAAAAAATAATAGAAAGAGACAGGTTATATGGTCCTTTCATTTTTTTTCCTATCATGTGAAGCCATTTTGCCAAATGGGGTACCGGATCCACCACGAGAGCCGTTTGTGAAGCTAGAGCCCCTCCCGACACACACACACAACAAAAGTAGCTTTACTGGTGAAATAAAGCCCTTTCAAACAAGATCTTAACTTTAAATGCGTTAAACACTTACCGATAAAACCGACAGTTTTGGTGTTTCAAATAATATATTGAAATTTTGTTGCACCCACTACATTAACCATTGGAGCATAATATCTAGAAAGAATAAATGGGTACATTGATCCCGAAAACTCCTAGAAAATAAATGAGTTTGTGTATGATGAGGGCATAGAAGTTAATTTATTTTGGGATAAATTTTGGACTAGAAATCTAATCTTTCTGAGACTGCGGGATTACTTCTCTTGATCTCTCGCCTTCTTATTTTTTGTGCATTATATAGTTTTCACTTCTCCTTGATTCTCGTCGGGTCTTCTATCGGGCAATACAATACCGTCGAAAGACCGCAAAAATTTGACAGTACTCGTACGTAGCATCACACAATAAAATGGTGTGCTGTACGGACAAAGACGCAACGACTCTGCTGTGCTGTACGGACAAAGACCTATATACTCCTCTGTCCCTATTTATGTGTCGTTTTCGGTTTTTTTATATAAATGTGACTCGATTTATAAAAAATATATGCAATATTTATATTTATAAATAAATTTATTAAAAAATTAGATTTAAAGATCTTTCTAATAATACCAATTACGTATTATAAGTATTAATATTTTTTTAATATATATTTTGTTAAAGTTATTTTTCAGAAAGGCAAACGACAGTTATTTTGGAATGAACCGAGTATATCACAGATGCAGTTTCCCCCAACAGTGGCAGCAACGACTCTGTGGTGCTGTACGGACAAAGAAGCATCAACGTGGACCATGATTCTACCACAACAGTGGAGGTTTTTTCCCCAATCAGGTAGGAACCCACCGTAATATGACACATGTGGATTACCAACATCGCAGTGAAGCTTCAAGTGTTGCGTCGACATTCAACAACGACTAGTAGTAATGAGCACAGTATATTGAAATGGAAAACGGCATCATCAAACATTAATTCACCACTGCAATCGCAGGTAACATCCTGCAGTAGCCAAACAGGGGATTCAGACAATGACGGTAGCTGTGTAAGATGCGTCGGCAGTGATTGGGAGCAATGAACACATGCAGTATATGTATATATGCAGAAAACAGCTTCTAACCCCTGTACTCGAAGGGAACACCGTGTGTAAAGATGCCTGACACTGATAAGATGAAACGTCTCCGTTTTCAACTGTACATGAGAGCAGGGCAGGGGCGTTTCATGCAAAATTCAAAACAACAAGTAGAGACCTAATATCTACTGTCAAAATTAAAAAAAAAATCAAATATCGATATATTACAAAGACAATGTATAAAAGATTAACTAAATAAAATAGGGATTGTGCATGGAATTTAAACCAGACAATGATCTAATCTGGGTCTAGCTGTCTAGGATTGCTACTAAGTCTCGACTCTTGAGTGACGAACAACACCAAAGGCGAAGAACAAGTCCAAGAGATGAAGCCACAAACCCACGAAGGGGTACAAACGGTACAAACTTATGTGAAAAAGAATTACCGGCTATAGACTTTTCTAACTCACGATTATGGACCCAATGTTCTTTCTCTCGAAGGAAGTAGCAGACCACGTTTATTGAGTCTCTGTGACTAATTTACTGATTAAAACAAATTTAAAATTGTTATATATACTTAGAACACTTCATATATTTTGAGACCCATGAATTTTGGAGGCCCAGTTCAATCGCAATGCTCGCACGGGAAGACACCCCTGAGCAGAGGAAAACACCAGCTCCCAAACTGTTGTTCTGTTGCCGTTATTATAGATATTCACATGTCTGAACTCTGAAGAGTATCAAATATATTAATAAGCATACTCCAAACATGGGCACTTCACAACAGGCGCCAGAAATTTGCTTGTGTACGCCAACGTCATCTCCAATGTCCCCATGCCGGATGAAGCATGATGAACCACCAGCTGCCCTTCGATTCCAAAGGTCTGGGACTATATGCATACTAAAGGTCTTTTAACCCCATGCCAAAATGCAGATCTCGACGGAGATCCCAGCCCGCACCAATGGCACCCTGGCTAGTGTTTTCTTTTTCTGCCGATCTCCAGTTTTCCTTTTTAGCCTCAGTACTGAACCCACTGTGGCCATCTCTGCTTTTCTTTTTCCAGTCTCGTACTGGTGCTTTGCTGGTTCTAAGGCCCTGTTTAGATTGGGGATAAAAAATTTTTAGGTGTCACATCGGATGTGTCGGAAGGATATCGGGAGGGGTTTTTAGAAACTAATAAAAAAACAAATTACATAACTCGTTTGGAAACTGCAAGACAAATCTATTAAGCATAATTAATCTGTCATTAGCACATGTGGGTTACTGTAGCACTTAAGGCTAATCATAGACTAACTAGGCTTAAAAGATTCGTCTCGCGATTTTCAACCAAACTGTGTAATTAGTTTATTTTTTTATCTACATTTAATATTTTATGCATGTGTCCAAAGATTTGATGGGATGGATGAAAATTTTTCTAGTGGGGAACTAAACAGGGCCTAATCCCCCGTTTGTACTCCAATGATCCGGTCTATAGTCATGGCTAACATGGGATAGCCTGGCTCTGCAAATCTGTGTTTATTTTAAGCAAATAATCGTGGTGCATTAGAGACCATGAAAATCATAACAGTTACAAGGAGAACAGCGATTTCGTCGAAAGTCCTAATGTTGCAAGGGTGCCATTGGTGCGGCCTAAACCTTGCAATTCTAGAGCAGAGCTTACCATGCATGCTCATTTGCTTGCAATTGACGCAAAATTGCAAGGTGTCAGAAAAAATATATTTGAGGGCATCATAGAGGAAAGCAGGCATTCAAATAGCTATAATCTCCATCTAGAATCCAGGAAACAAACTGGAGAGATTTTTTGTTATCTAAAATCTGGATTCTAAAATCCCTATTGAGAATCCAGACTCCTAGCAAGCATCCTGTGTGGATTCAAACGTCATCGAAGATATAAGAGGTAAGAAGTATTTTGCCAAGTAAAATCTGGTGTTATCTGGGCTGAAGTGGATTCTCAGACTTTGGAAATTTTTGGCTATCACCCAATTATCGCCCTGTTTGGATGCCACACAGAAACTTGACTAGGAATTTATGATGCAAAAGGTGTTCACCGAAAATATTCATGCAAATTTCCTTGTTCGCCCCAACAAAATTCTAGTGTCCAAAAGCTATTTCTGCAAATTCTGAAATCTATGTAACAAAATTAAGTGCAATCTTACATACTGCTAAAAGAAAAAAATCTTTAACAAGTACATCTTACTCGGCATTACATGCCAAGAGATGTAAAATTTTAAACTAAGAGCACACTTGAAGAGCGGAGGGCATCAAATCTTACAGTGTATAAGTCCATATCAACTCATCTGGGTTCCCTGGGTGAAACTGCACTTCACATAGACAAACTGCAGATGGAACACATGACTGAAATAGAAGTTAAAAGAACCATACGGCAACCCCATGACACCCTCGACATCGAATAATTCATCTTCTTGAGTCTTGACAACAATGGATGAACAATTGAGCATTAACCGACACCGACAGGCACGAGCCTGCAAACCTTTCGTGCTCATAAACACACACCTTTCTTATTTGTTAGTACATTATATGACATGTTGGTACTTGGCTGGTAACGGGCCTGCACATAGCATCACGGGCATCACCTATATCAAAGTCTATTAAATGGGAAAAACCACTTGCAGGCGAGGATACAGTACAATTCAAGCCACGTCGTTGCTGCAGGATCGATGCCCCCAACTATCAACATTCATTACGGCCTGTTGTAGCATTACGCAACACTAGTAACCGCCCTAATAAGTGCTTAGGGTTTCTCCAAAAATTATTGCACTTGTCCTTTGTGGCTGTCTATATACCCGGCTGATATATAATTGGCTATTTGCGAAGCCCACTCGTTTGCAATGGCGAATAGCCAATTTTCTCATATGCGGCTATAGGTTTTGTCATTGCGGGCTAGATTCATTGATCTGCCAAGTCGAACCATAAACCCTGAACAGGTAAAAAACGTGTATCTCTTGCGAAAATGGATGTTGAATAATCCATGGCAGATAAATCTTACAAGGAGGCAGGCAGCAGTGACAGGAAAAGAGGATAAGAAAGCCCGTACCTTGAACTTGGACGGCCTCAGCAGCGTCACGCCGAAGGCCGGCCGGCACGGAGGTAGACGGCGACTGCGATCGCAAACATCAGACTGGAGCCTCAAGAGCGGGCAAGAGGAGAAGCGAAGAATTCGAGAACGCAGTTTCTTTTTCTTTTTTTTTTCTCGTTATATAGACCACACGATTCACACTGAGATTCGTACCCACCAGAAGAGAGAATAGAAAATTATCTCTCTCCCCTTGAACATGAATCTCAGAGCGAATCTTATGCTCCACATTGTGGCCTTGTTTAGTTATACCCAAAATTCAAAAACTTTTCAAAATTTTTCATCACATCAAATTTTGCGGTACATGCATGAAGCATTAAATGTAGATAAAATAAATAACTATTTGCATAGTTACCTGTAATTTGCGAGACAAATATTTTGAGCCTAGTTAGTCCATATTTAAACAATAATTGTCACATACAAACGAAAGTGTTACAGTAGCTCAACAACTTTTCGTAAGAAAACTAAACAAGGCCAAGGCATGTGGCTCTTAGGGGCAAATTTTACTCTACCAAGAATTCGAATCTTTCTTGTTGAGCTCTAGAAGAGAAAATTTGCGGGGAAGCCATTGTAGAAAGATGAATTTGGAACTTTGTAAGTTTCCTCGTCGATTAGACTGGCGGTAACGTCTAAGGGGTTGTTTGGTTTCACACGGTAAAGTTTACCGCTCGTCACATAAAATATTTAGACACATATATGAAGTACTAAATATAGATTATTTATAAAACTAAAAACATGGCTAAAGAGTAATTTGCAAGACAAATCTTTTGAGTCTAAATAGTTCATAATTGGACACTAATTGTCAAATAAAATGAAAATACTATATTACATGTTAAACTTTGACAACACCAACCAAACACCCCCTAACGGGCATAGCTGACTATTTTTTCCCTAATGATGTTGATGTTAATTTCTTATGGGACAAAAAAGTTTAAATATTTTTAAAAAATAAGGCTAATTTTAATTGATAAACTCAACCGAACAGAGGTATTAGTTGCCAATGATCCCACGCAGTATAAATGCAAGCGGGCTTGTCAGTAAACCAGTTGAATTAAATATTAACCTATGTATAAGAAAACTACCACTATGCATATTCCTTTGTTCACATCTGCCACGCACTTTTTATGTGTTTTTTATTTTCTCCCACAAAATTCTGTATAATTGCAGATCGATTCATTTAAGCATAAAAAATATACTAACAATGAGTTATCACTAGTAGATCAATTCAAAATATACCACGAAACAATATTTTTGTTACTATGAACTGAGCCTTTCTTGTGATGAAACCTCTCCACAGGGGTTCAAGTTTTTGACTTGACACATTTCACATTTTCCCAGGTGTATTACTAGATTTAATGATTGTATTTCCATTCAGTGTAGATGATGTACCACTCAACAGATGCATGTACTTGTAGTGACGTCGTTAGTGTATTTTCCAAAGATGCTCATACCAATAGGGTGTGTGTTCATCTGTTCATAGGGTTGGATGAGCATGTGAAATTTACTAAGGCTATCTTTGAGTGCTAAACGACATTCCTCTTAACACCTAGATGCTTCTTGTGATTTCATAAATCTCGAGAGTTTGTGATGAGATGGATGTGCTATATTCTGTTGTTGATATAAATATGTGTTATATTATGTTTGTAAATACAGAATCAAAAAAATATAAAAATATAAAAATAAAAAAAAATAAAAAAGGCTTTGTCGGGTGCCCTAGCCATGGCACCCGGCAAAGCTGGGAATAGGCCAGGTTCATGTTCCCAGCTTTGCCGGGTGCCAGGGCTACGGCACCCGGCAAAGTAATTGTTAAAAAATAAAATAAAAATCTTTGCCGGGTGTCAGGGACAAGACTCCCGGCAAAGAAATTATTGAAAAAAAATAAAAAAAAACATTTGCCGAGAGCCTACCCAGAAAGTTCTCGGCAAAGAATATTTGGAAAAAAAATTAAAAAATCTTTGCCGGGTGTCTCTGACACAGCTCCCGGCAAAAAAAGGACCAACGGAGCCGGCGCCGTGACGGTCACTTTTCTTTGCCAGGGGTTGTGTTTACTCTCGGCAAAATCTTTGCCGGGTGCCCAATAAAAAGCTTCCGGCAAAGAAATTTTTGCCGGCCAATTTTTTTGCCGGAGGGTCTTTGCCGGGTGCTACTTCCGGCAAAGGCTTTGCCGAGTGTAAAGTAGCTTTTGCCGGAAGTATTCGGCTCCCGGCAAAACGTCTGAATCCTGTAGTGACGTGTGTACATGTGTTTAGAGGTGAGCGTGAGTGCATGTATGTGAGTGTTTTGTGTTAGTACTGGTTTACAAATTATTGCAGTGACAATACAAAATATGTCAAATAATAATAAATGTGATTGCTGGAAAAATCAAAATATCATGAAACAATAACTTTTCACAGCTTTGACATTTCATAATACAGCGCAAAACACTAATTTCACAAAGAGTGCTATGAAACAATCAAATATCCTATGGAATAGTAAGGGGGGTCGTTGGTTTGAGGAACGTAGTCCATCGCCTTGTTTACTCACCTTTTTATTTGCTTTATGAAATCAATTGATACATTAACATAACATTCATAATAATTAGTATAAAAATGAGGTGTGGAGCTATTCAACAAAATTTCATAAAATGAAATCATGATACACAACATCATATAGAATGGAATGACTTTTCGAACCAAAGTAATCCACAAAAAGTTATAACAATTAGAACAATAGAAAATATACCACAGAAAAATTATATTCATTACTTAAGTATTTATAGAATATGCTACGAAATATAAAGTTTTATGGTGAGACAACTATGGAACAATGAATTTCACTACCAAAACAATCAAATATTGGTTTGTTATTCAGATCCTATTATTACGAATTGCAAAAAGAGATGACGTACAAATCGGAGAAGGAATATCTGTAGGAGTATACCGAAAAAGGGCAAGAGGATGGAAAGGAATAAAAATGGAAAATGAAAGAAAGGAGAAGGAGGGAAAAAATGAACAGAAATAAGCAGAACTGTAAAGGGAGTAGAGAAACAGAGGTGGCCCCTAATACTGTTATCTATAGCTCATCAAATAAAGAAGCCAACCAGAAAAAGACCAAAAGTGGCCAGGGCCGTCTTAGAGGGTGGGCACTAGGTGTGAGTGTGACCCCCCGAAGGCCCATGTGCTCATAAGAATATATTATATATGTTATGCTAAAAGAAGTATATATATATATATATAGTTAAAGATCTTGTATTTAATATGACGGTACATGAGAGCTGTGAGGGCGCATCATTCAACCGATTGTTTTGTTTTAGGGCTTTTATTTAGGACAGCTTTCATCATTTAGTGCAACTACAGGACATGAGTTGGTAGGTGTCGCTTATTTATTTACTTAGTTTTTTTTTTGCTATTGTTTACTTATCTATATCTAATATTAAAAAGTCAAAATTTCATTCTATTTTTGCACCCATCTCATTTCTTTTGTTCGACCTAAACTTATGATTTATACTCATATAAGAGCAACTTCAAAAGAGTTGATAAAAATAGATGGCTAAATTCAAAATTTAGCCAACCTCTAAAATAGAAAATCATACAATAAACCAAAAATCTTCAACAGTCTTTCTAATATGGCAAATCATATGGCTAGCGGGACATGCAAACTATATTTACCATGCGAGAACTCCAGAATAGATGACTTACTATTTTAGCAAACCAAATACAATAGCTGTTGTACTCTCTTTTCTTTTCCAAAATAGCTAAATATAGAATACATAACATGAATAGCTAGCTCTTCTCTTGGAGTTGCTCTAAGTTAGAATAATTCATGTTTAATGGTGGTATATACTAGCTCGATTCCAATATGGATTGGATCACGGCCTCCATATCTTGTATGTGATCTGGCGCCCTGCATTCTAAAGTTAAAACAACTTGTGTCTAGCGATGATATGAAGTTTAATTCCTATATGCATTGGTATGATGGTTTCGCTGCTCGCACGACCACGTATGCAAGTTTATTATTAATTCATTATGATGACAGATTTTTCTAAATTTTTAATTATGTGTATATTTATTTTCCTTGTTATATATTGTTTGAAAGCATTTATTGGGCGGTCAAAGAAAATTGCTTAAGGGCCTTTGTCATCTTACTTGCCAAGGGCCCTGAACTGAAAGTGGCTATGCCAAACAAAGGCCTTGTTTACTTCTAAAATATTTTGCAAAATAGGAATAGTAACACTTTCGTTTGTATTTGACAAATATTGTCTAATTATGGACTAACTAGGCTCAAAAGATTCGTTTCGCAAATTACAGTAAACTGTATAATTACTTGTTATTTTTATCTATATTTAATGCTCAATGCATGTACCGTAAAATTCGATGTAATGGGGAATCAGAAACTTTTTGTAAATTTTTTAAAAAACTAAACAAGGCCAAAAGAGAAATAAGCTCATCACCCCAGCACAAAAGCACGGAGGCCTTCCTTCCCCGTGTGAGTGACCCCACACTATTTTTACGCGCGAAGTAGTCGTTCTGTATTTTGGTACCTCTTTCAAGCAAAGCCACCTCCTTATTACAACTTATCAGCCATGTTTTTTCAGTGAAAGAAAAATATTTTTTTTTCTCATAACAAATCAAAATTAACATCAGCTAAAAAATCTACCCTTTGTATTATTCGGTAGTAGCACGTGAGGCGTGGAAGGTCGATAGAGATATATAGTTCAGTTCTTTTTCTTACGAGCACACACCTAAGGAGAAAAAAGCATACCTCTCCAGGCGCCGCACTGCTGCAGTTGACCCTTGCCCCTCGGCGTAATGACGGCATGGCCGCGGAGGGAGCGGTACGAGCTGTGGTGGGTAAGGTCGCCGACATACATGGGCTACCTTGGATGAATCATTTTCTATGGTACTGGAGAGGCCGGATCCAAGAGCAAGAGGGATTACATCATTCCTGTCTTGCTCTTTTCTTTAATCGTTCGTGTAGAATGGGTGCACATAAATCCGTTTGTTTATTTTATAAGCCGTATTTTTTTACGAGTTAATAATATTTTTCTCTTATAATAAATCAACGAACAGTACTTTCAGCCACGACGAGACCTAAGAGCGTTTGTGTTAGGGTGATTGGCGTTGTGTGCGGTAAGGTGTGGCTGCTCGATCTGTTGGTCGAATAGTCGACAACTACCTCATGAAGTGTGCCATGTTTCTCTATGAGAAGCGACGGAAGAAAAAAAATCTACAACCTATATTTGCAGGTAAACTATTATGTTTAGATCATTTCAAGACATGCACTAGTAAATTGATCTAGATCTTCTTTTTAACGATCGGTCTGTTCACTTATTTTTCATTAAGAGGAGGAATAAAGACAAAACAACTTGATGGTCACAAAGGTGAGGGACCTAGCGAACGCACCCACAAACCAAAACCTATAGCTACTGTGGGTTCATAGTATGTATATTACATAGTCACCAAATTTCACGACCACAACGTGCATGCTGCAGCTAGCGTATGAAAGCCCGCCGACACCCACTCCTCTGCCTCCGTGGCACAGCATTGAACATACCCAAGGACACCAGCACAGACCCCTAAAGGTGCGATTGTTCCTTTCTTTTCAGATACTCCAACATACCAACAACCAAAGAGTGTCAAAGGCCAGCCTCGCTACACCGTTAATCCCGAGTCATCATTCCAGCCACCAAGATGCGATGTCCTCACCTCGATCACACTAGCACGGCTAGACCAACCGCACGCCAGCAGACGATACCACAACTAGAGAGCAGTGATGCAAACTGAAAACATATGATCGTCCGTTTTTGGGTTTCTGGCCACAGAGGGCACACACATCATCATCCTATAAACCATGCCTTTTTGTGCCGCTCTACTGTTCAAAGCCAACGGTGTAGCATGAACCAGAAGAAAAGTTTTACTTTGGTTGGCGCCTTCGTCTTCCAGAGCTCGGCCATGTGTAGCAGCAACGCGCACCCACGGAAGAACATGTAACAGAACCGCCCAATTTACAAGAGATCAACTACGAAAAACTCCCGCCAAAGCAGTTGCTTTACCGTAATCGAACTCTCATAAACCCGGTAGTCCGTGAAATCACGAGGGATTTCAAACCAACCATCTTACAAGCCAAGATCGTAGTGATTCAACATAACAAGTCACATGTTACATCCATTTCACAAGTAGTTTGATATACATCGGAGTTCAAGGTAGTTATTACAACTTGAGTTGAAAAGTAGCGGAAGCAAAGTAATTTGAAACTAATATTGCCCCTATTTCAAATACATGCCAGTATCCAGGTCAACTCCAACAAAAGCAACATAGATGAGGTAACTAAGAAGGATCATGCCCATGATCTTACTCCTCTAATATGGTAGGAGTCATCCAACTCTTGCAGTAGCCATGACACATCACAACCTGCAACAAGTGGGAATAAACCCTGAGTACGAGAAGGTACTCAGCTAGACTTACCCGTCATAAACCAGAAATAATATGACACCAAGGAGTATGCAAGGCTTTATTGGTGGGGCTAGCTTGACAACACTTTTTGCATAAAAAGCTTAAGTTGCAACTAAGTAACCTTTCAGGTATTTAGCTCAAGTTGATAATCATTACCTGTCATCTATATTAGCACCTGTACTAGAGCAATCACTTGATTAAGATACAACAGTAGTACCCATATTTGATGTGGCATTTCTAACATCATCATACCATAACCATCCAAGTGTTCCATAAACATTACTACGATGACGTGGCTCAAGTCAAGTGCTCACTATCCAGGAGCGATGGCGATTCGAATCGATTTCTGACCAGCTGGCGATTTATTCCCCACACAAACCACACTCACCGGCCAAAGTGAGCTACAGGTCACCATATTGCACTATCCAGGACCAATTCGCGGGTTCGGCAGGCACCGCCAGTATCCGAGGACCGTTCCGGCGACCGAGGTATCCAAGGTATACCAAGGTTGCGCGCCGCGCCCTCGTCGTTCTCCTCAACCATCACCAATACAGCGCATGGCGGCTCGACTCCCGGCCCGGATAGTGTTCAGGCTTCGCGGTCGGAACGACTTATCCTTCCAGCTAAGTGTGGGGCATGCGTTCAACATGACAAGAGGGCCGTCAACGATCGGTCCTTAATCGACACAGGCGGGGATAGATAGGCACCCAAGACCTCCATGTCTTGTTACTTCTCTACCATCGTCCCGCCCGGTCTCCAATTATTCATCCTCATCACTTGGTTATTTTCATGATAGCATATATAGCCAACCTTTTCAGGTGTCCACCTATCTCGCCCAGGTGACGGGACATCACCTGGCTTCTACCGGTCTAAGCATAGCTAAGCATTTAGATTCGATCCTGAATCTACATAGGGTTATAGGTATATTTGCTGGACAAGGAGTGTTATATGCAGCAAGGGTTTCACCCAACTCCTATACTTAATGCAACAATACATATATAACATATATTCTCAACTGCATTCAAAAGTAGTGGGAGACTTATAATGCTCCGGGGCTTGCCTGGGATTAACACTGAGTCAATTCAGTTAGTTGCTCCGTCTTGGGGACATCTAAGGTCACAACACTTGCTTAGACCTTCCACCTTCGGGATGGGTCCACCCAACACCATCTTCGGGTTTGTTTCCACATCATGACCTTCACGTCATTCATCTAGCGCACCTAGATGAGATGCAAGATGCAAGTGCATGAATATGCAGAATAGTGACACAACATGCATTACATAAAAGTATGCAAGACAGAGGCATCTAAAGTTATTTAGCTAACATCACACAACCAATTATATAGAGCAAACATATAAATCATGACACAAGTTTAACAAGTTTACAAGTGTATTACTTAATCAACACTAAAGTCATGCATCATAGTTAGCACACACCAAGTAAAGCAATTAAGCATTCGTGTATTTCAGCAATTCTGGACATACATGCAACAACTCAGTAATTAAATCACAACTGGAGTTACACAACTCCAAAAACTATGCAATAGGACATTCTGGAAAGAATATAAAATTATCTACAATTCATATTTAATCATCTCAGTATGATTAACAAGTTAACCAAGTCAAACATGCATAACCATATAATCTGGTCCAGGAACTTCCAGAGAACAAGCATTTCAAAGGATGAAATTCATACTACTGTAACTCACAAACCACTTAGCTAAATGATATGAAACTTTACCACAAGATATATTAATAAGTTATCTACATCTTTTATATATACATGTTTCACAGCAAACATCCTTTGTATCATGGAATTAATTGCATAAATAAAACTGCTCATGCTGCCAAACAGTAGGGGTACAATTACACAGAAAACTGATAGGCAATTCAAAGCAGCATAACTAGAGTTGTAGACCTCCAGCAAACATAATTCTTATATTTTTGGAAAGCTTATAAAGTTACCTACAACTTTCTTATTATCATCTAAATATGAATCTACAGTTAACAAGGTCAATTAATCCCATGAAGATAACTCTGTCCAAAACACAGACAGAATCTGTCATGCTACATTAAACACCCATAACTTGAGTTTCACATGTCCATAAATTATGGTTATATACTTTCTAGAAACCTTAATTAATTGTGAACAACTTTGTTATAAACATGTACAGCTAAATCTACAACTAAAAAGGTCTTACATTACAAACAATGCAACCCTGTCTGGGTTTAGACAGAAACTGGAACAGTACTTTAAACTACTATAACTAAACATGTGCTTAACCAAAAATTGTGCTACTTATATTTCTGGAAAGCTTATGAAAAGTACTACAACTCATATATTTTTATCAAGGCCTGATTCACAACTTAACTAAGCCAAACAATACAAACATGCAGACCTACTCACAATAGGAGCAAAGCAACACAGGGCATTTGTTATTTTCATAACTCTTAATCTATCAATCCTAAATTCATGAAACAAATGCCAGACATCAAATATCATATGAAAAGCATGTCACAATATTTTCACATTTATTCGAGCAATACTACAGCATTTATGAAAAAGACAAATATAACAAGCAATTAAAACCTAACTGCATAAATCTATTTTTATGACTAAAACGTCAAACTAAACCATGCCATATTATAGATCTACTGCATAGAGAATTTCACAAGGATTCCAAAAAGTCCACATTTGCTATTTTACGACTTTTCTACGAATTTCTATGCATTTCCAAAGTTCATCCAAGAAATCTGCAAAAACAAAGGAAAAAGGAAAGCAGATCTTTCACCGGGGACCCTGGAGTTTCCAAGAATCACGCAACAGACCACAAACACTATTCATATGAGTCTTGGCTTCGCATCTGGAACCCTGGGTTGTTTCTTATTCGAACACGAGGTCCTTTCTTCTAACAGAGACCGAACCCGGGAGATGAACAGAGACCGAACCCGGGAGATGGAGGAGGATTCCGGCCGGCCGACGGTTGCTGCAAGGGAAGGCATGGCCACGCCCTGGCCATGTCCTTGCGGTCGAAGCAGCAGCACAGAGGGGCGCAGCAGCATCTGCAGTTGGGCAGCAAGGGCACAGAGCAGAGCGCCGGCAGCCATGGTGGCTCCGCTCTGCAGGCGCTGGGGGTGGAGAGAGCGAGCCAGGGGAGGAGATGGGTGCGTGGACTGCAAAGAAGAGCAAGGGGAAAGCGTCTGGCGTCCACATTGCGAGCAGGGAGGCAGAGGCACGCGGCAGCAGCACTCAGCAATGGTGGAGCGCGCTCTGGTGCATGGAGGACGCGTCGGCATTTCGTCGAGCACGTGGCGGGCAGCGAAGTGGCCGGCGTGGGAGGCGATTTTGGGCCATTTCTTGGCCGATTTGAGTCATGGGCCAAAAACGAAGTTTGTCAAACTCGTACTGCTCTACATTTTTCGTTTAAGTGTCATGGTCATTAGGCTTACAGATTAGGAGATAATTAGATGCCAAGTCACGAGTGTCAACGTATTGATGGTGATTAGAAAAACCAAGAATTAATGGTCCAAACCATGTCAAACTTGATGCAACTTTTTGCATGCTCTTCTCCAAACAATTATCCACAACTTTCATTTTTGGACCAACTTGAGTTGCTTAACAAAAACACGAGAACGCGACATGCCAACGGGTATACGTCCGTTTAGCGATAAAATAACCTTTTACTGTTTTGGGAGCTATTTTTAGATATCCAACTGAACTCCAAAATTGATGATACTTGACCCATTGCTTTCATCAAGAAGAGTACTCCAACTCATATTAAGGAATATAATTGAGTTACCATATGAATTTGGATAATATAATGTCATGAAGGAGCTAACTCACTGCTGTCACTTTCAGGGACTTAGCCAAAATATGGAGGTAGCAAATCAGCACTGAATTGATTCTTGAGAGCTCAATTTGATTAGGATAGGTACCAAACTAGCTCTTGATCCTTAAATAAAGTTTGTTCTACAGAAGCAATACTACAACTTTCATTTAGGGTCAAACCTCATAACTGGAACAGAGGTCAACCTTTCACTTTGGTCAAAGTAGTAACCCGATAAAGCTCCAAATAGGATTTTAGGCCAATTGAAGCATTTTCTTGACATAAGCTCAACATGAACCCTTCACGACTTTTGTTGTATAATTCATCTAGTGTCATATGAGCAAGTTTTCAAGGTTTGGTTGGTGACCCATGATTCTATTTCCTTAATAGAGTCATTCCGGCAAGGATATAACTTATCATTTCATGTGACTTCTTGATTCCAAACTTCACCAAACTTTTCCAGAGACCAACATAGATTGATATGGATATAAGACACATGAAAAAGGTTCCATTAGCATCATCCAAGCATACCTTTTAAAAAGGCATATATGCAAGCAAGGTTGCATCCACCAAGCCCAAGTTGGGGTTTACTTTCATAGATTGACTTTGACCTCTATATTACCATTGAACTTGTCATGTTTGAGCTCAAACCTAGTACTTAGCAAGTGACAAACACCTGGGGTGTTACAGAACACCCGGTAGGTTGAGGAGGCAGAATACTTGCCATCCAAGGACCATCGGTCAAGTTACAATGGGATGAGCACGACGTCGCAGATGATCCTCTACACATGCAGGTATTGACATAGCACCTGCGTCGTCGGCGTGCCCACAATGTCTCTGGCCTAGCGGTTATGAGAGATCTGATCCTTGACTGATTTCCTCTTGCCAGAATGAGAGATTGTTGTGAATAGGTCCGACGCAAAGCGAGAAAGTAGGCCGACCTGCGACCAGTTATCGGTCCAAAGCTTGCAGCTCTCCCATCGCCCTAGCACCACCGACATGCTCACTGCTGCCATCGCGAACACAGCTTTCTCCGTTCGTGAGGCAAGGTAGCCCAACAGCTTTCCTGCGCTGATCTGCTGAGTCATTCCCAGCGTAGTCACAACACAAACCCGAAGAAGCGCATGTCTAGGATCCCTAAGCTACCGTAGCTAGTCATCCTACAAACCTTTGTCCAAGCGACTTTGCATTTGTCGCTCGCAACGGTATCCGTCCCCGCCCAGAGGAATGCCCTCTGCCGCTTGTTGATTTGACAAATCACCCAAGACGAGAGACAGCCATGCGATGCTGATATATATTGGGATCTTCTATTTAAAAATATGACATCAGATAGTGTTGCACAAAAGAACATATGTGAACGGATCAAGTCATCAAGAGCTAGAACATGCGAGGGTAATGCAATAGTAACAAGATTTAGGCATAAAACACTAAGGCCTTGTTTAGTTCACCCCGAAAACTAAAAAGTTTTCAAGATTCCTATCACATCGAATCTTGCGGTACATGCATGAAGTTTTATATATAGACGAAAACAAAAACTAATTACACAGTTTGCTTGTAAATCGCGAGACAAATCTTTTAATTGTAGTTAGTCTATAATTGGATAATATTTGTCACAAACAAACGAAAGTGCTACCGAAATCCGAAATCTTTTCAGAACTAAACAAGGTCTAAGGAGACGTTCTCATTGGTCCCAATAAAACAACAAAATTATACAAAGGTTTTAATGGGAGGTAGACAAGAGTCACATCTTAATTTACACTAAGAGCTACGGAGTAAGAACTAAAAAAAGCTCCTTACTACTCCCTATTTAATTCATCATCAGAGTTACTTTTTAATATCAACTAGTATAATGCTCGTGCTAACGCTACGGGTTATATAAAATTCAAAATTATTCTATCAATTTTAAAATACTTAGTTGCTAATTGTGCTTTGTCAAAACTATTTCCATATAAGTTATTGTCGCAATTTAAGACTCTTCTAAAATTCAAGAGGAAAGAAATTGGATCTCTTAAATCAACTCAAACTTCAAAATTTGGTGTTAGCGGAAAAAAAACCACTCCATATAATTGAGTCCATGCAAAAAGATAATATGTTTCTTGGAAGTGAAACATGAAGGAGGATAACAGGTCTTAGAGTTAATGCGTGCACAGATCTCTTGCTCATTATATTTATCTTTAATGTTACAACAACAACGACGACGACGATGACAAAATCCCACATAAAAACCAACACAATTGATTTAAATTAATCTTCCTTTTAAATAGAGCACCTGTCTGTGCTCGCAAATTTGAGAGCAAACATGTTCAACATGAAAGTACAAAGATTGTAGCTACCCAAGGAATTAATCTCATCACCATCCTTTCATCCAGCTTCAACATGCTCTTCCGTCTTCTCCACTCCGTGCAAAGCATCGCTGTAGCAAAGGATTCTATCATAAGAGCAACTCCAAGCCACCTCCTAAACAAGTCCATATTCTAAATATAGGGATTTGATCCAAAAAAATCAACTCCAACCCACCTCCTACTTGGACTCCCATTTTCCATGCACTCCCAAATTATAGTTTCAGCCTCTCACATCTAGAACCCCCTATCCAATAGATCCCACCTACTTTCCTCTCTCCACCCATAAATCAAGACAAGAATATGTGAGATAAGAACTTGATCTGTTTTCCATTGGAGTTGGGTCTTAATTTGAGCCCCTACTTTTTTTATCATAGCTTTTAAATAAAAGTTAAGGACTTAATTTAGGGACTTAGGTTGGAGTTGCTCTAAGATCTCAATTTTTTTGGGGATCCAATTGGATAGAGAATATGGTGTACACGACAATGCATGGTACATAATACAAAGAGCTCACCACTGATGTCACTGGGTCAGAAAGTTGATGTTCATGAAACTGACAAGGCCCCATTGATCCAACCCACCCGTGTGCACCATCAGCTACTGAGAATGTGTGAAAACTTAAAAATTCAATCGTCAAATGGTAATGTAACAAATCCGACAACAGGTGGTTACCTTTGCAGGTCCAAGTGCTAGACTGGTCTAGTGACCATGCGCAAACATTGAATCCAAAACAACATAAAGTAATGATGTCACATATTATCAAATAAATCAGCTTCCAATAGATATTACTGGAGAGAAAGAGCTTTCGTAGCAGCTCTTTAATTTTTATATGCATCTTTCCTCACTGAAACAAGATGCCCTAAGCTATCTGACTGAAATTTCCTACAGTACAATGCATCTATCGGGACATTATTGTCTTCAACCATTGTCTATCAAAAAAAAACTTTCCTAACGGTGGGTCACTAAGGCAGCAAATGAATCATCAAGGCATTTTGAATAATCAAATCATTAGATTAAACCCTTTTTTGCAAACATGAAATAATTGAAAATAAAGTTTAACCTTGAATTTACAAAATGCACAGAAATTAATGTGTGAAGATGTGTGCATCTTTATTGTTAATTAGATGATAGAGATGAAGCAAACAGCTAGAATACAAACACAAATGTAAACTTGGTAACCTTTTTGTCAATTTGTGGCGGCATTTTCTCCTTCCTACTCTACCCAATCCCAGCAGGTACTGCAGTGTTTAGCTACTTCAGATAATTAAGCCCAATAGATGATCACTGATCGTTATGAAAGAATAGAGCAGAACACAATGAAAGTCATCATTTCAATCACCATTCACTATGGAAATTTTTGCTAAGAAATAAAAAATGTATATATTACCAATGCTAGTTACTGGACAGTTCCAGATGCATAAAGCTTGGGTTGGTCAGTTCGACACAGCACCAAAGAAAGGAAAAGGGCGACATACCTAGTGGATGATTGACACCAATTGACATCATTGCCTCACACCAAGCGCCTGTGTCGTTGGCGAGGAACAGAAAGTTGGTCCATTGCAGATCAGATCAAGAGGGAGGAACAGCCAGAGGATAGCTTGGGCCATCGTTCTTCATCGCGATGACAGGGACGGCCAAGAGGTGAGTGGCGGCGCGGAACCGATGCCGACGCCATCGGGGTCAAGGTCGGCGATGGCCGCAGTTGAGGTGGGGAAGCGGCCAAGGGCGCAGATGCGCTCGAGCTGGCGGTTGTATACAACACGAGCAGCCCTAGGCCAGGTGACCAGTGTAGCCGTCGTGCCATTCACCCAAACCCTAGTCTGGAACGACAACGAAGAAGACTGGCCTCGTCAGGCAGAATGCCTTGCCTGGAGAAGATTTCAATTATAGTAGAGATGATGCGAGGAGACGAGACGAGAGGGCGGAGCCGCACAAGTAATTGACGTGTGGCTGAGGATGTGTAAGGTCGTGATCATACTTCTAATCTGAGCCGTTAAATCTGTAGGATATGTGCTGTGAGTCGTTGATCTTACAGGTGGGATTTGCCTGTAGAAGATTTCAATTATAATAGAGATTATCACCTGCTCTCCGCTCTACTCCCCAACAGAATTAAGTAGAATCACTCAAATAGAGAATTAGATGCCACCAGAGCCGAAATACCCGTAGCGGAAATATTCTTCTTCTTTTTTCGAAAACGTAGCGCTAATATTCGTAGTGGCCTACTTAAATCGTCCTATTAAACTGCGCGATGGCACAGGCCCAGTACCACATTTTGCCGCGGCGAGTACAGTCAACAGTCTTGCTTTTTTAAAAAAAAATGTTTTTTGCTTTGAAAAAAAGTACAGTCAACCGTCAACACGAGCAGCAGGCCAGGCCCAGAGAGACGCGCTGGCCGCTGGTTCACGGCCGAGCCCACCTGACTGACGGCCGGCATCACACACACTCACCTGTCATCAGACAGTAGAATAATGCCTCACCTGCGCGAGGCAGGGAGGCCACCGTCGTCTGCAGTCTGCTGCTTGCTGCTTTCCCCGGCGCAGACGCCACCAGAGCCGCGCCACGACAAGCGCGAGCGCGCCGTGGTGACTTCGTCTTCAGAATCCGTGTTGAACGGCTCCTCGATCGGCCTCCTTGCCCTGCCGGTTGCGGAGCAGCGGAGTGCGGTGACTCGACTTGGCTCCCTGCATCTGCATCTGCATGCGCCATGCAGCAAGGCTGATCCGCAGGCTACGGACACTTAGGCTTTGTTTAGTTACCAAAATTTTTTGAGTTAGAGTACTATAACACTTTCATTTTTATTTGACAAACTTTGTTCAATCATGAACTAACTAGACTCAAAAGATTCATCTCGCGTGTGTAATTAGTTTTTGTTTTCGTCTATATTTAATGCTCCATGCATGTGCCGCAAGATTCAATGTGATGGGGAGTCTTGAAAAGTTTTTGGTTTTTGGGTGAACTAATCAAGACTTAAATTTAAGTGACTGAACTTTAGTTTAGGGCATCTGCTTTCTCATATTTTTAAGAGTCTCCTATAGTTAAGTGCACTAACAATTCATAATGTGCCACATGATTTAGAAGACATAAGACAATGTCCACTAACTCTACCATGAGCCCCACATCTTTGATTTTTTTTCCCTAGCCAACCTTAGTCTTAGTGAAGTACAAAACGAACCAGCCGCCGTCGTGCTGGGTCATAGCCATCATCGTGTGCACCCTCCACTTTGCACAAGGCTATAACCCCGCGTGCTCCTTCCATGCCAAACCGTAGCGTGCAGAAGCAAACACTCCATCCTCCACCCAAGGCGCTCCTCAGGGCCCTCCACGGCAAATCGTCCCCCTTGCAATAGGTCATTGGAGTTGCCATTTCTCCATGCCCTTCCACCGGGACACCACCGTCACCACAACTTAGTCTTCACTAGCTAACATGAGAAGAAGAAAGAGAATGAGTATGGGAGACAAATCAGCAGTCGATGGGTCCCACAAAGCATACCTCTTAATCTATCTAAGCCTAGCCTGAACAATTAAGAGTTAGCTCTTCTTCCTCTCCCACCCCCTCTCCTTTTTTCTTTTTCTTTTTCTTTCATGTAGGCAGCATGTTGAAAGCTAGGATTGTATGAGCTAGCTGAGGTGTCATTTTTAGAGTTGTTCTTAGAGTGCACCGTACATTTTAATTATTGGAGAGAGAACAAGTTACAACAACATTGTCTTTTTTAATGACGTGGATAGCTAGCTCCTTTGGCCAGCAGGGACGGTTGGAAATAACCAAGTTGCCTTGTTCCCATCTTTCCTTGCTCTCGCGTCCACAAGAGCGACCTTCGGCGGTAGCCCAGCCTAGCTATTAGCCTCTCCTGCCATCGTGAAGTCACCGTACCACTGCCACCTATGCCAAGCCTTGCTACTCGAACATCCCACATCGCCCTTGCACCGACGAATGTTCCAACCCTCCTCACCATAGGTGAGCTCCTCCAATTCTGAATTCCACCCATTATTCCTTCATTCACTACCTATTCATTTCCTTTTTTTCTTTTTTTTGTTTATCTTCCTTATATGTTTTCTTTTGGTTTTGCTGCAAATTTTGTGCTTCCAACTATTAGATTGGCCACTTTGACTGCGGATTGCATGTTGCACTACTTAATGGGCAAGCATGCTGTTGTTGTCTCATAAATGGTCTCATCTCTCATATAGTGTCATGTATTCATGAGATGATTGAACAGTCAACCATACAATGAGTTTTTGTCATCTTCCTTAGTAATTCAATTATCCCCAATTTCAACCAGTAAAAGAAAGTTTGTGAGTTGCATGGCAATATTAGATCACACAATAGTGGATAATTGTCTTATAGTCTTAAATCTTTTGCTCATGATGAAATGGACATCTTTTCAAACCTTTCTCCCCTCCCTCCCCCCCCCCCCCCCCCCCCTTCACACACACACATCATAAAGATTTCTATATAGCATTGCATGAGATGACACAGGTACCATGTAGCAATCTTTTAGAGGTAATCCTAGTTTTTGGTGATGTGGCTAACGGATGCTATGATTTAAGGGTGCATTTGGTGTGGGTGGGTTCAGTCACCATCGTGCCGGTGTTGCCGTCAGCCCGCACCTAGCAAGGAGGAATCATGTTTGAAAGAAGAGAACAAGGAGGAAGAAGGCAGGAAAGAGAGGCAACTTGATCATTTCCGGTGCTTGATCAAAGTGGCTAGAAGAGTTGGCAAGCCATGTTATTTAAAATGGCAGTATGACTATAATATTATTGTTACACCTTGCTTTTAGTAATAAAAATGTAGAGTCCAATTTAAAACTAACATTTAAATATCTAGCAGACAATTTATATATGTGCCGCAAGATTCAATGTAATTAAGAATCAAAAAACTTTTGCAATTTTTTTTAAAAACTAAACAAGACCATTGGCACCTAGTGCGTGTTTGGTTACATTCCTGGGTCAGCCACGCCGTAGGCTCAGCAGCACCTCAACTGTGTGCCAGAAAAAATGGCCGCCACACGCCACACCTTCCCCACAGTGAGAGCGACAAGCCAAGGAGGCCTTGTTTAGTTCACCAAAAAACTAAAAACTTTTCAAAATTCTCCGTCACATCGAATCTTACGGCATATACATGAAGCACTAAATATAGACAAAAATAAAAACTAATTGCAGAGTTTACTTATAAATCGTGAGATGAATCTTTTAAGCCTACTTACTCCATGATTGAACAATGTTTGTTAAACAAAAACGAAAGTGCTACAGTTTCGAAAACCAAAAAGTTTTCGAAACTAAAAACAAGACCGAAGCAAAACAACAGCTGTGGCAGCCAAGTTTACACGGTAACCAAAATATCAGACAAAATCGTGACCTTTCAAACCAGCGGGCGACCGCTAATCCATAGATCCATGTCCATGTGAGAGGTATTGTTTAGTTGAGGAGATGAAAATTTTTTAATACTATAGTACTTTTATTTTTATTTAGTAATTATTGTTTAATCATAGACTAATTAAGTTTAAAAAATTTGTTTTACAAATAACAAATAAATTATATAATTAGTTATTTTTTATCTATATTTAGTGTTTCATATATGTGTCGTAAGATTCAATGTGACGAGAAATCTTAAAAAGTCTTTAAGTTTTGTAGAAAAGTAAACCCAAAACCTTTTTAAGGTTCTCAATTAAATCGAATTTTATGGTATATGTAGAAAATATTAAATATACTAATTTATAATTTACTAGACGAATTTTTTTATCTAGTTAATTCATGACTATATAATAATTAAAGGCCTGAACCAATAGGCCATGAGCTGAATCAACGTGGTCACTGTGTTTTCCCGAGTCCTGTGGCAGAGATCGCGGCGTGTGAGGACGAATACATGATGTGACAAACGAACGATCAACGGCAGAGACGCAGAGGAATCAGTGGGCCCGTAGTTTCGGAAGTATTTTGCAAAACGACGAAGATTTATGTTATTATATTATATTTTACAGCATTAAATATAAATAAAATAAATAACTGATTATACATTTTACTTTTTAGGCATATATATAGTATTAAATATAGATAAAACAAATAACTAATTTGACAATTTACTTATAATTTGATATACAAATTTTTTAAGCTTAGTTAGTTCATATTTAGACAATAATTATCAAATATAAACGAAATTGCTATATTAATATTTTGCAAAAAATTTCACCGCAAAGGTTTGCATCACAGACTGAAAGCACACAAAGCCACAGAGGTAGCGTAGCAATAGGAGCAACCTGAACGAAAATGTCATACAAAACGAGCTAAAACATTTGGTACGTAACGTAGTACAGCTGCAAAGGAACAAAGGAAGCTCAAATCATAGGTCCTAGTACTGCTTCACTCGATGTTCAGGCTTTGTGCCGTCGCCCCCCAAAGGCAACACCAATCATCTCTTGCACCCATCACTGCTCGCCGTTGCCGGCTTGCAGCTAGGAAATGCACCGATCACTCCCCTGCGTGAAACGAAAGAAATCAAGCGGCAACACCAATCAGCAAACTGATTGTACTTAGCACACAACTAAGGAACCAGTAAAAGTGGAGTCTTTCGCTCGCCGGACGGCTCACCGTTGTGGTATCGCGCGGCAGCGGAGGCAGCGAGGTCGGAGGGCGAGGCCGCGGGGATGGAGATGGAGAGCTGCGTCGCGTCCTCCGCCCCCGCCCACGACGACGGCCTCGTGTCGCCGCTCTCCCGCGGCCACTCGTCGAAGAAACGCCGCAGTGGCTTCTCCGCGG
The DNA here is from genome assembly GCF_000003195.3 of Sorghum bicolor. NCBI lineage: Eukaryota > Viridiplantae > Streptophyta > Magnoliopsida > Poales > Poaceae > Sorghum > Sorghum bicolor. The sequence continues at coordinate 6,376,276 of NC_012879.2, read as the reverse complement.
CCGCGGAGCCGGCGGCGGTGGCGGCCAGCGGCTTGTCGAGGCTCAGGTCGGCCCCGAGCGCGTGGAAGTGCCGCCGCCTGAGCTCCGCTTCCCGAAGCTCCTTGGATTGCCCGTAGTCGTAGCCACCGCCGCCGCCCGGGAAGAGCGATGGCGGCGGTGTGTAGTGAGCGTGGGAGTGAGCATACCTGTGGTAGGACGGCGGCGGCGACGCCGCGTGCAGGCTCGCGTCGAGGTGGAGCTGGAGCGCGCCAGCGGTGGCCTGACCCGGGGCGCCGCGGGCAGCAGCTGCTGCGGAGGCGGCGCCGTGGCGGAGATGCTGGTGCGGGTGGGCTAGGCTCGGCGGCGGCGCGTCGGCCGCGCGAGGCGGCGAGATGGAGAGCGCGGACGGGCGGTACGCCGCGGCGGCGGGGGAGGTCACTTCCACAGGCTTTCTTGAACGGCTCTTCCCGCGGTGGATGTGCTTCTCGCAGTACTTGGACTCGCCGTGGGCCTCCCTGGAGCACCGCCACTTCTTGCCGTCCGTCCGCCGGCACCGCCCCGGCTCCGGGTCCTCCGCCTTGCGGCCGAACGGCGCCCCGGCGCCGTAGCAGCCCCAGTACGCCACTGCACGGGCACGTACAAATAAACTCATCAGCGAGCGATGACGACTACTGTAGTAGCCACGATCAGAGTAAAACATGAGGCGACAACTCGAGGAGGAGGAGGAGGAGAGGAGCGCGCATGGACGAGGGCGGCGTACGCGACGGCGAAGGCTGAGGCGGGAAGGCGAGGGAAGGCGCGGTGTCGACGCCGGTGGCGAGGCGGAGCGGCAGGACGAGGTCGTGCGGCACGGGCGCGCCGGAGGCCATGTACTTGAAGATGAGCGCCTGGTGCTCAAGCTCCTGCCACTGCGACGCCGTGAACAGGCGCCTCCCGCCGCCGTGCCCGCTCAGCATCATCTCCGGCCTCGAGCCCGCTTTGCCCCCGCAAGGACGAGACACAGAGGACGACGGCGCCGACGACGAGCAGCTTCGCTTCTTTTTTCCTTTGCTAGGGAAATGAATGGAAATGAAATGGAGGGCACTCCAATACTAGTAGTCTCCAGGTTTGTGCTGGTGTCAGGCAGGGCTCTGGGAACGGGAAGACGTGCTAGTATCATCATCCGCCATCATGCAATGGCGGTGTCAGGCACAGGCGGCAGGCGTGCGATTTGGCTGGGACTGTGCTCTGAGCTCTGATGAGCTGAGGCCTGAGGAGGTGGTGTGGGTGGTGCAGTCGGCGCAGAGGATGGGTCACTTCGGTCAGTGTTCAGGTCAGGCGCAGAGCAGAGTGCGCGCTGCAGAATCTGCGTGCGCTGCGCTGCACAGCTGCAGCGTCCTGCAGACAGTGCAGCGGCCGGCATCAGCAGCAGACAGGAGACAGCAGGGGCAGCAGCGGGAGCAGCTGCGCAGGCGCTCGGGGCAGGCAGGCAAGCAGGCTGGCACGCTGGCACCTGCGCGCTGCGCCTGCGCGCGTGGGCTGGGGGGCTGGGAGGGCCAAGCCTGCCAGTGGTGCTGGTGCGCACAAACGCGCTGCCCGCTGCGCAACGGAGGACTGGCCTTCGGAACAGGGAGAAAGAAAGGGACGGTCTCGACGGAGTAGTGGTCACTTGGTCGGTCAGCGTGAGGCGTGGCGTGATGGCAAAGGGGCCAGCGACCTCCAGCGAGCTCAGGCAATGGCAGATGCAGCAGATCTTGCTCATGCTCCCTTGCGGCTTCCTTGCCACGCCGTGTTCATGTTCACCAACAATCTCCTATTCCTGGAGGGCTAGCTGAGAAAGTAAAAAGTATTTTAGGTACCATGGCACTTTCATTTTTAGACCCTGTTTAGTTTGCCATCCAAAATTTTTTCATCTATCCCATCGAATCTTTGAACACATGTATGAAACATTAAATTTACATAAAAAATAAACTAATTACACAGTTTGGTTGAAAATCACGAGACGAATCTTTTAAGTCTAGTTACTCCATGATTAGCCTTAAGTGCTACAGTAACCCACATGTGCTAATGACAGATTAATTATGCTTAATAGATTTGTCTTACAGTTTCCTGACGAGCTATGTAATTTGTTTTTTTATTAGTTTTTAAAAACCCCTCCCGACATCCTTCCGACACATCCGATGTGACACCCAAAAAATTTTCATCAGCAATCTAAACAGGGCCTTATTTGATAATTATTGTACAAACATAGACTAACTAAACTCAAAAGATTTATCTCGTAAATTACAAATAAACTATATAATTAGTTATTTTTTATTTATATTTAATATTTTACACATGTGCCGTAAGATTCGATGTAACGAGAAATCTTGAAAAGTTTTTAGACTTTGGGGTGAACCGGCCTCAGCCAACAGATTTATAATACACGTTGGGACAACATGCCACTCATCTACTCCCTCCGTTCCAAATTATAAGTCATTCTAAGAATCTTGGAGAGTTAAAGCATTTTCAAGTTTGACCAAAAATATAGAGAGAAAATATAAAGATTTATGTCATAAAATAGGTACATTATGAAAATATAACTAACAAAGAATCTAATGATACTTGGTTGATACCAAAAATGTTATTATTTTGCTATATAAATTTGGTCAAACTTGAAAAACTTTAACTCTCCAAGATTTTTAGAAAATAATTTATAATTTGGGACGGAGGGAGTAATATGTAATCATCTGTAGCCTGCTGAGCTACCTTATGAGCTACTTACACAAACGACTAGCATACATCAGATTAAAACAAGGCCTAAGCATGATCTTTGATTGTGGCTTCGAGCCCACAAGCTAACCAGCTCTTGGCTATCCGTTTCCACTATCAGCTTCATTACCGCTCTATCCTTCGCTAGCAGCATGCCATCATGGCAGGCCAATGCCTCCATCATCAAGGCATCCAAAACATGAGGATACCAGCATGACCGGCCGCCCAGAAAGAGGCTTCGGGCAAAAAATTTTTGACTTTGACTACCGTAGTATTTTTGTTTGTTTGTGACAATTATTATCCAATTACGTAATAACTAGGCTCAAAACATTTATCTCGCAAATTATAGACAAACTGTGCAATTAGTTTTTATTTTTGTCTATATTTAATGCTTCATGCATGTGTACAAAGATTCGATGTGACGGAGAATCTTGAAAATTTTTAAGCCTAATTAGTTCATGATTGGATACTAATTATCAAATAAAACAGAAATACTACAGTAGCCAAATCCAAAAACTTTTTTAGAACTAAACAAGGCCTAAGCAACACTAGAAGATCCATAATCATAGCCATGGTCTATGTGGCTGAGAAGCGACTGAAGGACGACAATGCTGCAGGAGGCAAGGCACAGTTGATTAAGGCCTTGTAGTTCACGATTTTTTTTTGATTTAACTATTATAGTATTTTTGTTTTATTTGGTATTAGTGTTAATCATAGACTAATTAGACTCAAAAGACTCGTCTTACAAATTACATACAAACTATGTAATTAGTTATTTTTATCTATATTTAATGTTTTATGCATGCGTCTAAAGATTTAATGTAATAGAACCAAAAGTAAATTTTTGGAAACTAAACCGGGCGATCTGACACTCACTTGAAGAAACAGAAGAACTCAAACCGAGTGCTTACACAGAATGAATGTTTGTTCATGAAGTTGAGTAATTAGAGCCATACTTCCTTTAGAGGGTGTGCATGTTAAATTTCCATACAGGTCATGCCTCAATAGAGAACTGAGTCAGCTATAAATTATTGGAAATAAATTACCTATGCGAAAAACAGAAACTGAACTTATGAACAAACAGAGAGCTATGCCATGAGTTCAATTGTTATCTATGGCTATTAATTGGAAATACGATTTCACTTGGCAATAAGTTGATCAAGCCATCAGATCAGTCTGTTGACTTCTTTACTTCAGATGAAGGGTAGATGTTTATAAGGAGCTCGCTAGACTTAAAACACAAATGGAATAAACTTACTATGTCAAGAGTGAAAACGATGTGTACATCTAGTAAATTTTCTATTTCCATCAATCAGAAGAGTTTTGTCCATATGCTAACTGAAATGCTCGCATGAAGTGTTGGTGTTAGGCTGGAAAACTAAATGAGGCCATCAAGTTATTGAATTAGGGCCTAACACCTCAGACCTTGTTTAGTTGTGAAAAGTTTTGGGATTTTGATACTGTAGCAGTATTGTTTTTATTTGACCATTATTATCCAACTATAGACTAACTAGGTTCAAAAGATTCGTCTCGTAAATTATGTAATTAGTTTTTATTTTCGTCTATATTTAGTGTTTCATGTATGTGCCACAAAATTTGATGTGATAGGGAATCTTGAAAAGTTTTTAAATTTTGGGGTGAACTAAACAAGGCCTCAAACAGAAGTACAAGGCATACTTATAAACGAGTAACAACAGCAAGCAGCCAAGTATCTGAGCTGACTGGGTAATTCTTTGTTTGTTCTTTTATTTAGAAATTTTTATGCTGATAATATTCAAAAAATGCTCGTGATATTCATCTTAGTACTTGGGCTGACTGTAGTCAAGTACATTCTAATCATACAATATGGCGATCATTATGTTGTCATCCATTTGTGGTCATCAGAAACTACGAAGTTAGCTCCTGTACACAGCTTTGTTCAGGATAAATTGGCTATGATAAACAATGTTGTCAAGGATCAATAGACAATGGCTTTTAATGTTCATTATATTTAATAGAATTATCAGCATACACCTGATGCTTAACACTTTTCTCTATATTAGGGAGTGTTTTGATGCAGGGACTCAAGTTTATGAGGTGTTTAGATGGAGTATCGCATGGGGTGTTCTAATAAAAAAATAAATTACAGAAGTTCTTAGTAATCCGCATGACGAATTTATTAAGCCTAATTAATCTATCATTAGCACATATTTACTATAGCACCACATTGTCAAATCATGGACTAATTAGCCTTAATAAATTTGTATCAATATATGCATTTAGTTTCGTAAATAATCTATATTTAATACTTCATACATGTGTCAAACGTTTGATGTGACAGCAGCTAAGATTTAAGAGGTGGAACTAAACACCCCCCCTACTCTAGTTTAGCAGCCTAAAACTTGGGCTTTGTTTCGTTTTCAAAAAATTTTGCAAAATTTTTTAGATTCCTCGTCACATCGAATCTTTAGACACATGCATGGAGTATTAAATATAGACGAAAATCAAAACTAATTGCACAGTTTGATCGAAATTGGGAGACGAATCTTTTGAGCCTAATTAGTCCATGATTGGACAATATTTGTCAAATACAAACGAAAGTGTTTCAATGTCGATTTTTTAAAAAATTTTGGAACTAAACAAGGCCTTGAAGGGATTATCACATTGCGAAGAAAGAGGAATTGTATAGACCTGTACTACTCCTGTTTGGCACCCTGAAATGTTTGATAAGAGCACAAGGACAGAGATCCATTCAAGCTTTCCATCCATGGCCTTGTTTAGTTCAACCTGAAAACCAAAAAGTTTCCAAGATTTTCTGTCACATCGAATCTTGTGGCACATGAAACATTAAATATAGACGAAAACAAAAACTAATTACACAGTTTAGCTGTAAATCATGAAACGAATCTTTTGATCCTAGTTAGTCGATGATTGGATAATATTTGTCACAAACAAACGAAAGTGCTACAGTACCGAAAATTTTTTACTTTTCGGAACTAAACAAGGCCCATGTATATAATGCAACTCAAGCTTTTCCGGCGTAACATGAGTTTTCCATCCATGTACTACTCCATGAGTTTTGGCTAGCTGCAAAAAATACATAGGATTATGTGAATTTTATAATTGGGAATTGGGAAAGAGTTTTGGCTCCTTGCTGTTGAGCGAAGGGACTGATACTACAAAATCATTTTACAATGCAAAAAGAATGGTGGAATGGTGTTTCAAAAAAAAGAATGTGGAATAGGAACGTCCATATCACATCGGATTCGTGATGCTTGCGTGGCAGCACCGTTAGGCAAACGCATACAGCGTCGAATTTAAAAAATAAATTATATACCATTTTAAAATATTAATTAAAATAGGTTCAATTTTTTTTAAAAAAAATCCGACTGCCGATATCCACGTTGCTCAGTTTTTTTTTTTTTTTGAGTAGGAGACAGACAGGTGTCGTCTGCCCGTCGGACCCAAAAGGTTCCCAGTCTCATACTCAAAACGCACGGGCCCCACGCCATACACGGACGCGTGACGAATATACCACGCGTTGCCTTGGGCAAGATCCGCTCCTCCTCGCCTTCTCGCCCGCTCGCGGAACCACCGCCGCCACCCCACCGCTCTCCAGCCCCCGCCGCAATCGCGTCCCCTTCTCGGCCCTTCCAGAGCTTCTCGACCACCCGGTCCCCTCCATCTCCGAGCACCCCCCGCTCCGCCCCCGACTGGCCCGGCGGTGAACCCGACCGAGCAGGATGGGGTTTATCGGCGCGCACGGCGTCGAGACGCTGAAGCGGTACAGGTACAGCGGGGAGGACCGCTCGGTGGTGGCCAAGTACGTGCTCCAGCCCTTCTGGAGCCGATGCGTCACCCTCTTCCCGCTCTGGATGCCGTGAGTAGTCTCCATCCCCGCTCTTTGTGCTGCGTGTGAGCGTGCGCTCCAGTTCACGACCTACTATTGTTCTACTAGTTGGTTAGTCCGCGCGTGCGTGCAATCCCTGGTAATGAGTTGTTTGCTCTGTGACTAGTTCCAAATCCTGTTTGGGTGTTCGATTGGTCTCCTTCTACCTGCGTGGCTTCTTACTTGTAGTGGTTGAGTAGTTGCTGCGTCTGCCCATTCCCCAATCTGTAAGGGGCTAAGGGCAGTAACAAGTAGTTGAATAGTTGCTTTGTACGACCTCCCGAGAAGGGTTAGTTGTTTGTGTTTGGCTGCTATTGTGGAATATTTGAATTTAGAGATGTGCAGTTGTGCACAATGCTGCGTAGGTTATTCCGCACAAGATCAGTATGGTCTATGGGAGGGAATATTTCAGAAGGTATAAGGAGGCCCTTAAGATTAAGGGCTTAATACGACTGACATCGGGTTCCTATCTAAAACTGAATGGCTTTACAGGTAGTTGTATGTGTGTTAGCTTGCTATGGTATTTTACTGTTTCCATTTTTCAGTAGCCGTTGGAATCTATGCCACAAAGCAATAATAAATTACATGCGCCCACCTGCTGATAAGTGTTTTCTTGTCCCCCTGGTGCATGTTGGAAATGCACATGTGGTGTCACTACTCCTGTTCATGGATCAATTATATTTTGGTGGGCTAATGTAGAAATTTTCCTAATTATGTTTGGGCGGTGAGAGGAGGCTTTTTAAGGTTTCTCAAGTTCATGCTGTGGAAGTAATAACTTCTCAAAATGCTCACCTTCTCCTGGTGTAAGCTTACTCCACATGTGAACAATGAGTTTTGACTCTATGGTTTTCTTCTACAACCAAGCAATTGTGGCCTGGAGAGCAAACAGTGCTCTTAGGCTTCATTTGCAGAGATCTGTCTTTTTGGCTATCAAGCTTAACGAATTGGCAGGAGCACTGCCTTTCAATTAAGCAAGAAGAGAGAGTTTATGTACAAGATCATGGCTTGATCGCCGAACACAGAGAATCCCCATTGCAACACCTAGGCTCTGACCCCCTGTTCTAAATCAAGCGTTAGCACAGTTCAGGCATCAAGTTTCATGTTACGCTTTGTTCTTTCCCTATCAAAACTTCTGTGCTAACTTATAATTTTCTTCATTTGCATGTCTGGATTCACAAATAGACCAAACATGGTAAGAGATCGATGACCGCATTGTCAATTCTTCGTTGGATTCATCTCATCTGGTACAGTAAATGGTTATGCTTTCCGACATTTCAGATCACACTTACAGGATTTTCGTTTCTAGTTCTATCAGCGCTGCTTGGCTATGTAAGTGTTTTTCTTGCTTGAACAAGTTGCAATTTTGTGAAGCTGTTAACCTGTGCTTCTTTTGATGCATTCTATATCATGATATAACCCATATTTTTTTAAGTTGTTGCTATGGTGATCACTTATGCAGATATATTCGCCTCGCCTTGACACTGCTCCCCCTAGGTGGGTTCATCTTGCCCATGGATTACTCCTCTTCTTGTACCAGGTTTGTGAAACTAACTAATCATGAATTCTAAATGGACAATTAAGTCTTTTTTTTCTGCTTCCTTTGCCCCCACATTGGCAAGCAAGAGTATTTCAATTTAAGAGTTTTTGAATGCCATACTTTTCTTGGGATTTAGTTTCCTCCCAAGAGAGAGAACCCAGGGAAACAAGGGGATTGTGTCAGTGTTAACTTTAAAATTTAGGATTTATGGCTAACTTATGTGGAAAGAGGTGTGCTTTATTGTTCTAGGTGGTTTAAAAATGAGTTCCATGTCAGCTTTTGCAGAACAATCTTTGTAGCTTAGTTGTAGGTCTAGAAAATTCATAAGGGCTCAATTCAATTTAAACATGATTTGGAATGGTGAAAATTAATTGTCACTGTCGGAAAAGACAATGAAACATGTTTCATGCAGTTAAATAAGAGACTCTTTTGGCACTCTCGATGTACTAATTAGCATTAACCATGTGCCCTTTCTGTATTTTATTAGACTGGTACAATTTACTTTGCACTATTGGTACCATGCATCATCCAAAATTTAAAACCTGTTTTGCAAACAACTATGGCACTATATTAAATCTTGAGATAAAAAAAACTTGGCAAACTCTAGTCTGTTCATGTTACATATTGGTTAGAATGTATTTTGACATAGTATCTCCTTATTGACATTAAAAAGAAGTCCAGAATTTTATTTTTTCTATTTTGCTATCTGCTGGTATGCGTAATGGTTCACTGGATGTCTGATTAAACTGGTGACTACGATGCCAGCTTGCTCATAAATTTGATAGTTTGATAAACTATATTGTCTTATAGCATCTTGTCTTGACGGTGTAATATTGCCTCCATGCTAGACTTTTGATGCTGTTGATGGTAAACAAGCGAGGCGTACTAGCTCATCAAGCCCTCTTGGAGAACTTTTTGATCATGGTACTTTGTAGCCCTCATTTTCCCTTTTCCTATCTCTATTAGCATGGTATCTTACATCTCTAAACTGCCATTTTACAGGATGTGATGCACTTGCCTGTGCTGTAAGGATTTTCTAAGCCCTTACACCTTTTCCTCCCTTGACCTTTGAGATGTTTCTCTGATTTGTTGTTAGTTTGAAGCTTTGGCTCTTGGAAGCACCTTGATGTGTGGAGGATGGACATTCTGGTTCTGGGTGGTTGCTGCTGTCCCGTTCTATCTTGCAACCTGGGAACAGTAAGACCCTTGAAACCCATTTGGTGTGTACATACTCTAATTTGAGCAAAATTTGGTTTTCCGCCCCAAATGTTACTATGTGTTCTGAATTTCTGATGACTCGGTCAAATGATTAGATTTAACAGTGCTCATTATAGAAAAGCTTAGGCTTATAGGCTGTGTACCTATTGTGGCATTAAATTATCTCAACGTTATCTAGTTTGAATGTTGGTGAATTTCTTTTGCGTGTTATTGTTTAATGTGCCATGGAATGTAATATGATAAACTGTGACAAAATAGCTGTAATGTGGATTGCTTCATGGTTACTTCCAGTCTTCCACAATATCTAGGGAACACATTGGTGACTTGGTGTTTTCCCCCATTTTCTTAACAAGTATGACAGTGTCTAAAAAAGTGCTAAGGCGCTAGACTGTCAGTGGGGTAAGGCGCTAATGCGAATGGCTGCTCATTTTTGTGTATTTATACGATTGCCTCTTTTTAGTTAGGGAAAGTACTTTGGTGTCGCTTTATAGGTGGATCTTGAGACAATTTAACAGACAATAAGTGGTCTCGTAGACTTGTAGAATTTTACAATCATTACTTTATGTGTGGAAGAAAATAATGTTTTGAGTTGCATACCAATAACAACTTCAACAATAGTACACAAGTAGTATCATAGTCCTAGATTTAACAATACCTCTTTCTCTCACCTCCTCCCCTCTCCTCCACATCATAACAAAATCTGATGTGGCATTTCATGAGACAGCCTATGAGGCAGCTGGTGTTTACCAATGTACTGCTTGAACTTGTGTCTTCTGTTGTTGCAAATGACTTTACACAAGAAAATTTATAGGTTTCAGTCATTAGTTTTACATCTTGTATTGTTGGACTGATGTTCTTAATGTTTATCCTTTGATATTAACTAAGGTCTGTCTGCTATTTATCGGTATTTACACTTGTGTCACCAGCTTCTTTACAAATACACTCATTCTTCCTACAATAAATGGACCAACGGAGGGCCTGATGCTGATCTATGTATCCCATTTGTTTACATTTCTTACTGGTAATTTCCCCTATAAGCAAATCTTGATATGCATTAACTTTTTTCTTCAAATCTCTGTTACATTCTTGATTGTTCTAAAATCAGAACGTTTATTACAATTCATGTTGTTTGTTCTCTTAATCTAGGCGCTGAATGGTGGGCACAGGATTTTCGGAAATCACTACCCTTTTTGGGTTGGATTCCACTTCCATTTCTTTCCGGTATGTGCTCTTGGGACTATGAGATGATGTCACCGTTTTATGTGAACACAGCATTATTTTTTCCTTTATGCCTTATTGGCATGATATTTGACTGCAAGTATATAAGTATTTCTGTGATCTTTACTACATTGCGATATATGTTTCTTTAGTCAACTGAGTCTGTTTGCCAGAAGCGCAATGCTCACGGCCTCACATAATTATTACTGTAATTATTTCTAAAGTTCTTCCTTTTGCTTGTTTCAGAAATCAAAATCCCCTTGTATGTTCTTGTGCTGATTCTTATGATTGTATGTGCTGTTATACCTACTGTTAGATCCAAGTAAGCTTCTCTTCCATTTCCTCTACTCCCTAATTGCTCTTTGTATTGAGCATCCAGAACTATTATGGAACTACACACAATTGCCGATTCATCCAGTTTCTTGAATTGATAAATGTAACTAGTGACTTTGGGACATTCACCTCAGGACAAATGAATAATGATAATTGATAAATGTGACTGTGATACGTGTCTCATATTTGCTAATGATTGGTTCCAATATGTTACTGTCCTTTGTATTCGTTCTCCAGAACTGCTTGCAATATCTTCCATTTTCATAAATCCTCACTTCATTTGCTAGTGATTTCAATAAAATTTACCACAATGTGGAACAAGAATGATAGTTAATTGATGGAACTGTGTTGCATATGATCAATCTTTGCTTAGAAGTGATTCTTTTGTTGTCCAGTGTCAGCAATGTCCAAGAGGTAGTTGAGACGCGAAAAGGAAGCATGGCATTAGCATTAGCCATGGTAAGCTTTTGACTTTCCCCATATGCGGGCAAATAGAATTTGTTAACGATGCAATTTTAACAGTATATTGGCTTCCTACTGTGCTTCTGGAAATAGTAATCGATCATCCATCTGAAAATATTAAGCCCTAAGCAAGGAAGGATTAGTTTTATAAAAACAAATGTGTGTTCTTTTGCATACATTTTTCTACTTTGCTCCCACTAATATAACTTATTATCATGAAGTTTATATATGTTAGCACTGCCAGTGCTGAAAAATCTATAGATATCTAGTTCCCTCCAGAGCATTTATAGCCCCCCCCCCCCCCCCCCACACACCCCCCCACACACACACACACCCACACACAGAGCATCTAAGTTGTCAATGTGAGAACTCAGCTATTGTTTTAATATTATGGCCGCTTTAACTATCTTGTGTTTGTCAGTCTCAGGTTGCATGTGCTGTTATTTCATATTAACGTTTGTTTTCTTACGTTTTTTATACTTGGCTGCAGATCCTTCCTTTTATTACACTGTTAGCTGGAGTTGCTATCTGGTATGCCAACTGAAAAATGTATCATTGTTTATTGTATAGGATAGAGCTTCGGAAATATATATCATTTCACTTAGGCCCCTGTTGTTTGTTATGCAGGTCTTATCTTTCTCCTTCAAGTATAATGAGGAACCAACCACATTTGCTCGTAATTGGAACTGGCTTTAATTTTGGATATTTGGTGGTAAGTTTCATTGCTGTTATTTTTTGTTCTTAGATTATTTAGCTTAGAAAAAAGTCCAAATTACTCTCCCCCAAGTTTGGCCTATGTCCCGGTAACCCCCTAAACTAACATTTAGTTCAATTTACTCCCTCCAAGTATTTCAGTTGGTTTAGTTTACCCCTTAGCAGGATTTCTTATTTTTGTTTCTCCACATATAAGTGGAGTTTTAATGTCAAATTTTGTGAGGTGATAGAGGACATCATAAATTATGTTAGAAAAATATATCTTAATTTTTGGCCACTATTTTGATAGTTTAGGAAATTTAATAATAAATTACCCCTAGAGATACAATATTGTACGAAGCATAATTATGAAAAATGAATAATGTATTTTTCTAGCACAAAATATATGTCCTCCATCACCTTACAAAATCTGAAACTTAAACACAATTTGTACATACGAGAAACAAAAAAGGAAAATGTAAATTGGACCAACGGAAATAGTTTTTTTTAGCTCCCAACTGAAATAGTTGGAGGGAGTGAATTGGACCAAATACTTTAGGGCGTTATTATTATTATTATTATTATTATTATTATTTGGGGCAGGGGGGGGGGATTTGGACTTTTTCCCCTTTAGCTTGCTCAACACAACAGAATTTTATATCTACAACAACAGTGGCAAGAATGAACCCTTTTAGTCCCAAGTAAGTAGAAGGATGAAACCCAACATGTGCCACCAACAAAAACGGAAAAAGAGGGTATACATATAAAGCATCAATAATAAATAGTTTTATATTTAGGCTTCGAAAATTTAATTTGCTGTAGGATTTAATTTTGTAAGGCGGGATTGATTCGAAATAGCAACCTCGCCACTACCCAGGACCCAGGTCACACAAAAGTCATCTCAGTCTCATTAGTACTGCTGGCAGAATATAAAATAACAGCACATGCAACTTGGCAGAATATAAAATAACAGCATATACAGAAGCCTTAGGATTGATTGGAATGCATGAGTCAAGCAGTGCACCTGATGACTCATATGAACAACAGATTAGACTGGACTTAATTTCAGCGGTTGCATGATGTATTTAGTAATGTGTGGTTTTCTGAAGGGACAAACTCAGTGCAACACTAACGCACTATCACTCATTTTGTTTATATCTACAAATACTGCTCATCATCTTATAATGTGAATAATCATCTATGAGCAGGGAAGAATGATACTTGCTCATTTGTGTGACGAGCCCAAAGGTCTAAAATCTGGGATGTTCATGGTATATGCCTTTGAAGTATCCTGTCTTCTCATCTTTAGATGCCAAGTGTAGGCCACTTTTTAAGTACTGACTAAAATCTCTTGTCTCAGTCTCTGGTGTTTCTTTGTTTTCCGATTGCAAATGCTCTCATTGCAAAGATCAACAATGGGTAAGCTCTTAATGTGTTTATTCCACCTAGTACTGGTAACATCTGAAGGACAGCTCTTTTGTGTTTACACTAAATGATTCGATCTCCTTACTGGCAGGACTCCTTTGGTTGATGAGCTTGTGCTGCTGCTTCTTTATTGTGCATATACAGGTGAACCTGAGCATTCAGTTTCATACTTGCATCTTATGATCATTTCTATGGAATCTTTCCTAGGCACTAACATTCAGTTTGTGCATTATATTCAATAGTATCATGCTTTGTGGGCCTAAAGAGCTCGTGTAGATTTATAAAATGCTGTTTCAGATAGTACATTCTCTAATATTTAGTCTGAGTCTTTATTCATTTCCTAGCAATGGATCACTAGCACCATAAAACTGTACTTTTTTCTTGTATTGCTGTTATACTGGGTATGATCAGGGAGACCAACATCTACGCATGTGACATTCTCATGTTCGTAGCATGTAACTTTGCATCTCAAAGTCTGCAGTGTGTTAAGCTCCATCTTCTGGGACTATTGCCCTTTTATGGCGATGTTTCTGCTTGGTTATCTGGTCACACTCAGCGTTTACATATCACTGTTCCATTTTTCTGGTTACAGTGGGTCTTTACCTACACCTTGCCGTCTCGGTTGTGCATGAAATCAAGGATGCTCTTGGAATCTATTGCTTCAGGTGTGAAAACTTCTGTGTGTTCCTACTGTTCGGAAAACTCCTATTGTTTTAACTGTTAACCCTTTTTTTTTTTGCTGCTGTTGGTACTGCTGACAGGATAACTAGGAAGGAGGCTTGAATTTGTTGTAGTCCAGATATATTACTTCACAAGAGCAACAATTCGTCACCGTGGACGCTGGAAGTGTGCCCCTTGAAACGCCACAACCATCTGTTTGTTGTGAAGAGGGGATCTAGGAATTGTATTGCATAGTAATCTTCATACAACAGTGTAATGTACATTACGTGGGTTGCAGATGTATGGTAGCAATAGGGTCCTTAGAAGATATACGACGAAAAATCATGCTCGGGGAAAGTAACCATAGCAAGTGGTGGTCTCAGTGTTTTGGGCTCTCAAAATCTATGTCTGCTTCTGTTTCTGCCGTCAAGACTTTGTGGTGACAAGGAATTTGGCCAAGCCCGGCGGCTGAACGCGCCGGCCCGTGGCTTCTGAGAGCTGTCGACGGCCTCTCTTCCGTCGCGTGGGCCGTGCTTCGAGTAGAATAATGGCGGACTTAGACCCTCATTCACAGGCCCAGTTTGCTACAATTGTTGACCTACTGGGCTCTTCACGGCTCAGCAGCCTGGCCTTTATATTGTCCTATCGGGCTCTTCACGGGCCACGGCTCAGCAACCTGGTCTGTACAAAAAAAATGGGCCGAGATATATTGTGGAGTTTAACCATAAATTTGTCAACTGCATCATTAGCACCGTTCTGCTTGCATTTTCGAAGAAAAAACACACAAATCACAGCGACCATTTTGCAAGTTGTGAATGGCAAACGACGATGCTCAGCCACCAGAAAAATGGCGATCATGACAAAAAAAAAAAAGCGACGTCGGCGGCTTCTCCCGGATCCGCAATGATACAGAGCGTGCCACCGTGGATGTACCTACACGCCGAGGACACCGTCCACCGCCGCAGAAGCCGGGAACGAGAGCCTACTACGCACACGTCGCCGGCCCCTCCCTCCCCGCCCTGGACGCGTCTGCTTCCTCCTGCGCGCCAATACCGGTCCCGAGAGGCGAGAGAGCACGTCGGGCGTCGGGCGGAAATGATTGGCCTCCAGAGCTCGTGCAGCGTCGCCAGCCGAAACAGCGACGGCTTTGGCTTGGTGGTGGCTTCCGGTGTGGGAAAAAAGCAAAGAGTGCTTGGAGCTGGAAGGGGGAGGCACAGCCGCACCGCACAGGGCAGGCAATCGAGTGGCAGCGTATCCGCGGCAGCAATGATGCGGCGCTTTCTGGATGGGCAGGAGGCCGGTGGATCAGGGAGTCCCCCGATGAGAGGTTTGTGGGGGACTGTGGAGTGTGGAGTGGACGACAGGTGCTGCCGTGCCGTTGGAAATTACAGTCGTACTAGTAGTTCCGTCCCTGCGCAAAGGCGCGATACCCCATCCATACCGCGATGTCTTTTTTCGTACGAGCTAATCATTGGCAGCGTGACACGATGCTAATCCATTGATCCAGGTAGGATTTCGAACTTCATGGCCGTCAGTACGGTTTCTGCAGTGATACTGCAAGAGTTTTTATAAATATCTTGAGCTCGTATTATTCTAGTAGTCAACACATAGGCCTTGTTCAGTTCGCAAAAACTTACGAAAAAGGGCACTGTAGCACTTTCGTTTTTATTTGACAAACATTGTCCAATCATAGACTAACTAGGCTCAAAAGATTCGTCTCGCGGTTTACAGGTAAACTGTGCAAATAGTTTTTGTTTTCGTCTATATTTAATGCTCCATGCATGTGCCGCAAGATTCGATGTGACGGGAAATCTTGAAAAATTTTGCGAACTAAACAAGACCATAGTAGTAGTATATACCACTATAGTGCGCTCATGATACGAGTCGGGAGAGCACGTCGCCCAGTATGTGGGTGACAGAAATGGGTTTCCTCTACCACAAAGGCTACGAGCGTCCGTTTATGGCAGGCAGGCACCAGAGGCAGCCACGGAACTGGGCGAGCACGAGAGGGCCTTCCCGAGGCCGGGGAGCGAGCGAGCGAGCTTGCCTGCTGCCCCCTGCCGAGCGCGCTGCACTGCAGTGGTGCACGCCTCAGAGAAAAGCAGGCTTCGCCTCGCCTCGCCTGCTCTCGGCGCCTGGCCCTTTCACCTGGCCACAAACGGTAAAGTGGCCGGTCACGACGTGTCGCCGCTCCAGAACCGGCGCGGGACCGAGCAGGAGCAGTGCATGCCCACGGCGGCATTGAGAGCCTGTGTCTCTGCGAGTGCGGCCGCTCCAAGTGACCGCGTGTCGCCCGCGCCGCGCGCAGAAAGAAAGCCCTCGGATCCGTGGCGGGCGAGCGAGCCTACGGCGGCACGGCCGTGGCCGTGAGGCCAGGCCGTCGTCGGCTCGTCTCGGCTCTCGTCTCGTGTCTTTTTGCCGACGGGGAGGGGAGGGGAGGGGAGGGGACGGAAGGACCGGACGGGCCAAAAAGATGCGAGAGCGACGGGTGAGAGACGGATGGATGCGCAGCGCAGGCGCAGCAGCAGGGAAGCGCTTTGCGTGTGCCCGCCCACCGACGCGCGGGACCCGCGCGCGGCACGGGCTCCGCCGGACGGCATGGCGTTGGCGACGCCTTTTGGCGCCCGACGTCTTGTCGCCGCTCGCCGCCCGCCCGGCCGGGACCGGGACCCTCCTCTCGCTGCTGCGGCGGGAGCCGGGAGACGTTGACAAACAAGACTACAGCTGGGCGCGCTCCAACGGCTCGTCTTTTTACTACTGGGCTGCTACGCATTAGTTACCGCCGCTGAGTTGCAGTGTTGCACACAGCCTTTACAACTGTAACTCGTCGGTCTATGTGCGTGCGTCTTAGCGGCCAAGTTCCTGGAACATAGGGTTCGTAGTACGTGGTACGATATTCTCATAAACTCTGGAACGTAGAGGGTATACAGCTTCGTCTCGTTCCTTTAAGTTGCGGAACGCGTTCCACTTTCCAAAGGAACGTGTGTCTGGGACGTGGTGGTTGGCTCAAGTAGTTTTACGTATTGTTTTGAACTAAATGAGTTCGACCTAGCGTGGTATAGTTTACTGTTGTATATTTTGTTTTATTTTGGGCTGTCCAACTCCAACCATAAGGCTCGTTGTAGGTCCAAGCCAATGAGTCAATCACCAACTATATTTTTTGCCGGTCGCCGCCGCCGGCCGCTCACGGACGGGCATAGCGCAGTATGCACACACACCACGAAGTTCCATAGTCACTTGGACTGACGTTTCTATGATTGCTTCTGCATATGATTCGCGTTCCACCATATTTGGGAACGACGTTCCATGATGTTCCCGTTCCACGTTTCGGGACGAAGTTCCCGGAACGGGGAACGTGCCCATATTCCCGTACCTGGCTGCTAAGGCGTGCGTGCGTGCGTACGTCACTGCGATTTCTCCTCTCTCTTTTTTTACCGTGGCGGAAGCCCGATCGCCTCCACCTCGATCGACCCGTCCGCCGTCCGGCCACCGTGCGGTACACCGCGAGTTCCGCTCCATCAGAACGCACGGTTCGAGCCATCACCCGAGCGCCCGCCACGGAACTCCTGCTTCTGCTTGGTGGTAGTAGTGGGAGCCGGGCGCTCGCCCATCTCGAGCCCATGCGGCCATGCCGCCCTGCAGCACCGCACATGTACAGTACAGTGCGACACCCATCCGCCCCCGTGGTTCCGAGCCCGAGCCTCCGCCGTGCCTGGCACCGCTACGTTTTTACTGCTCGATCGCAGGCGTTGAAGAGCTGCGTGCGTGCAGTGCATCGATCCCTGCAACTGGAACCAACGAGACAGGAGACACCCACGCCGTGACGGGAGGAGCGCGCGCGCGCGGGCGCGGGCGCTGCGAGGGGCCGGCATGCATGGGCGCGTGGCCGCGGAGCAAATGCGCCTGTCCGGGCTCGATCGATCGACGAGGGCACTCGCCACGCTACAGCAGCGCAGATCGGTGGATGGAAGGAACGATCGAGCGCGTGCTGTGCCAGTGCCAGACGGTGGTGCACCAACAGTTCGTCCCAGTACCTGTGCGTCGCAGCGTCGCTAGCTAGTAGCTCCAGCAGCGATCCGTGATGATGCACTGGCTATACTCTACGTACGTATACGTACAAGTAGAGGACCCGCCGGCCGGCCCGAATGGAGCAAAGCATTATAAAAGTCTTGTGCTGCCCTGCCTGCCTCGTCTGTCGTCGCTTTGGTAGCTCTACTACCATACTGTGTACGTATTAACTGCGCGTCCGGTACTGTCTGCCCCTTTTGGCTCTCAAGCTCGGGCCCTCGGCGGACGTCGATACAGGCTACAGACAGGCGAATTTATTAGACGTGCCATTTATGCCTGTCCATGCCAAATAGTACCAGACCGGTAATATATATATATATATATATATATATATATATATATATATATATATATATATATATATATATATATATATATATATAAACAAACTAAATATAGAGTTTATCTATAATCTATGAGATAATTTTTTAAAATTTAGTTAGTATAGAATTAAATAATAGTTATTAAATATAAATAAAAATATTACAATAACCAAAGTCAAAAAATTTCGCGAAAGAAACAAAACCTAATTTACGGCGGCACGAGAAGCCTCTGAGTGAGTTCCGTCGGGTCGTCCGGAGGCGTTGAGGCGACAACCATGGACCATGGTTGGATCGATGGCACCACGGCGAAGTAGGCGTTGTGGACATTACGGTACTTGTATCGTTGTACGGGCTTGCTGGTAGTACTCCAGTACAGTATATTATGAAGATGATTTGGTCGCGGATCTTGACCGGGAAGTTGTCACGGACAAGCATGCATGTGTACATGCGGTAACGCACTGTACATGCACCGACGTACAGCCGACGACGACGTGTCGAGACGGCCGCAGTCGCTTGAGCTCTGTACTACCGGTAGACGGTAGTGCATGCTGTGCTGATGGAGCCGACGTATTATTACGTGCTCCTGCATAGTACAGCACGCCTATTCCGTTATAGTACCAACAACATGTAAAGTATGCATAATGTACCCCCAACAATTATTTATACGTTGGCTAAAGCTTGGAACATCAGAAAATAAAAAATAAAAAATGACAGTACTGCAGGAACCAACATTTTTGTGATGATGTGACGTACGGGAAAACAGCAGCATCCGGACACGCTGCGCATCTGCATGCTGCATGGCATGGGCGCTATGCCAACTGAATGGCGCACCAGCAGCACCAGTAAACGCAGCGTGGCGCGGCTCTTCGCACAAGGAGTACGTTGTGCTCTGCCGGCCTGGCGAATCTGCGAGACGCGCAAAACGGAATAGGGTTGAGGCTGGGTGAGTTGACCCGACGCTGCGTTCCTGCTCATGCATGCATGCATGCCTGTGTGCCAGTGCCATATGCATTGCAAGTACCAAGGCCGGACAGTTGGGAGGAGATCAGGCCATCCGCCATCCCTCATCATCCGAGGTGGGTGCGTGCGCGTGCTGCATGCAGCTTGCAGCTAGCAATGGCTCGTGGTCATGCAGTGCCGTGCCGAGTGTACAAGTCGTCCGGACCGGACGTCCGCCCAGCCAGCTTCTAGACGTGACCTTTTCTATTGCGTTATACTCCTCCGGTGCACAGCACTGTACGTATACATGACAGTTCGGTCTAAAGCGACGAACTGGACGGCACTTCCCTGCTCAACAAGTTCGTGCTTGGACGACGGACCGGTGGGTTTGCGTGGCCAGATATGTACAGTACTGTAGGAGGAGTGCTCTGAAACGAATCTCTCGAGATTGCTGTACGGCACGGGAGGCGTACTACTAGGCGTGTGCTCCTTCGTTCATTTGTGCGAAAGCGGCATGATTAGGCGCCCGGAAATACCATCCCCGGCGAGTCTTTTTAAAATCAAGCGCGTGATGGAATATGCGAGGCAGCAGCACGCTGGTGGATTTGCGCATTTGCTTCCCAGGCAGGCTTGCTTTCCTCGCAATCCACATGCTAATGGCCCCCCGGAAAAGGCTGCGTCACTCGCAGGAGCGAATCATAAGACACACAACAGTGACACACCTCCTGAATAGTACACGTAGGGATCAGTAGTATAATAGTACTCCTAGCCTTTTCTTAATTTCTTTATTATGTCTAGACGTCTAGTGGAGTACTACTCAGGCAATCAATCACGATCAGGTTGCTGCTGCTCCCGACACGGACAGCCCTAATCCGGATTAGTACTGTACAGTAGAACCTCGTGACCTGATGACCGCTACGAGAGTGGAGAGAATGGGAGATTAGGGTTGGCCATGGCCCCCATATGCAGCTGCACCGGCAGGGGAGCACATGCGCCGTCTGCCACACCGCCGGCCCCGCAAACCGCCAGGATGGCTCCACGCCGTCGTCACACCCGCTCCCTCCCCGGAATGGGAGACGACGACAGCTGGAGTGGAGCCGATGCGCATGGGCACGTTCTCGATACGCACCTCATGTCCCGTGTCAGAGACCATGCATGCATGCACAGGCCGGTACCATGCGGAGCCAAAACAAACTGCGAAGCCGAAGCGAGGGAAGCGCCAGTGGGGGTGGGTCATGGTGCATCCACGGCGCCGGGCGCGAGCATCATCCTGCCCTCGGCCCTCGCCTCACCAATGCCGAACACTCTGCGTCAGCGTCACTGGCCTCTGGGCTCTGGCTCTCGTAATCGTAATGAATGGAGGGAGGAGAGGCCGGGCCGCTCGCTGCGTGCTGCCAGAGTCCCAGCGCCCGTGCCCACCCCTGCCTGAAAAGGGACCTGCCGTGCCCACGCAAAACCAGGCGCGCGCGCAGCGGGGCAGCGCGGGCAGGGGCACACTTGCGGAGCGCACCCGCGGTATGAAGTATTAAATACAGACGAAAATAAAAATTAATTACACAGTTTGATAGGAATTGATGATACGAATCTTTTAAGACTAGTTAGTTTATAATTGAATAATATTTATAAAATACAAATAAAATTAATACTATTTATATTTTGCATAATATTTTGCAAGTAAACAAGGCTGCGCCATCGCAGGAGAAAAAAACAACAAACAAAACAGGGCTGATAGATGGATGGTCACGTGGCACCAAGCGTGCCTCCTCCCTCTGCCTCCTCGCGGTCGTCGTATGTGGTGGAAAAGCTACGTACTCGGCGCACCACGCAGCCGTAGGATTCGTCGGTACGCTAATGATCCATCAACCATGTAGTACGATGGCAAATGCTTTTCGCCAATGACCGTAGTGGATGGATCAGGCACCTGCGGAGTACGGCCGGTACGGCGTGCACGGGCCGTCGGATTCGGACAGGCATACCGATACGCAATTACTCTACGCATATACATGTGTCCTTGTTTAGTTTTTCAAAAAAAAAAATTAAATTTTAGATTCCTCGTCATATATGGATTATTAAATTTATATAAAAAATAATTAACTATACATTTTGTCTGTAATTTGGGAGACGAATCTTCTAAACTTAGTTACTCTATAATTAAATAATATTTATCAAATATACAAATAAAAATGATACGATATTTATTTTTGTCAAAATTTTTGAAACTAAACAAGGCCATAATGTGGATCAGTGGATGGGTAGACGTGGTAGCTGCGCAGCACGAGCTTCATCTTGAATGCTGCACGCCAAGGCTCCTATTAATCAAAGGCTGCCTTCCGATGCGGCACGGCGAGAATCCGAACAGTGGCCATGCCCAGCCCAGTGGCCTTGTTGTACGTGGCAGTACGTACAGTAGTGTAAACTAGAGTGCTAAGCGATGGCAAGGCGTTTTGCGTGACACGGGTGAGGGGGGAAACGGCCACAGAGATGCCACTACCGCTCGTACCGCGGAGAATCTCTGCCCCGCCCGGCCGGTGGTCCATCCCGCGCGTAATAATAGTACGGCTTGTTTAGGCCTTGTTTAGTTCACCTCGAAAACAAAAAAGTTTCCAAGATTTCCCGTCACATCAATTCTTTCAACACATGCATGAAATATTAAATATAGATTAAAATAAAAACTAATTGCACAGTTTATCTGTAAATCGCGAGACGATTCTTTTGACTCTAGTTAGTCCATAATTGGACAATATTTGTCACAAACAAACAAAAGTGCTACAGTAGCGAAATCCAAATTTTTTTTCCATCTGTAGCATTTTCCATCGCGAGATGAAAAAGTTTTTGGATTTTGATACTGTAGCATTTTCATTTTTATTTGATAAACATTGTCTAATTATAGAGTAATTAGGCTTAAAAGATTCGTCTCGTGATTTACAGGTAAACTGTACAATTAGTTATTCTTTTTATTTATATTTAATACTTCATGCATGTGCAGCAAGATTCGATGTGATGGAGAATCTTGTAAAGTTTTGGGTTTTTTTGTGTATCTAAACAAGGCCTACTTTAAACCCTAAACGTACTCACAGCTACAGCACGTATGTACGTACTCTACTGTTTCTCAAAAAAAAAAGTACGTACTCTACTTTTTTTCGTGAAAGTACGTACTCTACTGTTTCTCAAAAAAAAAGTACGTACTCTACTGTCGCCAGCCAGGTGGTGCTGCTTTGCTGTCACTGTCATTGCTGAGGTGTGTATGTGTGTGGCCAGTGGCACTGTACAGCCATTCAGTTCCGGCGATGGGACTGGGTCGGGAATAACCCGGCCCAGGCCTGCCCCCGGCACGCCCACGCCCGCAGCATCAGCGGTCGTGACCCGTGCGCACCACGCAGCAAGGCTGGCGAGAGGCAGCATGAGAAGCTAGCTATTGCATGCCCATCAGCATTGCATACGGGCCAGTCGCAGCTCAAAAAAATCGTCGTCGGCGCCCCGTGCGTGCCATGGTCACGGCTCACTCACAACCCGGCGTCAAGTGCTGCGCTCTAACTGTTCCTGCACCATCAGGGGCAAAGCTCTGTCAGTGTCTATACTGTGTCCCAGGATCTCGCTCGTCACTCGGCACTTGGGCCTGCGTCGCGTGGCAGACGAACCGGAAGGAAGAAGGGTTGCAGACTTGCAGCACAAAAAGCTTCCGCTGATGAATGAATGAACAGTTGAACTAATGAAGCATGCATGCATGACGCGCCCAAAATACTCGTACCGCCACGCAGCTGGAGCAGCAACCCACGCAAAAAAGGGCTCTTGTCGTGACGCCGAGACGGGCCCGCGCACGGCGCACGGCAGCAGCGCCCAGAGGGGGGCCGGCCCATGCATGCAGCCTTTCCACCCACGCGGCCCCTCTGAGTCTGAGCACCAAGTGACCAGCGGATCCAGTTTTACTGTACTGTTGCACCGGAGCGGCGCCATCGCTGCGGGCAACGAGCGCGCCGAACGGTGCAGTGCAGGAGCAGGGTGAAGCGGCGGCTGGAGCAGCAGGCGAAAGCCAGCCGCCGAATGTAGCGCCGTGCCGTGCGACGTGGGTGCGCGGCGCCGGGGTATGCGAGGATTATCGGGGGTAGATTGACGTGCTCAGAAAGCACTCTTCATTTTTTTTTATTTTCAAGGGAAAACTCTTCTTTATCTTAGGGCTTGTTTAGCTCACCCAAAAACCAAAAACTTTTTAGGATCCCGTCACATCAAATCTTATGATATATGCATGGAGTATTAAATATAGATGAAAACAAAAAATAATTACACAGTTTGTCTGTAAATCGCGAGACGAATCTTTTAAATCTAGTTACTTCATGATTGGACAATATTTGTCAAATAAAAACGAAATTGTTACAGTGTCAAAATCCAAAAACTTTTCGCATCTAAACAGGACCTTAAAGGCTTCTATGGTACTCTCGTTTTCATCTTACTTCACGTGTGTTCATTTTTTTCGAAATCCAATTACACACGCAGACGTTCATAAATATGAGCGTATACTCACTCATATAAACACACGTACGCACATCATACCTCTATGAGCACCTCCGAAGAACCAAGTTGAACCGGCAAATCTCAAGATTGACGAAGTCATCAAAGGCGTCTCCCTGTTGATAGGCACATCGTCTACCACTAAAAGTATAGCGTCGTTAAATCCTTGAATAAATCTAGAAAAAAGAAAAAATACGAGTATATGGATCTATGATCAGTTCGCTTCACGTGTGTTCATTTTGATCTGGGGTGTAAGAGCATTTTGAAGAATTTCCAAAACCCGTTTTCGATATCGATATAGATTTTTTTGGCAGGATAAAAAAAACGCTCTCCAACAATTCTATCTCAACGCTCAATCTCTTTGCACTTAGAAAGACAATCCAATGGCACGTGGAAACATTGTGCGCGTATCGATCCGCTGATTTGGAGGTGGAAGAACGTGGTGGAAATAATGCGTAGGATAGGGCTCTTGCCTCTTGGTGTAAGGCCTTGTTTAGATGTATTTTTTTAAAAAAAAGTTTAATACTGTAACACTTTTATTTATATTTGACAAACATTGTTCAACCATGGACTAACTAGGTTCGAAAGATTCGTCTCGCGATTTATAAGTAAACTGTGTAATTAGTTATTTTTTATTTATATTTAATGCTTCATGCATATGTTCAAAGATTCGATGTAATGAGAAATCTCGTAAACTTTTGGAATTTTGGAAGCATCTAAACATGGCCTAAACGTTCGAGAGAAAGAAAGTATACAGGCGGTTAGGGTGATTCATAATAATTTAAGATTCTTGATATAAAATTATTCTTTATATTTTAAGAGCAAGATTTTAGAAATTATTGGAGGAAACCAACAAATATGCTCCTAATATTTTTTAGCCAGTCGAAAACTCATTGATTTGCCAATTACAATTTAAAAACTGTTGAAGATGCTTTAAGTTAGTATAAATTTCACTCTAACACACGTAAATTGAGATAGATAGAGATATATTCAAACAAGTCCTCGGTATATATATTATAAAAAGAGCCACTACGTTTGCCTAGAGGGCCTAGAAATGACGAGATTAGTTGGAAACGGAAAAAAGAATATGCACTTTTTTTTGAAACAAAGAATATGCGCTTTTGGACTCTATAATGCTATAACGTCGATAGTAGATAGAGAATAAATAGAGCATCCAAAAAAGGACATGCACGGTTGGATTTTATGATGATCTAGTGGTTGAGAATAAATAGAGTGTATCAGAAAAAGATAAGAATATGCACCATTAGTTTTATTATGATCTAACGTTTAGAGTAAAAACATACACAATTGGATTTAAAGATGATCTAACGGCTGAATAAATAGTGTATCTGTCGAGTATCAGAAAAAATATAAAAATATGCACTATTTTCAGCAGTAATTTTCTCTCTTTATAAATTAGCTAACAATACTTTCTACTATAACTTATCAGACAAATGAACGAGGCGGATCAGTAGCATCGCGAGAGATGGATGGAGATTAAGAGGTGGCCAATTGGCCATTGTATTGGTTCCTTAGAAAACCCACGCTTCTCTTCGTCTCGGGCTCCTGGCCGTCATGATCGGACGTGCTCGACCCCCTGCTGCCCAGTGCTCCGTCTGTTGTGGAAGCCGATCGAGCGGAGCAACGACCTGCGAGGTCGAACTGATGAACACTGCTCAACCATCTCCACACCGCGTTTCGCGACTGCGATGGACGACGCCAGGGTGCCAGCAGCGGGGAGCCGAGGAGGGAGTCATGGGGCCATGGCCCATGGCCACATGTCCGAGACCGAGAGCGCGAGCTTCATCATCTCCATTCCCCAGCAGTCGACAGACACCATCACGTGCCGAGCAACGCCGCTGCCATCCCCGGCCGAAACGCCAGCCTCCGCACTGCTGATCCACCGGGTACAGTAGTATCCCGTCTACCCTTCTGTCTCCACTGTGCGCCAGCACATCCATTTACCACCTCTACGGCCGGCCTCCACTGTCGCAGCCTCCATCACAGTATCTCCAGCCTGCTGCCTGCCGATCCGATGCTCTTGTCTACTGTTGCAGCATTCGCGGCAGTGACAGTGTCTGCGCCCGGCGGTTTGCTCGGACGGAGGGTTTTGGTTTTGGAGGATGATGATCCTTTTAAGCAGGGTAAAAGAGGAGAATGAATGAACGGGGAAGGAACGGATAAATCTAAAGGGCATGAGAAAAAAAAGGAGGCAAAAGCTATAGAGATAAAGAAGGGAAAGCAAGCAATGCCGCCTGACATTTTCCTGCAGAATCCTGATAAACATCACGTGATCACGTTTCGTGTTGGGCTCATCAATCATGCAGCGCTGACGTGTGGGGTATAGTAAACGTTGCCCCCACATGTCTGTCGCCGCCGGTGTGCTAGGCAGGCACTCGTGATCACGGACGCACACCCACAGCACGGTTAATACCATGTCACTTCTAATGGCTTGTTCAGTTTTCAAAATTTTTTAAGATTCCCCGTCACATCAAATCTTGCGGCACATGCATGAAGCATTAAATATAAACGAAAGTAAAAACTAATTACACAGTTTGGCTGTAAATCGCGAGACGAATCTTTTAACCCTAGTTAGTCTATGATTGGATAATATTTGCCACAAACAAACGAAAGTGCTACAGTAGTGAAATCCAAAAAAATTCGCGAACTGAACCAGGCCTTAAGTTTCACCGATTTTTTTTTTTTGACAACATAAGTTTCACCGATTAAGGTTCTCTATGCTATGCCTCTAAAGTCTAAACAATTTGGACTTTCTTGCTACCGAAGTGTAGATGAGCTGAAGCAGGTGAAAAAAATTATATTTTTTGTCTGCTCCTAATTTATTTTGAAACGAGAAAGAAAAATGACTTGTCGCTAATTTAGTACGGACCTTAAGTTTAAGGGTCTTAAAGCATCTCTAAGAGTATTCATGAAACTATCTCTCTAAATCATCATTTGGAGAGTTATTTAAATAAAACTGTTGTCTATATTTTTTAATCCATTGTTGGCGGTTTTTTCTGTATTCGATTAAAGAAACCGTTAGAGAGAAGTTTTCCATCAAAATATCTATTCCTAATAATTGAGAAGAATATAGAGTCTTTTAGAATTGCTCTTAAGCAAGATTTCGCATGACCGCTCATTTTACAAGCTATAAGCTAAGTGTGCGATTCATTATTTCAAGCACCATGTGTCTAGCAATACCATTTTTAGGGGATGGCTGATGGTTTGCAACCTTGGTTCTTATGCCTAAGCTTCAACACCCATTTAGTTCTATGCAAAACTCATTGCAGTCGTGCTACCATACGTCGTTTTACTCGCCACAAAAGCCCGATGAATCATAAGTGCACAAATGCAGTTGTAGAATGGTTGACATCTATAACATCTTGTTTAAATCCATTCATGTTTAAGGATTTATTTAGATTCATGGATGTAATAGTAAGATGCTAACAATAGAGGCGGATTAGAATGTTGAGATTTGGCTTCTTCCTATCAAACGGTCATTTGCCATCTCCAACCTCTTGGCGGTTGTAGTTGGAAACTTTCAATTAAAAGTTCAGTATAGACCTAGTACTGTTTTTTACTTTTTTCATGTGAAAATACCTTTGTGTGGAATAATAGTCTACTTTATCATCACAAAGAATGCAATTCTAGATATAGAACAAGTCAATTTGTTTAGTTTTATTGAACCTATATAAATACTAGAACAGTGTCATATTTGAGTATACCAAGTTTGACTAATTATAGATAAAAAATTATAAATATTTATAATATCAAAATAAAAACTATTGGATTAATTAAAGAAATAATTAACAAATTGATTTGAAGCAATAAATGTGAATACTATTTACTAAAAACTTGGTCAAACGTGACACACTTTAACTGGCAGGCATATCATAGTTGTATTCTTTTCAGGACATAGATTGTATGTTTATTATGAAAATATATCTAACAATTTATCTAATGATACTAATGATGCACCAAAAAATTAATCAATAGATATATGTTGATCAAAATAAAAAATGTCTAATTTCTTAGAAAATAAAAAAGACACTCATAACAGGACCGGAGGAGCATGTCTTAGAAACTTATGAGATACTGCTTGGTTGGCTCCGAAATATGCTAAGCTAAAAACTAGCAGATATGATTGTAGGTATTTATTTGTTTTATTACCAAAACTTAGCAATCTCTTGTATTTGGCTCCAAACTTTTGTTTGTGAAATTTTCCGAAAGTTTATAAGCATATTGAATCTTACGGCACATGCATGTAATATTAAAAATAAATAAAAAAAATAACTAATTGTATATTTACTTGTAAATCGCGAGACGAATATTTTAAGTCTAGTTAGTCTATGATTGGACAATGTTTATCAAATATAAATAAAAGTGCTACCGTGTGAATATCTAATTTCTTTTTCATGTAAACAAGACCTTAGTAGACAAACTTTGATCCCAAACAAGCAAGTCCAGATTCTAGTGAAACTAACCTAACCTTAAGCTCAGGCGAACTTTTCTAATATAAAAAAATGTTTTTATCTTGGAACAAACTCAGGCAGCTTATCATTATCAGACGGCAAACACAGGTATCGAAAGTGTGGTGGTCCACCTTGAGTTGCCCCCCTGCAGACTCACGGCTAAGCATGTTTACTTCCAATTTTTTTTGCAAAATAGAAATAGTAGCACTTTCGTTTGTATTTGATAAATATTGTCCAATTATAGACTAACTAGGTTTAAAAGATTCGTCTCGTCAATTCCGACCAAACTGTGCAATTAGTTTTAATTTTCATCTATATTTAATACTCAATGCATACGTCTAAAGATTCGATGTGATGTGAAATTTGAAAAATTTTGCAAAACTTTTCAGGAACTAAACAATGCCTTGGTTCTAAAAAATTTGTAAAATTTTATAAAATTCTTGGTCGCATGCAGTACAATATGGAGCACTAAATATAAACAAAAAAAATAACTAATTATATAATTTGTTTATAATTTACAAGACAAACTTTTTATGTTTAGTTAATTTATAATTAGATAATATTTATTAAATGCTATAGCGCATATTTTGAAAAAAATAGAAAATACCCAATCCAAACTCGCAGGGCCCCACTTGTCAGCTGTGCCATACTCCTCGATCTGTTTAGGCCTTGTTTAGATTGAGAAAAATTTTAGATTTCGCTACTGTAGCACTTTCGTTTGTTTGTGGCAAATATTATCCAATCATAGACTAACTAGGATCAAAAGATTCGTCTCGCGATTTACAGGTAAACTACAGAATTAGTTTTTATTTTCGTCTATATTTAATGCTTCATACATGTGCTGTAAGATTCGATGTGACAAGAAATCTCGAAAAATTTTGGGAACGCCTTACTCGAGTTCTACTGCTCTAGGCCAACCAGATGGAGAGAGAAAAGCACTGTAGATCGTTGATGTGACCTCTCAGTGTCCTTCTCCCAATCTCTCTCATCAGTCATCACAAGAAACCGCTCTCTAGCGCCCTAAACAGCCATTCTCTTTCCTCTCAAAACTCCAAACTAGTCCGAGCTCCTACTCCTCCATAGCCCCCCATAGCCCATAGCCATAGCCCCTGCTGCCCTGCCACTCTATCGCCTATCGCCCAGCCATACAGCTACTCGCTGTCACTGAGAACCAGCGGCGCAAGTGCGCAAAGCCGAGCGCGAGAACCCACGAAACCAACCAAGCTCTGCCCCCATTAAGGCAGGGCAGGCAGAGGAGGCAGGCTCGCTGCAGCACGCTTCGCGCTCCATCGTCGCTGTCCTCTTCTCCCTGTAATGTCACTCCCCCGATGCCTGTCCGCAGCTCAGTGGCCATGACGACGACGGCCGCCCGTGCTCTCGTCGCCCTCCTCCTCGTCGCCGTCGCCGTCGCCGACGATGGTTGGTGATCTGTTTCTTTTTTGGTTTCTATTTCCATTCTCTTTATTTCTTTCTTCTCTGGGAGGAGCCCTCTCTGGTGGTTGCCTACTGGGGAGCAAAGATTCAGGGGGTTGGGTTTGTTAGGATTAGTATTTTATTAGCGCTGCAAGTACGCGCTTTTGGAGGCATGGTGATTCGCTAGTGTTCCATTCCCATTTTTTATTGCCGTATAAGCCCGTAACCCGAGTCTAACACTTAACTAATCCTTGTGAGCTGTGCCTCTTCTCATCTCATCATCTTCTATTCTTCTCTTCTTCCTTGCCTAGGAGCTTTTGTAACTAGTCTGCCCATGTTTCCAAATGTGATCTTTTTTCTCTTCAATCATGTTCAGTTTTGTTTTTTACATGTGCCTTTTGTGCGTTCTTGTGCTGCTTATTGGAGCAAATGCTCAGAGCATTATTATTAAAAATCGCTTGAGCATCGATTCTTGTTTCTTTATTTGACCCTTCATGCTGGAAGCTTGGTCTCTTTTGTTTAGTCTGTTCTATTTTTGTGTGTTTTAGCTGTGTTTGGTTGCTATTCCGGAGTATGATCCTGTTTCCTATCTGAATGAATCCCAGTAACTTCATATTTCACCATCGTGTCATATTTGGGCTTTCCAAATCTGACGTTCCCCAGTTCCTTTGCTTTCCTGCATGAAAACACTAGCCAGAATCCAACTATCTTGTTATCCGACTCCCTTTCTGCGGATATTTCATTTGCCCAATGGCCTGTTTGGATTTCTACCAGTCTGTAATCTGTCTGTGTCTGCGTTTATTTTTCTTCTGCTAATAATGCGGCTAGTTCTGCATCTTCCAGGGGCGACGCTGGTGGAGATCAAGAAGTCCTTCCGCAACGTCGGCAACGTACTGTACGATTGGGCCGGCGACGACTACTGCTCCTGGCGCGGCGTCCTGTGCGACAACGTCACATTCGCCGTCGCTGCGCTGTAAGAAGAGCGTCCATTGAACTTTGCTGCTTTCCCAACGATTGCGATGTTTGGCTACTGATGCGGGTTGGCGCCAATGCAATGCAGCAACCTCTCTGGCCTCAACCTTGAGGGCGAGATCTCTCCAGCCGTCGGCAGCCTCAAGAGCCTCGTCTCCATGTACGGTTGATTTCTTATTTCTCCAAACGACTGCTGTGGATTGGATTTTAGTTCTCCTGACCTGTGTTAGCTGGTCTCCTTTGCATTCACATTCAGCGATCTGAAGTCAAATGGGCTATCCGGGCAGATCCCTGATGAGATTGGTGATTGTTCATCACTTAGGACGCTGTAAGTTGAACTTTGAGTAACCCTTGTTTAATTGCGGTTGTGGTGGTAGTGCTTTTATTCAAACTTTACCTTTTTGTTTAGGGACTTTTCTTTCAACAACTTGGATGGCGACATACCATTTTCTATATCAAAGCTGAAGCACCTGGAGAACTTGTGAGGCTCTTCCCTCTGAAATCCATAGAAATACATGGCATTTGGGGCTTGGAAGTTTTTACAGACTTTGTGGTTCTGTTTGTGATTTCTAGGATATTGAAGAACAACCAGCTGATTGGTGCGATCCCATCAACATTGTCACAGCTCCCAAATTTGAAGATTTTGTAAGCTACTACTACTACATGATTCTTGTAAGGTGGATCGACTAGGATGGTTCAGAATTTCTAATGTGATGCGCACTCCAGGGATTTGGCACAAAACAAACTGACTGGGGAGATACCAAGGCTTATCTACTGGAATGAGGTTCTTCAATATCTGTAAGTCATCCTTGAGGTTGGAAAAGTTTGTACTAGTGCTGAACTGCTTGTACTGTACATACATTGCTACTATATATTTAGTCGAGGGCTTGGCTGCTCAGTAAAAGTTGGGCAGCATTATTACGTCTTTGTCGTTTGGATATTCTTGTGAAATGGCATTCAAACACATAAGTTGTTACTGAATCATCAAGTAATTTCTTCTAAGTTTTGTGGCTAAATTAGTAACTATAATTACTAGGGGCTTACGGGGCAATCATTTAGAAGGAAGCCTCTCTCCTGATATGTGCCAGCTGACTGGCCTTTGGTACTTGTAAGTACACTGCTTGCCTAGTTTGCTGCAAGTTTTTTTTTTCAATCTGGTTTTAAACTTCCCACTAATTTTATCAGTGATGTGAAGAACAATAGCTTGACCGGGGTGATACCAGACACCATTGGGAACTGTACAAGTTTTCAAGTCTTGTACGTATATGCATTCTTGCCACTCCTTAAATAATTGATTTCACTTTTTATATATATCATTTTCCTAACATTTTATATTGGTAGGGATTTGTCTTACAACCGCTTTACTGGACCAATCCCATTCAACATTGGTTTCCTACAAGTGGCTACACTGTATGTGCTGTTTGCCTGTTTCTTTTCACTGAAAATGATGTAATTACATGCCTAATATATATATAAGCTTACCTGCAAAGATGCATGTACCCTTTATTAGATCCTTGCAAGGGAACAAGTTCACCGGTCCAATTCCTTCAGTAATTGGTCTTATGCAGGCTCTCGCTGTTCTGTAAGTCCTTCAGTGAATTCTACAGTTACTGTAGATAATTGACTAATCCACAAATGAGACATTGCTTTCTCATTACCGGTACTGAAAGAAATATGATCGCTAATTCATGTAACTTTTACTCTATCAGAGATCTGAGTTACAACCAATTATCTGGTCCTATACCATCAATACTAGGCAACTTGACATACACTGAGAAGCTGTAAGAACTCTTATCCCCCTAAATCTGGATCATGGATTTTCAAGATCTTAGTTTTAACCGATACAATTCAGCCCTAGAAAGTTTGATGTGTACATATTTCTAAGTTACGTCTTTATACATGTTAAAACTTCATAGGTACATCCAAGGCAATAAGTTAACTGGGTCGATACCACCAGAGTTAGGAAATATGTCAACACTTCATTACCTGTAAGTTTTAGTATTTCTTCTGTTATGGATATCAAGATTCAGGTTGACCATTGATCTATCTTTGACATAACTATTTAAATTCAGAGAACTGAACGATAATCAACTTACTGGGTCAATTCCACCAGAGCTTGGAAGGCTAACAGGCTTGTTTGACCTGTAAGTACTTTTCAGGCACCCTTTTATTACTTGTCACGTGAACCAGTGTTTTCTTGCCCTCCAGAAAACTACATTGCATGAACATAGCTGATTCTACTTGTTTCACAGGAACCTTGCGAATAACCACCTGGAAGGACCAATTCCTGACAACCTAAGTTCATGTGTGAATCTCAATAGCTTGTAAGCACAAATTATTTCTGAAAGTTTGCAGGTCATGTGCAATGTTGCAAGTATCTATATAACATGCTAATTTTATTTAACAGCAATGCTTATGGCAACAAGTTAAATGGGACCATTCCTCGTTCGTTGCGGAAACTTGAAAGCATGACCTATTTGTAAGTTCGAATAAATTTTGAGCCTCCATGCTGTGCTAAATTGAGTTGAACGCATTTCCAATTTTTTGTACTGATGTGCTGTTTTGCTCATATTGATTTGTAACTCACATTCATCCTTTTCCTTTGTTTCTTTAGAAATCTGTCATCAAACTTCATAAGTGGCTCTATTCCTATTGAGTTATCAAGGATCAACAATTTGGACACGCTGTAAGCCTTCATCAGCTCACATGTATCAAGAGTATCCATTTCATGCTAATGCTATATATAACATAGATATATGTTCCAGGGATTTATCCTGTAACATGATGACTGGTCCAATTCCATCATCAATTGGCAGCCTAGAGCATCTATTGAGACTGTAAGTTTTTTGAGCTACGGTTTCTTGTTATGTTTCCTGCTTCATGTCCTGACATTAAACATGTTTCTCTAGTAACTTGAGCAAGAATGGTCTAGTTGGATTCATCCCCGCGGAGTTTGGTAATTTGAGGAGTGTCATGGAGATGTAAGTACTTGACCTTATTTATGTGAATCCTTTTATCCAATATTCCTTGCATTATATTCTGAATGACTTGACTCTTGTTTCTAGTGATTTATCCTATAATCACCTTGGTGGCCTGATTCCTCAAGAACTTGAAATGCTGCAAAACCTGATGTTGCTGTAAGTTATATCCAAGTTTTTAGTCTGTAAGTTTGGTTTCTCAAGTGCAGCTTT
This sequence comes from Sorghum bicolor, assembly GCF_000003195.3. NCBI lineage: Eukaryota > Viridiplantae > Streptophyta > Magnoliopsida > Poales > Poaceae > Sorghum > Sorghum bicolor. Next base: position 6,342,269 of record NC_012879.2, on the reverse strand, counting down.
GTTCTGAATCATCATTTACTCTTGTAGAAAACTGGAAAATAACAATATAACTGGTGATCTGTCGTCTCTGATGAACTGCTTCAGCCTCAATATCTTGTAATTTCATAACCTGAATATTAGAAGGATGGACAAAATTTTGTATTTTTCTAACGTTGGCCTTTTGCATCTTTGGACAGAAATGTGTCGTACAATAATTTGGCTGGTGTTGTCCCTGCTGACAACAACTTCACACGGTTTTCACCTGACAGGTATTGTGTCCATGATTTCCATCATGACTATCTTTTTGCTTATACTTGGAAATAGTAGTTTAGCGATCTTGTTATTTCTTCAGCTTTTTAGGTAATCCTGGACTCTGTGGATACTGGCTTGGTTCGTCGTGTCGTTCCACTGGCCACCACGAGAAACGTAAGAAGAGTGTTGCATTCATCTATTTATTTTACCTGAATTTTATCAATACATTATAAACCAACATCTTTTCTTCCCCTGGATTTCAGCGCCTATCTCAAAGGCTGCCATAATTGGTGTTGCTGTGGGTGGACTTGTTATCCTCTTGATGATCTTAGTAGCTGTTTGCAGGCCACATCGTCCACCTGCTTTTAAAGATGTCACTGTAAGCAAGCCAGGTAATGCATTTACTAACTTTGGAATCTCCTCTTACAATAATATGATTGTCCACCCACCTTATTTAGTATCTTATCTTGTAATGTTGATGTACTAATAATTTTTGTCAAATAATAATATTATCTGGATTCAACCCAGTAGTTTAAGTTATATTATATAAGTGGTCTCTAACAGTTGATGCTAGAAACAACATTGATATCCTGTAATTGATATCCATTCTGTTTGCAGTGAGAAATGCTCCCCCCAAGCTGGTGATCCTTCATATGAACATGGCCCTTCATGTATACGATGACATAATGAGGATGACTGAGAACTTGAGTGAGAAATACATCATTGGATACGGGGCGTCAAGTACAGTTTATAAATGTGTCCTAAAGAATTGCAAACCGGTGGCAATAAAAAAGCTGTATGCCCACTACCCACAGAGCCTTAAGGAATTTGAAACTGAGCTTGAGACTGTTGGTAGCATCAAGCACCGGAATCTAGTCAGCCTTCAAGGGTACTCATTATCACCTGTTGGGAACCTCCTCTTTTATGATTATATGGAATGTGGCAGCTTATGGGATGTTTTACATGGTAAGTCCAGCTCCCAAACTCGTTCAGACATTTTTTTTTTGTGGTCAAGGAATCATGAAAACAGTTTATAAAGCGACCAGGAACTAGCATCACTATGCTGCTTTTCATTTCAATAGTCTTTATTTGTTTCATCTCAATAGTCTTAGTTTGTTTACCTGTCACACAACATCAGTTGGGCTCTCATGACAGTTCATGTTTTGACAAAGGCTTGTTTGTTTAATGGTCATGGATAATTGGCTGCAACTACTAATGTAAACCTATTTTCTTTCAGAAGGTTCATCCAAGAAGAAAAAACTTGACTGGGAGACTCGCCTACGGATTGCTCTTGGTGCAGCTCAAGGCCTTGCTTACCTTCACCATGACTGCAGTCCACGGATAATTCATCGGGATGTAAAATCAAAGAATATACTCCTTGACAAAGATTATGAGGCCCATCTTACAGACTTTGGAATTGCTAAGAGCTTATGTGTCTCAAAAACTCACACATCAACCTATGTCATGGGAACTATTGGCTACATTGATCCTGAGTACGCCCGCACTTCCCGTCTCAACGAAAAGTCTGATGTCTACAGCTATGGCATTGTTCTGCTGGAGCTGCTGACTGGCAAGAAGCCAGTGGACAACGAGTGCAATCTCCATCACTTGGTAACTATTCTTCAGTCTCCTGCGTTTATTCAATTAGAAGTCGCTTCCTTCATCTTATATCGCTTTGGATTCCAATAGTGCCCAATAATTGCTGAACAATGACCATTAGGCTTGTGTTCCTACAAGGGGACCAGTGACATGAAACCTAGCATGTGAGTAGATCTATCTGCACTGTAGACCAGCTGTGGACTGATGAGCTGATCCATTGGATTTGGTGACTGAAAGCTCCATTATAAGTAGCTGTGTGTCTGTCCCCTAAAGCCTTCCGTTGGTGTCCCCCTGTCATAAATAATGTAGATGGAAAGCAAAAAATGAACTAACAAGATGTCAGTGGTTTATCATGTGCCTTATAGCTTTCCATGCGCAACAGTTTAAGTGACCTCAGATTCAAACAGGTGGAACATGACTCAAAATTGACAGTAGGTATGCGCAACAGTGTGATAAATTAGGAGTCAGTTTGTAGTTCCAGAATTGATCCATTTATAAAATCATAACATGTGCTGGTGGCGCTGCTTGTTTGGAAGAAACTTTTTTTTCCATATATTGTTGAAACACAGGAAAAAAAAGACTTCAGTACTTAACTCTGATGAGGTTATCAATGTATCCTCCAATTGCAGATCCTATCGAAGACGGCAAGCAACGAGGTCATGGATACCGTGGACCCTGACATCGGGGACACCTGCAAGGACCTCGGCGAGGTGAAGAAGCTGTTCCAGCTGGCGCTCCTTTGCACCAAGCGGCAACCCTCGGACCGACCGACGATGCACGAGGTGGTGCGCGTCCTGGACTGCCTGGTGAACCCGGACCCGCCGCCAAAGCCGTCGGCGCACCAGCTGCCGCAGCCGTCGCCAGCCGTGCCAAGCTACATCAACGAGTACGTCAGCCTGCGGGGCACCGGCGCTCTCTCCTGCGCCAACTCGACCAGCACCTCGGACGCCGAGCTGTTCCTCAAGTTCGGCGAGGCCATCTCGCAGAACATGGAGTAGGGAAGAGAGAGAGGTCTGGGGAGTTGAAGGATGCAGGGAGTAGTGGGAGTAGCTGACTGACATTTTGCGGGATGCAGGAGGAGATTAACATGGGGAACTCAGTAGGGTGTTGGTTAACTGTAAAAAAAGTCATGTGCCTCTAGAGCAGCAGTAGAGCTTCTTCCTCATCTTTCTTTTTTTTATCACCCCCCATTTTTCCTTGGTGGTCTCTAACTTGTTAGGAGGCTGTATTGGTCATCTCTCACAGTTGTGTGCCTGATGATCTTTTGTGTGACTTTTGCCGTGTTGGAATCATGGGAGGTGACTTTCTTGATCTGCATATAGCCGCCACTAGCTCCTGCTTTTTTTTACTGACCTCTGTAACCGGTGAAGTCCCTCTTTTTTTTTTCTCTCCTGGGATCATAGATTGGCGAGCGAAGAGCAGAGTTTACCACAGGATTTGCTGCGATCTTTTCCTCCGAGCCGTACGGCTGCCGGCTGCCGCTGCCATTCCGTGGTGGCCCCTGGGGCATCTGGAGAGCGGGCATGTGCTCGTGTTGTGCGGATGTCGCCGAGCCCCATGGACGGACGCGTCGGGGCCGTAGCGTGTCGTCAGGGAGGCGTCGTAAATGATGCGATGCGAGGTGAGGTTGCAGCGCAGGATGCTCTGCTGGGGCCGAGCGTGGCGGTGACTGATTGATGCGTGGGCCAAGGTCCAAGGACGAGGAGGGAGGACGGGGCGGTGCAGCGGCAGCGCAACGCGATCCTCGTGAACCCGAGGACGGACGACGGGCGAGTCGAGGAGCTAGAGCTCGCCCTGCCGTGGTAGGCCAGCGTCGGAGTCGGAGATGATGGTAGCGGTAGCGCACAGGAAACCGTCGGCAGGGGTTCTGCTGGCCGAGCCGAAGAAGCAGTGTCTGTGTCTGTGTCTCACCACGGCAAACGGGCCCACTATTATCGTCCTTGTCGTCCACTGTTGCCAATGGGCTGGGCTCCAGTCCTCCACTGCTGCTGCTCTTCCCACCACCAGTTCCTTCCCCCCACACCCCTCTTCCTCTTTCTCAATAAAAAAACGTTTACATGGGCTAAATTCTGACGGTCCTTCAATAATGCAGCATGGGTGCTTTTCTATCAGAAGTTTTTTTTCTCCCCCTTTCATTTTACTTGGGCCCATGCTGAGCAGTATTCAGTCCATCTAAAATTTGGCCCGGAACTTTGTTCGATGCAGAATAATTACTCACTGCGTTCGAGGTTTCTGTGCCGTGAGTCCCTGAGTCTGCATGATTTGTTTTTGCCAGGTGCAAGTGGATTTCAATTTTTTTTTAGATAATAGAAAAAATCTACTTTATCATCTTGGAGGAATCAAACCACCTTATTATTACAAACAGCACACGGTAACGGATTTTCATGTAGCTTTCTTGGGGAAGTTTTAACTATCAAGCTTTTTGGCAAAAATGTCAGGGTTCTTTGGTAGTTGGTACATAGTCCATATACACATCACAAACACAGTTGCTGTAATCTCGCAAGATTAAAAGCTCCTCCATGTACTGTAATGGTGCCCGCAAACATCAAGTACCCAAGAGGTATACCTTTGTTGAAGTGTTCCAAATTTATGAATAGCATATGTGCATGCAATTCCTTCACGCACGTATGCTATTCATAGAGAAAGCATCATGTTGAATTTGGAACACTTCAACAAACTCCACCTTGAGACAAATTCATCTTGTATCATAAATCAACACCTTCATCTTGAACATAACAGAGAAAAATATTGCTGGCGCCAAATAGCCTCTTAGGCTAATCCACTAAACCAACTAAGCTTGAGCACAGCTCAAACTTAGCAACAGGGACAGGTTTAGTCATCATATCAGCAGGATTATCATGAGTACTGATCTTGCATACCTTCAGCTTACCTTCTTCAATCACATCATGCACAAATTGATACTTGATATCTATGTGCTTAGTTCTCTCATGGAACATCTGATCTTTAGTGAGGTAAATTGCACTTTGACTATCACAATGCAAACTTATGCAAGATTCAACTCCACACAGCTCAGCGTACAAACCTTTTAGCCAAATTAATTCCTTGCACGCTTCACAAATAGCCATATATTCTGCTTCAGTAGTAGACAAAGCAACAACAGACTGTAAAGTAGCCCTCCAACTCACAGCACAACTGCCAACAGTAAACACATAACCTGTAAGTGTTCTTCGCCTGTCCAGATCAGCAGCATAATCTGAATCCACATAACCAATGAGACCCTTATCAGTTCTTCCAAACTTCAAACTGGAATCTGCTGTGCCTCTGAGGTACCTGAAAATCCACTGAACTGTCCTCCAATGTTCTTTACCAGGATTAGATATATATCTGCTAACAAGACTCATAGCATATGATAAATCTAGACGAGAGCAAACCATGGCATACATCAAAGACCCAGCAGCACTAGAATAAGGAACCCTTGACGTGTAATCACTCTCTGCATCTGTACTAGGACACTGAGCAGCTGGCAACTTAAAGTGAGGTGCAATAGAGGTACTAACAGCCTTAGCATTCTGCATGTTGAAACGCTGAAGAACTTTCTTGATATAATTTTGTTGACTTAGAAATAGCAAACCAGATTTTCTGTCTCTACTAATTTCCATACCAAGAATTTTCTTAGCACTACCAAGATCTTTCATATCAAACTCACTACTCAATAACTTCTTTAACTTAGTGATTTTAATCTTACTCTTGGCAGCAATCAACATATCATCAACATATAACAACTAATATATAGGTGATCCATTAACATGCTTGATGTATACACAGCTATCATATTTAGATCTTTTAAAACTGTGTGACAACATAAATGAATCAAACCTCTTGTTCCACTGACGAGGGGACTGTTTCAAACCATACAAGGATCGCTTCAACTTGCACACATATTTCTCCTTGCCAGGCACTATGAACCCTTCCTGTTGGTCCATGTATATGTCCTCCTCAAGCTCTCCATGCAAAAACGCAGTCTTCACATCTAACTGCTCAGGCTCAAGATCATGTGAAGCAACAATACTTAGGAAAGTACGAATTGAACTATGTTTTACCACTAGAGAGAATACATCATTATAGTCAACACCCAGAATTTGACTATATCCTTTGGCTACTAACCTTGCCTTGTACTTTGGAGGCTCACTTGGAGATAAACCCTCCTTTCTCTTGAAGATCCATTTGCAGTTGATGGTCTTCTTTTTCTTAGGCAAAGGTACTACCTCCCATGTACTGTTCTTCTCAAGAGACTGCATCTCCTCATGCATAGCAGAAATCCAATTCTCACTATCACCACAACGAATAGCCTCTTTGTAGGTTGCAGGCTCATGAACATTCTCCACCTGTTCAGCACAACTCAAAGCATAGTAAGACAAATTACATTCTTCAATGAGACGTTTGGGAGGTACAACTGTCCTTTTTGACTTGCGTTGAGCAATAGGTAAATCCTCCTCTTGCTGCAAAATAGGAGGAGTTTGCTGAACATCATCATGAGCATCATCATCAGCAACATCATTAGCATGGTCATCATTCTCATCAATAGGCTCCACCTGCACACCTGTATCATCATCAACATGCTCCACCTGCATGCGCATACACTGCAGCTCTGTTTCTAGAGCATGATCTGAGGGCAAACTGTCAGTAAACATCACAGATTCGTTGAAAACAACACTTCTGCTCATAAAAGTTTTTCCTGTATCGGGATTCCACAGTTTATAACCCTTGACTCCCGAGCTATAACCAAGAAAAATACACTTAACAGCTCTAGGCTCTAACTTTCCATTATCAACATGAGCATAAGCAGTGCATCCAAAAACTTTCAACTGTGAATAATCTGCAGGTGTACCAGACCATACCTCATTAAGAGTTTTCTTATTAAGTGGAATATAAGGCGACCTGTTTATCAAGTAACAGGCAGTATTTGTAGCTTCAGCCCAAAACCGCTTGCTCATCCTGGCATTAGACAACATGCAACAGGCCTTGGATATGATGGTTCTGTTCATACGTTCAGCCACACCATTCTGTTGTGGAGTATGGGGTATGGTGTGATGCCGAACAATACCTTCCTGTCTGCAATAATCATTAAAGGCATGCGAACAAAATTCTCCACCATTATCGGTACGAAGCAATTTTACCTTCCTTTCAGTTTGCCTTTCTATCATTACTTTTCAGTTCTTAAAAGCATCAAAAGTATCATCTTTATGTTTCAGAAAATAAGGCCAAACCCTTCTAGAGTAATCATCAATAATTGTAAGCATGTAACGAGCACCACCAAGTGAGGGCTTCTTAGAAGGACCCCACAAATCAGTATGAACATAATCAAGTGTACCTTTTGTGGTGTGAACCGAAGTGTTAAAGTGTACCCTTTTATGCTTCCCAAAAATACAATGCTCACAAAACTTCATGTTACTCGGAGTGCAGCCCTTCAACAAGTTTCTCTTCACCAATTCTGCCATACCAAGTTTACTCATATGTCCCAAACGCATATGCCAAAGGTTAATCTTACTAGGTTCATCATTAGTAACAGCGGAAGCAATAGAATCAGAACCAGGTAAAGTACACCCTCTAAGGACATATAAATGTGCAGAATTCACATCACCTTTTAGGCAAACAAGAGAACCTTTAGAACGCCATTTGAACCGGAATATTTGTAACCTTCTGCATCTAGCGTGCTTAATGAGATAAGATTTCTAGACATCCTTGGAATATACCTGACATTCTTCAGTGTGCGTGTCATGCCATCATCAGTCTTGATCTGAACTGATCCTATTCCCACGATCTCGTTATCATCTCCCATCCGCACAACATTCCCTTTCTGCACAGGCTCATATGAACTAAACCAATTTCTGTTAGTGCAAATATGAAATGAACATGCGGAATCAAGAATCCATTCATCATGACTTGCAACACAACCAGCAAATACTATCAGACAATCTCCAGAATCATCATCAGAAGCAGCAGCAACAACAACAGAGACCTTACCAGCCGACTTGTTGTTTTTCTTCTCCTTATTATTTAGTTTTCTGCAGTTCTCAACATTATAATTTTTCAACTTGCAGTAAACACAGAATTTTTTATTACCAGGCGGCTTGGACTTTGAACGGCCTCTTCCATCGTAGCTCTTGTCACGACTGTCATTGGAGTATCTATGCTCAGATCTACCTCTCACATGCAAAGCTTCGCCCTTAGAGGACGACGACCCGTCATACTGCACCATGCCTTTCATCTTCTCCCTAGACTAGAGAGCCTCATAAACTTCCTTTAGGGTTAGTTCATCACGACTTAAAAGTATGGTGTCACGGAAATTTGCATACGAATTTGGCAATAAACATAGAAGTAAAAGACATAAGTCCTCATCATCATACTTCACCTCCATCGACAATAGATCAGCCACGATCTTCTTGAATTCAGCGATGTGGGTCATCACCGAATCCTCCTCCTTCATCTTTAGAGTGAACAACTTCATCTTCATCTGCATCTTACTGGTTAGATCCTTGGACATACAGATCGATTCCAGTTTCAGCCATAGTTCTGTAGAAGTTTTCTCCTTCAAACACTCCTGCAAAATATCATTATGAAGATATTGCTGGATTAGTGCGAGCGCCTTCTGATCCTTGTGGGTCTCCTCAGGAGTCCACTCGGCCTTCCTCTTGCCGAAATTATCCAGCGCCTCATCATAGTCATGAGTCTGCGCCAGAATCCCCCGCATCTTGACTTGCCATAGCGAGAACCGCGTGTCGTAGTTCAACAGCGGAAGATCGAACTTCATCGACGTCGACATGAACCCTAACAGCAACCAAAGCTCCGATACCACTTGTGAGAATCGACGTATAGAAATATGAAGTAAACGAAATCAATCACAGTGGAGACACACGATTTACGTGGAAAACTCCTCCAATGCGAAGGGGAAAAACCAGGGCGCCAGCCAACAACTCTTCTCACTATTTTCAAGTGTCGGGTTACAAGTTACAACATCATACGGTGGCTTACAAGAGAATGAAATATATTGTCATCTTGGTGGAACTCTATTCTGAGTAAATGACTATTCATAGTCTATGCATGTCATCCAACAATATTACTCCATGGCTGTGCGCAAGGAGTGTGACGAAGATCACGCATCTCTTTTGAAGACCATGTCCTTGCGAATGTCATGCAACCACATTTCTTTTGCCAACCATAGCCATACAATGTGCATGCAATTCCTTCACGCACATATGCTATTCATAGAGAAAGCATCACGTTGAATTTGGAACACTTCAACAAACATCACTAAGCACTAAGTCTAAGCCTAGAACAAGTGCTAATTGGATGCCTAATTAGACTAAGAACTAACACTAATCACCTAATCTTTCTTAAGTACTTTTGGTGTCTAGAGCTCAAATAGATAAGCCTCAACTCACTAACAATTTTTCTTAGCTCCAAACAACAACCAAATGACCGGCCAATCCACCCCTCTAAATAGTCCTTGGTAAAGGACTGCACTCGTGTAGCACGAGGAGTTTCTTGATGACGACGCAAATGTGTGCTCAAGATAATATTACATGTTTTACGAAAAATAGGATGCAAGAGGATGTGACACCCAGTTGAAAGCCATGAATGCCACATTTCGCTTGCCGCTAGTTACTAGGACAGAGCTTGCGGCATTGGTTCATGGTGGTAGCTTTCGCCAATCATGCTGCAAGATAATAAATGTACGACAATACCTACAATAAGGTGATGATAGGTCAACTTATTTTATTTCGTAAACCAAACAAAAAAAAAGAGTGAGATGACGATGGATTATCTCATTCCACAAACAAAACAAGGGATTCTGAACACATACTGGCATCGCGTTCACCTTCTGGTCACACCCAACTTTACAAGCTTCATGTGATGACCCGTCAATCCCTACATTTTCATCAGTTTATTACACTGGTTATCAAGATGAAGAAAACCAAGTAGTTTTAAAGTATTAGATATCAACGTAGGGTCAGGTCTTGAGTAGCACTTTTTAATACCTTGATCACTAGCTATAGAAAGACAAATCTCTGCTCCCAGTTCGATTCAAGGTAGATAGAGAGAGTGCAAATAGCCAATTACCACTACACTCTAAAGAATAATTTTTATTTTTTATAAATAATCTTTCTCAATTAAATGACCAGTAAAATAAATAAAATAAAAGTACCTGGAAATACCAATGGTACTTTCCCAAAATACAATAAACTTACAATATGATTTAAATCTGGTATTGGCATGTTTAATGTTTTATTTTTATTATATATTTAGCAAATATCCTCGTTGGAAATTTTTTTTTAAGGTATTGGAAAAGTAACTCTGTACTGCATTTTGAACATAAATCTCCTTTCAATAACTATTATTCACATGCTGTCTACTGATAAATTATGGGACATGGCGACATGCATTTGCAGTCTTCAGTTTTTTTTCCTTAGCCACCCATTGGAATTTTACTTGATGATCGATGTGAGTTAAGCCGAGCACTAAACCAATTTGGCTTTCTCGAGCCTTGAGCATGTAATCTGTTAGGCTCTTCACGGACACAAATTTTTTTCCTTGATGACCACCACTTCTATGGTTTGAAGCATCCTAAGTCACCTATCCGTTCCATATTAAAAATATAGGCGCATGGAAATGCTTTCACCATTTGTAAGTCTCTTTCAATAACATGAGCGTGTCATGGACCATTGGGTTTAATGTATCTTTAGTCTTTGTTCAGTTGTTGCAACACATGACCATAAACCTAGTTCAGGTTAAAGCAGCAAGAGTTCAATGATGATACACATTGTGTATCAAAGATTGTCAAGATATGTTTGACTTTCAAGTTGAAGGAAAAAAAACAAATGCCATAATATTTACAACAATTTAAATACATGTAGTGTATTTTTGTGGTGGACGGAACAACTTAAATACACATGCCAATACAACCTAATTATAAGATCACACACCTTTGCGCTTAAGCATCTTTAGCTAACTACCTATCGCATCCTAAATACCCCTACTCCAAATAAGTTTTTTTGGGTTTTTTGGTGTATAGTTTTTGCTTTTATTTTTGATTGAACAAAGTACATAGTTTTTGCTACGTGCCTATAGTTATATGCTGTCTATATACATATCTGAAGAGCCAAAATGACTGCCACTTTTGCAGTTTTTAGTTCTCGGCAGACTAGCTTTCATAACTCCACTATCAATTAATTCTAGCAACCTTGAAAGAGAACCCCATTTCCACCCTAAATGTAGTGTGTTACAAACCATCACCATTCCGATATTTCTTTTGATGGGAGACAACCACATATCCTAACCTCCTCGTTGCTTTGCCATCCTCCTTGCCATTGAATGTCAGATCCTAACTAGAAGCGGCTACTCTCTTACAATTAGAGGCGATCATAAAATCTGACACCCAAGGGCGAAGCTACATTTGACTTAGAGGATGCAAATGCACCCCCTAAAAATGCATGATCATGTAGCACATGTCTATGCACCCAAAACAACCTCTTCTAACTTACTCTAGCTTTTTTGGCTGGCTCTACATTTTGATGCTGATGTTGATTTGTTGTGGAAAAAAACACTATTTTATGACTAGCTGATTTTGATAGATAAGCTTAAGCGAATATAGGGAAAACAACCAGATGCAGTTCCACGTTTTGACCTGCGATACCCTGAATTACCTAACACCACAAAATATAAATAATCTAGTAGTCGACTCGAGATGCATGCTCTAAGTTGACAGGCTCTGACCGTTTTTTTAAAGGGGAACAGAGGTTCAGACTTCGGAATGGTTGGTGATGACGAAATGGCAACACTAATAGACCACTTTAAATAGGTTGCTCCCTAAGTAACAGGACGTACCAAGCTCAGGCTCTGCAATTCCTGCGTACGGTTGAATCAACCAAACCGCCAGGAGCATAACCCCAAGTCCCCAAGAATAACATCGGATAAGGCAATCAGAACAAGCAACGCAAGTACTCTAACTATAAGATCACGCATCACTTTCCCAAGTTCAGCATATCTATTATTAGTCCATAATTCTATATATGTATAATATATAAAGGGTAATTAAGAAACCTAGCAGTTAGCACCACTATACACAATTGCAGCTTCAACCTTAACATTACAAAGCATCCATCGCACTGAATCTGGGAGCACCGGCAACTGGATTCCGCCGTCTGAAAGCAGGCACCAGTGGGTGGAGCAACTGGACAGACGAGACCGTGACTACTGCAAGCTCTTCCTGCGCTTCTGCACTGAGGCGCTGTTCGACTCCGCCACGTCCTCCACACCAGCCACTGAGACAGACCGCATCTGCACTGAGATCACCTGAGACCGAAGGGTACCAGCTCCAGGTGGGGAAGCAGAGACGGCAGGTGTGTTGGGCCTCCTATGCAGACGCAGGCAATGGCGAGCAGGTTCTTGGTTGTCCTGGTGCTCGTTGCCACCATCCCTACTGCTGCCTGTAAGAGCTGCAGACAGCGTCTTCCTGAAGTTCTTTGAGCTGCTGGTTGCACCACGTCTGCTCCTTGACCCTTTGCTCCAAGGCTTGGTCCAGCTGAAACCGAATGGAAGAAAACCCTTACGCTTCTTAGGGGATGGATTCACAGGATTAGCAATGCCTTTTGACGGTTGAGCAGCATCTGCCACAGAATTCGTTTTGCCATTGTACAACTTGAATACTCCTTTCCTATTGTAGGTAAGAATTCAAATTGATTAGAACAACTAGAGAAGTAGTTCTCTCAGAAAACAACTAGAGAAGTATATATACAGTAAATTATCTGAATACGCAGCCATATAGGATCTAGCACTGAACAGAGACAAAAAATTTCCAGTCAGTTTACGAGAAAGAAATATTTAAAGATAGCATGTGCACGAGTAGCGACAAGAAATAAGACAAGTATCTAAATACTTAATACCATATATAAATTGTACTCTGAAAGCTAGCTAACAAATGCATGTGAGTTATGCCCCTTTGATCATGTGCCCACATTATTAAATACATGCTAGATAAAAAAAGAGTTATGTTTAAACACACTTGGCAAAAAGACTGTTATCACTTATAACCAAATGAGCGTTCTATACCATTACAACTTTTGCACTTAGCTTCGCACATCAATTCAAGAAGCTATATAGGATCACTGATACCGCTGAGTGGTGACTATCTTATGCTATTAAACCCTAAAAACTTCAAACCTTCTCATCAGCTTTTAGTAAGAATAACAATTCACTTTGCTCTATATAAAAACATTGCATAAGACCTGTCTATTACACTATTAACATGGTCATATACACAACAGCCTACTAAAAGCAAAACTGCAAAGAAGGCGTGCAAGCTGCAGTTGTCTTTGAAAATGATCAAAGAAGCTCATTGTTATGTAATGTGGAAGGTGTCTCCAGTTACTAAAGACTGCAGAGATAATACTGAGAAAACAAAAAAATAGAACAACACCATATCAAGTCATATGTACATGAAAATGCTCAATAAAGATTCAAGAAACACACAGCAAACAGAAACCAAAGCTCAGCCACATGTCCATTTGACTATCAGTCTTATTAAGCAATTCTAACCAACTTCATCATAATTGAACATTTGAACATCAACTCAAGACCTTTGGGTTCTTGGCATATCTATCCTATACTACTAATAAATCAGAAACCACAAAGGCTGAAGTATATCTGCAAAAAATATTTTATCGGCATATGTTCAGGCATTCATGAACTGTGACAAAATCATACAAATGTATGAAAATTTGCAAGGAGCTCCACACTGGAACTAAACTGTCGCAAGCAAAACGCATGGCCAAGACCCAAGAGCAAGGCTTCAGTGAAAATGATAACTTTTCACATAAAAAGTTACTCATAATTTACATGGAAGAACCATAACCAGCTCTAAACAAAATTCCAATCTTCCCAACATACTAAGAAATCTTTATGGCACTGGCAATGGCACCCATAGGCATACTAAGAAATGAAAACTCCACAAGCGGCCCACCTATGTCAGATGCAATTGAGCAGCCAGACAAACATACTAAATCCACTACTGTCCTTGTCCAGCCTCTGTACCATAGCACCCACCAACCAGAGCGATCAAGAAATAAACTTTTAAGACAATCATGAGTCGCAGTTCCTCTACAACGCTTATGCTGGTATGCACATTGCAGCCACCAAAAGGATCCAGACCGAGTGCCCCCACCACTTTGCACGGGGTGATCACCAGAGAAATCCCCAGATTTTTTGACAGAACACTTCGACCACAGATTGCTTCAGATACACCTCAAAATGCCACAAAATTTCACAACCAATACAAATTCCACTGCACTCTTCGAGTCAAACAAAACCCCTGGACATCCTCCAGAGACGCACACTACAGAGTACAGAATCGAAAAAAAAGAACTACTTTTACACCTACATCACTCCATATAACACTAAACTTCTAAAGGGAGAGAGTACATGCCCCTTGCTATCTGCAGTGCACCTTATGGCACAAGAAGTGGTAAAGGCCAACATAATCCACCTCAAAATCCATAACAAATCAAATCCAGAACGATTACGGATTACCGGAACAAGATTGACAAAGGCGCGAGCTTTGGCGGATTGGACTGACCTTTTGTTTGGCAGTGCGTCCTGGAGCGCGTCCATGGTGTCGAAGGGCCCCTTGTACGAGCTCTGCACCTCCTCATCGCTCTCCACCTCACCGCACTGCAGCACCCCCGCTCTGCTGTCACTTCCCCGCCGCGCTGACGACAACGACCCGTAGCTTGTCGCCGGCGCGCTGCACTGGCCCCGATGGCCGAAGCTGGAGCAGCCGCCGCCGCCGCCGCCGCCGCCCCGTCGCCCGCACTCGGACACGATCGGCATTGCTCCCCTTCTCCCACTCAGTCCCCCCCTCTCTCACCCCTTCACATGCAAAGAAAAGGAGCAGCGCCTCACGCGCGCGCGCACGGGGAGAAATGGTGGTGGTGGGCTGGAGGTACTGCCTGCCGCGCGTGCAGCGTGCAGCGTGCCGCTCGCTCGCTTCTGACTTCTGCCGAGTCGTTGGTCTGCACCGGCTTTGGTTTTTGGCTGCAATGACGTGTGGGGGCATATCCTTTCTCCTGAAACTGAAATTGGAGATAGGAGCCTAAGCCTGACCGTCGATCTCGAATGGGCGGCTCGGATCATCCGATTTGGGCATGCGGGAAGTGGAACCGTGAAAGGTTGCCACCTGTTATGCCTCTGAAGGCCTAGTGCAGTCTCCTAGAAGTAGGGATGAAAATACGAACGGATATCACCGATATTATATTTGTTTTTATATTTTTGGTCGGATTCGGATTCGAATACGGATAATATCAATTATGTCGGATAAAATATAATTGGATGTCGACATCATAAATATACGATTTAAATATTCGGATACGGATACGGTATCGAATGTTAAACATTCGGACTCGGATACGCACAGATCTAAACCTCTCTAAACGAATTCGGTCTCGAATACGGTCGGAAAATATCCGTACCGTTTTCATCTCTACTAGAAGGCACCGCCAGTGGCATTGCTCGTAATTTGCTACAAGTTCATCGACTACCCAAGGTTGAAAAGCCACTTTAATTAAACATGGTAAAGGTTCTCAAGAAAACTCAATTAGTTATCTATAGAGGAGTTTCTGGTGTTTATCTGGTTCGGGACTATACAAGAGTTGTCTTTAAAATGATTAAGATCCATCATCAGCTAGAGCACATCACATTGAACCAACCGCTTAAATCCACGTGCCCTCCCTTACACCTTGGTTTTTTAGTTGTGTGTGTAGAAGAAGAATTCCAAAAGTAGTAGGTGATAACACATCTATTAGATTCTATTATCTCTCTTTTTAGGTCGCACTTTGATTTTTTTAGGTTTGTTTGTTGAAGAAGAATACCAAAAATACTCAGTGATAACACACCTATTAGATTCTATGCTTTTCCGTTACTATTCATTCATTTCATTCCATATTTGGCAATATCAGTCGAGACTAAATCTATATCTTTGTTTGACAAGACTATAGAGTTGTATGTTACCGTGGCTATCATTATTTCCATGTCATTTCCCACCTTATCCTTATTGTCATTCCTTTATTATGATTCTCCACCCTATCTTAGCCTCTTTATTAGTCTTATTGTCTTAGGATATTTGATGTACCTAGTTATTGTGATATCTTTCAATGCTTAAATGAATAGACATGTGATCATCGATGGTTTGTTGATAACAAATATGTTGGTTTTTATGATTCACAATGTTTATCTCCATCAAATTTACCAACTTCTATCAATAAAACCACAATCTTCTTTTCATGTATAATGAAGGGATATACAAAATTCAGCACAAAGGGGTGACTTTGTTTGAGAGTGCATGTTTTTACACTGCTTATTGTTCCCATATACCAGTCATTGTTGTCAAGGCCATGTAATTCTCTTCTCTCTTCAAGGATTTTTGCAAAACTTGTTTACATCATATATTGGTAGAAGAAATAAATAATTTCTCATAGTTGTTTATGCCTCATGGTCTAAACCATGTTATCATACTTACAACGACTCGATCTAAGGCTAAAACTTATAGCAATAGAGTATTCCTTGTACTCCATTTGTCCTAAAATATAAAGTATGATTTGTTTTGGTGCAGTCTCCAAAGTCATGCGTTGATCACTAGTTTCTCTTATAGTATATCATTTGTGGCAGCAAAAGTTTAAAAATTAGAGATTTTAAATACAAATCTTATATATCTCATAGGACAAACTTCTCATACTATTAGACTAATTATTGATGAAGTTTAAATTTTACAATATGTGTGCATCTTAAATTTTAGAGGAGAGTAGTAGGCTTCGGACGGTCACTGTGATCCACAAAGAACTCTAGTTGTAAATGTCACTTCCATTTAGAAACTACTTTAAATCTCTTTTATGATGTGAGTCTTTTAGATATCTTCCATTTTACTTTATTTTGTGCAAGAAGTTAAACTTTGTGTGTAGTATATACATATACATATACATACACACACACACACACACACACACACACACACATATATATATATATATATATATATATGTAACTTGCTTTTTTTAATGGAAGAGATATCTATCGCTAGAGTTCTCTATCTGGATCACACGTTGACCTAAGGTACGTTCTAGATGTATAATAAAGGCTTTCATCGATCTTTATTAACCCATTCACTAATTTGCTAAAGTGATGAGTATGCCAACAACACAAGAAAGCTGCAAAGCCGATGCAGATGCAAATATTGATTTACGATTAAACTTAGCACCAATTGTAACGAATTATTCATATATGATATATACCATTATTATACAAAAGTGATCCAAGAAATACTCATATATTAATTCTCTATCTCTATCTCTATCTCTATCTCTATCTATATTTATATCTATATCTATATCTATATCTATATCTATATCTATATCTATATCTATATCTATATCTATATCTATATCTATATCTATATCTATATCTATATCTATATCTATATCTATATCTATATGTATATCTATATGTATATCTATATCTATATCTATATCTATATCTATATCTATATCTATATCTATATCTATACTCATATTAATTACTTATCTCTATACTATATCTATATATAATACTCACATATTAATTCTCTATATCTATAACTCTCTTATGAACTTAATTAATTCACTTGATGTCAGCAATTCACATCACCCCACTAACTATCCATAACATCTCCCACTAATTAATAGCCATATTATTCCACTAACTTCTAGTATTTTAATTGTAAGCCAACCACATACACCATACTTAATTTTATTTCGAATTCTTTGCAAATGCCCTCATAATAACGCGTGGGGTATATTCTAGTTACCAAAACATTATATGAAATAACATTGGTGGATATGAAAAGCAGGATGTTGGAGCAAATTGTATGAAAGATATGAACTATTGCATCAAGTTTGGGATATATATCTCTCTAGGTTATAGCGTTAACCAACCAATGAACAAAAGATGTACAATAAACACTAACGAAGCCAATGACTAGAATAAGACGTGAGAGTAAAAAATGGGTGAGAAGAGTGTAAGCTAATTTGCATAAAAAAAACTGAAATGATACATTAGCCGAGCACTTTACAGTTTACACGGATTACCTTGTAAGATGTATCATCAACACTACCTTGCAAAAAAGGGAATCACCCTTATTCCTCCTAGCGACTTTATTTCTTGTCGTTATTTGTGTAAACCTGCATTGCAACACACGTTATTAGACTAGGTCCACAGCATTTTGGAGCACTACAGTACTAGTTGTATATACGATCAAAGCCCGCAGGTTCCCAACATCTTGTGCAGCACGCTGTCCTTTGCGCATGCCTTCTAGCGGCACCCGTGGTCCAATGCCCCTCAAGACACAAACCCAAACACCAACCTTCTCTACCTCCAAGAGTCCAGGGTCCAGTCCAAGCTTTCTCATTGGTTGGCATTTAGCCATGCATGGAGCGCTGAAATTGCCAAGTGGCCAAGCTCTCTCAGATATATATATATATATATATATATATATATATATATATATATATATATATATATATATATATATATATATATATATATATATATATATATATATATAATCGAGGCAAGAGCTCGTCAGCAAATAAAGCTCTGAAACACTCTCGAAACTAAGCACAGGATTCACCCCATAGTAGAAGGTATGCATGATTGCATGGGTAGAGGGTAATGGGTAACGGAGTCCTTACAAAGTAGCTAGTCTTGGAAATGAAAGGATCGATGGCCCACTGGGGGGAGATTTGGAATGAAATGCTTTGCTGAAGGGAAGACAATGGCCGGATCAGGTTTGCCGCTAGCTGCCGGCAGGTGCTGACAGCAGTGACTACCAGGTGGGTGGAGAGAGGACAGACGATGAGATCCCTCGAGCCGAGCTAGCCAATTTTATCAGCTTCTTTAATCGCTGCATGTACGCCAGGCACATGCGGGTGCCGCCGGCTGCGTCGCGCTCCGGCTCTGCAAGAAGGGGAAAAAAAAATCAATGCGAGCGCTAGCTCCCCGCGCTGATCCTGAGCTCGTGGCGTCGGAGGGAGAAAGTGGATGCGGGTCAGGGGAGCAAAACGGGCAGAGGCAGACCATGCATGGTGTGCGTCGCCAACTCCCATCCTGCGTCTGTTCCCAAGAGTCAAGACATGCTTCAGTTAGGCCAGTCTGGGAGTTTCACCGGGATGTCATGCATATTTATTAGAGCGCCATGTCAGTAAAATTGCACTTTTTGCATGAAACGAAGAGGAGAGAGAAGGAAGTAGTTTCACCATGGTGAAACTCCGCGGGCGTTGTTTCCCACGCGGTGAAATGAGATGAAATCCCCATTGAGGGCTAAATCGTTTCACCATCTTACATGTGATCCAATCATTTTGCAGTAATTAAATGCTTTGCCCAGTCTAGAAAACGTCAAGATGAAACTCATGCATTGTGGAGGTTATTTCATTATTCGTTTTATTGATGCCTTGTCAGTGAATTTGTTTTGGAAATAGTGCATTGAAACAGACCACTGAGACTGACCTTAGGCAATGTTAATGTTGACTGCCGCAGCAATGCAACAGCCGATCAAATGTTCAGTGAAGTGTACTAGTGCTTTGTTAAACTCTGTGCTAACGTGGTACTCCCTTTGTCCTACAAGAGAAGTAAGGAAAATAGAAAAAAATATAATACTCTTTTCATCATAAAATGAGTGACGTTTTTTACTTTTCAGACATCATGTTTGGTTGTTCATCTTATTCGAAAATTTCTATAAAGTATAAAATAAATAAATAATTACTCCCTCTATTCTGGTTTGTTAGGCGTTTTTACGTTTTGGAGTTAGTCTGCTATGTTAGGCGTCAATGCTTTGGAATACTCGCGCAGTAAATGGACTTCCATGGCGCTGGGTGAGAATACAAAGCATTTGCATGCATGCGACTCCAAGAGACGTGGGTTATGACGAAAACTCTTGCCGCGCGATTCGGAAAAAATACGAAACTACTCCGGCTATACACGCGCGCTCGAGGAAGATGGATCGGTTCAGCTTCTCCGGCTGCGTGGCAGCTTCATGCATTTAATCCCCGTAATCACCGTACTCTGTGCTGCATGTATTAATGTGTGTGTTTATTACTCTCCTTGGTATCTGAGATTTTGTTGATATGCCTAACAAACCAGAATGGAGGGAGTACTAAAGTATACTTAATGATAAAATAAGTTATAATAAAAAAGATAATATTTAGACAAAAAATTTGGATAAAACAGATAGTCAAACAAGATGTCTCAAAGCAGACAAAGGGAGTACACGAGAAGGTGAGAGATAGAGACGATTGAGAAGAGAGAAATATGTATTAAGAAAAGACTAAAAGAGAAATGTGTATTGGAAAATGAAAATGTCAAGTATTTTGAGATAAAATTTGAATTATATAAGGTCTTCTGTTATGAGACAGAGGAGAGAAATACTAATATCGAACATGGTGTGATTTTTAGGCCAACTAACCCATGCTCATGCTTTGTTTAGTTCCAAAATTTTTTAGACCAAAAGCAAATTATTTTACATTTTCGTGTTTTGAAAATAAACGTGGTCAAAAAAAATTCGGTCCCAAACTGTACAGTCCCAAACAGAGGCATTAAATAGGGGTTGTTTGTGTCCCTGTTTTGCAAAATGTTTTGAAACTAAACATCAAAATCAAAAAAAAATGGTGCAAAATTTTTTGTGGGTTTTGGGGTTTTTGCAAAAAAAAAAAAACAGGGACTAAACAGCCCCTTGTTTGTTTAACCTAGCTAGATATTCACTCTATTATGTAGTAATACAGAGCCCTTGATTGATCTCGAGTTAGTTATTCAAGGGCTAGAAATCTAAGATCGTTAGCCAGCCAGGTGAGCAGACAAAGTGTGGGTTTGTAGACATGATCCAGGATATATGGGAGTGTGTGTTCTTGGACCCGTTGGTTGAATGAAGGCCATGCACTCATCATGGCTCTGGGTCATGCCTGTGAGGCTCAGACATCGGAGGTGACCACTGAAAAATACTCCTACACGCTGCTGGCCGGCGTGTTCGAGTTATGCACTGGCCAAGTCTTTTTTTTTTTTTGGCTCAGCAGCTCATATCTGCTAGCGAAGTTACCTTTTTTGTTCTTCAATCACAAGCATCGCAACATTTTCACACGAAATGAACCTTGTGCTTGTGAAACCCGTCCACCAAATTCGACTATAGTCCGTATGTACATTCTTGTTAAATTGAACAAATATTACTTCAACTCAAAATATTTGTATCAACAATTGAAGACGGTCTTCAATCTGTTGACACCAATGCTTTGAGTTAGTCTAACAAGAACGTATTAAGCAAGACTGTCCCTTCGCACAGGTTACTTGTCAGGGCAGTGCTCTGTTTGCTGGAGTGTCACTACATCATACTGGTGTTGTGCGAGTACTTCAATTACAAAAATCACATATAGCACCTGCACACGAGCTAAGCCTGCTATGGTTGAGTACAAGTCATTCATGTGTACCTTATTTTGAGCCTTGTGGTCATGAAACTGCCAATAAGGTGTTATATGTCTTGTTCTTATTAACACTTACCTATATTACAACTCAAAATAAGGATGCAAGTCCGTACCAATGATGTTTTTTTGGGGGGGGGGGGGGGGGAGGAGGATCAGCTAACTAAATTATGATAACATGGCATTCTCGTTCATTTTCCTCACTTAAATAAAGTAAAATATCATTCTAGTTTATTTAAGCAAGTTTTTGGATTGATCCAGTGAAGAACAATTAGAACTTACATCCCTAACTCAAAACATTCATGTCAGCTAATTGTAACCAATTAGTGTGAGAAGGAGAAGCACCGCACACATGTGAAGTCCATCTTGGATGATCCCATCGAGGCACACACATTGATATGGCTTTTGTGATTCCATCACCATCTTGGCCACCAACACATATTCTTCCACAGTGCCACCATCGTGAAAACTTTCAATTTTTGAGCGACTATTGTTGGAATTGACATGGACTATTCCATTTGGTTGTTTCCTCTTCATTGGCGTCAATAGTGATTTTACTTTCCGGCGAGGAACAGGAAAAAAGCTTGAAAAAATCAAATAGGACCAAGAGGGGGTGAGTAGGAGTTCTACTGTAGGACCACCTAAAACTAAAAACATAAACTAAAAAACAAGTCAGGCAACTTGCTCCACAACTTCATGGAGTATTAGCAGAAATCCCAAGATTACCCATAAGTTGACTGACAAGTGCTCACAACCTTGTAGAAAATTAGATTAGTAAATTCCTAGGTTCCTTCAAATCAATAGAAAAGTAGATCAGGACCTGACCGTTAAATACTACAACACAAGGCAAGAACAAGAGAAAGAGTTGTGATTTGAGAGAAAGAAACAAACACACAAGGCACAAGATTTAACTCATGATTCAGCCCTACTACCAAGATATGCCTATGTCCACGTGATTGAGAAAGTCATAAAGATTTAGGTCTCTTCGAACACTATCCACATTGTAAGTCTATGTAAAGGTATCCCTCTTGATTGTATGACATCTCATACTCAATTATAAGCATAAGAGAAAAATTTTAGAACAATTATCTTTATGTTCCATCCTTGCGTTTCCATTAGAGGAGACGTTAAGCACATGTAAGTCCTATTCTTCTGTCCTTAGAACCTATTCATATCTCAATATATGTATTAGTCCCATACTTAGGCCTTGTTTAGTTCACCAAAAAACCAAAAACTTTTCAAGATTTTCCGTCACATCGAATCTTAGAGCACATTCGTGAAGCATTAGATATAGACGAAAACAAAAACTAACTACAGAGTTTGCCCGTAAATCACGAGATGAATTTTTTGAGCTTAGTTAATCCATGATTGGATAATATTTATCAAATAGAAACAAAAATGCTACGTTACCGAAATCTTTTCGGAACTAAACAAGGCCTTAAGTGGTCATCAACACACACACACACACAAAAAAAAACGTAATTGAGCTGCACGGCTGCGTGGGGTACTTCGCAAGTTCGCACAACTGCACAAGGACACGGCGCCACGACCACGCTTCACTAGTCATAGTCACTACACACGCCTAAGGGAAGGGTCACGGGCTGCAATGTGCCCCCATGACATGGCTTTCCAATGGCTGCTGTGATTGCGAGGAGGTCGCACTGTCGCAGCCCAAGCAGTGGGCAGTGTAGCAGCCCATCTTACACATGGCTCCACCTTTAATCATACTCCCACCATCCATAAATAACTATCATCTTATATCTCTAAATAAATTTATTAAAGAAACTAGATTCAAAGATCTTTCCAATAATACTAATTATATAATATAAATATTAATATCTTTTAATATATATTTAGTCAATGTTGTTTCTTGAAAAACACAAATGACAGATAGAGGAAGTATTCAACACTGGAGGCTAGAGTCCCATTCTCTTCTTAGCGTGTTTACGGTGTGAGTCTATTGGTCCAAGTTGTACCCAATAAAAAAAAAATCAAGTAACACAGGATTAGCAGAAAGAGAGAGAGAGAAAATCAATTCACGAAATGGAGCCCAGGTACAATAAAAGGCTAAAAGCAGTTCATATCATCGACAGCCTTGCAAGTGCTGTTTACTGCACATTTTATGAAAGATTTCCTGACGGATATCTTATAGATGCTACTTAAGTACATATACATATAAAAAAAACTACTAGCTGTCAAGTAAACATTTCGTGAAAAATACAAGGGGTTAGAACTTCGATGTCGCCTCTTTGATCTCCTCCAAGGAGATAACCTGCCACAGGTAATCAAGTATTCAACAAAATTCATTATTCCCGGGGGATTTGCACCGAACATATCATGGTTCATGGATGCAGATATCAGAGACAAGAAAGCATTGATAGTATGGAAAAGGGGCATGCCTGGTCCTTCCCAGCAAAGTCATTATCCGGAGTAAGAAAAAGCATACAGTGGCATTCCTTCCTGCAGAAGTAGATCGCTCACATAAGAAATTATGCTTCCAGACACAATGTTTGTTGTTTATGATTTTCCTTTCAAGGGAAGAGAACTAGAAAATACATTCCCCAAATTATCTAGCAGATTTTGTAATAAAAAATGGATACATGGCAGGCTGGAGTTTGCAGTTTTTCAAGGAATATGCCTTCGTAACCAATTGTTATGCTGTTATTGCTGTGGGGTTGGAGCAGAGATTAGCTGGCCAGTTATTCATATGGTACGGCAAGTGAAAAAGAACCTCAGCCTGTTTTGCAACAGTACAGGCACAGTACTATATCTATAACTTTGAACATAAAACAGTGCTGCCAAAGTATTTTCTCTATGCACTATCATAGAAAAATAGCTGGAAGTGTAGTTCATAAACACACCTCTCACGCATCGGGACGCATGGACAGTTCCAAAATCCTTGTGCTACCTCCGCAGCTTTGTCATCATAATGCCTGGTCAGATTTACAAGAAGTTACACACGAGGAAAAATAGTTGATACCCTGTATAAATAATGGATGAACAATTGAGGGGGGAAATACATAAGATAAATTACCTACAAGGGCATAGAGGAGCTCCGAGAGTGTCTCTGTGATCCGCAAGTCCCTGCAAACATGTTATAGGTCATACCCACAATGATGGAGACACAATAAGTATTCTCATTTGTGCTTTATCATCAAGAAGGAATTACAGAATTCCTATATACACCTATGATCAAGAAAAGGTGATGGTTGCTCTGAGGAACCAGAGTAGAGCACTTGCATTTAACATACCCATGTGCTTAGATATAAGCTTGCTGATTTATAATGGTAATGCAGTTGCTCCGTCCATTCCTAAAATGGCACTGAAGCTGATATCCTTAACCCTAAACTTCTTAATAGATCCTCTCCAACAAGTCATAGATACACTGCCCACAGGATGTGTGTGTTTTGGGTTGGGATCAAGAGAGGAAAAAAAATCATTCAGCATTACCACCGTCCTCAACCTGGTGGTGTCCTTATACACAATTGTTCACTTTGCATGTATTTAGAGCAATCTTATTTGCTATGAAATAAACTATCATTTTCGAATTGTATTTCTCTTTTGTTAACAAATGTTTACTAGGGATTTGGATGAATAAGCTGAGCCATATTGCGAGCACCTGATGCACATAAGCTGGCTGTGCAAAACAGCAGCTGAAGTTCAAGCCCTGCCATCTACTATCTAGACTCTCCTCTCCACAGTTACCATCTCATCAGGTTATAAATCAGGAGCTTAACCACCTGGGAGGATTACCACTACCAAGGAACATCTAGAACGAAGGCTGGGAGAATTAGTTCTCTCTAATCCATATTACTGTTCCTTTCTTTCAGCCTTATCGTTAGCATGAAGTAGCTTCTGTTCTTCCCCAGTGCGAGACCATAGTGCTATTCATGGCTTAACCTTAACCTGGATGTAACATTTTGTTAATTTCTAAGCCTTATACGACATCTATGTTGTCCCCCCAATCCGCTACTTTCCAGTCTAGATTGATATTCCCGGCCTTCGCTTTCTATTCTCCCCTAACATATATCCCAAAAACCTTGTGCTGGGATGCCAATACGCCTAAAGGTGGGCGTTAATCGGTGGATGTCCTTGATGTTGGGTCGAAGCATCACCTAGGAGGACGGTGTTGAGGACTATAGGACGGCACTGACCTTGATGACGACGGCAGTGACTGTCTTGTCGGCGCAGAAGAAGGTGTTGGAGCGGCGGGCGTACTGCTCGGAGAACTTACGCATGACCTCCACTGACTTGTCGTTGGAGGCATCCGCTCCTGCGGCTGCCCACAACAGATATCATATCAGTGAGGGGAGGGCAGAAATTGGAGGAGTCCGAGTCCTCCACGAATCTCGGGGGATCGGCGCGAACGTACCTTGAGCTCGGACGGCGCATCTGCGGGGACGTCCTCTACGCGCCGTCGACGACGACGACGGGCGGACGGGGAGCCCCCCGCACCCGACGGTGGTGGTGACGGTGGATGTCATCGCCGGCCGGCCGGTGCCCGCCCCGCCGATCTGGATGGAGTAGGCGGTGGTTGGGCGGAAGGGAACGGAGCGAGGGGAGCTGGAGAGTGAACGGTCCAGAGCGGAAACTGGTGAGGAGTGGAGCCTTGGAGAGCTCGGTCGGTGGAAGCAGCGTCAGATGGGGTGGATGAAGCAGCGGCGGCTGTGCCTGTGTGCCCTGTCCCCTATCTGTGGATAGAGAGGCGCGAGGCGGCGACAACGCGATGCGGGCGTAGGAAAAATATCCGGTGCTTCAATAGTTCTTTCAATCGTAAGACAGCGACTTTTTTTTTTGTCTTGTTTAGTTGGTAAAATTTTTTGTTTTTGGTACTGTAGCATTTCGTTTTTATTTGACAAACATTGTCCAATCACGGAGTAACTAGGCTCAAAAGATTTATCTCGCAAATTACAGGTAAACTGTCTAGTTAGTTTTTATTTTTGTTTATATTTAATGCTCCATGTATGCGACCAAAGATTCGGTGTGACGGAGAATCTTGAAAATTTTTGGGAACTAAACAAGGCCAAAAGAGAACAAAAGGAACAAACTGGAATATTTTTCAAGATAATGGATGGAAGAACGATATTTCGGGGCTCTAGATCAGGAGGGCATTGAAAATAGCTAGAGAAGCTGAAGCTATTTTGGTGAAGCTACAAATTGTGATTTGGTTTCGGATTCTCTGTTTTTTACTCAAAAACAAAAAATATTTGAAAGGAGCCTAAGTCGAAGAGAAGTCCTGCCGAACAGGTCCTAAGTCACAAGTTTATCATTTCTATTTTTCTTGTTCCTAATGTGGCCATTGTTTGAATTAAATTTCGTAGTTTGTTTGATGATAACATACTGTAATACTGTAGAATAAATTTTGTACTATCTAATATTTTATTTATGCAGTGTAGCGCTGACAGTAATAGCGCTTATACCTCTGTTTTATGTGGGGAGAATCGAGACCAAAGTAGCCAGGCACATTGAAACGCCAAACCCACCAACATGCCAATATGCAACAAAGATTTAAAGGTGTGCATCATTTTATGGAAGAAGCATATTCAATTTAATATTTTACAACTCCTGGCTCAATGGGAGCATTTACATGATACAGCAGCTACGAAGAGGCAAAAGGCCCATCCAATCCAAACAAAAAAAAAGAATGGGGGGGCCTAGCACAACTGAAGATGCTATCTTCCACATATACATTGGAGCTTTTGCCTGCTTTCTTTACAAGACACAGATCACTCTATATACTTGCAATGATTCTCGCCTATTTTCCCGCTCATACGAATCCTCCCTAACTGTACAGAAGAATGAAATAATCATCTTTCCCTTTCCTCAGCGTCTTCCAATGAGTCCGGCCACGTTCTGGGCAACAACTTTTTTGGCCTCCATTGAAATCGGTGAATCACCAATATACATGTCGAAGAAAGCCTCTGTTCATCAGACAAGAAACAGTTACAAAGGAACTGTACTATATTGTAAAGCTGCTCTAGTCATCTTAGATGCATGGCAAAACTTTAGCCATGCATACACAGCAAGCGCCCCATGACGTTTTTTGCCTAGTTTTGGGTCTCTTGGATCCCAAATACCAAAAGTTTAGCAGCCTAAGTTTTGCTCTTTTTTGCCCATGTTGTTTAGATCCATTTTGCCAAAAGATAGGCTAAATCAGCAAAGGTTTTGGCAAAAGAGGGGAATTAAACACCCCCTAATTTGTGATAGGAGCCACAGAAGCAGCAGCCTGCTGCGGCTTATCTGAGATTTCATATTGTCTTTCAGCACTTCCATATGTTCAGGGAATGGGAGTACAAGGAAAGCAAGGATACACGTTGTTCAAAGTAAATATCATTTTCCGTAAATATTTACTCGCTCAAATCTATCTAAATAATAGGCCGCTGTAGTTTTTTTTCTAAGTCAAACTCCTTTAACTTTGCCCATTAAATTATTTTCATTAAATCCTCCATGTAATATGTTTTGATAGTGCATTTATTTGTACTTGCAGATGTTAGCATATTTTTCTAAAACTTGGTGAAATTCAAGAAGTTTGACTTAAGTGAACTATAATTTGGAATAGAGGGAGTACTTAGCAAGTTTTTACTTACTGCAAAGATCTTTGCTCTGAACAGCACCGATTTGTTTCCCATCAACTGCATAGAAATGTTCTTGTCAAGGTGGATCCAATATTGCAGTGGAAACAGCTCAAAAGATTTTTGTGGGCATAAGGTACTTACTTTCTGTTATTAGTTTCCCATCTGATGTTTGACAGAAGTCAATCTTTGTACCCTGCAGTTATATTTACATGTTATCCTTATAGTAAAGCTGAGTACAAAGAACAGCTATAGACTGGGTAACATCATAACATTTTACCACTATACTCAAATCCAGAATTTGGCAAAATGAACCAAGGGATTTTTTTTTTCTGTATTATCAACCTACTAGAGATTTATAGGGCACAGTAATTATTTAGCTAGTTCTACTTGGTTGCAATATTGTTCAGACAGATTTTCTTTAATCTTCTTTATAAAAAATATCGTACTAATTGTAGGAACCGAGCCTATCTTAATTGATGGTAGGTGTGGTTTTACATCACTAGCCAGGTTTGAGTCCACTTGGACTCAAAATTTGGGAGCACATTTCTTCTTATTTACAATGCCACGTAGTTTCCTAGGTTGGTAAAGGTAAGTTTATTGCTACTGCAAGGAACAGAGGGTGTAGTTAATTAGTCAAGCGATCATGTTTAAACTTATAGAACCTCAAATGATGGATTAGACCTTACCGAAGGTATGGCGATATCTTCTGTGAAGTGAGAACCAAAGGTCTTCAAGCAGTGAAAGTCAGTGTTAGGATTTATCTGGTTGAAAGGAAATGCAGAAGACCTGTAAGTCAGTTCTACACTCGACATAACTAGAAAAGAATTGCAGTAGCAGCTGAGCCACAAAGTACCTTCTGCAGACGCAGGCCAAGGGACTTCTCAAACACGCTGCAAGAAACATAAAATGATTGTGAGTTTTGTCTTCAAAAGACAACATAATTTCGCTGAGAGCGAAGAATCATGACAGTTTTGTTTTTCTTACTCTCGCACTGCACCAACGCTAAGGCCATTGTAGTTAACCACCAACCTAACCCTCATATCAAGGTTTTCCCTGGAAAATACCAATACAAGTTTATTAGCATCAGAAGAAAACAGGATGAACAAGGAGAACTATTGTCCTACTCCAAAACAACAGATTCGATGTAAACATTCAGAATCTTACGGTATCTGCTTGTCCCCTAAACAAAAATCTGTACTCTGAGGATTAATAAGTGATTGTATATATGCAAATGAGGCTGTAAACTTTGCATGAGCACCTGTGTCACATACATTCTGACATGGATGACCTAATACAAATGCAGATATAAGCAGGAATGTATTTAATGATAACATATCAACTGATAGCAAGTATTGCTACCAGTAACCACCTAGCACAAAAAATATCCAGCTCAGTGGATGTTCCATATGCACCTTTGGTCTTACATTACTTAACAAGGGAGCTGAATTTTGTGCAGCCGCATTAGTCAGTGCTAGGCCTATGCATTTCCCAAAATGTATGGCCACCAAAAACTCACGTAGGGCCTGACTGGGAGATGAGATTTGCTCTAGAAATTTTAGGCTTTAGAACTAAATCCTAAGAAACAGATCCCAAAACCTCCTTTACAAACAGGACCTTGCGGTAAGCAACAAGTACAGAACTATCATGAAAATGATGTATCAATATACCTGAGAAGATCGCTATAGAAATCAGGGTTGTCCATCAGCTTGTCCGTTGGAAATGAAGCATACTTAGGACCCAGCTTCTCCTGGATAGAAGTCGGTTGCATATCTATAAGAAAATTTCATCAGTAGCAAAGAGAGGCTTGTCAAATAAGCAGTATTCACTGGCAAACTGATACATAACAGAACCAATTGAAAAAATTCTGTAACTCACATAAACCAAAAGCATACAGGTTCAGATTTTTGACCCTCATTACTCTCATGCCTTTGAAACCTATCCCAACAAGGACCTGAAGGTTTAATTATCAATGGAAACTGTCACAAGGAGGGATCAAAACGAAGAATTTTACAGAACTATATGAAAACTGAAAAGTAATATACCAAAACTGAAAGCTTTAAGTCAATGTTTCAAAACCATAAAAAAATTTGCATTGTGCAGATACTGGATGCATAACAGTATACAGTATATACAATTATGTAGACTTTAAGTTCTAAATTGTCAAAGAAGCAAGTTTCAATAGAAAAAAATCACAAACATGTACCCAGCTGGTACATTTATGTATTGATTGTTATACACCACTAGCTTGCATAACAATGAAAATGATTTAAAATGAAAAATTCTATATACGTAAGAAATAAAATCAATTCCACCGGAATAAGAGAAACTATGGTTTTAAGGAAAAGGAAAATACCGCTGCAGATGGACTGGAGTCATCTTCCAGAAATGCTGGGAATTTGATTCCAGTTTTTGGTTCAATTGGATCTTCTTGAAATATAGTACTAGGCACAGAAGGGCAAGCACAACTTAGGCCTTTTCCTTCTACATAAGGCTGATCAACAAGTCTTCGGATATCACTATCAATATTTCGCGATGCGATTGACTCGGCAAGCATCATTGGAGATCTTGTCCATTCAAAAATGGAAATCATCAGTTAACTAGAGATAACTATACAACAGAAAGAAACGAATAAGGAGAGTACATCACAAATACAAACAAAACTGTATTGGAGCATGGTCCTCACATATTTTCAAGTGGTGGTACGATAGCAGCAGCGCCGGCTAGAGTAAGAAGATTGGAGGCATGTTGCTGCTCATTCAATAGTCGCCCAATCGTTCCACTTGCAAGCCTAGCTAAAATTAGTTGTATTGCTTGCTCTTGTCTCACTAGAAAGCTGAACTGCAGTCTAGTCAACTTCTGCATGTGAGAACCCATTTGGTTGAAACGCAACTGACAAGATCTAGAACTGGTCGCTGCTACAGCTGCCAGCCAGCGCAAACTCTTAGGATCAGATGGTCTAGAAAGCCAGAAATAGAGAGCTCGGGAAAGCTTGTTGAGGCGATTGAAAGCTCCATGGACCATTACATTTCCTGAAGAACAAATCTTCCTATGATGTCTTAAAGAAGTACCCAGCACTGTACCAGCTTGTGAAAACAAATTCAATCCAAGATCATGAGACATTGGAAACTCTGGTTGGAACTTGTATGGGTATCCCCTGTCTATATCAAGATTGGATAGAATCAACTGACTGGGCTTCATTGTGAAATATCCTTCCAAAACACAGGCTTCTGAATGTAGGAGGTCTTTATATCAAGGTTGGGAATGTATGACAAGGAAAATTTAATGATCTGTCAATTGGAACAAAGTAAGCTGAATCAGATAAACAAGTTTTCACAGTAAGAAGGTGCAAGGAAATGACGCATATCATGTCAAACGAAATATTTAGCATAAGTTGCTGGAAATAAATCTATAAAGACAAAATACAATTCAACCTAGCTCTTGCTCTTGCTACTTTTCAGACCAGTCAACGATTAATAGGCTATATATGTAATAAAAAAGATTTGAAGAACAACTTGAATTCTGGCATGGTTGATTTGCAACATAGTCTCTCTACCGAAACAGGCCTTAATTGACAATTAAATCCAGAAAATTAAAAACAAATCCCTTTTGTTGATGAAACTAATCACACGAACCTATCACCGAAACAGAATGTGTGTTTGCATGTTATCAAGTATGTATACATTTTTTTAAGAACATAATGACAATTCAATCTGAATTACACTTCAAGCCGACAATTATGCCAGCCAAGCAAATATTTTTCCTCTACGAACAAAATCCCTCTAAGCTAACACCAACCACCCTGCCACCTCATTCCAACGACCAAAAAGATGGCTCTGATGACCAGCAATACTGTACAAAAGCATGCAATTTCCTCGCCACAGATCAACAACACGCCCTTAAAACCACCCGCATTCACATCTCCCCCATCACAAATGGAACAGCACCGATGCAAAAGCTCGAGCGATCACCAAACCAACCTGTCGGCTCCAAATCGGCCGGAGGGGAGACCGCGGCAAGAGCAGGCGAAGGAGGAGCAGGGGCAGGAACGGACTACCGCCTACGATCCACGCCTGGCTTGCTCGATCCCTCGGCGAATGGGATTGTTGCGGGATTCGGTCGCCGGACTAATCGACGCAGCAGACCAAACCCAAATCAGGAGGGAAAATGGGGAGGCGAAAAGGAACTACAGCTCTCCGGAACTTCCTTTGCCTCCCCAGGTCCGATTGCGCCCGCCCGCCCGCCCGCCGGCTCGCTCGCCGCGCCCTCGCCTCCCGTCCCGTGGGGTGAGAGGCGAAGAACGCGTGCAAGTGCTCCGACGACGTCTGCCTCCTCCTCCTCCTCCCCCCCCCCCCCCCCCCCCCCCCCTATAGGGCCCGGTAGCTTCCCTCCTTTACCTTTTCCCCGGACGGCCACACAAAAAATTCCTATTTTTATATGAAGTCCTCCTCACGTTCAAGTCTGGATCGGTTTTGGATAAGAGAAAGTAGTAGGGGGTCCAGAGCATTAGCTCCGGACCGTTCCGAGAAGGTGCTGGGGGGGCTGCACCGGGAACCGCGGGGATATTCCGCGGGATGATCGGACGGCCACCAGAGGCTCTGGGCGACTGTAAACAGGTTGGACGGCCGGACGGTTGATGTGACGTGTCCGGGGAATTTTTATTGCGCGCCGACCGCGGAGAGAAACACGGTCGTCGGCTGAAACACGTTTAAAATGGGCAGGTCTTTTGCTTCGACCACGTCGACAGACGACAGGTCCAAAGCTTTCGCGGGTAATTTGATTTTGATTTGTCTGTGCTTTGACTTTCTGTTTTCGAAACAGAAGACTATTATGCATGTGCCTACGCACATCCTGTCATTATGAAAATCTGCATATACATAGTTTAATAAAATTGATTACTGTTTTCCTTCCAATCATTGCAGGCTTGCGGCGGTTAGGAGAAGGAACGTCCTAGATTTCCAGTGGACTTTCTTGTAGTTGTAGGCAGCCACAGCCCTGATTTTGTCAGCTGTCACGCACAACTTCGACCGAGTCCTGCGAGCAATCAGCCTGGCCGTAGCCCGCGCATGTCATTTGTCCAGGACCAGGACTGATTATACGTCACTTTACAATCAGTACACTGA
The DNA here is from genome assembly GCF_000003195.3 of Sorghum bicolor. Classification (NCBI taxonomy): domain Eukaryota; kingdom Viridiplantae; phylum Streptophyta; class Magnoliopsida; order Poales; family Poaceae; genus Sorghum; species Sorghum bicolor. Next base: position 6,309,239 of record NC_012879.2, on the reverse strand, counting down.
AGAAGCGAGTGATCTAGAATTTTTTTGTTCTTTTTGAGGGGAGCGAGTGATCTAGATGATTCGTCTCGGAATGAATCGTTTGATTACAAAGACGGTGTCAACGTGTCACTCGAAGAAGAGAGCGTTTTTTTTCCCCCGAGGAACAAGATCAACCACGTGTCCTGCCAGCCCACCAGCTCGGCCCGCGGAACGATTTTCTACCCGCTGAACTAGCCAGCAAACCCCACTCGGGCCCTCGTGTGGTGCTGGCCTAGTGCCTCGGCCCCCTAGCGGCCCGATACGAACAGAACAGAGATGGAAACCATCTGACAAGGCAGGCCTGTTGCTCGCGGAACCCAGCCCACCAACAACCCAGGTAAGGCCTTGTTTCGGATTCGCATCAATCCACGTGCGTTGGGTGGATTGGAGTGGAAATTGAACTAAATTCCACCCAATCTACTCCAACACACGTGGATTAAGGTGAATCTGACAACATCCAATCAAGGTCTAAAGCGAATCAGACAGACACTACGGCCGCGCAGCGCGTTGGAATTCGGAAAGGAGACGACGAGACGAGGGAAGCGACACGTCTCAGTTTCGCCCGTAGTCGCCGCCGCGGAGCGAGTTTATTTGTTTGTTTGGAAAGTTACAGTAAAAACAGGGGCGGATCTAAAGGGGGGGCTGCCGGGGCTATAGCCCCCCCTACCCTGTCCGAGCCAGTGGAGCCCCCCCTTAGCCCCCCATACAAGTTTGAGCCATTTTCTATAGGGAAGGAGGGGCTGGATGTATTCTCGACGGCGAGGACAGAGGTTGAAGACGAGTGCTGGCGCTAGTCTTGTTCCTGGGCTTTTTTTTCTTGTATTTGAGTCATTGAGTGGCCCAGTATATAAAATAGAGAAGCTGTTCGGAGCCCATTAAGAAGCAGGCCTTTTTTCATTGTTTTCCTGTCCATCGTGAGGGAGGAGGGGAGGCCAGTCGAGGTCGAGCAGAGCACCTAGGTTTTCCTGCACGCGGGCGCGCGGCGCGGCGTTGCGGCGGCCGGCGGCGACGGCGACAGCTGCGCGGCCAGCAGCACGGCGGACGGGATCCCAGCGACGCGGCGGACGGGATCCCAACGGCAACGGGCAGCGGCAGGCCGGCAGCGGACGGGCGACGCGGCAGACGGCAGCCCAGCACGCCGTCGGTAGGCGGCAGCGGCCACTGGCCGGACGGCGGACGCCCACGCGAGCAGGGACTGCACGCGCGGCGAGCAGCCGAGCAGGCAAGGCGCTGAGGTGTATTGCAATTTGCAAGACGCCAAGACGCAAGCCGCCGCCGGCAAGCAAGCGACAGCAAGCAACCAAGCACCTAGCGGCAGGTATATACTAATATACATGTTCGTTTTCTTTAGAATTTTCCTTTTAACTTCAACTTTGTAATTTTTAATTGTTTCAAATTCTATTATAAGATTTTATAAATTGCAGATTGTTGAAAATGTCCAAAAGAACATTGCACGCATATTATTCTGGCTCAAGTAGTGCATCAACTTCGTATTTTGGTGATGTGGGAAGCTGTCACAGACATTCTTGAGATAGTCAAGAAAGACTCTGTTAAACCAACAAGCAATGGTGCTGGATTTGGTTTAATTGGTAAAATGGAGAGCTTTGATTTTGTGTTCATAATGCATTTAATGATAGAATTGTTGAGCATTACTGATAGTCTATCACGTGCTTTGCAAAGGAAGGATCAAGACATTGTTGAGGCAATACATTTGATCACAGATGTGAAAGAGCTGTTGCAGGATTTGAGGGACAGTGGATGGGATCCCTTGTTGTCAAGAGTGATAGCATTTTGTGTTAAGAATGAGATTGAAGTGCCAGATATGGACAAGGAAACAAATGCTAGAGGGACATCTACACGTAGAAAGCTAAAGGTAACAAACAAGCACTTCTTCCATGTTGAGGTTTTCCTTGCTGCCATAGATGCCATTTTGTGTGAGATGAATCATCGATTTGGTGAAGTTAGTTCAGAATTATTAGTCTGCATGGCATGTCTTAACCCAAGGAACTGCTTTTCTAATTTTGATGTGGAAAAACTTGTAAGACTTGCTGAAATTTATGCTGCGGATTTTTATGTTGGTGACCTTGCTCGTTTGCCTGCTCAACTTAGAGGATTTGCCAATCGTGCTAGAAAAAGTCCAGACTTTCTTGGATGTACAGAGCTTGGAAAGGTTGCTGAAATTATGGTGAAGACCAATATGAAAACATCTTATGGATTGGTTTATCGGCTCATTGAATTAACATTAATTCTTCCAGTGGCAACAGCTACAGTTGAAAGGATATTTTCTGCTATGTCTATTATAAAGACAGATTTACGTAACAGAATGGGTGATGAATGGCTCAATGACCAAATGATATGCTACACTGAGAAGGAGATATTTAGAAACATCAAGAATGACAAAATCATAAAAAGATTTGAAGACATGAAAACACGGCGTATGTTAGTGCCTCGGAACAATTTAGTGGTATGATATGTGTTCTCTTGTACCTCCAAAACTTTGAAGTTGTATACTTGAAATTTGTGTCACTAATTTTTTTCTGTATATAGATTGCTTCTAATGATTCATGAAGAATGCAGCAGTGCGAAAGTGCGGAACGTCGATCTTTGTTGGTTAGTTATGAAAAACTGTATCTTTTATTTTTATACTTATGCGTTTTATAATACGCTTTCGATTATTTATTATAGTTATCATGTAAAAGGTTCAAAACTGCTATAGTTTAGCTTCGTATGGGATATAATTGAGTCCAATTGCTCTAGCTCTCTTTGGCCCAGCCCCCCCTAAATATTATTTCTGGATCCGCCACTGAGTAAAAAGTATGTTTTTAATTTATTATAAGATAAAAATAGAGTAAAGTCCATCAGCGGTCCCTAAACTTGTTCGGATGTGTCATCCCGGTCCTTAAACTCGCAAAATGACCGTTTAGGTACCTAAACTTGTTCGGTTGTGTCATCCTGGTCCTTAAACTTAAAAATCTCGCATATAGGTCCTCAAACTTGTTCAGTTGTGTCATCCCGGTCCCTAAACTTGTTTTTAAGTCTTATCTGGGTCAAAACAAGACGAATCTAAAAACTCTATATTGAAAAATAATTCATAACTTTTTCATATGAACTCAAATGAAGATAAACTTTATATCAAAATTGTAGGCAGCAACATGATCTACAACTTTGCAGTTGAAAAGTTTTTAAATTAAAATCGTTTAGGTTCCCAAAATATTTTTTATAAGTTTATAGATTTTAAAATTTAAAATTAAATTTATAACACTAAACGACTTCAAATAAAAAACTTTTCAACTACAAAGTTGTAGATTGTGCTGAGGACTATAACTTTGGTATAAAACTTGTCTTCAATTGAGTTCATATGAAAAAGTTATTAATTATTTTTTGATATAGAGTTGTTAGATCACTTTGTTTTGACCCAGATGAGATTCAAAACCAAGCTTAGGGACCGAGATGACACAACTGAACAACTTTGAGGATCTAAACGGATGATTTCTAAGTTTAGGGACCGGGATGACACAATTGAGCAAGTTTAGGGACCGGGATGACACATATGAACAAGTTTGAGGACCTAAACAATCGATTTGTGAGTCTAGGGACCGGGATGACACGACAACACAAGTTTAGAGACCGGTAGTGGACTTTACTCATAAAAATACTACTGAATAATTAATAGATTCAGTTTCAAGTCTCCAAAGGTGTGAGATATAGACGAAAATAAAAAACTATTTGCACAGTTTACCTGTAAATCGCACGATAAATCTTTTAAGACTAGTTACTTTATGATTGGATAATGTTCGTTAAATAAAAACGAAAGTTGGCCGGTCTGTGCCCAATTGCCCATCTCGTTCGGCCGGCATCCATGTGGCAGTGAACGCACTCAGTTGCATGCGCCTCCGTCCGTCTGTCTGTCCGTCCGATGATTGACCAACAACGACGGGCCGGCGTGACATGCGGTGCGCCGCCGAAACTTTTTCGACGATCGACGTCGTGTGGCGGTGTCCGCTGTGTTGTGTAGAGGTAGAGTAGAGTAGGTCCAAAAGGGGTGGAGCTCCATCGAGTCAAGATAAAGGGATGTTTGGTTGCTAGACACAATCTACCACAACTAACTTTAGACAAGTGTGGCAAGCCACAAAAAGTGTGGCTAGCAAATTGGTTGCCATACTTTACCATACCTAAAGGAATCTTGCCACACTTTTTAACTCTATGACATGTGAAGCCCAAAAGAATCATACCTAAGGTTAGTTGTGAACCAAACACTTACCAACTTGGTCAAACTTGCCTAAGGTAAAGTGTGGCAAATTGTGGCTAGCAACCAAACACCCAAAAGGGCGTCCGGTACTCATATCTCATCTGAGATGAGACCAGCCGTGGTCGACCACAGAAACCGGGGAAACAAGGCCATGCCAGGCCACGCTTTTCCACGTCGTAAGTCTTCTTGGTTGGATTCATATCATTGTTGATTGGTTCTTCATCCAACCAGAGCCGGGCTGGCAAGCATTCTGGGAGGAGACGAGACGACCGTGTATCTATCCACTAGTGCGCTAGTGCATTGTTGATTCTTCATCGATTCAGGTATGGATGGGATGGTTTCAAGTTCCGGCGCACTCCCACCAGCAGAAAGATGCTCATCATTTTTTTTTACTGGAAGTTAGTACAAACCTATTCATTTACATTCTTGTTAACTTAGATTTTGCTTTTGGCCTTGTTTAGTTCATAAAAATTTTGGTTTTTAGCTACTGTAGCACTTTCGTTTTTATTTGACAAACATTGTCCAATCACGGAGTAACTAGACTCAAAAGATTTATCTCACAAATTACAGATAAACTGTGCAATTAGTTTTTATTTTCATCTATATTTAATGCTCCATGCATGCGACCAAATATTCGATGTGACAGATAATCTTAAAATTTTTTGCGAACTATACAAGGCCTTTACAAAACATGTTGCACAGCAGGAATAGAAAACACAGCAGCAATGAACGGATTGGACGTTAATAGCCCTTCTTTCAATGACTCTGTGTTTTGAAAACACTTGTCATCTGAGTATACTAACCACACTTGCACTTCAATATGAACACTCTAACCATCAACAGTGACCAGTCTGATTGAAGCCACTGAATCCCCCTACTACACTGAACTAATTAAACTGGTCCAAGAAATAGAATATAGTACAAAACACGCTCTGTGATGTTGCCGCGACGTGCTGAGTTGCTGACCGTGCAACCAACGACTCCAATATATAGTAGTAGGTAAAAGTAGGAGTATAAACATGAACAAGTGAGCATAAAAAACGTGCCACAAAATGCGCAGCCGTGCATTCACAGTTGAGGCTCCAGACCGGTCGATCGGCCGGCACTCGGCAGGCAGGCACAACGGCGAGCCGGTCAGAACAGAGAAGACCCAGCAGCAGCAGCAGCATGCAGCCCCAACAGGACAGCGCACCTGCTCCCCGCAGGACCAGCAATCAGGACAGCGCGATGGGTACGGTACACGAGGAGCGCTTCCGTTGACTTGAAGCTCGTGTGCCCATGGGAAGGGAAACCGCCAGATCTCGCGAGCCCGTGACGGTCTGACGGACCCAGCCCAGCCGGAGCGGAGCCCCCCGTTCCCATGCCCATTCCGGGACGGGACCCGGAGTAGCCGTAGCCGTAGCCGTGCGTCCTTGAATTGAAGTCAACACACGCGACCGCGCGCGGGTCAGGACTCAGGACAGCAGGGCATCGTGGGCCTCGTTTGGAAGCTTCACCGCGTTTTCTGTGGTCGCCTTTGATCGCTCTCCACCGCGTTGCACTAGGTCTGATAACAGCACGTGCAACTGTGTGTGTGTGAGAGTCGTCACTCTATTATCTTTTGGGACGAAACATAATTGGTACCCACAGAAAGGAGTGTCACCACTCACCCAGATGTGTGCCGATGTTGTCGTTGTTGCGCACAGCGGCGGTCATCATGTCACGATCTTTTGCTAGAGGTGGGACCAGGGAACTTTGATGTGGGCCAGGCCCGGGGGCAACTTATATAATAAAGTTAATAATGCTTCAAAGAGTACTATCCCCTAGAAGAAAAAAAAAATAAAAGGTCACGTCATTTACTCATGACTATCTTTTAGGAATTAAATCTTGGAGACAGAGGACAAAATAGCTAGGCTAATTTTTTTTAAGTAGGAGTTTTATCAAAATGCATGTCATCGATATTAATAATTTATCACATAAGCACTTCTATTACCTAGCAATGTTTTTAAGAAAAATAGAGTTTAGATCAATTTTATACATAGATATAGCACTTTTGGCTCAGTTTCTAACTCTAGATGGATCATAGAACTAAATGTCTTTTTAGTTTGTACTCCCCTTAGCAGTAACACTTAATGGGCAATGTTTTGTTTAAGCCAATGTTTGTGGGAGTAAAAAAAGGAAACCCATCGTGAAATGCACTTCTTTCACTCCTATCTTAATACAATGGAGTGTAGGGTGATAGGAAACCCTCCAAAATCACCACTCAAGAAAGTGCTACAATCACATGAGAAAGAATTTCAACTATGACAAAGGCAAGCACACATTTGCCGAGGAGTGATTGGGGAAGTACAAGAGGAAGGTGAAAGTAACAAAGGGCTAGAAGCACAAGTGTCGAGCATCTAAATTATCTTTTCAAAATATCTGATCTAATAAATAGATTTGATTACATGAAAAGGAACAACTATAAGATTCTATCTGTAGGCAGAAATCTTAGGAAAGATGGACAAAATAGCTACTCGTTCCTTTCTAAATTATAAGACTATTTTAGTTTTATTTTCTAATACATCAGACATTTATGACTTTAACTAAGGTTATACAAAATACATCAACATCTAATTAGTTTTTATTAAAATTTCTATGTAATAATGTGTTTATTTGCATTTAATAGATACTAATATATATTTTTTAAAGAAAATTTGATTAAAGTTACACATGACGTAGGGTGGAAAAAAAAACTAAGAACTTATAGGTTGTACGTACTCATATTCACCTCAAGTCAATCCACGTGTATCGGAGTGGTACATATGGATTAAATAGCCAAACAAGATCTAAAATGAACTATACCTTAGGAAAGACGAATATGTGTGATCTCAATCATAGCACTAATCCAATGTGGTGGCAGAATATTGTGCCCACACTTTTGTCACAAGACACAATTGACGACGTGGCGCCGAATGGATGCACGATATATAAGCAAAAGCCCCTTTAGTTTCCACTCAGACACAACTTTGCAACATGACATTCCACATTTCCTTTCTTGTACCAGAAGATGAAACAGCGACCTTCTATCCCTTTTTATCATATTGTCGAGGATACTGTTTTACCACTTTATTGCTGGCTGCATTTAACTTATGATTACCGTGCATAAGCACCAAGTAGCGGAGTCAATTTATTCCAACATCCAACAGGTTACACTACCAGGCTTCTCCACCAGTTTTCTTCTTCTTGGTTTGGAGAGAGAGACAGAGAGAGGAAACTTTTTTTTTTTGAGAGAGAGTGGAACGAGATAGAGGAACAGCAGGCTCGTTGAAAAGACTTCAACAACTGCTGCAACTACTGCTTGTACCCATCCACGGGATTGTGGAAATAACAATGACGACCAACTAAATTTTCTAATCTTTTTTGGGGAAAAGGACGAAAGGTCTTGCCACTGGCCATCTGCTAATATACAAGCAAATATGTGTGAAAGATAAAACCGGCCTGTTCAAAAAGGACATATGAAACAAACTCCAATTCGGTCAGATGGCGTGTTTACGTAATAAATACTTGGGCCAGGTGACGCGTAGTATGTATCTTTTGAAGCTTCCACGCGATTTTATGGTTTGTGCAGTTGAACCGTTTAATAGGTCGTGGATGACAGGATGAGTTCATACATTGGTTTTGTGTTGAATGAGAGATGTTCTTTTTAGAGAATGTTGAATGAGATGCTGTCTTAAGTGTCTAGGGATAGTATGAGCATAGCTAGTAGTAGTAGGGGGGAAATTCAATCAAATAAGGCCTTGTTTAGATCCAAAAGTTTTTGGATTTTGACACTGTAGCACTCTCGTTTTTATTTGACAAACATTATCCAATCATGTAGTAACTAGGCTTAAAAGATTCGTCCCATAATTTTACAGACAAACTGTGTAATTAATTTTTGTTTTCATCTATATTAATGCTCTATGCATGTGCCGCAAGATTCGATGTGACGATAAATCTTGAAAAGTTTTTGGTTTTTGGGGCGAAAGCAAGGCCTAAGTTTTCTAAAAGGCGGAAAGAGCTTTGCTGGAATTTTATTCGACGAAAAAACCAGTTACCAAAAGTAAAATGCCACTTAAAGATAAATACTCCTACATATTTAAATTGAGCTTAGCTCAGTCAGGCAAACTAATTTTTTAGCGGTAGAAAGTAAATTACTGTGCTTCACGAATGGGGTGTTGGTGCGTGTATGTTTGAGTTGAAGCAGAACTCTGGATGGCGCGCGGTGGGAACGAAATGGTCAGACCTTTAGCTGTGAAGGGCTTATTTTAACACACCTCTAAGAAGTGGATGATCAACCTTTGGTCCTTTGTGCATCTTTGAGCTTCTCGATACATAAATGTGAAAAAGCTCTCGTGTCTTTGGAGAAAAGCTAACAACAGGGGCTGATGGTTCAGTAGCTAGCTCTCGACTGTATTTTTTAAGCACGTGAATTGCCTCTATATTAAAACAGGTACAACGTACTACCTTTTCTTCTATATTTAAGATCAATCATGCAACTAACCAAGGAATCGAACAATACAAAAACAAATAAAAAATGAACAAGAAGGCACAACCGAACCAACTAACGAAACCACCCGCTAGTATATGACGAAGAAACAAAAATGCATGAGCAATAATAACGACAAAGATCGAGTTTTTAAAACAAACAACAAAAGGCTGCGCCAGGCCAGGCCTGCAAGTACGAGTGTACAGTATACAGACGGTCAGTCGTGTTGGCCTGCCGGGAGTTGGAACGCAACCATACAAAAGAGATCCATAAGCTGCCCTACCAATCTACCATCCATATCCATGACTCTATTTAGTTCCTGAACCATTTTACAAAATAATTAAGATTTCTCGTTACGTCGAATCTTACGATACATACGTGAAACATTAAAATATAAATAAAAAAATAACTAATTACACTATTCGTATCCAATACAAACGAACTTGCTATAATACCATTTTATAAAAAAATTCAGCAACTAAACAAGACCATAAAACCGAGAAAACAAATACTAGCAATGCGCAGGCCTGTCTGGTAACTAGCACACATCACTCTAACATAAACAGTCTAACTAACTGCCCTACCACTCCCTAGTCCCTACCGATAAGAACGGGGGGCCGGCCTGTTTCGTCCCCCAGTTGTTGGCGCGTCCCCATCGGCTCCGGCGAGGCAGGCAGGCAGGCATCGTCGATCCATACACGTCGATGCCCACATCAGCGATCACCAACGCCATATGATAATCGTTCACAAAAAAAAAAAAAAACGCCAGATGAGATGATAGTACGTTTCACGGAGCTTTCACCCGATAACCCCGGCATCACCAATGATTCAAGCACTCACTCCTGCTAATTCCATCACCTGCCCAATTAGATTAGCGATAATTAACCTCCCGGCCACCCCCCACCCCAAAGTCAAAAAGGCGACGCTTCCCCAACCTTCACCCACCTCGAAGCCACACCCACACCCACAGAAAGCCGCTGCCTACTTGCCTTTATATACCCTGCCGCCACCGCGCCGTGTCCTCCACCTCGCCAATCGCCAGCGACCGACACCCTCTCTAGCTCCGTCCAAGGCTCTCTTCGCCGGCGAGCGTAGACGTACGAAAATTATCATATTCCAAGGTTTGGTCCTAATGGGGCTTCGGGAGCGCCTGCTGGGGTGCTTCGGGGCCGGCGGCCATCATCAGGAGCAGGAGCAGGAGTCTGCGGCGCGGCCGGCGGCGAGCAGGCGTCCCGGCGGGAAGCCGACGCTGCGGCGGCTGAGCACGGCGAACCTTCGGTCGCTGTCGCTGCAGGACCTGTCGCGGAAGCTGGAGACCACCAAGCTGCACGCCTTCACGCTGGACGAGCTCAAGGCCGCCACCAAGAACTTCTCCACCTCCAACTTCCTCGGCGAGGGCGGGTTCGGCCCCGTCTACAAGGGCTTCGTCGACGGCCGCCTCCGCCCGGGGCTCCAGCCGCAGCACGTCGCCGTCAAGTACCTCGACAGCGACGGCGTCCAGGGCCACCGCGAGTGGCTGGTACGGTTTTCCCATTTCCCATCCGTCACCCTCTCTCCTCTGCCAACCTGCTGATTTATTTGATTCTCAATCGCATACAGTTCTGATCTGGTTGCGTGCTGATGAAATCTGAATCGAGTCCTGATCTGGTTGCGCTGTCTTGAATTGTTTTCATCACAGGCGGAGGTGGTGTACCTCGGGATGCTGAGCCATCCGCATCTGGTCAAGCTGGTGGGCTTCTGCAACCAGGACGACCACCGGATGCTGGTGTACGAGTACATGCCCAGGCAAAGCCTCGAGAACCATCTCTTCAAGAGTAAGAACTACTGCAACTTATTACACTATAATTTGAGTGTCTCCGATCGATCAGTTGAGTAACGGATCCGGTTTACATGTGCTTGGCTGCAGATCTCCTCGCGTCGCTGCCGTGGTCGACGCGGCTCAAGATCGCCGTCGGCGCCGCCAAGGGGCTGGCGTTCCTGCACGAGGCCGAGACGCCCGTCATCTACCGCGACTTCAAGGCCTCCAATATTCTTCTCGACTCGGTAAGCAAGCCTCACCGAGTCCAATCTCTTTTACAGTACTTTTTTTCCCTTCCTCAGAAATCAATCAACAGATAACAGCTAGCATGCAGCACATTTTAGGACCTCTTTACTGACGAGCGAGCAATTTTAGGACGGTAAAGAATTGCCTCATTGGGTGCTTAAGTCGTTGTCATGCACGTTGCAGATTCTTTATTTACCAAGGGAACTGTATTTTTCTCCGCTATATATTGAAAATGTTTCTAACCTACACGCCAACCATGGTAATTGCTCGCACGTTGTCAACCGTTCCGTGTCAAAGCCTTCCTCCTCCTTAAGAATTCAGTCAGGAATAGTCGACGCACACTCGTGCTCAAATCTGATTTGCTTTGCAACTACCGACAAATTATAGCAAAAGCCTCTGGTTTTATTCTAGGTGCCGGCCGGCCGTTAGGAATAACATAGCTGGAGCATTATAATACTGTGGTTAGTTTGGATTTTGGAACCAGATGCTTTTGTAGCAGTTGCAGAACGCAACAAACACTGATGTATTTGTATTCATCTCAACCACTACAAATACACAGTGGTCTTCCTCAAACAACTGTTGCCGAATTTCCCCAAAAAAACACAACTTTGTTGCCGAATTTCCCTAAAAAAAAGACACACACAAATGTTGCCGAATCGTGTCTGACCTCAAGTTTGCAATTTCATTTTTCAGGACTACACGGCGAAGCTGTCGGATTTCGGGCTGGCCAAGGAAGGGCCGCAGGGTGACGCGACGCACGTGACGACGCGGGTGATGGGCACGCACGGGTACGCGGCGCCGGAGTACATCCTGACGGGCCACCTGACGGCGAAGAGCGACGTGTACAGCTTCGGCGTGGTGCTGCTGGAGCTGCTCACGGGCCGGCGCTCCGTCGACAAGCGGCGCGGGCGGCGGGAGCAGAACCTCGTGGACTGGGCGCGCCCCTACCTCCGCCGCGCCGACAGGCTGCACCGGTTCATGGACCCGAGCCTGGAGATGCAGTACTCGGCGACCGCCGCGGAGAAGGCCGCCAAGGTCGCGCACCAGTGCCTGCAGAGCGTGCCCAAGGCCAGGCCCAACATGCGCGACGTCGTCGACGCGCTCGAGCCGCTCCTGGCGCTCGACGACGACGTGCCCATGGGACCCTTCGTCTTCACGGTCGGCGCGGCCGAGGCGGCGACGGCAACGGCGCAGGTCGTCGAGGACGCTGTCGCTGTCACTGTGGCCAACGACGACCAGGTGGAAGCGGAGGCGGAGGCGGAGGCGGGCAGCCGGCAGGGCAAGAGGCACGTCATGTCGGCCGTGCACGCGGAGAGCCCGCTGCGGAGCCGGTACGCCAGCGCCGTGAAGAGACCGGAGAGCCCGCCGACACTGAGCAGGGCATGAGTGGGGATTGCGAATTTGCAAGTGTACATAATTAGCTGACAGATTGTTCATCAATTCTTTTGTTTTTCTGTATTTCTTGGTGATGCTATTAATTTGTTCTCTCAAGAATTTGAAGGGGAGAGGTTTTTGTTTCATTTTTTTTTGTTGTTGTTTTGTTAATTGATACACTGCCGAGAATACCTCAAGTTGTGAGGTGTTTGTATACCGAAAGTTGGAGGCAACATGCATGACTGACACTAATTACCAAATAAAACAAAAATACTACATATCTGTTAAACTTTAACAATCCTAACCAAACATCTCCTTAGAAAGTTATAGAGCCAAGATAAAATTCCCTCCTGTCTTGGCAGCCGTCTCCATCGCTCCCTGTTGAGATACGCTCCTCTAAGGTACGTCGCCGCCTGAGGAGCGTATCATCAGAGGAAAGTAATGTATCATCAGCATATTGAAGGCTGATAATAACCCCAGGTTCAGCCTGAGGTAGAAGACCAGAAATGAGATTAGTCCTAGCCGCTCTCATGAGCATCTAGAAAATGATTTAGACAAAGCAGAAAATCTAAAGTGGTTGCTAGTTTGTTATGAACAGTTATTTGGCATGAAAATTAACTATGATAAGAGTGATTTGTTGGTAGTTGGGGTAGGAGAGGACAGGGCAAACGAGTTTGCAAAGATTTTCTGCTGTAAGAAAAGTAACTTTCCAATTAAATACTTGGGAGTGCCTTTGCATTTCAATAAACTAAGAAGAGAAGATCTACAACCTATTGTAGATAAGATTTTAAAGAGGATTGCTGGCTGGAAAGGAAGACTTCTGTCCTATGCAGGCAGACTGACCCTTCTCAAGTCATGTTTAGCCAGTATCCCTATCTATCTTCTCTCCATTATCAAATTTCCTAAATGGGCTATTGATTTGATCAATTCCCATATGAGCCACTTTTTGTGGAATAATACCGAGGACAAGCATAAGTATCACCTTGCCAATTGGCAACTTGTTTCTCAGAAGAAAGATATGGGTGGCTTAGGTGTTCCTGACCTGAGAAGCTTAAATATAGCATTGTTAAGCTCTTGGATTTTTAGATACCATATGAACTCCAATTCCATTTGGACTAAATTGGTTGACTTCAAGTATAATACTAATAAACCTAATATTTTCTGCTGTTCTAATCTAGGGGTATCTCCCTTTTGGAAGGGGTTATCTGGGCGATGCAAGCTGCTCATATGGGCATTCGTTGGGTAGTTGGTAATGGTAGGAAAGTTAGGTTCTGGGAGGATCATTGGCTAGGAAACACTAGTCTTGCTATTTTGTTCTGGCCTTTATATGTCTTAAATGAGCAGCATGGGAAGACAATTAGTGATGTCTGGAATGGAGAGGAATTACAGCTTTCTTTTAGACGTAATGTGTCAGAGCGTTTGATGCTTATGTGGCAGGATTTGAGTGAAGTTGGTGATAGCATTAGGCTTACTGAAGAAGAAGATAATATTTTGTGGAGCTTTAGCTCTAATGGTCATTATTCTGTCCAATCCTTATATGCTATTATAAATCATAGAGGAGTTACTCCAGTGTTCATTCATGCTGTGTGGAAATTGAATATTCCTCCAAGGGTGCAGTTCTTCTTGTGGCTTTTAGCTAACAATAAGCTGCTAACTAGAGATAACCTCGCTAAAAGAAAAGAAGTTAGTGATCCGACTTGTATGTTTTGTAATGATCGAGAGTCGATTTTCATTTGTTCTTCCATTGTTGTGTGGCTAAACATGTTTGGGCTTCTTTTACGGTCTGGTTGGATAGGAGGTTAGAGGAGGGTTTTGAATCTGTTGCCTCCTTGTGGATTGCTAACAAGAGATATATGATTTGTAATATTGTGTCTTCTGCTGTTCTCTGGGTTTTGTGGAAATTACGTAATCTGTTATGTTTTCAGGGGATACCGTGGAGTGGAATGGGGAAAGTTTTTGCAATGATTGGGAGAATGCTAAGAGGATTGTTGCCAATGTTCAAGATGGAAGTTCAGGAGAAGCTGGAGAGGATAATTCAGTTAGTGGAGGCAGAAGCTGGCTCAGTACCAATGATCATGTGGATGGATTCATTAGCGTCGGTACAATCCAATGTTCCAGTTTCGGAGGACTCAGCAAGTGCGATCATTATACCATGTAATAGGAAGTAGTTTTGTCTGGGCTTTGCACTTTGTTCGCTGCTCAGTTTTTAGTCTTATGGCTGCGGTTGTGCTCTGGGTGCACAGACTAGGATCTTGACTGTTGTGAATCGCTTTATGGTAATAAAACAAGGGAAACCTTTTATTAAAAAAAAAAGGTACGTCGCCGCCCTTCTGCGTGTTGCATTCGACGTTGCCCCAAGTCCGAGCACGACGAGTGAGCTGACGTGCCCCCGCGATACTCCAGCTGTCCAGCAGCAACGGATAAGTGACTCGCTCGATCGGTGCGTTTTGCATCCTGCAGGAATGTTCCACTGCACATCCCAATCCAGGGACAGTTTGCCATTGCTTATTGTAGTTATTACTGTACCTTGATATATAGTACTAGTAGGATTTATGTGACGCATATCAGACATAAAACCAAGGCCTTGTTTACTTCCATAAAAAACCCAAAAGTTTTTAAGATTTCCTGTCACATCGAATCTTTAAATACATGTATAAAGTATAAAATATATATGAAAATAAAAACTAATTGCATAGTTTGGTCGGAATTGACGAGACGAATCTTTTAAGCCTAGTTAGTCTATGGTTAGACAATAGTTATCACAAACAAACGAAAGTACTACATTATCACAAAATTTTTTTCTTCGGAAACTAATTATAAATAAGGCCCAAATGGGAAGAACCTTTATTGGTCCACATCGAACCCGTCGAGTAAGTTCATGAATCGTGACGTTCATGGTTCATTCATTCAACCTGTCAATTATGGCCGATGGCTCCCACGAAAAATCAGAATAGGTAGTCAAGATACTATTAATAATGCTTATGATCAGGAGTTGGAACATTTACGTCCATCAAGTCCATATATCTTGGCTAATGTTTAGTTTCTAAAAACTTTTGCAATTTTTTTAAAATTTTTCATTACATCAAATCTTATGGCACATGTATGGAGCATTAAATATAGATAAAAAATAGTTAATTGCACAGTTTGTCTGTAATTTGCGAGATGAACATTTGAGGCTATTTAATTCATGATTGGACAATATTTGTCAAATACAAACGAAAGTATTACAGACTCCATTTTGCAAAAAAAAAAAAAACTAAACAAGGCCCAAACTGTCGTAGGCCTCACTTTTTTTTCAAAATAAATAGCCAAGCAGAAGGCACTTATCTTTCAGGAGATTTTTATTACAGCCAGATCATAGTATATGCCAATAATGCACGAACCATCAGATCAGATGGTTCACCAAACTACGTAAGTAGTTTAGGTATGTAATTCTCAGGTTCACCAACGCCTCAATTGTATATTTGAATGTCACCTGCACACAGAAAAATTGATAACGAACATTCAGGGAATTTCTCAGCATGTAATAACAAAATAACTGAATATTGCAAAGAGCGAACAAGTAGATTTTAATGGGGAAAAGGTCAGTGAAAGAGCTGATTATTGACAAGTTGAATTCAGCTACTGTAAGATATATAAGATATTATTGCCTTCAAAAAAAAAGATATATAAGATATTGAATTCAGCTACTGTAAGATGTAAGCGCCCTCGAGCGGCGATATAAGAACAAGATCATCAGAAGCGCACGACCGTACAGTCCCCAAACGGCCGGCCAAGCCCAGGACCACGCGGTGGCGCTGCCGGCTGCTCAACAGCTGAAGTGCGTCCGGCGGCACGTTCGGCCGTTCATCCTGTCGGTCTTGGCGTGCGCCGGTGCGCGTCGCCCTCGCACTCGTGACTACGTGACCCGACGCCGTCGCAAAGCGTGTAGTGCAGGTCTGTCGTCGGGCACGAGACGACAGGATGAACGGCCCCTAGTCCGCTGGCGCTCGCTCCCCACCTCAACAAGTCGCTGAGATTTCACAACGAGAGAGAGAGAGAGAGAGAGAGAGAGAGAGAGAGACGTCTTCCAGCTCAACGGCTCCGGCGACCTCACCGGCGGCAAGCTAAGGGAGGTGGGCGGCCCCTGCTAGTGGGGTGGGGTTTTATAGGCCGTCACGACGCCTATCCTTCACCCAAACCAAACCCAACCTCAACGGCTCAACATGGTGTCCGGTGATGTTGGCTAGAGCCTAGAACGCCCGCGATCTTGACCTATAGCATGCCTTTGGTGAGCACTCCAGCAGCAGCTTGCATGCATCAGGCATCAGATTCAGTGCACCACTGACCACCACCTCCAACTCCGGCCTCAGCAGCTGTGCTCCTGCTCCCCAAAGAATTGAAACCGCACGACGTATCCCCTTCCTCATCGAGCGGCGGAGCGGGGAGCGGTCCCCGGCTCCCCGTTTCAGAATTCCAAATCCCAGAAATGAAGAGAACAACGACAGTATTTCATTATTTAAGGAAATGAACTCATACTCACTTGGTTTTGATGTAGAACAAGGCGAGGATGATGCTCATCAGGCAGGCTAATGCAGCCCCGAGCGTCATATCAGCAAGAAGCCTGACGGTGGCCGTGGCGGGCGCCGGGACTGGTCCATCGCCAGCGACAGCACCTCCGGCAGCTCCGCCGCCGTTACCAACGTCAACGTGCGCGTAGATGAGCGTGATGCCCAGGAAGAAGGTGACGAAGGCAACGCAGGGCAAAGCACGGGCAGCACTGGCCCCGAGCTCACGGGCAGCTGCTGTGGGCTCCTGGACGAACAGGACGAACTGGAGGACGCCGACCTGCAGCTGCAGGCACAAGACGAAGAAGGCGAGCTCCGAGACACGCCAGTTGCCGCCGCCGCCTGCGCCCACGGCGGCGTGGTGCGTGTGGCGGCTGTAGATGACCGCCGCGGCGATGACGAGTGCATCCATCCCGGCCAGCGCCAGCATGGCCGCCTTCATCAGAGCGCCGTCGTCGAAGAGGGGAGGCGGAGCGGACGCGGATGCCGTGACAGCAGCTGCGGTAGTAGTGCCCGCACTAGTACTAGTACTAGTACCCCGCTCGTCGTCGATGATGCAGGATGGGACTTGGAGAGCGGAGATCGACACGAGCAGGGCGAAGCAGGCGATGACGATGTTGTTCCGATCTGAGCCCGCCATGGGATGGGGGTAGGGTGAGACGCGACGCGGTGCGTGGTTTCTTGCTCTCGTGGGTTCGTGCTGGTGTCAGCGAGGGACTGGGTCTGGAGTTGCCTCCGGGCTTCCGGCCATGGGAGCTTATTCATGAGCGAGAGAGGGGATTGATTGGCATCATCAGCGAGCAAAAAGATGGCAACTCTGTGCTCCGATTTGATGGTAGCCGTCACTTTCAGCGGAATTGGTCAAAGGAGAATATTCGAACCACGGACAGAAATGGAAGCCAAGATTTTGTTATGGCCTTGTTCTCGTAACCAAATTTTTTTTAAAGATTTCCTGTCATATCGAATCTTGTAGCACATACATAAAACATTAAATATAGATAAAAACAAAAACTAATTATACAGTTGGTCCGTAAATCGTGATATAAATTTTTTGATCCTAGTTAGTCTATGATTAAACAATATTTGTCATAAACAAACGAAAATGCCTATGTATCATTGTCCAAGAAGCACGCGTCAATTTTGCTCTCAACTCATAAGCTCCACATTACTCCTATTATATCACAAATCCAGTTCCACAATCGTTCGCTAGTAACGAATCCAGCAAACCATCAGCTACTCCCGCAACTTTCCTTATTTAGAAATGATAATTTCCGTAACTTTCTACTTTTAGAAGATAACTAAGTTATACATATATGTTATAACTTATTTCTATAAATTATACTAACAACTTGGTATACCACTTTGCAAAACTTATCACCATATGACTTATACCATGTAACTTAGAACTTATGTCAAAACTTTAAAACACAAAAGTTATAAAACATTTTTTTAATTTTCTTTTGCCTATTTTTCTCTTTTTATTTTTTATATAAGTCTATCATTTTTTTCTTTTTATATATGTTGTCAACCCTTATTTTATTTGGGCGACCGTTCACTTAGATTTGATATATCAAAGGTTCAAACTACCTTCTTTTCTAGCGTGCTTTTCCATAACCACCGCTGATGTCACAAAAAAGTAAAACATTTATTTTCAAATGCTAGATGTAAATTTTATAATTATTTACTTTTTGCACGTAACTTTTATATCTAACTTTCTGTACACAATTTTTATATTTAACTTTCTACATGTAACTAGTAGATATTAACTTATAATTATAATCTTTTATGTCTAACTTTTTGCAAAGCTATTTGATTTATTATATTTTGTGCTTAACTTGCAGTTATTAACTTATATGTTAAAATTGGTTTAATTAAATTATCTGCTTAAGTTTTAGTTGTAACTTTTTTGAACTTTCGCTAAATTGTCTCGTCATAAATTATGTTGATAAACTTGTTCCATAAAATATTATAGATAAAAGTTATGCGTATAACTTTATCATGTAGTAAGTTATATGTATAAGTTATGTGTGTAACTTTGTCACAGTGAAGGTATATATTAAAGTCATGTATGAGTCATACGTAAAAGTCTGTTCCATAAGTTTTACGTAAAAGTTGTGAGTACAAATTTTCAAAAAAGAAAAGTAGCGATTTTTTTGCCTAAAATAGAAAACTTTCCAAAAATAGAAAATTGCGGGATTTCTTCTTTTGCCAAAAAAGGAAAGTTGTAGGGGCTGTCTGATCGTTCGCTAGATTCAAATCTGATGAACGTTCGCTATTTAGTGAGACCGCTATTATATTACTCTTATGATCTTATCTTCTTATGTACTAGGAGTAAAGTAATCTAGAGAGGTTCATAGGCTCGGTTAGCATAGATTCTTATGCCGTCTAAAAATAAACCGGGAACCTTATTAGTAACGTACTCACTATGTCTCTTTTTAATTGTCGTCGTTGGTGTTTGTATCACAAGTTTGACTCGATTTGTAGAAAATACGTGTAACATTTGTATCTCCAAATAAATTTATTAAAAAACTAAATTCAAATATCTTTCTAATGATACTAATTATGTATTATAAATATTAATATTTTTTAATATATAATTGCCGACAATTGTTTTTTGGAAAGCGCAAGCGGCAATTAAAAAGGGACGGAAGAAGTAGCTAGTATTTGAATTGTCTTTCTTGAAAAACAAAATCCATACATATCACTCTTTCTTAAGTACCAAGATACTTTTTTTAGCAAAAGTACTAAGATACCTAATCCGCACAATTTCAAATGATTGTCATTGTTTGCCATTGGTTTTGCTAGCTCTTTAAGGCCCAGTTGTCATTAACACAAGAAAAAAAAGGCACATATGGTTTTGCTAATAATGACCCTTAGCAGACTCTAAATGAAACATATGTATAGGGCACAATGGTATTAGGTTAAAGAGAGGTCCGGCAACACACTTGAAACAAATAACAAAGAAGCATGGATCACATTAATTGTGGTCATTCTCTCTGCGCATATGAAAAGGTAACCGTGGATGTATTAATTAGGCCAATATCAAGGTTTCAGAAATGTCATGGCACAGTTCTTAAATGGTAAAGCCCCCATGGATCTGGCTCCAAGTCTGTATCCACTTGCATGAGGAAAGAAGAGATCGATCAGTCAGGGATGATGTGACCAACCATAACTGAACAAGGGGTCTTTGGTGAATGGAATCAGTACAGCAAATGGCAGAATCTATTCATCTTTGGGACCTTGTTCAGCACGTTCAGCTATCTAATCAGGCAGACAAAATTGAATGGAAGTGGACATCAAATGGAGAATATAGTGCTAAATCGGCATATTTGGAAGGTGCACACATTCAGGGGATCCTACTGCATATGGAGAATGTAGTGCTAAATCGGCATATTCAGGGGATCCTACTGCACATTCAGTGAAAAATCTATCTGGAAGGTGCACGCTGAAGGAAAGCACATATTCTTCGCCTGGTTCCTTTGTGTTCAAGAAAAGATTCTAACCGGCGACAATTTGGCCAAGCGGAATCGACCTGCAACGTTGTGTGCGTCTTGTGATCATGAACCTGAATCTACGACGCATCTTTGCCTCTAATGCCGGTTTGCCAACGAAGTTTGAACTCTCATGAGTTCTTGGGTTGGTGGTAGCCCCTCTCGCGCCGGCTACTGACGATCTCATCACTCTGGAGGAATGGTGGGCATCAGTGCTGCAAGGAATAGACTCCAACCAACAAAGAACAACCGCGGCCTTTCATATGTATGCAACCTGGAACATCTGGCATGAGCGAAACCGGAGAATTGTTGAAGGATGGACGCTTTCACAGCGTCAAGTGTTCGGCTTGATAAAGGAGGAGATTCATCTCAGGAGGCTTGCTTTACTGAGAATATATGTCAAGTTCTATCTGTTATATAGGGCATGTTTAGTTCACCCTAAAAAGTTTTTGGGTATTATAGCACATGTATAACGCTCAAACCAGGCATCTAATATGGTGCGTTCTAAAAATTTTAAGATAACTTAAGGGAACACATCCCCATAGATTATTTCAATTATAAAATTTCTCCTCAAATCATGACTTTCTTTTTAACAAACTTTGTTAAATCGAAACAGTCATTATATAGAATACATTGTATTTCAATATAAATTTTAGAAGTCATAGTGCACTCTATTGCAGGATAGAGGGAATAGTGTTTAGTCATAGACTAACTAGGCTCAAAAGATTCATCTCGCAAATACATAAAAACTGTACAATAGTGTTTTATCTATATTTAATGCTTCATGCATATGTCCAACATTCAGGCCTTGTTTAGTTTCCAAAAAATTTTGCAAAATTTTTCAGATTCTCCGTCACATCGAATCTTTAAACGTATGCATGGAGTATGAAATATAGATGAAAATAAAAACTAATTGCACAGTTTGATCGGAATTGACGAGACGAATCTTTTGAGCCTAGTTAGTCTATAATTGGATAATATTTGTCAGATATAAACGAAAGTGCTACTATTCATATTTTGTAAAAAATGTTGGAAGTAAACAAGGCCTCAATGGAATGGGATGAAAGAAAATTTAAATGAGAACTAAACAAGGCCATGTAACACTTTTGTAAAACTCCGTTTGCTCCTTCTCCTCAAATGATATGCTTCCTCTCCTTAAATGATATGGTAGTGCTCCGGCCGTTTAGTTTTTAAAAAATGGTCATGGTTCCCATTGGGACAGTGGATGCAGTAATCAACATTCAGTAGTGGTATGCAGGATTTTCCCCATCTTTCGAATCTACACATGTCCAAAGAAAACCGATCAATGGGACTTGTTTAGTTCACCCCAAAATCCAAAAACTTTTCAAGATTTCCCTTCACATCGAATCTTGCAGCACATGCATAAAGCACTAAATATAGACGAAAGTAAAAACTAATTGCACAGTTTATTTGTAAATCGCGAGATGAATCTTTTAAGCCTAGTTACTCTAGGATCGGATAATGTTTGTCAAATAAAAATGAAAGTGCTACAGTTTCGAAAACCAAAAAATTTTCGGAACTAAACAAGGCCCAAATCTTTTATTTTTGTGATGCCACTGTATTCTACTAGTAGATGAGAAGAAAAGAGAAAAGAAAAGTAGAAGGGTCATTGAGCTCTTGTAGTCAAGTCGAGTTTTCCTCTCAAAACTGAATTAAAGAAAACACCATATTTTTCAACACTACTTTAACAGTACTAAATGTTTTTCTCTCAACTAATCAGCGTAAACATCACCAGAAGCCAAACTTCGGTGCGTGGCGATCATAAATCACAATCCAGTGCTTCTTAACTTCTGGTGCACCTATTAAAATCAGTGATCACCTTTAATTTTCTTATAAGAATATATCAGATCTATAAATGACCTATTCCAATCTTTTTCCAACTCCTACAAACAAAAGAATCGGACTGCTATGTACTGTGAAAGTAAGTACCTATCGAGCCCAAAATACGCCGAGCAAAATTATGCCTTGTTGTATATCGCAAAAATTTTGGCTTTTGACTACCGTAGCGCTTTTGTTTGTATTTGATAATTATTGTCCAATCACGGACAAACTAGGTTCAAAAGATTCACCTCGCAAATTACAGTCTAATTGTGCAATTAGTTTTTATTTTCGTCTATGGCCTTGATTAGTTCCCAAAAACTACCAAAAAATTTTCAAGATTCTCTGTCACATCAAAACTTACGGCACATGCATTGAATATTAAATATAGATGAAAACAAAAACTAATTACACACTGTAAATCGCGAGATGAATCTTTTGAGCTTAGTTAGTCGACGATTGGACAATGTTTGTCAAATAAAAACAAAAATGCTAGATTTGTGACAAGGAATCTTAAAAAATTTTATGAACTATAGTTCCCAAATTTTTTTGCTTTGGGCTACTGTAGCACTTTCGTTTTTATTTGACAAACATTGTTCAACCATAGAGTAACTAGGCTTAAAAGATTCGTCTTACGATTTACAGACAAACTGTACAATTAATTTTTATTTTAATCTATATTTAATGCTCCATGCATATGCTGCAAGATTTAATGTAACAAAAAATCTTAAAAATTTTTATTTTTTTGTTTTTGAGGTGAACTAAACGAGGCCTTAGCATAAGATGCACCAGACCAAAGCGAGGAATGAAACCTGAGATAAAGAGGCTAGAGGAAGGACACGCACTAGTCACTGGTCAAACCTGCCGGCTGCCGGCATGCGGCGATGCTAGCGCCGGCGCCCCAGCGGCCGGCTAACGAAGGTGGGCGGGCAAGCTGCCTCTGAGGCGGAGAACCGGAGTTGACCTGGAACATGGAGTCGTCGGCTCCTCGGAACCAAAATTTTTAGGGCCAGCAAGGCTAGTGGAGCCGGATGGCACCCGCACCATACCAATCATTCTGGCATATACACGGATCCACGGCCTTGTAGAGTTGTGTCCTGATGCAACATCAGTTGAGTTGCCTCACGCCTTTGTAATCTTCACCGTTTCAGAAATAGTCTTATCCTAGTCGATGATTAAAATTTGATTATATCTTGTCTACAGCGATTTATAATCTACTGTTTCGAGTCATTTCCTTAAAATGCAAGACGAAATATGGGTCTACAAAGCCCAAATGACGGATGGAAAACAATATTTGGGGCACTTTCCTGTGCAAGATCAGCACGCAGGATACACCGGCTGTCACTTTGCAAGTCTTCTACTCGCCTTTCCATGTTGGCCCGAGGCCGAAAATCAAGAAAAAATGAACGCTTGCGTAAGATTAGAGTGAAACAAATCTAAATCGCCTATAAACGTATGTGTAGAGCTGTATACGAATTTGTAGGTCGAGACAAAATACCGCGGCACCACGGCCAACCATTGTACAGAAATCGCTAACCGTTACACCACATTTCAGCGGTCAACAATAAAGGCAGCTTTCACATTTCAGCAGTCAGAATAATACACATGAATAATTGCAAGTCCCAACATCTCATACTCAGTTTTCAAAACAGCGTCCATCACGGACTAAAGAATTTTAAATTTTACCATAACTGGTAAGTTTAATGCTCAACACAACAGAAGCAACCATGTAAAAAAGTTAAACCACAGATCTGCAACATGTTTAACTTAGGGGAGCAATATTACCTATGGCAAACAACAGGAACCATACAAAAAAACAAACTTGGCAAAAGCAAATGATTCCTGATGCTAATCAGGTTGTGTTTATATTAATTCCATAATTCATACAGCCTCACACGGCTCATCAGCGATCATCTTTATTCCTCTACTCTGCCCCCAAAAAATAAACACCAAACTCTGCCCGCAAAAATAAAACAAACGGTAACAGATTAAAGTAAAAAAGAATCAGACAGGCACCACTTTGCTTGCTGGACAAAAATATGAGGCTTGCACCTCCAGCAGTTCAGAACAAGCATATCTTGTGAAACTAATGAAGCTGAGATTTATGGATTTAAAGCAACAAGTTGAACAATATTATTCATAAAATAGAAGCAACATTCTACAAAACCAAACATCATCAAACAATGTACAATTGGCATGACATACAAACAAACATGGTATTTTTGAATTCAAGAAAAAATCCACTTTAATGCTGTACCAACATATCACTATTTACCTCTGTATCATAGAAAGATTTCAGCATTAACAATGAATTTTAACCCCAAGTTATTTTAAACTACTTAAATGAAACAAAATTAACCAATTAGATTCAAGCAAGCTATGTTTCCTATATAGAAACAAAGAAATGAAATGACCACAGTGCTGACAACATGTAGAACGTTTATGGCAAATATGGATGAAAGTGAAAGTACTAGAAACGAAGGACTGAAAAAACCAGTGCTGACGACATGAAGGACAAGCGTATGGCAGATATGAAAGTGAAAATGCTATGCCATAAGAAAAGGTTATGGTAATACTTGAAAGAAAGCAAACCCAATTGCATGTGTTCAAAAGAGGCTAACAAATATGGCCAGCCAATTCAGTTCACTAGAAAAGAACTAATTAAATTGAAAATGTGTAACACTGTAACTAAATCTCATTGGACTGATAAGACTTCATCAACCCAGATCACAGCAGCCCTAGCTAACAGCCACACACCTAGGCAGCATGGAATTGTACAGCGATGGAATGAATATCGAACAGATTTAATCTGCATAGGACACAATGAACAAACCAGCAACACCAATTTAAATATAGATCTAAAGGCATGCAATTTACTAAATCAGATATCCCTATGTCACATGCACGATAACGAGCAAACAAACAAAAATGTAGGAACATCTCATAGTAACTTATAAAATATCTTAAGACTTCATTGGCGCGAGAATATAAATCTCATGTCCATCACACGCAGACCCAAACACTTAAGAATTTATAGCATAACACAAGTTCAAAACTTAACCGCCTCAGAAGCAACCAAAGATAAGTTTAACAAAGTAGCATAGTAACTACGAATGGCAGATCAAGAGGCAACCACGGCGATAACAGCGTGAAGCCTAGACGCGGTCACGGCGGGGACCACCGTACTGCGGGCGGCCGTAGGCGGGGGCGTTGGAGACCTCTTGCTGGCGCTCGACGCCGGGGAGGTCGGCCATGCCGAGGGCCGCGAGCATCTCCATGGTCTCCTTGTCGACGCGGATCTCCTCGACCTCGAGCGCCGACTTCTCCGGGACGAAGTCCATGCGCCGCTCGCGCTCCTCCTCCTGCAGCTTGAGGGAGATGCCGCGGACGGGGCCGCGCTGGATGCGGCGCATCAGGTGGGTGGTGAACCCCGCCACCTTGTTGCGGAGGCGCTTTGAGGGCAGGATCGAGACCTCCTCCAGCACCTTCTTGTTGGTGTGGAAGTCCAGGGTCATCCGGGAGTAGTACTTCTCGATCACCTGCCTGGAGGTCTTCTTCACGGTCTTGGTGCGGACGCGACCCATGGCGGCTGGTGCTGGCTCCCTCCTCTTCTCCGGAGGCGGCGGCGGCTGGGCGCTGGGGGCAGTGGTGGCGGCGGCGGCGGCGGCGCGAGGAGTAGGGCAAGGAATTGGGGGAGGAGAGAGAGGGGAGTTACTTATAGGAGAGGCGGGCGAGCTGGGGCTAGGGTTTTCGCAGTTTGCGGTGGATCTGAGCCGTTGATTTGAGATGGGCGGACAGATATGGAGGACGCAAGTTTGGGCTTTGTTGGCTGGCCTGCTGGTGTTAGGAGCTCTTTTCGGCCCATCGGTTCGTTGTTGCGTCCAACCGCTAGCGCTCGTACCGGGCCTGCAGGGGTTACCACCAGGCACCAGTGGCCTTTTTGTTGTGCGTCTTGGGCCCTGGAAAAGTTACTTGGGCTTTATTTAGTTCACAAAAAAAACCAAAAACTTTTTAGTATTCTTTATCATATCGAATCTTGTGGCACATATATGAAATATTAAATATAGATAAAAATAAAAACTAACTGCACAGTTTATCTATAAATCGTGAGATAAATCTTTTGAACCTACTTAGTGGACAATAATTGGCAAATAAAAATAAAAGTCTACGATATTCAAAATAAAAAAAAAAATCCGGAACTAAACAAGCCTCAGCAATAACAATTCTAGGGCCTTGTTTTTATGCCTTTAAAATTTCAAAAATTTACAAGATTTCCCATCACATTGAATATTTATACATTTGTATAAAGTATTAAATATAGATAAAAGATAAGTAATTGAATAGTTTGTCTGTAAATTACGAAACGAATATTTTGAGTCTAGTTAGTCCACGATTAAACATTAGTTGCCAAATACAAATGAAAATACTAAAGTAGCCAAATTTCAAAAAATTTTGGATCTAAACAAGGCCTAAGTTTGCTAAAAAAACAAAAACAAAAAAACAATTCTAGATATGTCTAGCCAATAAACTGCAGGCCTTTAAACTGTTCAATGCACCTGGTCCAAGTGTTTGGACACCAGCGGAAGCGGAAGTACTCAGGCCTTGTTTAGTAAAAAAATAAAATAAAATGAACACAGTAGCATTTTTGTTTGTATTTGACAAATATTGTCTAATGATTGACTAACTAGACTCAAAAAATTTATCTCGTAAATTACATATTATTTTTACCTATATTTAATACTCTATGTATACATCATAAAATTTGATATGACGAGGAATCTAAATTTTTTTATAAATCTTTTTTGGAAACTAAACAAGGCCTCAGTGACTCTGGTTGTCTAGCCAATTCAACGAGGTGTCGGCACAGAGCCTCTTTTCAAAATTTCAAAAGTTTACAAAATTTCTGTCACATCAAATCTTATGGTGTATTTTTCGTACCCACGGGAGTAATTACTCTCATCTTCAATAAATCACATTGCATATGTATTCATACTCATTTATCACTTTGAATTTGTTCATATACTTATATTAAGATACTCTAGATTTTATTATGCGAAAAAATTTCAAAGAAATCTATATTTTTTAATATATTACTAAAATGTTATTACTGTAGTATATATAATAAGTATAACCACATACTCTATGTATGTATGCATAATTAACCTACATAATACCTTAGATGGTTTACTATGATCATATACTTCGTCTACACACACTTTATCGGGCCATATACGCCTTAAATCTAGAGATATACACATAAGAGTAACTACTACTGGGAGTAAAATGAATTATCCTATATATATACTAATTATATATATATAAACTAATTATACAGTTTATGTGTAAATCGTGAGATAATTTTTTTAAGCCTAGTTAGTCCATTATTGGACATTATTTAATAAATAAAAAAAATGCTACTATGACAAAATTCTAAAATTTTTTGCATCTAAACAAGGTCTGAAACGCTCAACTCCAATTCAAACGGAGTGTGTGAAAGTGAAAAGAAAGGGAAATGTCTCCTACAACTAAAAAAATTAAAAGATGGACATTTTCTTCGTTTCGTCCGTCTGCCCCGCCGTGCGTCCGCTCGTCCGCGTTGTCCGTACTAGGAAACAGTCGGGCGACCATCATCCCCTCCCCGATTCCCTCCCCGTTTCCTACCACGTCCGCGCGGGCGCCGTCAATCACGCGCCCCAATCTCCTCCACGAGAGCGCCCCAATCCGTCTGTGAGGGCGCCGTCCTCTAGCGTCATCCTCGAGTGCCGTCCGCACGAGCTCTGCCCCGCGACAGCTTCGTCCTCGAGCGTCGTCTGTGAGAGCGCCGTCCTCGAGAGCACCGTCCTCGAGCGCCAACGTCTACGTCGTTGTAGCCTGCTTGCTCACCGACATCAAGGCCGACCTCCGAGGTATGTTTGTGCATGGTCGCACGGGTCTCGCCCCTGATGTTGGCTTGTGCGTCTGAATCTCATGAGCTCTGGTCGGGAGATTAGTTGTGGTGGGGGCGCAGATGCCGATTCAACAGCGCATCAGGGGCGCGTCGCCATGGATGTCCCTGGCGGGAAGCCGAAGTGAGTGCCACGGGGTGGGAGCGTGACGTGAAGATGTCTTCGCGCATGATGAGCTGATGAGGTACGGGTTCCAGTTACTCTACTTGTCCAATTTGACTCTGCTTCATTCAGTGTGGTGCTCGCGCTGTGTTGGTGGATTGGTGGTACAAGAAGGTGAACTGGGTGCTGAATCCATCCACTTGAGGTGGAAGCAATTGGGCTGCTGTGATAGTGAGATTGGTGGACATCATCACTGACAAAGTGGTGAATTAATGGACTTGTGGTGGAAGTGTTGCTGTTCCAGGCAATTGAAATGTTACTCTTCTTGTGTGCTTCTTTGTTCTCATAGTGGTGCGCAGCAGAATTCTGAAGCTTTGAATTCCAGCTTTGTGGGGCTTAGAAAAGTTAACGTTTCAATTAATACATGCAGACATGCAGTTGCCTTGTTACTTATTTTTTGGGCTCCGTCAATGCCCCAGGGTGTGGATTCCATAGACGCATATGGCTGAGGTGAGCTTCTTTTGAGCATTTTTTATATGACGAACTAACATAGTCAAATGGAGCATTCGTTTCTGGTGAATTGGACCGGATATTGAGTTTACGGGAGCTGTCAGGGACAATATTCATGGTTCTATATTTAGTCTATTTTTTATCTTGGTTAAGCCCACAAAAGTCCTCTTTGTTGAATGCTTAAATTCTCTAATTTATTTCGTTTGGTGTTATAAACACAAATTGGTTATTTAACCAACTGCATCTTCACGTATGCTAAAATCTTTGTGGTTCCAGGAACTAGAAATGAGCCTCTCGGGGAATGAGGATTTCTCAAGCATATCAACTGAGACAACTTATTCAATAAAGTTGACCTTTCCTTCAGCTTCAATAGTTAAGCAACTGGTGTCTACCATTGAGAAAGATCATGTTCCTTACCAAGCATTTTAAATATGTTTAGAATTTTCACAGTTTCTGAATGGTTTAGTTTGGGGTATTTCATATCTGTTGGACCTCTAAAAAAATGAAAATTGTGTGCTGATGTTTGAGATTGTTGAAGCCTGGTCTAAACCTGAGGGCAACAACAAAAGGTCATTCAGTTTAAGCTCTGAATGCTCTAACCTTTTCACTCTTAAAAATAAACTCAAACACTCAAGTTCTGATTGCTTTTGCATTCTATGATGGCAGTGGGATGAGAGTTGAAGAAGTCATGTTTTTTTCTTTGGCTACCCTCTGACAAACCACATTGGCCTCTACATCTTTTTTAGTTTTCCATTATTTTTATTAAGCAGACAGTACCTACTAAATTTATTTTGTGGTTGTTACAATTCAGTAAACTACTACTCTTGGACAGTTTTGGTGTCGAACGCTAATATAGCAGAACTCCACCAATTCATGGTATCAATATTCTGTTGTTCATTGATTCATTTGTTTGAAGCGGTTTGCTTGGCATTCCATGGTTTACCGGTTGGAAGCTGATGAATCTATCCTTTTTTTTTAAAAAAAATATACCAAATATAGTTTCAATAGTCTATGCAATACCTTTTTCAACGAGATCTCTTTAATTGTTTCCAATAGAGTCTCTGTCTTTTGTGTCATTAGAAAATTTCAGCTTATCCCCGGTACCTGGTAGTGAACATCAGCTTGTAGTGGGCATCACAGAAAATGATTTAGACAACACATAGATTTTGGCAACTCGAGAACGAAGAAGCATAGTTTTTTATTCACTGACATAATAGACCCGCTACTCAAAAACTGGTAATTTATGTTATCTACTGGGATCTAGGTTGATGAATTTATGTTATCTCTATTTAATGTGTGCAGGAAACCATGGAAGAACATGCACCCACCAGACAAAGTAATGATAAGGATGAGCCATCTGGTGAGGAGGCAAACTATGATATGGAGATGTTGTTAGGACTAGAGGCTTCCGTAAAGATGGTGATATAATTACAACCAATGTGGAGCACAAAGAGTGCGGTGACTAGGACGATCAGGCACACTATGAGGAGAAGCTCGTGCTGGACAGGTAAAACAGGAATATTTCTTCAGGTCTTTGCGAGGTTACAATAATAAAGAATTTTATTACATATGGTACCCTTATTTTTGCAATATACAATGCTTAGGTAGCCGACCATGGTGACACGAGCCATATCTCCTACAACTAAAAAGAGTAAAAGATGGACACCAGTTTCGTGCGACATTCGTCCATCGGGTCTTTCGTCCTGCCTCCTGCGATGAGGAAACCCGCCCGGCTCTCTCTTCCGCAGCACAAAAAAAGGAAAGCGCCCGCTATCTCCTCCACGAATCCTCCTCGGCGCCGCCTCGACGAATCCTCCTCCACGCAGAGCGCCCACCTCCTCCTCGACGAATCCTCCTCGGCGCCCCCTCGACGAATCCTCCTCCACGCAGAGCGCCCGCCTCCTCCTCGACGAATCGGCGACCGCCTCCTCGGCGCCCCGCTCCCAGATTTCGGTGCCCGCGCGAACTCCGGTGCGCATATTTCGGTGGCCGCGTCCCGCTGTCCGCGCAGCGACCCGCCGTGGGAATCTCGGCGATCTCCGGTGGCCGAACAACCGGTCCGCACCCGCGCGGACTCTGGTGGCCACGCTGCCCGCGCACCGCGCACGCCGGTGGCCGCGCCCCTCGCCCCCGCCGCTCACTCGCTACCTGAGCGGCCGCGCCGGTGCCCGCTGCCCGCGCCGCGTACACCGGTGGCCACTGCTACCCGAGCGAGCCGCGCCCTGGGCCGTAACCCTAGCCGTCACCGGTTGACACAAGGTCGTTGCGGGGCGCGCCGGCGTTGGCAGGCCATGGCAGACTACAGTGTTGCCATGGCTGGCCCATGCGGTGACGGTGCACCGCCTCTTCCTCTCCCCGCCGGTGGCTACGCTCACCTCCGCCCTACGCCAGGTGCCCATGCCTCCATCTTTGCACAACTCTTCTCTTTCATTCTTGCTGTGCGAGATTGGCCACCCAAACCCTGTCTATCTGTATCCCGATCTGATCTGATCTAGGTACAAGTGTTGATACATGTACTATACCTACAATCTTTTTCTGTTTTGTTTTTGCGAAAAAAATTGGTTTACATGTGGACGAGCATGTTCTTTACTCGGTTCGACCCTGCCTCAAAGTTTACCCAAGAAAAAGATTGGGTTTACAAGTACTCCTGTTGTTTTTGTTCAGAGTTGCATCCACCTGTACCGAACCAAATGTCCAAATGCCAAGAAACGATTATATATTAGTTCTTGGATCAGCTATAATGTTCCGTAGAAGCTAATAGATCTTTGGTTAGTTGCTTTTATACTCTGCCTAATTCTTTAGTACTCAATGCGAGAATGATTCCAGTATAAACTGTTGGCAGCATGGCTTCCTAATTTCTTGCAATAGTGTCTGTGAATTGTAATTAGTTGCTTCATTTTATTTCTTGAGAGCCAAAACCATGTAGGTTTGAACATATGGTTCATAGTTCTGAATAAAATATTTTGTGACATGCTTGTTTGCTTAATATTGCATTTCTTACATTCTTGCTATTGTCGGTATTGTACCTTTATGAATATATGATAACCGAAGATCATTATACTGCATACCCTATATTCTTCAGCTTTTTTGCTATATGCAACTCCTGATCGAAGCGAGCAACTTTTCTTCGTGCTTTCTGCATCAATTTGACATCAGTTGAATTTTATATAGGAGGATGTGATTCTTTAAAGAAGAAAAACTCAGGAGGATGTGAGCTCTGGTTTTAGTTTAAATCTGAATCTCCTTGTGATAACTTGTCTGCGATGCCATGTCTATACCTGCATATCGTTCCCAATTTCTTGTTGACATCTTTTTTTTCCAATTCCATGTGTCTGTCCAACTTGAGTTACTTAACAGCTCGATGTGCTTGTCAAGACCGTAAAACTTTGTCTACTGTGAAACTATGTTTCTTGGACTTTTTGCAATTTACCAGGTTCAGTTAATGGCAAGTGCAATAGTTGATTTGGCAAGTGCAATAGTTGTCGTGCCTCTGTGGCACACTGACATTACAGATTCTCATATGTTAACATCTAAAATATGTGAGAAATGTTTTATGCCTCTTAAGCATTGAGAGATAACACTACATTAATGTTCTAAAGCAATGGCAGGTTTGCTGGACTGACATTATCCGCTAGATGTGGGCACTCTTTAAAGAAATTTGGGCATCATGGAGAAATATTGTTTTTACAGTGAGTATTATCTATAATTGTTTTTGTTTGTATGCTTTAGAGAACAGGTCAGTGCTTTGTGTAGTCCTATTCCCAATATGCTTTAGTAGTCCAATTGAATTAGTCTAATAAATTTCTAACATAGGTCTGTCACATAAATAGCATAGAGAACAGGTCATTGCTTTGTGTAGCTCTGAAGCCCTTCTATTTTCTACATAGAAAAAACATACTAAGTTGAAGTGAGCAAAGATTTTCTTAAAGATGCATGGATGTGCAGCTGAATTTTTGCCCCTGTGTCATTAAGCAATAACCATGTGGAATAGCACACCACTGAAGTTGGAAGTTAAATTGCAGTTTCCTTTGCTGCATTCCAATTAGAACTAGGAATAGTACTTTGCCATTCCACCTAAGGAGATCCATGCCTCACCATTCCATCATGTATCATGAATCCTGTTACTTATCTAGCTATATGAAGTTTTGCTTCAGAAATAGTTTGCATTTCCAAACCCTGACTGCACACCACCCTGCTCTCTTCCTTGCAGCAGATGTGAGGTGAGAAATTTCTCTCATCACCATGCAGCTACACTTGGTTTGCCTTTTTTTTTCTATTTTTCACATGCTAATTTGTTCCTGGCTTCCTGCACTAAATGAATCTCATAAAAAAGATGAAGTTGTATAAAAGATGACAATTATTATTTATTTTCTTTTGTTCATGACACCACACACCAGACTTGGTGATTAATGTTTTCTCCTTCAAAACTTATTTACTTGTCAAATATCATCTACGTTTTATAATAAATTGTCAAATATTTCTTGTGCTTTGATGACATTTTGTGCCTTGAATCAGGCCCAAGAAAAGGACCTTTTCGATGCACTTGCTAAGCTTTCTGAAGTATCATATGATGGTACGTTATTTTGTAGAATCTTTTAATTTATGTTAAATAAAGTAAACTCTAGATTCCCAGAAATGAAAGATATTATAATCATGTCTTGAAGCAATGCCATAAATGCATAAACATGCCTAACAAAATCTACACTCTGAAGATTTTAGTTATCCTTTTCTTTAAAAAAAAGCAATAATTTTTCTTTAAACGAAAGAAAGAATGAAAGGCAGCAGTGAGTTTACTAATTAGACTAATGAGTGATTGGAACTGTCCCCTGGGATTAGCAAGAAAGAAAAAGCTTGCATAATTTAAGGTTTCGTGAGTACTTTGAAGATGAGTGGATTGTGGACATGACAGATTTTGGCACTTTGTTAACTGCATTTTTTTTTTACTATTTCATATATTGTTTTTGACCATATACACACACACACACACTAGATATGGAGATTGTTGTCTTTTGCCATTTTCATCACCATTTAACCCATTCTCACCTACACCTACCTAAAGTTGATTACTTGACCCGTTTTACCCTTGTGCGTTGCAGTTGTTTATTTCGGTGCTGACCATAACCATCGGTCGGTCAACCTCAATGAGCACGACAATGGCAAGGGCGATGAGGCAGTGCTGTTAAAGCTTGTGAGTTCAAGTGACGAGATGTCATCTGAGATTAACAAGGTAAAGATCCAGGGCGTTGCTTCCGTCCCCCTCAGCTGTGACCCTCACCGGTGGCACTGCCAGCTTATCTCCGCTCCTCCTAGCGCCGCCACTGCTCGTGGCTGCGTCTTCCGCCTCTGGCCCACTGATGGCCGTGGGGTTGACCTTCGTGCCCTCGGCTCTGTGCAAGAAGCGGTCCTTAATTGACCAAGCTCACGGCGGAGAGGAGAGGATGCTGGAGTTCGCTCGACACTTTAGGTGGCGCATCCACAAGGCCAGTGCGGAAGCTATTGACGCCTTTTGCGCCCATATTGGTGTCCCCGGAACCGGATGAGCAAAAACATGCACCTCGCCTCCACGCTGATCGTGCCCGTGCGTGGGAGGTTCCAACGCCTAAAGCTCACTGCGGACCAAGCCTAAAGTTCAGAGTACAAAAATTTGGGAACAGGAGGTTCCAACGCCTCAACAAGCTATTTGATTGTTGTACTGTCCAATCATTTTTTAATATCTAACATTATCTTTATTAGTTGTTTTTTGAATCTCTAATGGTGTGTGATCTACTGCGTTCAAATAATTTGCCCTCAAATCCAATTGATAGCCTAATCCAACCGCTCTGCGGGATGGTATGGAGATATGGTGAAACTTATTTATGGATTTACTGACACATGAAAAAATAAATATTGGAGATTTCATATTACTAATGTAAAATATTATCTTAGCTGCATCATAAAAAAGTCTATATACCTGCGACACCATGTTCTACGTGACTGTGTTAACTTCATAAAGTTTACTTTTTGATTAAATAACACTTTAACATTGATATTTAATTTTTACACTATTATTATCTTATCATTGGATCTGTGTGTTTTAAGTATAAAATATTAGCTATCCCGTAGCAACGCACGGGCACGCTACCTAGTAGAGTATAAGAAAGACGAGAGCATGGTGAAAGGCACTGCCAAGGACGAATGGAAAGGTGCAATGAGCTTCCAGTTGAAGGACAGTACCATCGAAGACGGCACTAATGTGACAAAGGTTGATGTTCACATGCCCCCTCAAAGGGATTCTCGAGATGCATTCCATAAAAAAAAGAATTGTGGGTTTGATAACAAACCTAAAAAAATCATTATCGGCTTGCATCTTGCCCATAAGGTAGTGTACTTTTTTCCATTACTCCATTTATTTATTAGCGCACGAAAGAAATAGATATATGAGATTTCTTCAATTGTTCGCTGGTCTCAAAAGTCATGGCTGAAAATACTGTTCGTTGGTTTATTGTGAGAGAAAAATACTGTTAGCTGGCAGAAAAAGTACGGCTTATAAAACAAGCGAACGGGCTGAGCCCGTGACACCGTGCACTCTGTGACAGTTAAATTTACGAACTTGTTTTTTTAGATTAAATATTACTTTAACATCATATTTCATTTCACAGTATTGTTATCTTATCGTGTGATCTTTGTGTTTTTTAAATAAAAATTTAGTTGGTATGAACCTAGTTCGAGTAGTAAGCCTGAACGGGACCGATCGAATCCATGCAAACATTCCAGAATTCGTTCTCGTAGGTTGAAAAATCAGACCCCATGATCTACGGCAAATTGGACTTTGTTTAGTTCTATTTTTTTTTAAAAAATATTATAGCACTTTCGTCTATATTTGATAAATATTGTCTAACTAGATTTAAAAGATTCGTCTCATAAATTAGAAGTATACTATACAATTAGTTATTTATTTTATCTATATGTAATACTTTATGTATGTGTCGTAAAATTTAATATGATGACAAATCTGAAAAAGAATATAATTTTTTTTAAAGTAAACAAAGCTACCAAATGACCGATCGTGGATTGCCATTCGCGTGCGGGCGGCACCACATGGTCACCGTCACCCGCGTGAAGGCAGCAGGTTGGTAGAAGAGCGGCAGGCGCTTTGCCAGTTTGCCGTGGTGGACCGCGCTTCTGTCCACAACCCGTGGACTTCGTGTGTGTCCCACTCCGCTCGGGCACTCCCACTCCCACATGTTGTCCAGGGCGTTCGGTTATAACCGCAAATTCGGTTCGGTTCGGTTAAAAATATTTCGGTTTCCAACAAATAAGCACGATCGGTTATTAAAAAAAAATTAAAACCGCAGAATTTCGGTTCGGTTTGTAAATTCGGTTTTCGGTTTTTAACCACAATAACCGAACATAATGGCATCAGCATATTCAAACAACAACAGATTGCAAGCAACAACATATTAAAATAATATCTTAACATGAAAATTTAAAAGTAGTGCATCTTAGTATCTCACATTCTCATAGTACACAAATCAACAAGGCAGCAAACATAGTTTTAAAAGTTCTTCATTATTGAAACAGTAAATAACCCGCGATGAAGGAGTGAAAGAGGGTATTTCGGTTTATTCGGTTATTTGGTTCGGTTTTAGTATAAAACCGAAGCCGAGGCCGAACACCGAATACCACAAAAACCATAACCGAACCCGCAACCGAAAACCGAATAAACCGCAATTTCGGTTCGGTTCGGTTCGGTTTTCGGTTTGCGGATAAAAAGTGCCCAGGGTGACCCACATGGTCCAGTAATACAATGCAGCATGTATTCACATTTCTCCCTACTATTTCATATATTTTGATGCATATTTAACGGTATGGATAAATAATGCCCGGTATGTACATAAAAAACTGCTTTCCACATGGCCACATTTCCTAATCCCTACGCCCCCGATGTGACAGTGACACCTGACCTGACATCCATAGGTGCGTGGTGCTGCTGGCCGCCGCCCCCTGGCCTGCGCCGGCGGCGTCGAACAGATTTGACTGCATGAGCTGATGATTTGTTGTGACAGAAAATCATAGATTGAGCTGGTAAGTTTAAACGACAAAAAAATTATAGAGCGGCCACTTTTGCAAGTACGCACAAGATGCAACTCGAGTGTCGCTTTCATGGAAACGTCAAACGTCTCTCGAAGGCAAAGCCGGTTGCCTTGGGCCTTGCTTAGATGTGAAAACATTTTGAATTTCGCTACTGTAATATTTTTGTTTGTTTGTGATAAATATTGTCTAATCATGGACTAACTAAGGTCAAAAGATTTGTCTCGCGATTTATAGACAAACTATGTAATTAGTTTTTGTTTTTATCTATATTTAATGTTTTATGCATGTGTCGCAAGATCCAATATGACGAGAAATCTTCAAAACATTTTGGGAACTAAACAACCCTTAGTCGCGCAGCGCGGCGACAACGAGGAGTCAGCTTTCGCTGTCAGCCATCACTGTCCACAGGGCCATGGGCACGATGGCAACCACGGATATGAAAACGAAAGGCTTATCAACCTGCATCAACCTTTGCGAGATGAGGTTATTACTTATATTCAGAATCACACAGAAAGTCAGCAGTACATATAGGAAAAGGAGAAAAGTACATTGACTGGAGGCCGGAGTCCATCAGTCCATATAATGTGTGCTTGCATTGTGCGTCAGGTACTTTCAAGGATTTATTGCCAAATCATACATTTCATGACAAACATGTCCTATTATATATATTAATACCCCAGGACCAGGATCAAATACTAAAGAAAGCAAGTCCAAATGTTCAATGGACTTGGGGACGACCAACAATTTCATGGTGGACAGATAACAAATCAACAAAATCAGCAGAGTATGCATAACCTCACAGACCAATTCATACTTACCAATCTTACAGAAGAAATTTTCTTATAAGATGAACAAAATATCATAATTAACAAGAAGTAGCTAGCCGCAATCATATTTCAATTATGATTACATAAGGTTAGAATGTTAGATACGAAGCAAAGATGGCACTGGATGCGACCAACTTCTTAAAACCCTCAAAACAAGTATAAGTAGTTAATCACGGTCCTATTAGTGTCTTACTTTAGTCAGTTTGGAAGCAACCTACATAATCATACAAATATTTATGTGTTAACTGAAGTCCTGGGCATGACAACAGTAAAAAAAAAAACATCTTTCCTATCACAGCAACTACAGAAAAGGAAAAGAAAACTCAAAGACACCTAACAAATGCGTCTCTGTGTTTTAGCCTAACTGTAAAAAGATGTTGGGGTCACTTGTTATCATATCGGGAGGTTTTAGTTGGTGGGGAGCAGCTCTGTTTTTCATTTCGGTGCCTTCGTGCACACAAAACTGAGATGTAAACTGGTTTCACCAGTAACTCCTCTTTATGCTTTCAATATAAGCAGGGCCATATGGGTCTATGGTCTAAAAAGGTACCTAACAAATGTACCATTACGAGCAAAACAAAGAGAGGAGCCTACAAAAATCTGCAATCCCACGGATTATTTTTAGATTAAGGAATAACATATTCCGGCCTCCAACATCCACGTATATGCATTCCCACGGATATCACTAATCTCACAAAATAGCATGATCAACAAGAACTTGCCACAAGACCACAACCAGATTTCAATAGAGCTAACTTTTATAGTAAGCATGACACTAGATGAGACTAGGGGAGTATTTGGTTCCTGGCTAAATATTGCCACATCTCAAGATAACTCATCATGAATAAGTCTGAAAAGACACCTTAAGTGATCAATCAGGGTTTTACTATTTGACAGGTTTAGAGGCAAGACTTATAGCATCATATCTTATCTCTGGGCAACGATATGATTAAGATGTAGCTGGCAAAATATGCATATAGGCCTTGATTGCTACCTGCACACAGAACAGATCGAAGCAATTCAGAGAAATTGTTAACACCCGTATTCAAATCTTTTTAGAGCAAAGTGCATGTGTAGTAAGTAGTAACCCCATACCTAGGAGAAGTTTTACAGAAGCACATAACAAAAGGCTCTAATAGGAACCATCAAAATAGAACTAGATAATTACTCCAACAAGCCCCCAAAATACTGAGCCAACTGAAATATGTAATCTGCAATTTTAGAGAAGCATAACCTGCATCAACTCCTCTCTCAGCAAACTCTTCAAGCTCAGCTGCCAATTCTCAAGTTCTCAACCTGTACATGGAAAGAAAAACAGGTCCAATTCCTAGGCAAAAGGCAACATGCATTTATTGCACATTTGCATATGCCAGTGCCAATACAAGGATCTCGAATCAAATTGGTACACTTATTAGCAATCATCAGGCACATTCAGCAACACGGAAGATTATTGTACCATATTACTCAACCACACATTCCCATGTCTGATAGTACGAAATGGTGACTAATGCATAGGAAAGTTTCGACCATAATAGACACACAAGCTCGAAACAATATCACGGCATCCGGAGTCACAAGTAATAACCACCACAAACATATTGTAGTACATGGTCTGTCTGAATTACACACACGAAAATTTATTATGGAGATGCAGTTGAAATCTGCTGTGTGATGGACCTTAATTGTAATGCGACCAACCAGCACCTCCACTTCCATGCTTTTAGTATCTGCAAGACACAAGATTGCCCACATTTTATGTTTAATCATCTGTACGTGTATGCAACCACCAATCTTGAACATCGCAAAAGGGAAACGATCAATTGTAAAGATGCATGATTGTATAAGTATAATGAAGGGGTTGTGATTGGATGACCATTAACCACATCCATCTGTTCTAGGGCAAATAAAAAGGTGCTCGAGGAAGCACCGAAGCAGCTCGCGGAAGCAAAGCAAATGGTGGCAAGCAGCCGGCAATGCTGCGCCCTGCGGCACTCCAATGGATAATTGTTGACTCCTTCCAGCAACACGCAGCACCCGCCACCATCACCACCAAAGCAAAGCAAGAGGGTCGAGGGGTTTGGGGGTTAAGGGCGAACGGGGAGCCGAGCCGGGAACGCTGGGGAAGAGGCACGGGCGCACGGAACACCGAGGCAGCAAGGGGAAAGGGAGGCGGATCGCGGTGCTGCGGTGCAGTGCAGGCACCTAATCACCTATGGTGCGGGGGCGGATGCGCGGGCGCACGCCGCACGGCGGGCAGGGAAGGGTGAGGTGGGTCGATCGGCGACTGGTAGAGTTTGAGGAAACTTACTTGGCTCCGTGGAGGAGGACGAGGAACATGGCCATGGCCATGAGGCTGACGAGCGCCGCCGCCGCTCCGGCCGCGATCTTGGTGAGGAGGCGCAGGATGAGTCCCTGGATCGGCCCGTCTCCAGCGACCGCACCGGTACCGCCAGCAGCCTCGCCGCCGGCGCGGACGTGCGCGGCGCCGTCGACGATGATGAGCATCATCCCGCAAAAGAAGGTGACCGTCGCCGCGGCAGGCAGTGCGCGGAGAACAGCCAGGCCGAGCGCGCCGTGATCGGCACCACCACCGGCGGCAGCCTGGCCCCCGAACACGATGAGCTCGAGCGTGCTAGCGGAGACGCACAGCAGGAACATGACAAGCGGCCCCGAGATCGAGAGCTGCCCCTGCCCGTTGCGCGCGCCGGCCACGGGGACGGCGGCGCCGACGTGGCGACCCATCATCAGGTGACGGTACGTGAGCGCGACAGCGACGTAGAAGACCACCAACGCCGCAACCAACGGCGGGAAAACCTCGGCCGCGGCCGCGCTGTTGTGCAGTGGGGCTTCGTCGGCGAGTGTCGTGGTGCTGGTGCGGCCCGCACCGCACAGCGGGTCCATGAAGGTGGTGAGCTCGAGGGCGGCGAAGGCCAAACACAGGTAGAGGTAGGCGAAAGCAGCGACGCCGCTCACCATGGCGTTCGGTTGGGGAGGATCACGAGGCGTGTGGTGGAGGGAGGGGAAACCGAAGAAGGGCGGCTTGCTCGTTGGAGGAGAGAGAGGAGCTTTGTAGTTGTAGGGCGCAACGCAATGCAAATTGGCAAAAAGCTGCTTGGCAGGAGAGGGTGCGTCCAACTGCAAGAGAGAGAGAGAGAGAGAGAGGAGTGTGTGTGCTCTAGTAGACACAGAGAGAGAGAGAGTGCGTGCGCTAGAGAGAGCGCTGTATCTTCGTCTCCTCGTCCAATTTTCTAGAGAGAGAGGGGGGGGGGGGAGAGAGAAGAATGACGGTTGACGGGATCCCTCCTGGTGGCTCCTGGCAGACATGAATGGATCTCTCCAGGGTCTTTTTAGTCTTTTTATTTACTCGTCGAGTGAGAACAGAGAAGAGGCTGGATCAACGTCCGCGTCGAGGCGGCCGGTGTTCGCTGCAGAAAAAACGAACAAAGGCAAGGAAGCTTCCCTTTTATTTCCCTCAACGGCCTTAGGAGTGTTTGTTTTTGGAGTGGTGACAGGGTAAACCCGTAGCTGAAAAGGGTAGCGCGCGCGAACGCAGAAAAGGGACGCGATTTTCCGAGGTCATCACCACCGACCAAGATAACTGTCGACACGTCGCACGTGTGGAGGTCATAGAGCCTGTGGGGTGGTGACCCACCTAAGGCATTGTTTAGATGTAGTCGGATTCGCATCAATCCACGTGTATTAGGGTAGATTGGAGTGAAACTTGAACTAAATTTCACCCCAATCCACTCCAACACATGTGTGTCGACGAAAGCTGGTCGGCAGTCTACCTTGGGGTATACCCACGGTAGTAGTTTATCGGCAGACGGTGTGCAAACTACGAACTCGATGGTGACGCAAGACACGGACAAGCTTTTTATCCAGGTTCGGCCGCCGAGTTGGCGTAATACCTACGTCCTGCGTCTGGTTGTATTGATTTGTGTTGAGAGAATATGATGTGTCCTAGGGGGTCCCTTGCCCCTCCTTATATAGTCTGGAGGACAGGGTTACAGATCTGGAAACTAATCCTAGTCGGTTACAATTGCCATAGATAGTTCGATATCAATTCCTATTCTAACCGACTAGAATCCTGCTTGATCTCCACGCCTTGTTTCCTTGCGCGAAACTCCAAGCTGTTGGATCAAGCCTTGAGCCTGTCTCGTAATGGGCCAA
This sequence comes from Sorghum bicolor, assembly GCF_000003195.3. Classification (NCBI taxonomy): domain Eukaryota; kingdom Viridiplantae; phylum Streptophyta; class Magnoliopsida; order Poales; family Poaceae; genus Sorghum; species Sorghum bicolor. The sequence goes on along the minus strand of NC_012879.2, from coordinate 6,267,564 downwards.
GCCTCCTGGCCCAAGTCTAGCCGTAAGGGTATAGGGGTTTATACCCCTACAGCTAGTCCCCGAGCACCATGTATTGTGAAGTAACACGCCATCTTGAGCTTCTTCGCCCAATGAAACTTTGACATCTTCAATCAGCATGAAAAATTGCCCAAACAATTGCAACGGTATTTTGACCAAATCTAAATATATTTGATCAACATCATCATAGAAGAAGCTAATTGTCCGAAGAATGCATGGTGCTTTTGAGAAAAAATATTTCTTTTCCGGTGAAGTGTGCCCACTTTACTTTTCTGAAAAGTACGGATCCTCAAAAAGGCAAGCATATTCACCGCAAGGTGAAGTGTGCCCACTTAGTCCTCGAGCCTGGTAGTAGGTGACATAGGCACGTGGTGCCAGGGTCAAAAGAAAATTCCCCAAAGTAGTTTTAAAACTGAGATGCATCGCCAGATGCATCGTACCGATGTAGTCCCCGAGCTTGCTGGAAGGCGAAGTATGAGCCTTGTAGCAAGGTCTAAAAAATTAAAATTAGCCAGTCCCCGAGCATCTCATGCTCATTTATCATCGAATAGATGTATCAATTTGACCAACTGGTCAACCAGTCCCCGGGTGTACCATGCTCGGAGATCGATACAGCCCGCTGATTCTTGAACTAATAGACTAGGCGACCAGTCCCCGAGCATCAAGCACTCGGTGGTCGGTGCAGTCCCAACAAATTTGACGACCAGTCCCCGAGCATCAAGTGCTCGATGGTCGGTGCATTCCTTGAAGTTCTGAGTTGATAGACTGAGCGACCAGTCCCCAAGCATCAAGTGCTCGGTGGTCGGTGTAGTTCTTGAAGTTCCGATTTTATAGACTGGGTGACCAGTCCCCGAGCATCAAGTGCTCGGTGGTCGGTGTAGTTCGCGGATTGCTGACTCTCTGCCATTTTTTGTCTGCTTGTTTTGAAAAATTTTACCACATTAAAGTTGACGTGACGAGACCTCCTGACGGGATGTCAGATGGCTGCGTGAAAAGTTGCGCCTGGCAACTGTGCAGCCGCCCTTTGCGCGGTTTGAGAAAAGGAAACCATCAATTTGTACGAAAACTCCGCCGCATTAATTGTCGATAATCATTGAAAACCGAAGCGCCGCGTCTGCCGTATGACCCGTCCACTTCCCAAGAATGCGGGAAGTGGGAGGGGTGGAGTTGCAGTTTATAAAATCCTGACATTAACCCCGCATTGCTTACCCTGCTATTGCCTTCAAGCTTTCCGCTCTCGCCTTCTTCAACCACCTGCAAACTCTTAGCTCGAAACCTCTCCCGCATCTCCAATGGCGAAAAGCGACTCCAAGAAGAGGGCCAAGCTGATGGCCAAGGAATGGAAGAAATCCCGCAGCACCACAAAGTCCCTCGGTGACCTCGTCGATATGGGGCTACTGCACAGCCCGGAGCTTGGCGGCTGGAGGGCGCCCGAGGGGGAGAGCTACCCCGACCCCCGCGCCGGTGAGATCGTAGTGTTCGAGGATTTTATTAAAAGGGGTTTTGGGGTTCCTGTTCATCCTTTTCTTCAAGGTCTTCTTTTGTATTATGAGATTGAGATTTGCAATCTGCACCCGAACTCAATCCTTCTTATCTCCACTTTTATCCATCTGTGCGAGGCCTATGTTGACATAGAGCCGCACTTCGATCTCTTTCGTTATCTTTTTTGTTTAAGAAAGAAGAAAGCGGTTGGAGGCTCCAAGATTGCAGGTGGAGTATACCTCAATCTTCGCGACGGGATGAAGAACCGTTATCTGCACTGTCCGTGGAACACTTCCCTAACCGAATGGTACAGGAAGTGGTTCTATGTCAGGGAATAACCGGGCAGCTCCACGTTCTGCGACGTGGGGTACATCCCCGAGAAGAGGGTAAGCTGGACCGACCGCCTAGAGTTCGACAGCCAAGTGGCGGACCTGATGAAGCTGATCGACTGGTCGCGTTTGGACGGGCTGGGCGTGGTCGGCAACTTTGTGTGTCGTCGGGTGATGCCCTACCAGAAGAGGGTACACTCGGCGTACGAGTACGCCGGGAGCCTGGACCTGACCAGGATGCGGCCTGAGGTCTTGGAGAAGGCAGAGGTGCAGCAGGTGTTGAACGAGCTGTTCAACTTTGCGGACGGGGGCTTCGTCCGTGGTAGTGATCGAGTGCAAGCCTTCAAGTTGGGGCGATCAGCACCTAAGGTATCTTACTGTTTATTTCTCCTTAGCATTTGTTATCGTCAGCTGCTGACTTATCTTTGTTACTTTTGCAGATCGGAGATGTTGACCGGTGCATAGTGTATGTGTCACTGGCACCTGGGATGGAGAATCCTACGGGGGAGGATCCGCCGAAGGAAGACGCTGCTCGGTGTACTCGTTACACCAGCAGTGAGGAGGACCAGGCCCGCCCTACCCCGACCACTGAGGAGAGAGTGGCGGGGAAAAGGCCGTTAGCAACAGATCCTTCACCTGCGCCAACGCTGCCGGCAGAGAACAGCCAGGCGCCAAAGTGCCGTCGGCTCGTCCGGATCACCGACGACGACGACGAGGAAGAGGAGACCGCACCGTCGCTGGTCCGAAGGCCTCGTAGCCGTCCGGACAGTGCACCGGCCAATACTGATCGATTGGCCCGCGACCCTTCTGCGCCGCGCGTTGCGGAAACGGGGGCGCAGGTGCCAACCGGCAGGGCTAGGAGAAGGTTCACCGCGGACCATCGTCGATCAGACCTGTAAGTGTTCGACTTACGTACTTTGGCTTTTTTTTTGCTGAAAATGTTGCTTTGTTCTTTAGCGCGGCGTCGGACGTCAACCCCGACCACGCCGCCGACCAGAGGGTGGCCGAGCCTCCTTGTGCTGCTGAGGACGCGGTGCCGCAGGCCGCAGATCAGCCTGCGGCGACGACTGCTGCTACAGGCGCCGAGGGAGAGTCTGCCCCGACGAGTGCCGCTGCGAGCACTCCGCCGAGGGATGGGGAGGCAGCAAGGACCGCTCCCCCGAGTAGCGTCGCGGAAGGGGAAGACAGAGCCCCGACCCCTCCCCCTGCCGAAGAGAGGGGGGTTCCAACGCCACCTCAGACAGGGGCCTCTTCGTCCGCAGGCTCCCCGGGCCTGGTCTAGGGGGCAGTGATGCCTGCGACCACGACTGGTGGCGGTGCGGCGAACGAGGAAACCCAGGCGACCTCCGACGACGAGGTGGAGGAGATTGAAGGTCGCCCCCATGATAGCCGCCAGCACGTATACGTGTGGCGCCAACGCGGGGACCATTTCATCGGGCACGAGGAGCTCGCGGAGACGGAGGAGGCCGACAGGGTGGAGCGCGCGGCCAAGCGTCTCATGGATGAAGTCAAGGTAAGTGATCCTTTGCTCTGCTTGACACTTTTTGTGTTATTGTGATGGGTCAACACATGTGCTTCTTGCAGGGCGCAATGAAAACGGCGAAGTACCGAAAGAGGTGCTTCGACCAGATAGAAGGTATTGTGGCCGAGAACAAGGCCCTATCCGCAGAGGTGGACCGACTGCGGTCGGAGGTTGGAGAGAAGGTGGCCGAGATGAGCGCTCAGGAAGAGCACCGTCTCGAGCTTACCCGACGCTTGGCCAACCAGTATCGGCAGCGAGAAGGTCAGTCTCGTACTTCTAGGCGGCTGTATGTAACCGCGTTGGTTGACTTTGCTGATCTTGGGGATTATTCATGTAGACTTGGAGGAGGAGGTCGTGCGCCTTCGGCAGGAGAAAGAGCAGCTCAGCCAAGAGCTTGCCGGGGCGCTGAAGGCCGGGCGCCGAGCAGGGGAGGAGTTAGGCCGAAGGGACCGGGAGTTGTCTGGTAATACGCGCCGCTCCCGTTGTTTGCCGATTATCGCTCTTTTCGATATGTTGAAACTAACATCTTGCTTGATTTGCAGTTCTCAAAGTGAACGCCAAGAAGCACCTGGAGGAGCTAGTCAAGGATCGGGACTCCTAGAAGGTTAATTGTTGTAGGATCTGGAAAGGAGTAGCCCCGGTCCTGGACTTGATCAGCCCAGAGCTTCCGGAGAGCCAGCCCCACGCGCCGAGACTGATGCCAGTTGAAAAGGCGCAACGGGCGTGGGACTGGCTCCAGCAGTTCGTGAAGGACGCCGGGGAGTTTGCTGGCGCGCATATCCTCAGCATGGTGCGCGCCCACTACCCCCTGGTCGACTTGTCCAGGCTGGAGAAGGGGTACCCCAAGGAAGTCGGCCCGCAGGAGGCGGACGAGCTTCGGGCTGGACTGCTAGACTTGTCGTCGACGGTGATCGACGACATCAATCTATGCGGGACGGCCACTCCCCCCGACCAGCCGGGTTCAGACAGGTCGGCCAGGGAGTTGTCGGAGGCGTCCATTGCCGGAGATGGGCGGTCGACGCCTGCGGTCTCGACCAGCCAGGCGCCGGTGGCCCCGACCCCTTCGTCCGGGCAGCAAGGCCAGGCAGGTGATCAGCCCGAGCAGTAGGCCAGTAGAGTAGTCTGTAGGAGTAGACTAGTGACCGCCCGTCAGGGTATTTATTGTAAACTTTGTATGTAAAGTTTGTAATAAAGCTTGCTTTTGTCATGACTGTTATTTTGAGCGCTGTGAAGTTATCTGAGTGACATGTCACTGTGTTTGATTCATAGTCGTTAAGAGTTTCCGTCTCAGAGGATATTGTTGCTCTTCGCCGAAAGCTCTACGTGTAAACAAAGTATAGCCAAAAAGAAAAAACTTTTATTATTGCCAACTATAAGAGACTTACAAGCAAAAGTTACTAGAACTTATGGATAAAAACGGCGCAGTTTGTCTATGTGCCAAGAGTTAGGTACGCGTGTTCCGTCTGGATATGCCAATCTGTAGGATGTAGGTCGTGTGACTTCGGCGACCACAAAGGGTCCTTCCCAAGGAGTGGATAGCTTGTGCATTCCTTCCTGGCTTGTTTTCCACCTGAGTACCAGATCGCCGACCACGAAGGAACGGTCCTTAACGTTCCTGTTGTGGTATCGTCTAATTGCCGCAAGATACTTTGCTGTTCGAAGGCACGAATTTAGACGCTTTTCTTCCATGCAGTTGATTTCGAGTTCCCTGGTGTTGTCGGCCGTTGATTGGTCGAAGTTTTCAATCCTTGGAGATCCGAAAGTTATATCAGATGGCAGCACTGCCTCGGTGCCGTAAACCATGAAGTAGGGTGACACCCCGGTGTTCCGACTAGCCTGTGTTCGGAGACCCCAGACCACGGCCGACAACTCTTTCATCCATCGACCAGGTGCTCTGTCATTCTCGGTGTACAACCTTTTCTTTAGGGCGTCAATGATCATTCCATTTGCACGTTCAACTTGGCCATTTGCCCGTGGGTGATCTACTGACACGTATTTTATGACTATGCCTCTGTCATCGCAGAAGTCCCAAAATGTGGTGCCAGTGAACTGAGTACCCAAGTCGGTGATTATACTGTTTGGGATCCCGAATCTGTGTATGATTTGATTAAGGAACTCCATGGCCTTCTCGGAGGTTGCTTTGACCAGTGGCATGTATTCAATCCACTTTGAAAACTTGTCGATTAATACGAAGACGAACTTGAAGTTACCAGGGGCCGGTTTAAATGGCCCGATCATGTCGAGCCCCCAGCAGGCGAAAGGCCAGGACGACGGGATAGTTTGAATCTCATGAGCAGGTACGTGGGTCCTTTTAGCGAAGAACTGACATCCCTCACAGTGTCGGACCAATTTTTCTGCGTCGTTAACCGCGGTTGGCCAATAAAAACCTGCTCGGAAAGCTTTCCCGACCAGCGTTCTGGAGGCAGCATGATTGCCGCAGGATCCGGCATGTATGTCGTCTAGGAGCTTGATGTCGTCATCCTAGGATATGCATTTGAGCAGCACTTCAGAACTTGCATTTTTTCGCATAAGTTTGCCATCCACCAGTATGTAATTCTTTGATCGTCGAATGAGGCGCTCGTTCTCTGTTTTATCCTGAAAGCCTGACCCGTCCGATATATATCTGATGAATGGGGTGCGCCAATCGCGGTTACTAGTTGTCGGAGTAACGTCGTCTATGAGCATTGCTTCAATAGGCTGCTTTTCGGGTGGGTCTTTGCCCACACTTGGCTCATGGATGTCCTGGACGAAAACACCTCGCGGGATCTGGGCCTGAGATGACCCTAACTTTGACAACGCATCTGCTGCCTGGTTCTTATCCCGGACCACGTGAATGTACTCTATGCCATAGAAGTTGGTCTCCCATTTGCGAATTTCTTTGTAGTAGAGATCCATCTTCTCGTGGGTTGCGTCCCATTCCTTGTTGAGCTGGTTGATAACTAAAGCGGAATCGCCATAGACATAAAGGCGTTTGATTCCCAACTCAACGACTAATCGTATGCCGTGAAGGCATGCTTCGTATTCGGCGACATTGTTTGATGCCGGAAAAAGGATCCTAAGGACGTAACACAGTTTGTCCTTGTTAGGCGATACGAAAAGAATCCCCGCGCCGGCGCCGTTGATGTTCAAGGACCCATTGAAGAACATCGACCAGTGGTCGGAGACGTCTGGAACGGGGGGCTCGTTGAGATCCGTCCACTCTGCGATGAAATCGACCAGGGCCTGAGACTTGACTGTGGTGCGGCTCTGGAATTCCAGGGAGAATGGGCATAGTTCCATTGCCCATTTTACAATTCTGCCGTTGGCGTCTTTATTGCGCAGAATGTCCCCAAGAGGGAAACTAGTGGTTACCAAGACTCGATGGCCGTCGAAGTAGTGCTTTAGCTTTCTTGATGTTATTAAAATGGCGTATATGAGCTTCTGTATTTATGGATATCTGGCCTTGGACCCGTTTAGGACTTCGCTTATGAAGTAAACGGGTCTCTGGACCTTGTAGACATGACCTGGCTCGTCTCGCTCGACCACTATTGCCGTAGAAACAACCCTGTCGGTTGCAGAAATGTAAAGGAGTATGTCTTCATTGGGCAGAGGCGCTGTAAGAACAGGCGGTGAAGTGAGGAAAGTCTTAAGCTGGGTGAACGCAGCGTCGGCTTCCTCTGTCCAAGAAAATTTTTCCGACGCCTTCAAGAGTTTGAAGAAAGGGAGGCCTTTTTCTCCTAGTCTTGAGATGAAGCGGCTGAGTGCGGCCATACATCCGGTGAGTTTCTGAATATCCTTGACATTTTTAGGTGGTCGCATGTCGAGTACTGCTTTTACTTTTGAAGGATTCGGGCGTATGCCGTCGCGGCTGACGACGTTGCCGAGTAGTAGACCGGAAGGGACGCCAAAGATGCACTTTTTGGGGTTAAGCTTCCATTTGTACCTGTTTAGCGCCTTAAAGGTTCTGTCTAAGTTGTCAATTAGGGTGCTTGCATCCCTTGTTTTGACGACGACGTCGTCTACATAGGCCTCGACGAGGTCATCACGAATCTCGTCGTGGAGGCATTGCTGGATGGCCCTTTGATAGGTGGCTCCGGCATTTTTGAGTCCGAATGACATGGTCGTGTAGCAGTATGCGCCGAAAGGAGTAATGAAAGACGTTTTTATCTGATCGTCTTCCTTTAGCGAAATCTGGTGATAACCAGAGTAGCAGTCCAGAAAAGAGAGGAGTTCGCATCCGGCCATTGAGTCGACCACCTCGTCGATGCGAGGGAGACCAAAAGGATCTTTAGGACAGTGTTTATTGAGATCAGTGTAATCAACGCACATTCTCCATTCATTATTCTTTTTGCGTACAAGGACCGTGTCGGTGTTTTTCCCCCGGGGGGTCACACCAACGAGTAAATTTGTATGCGTGTTTCCTTTTCCGGATGGTGATGCAAGAAGACACAGAGATTTATCCTGGTTCGGGCAAGAGAAGGCCCTACGTCCAGCGGGGGGAGAGAGTTTGTATTATCTTGCACCTAAGTGCTTGTACAGGGGCGAATACAAGCGTGGTATGAAGTGTGTAGCTCTACTACGTGTGTGTGTTCTTGTGTTGTGATGTCCCCCTCTTCTATTCCTGAGTCTCTCCTTTTATAGCTCCAAGGAGAGACACAGGGTACATGCGTAGATGTTAGAGTAGGGATCGATAGCCGCATGGAGCGCTGACCTACTCGAGGCTTCCGTACGGCATGGCCTCGAGCCGTCCCATCTTGATAGCCCGGTGATGATTACGCGTGCTCCTGCGTTCTGCCTTGCCAGTCGCCTTGTGCTGGTTCTGAGGTCGCATGCTGTGGTATCCGGCGGGGTAGCTGTGGTGTCGTTAGTCGACGCCCAACTTGTCCCTAGGAAGGGACCCGGTTCGGTCGAGGGTCGGGCGCCGTGTAATATGCTGATATCTGGAGCGCTGACCTTGGGTGTCTCGAGGGGGTCCCGATTAGACGTTCCATCCTTGTTTCCTGCGTCCTGACACGCCCTGGGTCGTTCGGTGGGAAGGCTGCAAAAAGAACGATGGGACAGAAGCTTGTTCCCTATCACGCCTTCCGTGACCCGTGTGTTAGGTGGGGAAGCGTCAGGTGCATTTAATGTTCCGGCCCGCGTGCGCGCGTCAGGCGGCGGACAGTGTCCTTGCGCCTGACGCCTCTCGGTTCGCTCGAGCCCGCTTCCGTTTTCGACGGCAGTCATCGCTCGAGCCCTGACCGATTCGCTCGACGCTATTTCCGTCTTCGAGGCTGCGACCGTCGATGGCGACGCATACGTAAGATTAGAGCGTCGAATTGAGGGTCTCGACCTTCGTACGGGCAATCTCATAATGCGCATCGCTGAGGGTACCCCTTACCGATACCCTCGACAGTAGCCCCCGAGCCCTCGGAGGAGTTTTTGACTCCTTCGAGGGTTATGTTGTCTAATTCGCAGAAACGCTTTCGACACCAGTGGTGGAAGATTCTGACTGGCTCGTTTTTGCCCGGTGGTTTCGACGTACTCTCGATAGAGCGAGCGTCTTCCATCCCAAATTGAGTTCCTAGCGGGTAGTCCAAGTGAGAACCTGTGCCCCTTTCGAGGGGGTCAGCTGTAGCCCGGAGGCGTCCTCATAAAGCAGGGTCGACGTGGTCGGGGATACCAGTCTCATTCGATAGAGACCGGCGGCTCGATGCCTCCCGTCGGGGGGATTCCTCTCGACTGTCTCGACCCTACCTTGAACATCGCCAGCGAGTCCTCGAGGCGGGCCTCGATCTTCGACCGCTCGCTGGGGATCCCTGACTCTGGCGCTCGAGATCGGCTGTCGAACCCTTTTGGCGGGCCAGCCATCGACCTCTCGAGACTTTTATGGTTACGTCCCTTGGCTTACGAGGGAAGGAAACGGCCGTGGCGGTTCGCCTTTCTGCCCGTTGGGCGCGCCTTTTTAGGCGGATGACGTTACGACACCGTATCGGCGAGGAATTCGGAGAGTCCGGCCTGTGAGGAGAGAGAGAGAACTGTCAGGCGGCGCATTTATGGGGAGAGTTACCTTACTTCTCGGATCTGTCCGTTGGCGGACAGCTGCCTATAAATACGTCGTCGCGTCACCGCCGTTCTTCTCCCTTCCGCCTTCTCGCTCTTATTCCTTCGCTACCTTTGCTTTCTCGCCATCTCACGCGCACACGCCCCCTCGAGCTGTAGCGAACCCGCCGTCCCTTTAGCCGAGATGCCTGTAAGACTCGTCGCCGCCGACGACTGGCGCCCGTCGTCGATGACGGAGCGCCGGCTGTTAGAGCTCGAGAAGGAGGGACTGCTGCGCCGCCGCTCCTCGCTGTCGTCGCCAGAGTGGATCGCGCCGCCGGCGAGTCACAGGGCGCCTCAGCCGCCCGAGGGCTACGTGGTGTCGTTCGCCAAGTTTCACCGCCACGGTCTGGGTGCGCCCCCAAGCCGCTTCATGCGGGCCCTCTGCTTCCATTATGGGGTGGAGCTCCAGCACTTCTCTCCGAACGCCATCACCGTAGCGGCGGTCTTCGCCGCCGTGTGTGAGGGCTTCCTGGGGATGATGCCGCACTGGGATCTGTGGCTCCACCTCTACAGGGGCGAGCTGTTTCACGCCTCCACCGGAACCACGGGCGTAAGGAAGCCCGTGCGGGCGGGTTGCCTCAATCTGGTGCAGAAGACGGGGAAGACGGACCGGCCGCGGGAGTACATCCCGGTAGGGTTGTCGACCAACCACGCCGGCTGGGACTCCCAATGGTTCTACCTGCGGAACGACGACAACCTCCTGCCTTCCTACTCGGGTCGTCTGATCTTGGAGCGTCCAGCGGACTGGACGTACGGCGTCGTCCAAGCTCATCAGTCTCGGCTCGACCCTCTCCTCGACGCCCTGAAGAAGCTTCGCCAGGAAGGTTTGACCGCCGCCCTCGTCCTCTCGGCCGTCCATCATCGGAGAGTTCTCCCTCTGATGTCACGACCGTTGAGGATGGACGAGATGGGCCCTGGCGTCTCATCTCGGGACCTCGAGGCATGTCGGATGTCCAACGAGCCTCCGGCGGACGACGAAGTCGCGGCCCGAGTCAGGGCCGCAATTGCCGGTGATTTTCAGCCGGAGCATGTCAACGGCTTCCCCATGAGACCTGACGCAGGCTCGATCGATCTGGTACGCTTTCTTCTTACGCGCATCCCCGATTCTGGGTTTCCTTTCTGCCCTCTCTTTTTTCTAAGTCTACCTTAGTTTTGGCAGGGTCAGATTGATGTCCGGTCCTCGAGGCCTCCGGTAAAGGAGGACGAGGTCGATCGCGACAAACGGCGCCAATCCGCCGAAAAGCTGAAGTCTGCCAAGGACTCCGCAAAGAAGGGGGAGAAGAAGAAGAACCTCGACCGCCAAGCATTAGAGGCGCGTCGAGCCAAATCCAGGCAGAGGGGGGAGCCTGAGGAAGAATCCCCCAATGATGATGATGACGACGACGAGGGTAGCGACGACTCCGAGGGGATGGCGTCGCGCCTCGATCGGATTCTCGAGGGCCCGCCTCGAGGTGACGTCGACGCCCCCCGGACGGAGGCGCCAGAGGAGGGTCCGAGCGGATCTCGTCGTCCCCGGGCCGACACTCCTTCCGCGCTCAAGGCGGGCCAAGACGCACCGCGCCCTCCCCCGGCGCCCAGGGAGAGCGGTCCGGCTAGGTCCCAGGCGTCGGGGCCGCTAACTCGCGGTCGCGCCGCGGCCTCTGAGAAAGGAGACGCCGGCCGTAGGAGCGCGAGTCCCGGCGTCCGCCAGGCGGGGACCGACGTACCTAAGCCAGTTCCTGCCCTCGAGGGGCCTAGAGCCCCGACGCGGGGTGGCTCGAGGCCCGCTGGTCGGGGTGGCGGAAAGCGAGCCGTTCTCCCCGTGGGGTAAGCCCTTTTGATGTTGCGGTCTTTGTAACCCCATTCTTTCGCCTTTCCTCACATGCCGACTTTTTCTCAGGCTGAAACGGACCCTCGAGCAAGCCCAACCGTCAATGGCCAAGAGGCTCAGAACGGGTGCCGCCTCCACGGAACCAGGTTCGTAGTTAATTCCTGGGCGTCGCGATATTCTTACGTTGGTTATCATAACGTCTAGCCCTTACCCTTCGTTTTGTAGGCTCATCCAGCGCCCAACCTCCAGCCGGCGTCGAGAGGGCTTCATCTCGTCCCGCGCCTACTCCGCCGCCGCCGACTCATGATGCAGCCCCCCAGACGCGAGCGTCAGAGGGAGCCCCCGAGCCCTCTCGATTGGGGGTCGAGGGGGAACCCATCACCATCAGCGATATGTCTGATGGCAACGAAGCGTCTGGGGGCGCTCGACCTATGGAGGAAGAAGCATCGACCCCCAACGTCGCGGGACGGACTCCCTGGCCTGCAGGCCTTCGAGCTCTCGAGGCGCAAAGGAAGATGGTGGAGGAGGAGGAGCGGGAGCGCGAGGCGACGCAACCGTCACTGGAGCAGCAGCAGCAGCAGCGACCCCAGCCGGAGGAGCAGCTGCAGCATCAGCAGGAGGAGCAGCAGCAGCAGCTGGGGCAGCAACAGCAGCTGGGGGGCTAAGAGGACGAGCCACTCGAGCCCCCGCCTCAAGGTTTGGCCGAACCGGCGCCACTGGCGTCGCAAGAGCCCGGCGATCAAGAGGGAAATTTGCCGGTGTACGGACCTCCCACCCCAGCGTGGCTCCTCCAGGGGCCGCCTGCCGCGATCCGGGCAGAGTCGGGGCGAGCGGACGGAGTGGTGGCGCTCGCCTGCATGATGCGCACTCCCACCGACCCCGAGTCCGAGATCAAGAGGACGATCTACGGCATGGACGGGATCGCCCCAGGGTTCCTCCGGGAGCGTCGAGCATGGGAGGACCGCTTTCCCTCTCAGGAGGATGAGATCGGGTCGTCTGGGAGCAAGGACGGTACGTGGAAGACGGTGGACGACGACGGGCGGTTCCCTTGCCTCGCCGACCTGTTCTTGCGCCACGGGGGTTCCCTCGAGACCGTCGAGAACTTTCTCCGCGGCGTCAAGGTGCGGGCTGATCGGGAGATGGAGAACTGGTGTCCCGATCGGATTCGTATCCGAGCTTCCACCGACCCGTCCGAGCCCAATATCTTCCTCGACGACAAGAAGGAGGTCGAGAAGTGGGAGCATGTCGAGGAGCTCCGCCTCTGGATGAAACACGTGGTGGGGCTCCTATCGGACGTCATCAACAACGGGCTCGGACCAGCTTATTTTGTAAGTGTCTCTCGAACTCCAATCTTTATGGTGCTTTCTGGTTTCTGTATTCTAATCCATCCGACCCCTGATTCGCAGGATATGAAAGAGACCTCTCGCATCAAGTCCAGCTTCATACATGCCACGAGGGGCGGATGGGAGCAGCTTCCCCTCCTCAAGGATCAACTCCTCGAGTCGCAGGAAAAGCTGCTTAAAGCTTACAAAGATCTCATAGCACTCGAGGAGGAGAAGAAGGCGAGGGAGGCTGCTTTGGCCGAGGCCCGGGAGGTCTCGAAGAAGGTGGAGGAGGAGGCGATGCAGCTACGGGAGCGGGCTCTTACGGTCGAGGAGGCCGCGTCCAGAGCCCGGGAGGAGGCCTTGTCCTACAAGAGCGTTATTGCGGACCTGGACAAGGAGAAGGGCCTTCTCCAAACCGACCTGGACTCCCTCCGCGATACCTTCCAGAAGATGAAAGTGGCGTATGTGGACAATGAGGTCGCCAGGGGTGCCACCGAGGACACAAAGAAGAAGGCCCTCGAAGACCTCGAGATGGAGCGAGCTCGATCCCGCAGTCTCTCTGACGACGTCGAGCGTCTGAAGGGAGAAGTGCTGGAGAAGAGTGGAGCCGTTGCTCAGGCTGGCAGGGTGATCGAAGATCTCCGCGTCGCCAATACTGAGCTGGCGCGCTCCAACAGAGATATCGAGCGTGCCAACACCAGATTGGTCGGCGAGAACACGACCCTAGAGGAGAGCATCAAAGGTATGTTCCCTTTGTCGAATTTCCTTTTCGAGTTGTGCTTGAGTTTTTCCTAAAGCTTCTTTGTATTGGCCTTTACAGGGCTCAAGGACGAACTCCTGGCCGCCCAAGCCGAGGCTCGCAACGCCAAGGCTCAGCTCGAGGCTGAGGTTGCTTTGAACCGTCGAGTGCGGACGGCGATAAGCAATCTCTCGACCTCTTGGGAGGTCGAGCCTATGGATGAGTCGAGGGAGGACGCCCGAGGCGACGCCCTGATCGACCAGTTGTGCTACATAGGCGCGACGCTGTGAGATCGGGTGCGGGACGCCCTCCACATCGGGGTGAAGCGGGCGATGGCGGTTGTCTGCTCGGGCTTCTCCTACGATATGGAGGTGGTGTCCCACGGCTTCGTCACCGACATCTCCAAGACCGACGCGGAGAACGAGGAGAGGCTCCATGCCTTGATCGACGACGCGGAGGCTCCTGGGGAAAGGTTGGCCAAGCTCTTCGAGCCTGAGGTGCTCCCTTCTGAGGCTAGCTCGGGCGAAGGCGAGGGCGGTGAGGATCGTGCCGCGGACTGAGGCCTGCGAGCCTGCTCAGGGCGCCTGAGGCCCCTTGTATGATACTTTATTAATTCTGCTGTTACGCGATATAGTATCTTTTTATGATTTGTTAACTGCTTATTTGTCTTTCCGCTCGAGGTTCCTTTGTTTCTTTTTGTTCCTACGTTTGCATCCTTTGCTCGATCTTTCGTCAAAAACAACCTCGATTACTTCAAGGGTGAGGAAGTGAGTAGAGTTTCCGTAGCCTAGGGGCGTGGGAGTTCTCCGGCTCATTATGCCTCGGCCTTTGAGGGGCTCGAGACGCCTTAGCTACTCGAACCGTGCAAGGTTTACCAAGCAAGAAAAGAAAATTTCTTGGCTTTTTCGACGTTTGGGGAGGGGTCGTCCCTCTGGTAGCCCCCGAGGGGGTGCGGACTATGATGGGTCATGGTTGGCATCCCCTTTTAACGTCGAGACTATGACCCGTAACTACTTTTGGTATAGAAAGAAGTCGCTCGAGGGAAAGACTTTATTTATTCATGCGTTCATTTACAAAGTCTTCGTACAAAATGTAGGATCGTAAATCTAGGGCTTCTAGGGGTAGAATCGACGTAGCTGTTCGATGTTCCATGCGTTGGTGAAGACTGCCCCCTTTTCGTCCGCCAATTTGTACGTTCCTAGCTTAAGGACCTCGGCCACCACATACGGGCCTTCCCAAGGTGGGGTCAGCTTGTGGCGTCCTTGGTTGCTTTGCCTGCGTCGTAGGACAAGGTCGCCTACGTTGAGGTCCCTCTTGCGCACGTGCTTGTCGTGGTAGCGTCGGAGTCTCTTCTGATATCTAGCAGAGTTGAGGAGGGCCATGTCTCGAGCCTCCTCGAGTTGGTCGACCGCGTTTTCCTGAGTCTCTTTGTTCGATTGCTCATTGTAAGCCTTGAGTCGTGGTGACCCATACTCGAGGTCTGTGGGGAGGATAGCTTCAGAGCTGTAGACCATGAAGAACGGGGTGTATTTTGTGGCCCTGCTTGGCGTTGTCCTAAGGCTCCATAGGACTGAGGAAAGCTCCTCGACCCATTTCTTGCCGAATTTCTTTAATCGATTGTAGATCCTTGGCTTGAGTCCTTGCAAAATCATGCCGTTGGCACGCTCGACCTGGCCGTTAGTTCGAGGGTGGGCTACTGCGGACCAGTTCACACGGATGTGATGCTGATCGCAGAAATCCAAGAACTTTCTGCCGGTGAACTGGGTGCCGTTGTCGGTGATGATGACATTGGGGATCCCAAACCGATGGATGATGTCGGAGAAGAAAAGGACGGCCTGCTCGGAGCGGATGTTGGTGATGGGTCGAGCCTCGATCCATTTGGAGAACTTGTCGATGGCCACCAGCAAATGGGTATACCCTCCTTTCGCCTTTTGCAGAGGTCCTACTAAATCGAGCCCCCATACCGCAAACGGCCAGGTGATGGGGATCATCTGAAGAGCGTGGGCGGGCAGATGCGTCTGTTTGGCGTAGAATTGGCACCCATGACACGAGCGTACGAGCTCGATGGCATCCGCCACGGCCGTTGGCCAGTAAAAGCCTTGCCGAAAAGCGTTTCCTACAAGGGTCCGTGGGGCGGCGTGGTGGCCACAAGCCCCCGAGTGCAGGTCATCGAGGAGTTTTCAGCCTTCCTCTACGGTGATGCAACGTTGTAAGACCCCCGTCGGGCTCCGTCGATATAGCTCGTTGTCTTCGCCATAGATCACATATGATTTGGCCCGTCGAGCGATACGACGAGCTTCTGTCTTGTCTTCTGGCAACTCACCGCGGATAAGGCAGTCGAGGAACGGTGTGCGCCAATCGAATGGTCGACCCGGTCGTCGTTCCA
This sequence comes from Sorghum bicolor, assembly GCF_000003195.3. NCBI lineage: Eukaryota > Viridiplantae > Streptophyta > Magnoliopsida > Poales > Poaceae > Sorghum > Sorghum bicolor. Next base: position 6,251,890 of record NC_012879.2, on the reverse strand, counting down.
TCTCCATCACCTCTTCCTCCATCAAGAGCGCATCGACAGCATTAGTTGGTTGGACGATGGTGGTGTCGACGCCAGCCCCCGTGCCTAGGTCGACGGATGGCTCGTGAAGATCCTTTGAGAATGCATCAGGCGGCACTGTGCCTCTGGTAGATGCGATCTTGGCGAGTTCGTCGGCTGCCTCGTTGTAGCGTCGAGCGACATGGACAAGCTCGAGGCCGTGGAACCTGTCTTCGAGTCGACGAACCTCCTTGCAGTATGCTTCCATTTTTGGGTCGTGGCAACTCGAGGTTTTCATTACCTGGTCGATGACGAGTTGGGAGTCACCTCGGACGTCGAGGCGTCGGACTCCTAACTCGATAGCGATCTTGAGACCGTTGACGAGGGCCTCATATTCTGCGACATTGTTAGATGTGGCAAAATGAATCCTGATTATGTACCTCATGTGAACGCCCAAGGGAGAGATGAACAGCAGGCCGGCCCCGGCCCCAGTTTTCATGAGTGACCCGTCGAAATACATTGTCCACAGCTCCGCCTGGACCTGAGTCGGGGGAAGCTGGGAGTCTGTCCATTCCGCGACGAAGTCTACCAGGGCTTGCGATTTGATGGCCTTTCGGGGCGCGTAAGTGAGAGTCTCGCTCATGAGCTCGACCGACCACTTAGCTATCCTTCCCGTGGCCTCCTTGCTCTGGATTATCTCGCCCAAGGGGAAAGAAGAGACCACCGTGATAGGATGACCAAGGAAGTAATGCTACAATTTGCGGCGGGCAAGGATTACGGCGTAGATCAGCTTCTGGATTTGGGGGTAACGCGCCTTGGTCTCCAAAAGCACCTCGCTGACGAAATAAACTGGCCTTTGGACCGGCAGCGCGTGACCCTCCTCTTGTCTTTCGACCACCACCGCCGCGCTGACGACCTGGGTCGTCGACGCGACGTAGAGGAGCAGCGGCTCCGCAGGTTGAGGTGGAACCAGGACTGGTGCCGAGGTCAGCGTCTTTTTCAGCTTTTCGAGTGCTTCCTCGGCCTCGGGGGTCCAAGAAAAGCGCTCGACCTTCTTTAGGAGTCGATATAACGGTAATGCCTTTTCTCCTAGTCTCGAGATGAAACGGCTCAGAGCCGCCAGGCACCCCGTGACTCTTTGCACACCCTTGATGTCTCGGATTGGCCCCATTTTCGTGATGGCCGAGACTTTCTCGGGGTTGGCCTCGATACCGCGCTGCGAAACGATATATCCTAGGAGCATGCCTCGAGGCACGCCGAAAACGCACTTCTCGGGATTGAGCTTGATCCGGCTGGTGCGTAGGCAGCTGAAGGCAACCTCGAGGTCCCGGATCAGGTCTCCTCGTCGCTTTGACTTGACGACAATGTCGTCGACGTAGGCCTCGACCGTTGATCCTACATGTTCGCCAAATACGTGGAGCATGCAACGTTGATACGTGGCTCCGGCGTTTCGAAGCCCGAATGGCATGGTCACGTAGCAATACATCCCGAAAGGCGTGATGAAAGAGGTCGCGAGCTGGTCGGACTCCTTCATTTTTATTTGGTGGTAACCAGAATAAGCATCAAGGAAAGAAAGGGTTTCACATCCCGCGGTAGAATCGACAATCTGATCAATGCGTGGTAATGGAAAGGGAACTTTTGGACATGCTTTATTCAAACTAGTATAATCAACACACATCCTCATTTTCCCATTCTTTTTCTTAACTAATACAGGGTTCGCTAACCAGTCAGGATGATGAACCTCCTTGATGAATCCGGCCGCCAAAAGCTTGTGGACTTCCTCGCCAATGATCTTGCGCTTTTCCTCGTCGAATCGGCGTAACCGCTGCTTCACTGGCTTGGAACCGGCTCGAATCTCCAAGGAGTGCTCGGCGACTTCCCTCGGTATGCCTAGCATGTCCGAGGGACTCCATGCGAACATGTCAGCATTTGCACGGAGGAAGTCGACGAGCACGGCTTCCTATTTGGGGTCGAGGTCGGTGCTGATCGTCAGCACCTTGCCGTCGGAGTTGTTGGGGTCGAGCGGGATCTTCTTGGTTCCTTTCGCCGCCTCGAAGCTGCCCGCATGACGCTTAGGCTCTGGAGCTTCAGCGGCCATGGCCTCGAGCTTTGCAACGAGCTCGGTGGAGCTCTCGACCGCCTCCCCGTACTCGACGCATTCGACGTCGCACTCGTACGCGTGCTCGAAGGAGGAACTGACAGTGATGACGCCTTTGGGACCAGGCATCTTCAGCTTCAAGTATGTGTAGTTAGGTATGGCCATGAACCTGGCGTAGCCCGGGCGCCCGATGATGGCGTGGTACGTGCCTCGGAACCCAACCACCTCAAAGGTGAGGGTCTCCTTCCTGAAGTTGGCCGCCGTGCCGAAGCAGACCGGTAGGTCGATTCGACCTACTGGCAGTGCCTTTTTCCCTGGCACGACGCCATGGAAACCGCCGGCGCTTGGCTGCAGGCGTCCTCTATCGATGCCGAGGAGATCGAGTGTCTCGAGGTAGATGATGTTGAGGCTGCTGCCACCATCCATCAGCACTTTCGAGAGTCGGGTGTTGACGATGATGGGGTCGACGACGAGCGGGTAGACGCCTGGGGCGACTACCTTGTCAGGGTGGTCTTCTCGGTCGAAAGTGATGGGAGTGCTCGACCAGCTAAGGTACTGGGGCACCGCCATTCTTGCTGCAAAGACTTCGCGACGCTCCCTTTTGCGCTGCCTCGTGGTCAACTGAGTCGAAGGCCCGCCATAGATCATGTAGCAGTCGTGGACGACGGGGAAGCCGTCGTCATCTTTGTTGTCCTCCTTGCCGCCAGCCTTCTCCTTCTTGGAGTCATCACGCGTATCTTTTTTGAACCCCTGAACGTCGAAATGCTTTCTCAGCATACGACAGTCCTTGAGTTTGTGGTTGGCGCCCCCCTTATGGTAAGGGCACGGCTCCTCCAACATTTTGTCGAAGATGCCTCCCTCCGGAGGGCCTCGCGGCTTCTTTCGATCCATGGCGGCGACGAGGTTGTCACCTGAATCATCCTGGTGGAACTGCCGCACTTTCTGCTTCTTTTTATTTTTCTTGAGGCCTCGACTGGAAGTCCCATCTTCATCGACGGGCTGCTTGCCTTTTCTTCCTTCTGAGCTGAAGAAGGCGCCGACTGCCTCCTCCCCTGCCGCGTAGTTAGCTACTACGTCCATCAGCTCGTCGACGGTCTGAGGTCGATTGCGACCTAATTCCCACACCAAGTCTCGACTGGTGGTGCCCGAGACAAACGCCAAGATGACGTCGTGGTCGGGGATGTGTGGCAACTCAGTGCGCTGCTTCGAGAAGCGTCGAGCGTACTCCCGAAGAGTCTCTCCTGATTTTTGCTTGCATTTGCTGAGGTCCCACGAGTTCCCTGGCCGTATGTAGGTCCCTTTGAAGTTACCCTCGAAGACTCTGACCAGATCAACCCAGTTGTGGATCTGATTGGCAGGGAGTTCCTCGAGCCATCGACGGGCGGTGTCGGAGAGGAAAAGGGGTAGCTGTCTGATGATGGCTCGATCATCACCTCGAGCGCCACCTAGCTGACAGGCCAGCCTGAAATCGGACAGCCATAGCTCTGGCTTGGTCTCTCCATTGTACTTCGCGATGCTGGTTGGGGGTCGAAATGGATTGGGCAGGGGCGTGCTGCGAATCGCCCTGCTGAACACCCGTGGGCCCGGTGGCTCGGGGGCCACCCGGTCCTCGTCGCTGTCGTATCTCCCACCGCGATGCGCGCTATAACCACGTTCTTCCGCGTCTCCATGCCGGCGGCGTCTATTTTCTTTGATGTCGTGTCGCGCGTCGTGTCGACGTTGATTGTCGGCAGGGAGGATGAGAGCGGTCTTTCTACCTCGAGGGGGAGGTTGTTGATGGACTGACACCTCCTCTTCGTTTAGAGGCTGTTCGTCGCGCTTCTCTGTGGCAGCTCCTCGCCGTCGAGACGCCGAACTTTCGGCTTGTTGAACCGCTGCCACCTGGAGCAATGTCTGTACTTCATCTCGAATGCGTCGGGCCTGGGAATTCGACGGCTCTGGCATGTTACGTAGCAGCATCGTCGCTGCCACTACATTCTGGCCTGCTCGAGGGAAACGGCTGACAGGTTGCTCCGCCTCTGCGTCACCGATGATCTGTCGATGTACCTCTCGAGCGCGTCTGCGGACACTTCCGCCCGGCGGGTAGGGCAGGTCTTGTTCGAGGATTTGCTCGAGCAGGACGAGGCGCTCGCGATCTTCGTCGAGCTTCATCTTGAGCTCCCGCAGCTGCGCGAGCTGCGCAGTTCTATCTTCCTGAGGAAGAGGGTCGAGCCGTCCGTCGTTCCCAGGCGTCCTGGGGTCTTCTTGCGCCGCGGGGGCTCGACCACCCGCAGCAGCGTCCCGTGTCTCGTCGGTGGTTTCTGCCGCCCCGTCGATGTGATAGCATTCCCTCGTAGGGTCATAGCTGTCTGTCTCGGAGTCGGAGTCCGGTTCGGCGGCGTGGAAACACCCACGTCCTTCCTCCAGCAATCGTTGCCTGAGGGAGGTGATCGAGTATCGTCCGGGGCCTAGACGGCGGAGGCCTCGTACTCGGGAAAGGTCCGGCAGCTCGGACGCCGGCCGCCGCGCTTCAGAGCTACGTGGGAGGACCATTGGTCTTTCTACGTACGTCTGGGCGTTTGGGCATATCGCCTTGGCGAGCGACGCCGCGGCGTTGTCCAACCCGAACGGCAGTGCCGCCCTTGGAGAGAACAACCCGTGTGGAAGTATCCTAGCTGCGGTGGGGGAGGGCGCGCGAGACGCGTCCCCCCCCGTCGTCGCGCGGTGCTGAGTCGTCGTGCTTGTCGCTCCGTCACACGGTGTTGCCGACTTGTGGCCCACATCCTGCCTTGCACGAGTTGTTGGTCGTGCTAAAGCAGAGGGGCCGCGGTGGTGCTGCCCACGCCTCTTCTTAGGCGGGGAGGCGTGGTGGTGAGGGCGTCTCGGGGCCTTCAACCGTGCTGGCGTAACGCGGACTCCTCCTGGTCCTTTGACTGAGAGTAAGATCATGTCGTAGCCGGAGCCCGTAGACATGAACTCGAGACTCCCAAACCAAATCACCGTGGAGCGCGGAAGCGGCGAGGCATATCTGGCCTTGGACCCGTTTAGGACTTCGCTTATGAAGTAAACGGGTCTCTGGACCTTGTAGACATGACCTGGCTCGTCTCGCTCGACCACTATTGCCGTAGAAACAACCCTGTCGGTTGCAGAAATGTAAAGGAGTAGGTCTTCATTGGGCAGAGGCGCTGTAAGAACAGGCGGTGAAGTGAGGAAAGTCTTAAGCTGGGTGAACGCAGCGTCGGCTTCCTCTGTCCAAGAAAATTTTTCCGACGCCTTCAAGAGTTTGAAGAAAGGGAGGCCTTTTTCTCCTAGTCTTGAGATGAAGCGGCTGAGTGCGGCCATACATCCGGTGAGTTTCTGAATATCCTTGACATTTTTAGGTGGTCGCATGTCGAGTACTGCTTTTACTTTTGAAGGATTCGGGCGTATGCCGTCGCGGCTGACGACGTTGCCGAGTAGTAGACCGGAAGGGACGCCAAAGATGCACTTTTTGGGGTTAAGCTTCCATTTGTACCTGTTTAGCGCCTTAAAGGTTCTGTCTAAGTTGTCAATTAGGGTGCTTGCATCCCTTGTTTTGACGACGACGTCGTCTACATAGGCCTCGACGAGGTCATCACGAATCTCGTCGTGGAGGCATTGCTGGATGGCCCTTTGATAGGTGGCTCCGGCATTTTTGAGTCCGAATGACATGGTCGTGTAGCAGTATGCGCCGAAAGGAGTAATGAAAGACGTTTTTATCTGATCGTCTTCCTTTAGCGAAATCTGGTGATAACCAGAGTAGCAGTCCAGAAAAGAGAGGAGTTCGCATCCGGCCATTGAGTCGACCACCTCGTCGATGCGAGGGAGACCAAAAGGATCTTTAGGACAGTGTTTATTGAGATCAGTGTAATCAACGCACATTCTCCATTCATTATTCTTTTTGCGTACAAGGACCGTGTCGGTGTTTTTCCCCCGGGGGGTCACACCAACGAGTAAATTTGTATGCGTGTTTCCTTTTCCGGATGGTGATGCAAGAAGACACAGAGATTTATCCTGGTTCGGGCAAGAGAAGGCCCTACGTCCAGCGGGGGGAGAGAGTTTGTATTATCTTGCACCTAAGTGCTTGTACAGGGGCGAATACAAGCGTGGTATGAAGTGTGTAGCTCTACTACGTGTGTGTGTTCTTGTGTTGTGATGTCCCCCTCTTCTATTCCTGAGTCTCTCCTTTTATAGCTCCAAGGAGAGACACAGGGTACATGCGTAGATGTTAGAGTAGGGATCGATAGCCGCATGGAGCGCTGACCTACTCGAGGCTTCCGTACGGCATGGCCTCGAGCCGTCCCATCTTGATAGCCCGGTGATGATTACGCGTGCTCCTGCGTTCTGCCTTGCCAGTCGCCTTGTGCTGGTTCTGAGGTCGCATGCTGTGGTATCCGGCGGGGTAGCTGTGGTGTCGTTAGTCGACGCCCAACTTGTCCCTAGGAAGGGACCCGGTTCGGTCGAGGGTCGGGCGCCGTGTAATATGCTGATATCTGGAGCGCTGACCTTGGGTGTCTCGAGGGGGTCCCGATTAGACGTTCCATCCTTGTTTCCTGCGTCCTGACACGCCCTGGGTCGTTCGGTGGGAAGGCTGCAAAAAGAACGATGGGACAGAAGCTTGTTCCCTATCACGCCTTCCGTGACCCGTGTGTTAGGTGGGGAAGCGTCAGGTGCATTTAATGTTCCGGCCCGCGTGCGCGCGTCAGGCGGCGGACAGTGTCCTTGCGCCTGACGCCTCTCGGTTCGCTCGAGCCCGCTTCCGTTTTCGACGGCAGTCGTCGCTCGAGCCCTGACCGATTCGCTCGACGCTATTTCCGTCTTCGAGGCTGCGACCGTCGATGGCGACGCATACGTAAGATTAGAGCGTCGAATTGAGGGTCTCGACCTTCGTACGGGCAATCTCATAATGCGCATCGCTGAGGGTACCCCTTACCGATACCCTCGACAGACCGGATTGGTGAGCCAATCGGGATGATACACTTCTTTGATGAATTCGGCTGCTAGAAGCCGTGTTCTTTCTGTCCTAATAGCCTCCTTTTTGTCACGAGCGAACCATCGCAGCTTTTGTTTGATTGGTCTTGCGGTCTTCGAGACATTTAAGGAGTTCTCGATCAGGTTTCATGGGACGCCGGGCATGTCTGCGGGTTTCCATGCGAAAACGCTCACGTTGTCCCTTAGAAACCTGACGAGCGCGTCTTCCTATTTGGGGTTCAGATTGGCCCCGATGAGGGCCGTCTTCTCGGGGCTACCGTCGACCAGTTGTACTTCTTTATACTCCTTGGATTTTGAGTTCTTCCTGGCGGTCTCCTGCTCGGGTAGTCGGAGCTGGTCGGGAGGTAGCTGTGCAGCTTGGGTTGCTGTTTCTGCCATCCGAATTGAGAGGTCAATTGCCTCTATGATCTTGAAGCTCTCCTCCTCGCAAGTATATGCAGTGTAGACATTGCCTCTGACGGTCAGGACGCCCTTCTCAGTAGGCATTTTGAGGACCAGGTATGAGTAGTGTGGGACTGCCATGAACTTTGTCAGTGATGGTCGGCCCAGTATAGCGTGGTAGGTCCCATCAAAGTCGGCGACCACAAAATTGACGAACTCTGTTCGAAAGTGGTCGGACGTGCCAAATTGGACAGGCAATGTTATCTATCCGAGGGGCACTGAACTCTGGCCTGGCAAGACTCCCCAAAATTGAGCGTCGTAGGGTTTTAACTGTGCCGGAGATATCTTGAGAGCGGGCAAGCTATTGCGGAAGAGGATGTCAATGGAGCTTCCTCCGTCGACGAGCACTCGCACGAATCTGATGTTGTTGATGCAAGGGTCCAAGATTAGAGGGAAACGACCCGGTTCCGGGATAGCGGCCCACTGATCCTTCCTATTGAAGGAGATTTCCCTGTGCGACCAGGGAGGAAATTTTGGATAGGCGATCAGACCATCAATGCTGTCTATGTTGAGGCAGGCTCTCTTTAGGAGCTTTCTTTCTCGTTTAGACTCGATGGAGACCTTGCCTCCAAAGATGAAATGGACCACGTCAGTAGGACTGACATACTGGTATCGTGGGTCCCTATCCTGGTCTTCGTCCTCGTCTTCGTGATCGCGCCCATCTTGTTTTCTGTTTTTCTTGGAGGGATCGTCTTGAGCAGCCCGCCGCGTATAGATGCTTTTGAGCACGCGACATTCTTCCATGGTGTGGTTGGATTTGGGATGTAATTGGCACGGTCCCTTCAACGTCTTGTTGTAGTCCTCTTGGTAATCCCGCCGTCCATTAGGGCGCTTGACCGTATTCACCTCGTGGTCGTGATCGCGAGGGCGCTTGCCTCTGAAATCGTCGCGGTTGTCACGGCGCCTGTCCCAGCCCTCTCTGTGGTCCCGGTGATTGGGGCGGCGATGGTTTCTGTTGTCGAAGCGGCCGCGACTATCGTCACGCCGAGAAGGCTGGTCGGGACCTCTGGTGTCATCTCAGATGAGTTTTTCTGCGTCATCGGCGTCGGCATAATTTTTGGCTGTGGCGAGGAGCTCTGTCATCGTTGTTGGCCTTTTGCGCAGTAGCTTGTTCCTCAATGCTTCGTGGAAGTGCAGCCCCTTGATGAAAGCAGATATGGCCTCGTCGTGGGAAATCTTCGGGATCTTTAGGCGCATATAAGAGAATCGTCGGATGTAGTCGCGCAGAGGCTCATTTTTCCTATCTCGTATCCTTTCGAGGTCGTACTTGTTCCCAGGCTGCTCGCAGGTGGCAATGAAGTTGTCGATGAAGGCTTGGCGTAGTTCTTCCCAGGAGTCAAAAGAATCCTCGGGCAGGCCTAGAAGCCATTGGTGACCGGCCTGGTCGAGGACTACCGGAAAGTAGTTGGCCATGATATGCTCATCTCCAACTGCTGACCGGACCGCGATCTCGTAAAGAGTGATCCAGTTCTCTGGGTTTTCCTTGCCGTCGTATTTTTTGAGTTTCTCGAGCTTGAAATTGCGAGGCCACACGACCTGGCGGAGGTGTGAAGAGAATTGCTTCAGGCCCGGGGGGGGGGCGTGCGTTGCGTCGTACTCGATACGACGCAAGTTTTCGTGAACTGCCCTTTCCGTGGCGCGTCTGTTGATGCGGTCCCGGGCGTCTTTGGGAGGGATGTTGTATCGAAGATCCCTGTAGTGGTTTACTTCTTGACCACGCCTGCGACTCTGCTCGCGGTGACCGCCAGCGTCCCGACCGCCATCGTTACGTCGTGAATCTTTCCGATGATCGTCGGGGGAACGGCTGCGGTGGTGCCTGCCGGGCTGCGGTGAGGTCCGGCTGCGGTGAGTCTGGTCGGAGGTGGCCTCTGTGTAAGAGACGCCTTGGACTCTTTTGAGTAGAGTGGCTGTTTGCTCCATCGCGGCGATCAGGTGTGCTCGAACGCTGGTTCGGACGCCCTGGCACTCGAGAGTATCAGGGAGCCGATCTAAATTGGCCATGGCGACGGCCACATTGGCGCTCGGCGTTTTATAAACTTGCTGATCTCCGACCATGTCAAAAGCGTCGCTGAGATTATGCGGCGGGATTTGACGTTCCTCGTCTGCGCGTCGTCGGGCGCGATCGGCGTTGCGTTGCTCGCGGAGCTGCCTCTGCTCGTCTGTTTCTCCGTCAACGACCGGCTCGTCGGCGCTGACGTTGAAAACGATGTCTCCTCGCCGGGGTGGGAAGACCGGGAAACGAGGGAAGCCCGGAGGATGTGACAGCAAATCCAAGTCGTAGTCCTCGTCCTCGGAGTTTATGACTTCAGTGGGGACGGAACCAGTGCTCGAATTTGTGCTGGAAGCCTGGCCGTCTCGTAGCTCTTGGATCGTCACCATGTTGACGTAATGACGAGCTGGTCGACCGCTCCCCTTTGGCAACCAACCAGCGTTGTTAAAGAGGGATCGGACGTGTCTCGAGTAGAGAGAGGCCGAGTTGTTCAGACCGCAAGGATAATCTTCCTCCGGGTTGGCCTCGATCTTGATGGATCGTCCTGAGGGAGTTGAGGTTATCGTCAGAGACGTCCCCAGCCGTTCGTGTGTAACGACACGAGGTTGCCGATGGGAGTTGAAAGAATCCGCTAGAGCGGCTTGGTTAGGCTGGCGCGAGATCCCATCTATTAGTTGAGAAGCTTCGAGTAGCTTGGAATCAGCGAGATCAAGTGCTTGGAGAAGATCCGAGCAGTCGATCTCCTTCCCCTTGTAGCGTGGAAGTGGTGGTCGGGTGCTCGGTGCCGTTATTCGAGTGGTCGGAGCCGACGCGATCCCAGATTGGATCTGGGTTCCTTCCGAGACCGTGGTCGTGAGACCACCGCTGCGCGTCGTCCACGTGATCTGGCCGACGGTGAACGTGAGGCCTTCGGGCACGGCCGCGGAAGCTGGAATTGTGACCATCTTGTTCGCCGTAGAAGTTGTACGCACACCCCCTACCTGGCGCGCCACTTTCGACGAAAGCTGGTCGGCAGTCTACCTTGGGGTATACCCACGGTAGTAGTTTATCGGCAGACGGTGCGCAAACTACGAACTCGATGGTGACGCAAGACACGGACAAGCTTTTTATCCAGGTTCGGCCGCCGAGTTGGCGTAATACCTACGTCCTGCGTCTGGTTGTATTGATTTGTGTTGAGAGAATATGATGTGTCCTAGGGGGGTCCCTTGCCCCTCCTTATATAGTCTGGAGGACAGGGTTACAGATCTAGAAACAAATCCTAGTCGGTTACAATTGCCATAGATAGTTCGATATCAATTCCTATTCTAACCGACTAGAATCCTGCTTGATATCCACGCCTTGTTTCCTTGCGCGAAACTCCAAGCTGTCGGATCAAGCCTTGAGCCTGTCTCGTAATGGGCCAAGCCTCCTGGCCCAAGTCTAGCCGTAAGGGTATAGGGGTTTATACCCCTACAATGTGGGATTGAGGTGAATCCGACAACATCCAAACAAGGCCTAAATTAAACCTTCTAAACTATTCCGTCATCTCAATATAGACTATAATAACCTACTACTACCAAAATAATTGATTTCAGCCGTCATACTTGGCCTTGTTTAGTTCCAAAATTTTTTTGCAAAATCGACACTGTAGCACTTTCGTTTGTATTTGACAAAAATTGTCCAATCATGGACTAACTAGGCTCAAAAGATTCGTCTCGTCAATTTCGACCAAACTGTGCAATTAGTTTTTATTTTCATCTATATTTAATACTCCATGCATGCGTCTAAAGATTCGATGTGACGGAGAATCTGAAAAATTTTGCAAAACTTTTTGGGAACTAAACAAGGCCCTAGTCTAGAACTGGGATGTGGATCTTGCTTTTTTTCTTTTTATTTTTTCGGTTCATCTTTGCTTCTATAGTTCTATAATGTTCTATAGTATATTAATATGTCCATCCCCTATCAGCCTATCTCCCAAAGCTTCACTAGTTTCCCCAAGAACGTAGGGTTGGAACATTAGGAAAAAAAACTCTTTTCCTAGAAACTTATAGGAAGGCTGAAACGGCCACGGGCAAAGATATGAAGAGTGTATGACAATTGACAAGGTATACGGAGTAGAGGCGTGAACACTGATTTGGGCTGTGCATGGTCCTCGCCAATCAGCTGCTGCTAAGCCCAATCTATCTAACGATTTTTGTTGGACGGGGTAGCCCACCTAGTTCAGCCCAGCCTGGTGCCACATTTAATGGGCCATAAAGCTTCACTGGGTAAGCGTAGGCCTAGGAGACCCCTTTCGGGCCGACAAACGGGTCTTTCCCTAGGCCATATCTGGCCCAAAGCTCAAGGTTTACGTATCAGTACGGTCTATGGAACATTGTACTTTTCCCAGCCTTTTTCCGGCCTTGTTTACTTCCACTCCAAAATTTAAAATTTTTTTTTAAGATTTCTCGTCACATCGAATCTTTAAACACATGCATAGAGTATTAAATATAAACAAAAATAAAAATTAATTACACAGTTTGATCGAAATTGACGAGACGAATCTTTTAAGCCTACTTAGTGTATAATTGAACAATAATTACTATAAACAAACGAAATTGCTACTGTGTCACGAAATTTTTCAATTCACGAACTAAACACGGCCAAACCACTCCAGATCCCAGTGGCAGTGGTTTCATCAGTGGACGCAACCAAATTAAGCGAGACGAGGTAGAACCGTAGGCCAATTTATCACCAAATAAACGAAGACAAATATATGCAGGTAGCAGTCAGAAAAAAGCTCCAATCCTCAATTAGTGTATCTATCTATCTATCTATCTATCTATCTATTTATCTATCTATCTATCTATATCTATAAAGTCTACACAACTTTTTCGAGCGAGAATTCAGATCTGAGGCAGAAGTGGCTCTAGCTAAGGACTCACAAAACAAGGTAAGCCAAAGCCGGCGGCAGAAGTGAACTAGCAGCTTTACCTTTTTTTGAAGGAGATAAATCTCAGCTTTTAAGCATAGCATTTGTAACAGGACAGAACAAACAGTACTCGACCAAGAGCAGCTTTGCAAATTGCAACAGAACAACGCTTTGCACGAGTGAAGATAAGGAGCGCAGACAGACCTGTCGTCGCCATGGCACCAGTGGCAGCAGAGAAGCTCAGCTCAAGGCTATGGCCATGGAATACGACGCCGCCTTGATGACCCCCATTATCTCTGGCTCCGGTGGGTATCGCAACAGATCGGCGAGCATGGCGACGGAGAGGGGCGAGCTAGCCTAGATGTGGAAGCTCTGCTGATATGAGCCATGTTGACTTGCATTTGCTGCAAGTCCTCTCCTCCTCGGCATCCGGCAGCAACTAAATAACAAGTGGACAACAATGCACCTATCAACCACTCCGCACCAGTACAGGCATCACTGTAGGTCTCCCTGTGCGATATGTCGCTCTACCTATCAGAGCCAAGGAAAGAACGGCCCCACCTTTTACAGTAATCCATCCTTTTGCGAGGGAATCTTGTTACTACTAGCGCCTTGTTTAGTTCACTCTGAAAACCAAAAAATTTTCAAGATTTTCCGTCACATCGAATCTTGTGGCATATGCATGAAACATTAAATATAGACGAAAACAAAAACTAATTACACAGTTTAGTTGTAAATCACGAGACGAATCTTTTGATCCTAGTTAGTCCATGATTGGATAATATTTGTCACAAACAAACGAAAGTGCTACAGTACCGAAAACTTTTCACTTTTCGAAACTAAACAAGGCCCAGGTGCTAAACAACGTTGTACTATGAAACAACAGTTAACTAGCTTTTATTTTTCTCCCGTGCTCTGCTAGCAGCTATTGAAGCCTATCTTCAGCTATGTAAAAACACTGATTAAAAAAAACATCATCAGACATGTAAAGAAACTAATCAGAGATATTCACGGGTGGCCATAAGAAGAAAAAAAAAGATTAAGGCCCTATTTAGAATTTTAGATCATCTCGTCATCCCAAGGTTCAGCTGCCATTCTGCCAAGGTTAACCTGCATCAATCCGCTCAGGACACTCAAGCTCAGCTGCTAAGTTTCAAGTTTCAACCTGGAAAGAAATAGGTCCGTTCCAAGGGGGGAAAAGCCAACATATGCATATGTCAGTGCATCAACACAAGAAACTCAAATGAAACTGGTACAATTAGCAATCATCAGGTACATTAATTCACCAACACAGAAGATTTTACCATATCAGTCAACCACATTTCCATGTCTGATAGTACAAATTACGAAATGGTGACAAATGCAAAGGCAAGTTTCGACCATAATAGACACAAAAGCTAAAAATATCACAGCCGACTCCACTTGCTGAGTTGCAAGAAGCAACCAGCACAACCATATTTAGTACTACATAATATCCATCTGAATTACACATAGGAAAATTCGTTACATATATGGAGATGATGTTGAAATCTGTTGTGTGTAGGACGTTGTCAATCTCGATCAGGACCTTGATTGCAATGTAACCGGCCTGCACCTCTACTTACATGCTTTCAGTATCTGCAAGACACAAGATTGGCCCACATTTATCATCTTGAACATCGCAAAAGGGAAACGGTCAATTGTAAAGACGATTGTATAAATCTATAATGAAAGGCTTGTGATTGGACGATCATTAGCCATCCCTCTGTTCTAGGCGAAAACAGCATCCGGAAGCAAAGGAATGGTGGCAAGCAGCCGGCAACTCCTCTCAGCAGGCACCACCGCACCACCACCACCAAGGAACTCCTGGCTTAAGATGCCGCCATGTGCCCGTCACAATCAAAGACCCGCGTGGGGCGTATCTGCTGCTGCTGAAGAAGTCTGAAATTCTGAATTTTTCACTAAATCGATCGGAAGTTCCGAACTGTTCGCCATGGTCGAACCGAGGACTGAGGACAGCAGCTAGCTGTAAAAGTGCACAACCACACACGCACCTCGACCGTACTTGTAGCCGGCAGTCACCACCAACAGCGCCGACTCCGGTCAATCGAGTCACCGCGAGTATGACGTTGCTCGTCGCCCTAGACCTACGAATTGGATATCTCCTACTCCTACGCGCATTATTCGGACGGGCAAGCTAGTACCTCCAGCTCCGCGCACGCAGCATGCGGCGGGCGACGAGGTCAGCAGGTAGCGCGAAGCGAATCGCGGGCGAAGGTCTAGGGCTGGCCGGTGTCGGTGCGCGACCTGACGGGGTTTAGGCGGATCGGAGGCCAACGGGGATGCCGGGGAGGATGTAGGGGCGCACTGCACACCGAGGCGGCAAGCGGAAAGGAACGCCGGCTGCGGTACGGGGGGCCGGGACCGGGAATGGTGAGGTCGATCGGCGGCAGAGTTTGGGGAACTTACTTGGTTCCGTTAGAGGTAGAGGGTGAGGGCCATGGCCATTAAGCCGACGAGCGCCGCCGCTGCTCCGGCCGCGACCTTGGTGAGGACGCGCAGGAGCCCCTGGATCGTCGCGTCTCCGGCGACGACGGCGCCGCCGGCGCGGACGTGTGCGATGATGATTAGCATCATCCCGAGAAAGAACGTGGCCGTCGCCGCGGCTGGCAGCGCGCGGAGAGCAGCCAGGCCCAGCGCATGAGCATGCACGCCGTGACCCGCACCACCACCACCACCACCACCGGCGGCCTGCCCGTGCCCGAACACGATGAACTCGAGCGTGCCCGCGGAGACGCATAGCACGAAGATGACAAGCCCCGAGATCGCGGGCCGCTCGCTGCCCGCGCCGGCGGCTACGGGGGCGGCGGTGGCGTGGCGACGGCGACGACTCAGGTGATGGTAGGTGAGCGCGACGGCGACGCAGAGGGCTCCCAGCGCACCCAACGGCGACAAAAGCTCGGCCGCGATGTCGAGCAGTGGAGCGGATGTCATGGTGCCCGCACCGCCCTGCGAGTCCAGGAATGTGAAGAGGTCGAGGGCGGCGAAGGCCAAGGCCAGACACAGGGCGGCGAAAGCGCTCAGCATGGTGTCCGGTTGTGGAGGATCTCGAGGCGTGGAGGGAAGGAGAAAGGCGGCTGCTTGCAGTTGGCGGAGAGAGGAGCTAGCTATCGTGCTCGATCGTAGGGTTTAAAGCTGCTGGGAGGTGGCGACCGGCGAGGTGGATGGAAGAATTCTATGGTGGCTTGATGGTTGATATAATTGCAGGAGAGATCAGATGATTTCATGATTACGTTGTCATATACGGAGTACGTACACTCACATGACAATTTGTCAACATTTGTCATTGACAAATAAGGGGCGAGTAGTGGATAGCAACGTCCGCCCGTGGATCGTCCGCGTCGAGGGAGGGCCGAGGGGGTGTTCACTCGACGAGCCTGAAGTGAAGGCGAACCTCCGAGGAAGCTTCATGAGGAGTGATGACAGTGACGCTTAAAAGGCAGCATCTAGCCAAGTCTGCCGTCTAAATTTAATTCGAAGCCGAATTGGGAAAGAGAAGCGATGCTGAATGCAGTGCTAGTTAAAGATAGGGATGAGATTTTTCCCGCGGTCAGCAATTAATTAACCATCAAGTGAACTGTGGACACGTGGTGAGAGGTCTTAGGCCTTGTGTAGTTACTTCCAAAATCCAATTTTTTTCAAAATTCTGTCACATCGAATCTTTGAACACATATATAGAGCATTAAATAAAGACGATAACAAAAAAAAATTATATAGTTTATCTATAATTTACGAGATGAATCTTTTGAACCTAGTTAATTTATAATTGAACAATATTTATCACATACAAACGAAAGTGCTACAATTTCTATTTCCTAAAAAATTTTGGAACTAAACAAGGCCAGTTTCCTGGCAGGGTCAGGGTATGTTCCCCTGTGACGACTCCTCTGACGTATGCGCTGCGCGCGTTAAAATTCTTTCAGGCCGTTTCTACGGCTGTTATTGATGTTTATGTCGATTTGCAAAATATTGTTTTACAACTGAAAAGTAATACTGATTTTAAGTTTTTAACTGACAAGTCCAATCACATCACAAGCTCAAGCGCCCTTCGAAAAAAAACATCACAAGCTCAAGTGATTGTGTGGTGACACACACATATAAACTATACCTATCAAACTATTCCGTCGTCTGAATCAGTTGATTTGATCTGCCATAGTATTCATTTTTTGTCAGTTGATCATGCCTCCTTTTTTGTGCGAATCAGTTAATCTTTGCTTCTATGTTCAGTATGTCTTCCAAAGTGCGCAGGTTTGTATCGTTATTCCAACATAATAACTCTTTTCCAAGAGGGCCATGGGAACAAAACTTATAGGATTAGGAAGCCTGAAACGGCCATACCAATGATATAGAGAGTCTATCTATGACAAGGTGTCAAGGTATATATGGTGGCGTAATTGAACAAGTGGACATGGACTGAGCTTAGTCCTCACTCATCCCATCTATTCCATACCGGGCCTAGGACCTCGTTACATACCCTAATTTTTACAATTTGACTATTTTTCTTAAACAAATTTACGTTTAGCTCTTTAAATAACGTAAACTGATCTTTAGACCTTAGGAGTCGGCGCCAGAACTTATGACTCCGAGGTAACACATCTCGGTACCACAAATCTTGGCTCTGAGGTGCCTGGTCATTCATAGCAGGGCATCCTAAATGGCATTGACGTGGCTGGTACCTCGGAGCCTCTTGGCGCCGAGCTCGAAGCCGAGATCTGAGACTCCGACCTCGGAGCCAAGATCTATGGCTTCGACCTCGGAGCCATGGATCTTGGCGCCGAGCTTGGATGCAGAGATCACGACCAAGTTTTACTGTCTGAGCCTACTCTCATTTTTATTCCTCCTCCCTCTCGAGTTCTTGCCCTCCATAGAAGCAACTATATAATGTTAAAGTCTCTAGACATTCAAAATAGGCAAATTAATGCGGTCCAAATACATTGCCTAACTACATCACCTAGTAACCTAACTAAATATCTTTCTAAATTTTCTAACTACCTATATAAAATAATTTTGCTAACTACATTGCGTAACTATCTAACTACCTATCAAATCTAACTATGGAACTAGATAACTATAACTAGATTAGCTATACATATAATTAGATTAGCTAACTATATGACTATATAACTAGTTAGCTAATTTAACCATATATATAACTAATCTAGTTATAGTTATCTAGTTCTATAGTTAGATTTGATAGGTAGTTAGGTAGTTAGGCAATGTAGTTAGTTAATTTATTTTATATAGGTAGATAGCAAATTTAGATATATATTTAGTTAGGTTATTAGGTGACGTATTCAGGCAATGTATTTGGACTGCATTAATTTTGCTTATTTTGAATGTTTAGAGACTTCGATATTATGTAGTTGTTTCTTGGAGAGCAAGAACGTGAGAGGGAGGAGGAACAAATAAAACTAGACTCAGGCAGTAAAACTTGGTCCTGGTTTCTGAATCCAAGCTCGGTATTAAGATCCATGGCTTCAAGGCCGGAGCCACAGATCTCGGCTCCGAGGTCGGTGCCAAGATCTATGGCTCCGACCTCTGAGGCAAGATTTGTGGCTCCGAGGTACCAGCCACATCAGTGCCATCTAGGATGCCCTGCTGTGCGTGGCCAGGCACCTCAGAGCCAAGATTTGTGGCGCAGAAATATGTTACCTTAGAGCCATAAGTTCTGATGCCGACCTTAGGGTCCAAAGATCAATTTATGTCACTTAAGGGACCAAATGTAAATTTATTTTAGAAAAAAACCAAATTGTAAAAAATTAGGTTTACATACAGCTGTGTGTGTTGCTGTTCTAGCAACACAATCCAAACTCAAGCCCAATGTAACGATTTTATGTTGAATCGCTCGATTTGCTGCAGCCCAGCCTGGTGTCTCATTTGGTGGGCTAAAAAGCATGACGGGTAGACCTAGGCGACCCCTTTCGGGCCAACAAACAGGGCTTTTCCTCGGCCATGTCTGGTCCAAGCTCAAGCTTTTACGCATCAGTACGGAATTTCGGACCATGTGTCTCTTTTGTGACAGCTCCAACTCGGTAAAACCGTAATCTCAAAAGGAAAACAAAAATAACTCGGTAAAACCAGCTGTAAGGTTCATCATGGATGGAAAAAAATTATTTTAGAATTGGCCTCCCATCGTAGAGTGGTGAAACCTATTTGTCTTGCAACTCAACTCTATATTCATTAGTTAGAGTTTCGCAAAAAAAAAAAAAAGATTCATTAGTTAGATGTTCTGATTGGAATGGCCTCATTGTGCCCTTGGAATCGTATGCATAAGAACACAGGTACAGCAGCCACGACATGTCCGTCTTCCTTGGCGCGGGGGATAGCAGGATCGGGTAGTTGGGAGCTTGGGGAAGCCAAGACCAAGTGAGGAGTCGGGCGTGGGGGACGATGGGGGAAAGCATGATGCTGGGCGGAGGGGTCGGACGCAGTCACGCAGAGAGACTCTGGGCTAGTACTACCTTTCCGAGTACTGCCAAGTACTACCTACGACCAAATGGATCATGGCTCATGCTCATGATTTCCTTCAAATTCCCTCTGATTTGTTTTCTCTTAAGTCACTCTCAACTTTCCAAGTCCGGGTCTAAAGTTACCATTGGGGGGAAAGGTCTCTGTGTAAGTAGGATGATCTCAGAACTTTTAAAAAGACCACAGAACTTTTGGTGCCAGGGAGATGGCGCATATCTATCTCTGTTGAATATGCTCTGATTTCAAATAAAAAAGGAAACAAAAGGCATTTTTGTCATCATCAACCCATCAAGCCGTAACTTTGGTGCATCTTACAATTTTCATATGGTCCAGTTTGAACCATTATGGCCTTGATGAGTACACATGACACACCAATATTGCCATATTGGATTTGTTCAGTCAAAAAAAAAAAGCCATATTGGAATGCTCGGCTACTCTGTCTCAAATAGTTTTGTTTCTGACGACACTTGATCGCGACCTAAAGGCTACCCCAAATTCTCATAAGAGTGAAGGACCATCCACTGACCAATATTGTGCAGTGACAAGCATATTGTGCGTGTGCATCAGGTAGTTATGTTGCCAAATATCGGTGTGTCATGTGTATGATTGGCAACATAGAAACTGCTCCAGGATCAGTTCGTGGCACCGGAAGCAGCTGAATGTATTTGGGACATCTCACAGTCCCAAGGTGGACAGATCATCTTAACATCAACTAGCTAGCAACGATCCAGTGGCTATAAGAAAACCTACAAAGCCAGGGCAGCTTCAAGAAACAATGGACAACATGGTAACTAGCAATGACCCTGATATTTGGTTCTACATTTGGAATACAAGCAACTTCTCAGTCAAGAAGACATATAAGCATCTGTGTGGTCAGGCAAACATTCACCCAGCTCTCAAATGGATGTGGGCAAGCTCTTGTCAACCCAAGCATAAAATTTTCTTTTGGCTACTGTTGAAGGACAGGTTGAGCACTAGAGAACTTTTGAAAAGGAAACACATGGTACTACAGAGCTACAATTGTGCCCTATGCAATACAAGTACAGAAGAGTCTCTAATTCATCTATTCCTTAGGTGCCCATTTGCTGATCAGTGTTGGTCACTTATCAACATTCAGGTGGATCATTCTCTGGACTCATTTGAGAGTTTACAGAGTTTCAGAACTCAGTTGCAGGTTCCATTCTCCATGGAAATTATTATCATTATGTGTTGGACGATTTGGAAAGTAAGGAACGACTTAATCTTTCGTCAGGTGTCACCGTCCCTTCCACTGGCAAAGCAAAACTTTCTAGATGAAGCCCGTTTGTTACTCCTTCGGGCGAAGAACAGCTACTCTCCAAATTTAGATTTATGGATAGCAAATCTTTGTTAGCCCTCCTGTGTGTAGTTGTTACTTCTCTTTTTTATTTCCTTTTGGGTCTCTTAATTGACCGCTTTATGTTCTGCTTCTTTCTCTCTTTAACCTTGTATAAGACCTTTTTTTAATTAATTTTAAGTTTCTCTGTAGGGGTGTAAACCCCTACAGTTCCCTCAAAAAAACAATCAAATCGCAGTGGAGCTAACAAGCAGATGGCACCATACACGCCTAACAGGCAAAATCATGGTCTTACTGTAGTTATGTTTAGAGGCAAAACTTACAGCTCAAAATGGAGTTGAAAGAATATGCTGATGCCTTGACTGCTACCTGCACATGAAGAAAATAAGAAATAAATAATCAGAGAAACTTTCAGCAAGCAACCAACATTTTAAGAGGAAAGGTGATTCATATTATCCACCGGTTGAACAGAGGCCAAATAAAGTCTTGCAAAAGTGTAAGAAGGGGAAACAAAAGCTAATGGGAACCCAACATTGTTTGGTATTAATCCAATTATGAGTATATCAGGGTCATCAACAAAATTAAGAGAGGATTGTATAGAAATCTGGAATTTCAGGCTATCACTATTTTTTTTAATAAAGAAGAATTTAATGCTAACACTACTCCCATATAAAGCATGATCAGCAAGAACTAGCCATATCTAGTTGTTTTGACAGGAAATAGCCATAACTATATTATTGAAATACATCAACAATTGATGTTTTATAGCACGAAAAGATGTACTATGCGGTGTGGCTACAGGTCCCAAAAGAAGCTAGTGCTCAACTGGTCATCCAGGCCATGGTCATACTCTGTAAGTCTGTATAGTTAGGTTTAGAGGCAAAACTTATATAGCTTTGTGTATTGTTTCTGGAACGTTTATATATGATCAAAACGCAGTTGAACTGTTGAAGAAGTATGGTTATGCCTGCACACGATAAAAAAATAAACAAAGAAATTTTCAGCAGCAACAAAAACATTTTAGAGAGAGGATGTGTTACCCCCAGTTTGAACATTAGCAAAAGTCTTACAAAAGGTATGAAAAAGGAAACAAAAACTAATAGGAACCCAACAAGGCAACGACTTTATTAATCAAATGAAGAGATGATCAACCAGAACTAGCCACAAAGCATTGCGATAGAGCTACACAAGGTTTATAGCTAGCATCGACCACAGAAGGGATCTTTGCTTCAGAGCTGCAGGCTGCCGGCACACTTTGGCATGCCTAAAGTTAACTCCTTATAAGAAGTATAAAAAGATGCATGAGTGATAAAAATCACGGCGAGGACCAAAATGCCTTGAGAAGTCTGAAATGATGCTTGAGTCTGAAAAGGCTAAACTTACAGGATCATGTTGTATTTCTGGGCTGTGATATGATCAAGATGAAGCGGAAGTAATATGCTTAAGCCTCAATCCCTATGTGCAGACAGCAGAAAAACCAAACTAATTATCAGCAATAATTCAAACACTTTGAGATCAAACAAGCAATAATACTGACCAACCTGAACATAAGCCATGAAAATTGTCTTAACAAAAAGGAAATAAACAGTCATAACAGGAATCCAACAAACTGAGCCAACTGAAACAACAATAGGAAAAAGAACTTAAGCATTCGAATACAGAGCCATACCGTGTATATATAGCCTTTTAAAATCTGCTGGAAGCTCCTAGTTTAGATCTGTAAATGAGGAAGTCCATTCCAGAAGGTAAAAGCCAACACATTTTGATACTTGCATATACCAGAACACAAAGACAAGCATCTAAGATTAGTAAAATCAGCAATGATCAGGTACATGCACCGGACGGAAGATTATTGCAACATATTATCCACCGCACACATTCCCTTATTTGATAGTAATAAATGGTGGCGGAAACACATACAACTTTCAATAATTAATAGCCAATCACAAGTTCCAGGTATCAGCCCTGACTCGACAATCACAGATAACCAGCACAACAGTGTAGTATTCAGTACAACATCCATCTGAATATTATTACAAATATTCATTATTTTAAAGTGTAGTAAAAATCTCCTTGTAGATGGCAATGTAATGCAGGATATTTCCATGAATCTTGATGGTAGCCACCCAGCGCTTCTTCCAGATTTGTTTTTCATCAACGCCATTAGCTGAGAATTGCAAGGTGAAATAATTAACTGCAAATATGATCTTATAAGTAAGATGTAGTACTAAAGAACACTTGAAATTGGGTTATGACTATCTATCTAGCAGTAATCAGCGCAGGAAAGCAACTGAAAATTCTAGGGGATAATTGACTCCTCCCAGGCAGAGCACCGCGCCTAACAAGACACTGTCCTGGGCTGCCGCCTGCCGGCCAGGCCTCCAGCCTCCAGGACAAGGAATTCAAAGTCCAAGTCTGCGAGATGAGATGCCGCATGCGGCATGCCACGCCGGCCGGACTCTGACAGAGAGACGAGCTAGAACGCGAGAACATTGTGTCTGCCGCTGCTGAAGGAGTACGGATCGATCGGAGATGGCAACATGGCGTTGCACCCGTCGGCTTACACGTACACGACGACGCTCAGCTCTCCATGGACGGCCATGGACGAGGAGATCAGGGGAACACCTGTCCGAGTGGGCGCACAGCGCATATGGTGGTGGTGAAGGAGGTAGGAGGGCGACGGGTAAGTTGGGGAAAACTTACTAGTAGGCGCCGTGGACGGCTATGGCCATGAGGCAGACCAGTCCTGCCGCAGCGGCCAAAGCCATCCTGCTGAGGAACCGGAGCCCCACGGGAGCCTGGATCGGCTCCTCTCCGGCGACTGCGATGGTACCACCGCCACCTTCGCCTCCGGCGCGGATATGCGCGGCGACAATCAGCATGGTTCCCAGAAAAAAGGTCACCGTGGCAGCAGCGGGCAAGACACGGAGCGCAGCCAGACCAAGCGCGCGGGCTTGCTCGCCGTGATCCACGTCCGCGCCACCTGGAGTCAGCACGAACAGCAAGAACTGGAGAACACCAGCGCAGATGCAGAGCATGAACGACACGATCTCCGGCAGGCGCCGGTTGCCGGCGCCTCGGTGAAGGTAGCGGTACACGAAGGCCACAGAGACGGAAAACCCCGCCGCCGAAGCCAAGAGCAGCAGGTCCTGGACCCCGCTGTGGAGTGCCGGGGCTTGAGCGGCTACCGTGACCGTGGCGCTCGCACCCGGCCGCGGGTCCAGCAAGTTGGCGAGCTCGACGGCGCTCATCGCGGCGCATAGGGCCGGGACGGCTGAGGCGGCAATTGCGTCCCCCATAGTAAGGTTTTTTGCCGAGGAGGACGAGGATCTGGAAGGGAGGAGGAAGAGGGCCGGGGCGCCTGGCGTGGTGCTTCTCGAGGATCGGGGATCAACAGCGACGGCGTTTCAGGGTTTAAGAACTCCGGCGGTGGGAGGTGGGAGATGCAGATGCAGATGCTAATGGCGTGGTTCCAGGTTTCTTGTGTGGAGGGGAACTGGGCCGGCGGAGTGGTTGAGGGAGGCAGACGACTGCATGCGGCGGGGCGCCGGACCGGTACGCTGCGACCTGGGCTCGTGAGCTTCACAGTTGGTGGACGACGTGCGATATAGCGCGTGGTGGTGTGGTCAGACTCGTCAGAGCAGAGGCAATATGTGTCTTTTCTTCCTCTTCTCGTTTTCTTTATTATTCCCCCTTTATATATTATTATTAGGGTAAAACGACTTTTGTGGGGCTTATATATCAATCTATAGTCCACTTAAGTTAGTCATAGACTCATAGTGTGGTGAAGTGATTACTGCTTGACTATAAAACGAAGCGTCTACTTACATTGTGGCACAACTCTAGTTGTTTTGGATGCATCTATTTAGATTTGAATGCCCATATAACTATTTAATCCAATAAAATTCATTGGACATCAACTCGAAAAGTTTATGTAATATCTAGTTTTAAGCTTAAGATTATGACAACAGGACCCACGTATATATCTACTCAATACCAATATGATGCATAAAGTGGCCTTCCATTATTGATCTGGAAAAATTCAGTAGAGCCCACCGGCTTCGATGGCTCTGGTGTTCAGGGTAAGGCCATGGAAAGGTATGGAGCTTCCATTAGGTAAAGAGGACATCGCACTTTTCAATGTTGCAACACAGCCACAGGTCCATCTCTAGGCAATGGAAACAAGGCTCTATTCTGGACATCCAGATGGTTGGATGGGGAAGCACTGCGACCTTATTTCGTGCCCTATTCAGGCATAGCAAAAGGAAGAACCGAACAGTGAGAGATGCTGCTCTGTCAGAGGATTGATGGGTCAGGGACGTCGACTATAACATGACTGAGCAAATCATAGCAGAATTTGTAATCCTGTGGGCCTATCTACACAACATCGAATTGCACCCAGACCCAGCGCAGGAGAAGACAATAATTTGGCTTCACACATCTGATGGTCAGTACACCGTGAAGTCAGCTTATGATCTGCAGGTCATTGGCAAACATCCATCACAGCCGACATCACCTGGAGAACGAAGGCACCGCCAAAATGCCGTTTCTTCGCCTGGCTTATGCTGCAGAATAGAATTTGGACTGCTGCGTGCCTCCAGCTGAGAGAGTGGCCAAATGATTACTTCTGCCAATTGTGCCTTAGAAACCTTGAAACAACAGCACATCTTTTCCAAGATTGCACCTTCACTAGAAGAGTCTGGGACAGTGTTGGAAGGTGGATTGCAACAGCAGCGGTAAGACCAGAGAACTGGGATCAGATACAAGACTTGAGTCTGTGGTTTGTTATAATCAGCAATAGCGGTCGCAATGACTGCAAGGATGGAGTCAGATCGCTTGATCATGCTCACGGCCTGGGAAATCTGGAAGGAGAGGAATCACAGGGTTTTTATCAAGATCTGCAGAACTCTGGAGCAAACCTTCTGGGCAATACAAGAGGAGGTGAGAGTCTGGATCAGTGCTGGAAACAAAGGAATCGAAAGGGCTATATATACGACAACCACGGCTGACAGACATTGTGACCAATGATTAGTCAGGTTAGGCGAATGAGTTTGCTGGTTGCTCTCAATATGTAAATCAATCTAGCAACCGGTAGGGGTGGCATGGTCACGCTCTGTAACTATGCAAAAAGGTGTCGACGACGCTGCTTGTGCCAAAAAGGCTGCTTGTGCCAAAAAGGTGTCGACGCTGCTTTTTCCAATGGTTCACAAAGGCCTTGTTTAGCTCCCAGAAAATTTTGCAAAATTTTTCATATTCCCCGTCACATCGAATCTTTAGACGCATGCATGAAGTATTAAATATAGACGAAAATAAAAACTAATTGCATAGTTTGGTCGGAATTAACGAGATGAATTTTTTGAGCCTATTTAGTCTATAATTAAACAATATTTGTCAAATACAAACGAAAGTGCTAGTGTCGATTCCCCAAAATTTTTCAGAACTAAACAAGGCCAAATTTGGCACAATCAGCGTCGACATATGTAATCTGCAATATCTGTGTATGACGTTTTCCATTTCAGAGGACCTGCATGCTTGCTGGAACAATCGAGTTGCTCTGTTGATTGATTTGTTATGAAAGAAAAATACTGCTAAATGGCTGGTAGATTTGGTTGATAAGGTCAAGCAAACAGCCTAGCACCTGCTCGTGCTACGGCATAGGGGGAGAGGAAACGAACGCTGAGGACAACTAGCTTTCTCACAGGGAAACGAACGCTGAAGATAGGGGGAGAGGAAGACCCGGCAAACCTGGTCGTGGCACTGGCACGGCACGAGTGTGCTGCCGAGCTGCAACAGCTTCGCCGAGCATGGTGACGAAGAGGGGCGACTTCAGATGTGGAAGCTCTACTCATTTGAAGCGGAGCACGTTGACTTGCAAGTTTCTCCTCCACCTCGCCATAAGGCCTTGTTTAGTTCACTCTAAAAAGCAAAAAGTTTTCAAGATTTTCCGTCACATCGAATCTTTGGTACATGCATGAAACATTAAATATAGACGAAAACAAAAAGTAATTACACAGTTTAGCTGTAAATCACGAGACGAAACTTTTGATCCTAGTTAGTCCATGATTGGATAATATTTGTCACAAACAAACGAAAGTGCTACAGTACCGAAAACTTTTTCACTTTTCAGAACTAAACAAGGCTTTTCACTTTTCGGAACTAAACAAGGCCTAAATAAACAAGCGATGAAGTGAACAGAGCATGGCTACCACTCCTGACCACAGACATCACTGTGGTGTCTGCACTACAGGGTCCACCTATCAGGGATTCAGGGCTAGCGCCTGTGTCCCAACAGCAACGTTAGACTCGGTCGGGTCAGTCCGTGATCTTGCTCCTTTTGGCTTTTGCGAGGGAATGATCTGCGGAGCATTGTACTAGAATACGAGGTGCCAAACAACGTTAGACTCGGTCCGTGATCTAGGCTGGGTTTCTTTGATAAATCCAGAACCAGGAAGTCCATGCCCAGAACAAACGTAGCTTCGTCTTCTGGTAACACGATTTGTTGCTTCACCGTCTAATGGGTAAACATGGACTCGTTTTGCGAACTAGCTAGGACCGTCAGAATTCGAATGTGTCAAACCATGGATAGTTGAGTGCTATTAGATTCCACGTTGTTCAGTACTTGCATACATTATGTCTGTATGTGTGATGTTTGAACCAAACTGGTTCCTACAATAATATCTAGCCAGCGCCTTGGGCGCTTGCTGCTGTTCAGAAAGGAAGTTCACTCTCTGATCAGGAAGTTCAGGCTCCAAACACTCGAATTCATCGTCACGCTCTACAAACAATGAAACAAATGTGCATTGAGAAAATAGCATAATCAGCGAAGAACGACCACACCACAAGTCAGATTGCAATAAAATACAATACAGCTAGATAAAGGTTTTTTTAAAAAAGATCTAGATTTCCAGCGTTGTACTGAGTCTCGCCCTTCTCCCTTTTCTTACTTTGTACTCTTTTCTGCCTTTTTTCTTTCAATAAAATCCCTGTAGGGGCTTCGGCCCCTCCAGTTTTGTCAAAAAAAAAAGGGCAAACAGAAAGAGTCATTACACGTGCGAGATGCACCTCTCCCTGCTGCCTAGGCTACGGGGAGCAGGAAAGGAAAGCATACAAGTTTATTAAAAAAAAACATTTTGCTCAACAAAAAGGGGTTTCAACTTTCAAGAAGGCCCCTCCCGCAATCGACCACAGTTGACAAGTGTCCCTGATCTCCATGGAAAGAACATTCTCGTTTACAGCTCTGTCCTGAAAAGTTTTTGCATTCCTCTGCTTCCAAATGCACCACAGCGTCAAAATTGCGAGACTATGGACAACTCTGTTGCCATCTTCCACCAGATGTAGCAGCCAACTTTCCAAGTCTCTTAATTCACTCCAAAGGGTTGGGGTTAGGGCCTGACATCTACTCCATCGGGCTACAAGGGTCCAAACCTGTCGAGAGTAGGGGCATTCAAGGAAGAGGTGCTCGGCTGTCTTCAAATTTCTTATGCATAGCGCACAGAAAGCTGACACCAGGATGCGACTAACACTTTAGAAGCTTTTCTCAAAAGAAGCCTATGCGGTCAATCTTTAGACTCTTAGTGTAGTTAGGTTCAGAGGCAAACCTACAGAATCATGTCTCTTATCTCCAAGTTGTGATATGACCAAGACGGAGTTAAAGGAATATGCTTACATTTTTAATGTTTAATCTCTACCTGCACATGGCAAGAGAGGATTTTTCAGCTTGTCACGGATTTTTGGAGGTAAAAGGGAATTTGTATTAATCCCCAGGTTGAGTAGAAGCGAGGAATAAGGATTTATTAAAAGCAAAGTAACAATAAAGAACAGGAACCCAACAATTTTTCTAGTTAATCATGCATGATTAGATGGATATATGGCCATTACCAAATATAGAGATCTAGAAGAGAGTACAGAATCTCAAAGAATAGCATAATCAACAAGAACTAGCCACAATGAAACTGCAGTATAGTTAGATGCACAAGGTCAATGGTTACCAGATGCAACGAACTCGGCATAAGTCTCGAGAGGGATAAATATAGGCTCTGCCTACTGATTCATGTATTATTTCTGGACTGTGATATGAAAACAAAGTGGAGTTGAAGAAACATGCTTAGGACTTGATCACTACAGATTAAAACTAAATAACCCTAAAAATACCAAAAATCCAGAGCCAACTGATACATAAAAATGATAAAGCTGAGTCATAACTTGCATCATGTCTTCGACTTCCCTTCCACATGTAGCTCTTTCCAGTTCTGCTGGGACCTGTGAGCCCCATGTCTGAACCTGCAAATGGAAAAAAAAATGGATCAAATCCATCAGAGAGAAGGTGACCCATTTTGACACTTACATATATACCATAAAACCAACAAGCACCTCACGTTACATCAAGCAACCGTTATGCTCAAACTCAGAGCAACTTTAATTTAACAGTTCGGGTAGGTAGGAAGCATCAAACTACAGTGCATACTGTCCTGAGTATCATATTTGTCTTCTTTGATGCTTTTGTCTCAAACGTCTTCTTCATCAGTGGAAAATCACTACTTAGGCCTTGTTTAGAAGTGAAAAAAATTTGGATTTCGCTACTATAGCACTTTCGTTTGTTTCTGGTAAATAATGTCTAATCATAGACTAACTAGGATCAAAATATTCGTCTCGCGATTTACAGTTAAACTGTGTGATTAGTTTTTGTTTTCGTCTATATTTAATGCTTCATGCATGTACCGCAAGATTCGATGTGACAGGGAATCTTGAAAACTTTTTAGTTTTCGGGTGAACTAAACAAGGCCTTAGTATCTACTCCCTCCGTCCCAAAAAGAGTGTCGTTTTAGAATTTCAGACATCTTGTTTGATCATCCGTCTTATTCAAAAATTTTACAGAAATATTATATATTTTGTTAAGACCTATTTTATCATTAGAGATACTTTACGAATAATTTATTTATTTTATAATTTACATAAAATTTTTAAATAAGACGAAAGGTCAAACACGATTTCTAAAAGTTAAAAACGTCACTCTTTTTGGGATGGAGGGAGGTGCTGTGGTGCAATGCATGTGCATCAGATACTTTCAAGAGTTATGTTGTCAAATCATGCAATTTATGGCAAACTTAAAAAAATGTCAAACAAGATTTATAAAGTTATTTACTACCCTGGGATCCAATCGGTAGCGATGTAAACAGTTCAATGTGATTGGCACAACCTCATAATCTGATGACTGTAACATAACTAGATAGCATAATTTTATTCTGGATGAACAAAATACTATAGTCAATGACAAAAAAAAATACTAGCCACAGTCAGATTGCAAATATAATAGAGACACACAAGGTTTGATACCAAGCAAAGATAAACACAAATAATGCTATGCACTCCTTACACGTTCCAAAGAAGCCCAAGTGGTCTATGGTCTTACTATGCTTAGGTGCAGAAGCAAACTTACAACATCATGTATATTTCCAGCCGGGCTGTGTATGATCAAAATGGGGTTGAAGGAATGTTCTCACACCTTGATGCTACCTGCACAAGACAAAAATGAAAACAAAATAATCAATGAAATTTCAGCATGCAACTAAAGCATTTAGAGAATAAGGGGACTTTTATATATTACCTCTCGATGACATTAGCCAAAGTCTTGTAAAAGAATGAAAGGAAAAGGAACCATATGGTTGCGAGGTCACAAGAAGTATCACAAAATTATAGTAATTTGGTATGTCCATAGTTGTAATTTTGTAGTACTTCTTGGGCCACAGAAATCTCAAAACTAATATAGAATACAATCAAACTTTACCTTGATAATCCTATTATGAGTAAATGAATAGGGTCATCAACAAATATAGAAATATGCAATTCCATAGTGATCTGATCACTAATCTCAGAAAATAGCAAGATCAACAAGAACTATCCAGTAGCCACAAACAGATTTGCAATAGGGCTACACAAGGTCTATATGTAAAGCATGACAACAAGATGCAATTAGAGCATGCTTTGTTAGGAGCTACCACTTTGCCACACTAAACTCATTAAGATGTTTGGAAAGATGCCTAAGTTTTCATTCAATGGTCGATCGCATCGCATCATATCTTGTTTGGGGGATGTGATCTGATCAAGGTTAATCTGAAAGGAATGCTTAGGCCTCAATCGTTACCTGCACACAACAGAAAAACAAACAAAGACAATCACAGTAATTATGAGCATTTACTAGAAGTTTTTAAGAGCAAAGAGGATGTGTCCTAAGTCCTAACACACAACCTGGACAGAAGCCAGATAAAATATCTAACAAAAGAAAATGCAACATGATAACTAACTAAAATTAGATAACCTCAACAAGCCCCCAAACTTCAGAGCCAACTGAAACTCCAAATCGAGAGATGAAATCTGATCTCCAAATTGCAGAGAGGGAAGCTGTATACGTGACCTGCATGAGCTCCTCCATTCCCCCATGTTGCACTTCAAGTTTTATTGGGTGTGAATCGAGATCCAAATCTCAACCTGTAAGTGGTGGAAAGAAATGGATCCCTTCCAGCATAGGAAAAGGCAAAACCATCTTCACATTTGCATATAACAGATCATCAATACAAATACTTCATCAGATTAGTAAAATCAGGAAGACAAGCCACATAATCATGAACCAGATACAAGATTGCATCATATTAAACCACCACAGATTTCCATATACATTTAATAGTATAAATGGTAAGAGATTCACAAACACGTTTATATACCATAAATAATAATAGACACACCAGCTCAAATTCTCAACCCTGACTCGACAACTCCCATGCATAGTAACAATAAGTAACCACCTCGGCCATATTTAGTACAACATTCATCTGAATATAAATACATATGACGAAGTTCATTGTGGAGATATAGCTAAATAAAGTCTCTTCTGTAGACAGTAGATAGCAGTGTCTCAGGGATCGATATCCCAAAGATGAACCTTTAGTTATAGCCGGCCAGCATCTCTTCTGCTGGATTTCTTTTAGTATCTGCAAGACCCAAAATTACCAACATCTCATCAGCTGCAGGTAACCACCAAATTAACAAAAAAATTTTTTGCAAAAGAGAAATAAACAATTTACTGCAAATAAAATTATTTATATAACGTAACAGCACATTAATAATAATAAAAAGGTATGCGCATCCCAGTCAGGAGTCCCAGCAATAGGGGTTAAGGGCGAGATGGAGCCATGGAGGGAAGCACACGGCGCAGTTTGGCGACAAGGGCCCCGCGCTGGTCGCTGGTGGTGGAAACCAAGGTTCTGGAATTCGGTCCGAATGGGCCGAATTTCACCGAAATTCGTCCATTTCGGTCCGGCCCGAAATAAAATGAATTCGGCCAAAATATTTCGGCCCTATTTGAATTTTCAACTTGTTCTATGGCCCAACACAAGCCCACATACATTCCTGAGCTAATTCAACGCTGAAACCATTGCCCTTCCGCTTCCTCACGGTACTTACGTCGCCGCCAGCGGCGTCGCGTCGTCTCTGCTCCCGTCAAGACTAGGCTCCTGCTGCCATGGTCGCCTCCCCGCAAACATCCGAGCTCGGTCATGGTCTCATGGATGCTCCTTGGCGCCGCAACGTCGCATGGTCAGTTCGTACTGCCCCTCACATGTTGTTGCGCTGCCATCTGCATCTTCTTTGCTGCCTACAGTTCAACGCTGGCTGATTGGATCTGCATCAATTCCCTCCGCTTGAACCGCTCCTTCGGCCATCTTCCGAGCCGCTTACATGTTCAACGCTGGTCCTGTATCCATCCTCTTCATGCCCACCACCAATTCTGACTGTTTGGAGAAATTCTATTCAAATTTAATCAAATTTCATTCAAATTTTGAGTGGGAACCGATCCGAATTTTCCGAATTTCGCCCAATTCGGTGGGCTCCGAATTTTTTTCAGAAATGAATCCCAAAACCTTGGTGGAAACTGGAAAGGGATCGGAGAGTCGAAGGTGGTGGCGCGGAGAGAAGCCACGGCGTCGGACGGTAGGACCAACGCGGGCTGGAGGCGCGCACCGGTAGGGTGTGAAAGCGTGGTGGTCGGTGCGGTGGGCGAGTTTGAGGAAACTTACATGCCGTAGAGGGCCAAAGCCGTGAGCCAGATGAGGGCCGCCGCCGCTGCAAACGCCGTCTTGGTGAGGAACGACACGGCCCCCTGGATATGCCCGTCACCGGCGAAGGCTCCGCCGCCACCTTCGCCGCCGGCGCGGATGTGGGAGACGATGATCAGCGCCATCCCCAGAAAGAAGGTCGCGGCCGCTGCCGCTGGAAGGACACGGGCAGCAACCAGGCCGAGCGCGCGAGCTTGCGCGCCAAAATTGCCGCCGGCCGACCCTGCAGGCTGCACGAAGAAGAAAAACTCGAGGGTGCCAGCCGAAGCGCACAGGATAGCGAAGAATCGATAGAGGCGGCGGCTCCCGGCAGCGCCCGCGGCCGCAGCCGCGGAGTGCTGCAGATGGCGGTAGATGACGGTGATGCCAGTGGCGAGGGTCCCCAGCGCCGCCAGCGGTAGCAGCAGCTCGACCGCGCTGTCGAGCAGTGCGGCTTCTTCAGCTGATGGATCCGCGCCCAGCTGCGGGTCGAGGAAGGTGAAGATGTCGAGGGCGATGAACGCGGCGCACAGGTCGACGACGGCGGCGGCAGAAACTGCGGTCACCATGGTGGTCGGTGGGAGAGGATGGTCTTGCGGTTTGGAGTGCGGAGGGCTTGCTGCTGCCGTCCTTGGACTTGGTGGAGAGGGATCGGATAGAGGGTTTATAAAAGCTGGGGCAGACGCAGACGTCCGATGCGCAGCAGACGTCTCATTCGCGATGTGCGGCGGTGCCGTGGTGGTGGACTGGCAGTGAAGGAAATTTCATGGTGCCATCATTAGGCCTTGTTTAGTTCGCAAAATTTTGGTTTTTCGCTACTGTAGCACTTTCGTTTTTATTTGATAAACATTGTCCAATCACGGAGTAACTAGGCTCAAAAGATTCATCTCACAAATTTTAGATAAACTGTGTAATTAGTTTTTATTTTTGTCTTTATTTAATGCTCCATACATGTGACCAAAGATTCGATGTGACGGAGAATCTTGAAAATTTTTGCGAACTAAACAAGGCCTTAGCTAACCAGTGATTTTTGAGAATGTGCGTGCGAAACATTCTATATTCACACTGCACGTATATCCGACGCGCTTGTTCTATAATCCAACTGACTTGACCTTGTACACTATCTAATTTTATCTAAGCGAAAAACTTTTGCTCCAGTTTTGTGATCCTTTATTTTTAAGGGATGTTTAGATCCTAAAAATTAAATTTTGTTAAAAATTTTAAGATTTTTCGTCACATCGAATCTTACGGCACATGTATGGATCATTAAATATAGATACAAAATAACTAATTGTACAGTTTGCCTGTAATTTATGAGACGAATCTTTCAAACCTAGTTAGTCTATGATTGAATAATATTTGTCAAATATAAACGAAAGTGCTACAGTATTCATTTTGTAAACAAGTTTGTACTAGGCTGCCAAAGTCAACTGCAATTAATGATATGCAAATAAAATTCAGGTGGGGTTTTCCACTGATTTGACCGGTCTTCCTTATTTGTTTGGCTAATAAGTCATGACAGAAAGTACTGTTGCTGATTTATTGTGGGAGAAAAACACTGTTGAATGACAGGCAGTTTCGGCTGGTAAGCCTAAACAAACAACTTTGCTTGAGCTTATGTGTCGAATCTACCAGTCATTCAACAGTATTTTTCTCTCAGAATAAATCAGCAAACAATACTTTCAGTCATAACTTATCAGGCCTGGTTCAGTTCGCGATTTTTTTTTGGATTTCGCTACTGTAGCATTTTGTTTGTTTGTGGCAAATATTGTTCAATCATAAACTAACTTTCATCTATATTTAATACTTCATGCATATGCCTCAAAATTCGATGTGACGAAGAATCTTGAAAAAGATTTTAGGAACTAAACAAGACCTCAGCCAAACGAACAAGACGAATTAATATTTTTGTGGATTTATGGTACCACCGTCACCGTAGCAGTAGTTTCTGAGATTTTTTTTAAAATCTTAGTTTCTGGGATTAGAACACAAAGAAAACTTCTTTCTTCTTCGACATGGCCGAAGCAGCCTATTATTATTTTCAAAGAGCGAAAGGGTATGTTTAGTTCACACCAAAAACCAAAAAAAAATTCAAGATTCTCCGTCACATCGAATCTTACGGCATATGCACGAAGCATTAAATATAGTTAAAAACAAAAGCTAATTACATAGTTTGCCTGTAAATCGCGAGATGAATCTTTTGAGCTTAGTTAGGATAATATTTACCACAAACAAATGAAAGTGCTACAGTACCCCGAACCAAAAATTTTTAGAAACTAAACAAGGCCTTTATAAAGGTATATGTTTGGTCACCTCCTAAAGTTTA
Source organism: Sorghum bicolor (assembly GCF_000003195.3). Classification (NCBI taxonomy): domain Eukaryota; kingdom Viridiplantae; phylum Streptophyta; class Magnoliopsida; order Poales; family Poaceae; genus Sorghum; species Sorghum bicolor. The sequence goes on along the minus strand of NC_012879.2, from coordinate 6,217,251 downwards.
TATACTTATCTAAATTAGCTCTTAAGGTTTAGTCACCCATGTTTCGTTTGGTGTTGAGAGTTTTTTTAATCTTAGTTTCTGGGATTGGAACATGAAGGAAACTTCCTTCTTCCTCGACATGGCCGATCAGTATATTATTATTTTCATTATTTTCAGAGAGCAAAACGGTATACTCCTACATAAAGATATGTTTGGCTCACACCTCCTAAAGTTTACACTCATTTAAATTAGCTCTTAAAGTTTAGTCACTCCATGTTTCGTTTGGTATACTAAAAGAGACTAAGGTGGTGTTTGGATCCATTTGCCATAGACTAAAGTTTAGCCTTTGTGCTAAAGGTGTTAAAGTTTAGACCAAGTAAGGTGTTTGGATCTAGGGGTTAAAGGTTCTAAAAGGTAAAAAGAAGAGGAGACAAAAAGAGAGTGTTGTACTTTTAGCCTAGTTTAGGTCTCTAGTATAGCAAATGGAAAGAGCAAATGTTTTGCCCATTTGCCCACCTGTTTGGATCCTCATGGCAAAAAAGAGTGCTAAAAGTGCACGACTAAAGTTTTGCCATGAGATGTAAACAGGGCCTAAAAGAGGTCTTTTAGTCCCTGTCAGGGTGTTTGGATCTAAAGTGGCTAAAAGGTGAGACAACATGACTAGGATCTAGGGGTTAAAGGTTCTAAAAGATGAAAAGAAGAGACAAAAAGAGAGTGTTGCACTTTTAGCCCAGTTTAGGCCTCTAGTAGAGCAAATGGAAACAGCAAATGTTTTGTCCATTTGCCCTCCTGTTTGGATCCTCATGGCAAAGAAAGGTGCTAAAAGTGCACGACTAAAGCTTTGCCATGAGATGTAAACATGGCTTAAAAGAGGTATTTTAGTTCCTTTTAGTCAGGTTGTTTGGATCCAAAGGGACTAAAAGTTGAGACAACATGACTAGGATCTAGGGGTTAAAGGTTCTAAAAGGTGAAAAGAAGAGGAGACAAAAAGAGAGTGTTGCACTTTTAACCCAGTTTAGACCTCTAGTAGAGCAAATGAAAAGACCAAATGTTTTGCCCATTTGCCCATCTGTTTCGATCCTCATGGCAAAAAGAGGTGTTAAAAGTGCACAACTAAAGTTTTGCCATAAGATGTAAACATGGCTCAAAAGAGATCTTTTAGTTCCTTTTAGTCAGGGTGTTTGGATCCAAAGTGACTAAAAGTTGAAACAACATGACTAAAAGGTGTGCTATAGTCCCTTTTAGGATCTCTTGGGTGACTAGTGGGACTAACATTCAGTAGCTAAATTCTACTAAGCACTTCTTTATTATTTTTTTTGGAAAAAGTCTACTTTTCCTTCTCCAACTTTTATGAAAGTTCATTTTTCTTTCCTCAACTCTAAAACTAGGCAAACCACATCCCTCAACTTTTTAAACCGTGCGTTTTATCTCCCTTGAGCGGTTTCGAAGGCGGTTTTGCTACAGTGAATGATGGTTTTGCTACAGTGGTAGTGGTTTTGTCTTTTTCTTTTTTAATTATTTCGGCTGAATCTTTGAAAAATCGTAGTAAATCACAGAAAAATCATAAAATAGAAAATCCAATGTTTTTGGACTCCACATAAGTAGATCTACTCAATAAACATATAATATAGTATTCTTTAGTGTAAAGTTTTTGCTATAAAGGTTTTATATTTTTCTTTTTTTTATTTATTTGGTGAATCTTTGAAAAATTATAGTAAGTCATAGAAAAATCATAAAATAGAAAATTTAATTTTGTTGGACTCTACATGAGTATATATACACCATGAACATATAATATGGGTATGCTTAGTCCGACTAAATAATTATAGTAGTTGCAGATATGAATTATTTCAATTAATTACAGAAAAGCATAGATCTAAAGCTACAACAAAAAATTGTACTAAAGCATACCAAATTATATATTTATTGTGTAGATATGCTCATGTGGATTCTAACAAAATTATATTTTCTATTTATGATTTTTTTGCAATTTACTATGATTTTTCAAATAATTAGATGAAATAAATAAAAAAGAAAAAGACAAAACCTTTATAGCAAAAAATTTGTACTAAAACATATAATATTATATATTTATTGTGTAGATCTACTTATGTGGAGTCTAAAAAAATTGGATTTTCTATTTTATAATTTTTTTGTGATTTACTATGATTTTTCAAAAGATTCCAAAATAACTAAAAAACATAAAAAGATAAAACCATCATTGTAGCAAAACCACCATTTAATGTAGTAAAATTGCCTTCGAAACCACTCCAAGAAGGTAAAATGCACGGTTTGAAAAGTTGAGTTAGGTAATTTGTCTGATTTTGGAGTTGAGCGAAAGCGGACTTTCGTGAAAATTGAAGGAGAAAAAGTAGGGTTTTTCCTTAATTTTTTTCGTCTCATGCATCTTATCTGTTTTTATTGGGCCATGCTAGTGGTGTGTAATACCCGATTTTAAGGACAAAACCAGATATACACTATATATGAGTTTTAGTAGTCAAATCTCACATATAGCTACAAATAAGGGGTAATATCAAAAGACAATGCATAAATTATATAACGTGCATAGTATAAGAGAGATAACCTTTAGTATCAAACAGCGGATACGCAACTCCAACTTCGGGTATTAACTTCACTCTACAGGATCCAACTGACTGGTTGATCACAAGCCTAAACTTCTCCTGAGGTTTGGGGGAAATAGCAAGAGTGAGTCCATGTCGAACTCCACAAGTATAGCAACTAGATTATATAGCTCCCACAATCTCATGATCAATGTGACATAAATTATGTATAGCATTAAATAATAAATAATGAGCATATTTAACACATAGGAATCATTATCGTCGCAGCAAGAATCCCCAAGGCCGCTCCTGACCGTGAGCTCGGCTAGTATACTAGTTTTTCACCCTCTGCAGAGGTTGCACATCTTTACCCATGAGTCATGATTTACCCTTTCGCCCGAGGTAGCTAGTCTCTTAACCCCCTTCCTAGGGAGGTCGGCAGGGATCACTATGAAGTCTTTCAAAGGTTCGTCTAACAAGTTAGGGCCGCTTGGTTTCATTAGTCAGTCCGTGTGATTCACCCGCAGGAATCCACGGTCTGCTATTCCCCAATTGCGCCACAACGGGTAACCGCTAACGAGCTAGAAAAGTTACTCATACTTAACTAAAGCCAGAGCCATTATAGCCCTCATGGTTGCACTGTTGTCCCGGTTATCACTTACAGATAAATCATCAAGTGGCTAAAGAGTCATTTTTATCATTTATTACTTAACATTAATCTAGTCACAGGATCATGGTCACAGAAATAAAATCCAAATTACTATACTTGCCTTAATCCAAATGCTCTTGCTTATCCTTTTGGTTCTGCTGGTCTCTCTTGTTGCCAAAGCTTTGATCTTGATCACCGAAACTGCTCTCCGTCTAAACTCGATCATCGATCACACAAACAATCGGAGAAAACATACACGAGCAAACAAAGCTACAATTAGAACAGTACACCAAACATATAAAAACAGTATGAAAAGTTTATAAAATGATTCTACGCATCGCTACGATTTCATGGACGTAAAGATCACGAAAATCGAAGTTGAAACGAAAAAGATATGAATTTTCCAAGATTTTGTATAGAAAAGAAATTAATTAATTAAAGTCACAAAATTATAAAGTTTCAAACTGGTGAATTAAGTTTACTAACATGTAGGGCTCATTATTACGAATCCAACGCAATTTGAATGGGTCAAATCAGAGTTAAAATGAGCATTCTATAAACTATTTAAATTCAGTGGCATTTCTGTAATTAGTGAAAACGCATTTTGAACCGAACCGAGGGAAAGTACGTTTTCAAAAGCTAAAAGCGTAAACTGCGACAGCGCCTTGGACCGCGGGTTCAAAACGCGAGTCTCCCAGGGTTTCTTTAGCAAAAACGCCAGCGAAACGTTTTCTTCTAATCTGGGCGCTCGGTTTCTAATCCTACGGCTCAGATCGCGCAGGGAAGAAAATGGCTGGCCACCTCGCCGGAGCAGTGCTCCCCGCGGCGGCGCCATTATCGACCCTCGCCGGAGTTCGAGAAATCTCGCTTTGGTGTGCCAAACTCGAAACCGAGATCATGGAAACGAAGCGGAGGTCTATTCGAGCTCACCTAGGGCCTCCTCGCGATCAGGGACGGCTCGGAGAAGGCCGGCGTCGAGAGATGGCGGATCCCTGGCCACTGCGAAAGTTCGGCGCGGAGTTAGGAGCGATAGATCGCGCTAGAGGGTACAAGGAAGGGCTCGGCACCTTCGTTTTCTCGTCGCGAAGCTCGGCAAGCTCTTGAATTTGGAAACGCGTCAGCCGAGGAAGAGTTTCACAGCGGCGGTATTCTCTGCTTCACGGCGAGATCCGAAAGCAATGCTGGGCGGCGGCTAGGGGCTCGCGACTCTAATAGATGGAAAAGAGGGAAGCACGGGGGGAGAGCGTGGAGGCTTATTGCGGCTCGGTGCGCACAAGGGCAGGAAATCCCGAGACTCGCGGGATTTGGTTCCTGGACGGAGTCCGGTTCGGCCACGCTCAAGGAAGAAGAAAGGAGAGGGCGCTGCCAGGTGGGCCCGATCCGTCAGCGTCTGGAAGAGGAGAGGAGGGGAGCGCTGGGTGAGCCGAGTGGGCTGCGGCCCGAGACGAGGGGAGAGGGGGAAGGGCGCGGGGCAGGCTGGGCTGCGGCCTGGTTTCCAGGGAGCGGCTTCCTCCTTTTTTTTTTTGTTATTTCCAAACCCTTTTTAAATCAGTTTGAAAACCATTTTAAAGTCAGTTGGAATTATTTTGAAATTTGGGATCAAATCACTCAGCAACAAAAGATGAATTCTCCAGCATGATTGCACATTCAGGTTACTAAACCCTAGGATTAATTTTATTTAAATGAAAATATTATTTTCCTATGTTTCATGAGCACAGAAATTCATAATTAAATTATTTTAGCTCTAATTCCCAAAAATTAATTTTTTTAGGGTGTTACAAATCTACCCCCCTTAAAATGAATCTCGTCCTCGAGATTCGGAAGAGACACGGATTCCAAAAGAGAAACAGGAAGAAGATCTTGATCATTATTTCAACTTGACAACTTGTATTACAATGCAAGCACTTATGTTTCGGGATTACAACTTGTGAACAAAACTTCCATAAGATGTCTATTATTTGTAATTGCTCACTGTCCATCTTGACTACCAACTTTTCAACTTATACAACTCGAAGACATGATAACTTAGCATGGGTATGCCTCCTCAGGTAGGAGTGGACCACCTTGATACTCAATTCTTTTCCCTGATGGTGCGGTTAAGAAAATTTTCCACTGGGTAGCATAGATCACTGCCTTGTGTGCACATAACCATCCATTGCCAAGAACCAAAGGAATATTGAGTGACTCTAGCACAATGAGGTTTACAGTGAAGTTTTCCTTCTTTATGACAAGATTGATATTTGAGCAAACCTGATCTGCCTGTATTTCTCCCATTGGGGTTTGAACTAACAAAGGCTTTCTCGTCGGACACTTCACCCGTTCGATTGTCTTTACCAAGTCAGCGGATATGAAAGAATGTGAAGCACTTCGGTCAAACAGAGCAAAAACTAGTACTGAGTCCACTTGAATATAGCCTCCCACCACTTTGGTGGCTCCTTGAATGTTATGCATATCCACATTGTTCAGTCTTCCATTGATATAATTTCGCTGTACTTTATTTCCGAGAGCAGGCTTCTTACGAGCTTTCCTTTTACGCTTCCGTCGTTGTGGATTTTGATTTGATTCATTGTCAACTTGCTCCTCAATATTATTTTGATAACACTCAGCTTTGTCATACTCATAGCATCTTTCTTCAAAGGCAAGATGATCATAATCTTCCCACCTATCCATGAGAGGTGTCATATTGTGCTCCGGATTCTTGGGACACTACACTCCCTGTCATCAAGTGACCAACGTCAGTAACACGGCAAGGATAGATGATCATAACCATAGAATATCTTAGAAGACAATTATCACTCCAAGCTAGTCTTAAAATGCATCACCCGTGTTATCAAGGTACTACCCCCCTTAAAATTAGATTGATTGGGGACACTAGGGACTAGTTCTCCTATCCTTTTTGGACGCCACACATCATAGTCTTTTACATTCGTGGTACCGAGTCTCTTGTTCCAACATTATCCAATTCTTCTCCATGTAACCCCTTTATTTAGGCTACCCCCCTTAATAAAGGTCATCTAGGGGACACAAGAAAAGTAGCTAGCATGTTTTCCAGACAAGTTAACTAACATTGAGAACTTATGACATCCCAAAGAGCTTCTGTGCAAGAGAACAAACATGTATCCTGACATTTTTCCGCGATATGAAAAACACCAGCATAGAAAAATAGGTATAACTCCCATTCTGTTAATCCAATAGAGTTGTAGCTTATACCGTTAGAAAGATTATGAAATTCCCTACAACTTTCCTGTAGAAGACGTCCTTAGGTTCTGTATTTAGGCTCAGGTAAAACAGCCAAACATAATATCCTTCCTGATAATATCTCAGCAAGGATGCAGTAAATTCCAGAAATTATACCTCGAGCTACTTAACTCATATGGAGATGATCCTTACATTGTTGAAAAGCTTATGAAATCCTTTACAACTTTCGTATACAACTTTTTCCCAGATTCTGTCTTTAAGCTTGGCTGAGAATAGGAATTGCCAGATCTATCCAGATTTTGAAACAGAACAGAAATATCCAACTGTAAATATCATATCTCGGGTTCTGCTTATCCAAATAAGTTTTAGTTTATACCGTTGGAAAGCTTAGCAAATTTCCTACAACTTTTCTATAGAAAATTTTTCCAAATTCTATATCTATGTTTGTCTCAAACAGTAAGCAACTAAAACTGATCCAGATTCTTGGCAGCACAGTTGTATCATCTTGTGATTTTTGTAACTTCTAAACCATAATAGCTATAAGGGTGATTCTTGTGGTCAGAGAAAGATCTTGGAGTCTAGTTATTCCCAGAAAAGTTTAGTAAACTTTGCACGATCAGATCTTGATATACACTATGATTATTGCATACTGCTCCAGAAATCAGCAAAAGACAGAAACAGGATATAACCAAACCCAACTACTTATGTCATTACTCCTTATGCCTTAGTTCTATAAACTAAATGAAATTGTGAAGAACTTCACAAAATCATTACACTCATTACAAAGATCCAAATCAAACATTATCATAATAACAAGCAATTAAGCATTAAGGTTCACAAGGCACACAAACTCAACTTTCGCTACTAGCGTTTTTATTACACCAGGGGACACGGACACCTATATCTTAGACTTAGTGTGGTTATCTTCACGATGCATCTGTTGCTTCTTTTGTGGACAAGAGCTTATATAATGTCCTTCTTGTTGGCAGTGATAACACCTTCTCTTAGCTGGATCCTTTGTGATGTTATTTTCCACTGAAGTGTTGTTCGGTGTGTTATCAACTTGCATACTCTGATGGTTTATCTTTGCCTGGTTAGATTTCTTTCTACATTGCTTGATCCTCCGAGGTTGAAACTCTCTATAAGTAATTGTCCACCCATCTATGCATACCTCATGAGCAGTGGGATTAGCTTGGGGAATTTGTTCATCTCCAAGTTTTGAGTTTTCCTGACGAGAATTTGAAGCTACATGTGACATCTTGGGATTTGGGTGTTGATCACTTCCCAATGTCGGCTCTAGTGTTTTTGCCTTCCTCTTCTTATCCTCATTAGTCACACAGGTTGGTTTTGTCTTAACTTCCTTCTTAGATGACATATTCCGAAGACAAGGAAGACCATAATGCTCACAACAGTGGCATTGATCCTGATATCCTGATGTATTACTCCCAACGCTTCCATGATTTCTCATATTTTTCCAAGCTTCTGCTACTTGTCTCCTCACGGGTCCTGAGATACGTTGTTGAGAGTTCTTATTCTGAGTTATTCCTTCCACTACTTGTGTTTGCATGGCTAGAAGCTTCTCCATGTCGAATGCTTTTACGGTTGGAAAATCTGGGTGCTTTCGTTCCTTCTTGTCAAAGGTCTCCTCGTTATGATCCATCTAAAGAGACAAAGAGAGAGGATTTAGAATAGAGACAAGATTTTATAAAAGAACTAGGCAAGAGGTAAGCATAACTTTTAGCAACTATCAAGGTCAAGGCGAAAAGCAAGAAGTAAGCAAAGATAGAAGCATGCCAAAACGTCCAGTTCTAACTAGGCCTGCGTCCTACAGTCAGCATTGCTTTGATACCACTTTGTAATACCCGATTTTAAGGACAAAACCAGATATACACTATATATGAGTTTTAGTAGTCAAATCTCACATATAGCTACAAATAAGGGGTAATATCAAAAGACAATGCATAAATTATATAACGTGCATAGTATAAGAGAGATAACCTTTAGTATCAAACAGCGGATACGCAACTCCAACTTCGGGTATTAACTTCACTCTACAGGATCCAACTGACTGGTTGATCACAAGCCTAAACTTCTCCTGAGGTTTGGGGGAAATAGCAAGAGTGAGTCCATGTCGAACTCCACAAGTATAGCAACTAGATTATATAGCTCCCACAATCTCATGATCAATGTGACATAAATTATGTATAGCATTAAATAATAAATAATGAGCATATTTAACACATAGGAATCATTATCGTCGCAGCAAGAATCCCCAAGGCCGCTCCTGACCGTGAGCTCGGCTAGTATACTAGTTTTTCACCCTCTGCAGAGGTTGCACATCTTTACCCATGAGTCATGATTTACCCTTTCGCCCGAGGTAGCTAGTCTCTTAACCCCCTTCCTAGGGAGGTCGGCAGGGATCACTATGAAGTCTTTCAAAGGTTCGTCTAACAAGTTAGGGCCGCTTGGTTTCATTAGTCAGTCCGTGTGATTCACCCGCAGGAATCCACGGTCTGCTATTCCCCAATTGCGCCACAACGGGTAACCGCTAACGAGCTAGAAAAGTTACTCATACTTAACTAAAGCCAGAGCCATTATAGCCCTCATGGTTGCACTGTTGTCCCGGTTATCACTTACAGATAAATCATCAAGTGGCTAAAGAGTCATTTTTATCATTTATTACTTAACATTAATCTAGTCACAGGATCATGGTCACAGAAATAAAATCCAAATTACTATACTTGCCTTAATCCAAATGCTCTTGCTTATCCTTTTGGTTCTGCTGGTCTCTCTTGTTGCCAAAGCTTTGATCTTGATCACCGAAACTGCTCTCCGTCTAAACTCGATCATCGATCACACAAACAATCGGAGAAAACATACACGAGCAAACAAAGCTACAATTAGAACAGTACACCAAACATATAAAAACAGTATGAAAAGTTTATAAAATGATTCTACGCATCGCTACGATTTCATGGACGTAAAGATCACGAAAATCGAAGTTGAAACGAAAAAGATATGAATTTTCCAAGATTTTGTATAGAAAAGAAATTAATTAATTAAAGTCACAAAATTATAAAGTTTCAAACTGGTGAATTAAGTTTACTAACATGTAGGGCTCATTATTACGAATCCAACGCAATTTGAATGGGTCAAATCAGAGTTAAAATGAGCATTCTATAAACTATTTAAATTCAGTGGCATTTCTGTAATTAGTGAAAACGCATTTTGAACCGAACCGAGGGAAAGTACGTTTTCAAAAGCTAAAAGCGTAAACTGCGACAGCGCCTTGGACCGCGGGTTCAAAACGCGAGTCTCCCAGGGTTTCTTTAGCAAAAACGCCAGCGAAACGTTTTCTTCTAATCTGGGCGCTCGGTTTCTAATCCTACGGCTCAGATCGCGCAGGGAAGAAAATGGCTGGCCACCTCGCCGGAGCAGTGCTCCCCGCGGCGGCGCCATTATCGACCCTCGCCGGAGTTCGAGAAATCTCGCTTTGGTGTGCCAAACTCGAAACCGAGATCATGGAAACGAAGCGGAGGTCTATTCGAGCTCACCTAGGGCCTCCTCGCGATCAGGGACGGCTCGGAGAAGGCCGGCGTCGAGAGATGGCGGATCCCTGGCCACTGCGAAAGTTCGGCGCGGAGTTAGGAGCGATAGATCGCGCTAGAGGGTACAAGGAAGGGCTCGGCACCTTCGTTTTCTCGTCGCGAAGCTCGGCAAGCTCTTGAATTTGGAAACGCGTCAGCCGAGGAAGAGTTTCACAGCGGCGGTATTCTCTGCTTCACGGCGAGATCCGAAAGCAATGCTGGGCGGCGGCTAGGGGCTCGCGACTCTAATAGATGGAAAAGAGGGAAGCACGGGGGGAGAGCGTGGAGGCTTATTGCGGCTCGGTGCGCACAAGGGCAGGAAATCCCGAGACTCGCGGGATTTGGTTCCTGGACGGAGTCCGGTTCGGCCACGCTCAAGGAAGAAGAAAGGAGAGGGCGCTGCCAGGTGGGCCCGATCCGTCAGCGTCTGGAAGAGGAGAGGAGGGGAGCGCTGGGTGAGCCGAGTGGGCTGCGGCCCGAGACGAGGGGAGAGGGGGAAGGGCGCGGGGCAGGCTGGGCTGCGGCCTGGTTTCCAGGGAGCGGCTTCCTCCTTTTTTTTTTTTGTTATTTCCAAACCCTTTTTAAATCAGTTTGAAAACCATTTTAAAGTCAGTTGGAATTATTTTGAAATTTGGGATCAAATCACTCAGCAACAAAAGATGAATTCTCCAGCATGATTGCACATTCAGGTTACTAAACCCTAGGATTAATTTTATTTAAATGAAAATATTATTTTCCTATGTTTCATGAGCACAGAAATTCATAATTAAATTATTTTAGCTCTAATTCCCAAAAATTAATTTTTTTAGGGTGTTACATGGTGAGATAGGGCAGTGCACAATAATAGGGCCGTAGCCCACCTATTCTCTAGTCTATAGTTCTATACTAGAACAAGCATCTTGGTCCATGTTTTCACAAGCTTCTTCAGGTGAGCCAATAGACCGGATTTTTCCAGGGCCGAGCTTGACCCATTCTGTTCAATATGATGATACTGGTCTTACAAATTAACCTTTGACTGTTTATTTAATGTACGTTATATTATTGATACTTATAATTTATGATAACTAGATAGTAGATTTAAATAAAAGTCTAACCATATCAAATTGTATTATAATAATTTAGAATTACTAGTGAAATTATTGATAAAAAAAATAAAGTTTGAATCTCAATATGTGTGTGGGTCTTTCTTATAAAAGGGAATGAGTAGACTATCCTAAAATATAAACATATATACCCACGTAGCTCAGAGCTGAAAAGCTAGCTTGCTTAATTTTCACTAAATTAAACGAAAGTGCTCCCTATGCCCAGAGTTCAAATCAAAGAGGAAAAGAACCACAAAGTTTTATTTATCCCTTGATGCAGGTACCCTATGTGCTATGTAACCCGATGACAGCTACAAGAAATTCTCCACGATTAATCAGTGTACTGTATCTACAAGTTGAATGCATACCTTTTGCTTACTAGCAGTCAGATCCGCAGCAACTGTACTTGTACTATAGGTTGCCATCTGAGACTCAGAGCAAGGAGTTGGAGATTTATCTGAAGACTCAAGTGAAGCTTGCTAATGCTAGCTAATTTGTGTGCTCACTTGCATGGTAGAAAGTCGCCTAGATTTGGTTCCAAAAAAGACAAGTAAAAGTGGCACATCAGCACAAGGCGCAGTAAAGATGGGAGACCAGGAAAAACCTGCAGTTGCCGTGGCACGAGCGGCAGCAGAGAAGCTCAGCTCCGGCCAGCCTTCAGGCCCATCTCCGGTGGGGATTAGCAGCATCCAGCACATCGGCGAGCATGGAGATGGAGAGCGGTCGAGCGGAGCGGCAGTTTAGATGTGGTAGTTTGAGCGGGAGCAAACGTTGACCTGCAAGGCTGATGAGCCTGCAAGTCTCCTCACCAATCCTCAGCCAACGCCATGGACAAGACATCACTGTGGTTCTGAAAATTAAATGGGTCCATCTATCACAGCAACTCCAGCATGCCCCTACTCAAGCCCAAATAGCTAAATATGGGTGTCCAGCAGGGTCCCTACTCTAGACTCCATATTTGGCTGGACATCCATATTTCTTTCCCAGACCCCATTCCTGTTGGCTCAACAGGACAGCCTCCATCCTCCATCGCGTGTTCTAGCCCCCAGAGCATGCTCCCTCTCTCTCTCTTTCGTTGCATGTGCATGACACCCTACGGTAACCGACTCGATGCTCTAATGTATTCCTGTCCAAAGGAAGAAGAAAGAGAAAGAAGAAAAATACAATGACGAGTGGGTCCCTCTCTCTGGAATAGGTTTGGAGGCCCAAATTTGGATGCTATTGTTAGAGTTGAAGAAAAAAGTTATGCCCCAAGAAGTAGGAAGAGTACCCGAATTAAAAGTAGGGGTCTAGTTTTGGGGCTACTGCTGGAGTTGCTCTCAAAGAGTTAGGGAGTGTTTGGCACTGCTCCACAAACTCCACTATGGAACAGCTCCACAAAAAATTAGAGTTTGTGGAGTATCTCTTTAGGTGCTTTCACAACTCCACCCTTTTTTCTCCAACTGAGTGCGTGGAGCTGAAACCGTTTGGCTAAAAAATATGAAGCGGAGCTGAAAAACATGGAGCAGAGCATACCCTAAAATATCCAGCTCCTTGTACGGCGGAATATGCGGCTCATCACGAGCAGTACTAGGGAGGCTACTAGCTGCCAAACGACGTTAAAACAACCGGTCCTAGTTGTTAAACAACCATCGGGCATCGACCTAATCCGTGCCCAACGGTTGGATTGCTTCCCCCTTTTCAATAATTTACAATTCAGAATTCAGTGGGTTTTTACAGCAGGGCGAATTGCTCTGGAAGCACAACAGTAGTTGCTGTTAGATCCATCACTAGTGAGTAGAAATCACGCCTTTATTTCCTTTACTCAGTTGTACGTTACTTGTGAATTGGTGATGTGTGAGCATCCTTCTCCGGCCGTCTCTCTAACACTGCATCTACTGCTACATGATCATTTTTTTTCTTTTTGACGGAGAACAGGAGCGGCACGCCCCTACCTGCTACATGCATGCTCATGAAGCCATTCTCCCGGTCCCGGATATACTCCAACATCTCTGGAGCTGCAGGCTCCCTACTACATGCTCGTCTCTTCTGCTGGCTTCTTGACAACAACAGGCTACACTCCCAGGCTAACGTCTACAACAAGGACATTTGGAAGCTGGAGAAATCATACTACCAGAATTGCCTTGGTACTCTAGAGACCGGGGATCACATGTTTGTTACTTTGATTCTCACATACTATAGCCTCCCACATTTGAGACTATTTAGGATTTAATTTTCTTTTTGAAGAAAGACTGCTTAGGAATTCATCTCGACAGAGGAGAGCAACGTTGCCCATGGATGATTGGTTCTGCTCTGCACGACTGGCACTTGCCTCATTCGATCAGAATGGATTGCCTGCAATATAGGGGGCTGATCTTGGAGTCTCGCATTGACTCCTTGAAAAGAGCTCATATGTGATATTATCAGGAACTGTCTCAGTTTCTTTTGAGGAAAAAAAATCCAAAGGAATATTGCCATCCAAGTGCGCCGGGCCAGTGACACATGAGAATGAGACTACGAGAGATCTCACATAGTGATATCGCCTGATCCGAGCCTAATTTCGGAACGCGGCAACGTATATATACTGACCCAAGCAAAACTGTGCCGATCGGTGTAATGTTCACAGAACTTCAGATTGCCTTTAGCAGCCTTGTTTACTTCTACCCCAAAACTTAAATTTTTTAAGATTTTCCGTCACATCGAATCCTTAGACGTATGCATGGAGTATTAAATATAGACAAAAATAAAAACTAATTGCACAGTTTGATCGGAATTTACGAGACAAATCTTTTGAGCCTAGTTAATCTATAATTAGACAATAATTACCACAAACAAATGAAAGTATTATAAGGGCACTCACAATGCAGACTCTATCATAGAGTCTAAAGTTATTTATTACCTCGAACAATGTGGACTTAGAGTCTAAATAAGACTTGGAGTCTTATTTTTTCTATCTCTTTCTTCAATAAATATGCTGTCACATTAGCAAAATACCATAAATAGTATGTAATTAATTGTCTTGGACTCTGTGATAGAGTATTGCATTGTGAGTGGCCTAATGTTACGAAATTTTTTCCTCCCCAAACTAAATACGGCTGCTAAAGGGGAAAGTATGCGTGCCGCGCTGCCGGCCGGTCAGCGTCAGGGCAATTAATTGGCTTGGACGTTAGAACGTGTGGAAACATCAGGACCACAGGGTGAAGGATGGCGAAAATAAAAGTTGCTTGACTCGGCTTGCCAGTTGCTTGGAGAGAGTCCAAGATAAAGTGAGTTTTTTTTAAATGCTCTAGAAACTTGAACATATAAATCTTTTGTGAAACTGGAAACGAAGCTCTGAGTAAGGCCTTGTTTAGTTCTCAAAAAATTTTACAAAATTTTTCAGATTTTCTGTCACATCGAATCTTTAGACGCATGCATGGAGTATTAAATATAGATGAAAATAAAAACTAATTGCACAGTTTGGTCGAAATTGACGAGACGAATCTTTTGAGCCTAGTTAGTCTATAATTAGATAATTTTTGTCAAATACAAACGAAAATGCTACAGTGTCGATTTTGCAAATTTTTTTGGAACTAAACAAGGCCTAAGCCAAATAAACTAGCTAGGAGCATCGTAACTAAACTCGGATAAATATTATTCTGCAGCATAATCTTCTGGTGATGAACTGATAGGGACATGGTGGCACGGAGGACTAGATGATGATATGATGTTATGTATAATGGTGAAGGCAGCATCGACTAGAAGCGACGTTAATACTGCTGAAAGCTCGTTGACGTGGTTCCCGGATTGGATCGTTATTGTACATGCTAAACCATATACGTACTATATATTATTGTTCAGTTAAATACTGTAGCCACAGCAAATATTTCGTTCTTATGTGATTAGCCAGTTGAATTGGATGGACACTACCGGCAGTTAACACAAGAGTGACAATGAGTGTGACTAGAGTTCTAGACAGCCTCGGCCTCGGCCCTGGCCTTGTTTAGACAGCCTCAGCTGAGGAAAAGAGCCAAAGAGGAAGGAATCCCGGTGCTTTGGATTGGAGATCATATGTGTCGCAGTTCGGCCGTCACCGTCACCCACAAGCAGCTAGCTAGGAGGTGATCGGGGCGAAGTCTGCGTGGACGGCCGCCCGACACGTTTTTGGCGCAGTACGAGACAATACAACACCAGTGTGAGACTGCGACTGGCGATTTCTACATTTCTGGCTTTTTGACGCTTCACATCATCGTTCATCGGATAAGCTGGCAAGGAAAAACGAGGCTTTGGGAACTCTATCTATGGCCATCAATTTTGCACATGGGATCCTATCATCCTGATTCAGTTGGTCCAAGACTGGCTTTCATATAATACAGTACACTGGCTGCTGTCACTGCCAGGTGTGGATGGAATTGAGAAATAATCTACTACTGGACTTTGTCAAAAAAAAAAATCTACTACTGGACTAGTATTTGTAAAGTGGTAGCTATTTTTTTTCTTTTTTTTTTTGAACCAATGCAGCTGCGGTGGCCTTTTGCCTTGCAAAGACTGATTGATGATTATTATTTATTAGTGATATGGCACCCGCATAGAATAGTCCCCGCACACACACAACCATCAGAGAGACAGAGACTGCAAATCGACACGGCGGGGAAGAGCTTCGAGCTTCTTGGGACTGTTTGGTTTGCCCAAATCGGTGGGCTACATGTCTCCTCTCTTTTGCTGCATTCAAATGGAAGGAACATCCTCCTCGCCTTTTGCGTACTGGAGCTTCTAGTCTAGGTAACACACGAAGCAAAGACAAATTCAAGGGAAGGGATTAGTCCTTGAAATTCAGGACTGAAAATATGCACCTTACTCCTTTCGAAACACGGAGGAAACCCTGTTCGCGGAAAAAAAAAATGCACCTTGCTGTTTCCATAGTTCCATAGGATTATTCAAGCAGAATGGCCAATCCACCCAAAATGTCCCAAGCTCCTCACATGCCGTGCAAAGTCTTCATTTTTCTTTCCCTACCTTTTAACTAGTATACATCTGTCAGTCTGTATCTGTACTCTAGAAGTATTTTGTACTACTAGTACGTAGTAACTACCGAGATCCGAGGACCTGCAGCGCAGGTGCACCGTACACACAAACGCGACCAGCAAATTGCAATTTTTGGATGAGCTACATCACACTTCCATAGTAGTATCGTAACATACTATTAACAAGGTACTACTTCTGAAGACTTGCAGTTGCAGTAGTGGTACGCGGACGCGGTACCTGTACCGGTACGTCAGCACTCACCAGTGGCCACCACACCACGTGAACAGCGCCGGCGCAGGAACATCGACATTCGACAGCCAGAGCCACCTTCCTCTTCCGGCGCCGGCGCGCATGCGCACGACGCAGACATCAATCAAGGAGAGCTTGGTCATGGGTACTTGGAGTTGGCGCCGTCGGGCCCGCTCTCGAGCGGCGCATACGTGGTGAGGACGAGGTAGCAGAGGAGGGCGACGAAGGAGACGACGGCCAGGTACGGCGCCAGCCCCGTCAGCTTGCCGCCGACGCGCTGCGTGCCCGCGGCAGAAGCAGGGGCAGGGGCAGCGCGGCCGCCTGCGCCGCCGGCATCGGCATTACGCGCCCTTCGGGTGAAGGCGAAGCGGGCAAGAAGAAGCACGGTGCCGACGACCGCGGCCACGCCGACGATGGAGCCGCGTTGTATGGACACGGCGAGGAGGAAGGCGGCGGCCCCGGTGAAGCTCGCCACCTGCCCCGTCCCCGTCCCATGCGAGTGATCCTCCTCGCGGAAGACGCGGAGCAGAGGCCTGGCGCAGGAGAGGGCGGCGGCGCCGGTGGCAAGGACCGCGATGACGGGGCTCTTCATCTTCCTGGCGATGCCGGCAACAACAAGGTTGAGCAGGCCGAGGCCGCCGGCGTCGACGAGGAGGCACGCGGAGACGAGGAAGGCGACGCCGAGGGACATGACCAGGGTCATCTGCGCGAAGCAATCCGTGCACGGCGGCGGCGGTGGCGGCGCGCCGGGCGCGTGTGCGTCGCCGCCTCCGGCGCGCGCTGCCTTGCGGACGAAGCGCGCCAGCAGCATAGCGCCGAGGGCCTGGGCGGTGACCACGGCCATGGCGAGGACGCAGATGGCGATGTCGGTTAGGGGGCTCCGCCTCCGCCCCGCGACGTCATCGAGGAGGAGGACGCGGAGCGCGTCCGGGAATCCTAGCACCCCGGCGCCGAGAGCCACGACGATGATCCCCGGAACGAGGCTCGACGCCATGTCGATGTGGATCACCCTGCCCTCTCCTCTCCCCGACGTCTCGCGACTTGCTTCCCGTGCTGTTCTGCCGCGACTCTGTGAGTAGTGTGCAGTGGAGTGAACTTTTTATAGGAAATGGCGCAAGGATTGGCGAGTTCAGTGCGCCAGATGTGTTTTTTTTTTTTTTTTTGGCAGGCACAAGGCTACTACAAGAAAAGTAGTACTTGTGATAAGCTCGGCGACACTACGTGTCTGAATCACGCACGCCATTAGGTTTCGGCTCTAGAAGGCCTTTGAGTTTGACTGTCACCTAAACGTTGGACTCCTCTCCACATGCGTGATCCCAACTCCAATTGTTTTTTTTTTTTTTTGAAATCGCGCTTGGCGCGTACTTCATTAAGAGAAATGAGATGTTTTCGAATACATCTCGACGGTTTTGGCGAGAAGCCTCAACCCGCGGGCACACACATGACAAACATCGCCGGCTCAAATGGCGGGGCTGCTATAACGTACTAAACTGATAACTAGATTTGTGACTATGGTCTTGTTTAGTTCACCTTGAAAACCAAAAAGTTTTCAAGATTCCCCATCACATCGAATCTTGTGGCACATGCATGAAACATTAAATATAAACGAAAACAAAAACTAATTACACAGTTTAGCTGCTACTGCGAGAAGATTGCAGCCAGCTGGGGCACTCTTCTTTTTGCGCAGGCCAAAATTTGGCTTAGTTCCGAAAAGTGAAAAGTTTTCGGTACTGTAGCACTTTCGTTTGTTTGCGACAAATACTATCCAATCATAGACTAACTAGGATCAAAAAATTCGTCTCGTGATTTACAGCTAAACTATGTAATTAGTTTTTTATTTTTTTTTGTCTATATTTAATGTTTCATGCATGTGACACAAGATTCGATTTGACGGGGAATTTTGAAAATTGGTTTTCATAGTGAATGCTCATCCTCGTGCGTGTGGTGCGTCAGCTTGTCTCCGTCACGCAAATCTGCAACTGAAATCCCTTATTAGGACAGGAAGACTAGGAAAAGTTCTCGAGCTTATATATTTTGCTTTTGCTTATATATTTTCGTTTCCATTGCCTCTCCTCACCTCTTCTTCCGATCGTGCCTGCTGCATGCTCTTGGGATCACGCATATCCACAGGGAAGGACGACAAGCTGAATGGACGATGCCGACCGACCGACCGACGACCGGACGCTGCATGTCCTATCCTGTTGCGGTTGGAATGCTGGATTGTGCCTTTTGCGTGCTTTCGAACTGATCTCTAGTAGGATCAGCCTGAGAGCGACGGATCTGGCGGCCATGTGGTGGAAGGGACTATTGTATTCAGCTTTTGTGTATGCTTTGTCTTTTAAACTCATCTCCCATTCACGTACGGTGATGAGTGATGAATCCATGAACACCTGCAGATGCCTTGCTTTTTTTTTATCCCTTTTACCTTTAAAACGTAGCAGAAGCTTTTTCCGTTAGAGTGGTAGCAGGTCTCGACTGGTAAATTTGGCATGCGTAATTGCGTATAGCATCACATGGTAAATTCAGCTCTGAACGCGGAAATGGAGAGCCGAGGTACCACTACCGCCCGACGCCTATCCATAATGGATCGATATATGGTGTTTTGTAGCCAAGAAGTAACGGCGGTAAAAAAAGTAAAGAAACAAACCTCCGATCGATCCATGGAGCATGGCGTGCTGGCCGTCATGACGTGGTCAGGATGACACTCACGCTGACAGAATGAGCCGCTGCATTAGGCATCGATCATGATATGAATATGATGATATCTTTTTTTTTTCCCCAACTTTGTGCTAGCTCTGCTCGATCATCATTTCCACCCTGACCACCTCTTCTTGCGGTCGTGCACTCGTGCTGGCCCGCTGCTCTTGTGCATGCATGCGATCCATCGCAATATCCACAAGATCACATACAAACAAATGTACAGACTTGGACGGTGCCAAACGGAGTAACCGACGACCGGGTCCTGCCCGTCCTGTTGCGGCTGGATTATTTTTTTTTTCATAAGCGCTATCCAGTCCAACAGCTTCCATTTAGGCCTTGTCTAGTTCAAAAAGATTTGCAAAAAAGTTTCAATTTTCTTGTCATATCGATTTTTACGACACATGTATAGAGCATTAAATATAGATAAAAATAATAACTAATAGCACAGTTTATCTGTAATTTGCAAGACGAATATTTTAAGTCTAGTTAGTTTATAATTAAATAATATTTATCAAATACAAACGAAAATGCAACGGTATAGATTTTGCAAATTTTTTTTGGAACTAAACAAGGCCTTAGTAGCAATGGTCGTTTCAGCCAATGACTAAAAATACCGATTACTGATTTGTTACGAGAGAAAAACACTACTGAATGACTAATAGATTTAGCGAAGTATTAGTGCTGCTGAAAATTAGAACTTGTTTAGTTGGGGAATTTTTTTTCTTTTGCTACTGTAGAACTTTCGTTTGTATTTGGTAATATGTCCAATCAAGGACTAATTAGACTCAAAAAAATTCGTCTCTCAAATTATAGACAAACTGTGCGATTAGTTATTTTTTTTATCTATATTTAATGTTCTATGTATAGAGTATAGACTTAAAGATTCGATATGACGAAAAATTTTGAAAGTTTTTTAACTAAACGAGGCCTTACCACATCTAGAAGCTGAAGTACTTATAAGGTATCACATCGAATATTAAATGAGGGTGTCACAATGAGTATTTCGATAATAATAACAAAAAATTCTTAGTAATCTGCATAACAAATCTATTAATTTTAATTAATTGTCATTAGATCAGAATCTACCGGCGACAAAATCTGAACGGGATGAGAGGACAGCCCTGAGCCCCTGAATGAGATCGATGTGCATGCCGACGTGGCGAAACGGACAATTGGGACTAGTACGCAGGTTTCGACTTTTGTATGCTCGTGTTAAGGAAGTGGGAAGTGGACATTCCAGTGTTTCCTCAAAATACAGTAAACATTCCACTATATTCTAGTATGTAGCAAGTAGCATAAAACCATTCTAGGCCTTGTTTAGTTCCCAAAAGATTTTGCAAAATTTTTCAGATTCCCTGTCACATCGAATCTTTAAACGTATGTATGAAGTATTAAATATAAATAAAAATAAAAACTAATTGCACAGTTTGGTCGGAATTGACGAGACGAATTTTTTAAGCCTAGTTAGTCCATGATTGGATAATATTTGTCAAATACAAACGAAAATGCTACAGTGTCAATTTCCCAAAAATTTTGGCCTTGTTTAGTTCCAAATTTTTTGGCAAAATGAGCACTGTAGCAATTTCGTTTGTATTTAACAAATATTATCCAATCATGGATTAACTAGGCTCTAAAGATTCGTCTCGTCAATTTCGACCAAACTATGCAATTAGTTTTTATTTTTATCTATATTTAATACTTCATGCATACATCTAAAGATTCGATGTGACGGAGAATCTGAAAAATTTTGCAAAATTTTTGGGAACTAAACAAGGCCTTTGGGAACTAAACAAGGCCCTAGTAGTGTTCCCTCAAAAAAAAACATAAAACCATAAAAGGGTATGCGCGTGCATGTCCCACTCCATTTGATTGAAACCCATTGCTGCTCATCATTATAATGGCACGCTTCTAATAAGGCCTTGTTTAGTTGCCAAAATTTTTCAAGATTTTCCGTCACATCGAATCTTGCGGCACATGCATGAAGTATTAAATATAGACGAAAACAAAAACTAATTACACAGTTTATCTGTAAATCGCGAGACGAATCTTTTGATTCTAATTAGTCTATGATTGGATAATATTTGCCACAAACAAACGAAAGTGCTACAGTACTGAAATCCAAAATTTTTCTCAAACTAAACAAGGCTAACGGCCCTGTTTAGTTTGCCCTCTAAAATTTTTTCATCCATCCCATCGAATCTTTGGACACATGCATGGAACATTAAATGTACATAAAAAAAATAAACTAATTACACAGTTTAGTTGAAAATCGCGAGGCGGATCTTTTAAGCCTAGTTACTCTATGATTAGCCTTAAGTGCTACAGTAACCCACATGTGCTAATGACAGATTAATTATGCTTAATAGATTTGTCTTGCAGTTTCCTGACGAACTAAGTAATTTGTTTTTTTATTCGTTTCTAAAAATTCCTCCCGACATCCTTCCGACACATCCGATGTGACACTCAAAAATTTTTTATCAGCAATCTAAACAGGCCCTCCTTTTGCTGCTCTGCACACTGCACAGCCGCCTAACCTCCTGCGACACGTGGCATCGTTTGTTTCATCCTTCAAGAAGAGAGTTTGCGTGCTCCCCGCCCTCCGACTCGCTCCCGGACTGGAATCTGCGAGTGCAGTAATGCCATGCAGCATGTACATGCTCCAGTATTGCTTATCTAGACCATCTAAATATGCTCTAAGATTCGTGCTGCTGCGCTTTTCTCAACTATATGCATCGGTATAGATAAGCAATGTCCAGCATGTAGACTAAAAAAACTGCCTTCCTGGGAGTGCGCATACGCCATAGCGAGGACGCCGAGGCCACGACGGCCAGAGACGTCAGCTTGCCGAAGCGCCGCCACCACGTGCTCATGGCATTGGCAGGCGTAGGGGCAGCGGCGACGGCGGCATTACGTCCCCAGCGGGAGAAGCGGACGACACGCGTCGTTCCAGCGACCGCGGCGATTGCGACGCCGACGGGAACCTTGGTGATCGCGCTGTGCGTCGAGGCCACTGGACGCGGCGGAAGAGGCGGCGGCGAGGAGCAGCGCGATGAAGATGAAGCACACCGTCTGCCTCGTCCTGGAGAAGCGTTCCGAGGCGCGCGCGGCGGGGGCGGCATCGCCTGCATTGTGATCGATGAGCAGGCGTGTCGATCAGCAAGGTCAGGATGGGCTATTGGAGATTGCATAGGAGCCATAAATTCGGGCTCCCAAAATAACTACTATACTCGTTTTTTTAAGAAACAATTTTTGACTAAATTTATATTAAAAATATTAATGTTTATGATAGTACTATTAGAAAGATTTTTGAATTTAGTTTTTTAATAAATTTATTTAGAAATATAAATATTGCACATACTTTCTATAAATCCAGTTGCGACACAGAAACCAAAACGAAAATTATTTTGGGATGGAGGGTTCAGATCCTTCGTACTCCGCAGCTTTGCACCCCCGTGCTAGTTCGCTTGTTTGTCTCCTTGTCTCTACCATCGGTCGCCGTATCCTGCTATGTGAAGTGTATGGATGCACTAGTGAAGGGCGCGCGCCGTTGCGCGCACGTGTAGTTATGTACGTGAAGAAAGGATGACCTTATTCAGAAGATCTGTTATTGGTGCGTGTGTGCAGCGGTTCATAAAATTTCAAATATGGAGAATGTGTGGAGTAATAAGATAAGAAAGCTGATCACAACACACTCTGTTTCATACATAGTATATAGTCTAGGTAACACATTTACAGTTTTCGGACACTGAACAAACAAACAAGTAATTTTTTTCTGAATTACACACTCATAGTTAAGTAACTGAAATTATGATAGGCTGCCTAATGCAGTGAAAACACAGTGAGGAACAGATGTGTTTTGCCAACAGGACTTTATGTTAGGGTGGACAGGAACCCTTCTTAGCTTTATAGCAATAGGTGATCAAGTCCATTAGAATCCGTGACCTAATCTGATTGTGTTTGCTATCAAACTTATGACCTGTATCAAAGATAAGGCAATCTTCCCCAGCATCATCCTCTGGAGTAAAAAGAGCATGCGAATCGGGCTGAAAAAGATGTGTTAGCTTTACTCCAAAATTTCAAATCTTCACTTTCTAAGAAAACTTTATGCTTCGTGAATATGTATAGACTATCCGAACTGCACTTCCAAAATAGTTAAACCTGATATATTCTATTGATGTTGTAAATAGCTTAATAAGTGAGGAGCATAGCAAGTATGATCATCGAATACAAGATTATTAATATTGTGCTACCACTATTTATGAATTAATATAATAAAAGCAGAGCTATATATATGGGTAAGATTTTATAGAAGAAATCAAAATATGGACCTCACATTAGTTTTTTACCCCCAAAATTGATGGTCCGTTGGTAACCTGAGATATTGCAGCTTCATAGCTAAAAATCAAAGCATCAATTAACATATATATGAAAAAAAAAGCAGTCTATTGTCCCATACATATATTACGTCCCAACATCCTATAATGAATAAACAGATGTGTAAGAGAGATAAATATATAGTATATTTAAATAAGGCTGGAAATTAGATTTGTTCAAAAGAAGGGCCGCCTGCACTTGTCGTAGTCACCATATTGGCACAATAAAAACAGAGAACCCAAGCTACATGATGCACCCCCAAATTCTATTTCGTTAAACCTGATACCTTTTTTGTGATTTTAGATATAAACCTAAAATTGTTTCTATTTACAAAAAGACTCAAAGGCTGCCTGATAAGTTATGCAAATCACAATTACCTGAGGCCATGAAGATGGCCTTGATGAACTGTAGAGGATAACCAGCAAACAGATTGAGGCCTTCACTGACAACTATGGTGGTCTTCTTCTCCAATCCCAGGATGAGGGAGCCCACGAAGTAGAGCCAAACGGCCACGGAGGTGACTACAACGACAGTGTGGGCTCATCCTTTTACTGCTAGAGATCTCTAACTATAGGATAGAGTAACAGGACTATTGTGAACCAATAGCGATTTAATTCACACACACTATAGCAGTATAGAAAATTAGAAACCACTCTATTTGTCAAAAGGTAGGCTTCAACTTCTGAGAAGTATAGACTTTAAAGGCCTAATGGGGTTATAGCTGATATTTTTAAAAATGAAAGTCTATGAATATTAATATATACTTTAAGTATAGAGCCCATGAGAGGTACAAACTTGTCATTTTTGGACTATGCAACTAACACAAATTAAATCATTGAAGGAAATGCAATGTGCCTGCATCATCATCAATCCTATTCTGTTGGAATGAACTATAGATGTTGAGTGTGTTATCTTTAACTTTAATCATGGCATTCTGCAAAAAGTTACTCTACACTCAGTGATCTTGTCTCGATTCTACAAAAAAAAATATATAACTGGATTCAATTTATATATGACAAGAAAAAGAAAAACTAACTACAGAGTGCATGGAGAACAGACAGGTTGAAAATTTTTAGTCAATTGTTTGGTTGACTTAAGAAAATGTAGATAAAAAATCAAATAGATAAATTGATTGGAAAAATTAGAAGTGGTTGTACGACCCGAAGAAATTAAGGTGAGGAAAAATGAAACCAAAAAAAAAGGAAAAAAATGAAGTTTTATTTTTGCATTACTTCAACTCGACTTGGTACTCTCAGTAGTAAATATATTTCTTCATATTTCTCCTTTGAGAAATAGGAACAACCTGTGAAGCATATACTACGTACTACGAAAGGTGCACCGTGCACGACGACGCGATTGGACATTGGGCCACTTGGACGAATCACGTTCGACCCGAGATAAAGGCCGTTTCCAATTTATTTTATTATTACTCCTATATATAATATAATCTCCTGTACTAGTATATACACAGTACTCCATTTATACTTATAAAAAATTGTTTTGAAACAAGATTTGAATCAAATATTAAAAATATAAATCATGAATAATTTTTAAGTTGTTAAGTTTAAAATTATGAAAACCATATGAATAGATTTATTTTGAAATATATATATATATACACACACACCATTTTTTATTAAATATTTTTATAAAAAATAAGAGTTAAATAAAGTTATACTTTAGAGACTAATTATACAATTTGTCTACAATTTCCGAGATGAATCTTTTGAATCTAGTTAATACATGATCAAACAATATTTGTCAAATACAAATAAAAATTTATAGTGTTTATTTTGCAAAAAAAAATTGTAACCCCAACCAATCTGCTGCACACGACTGTGATTACGCAAAGCAAGCGGGATAATGTACTCTTTTGCGCAACTAGTGCGGTCGCATATACTAGTATTAGACAGTAGTACTAGCTAGCAAGCATTGATGCCGATCATAGCGCGACGCCGAGGTTGAGACCGTTTTTTCATCAATTAGAAAATATATGTATATATACTCATATAAGCTGGTCGGTGTCAATCTCGCTGTCCTATACGTCATGCTCTCCCTGAGCTTTTTTTTTCCTCAAATCCATGGTCATCTGTCCACACTAGAGTACATGACAGTGACGAGCTACGCGCGGTTGGCTAGGGCCACGTCGCTGCGACGAGAGTCGGGCCCCATGGGATGCCCCGGCGAGTTTATCTCTATCATTATTCAAAGGTTAATTAACAACTCCTGCGTGATTGTGAGAAGAAAAACCCTGCCAAATTTGTTAGGCCCCGTTCTGATCATCTTCGATTATAATAGTAAAATTATTCTTTAGATAATCCAAGCTCTCTAGATTATAGAATACTTAATCCATAATAACTTAGTAGAATTAGAATAATCCTATAGTCCAACCCCACCTCGCCAACTTACCAACAGTAGAAGATTATAGTTGAACCAATAATAATTCTCAGTTACCAACCTACTATTTTTTTTTTACCATAATAAATCAGCATAAGCAGCCGAAACGATTTAGCAAATAGGGTCATACGAAATCACCTGTCTCTGTCTGTTTGTCATCTAATATGCTCCTAGACAACAAAATCCGTAGGCTCCGTGTGTACTGAATTTTTAATCAGTGCTTTTGAAAATAGATTGCTTATCTAGGGGAGCCGCGTTGCCACCAATTCGTTGCGTTGCGTCGCCGTCCGCTATAAAATGGGCGATGCTCTGCGGCCACACACCACATCACTACCAGCGGGGAAGAGTCGCAGAGCAGAGGAAACAAAGCGAGAGCGAGGTCGAGGTCGAAGGGCTGGTGCTACTCGATCGTCGATCGACTGACCTTTTGTGTTTTGATCTCGGATCTCCCATGGCGGGTGCGGGTCTTGTTCCGCAGGCCATTGTGCTCGCCCTCGGCGCCGGTGCGTTGGGCGGCGCCGACGCACTGCGCCTCCTGCTCCAGTTCGCGGGGCGGATCAGCCCCGCCGTGGACCTCGCCATCTGCATCGTCGTCATCAGCCTTCTCACCGCCCCGCTTCTCGGCACCATGCTGCTGGCGCGCTTCGTCCGCAAGGCCGGCCCGGGCGGTGGCGGTGCCA
This sequence comes from Sorghum bicolor, assembly GCF_000003195.3. Classification (NCBI taxonomy): domain Eukaryota; kingdom Viridiplantae; phylum Streptophyta; class Magnoliopsida; order Poales; family Poaceae; genus Sorghum; species Sorghum bicolor. Next base: position 6,190,812 of record NC_012879.2, on the reverse strand, counting down.
CTGCCACGCCGGCCACGGACCTCTTCGCCCGGATGACCGCGACGGTGTCCGTCGGCGCCGCCCTCCTCGTCACCGCGTGCCTCCTCCTCCTCGTGCCCGGCGGCGCCGTCCGCCTCCCGATCGACTTCGCCGTCGTCGTCAAGAACCTGGTCTTGGTCACCGCCGTCCTCGCCATCTGCGCCGCCTTCGCCTTCGCCGCCGCCGGTTACCTTCCGGTTCCGGGCGCCGTGCATCTGCGGGCCCGCCGCTTCTTCCGCAGGGCGGACAGCGTAGGCAGGCCCGCGCCTGCTGCGCCCGCCACGGCGATCAAGATCGTTGTGGTGTTCCTGGTCGCCGTGTCGTCGTCTCTCGTCGCGTCCGGCGGATTTGACGCGCACGCGCGGCTCCTCGTTCCCGAATTCCACTGGCGGCGGAGGCGCCGCATGGTCACCATGCCCGTCGGGGTCGCAGTCGTTACGGTCGCTGGCATCACGCTTCTTGTCCGGTGCTCACGCAGGGGCGCGTAATGCTGCCGGCGCCGCTGCTCGGACAAGCTCACGCCCGTGGCGTCGCCATCGCCCATCGTCACCGTCTCCTGCTGTCTCCTTGTCGCTGTCGCGTATGGGCGGCCCGAACTCCAATTGACCATGCATGTCTTGCTTACAGTAGTAGTATGATACCCGTGTAATATACTATATTAGTATATACGTACTCCGGTACGCTAGTAGCTTTCTATTCAGGTACGCTAGTATACTAGTACAGTAGTACCTCAGCAGCTTCTCGAGGACTTCGATTTGACAAGAATTGGGACTTGTTTAGTTTCCAAAAAATTTTGCAAAATTTTTCAGATTCTCCGTCACATCGAATATTTAGATGTATACATGAAGTATTAAATATAAATGAAAATAAAAACTAATTACATAGTTTGATCGGAATTGACGAGACGAATCTTTTGAGTCTAGTTAGTCCATGATTGGACAATATTTGTCAAATACAAACGAAATTAGTACTATTCATATTTTGCAAAATTTTTTTGAACTAAACAAGGCCGGCTGAGATTGCTTTAGCGGTCAAATCTTGAACGAGGCCTGGTTTAGTTCTTAAAAATTTTTGGATTTCGACGCTGTAGCATTTTTGTTTTTATTTAACAAATATTATCTAATTATGGATTAACTAGGCTTAAAAGATTCATCTCGTGATTTACAGGTAAACTGTGCAATTAGTTTTCATCTATATGCTTTATGTATATGCTCTAAGATTTGATTAACGGAGAATCTTGAAAAGTTTTTGACTGAGAATGTTGAAAAAGTAGTTTTTAAGTGAACTAAACAAGGCCCGACTCGAATTGAGGCGAGATTGTTACCGGTGAGTCTTGTCATTTTGTCAATTGTCACGGTCTCGCGAGATGCGAGATACGTACTGTTTCTTCAATCGAAACGGTACAACTAGTCTAAGGCCCTGTTTAGTTCCCCACTAAAAAATTTTCATCCATCCCATCGAATCTTTAGACACATGCATGTAACATTAAATGTAGATAAAAAAATAAACTAATTACACAGTTTAGTTGAGAATCGCGAGACGAATCTTTTAAGCCTAGTTACTTCATGATTAGCCTTAAGTGTTACAGTAACCCACATATGCTAATGACAGATTAATTATACTTAATAAATTTGTCTTGCAGTTTCCTAACGAGCTATGTAATTTGTTTTTTTATTAGTTTGTAAAAACCTCTCCCGACATACTTCCGACACATTCGATGTGACACCCAAAAAATTTTCATCCCCAATCTAAACAGGCCCTAAACCCTATTTGGTGAGGCATCAAGCATCATCGGATTGACTCGATTTTTTTAATAAGAAAGAGCAGACCGCACCCCTATTTTGTTAGTTAGGCCAGTCTCAATGGAGTTTCATTAGAGTTTCATGTACATTAAATATGCTGATGTGGCACTATATTAATAGAGAGAGATGATAAGAGTTTTATGGGAGTAGAAAGAGTTTCATCCCCATGAAACTCCTATGCACTGTTTCCAAAACTGTGTCATGAAACTCCCATTGAGGATGGCCTTAAAAAAGATGCAAGAGGGGGGAAAAAATAGCCCTATCCAGGGGTAAAGTTAATTTTACTCTTGAGGGCATGTGTCCTCACTCTCTCATCTATTGAATTTGCTTTAAAAAGTGTGCAAACACACGTCTCAATGCAAAATTGTTTTGACATGTGTGTTTGCACACTTCTCAAAATAAATCGAATGGATGAGAGAGTAAGAGCATATGTCCTTAAGGAGAAAAAAAAACCGTCTTCCCTATCCCGGGTCCAGGCATATACGGAGGTCCTAAAGATCTCATGCGCTTCTTGGGACTGTACCTCGTGCGTAAGCCATTTTTGGATCTCTCGTGCATGGCGTTTCTCTTCTCTGACACTTCAATCTTGTATCACTCTATATGCTGCATATAAAAGTATCTTTTACTAATTTATTATAAAAAAATATTATAAAATAATTAACAGATTTGATAGATAAACTCAACCATATATTATCATATTTTTTTGAGGGAACTGTGGAGGAGAACCCTCCCCACCTTTCTTTTTTCTTTTATTTCTTGTAAGCAAAAAGTAATACAAGAGCACGAGTTGTGCTAAAAGAGCTAACAAAGCTCAAAAAGGAAAAGACAAAAACCTTAAGAGATACTCTCAAGCCACAAAAGTAGTGAATCTGCTCGGCCGGGCTTGGATTTTGGTGCAAATCAATCCAAATTCATGCTTGAAGTGAGCTTTCCAATTGGCCAGCGAGCAGGCCTTGTTGTCGAAGATGAGATTATTTCTGGAGCACCAGATGGACCAACAAGCAGTAATCAGAACTTCTCTGAACACCGGGTTACCAAAATTGATTCTTGCTGCATCAATGATCATGGCAAGGTGAGGGAGGTTCAGGTTCCAGCTGATGCCAACAAAATTCCAACACGCTTGATTGAAGGGGCAAACAAAGAAGAGGTGATACATGGTTTCCTCCACATCCAAATTACAAATGGCACATGAGTAACTGGTGAGTTGCATATTTTTGCTTCTCAGCAAATTTCTGGTACTAAGGCGGTCTTTAAGGAGTAACCAAAAGAAGAATTTATGTTTTCCAAGGTTTTGGCCTTTCCACAACCATTCAAACAGAGGTGAAGCTTGGTGACTCCCAAGGAGCAAGTTGTAGGCTTTCTTAATATATGAGGTAAACGGGTTCCAGCGGTATGTCTAACGATCTGAGCTGTCAACATTCCAATTAGATGAGTTGAGAAGGTTCTGCAGAGCCTGAAATTCTTAGACAGCTTCTGGGGACAGTGGAAGGAAGAAGTTGGCGTTGTCCTTATTGTGCATAAATTGGAATATAGAGCATTTCTTTTTTTTTTTTTGAAAGGCGGCAAGAGCTTTGCCGTATTTTTATTAGACGAGAAAAAAGAAAAACAGAAAGTATTTACAACAACTTACATAGCAACTCGACTTTAAACTACTATGGCACACATGCCAAAAACCAAAAGACTAACCAAACCACTGTATTGCACTGTATTGCACTAGTATAAACACCTACTCAACCATAGTGCTAGGTCTTGTTGCCATTTGGTATTGTTGAATTTCATCCTTGCACAGCTGGGCTACTTGGATCGGTTGCAGATGTTTTTGTTGGAAAGTTCTTCTATTGCGTTCCTTCCAGACGTTCCACCAAAAATAGATCATGACACCATCTATCTTTCTACGTTCACTTCTATCAAACTTTGCTCGACATTTGCGCCAGTAACCATGTAAGGATCCATTCATTCCAACCGAGTTTAGCGCGTATAGATTGAGCCATTGTTTTAAATAAGACCAGACTTGCTTTGCGTAGGTGCAGTCTTTGCAAAGGTGAGTTGGCGTTTCTGGGTCCATTCCACAAAGTTTGCAAATGGGATCATTTGCCCAATTACGTTTTATCAAGTTGTTGGCAGTTAGAATTTTCTTGTGCAGAAGTGTCCACGCAAAGAATCGGCATTTAGGTTCAGTTTGTGCTTTCCAAATTGGTGTCAATTTTAGCTTGCTGAAAGATCCTTCAAATTGGATGTTGTATGCGCTTTTGGTTGTGTATTCCCCGTCTGTTGTCCATCTCCAACGAATTGTGTCCTCACTATTTTCCTCAAGTGTAGTTTCTTGTACTTTTTCCCATAGTGTGGCGTACTCATGCAGCTCTCATTTCTTTCTCTTGGCAAAGGAATATAATCTTAGGAAGGACTCTTTGAGGCAATTAGCAGCCCAATGATCTGACCAGAAAAAGGATGGAGTGATCGTTACCCAGATGACAAATCGTCATGCTTCTGAACGTAGAGCTTAGCTTGAGTATATCTTTCCACCAGAAGGAGCCTATAGGATGTCTGGCATGTGGGTTATTAAAGGAGATATTTAGATACTAATTAAAAACTAATTACATAACTTATCTGCAAAACTACGAGATAGATTTTTAAGCCTAATTAATCTATCATTAGCACATGTGTGTTATTATAATAATTATGGTTAATTATAAAATAATTAGACTGAAAAGATTTATCTCATGATTTCTATGTAAATTATAGAATTAATTATTTTTTATATATATTTAATACTCTATGCATATATTCAAATATACAAAAATCTAGATATAAAATTTTTAGATAAGAACTAAGGGGCCTGACGTTGATGTGCCAGTTTGGGAAACTACGGTATTGATGAGGTACGAGAGCGAAAGCCAGCCAGCCCGCCCGATCGAACCAACCATCGAGTATCCAACCATTTTGTTCCTAAGGCTTTGTCTAGTTTTCAAAAAAAAATTACACATTTTTTTCAGATTTTTCATAACGTTGAATCTTACGGCATATGTATTAAACATTAAATATAAATTTAAAAATAACTAATTACACAATTTGACCATAATTTATGAGCTGAATTTTTTGAGTTTAATTAGTCTATAATTGGATAATATTTATCAAATACAAATGAAAGTGCTACAATGTCTATTTTACAAAATTTTTTGGATCTAGATAAAGCCTAAACTATTTTGCAAAATGATTAAGATTCCATGTCATATTGACTTTTGTGGCACATGCACGGAGCATTAAATATAATAAAAATAACTATTTATATAGTTTGTCTATAATTTACGAGATAAATCTTTTAAGTCTAATTAAATTATAATTGAACAATAATTATCTAATATATAAACGAAAGTGATAAAATAGGATTTTACAAAAAATTTCGCCAATTAAAGAAAGCCCTACATACTCACCGTCGAGCGGGACCTGAACCAATCAGAATTCGTGCACTTCTTTTTCTTGAAATAAAATGTCAAGTGACAGGAATTTCTTTTCGTTTTTCGAAGAATAATGCTGGAAATTTCTCTAAGGCCTTGTTTAGTTTCCAAAAAATTTTAAGATTCCCTATCACATCGAATCTTGTGACATATGTATGGTGCATTAAATATACATGAAAAAAAAACTAATTGTATAGAAATTACGAGACGAATCTTTTAAACCTAGTTACTCCATGATTAAGCAGTGTGAAAACCTAAAATTTTTTACAAACTGAAACAAAGCCGAGCCTGGAGCTACGTGTTTCGCGTCACTGCACGCAACTCTCCGTATGACTTGTCTGCTATAAGCCTTCTCGCCGAAGGCACGTAACGGTGTGAACAGCAAAATGGCATATGTCAATCGGGTCGTGGGCCCCGGTGGTGATTCATCGCCACGTAGACGGATTCAAAGAACGCGCAAAATGTGGTTTTTTTTTTATCTCTTGTTCAGTTCGCAAAAACTTTTGAAAAATGTCACCGTAGCATTTTCGTTTTTATTTGATAAACATTATCCAATCACGAAGTAACTAAGCTTAAAATATTCGTTTCGCGATTTACAAATGAACTGTGTAATTAGTTTTTATTTTTATGTATATTTAATACACCATGTATGTATCGCAAGATTCGATGTGATAAGGAATCTTGAAAATTTTTGGAAACTAAACAAGGCTCATGGGTGTCAAGACTTCTTTATATTAAGGTCTATGTTTAGTTCCTAATTTTTTTAAAATTTCTCATCATATTAAAGTTTTAGACACGTATATAAATCATTAAATAAAAATAAAAATAACTAATTATATAGTTTATTTGTAACTTTCGAGATGAATTTTTTAAGTCTAGTTAGTCTATAATTAGACAAACAAAAATGATACAATAGCCAAATTCAAAAAATTTCGCGGGCTAAACAAGACCTAAATTAGTAGTATATTACTACTAGTGTGAAGGCTCTTGTTCTATTCCATTGTTTTCTTGCAGCCTATTTAATTAGTTGAAAATAAAAATATTATTCGCTAATTTATTATAAAATAAAAACATTATTAATAGCTAATAGATTTTGCAGATAAACTCAAACAAACATACTATAAATCTATAATCATGATGGCGTATGGTTACATTTGCCACCATCAATTCTCTTAACGGTAGCCAAAATCGAAGAGGAAGCTCCGCACTTGATGCCACGTGAGCGAAACACCTTGTTAAGCATGAGATGTGTGTTCTTTTTTTCTTCTCCTTATTATAATGCAAATGTGCGGTCACTGTTGAGTTATAAGCAACTCCAACCAAAGTCTCTAAATCAAGCCCTTAAATTTTTATTTACATGCTATGATAAAAAAAAGTAGGAGCTCAAATTAAGACCCAACTCCAACCCACCTCAACAAATAGGATAGGGGTTCTAGATGTGAGAGGTTGAAACTATAATTTTGGAGGGCATGGAAAATGGAAGCCCAAGTAGGAGGTGGGTTGGATTTGACTTTTTTGAATCAAGTACCTAGATTTAGAATAGGGACTTGTTTAGGAGGTGGGTTGAAGTTGCTTTAATGTTTCTTAGAGTACTTTCTTTGGTGGGACTAGTTACTTCTCTAATATATATTTTTTTTAATAAACAACATGTCCTGTTAGTTTATTTACCTTAAAAAACATGGAGGCGCTCATGTCAAATAGAGCCCACGACCCCACACCACCTGGATCCACATCACAATTTTGACTGGTACTGACGGTTATCCCTAGAGTTATCCGGATTTATTTTACTCTCATAGCAATTGTTTCCACTGATTTATTGATTTATAAGTGCCACAATATGTAGAGGATATTTGTGTTTCTAATAAAAATACTTGATATATGTGCCACGATATGTCAAAAGTGTAATTTTGGCACTCGAGTCAAATCAAAGGGAAAAAAAGAGCAATTGAAACCGTCTGGTGTGTGTCACAAGTATCCACCACGCAAAGAAAGGGGCAAAATATTTACGACAGATTGTAGTGGTGCTGGTAGTAGAAAAAACAAGAAAAGTGAAAAGATACTTTCGTACCAAAAAAAAGCGAAAAAAAATCCGAGCTACTTGAGGAGAAAAAAAATCAGGAATTTTGGCCATTATTGTTTTATTAGTTCGAGTCATATCAATCAATTTGCATGTCCCGGTTGTACTGCGAATGAATAGTTTGATGAAAGAGAGATCAAATCCAAATCACAAATAGCATCTGTAGCATACAAGAACATAACTGAAATACTGTACTGTAGTATTTTACAAGAGCGTCCAAGAGATCCTTGGATCATACAAATACAAATACAAATACAAATACAAATATAAATACAAATTACTAGTGTTCCCCACAAACGAAAAGCAGTAGTACGGCAACAATCATCGAGGATCAAATGAAGTACTAGTACGTAGAGAGTATCCTCTTTTTACTTGCACGGGAGCATCAAACATTTTTATCATAGATACATCCAAGAACCCGTCCCCTTCTTCAGACACTCAGGCGCGCGCGCTGAGCTGCAACAAACAGAGCAGCATCGGACCTGCCGCCTGCGAGATCCACATGCCTGGCCGGCCTGGCTGCGAGTCCGGCAGCAGCACCACGGCGTGCCGTGCCGTGCCGCCGCAAGCCAAGCCTGCAACCCCACTTGGTCCAGGTTGCTTTTTTCTAGTCGGGAGAAGGGGGGATCGGTTCTTACTTCACTTGATGTTGAGGCGCGCGACGTCGCCGCGCCCGCGATCGAGGTGGCCGTCGGCGCCGAGCTGCACCACGGCGCCCGCGAGGAGAGCCGCCGTCGCCGCGAGGAGGGTCGCCCTGGCAAGCCCCGCCACGACGAGACGTGCCGCGGCACCGCCGTTGCCCGCCGCCTTGGCACGGGCGAGCTCCATAACGTGCGCGAACGTGAGCAGCGGAGTGAGCGTGAGCGTGGCCAGGACCGCCGGGACGAGAGCGGCCGCGGCCAGGCGCAGCACGAGCGCGAGGCCACTCTGCGACTGCTGCGAAGCCTGGGCCGTGGTCGTGGTCATGGTGGGGAGTTGGAGGCAGCAGAGGACGGCGTTGAAGCCGAAGAAAACGGTGAACGCGATGAAGGATGCCATGGCGGACGAATGGGGGAGAGACGGAGAAGGGAGAGGAGACTGAGCATGATTCTTTTTTTTATATAGATAGACGGCAGGGGAAACCGGCCTCATCTTTTTTTTCCTTTTTCTTTTTCTTTTTCTTTTTGTTATTACAAAGAGCGGCTCATTTGGGTGTCGTGTCAGTGACTCGCCTGAACTGCTACCTTTCCTTACCAGTAGCAGCCACAGCCACGTAGCCATGGGTCGATTTGTCATTTGTTACAGGGAGATTGACAGCTGGACAAAAAGAGGAGCCGCCCCGCCAAACAAAGCGCTGCATGCACGCGCCCATGAAAAAAAAAAAAAAAAAAACCTCAATGCCAAAACAAGGAAAGGGATCCACACGAAGCAACAACTGGGTGTTCTTTTTTACGCTGCTTGAGCGGTTGAGGCGTTGAGCCTTGATGGCATGCATGGCATCCTCTGGAGCAATTGTTTCACCTGTGCTACTACGTACCAAAGGGCTTCATTTCAGCTTCCCTGTGTTTTGAATTTCTATAGGAACGGAGGGGTATGGCATATGTATTCCTGAAGTTTTCCTATTCCTACATATTTTCTATCCTGTGATCCAAAGGAGCCTTTAATGGGATCCATTGCTAATTTGTGGCCCCCATCTCTCCCTGGGGTACCGATATGTAATCACCCATGATCAGTCCACCTAACAATTTCATCTCTATCCTTACGGGACGAACGCTTCCACAATGAATTCTTTTTTCCTTCCTGGGTGAGAGCGACCATGGAAAGGGGCAGGACCGCAGGGAATAATCCGCCGATGGGACTGCAGATTTGTTGAGCTCAACGCGCTTTGAAACAGCTGCACTGAATGAGATTTGCATACCTGATCGTCCTGACGCCATAATCGTTGTCCCGGTAGGAATCGACCTCACGATCGATCGGGGATTTTAATTTTTTCCATTCAAAAAAAAAAAAAGAGCAACACGTGTGCCGGCCGGTCACGCGGTGAAAAAGAGCAAAAGGAGTGTCCGCCATTGCTGGCTTTGGAACCTTGCCGCCATATTTAAATAAACCTACTAGTAATATAAAAAGTTGTGGACGATTAGTTTGTAGTGTGAACCCTGGTAAGAAGATTCACATTTTCAACTCCCCTGAAACAATGGCAGATTCCACCATCCTAATCCTCTCATCTCGTGTTCCACACTGATCTCCGACCTCGCGTGAAAACCAAATCTTTTGAGAGCATATGTTCTCGCTCTTCTATCTATTGAATTTGTATTGAGATATATATTTATATACTTCTCAATATGAATTTAATGGGTGAGAAAATAATCACATGTGCTCAAGCAAAAACACTGCGTTCGTGCACACTGGTGGTGGGTATCAAACATCGCCGGCTGAGGCACGGGCTACACGTACGGCAGCACACAAATACACGATGAGAATTTGTAAAATTTATCTATGATTTAGCTATTATCTAAAATAGAAAAACTTCTTTCAAAAATAGATAACACCAACAGTCTTTCAAAAATAGATAACTTCATGCTATTTAGCCGGCATGCAAGGCACATACTTGCGGGAAGAAGCTCCAAGCGCGCCTGGAAGCGGATGACGAGCCACCGTGGCAATGCCATATTCAGCGAGCGAGGATCCTGGGATAGCCTACTTCTTATTTTAGAACATTTTTTTTTAGAGAACTGGAGCAGCCTTAGCCCCTGCAGATAGAAAAGATATTGGAGGACTATTTTCTCTAAAAATACCCAGATATAGACTACAATAGCACATATAGCTACTCTCCTAAAGATGCTCTAAGTTACTCCTTGTTATGCCGACTTTGGCCAATCAATGTCAATAGTTCCTCTGTGCCGACTGGATCGATGTTATGTTCTACTACTGATGACAATGGTACATACCCTTTTGGTAGAGATCTTGCCTGCTCTTACTCCCTTATTCTAAAATAGTATTTGTTGAGTTAATACTCTTAGGTTCCATCATTTTTTTTAAAAAAAACAACTAATATTTATCATACTCATTTTTTTATCATTAGATCGATCATATAATATATTTTTAGAGCTACGTATTTAGAGATTAGAGCCTTATTAAATACTCCCTCTGTCCCAAATTATAAGTCATTCTAAAATCTTGGAGAGTCAAAGTTTTTCAAGTTTGACCAAATTTATATAGCAAAATAATAACATTTTTTGTACCAACCAAGTATCATTAGATTTTTTGTTTGTTATATTTTATAGTGTACCTATTTTATGACATAAATCTTTATATTTCTCTTTATATTTTTGGTCAAACTAAAAAATGCTTTGACTCTCCAAGATTCATGGAATGACTTATAATTTGGAACGGAGGGAGTAATGTTGATACTATTTTCTAATTTTGGACCAAACCTATATAATTACATCCGAAAGAAACACACAGCGCATCGAAAATTTCAACGAAAGAACGCGCAACGTCGTGATATCCACGGCTCCACTCCACCCAATCTTGCGCGATAGCAATAGCAACACCACCGCATATAAAGGTTTCTACTAGGAGTTCCATTCAAGCACGGAGCCACAGAGCGAATCCCCATGGATATTCCAGCGCCAATGCGCCGGCCGGCGAAATCTCTGCGAAATCTCCCATGTATATGCCGAAAGTATCACCCGAGGCGGCCTCAAGAATGCTTCTTCCCGGAACTTGCTGTCGTTGAAACTCGATGAGGGAGACACATCAGACTCTGCTCATCTCATTCCAGTCATCGTCAGCTCATGCGTGTTTTCCGTTCAATGGCATGCAAGTTCTGTCACACGCGCTATATATACCAAAGACATGGCGTCTCGGTTGACACACACCAAGCCAAATACACAGCTTAAAACTAAACTGTGTCCATGGCCTCCCCTCGCTATCTATCTGCCCGCTCCAAAGCACGCCGTCACCTTCGTTTACGGCGGGTGCACGAGCTAGGTAACGACTCTGTTCGCTTATCTTATAGGCTGTATTTTTTTTTGTCAGTTAATATTATATTATTTTTATCTCATAATAAATCCGCGAACACTATTTTCACCTATAGCTTCGAACGAGTCTCCGAGGATCAAGCTAGCTACTGTACTCTGTAGTTCACAGCCATCTCAGGTGCGGAACCCCTCGGAGAGAGAGTTTGGATATATTATTGGCGAATATAATGGTGATTGCGTCGGCACGTCTGCTCGCTTGATCGGGAACATCATCGGCAACTCGTAATGCCTGCACCACTGCAGTCTACGTATGTAAAATAGATACAGTAGTATTTTATTGTATTTGATAAATATTATCTAATCATGAACTAACTAAACTTAAAAGATTTGTCTTTCAAATTACAAGTATAGTGTGCAATTTGTTATTTCTTTTATTTATATTTAAAGCTTCTTGTATATGCCGCAAGATTTGTTGTAACGGAAAATCTAAAAAAACATTTCTAATTTTTTTTGGGAACTAAATAAGACCCTAGTGTTTTGGGACCAATTCATCAGTGTTGTGTTCTCAGATCTCAGCAAGGTTTTGTCGACATGGGATGGATAGGCGCTTGCGCACTTGCTACACAGAGGACATGATGGGACGGAAGAATTGCGCAGCGTCGTGGCGTTTAATTTCGTCGTCGAGGAAGCTGCACAGCTGGTAGTATGTGATCCAGTCCGGGACTCTATGGAGAAAGGGGAAAAAAAAGAGACAGCTTATTTTCATCATGGATAAAATACCCGACAATTTGCTACACAAGGGGTTCTATTGATGCATTAATATTTCAACTTGTTAAGACAGATGATCAATTCATGTATTGAAGGTAATGCTAACATTATGCTGGTCACCTGCAGAAAGAAAGAGATGCCTCAATAAAAGTCAATTTGTTCGAGATGAGATAAAGAAAAGAGTTTAGAGACGACTCAAAAAATTTCGAAAGGTTTTTCTTTTGATATAACGATATATACAGGTACGTCCGCCCTCCGTTGTATCTAATTGTAAGTCTGCCTTTCCCTTTTTCTGAAATCCTCCATTCTAAATTATAAAACGATTTAATCTTTCTAGATATGTAGCTTTTGCTTTGTACTTAGATGTACACACTATATCAATCTAGTTAACTATATACTAGTAAAAATAATATATAGAAAAGTTAATTTTCTACGAAGGAAATACGAAATTACTACTACCAGCTCTGTATGAAAAAATTGACACTCTAGATTTGTATTGGAAAAAGATGCTAATTTTCTATTGCACGAAAAAAAGTTCTGTGGTCGATATCACGGGGATCCCATGATTCCAATCGGGTGGCTAAACTCTATGACAATGATTCGTAGGTCTTGGTCGAGAAATTCTAACATATCTACCTACTTTATTTTGTTAAAAAAAATTAAAAGTACATACACCTTTTACATATAAAATCCAACGTCTAGGGTGCAAAAGAATGTTTACAGCTAGCTGGATCTTTCGAAAAAATATTACTGTATTATAGTAGCTAATAGTAACCTAGCCTTCTCTAAATATTAAGCACTAGAGTTTTAACTTAAAATGTGGATTGATAAATACACTAACATGTACAACTTCAAACTAATCTTATTAAATTAGTGTATGATCATAAACTAATTAGGCTTAAAAAGAATCGTCTGACAAATTATTCTCTTGTTGTGTTTTTAGTTTTATAAATAATCTAAATATAATACTTTATTACATGTGTCCAAATATTCGGTGTGATAGGAAATAAAGTTTAATAGAAGGAACCAAACAGGGCCTCAGTAATAAAGACTACATTCTAGGACACATAGTCATTATTTTTTTTAATAAAATAAAAACGAGTTTTGAATAAAAAGGTATTAAGCATATGAGCTTAACTTAACATGAAGATAAAGGTTTGTAAGTCAAAATTTAGATTCATGATTAGGGATGAAAACGAAAATGATAATCTCAGATTTTCGAAAATCATTTTTGAGTTTTTTTTCGACTGTTAGGTCTAAATGAAAATGATAACGGTAACCGAAAAAACAAAAACGATAATAATAATAATACTAAAAAACAAAAGCGAAAATGATTTTGCCTTCTTCTGATCGTTTTCGAAGATTTCCGTATTTAACTAGTAATTTACCATCGATATTTACCAATTCAAAGATCTTTAATTAATGACATGACTGATATTCTACAACTTCTAAGAGGAACTCTAATAATTCATGTGTTGATCACTATGCTATGTCGAGTTAACTTGGAACATGATTATTTATATTGTGTCTTTGTCAAGAATTGTTGTACTGTTGCGTGGTTTGCTACTGTTTGAGACCTAAGATGATGTGATGTGTGTGGTTTCAGCTTGTGATCTTGTCAATTATGGCTTTATTTATCATTATCATGTGAGATAGGTTGAGTTATATAGATCTTTTTATGTTCGACGGTTTGGCGTATTTATCGTTTTTAGGATATCATTTTTATGGATTCCGATCGTTCTCGATATATTTTCTGATCGATTACTATTAGTTTTGAAATTACCAGAATATCGGTGTCGTTTTTGTTTCCGACAATATCATATCAATTTTGTTTTCGAGAAAAAATTAAAAATAAAAGTGATTTAGCCTCCTATCAATCGTTTTCATCCCTATTCATGATGTTATAAGACATTGGCTGCAACAACAACACCGTAACTTGAGATTAGGTTTCGACTAAGCGTATATATTCATCCCAAACGGAGGTGTCATGCATCCCAAAGGTTGAAAAAGCTATGCATATACATGGGAGAAAATATATAGAGTAATTGATAAGCCTACCACATCTGGACAGATATTACATAGTATATGTACCTTGTGTTAGAAAATGAACAAAGAGGAAGTGCAATGTTTTTAGACATATTTTCAAATACTTGTACGTCTCATCAGCTCGTAATAGTGTGTTTCGTTTGTGGAGTCATCGTATGCTTTATGAGGTGATACATCATAAGTTCATCTATAAATTTTGGTGAAATCAACACATCCCTCATCTATATACTAATTATTAGTTTATGAGAAATAAGGTGACGATGGATTAACTCATTCTGTTGTACAAACCAAATAAAAAAGTCAGGAGTAAAAAGATGATGGACCACCTCATTCGTCAAACCAAACACAACCTAAGATTCTCTAAGTATCCCGTGCTGAAACATGGATTGATGGATAATAAGTAAATTTCAGTCAAATAGAATCCCAAATAGAATCCTATCTAATATCATCGACACTATCACCTCCTCTCCCTTTAGCCTTTACACATGCGCAGCCCACCAAAGTCATTGAACCATTTGGCTGCTTGCTGAGTTGATTGGTTATTATATTATTCCGCGCATATATAGTGGCGAACACAATGCAAACACAGCCAACACAGGCCGCTGCATCATCTGTTCAGACCAGGATTAGTACGAGACCTTTACCTTCTCCTGCTGTGCTCTACTATGGCTCTCGTTTCTTCCATGGAGGGCGTGCGCATGGCTGGCCCGTTTCTGATCGTGTACACTGCTGAATAGCTACCAGATTCGGCTGATAAGTCTAAACGAATAAGGCGTGTGCTGCGGCACGCCGTGACAGTGCGCATAGATGCGTCACCGAACGTACAGAGTGTAACACCCTAAAATTGACTCCTTTTTGAAATAGGTGAAAATGATTTAATTATGAATTTTTTTTTTTGAGCTTATGAAACATAGGAAAAATAATATTTTCATTAAAATAAAATTTATTATAGGATTTAGCAACTTGTTTGAGCATTCATGTTGGAGCATTTATTTTCATTTTATTGTGTGATTTTGAGCAAAGTCAAAATATTTTTGAATTGTTTTGAAACTGCCTTGAAAAGACTTTGAAATAAAAAAAAAAAGAGAAACAAAAAGGAAACAAACAAAAGAAAAAGGAAAAAAAAAAAAACCTTTCCCCTCTCCATCTTTGGCCCTAAGGCCTGGCCCCTCCCTTCCCTCGGCCTCGGCCCAACCCAACGCGCCACTCCCTTTTTCCTTTTTCCCCTGGCCGATTTCTTTCCCCACGGCCCAGCAGGGCAACAGCAGCACGGCCCAGTACACCCGCGCCCTCCCCTTCTCTTCTTTCCACTGTCGACCGGGCCCCGCCCGTCGGTGTTCCCCCTCCACTTCCAGACACTGACGGATCCGGCCCACCTGGCAGCGCCCTCTCCCTTCTTCTTCCTTGAGCGTGGGCGAGCCGGACTCTGGTCCCAGACGAAGGCAGCGCCCCAACCCGATCTTTTCGGGATTTCTTACCAAATTTCGTTGAATCGAGTCCTTTTTCAGCCCGAGGATCTCCCCCGCACTCTTTTCCCCATCTAGAAGAGCCCCAATCTGTTGCCAATCTTGTTTTCGGATCTCGCCGAGCTCAACTTGGCCGCCGCCGAGGTTCTCGTTGGTCGCCACGTTTCCGTCGCAATTGAGCGCTTGCCGAGCACCGCGACAGAATCACGAAGCCGTAGGTGCACTTTTCCCTCCGTCTCACGATCTCTGGGTTTTCCTAAACACCGCCGAACGTGTGCAGAGCCCCGTCGTCCGCTAGCTCACGTGGCCGACCACATCCGAGCCTTCCCCGGGTCTCCAAAATCCTCTTGGTAAGCTCGCGTTGACCCCCTCTGTCTCCCCATGCTATCGGTTTAGTGAATAGTGGACCGTAGCGCGTTTTTCTATGAACTCCGGCGAGCTCGTGACGTCGGCCATGGCGCCCCACCGCGGGAGATCGCCGCCGGCCACCACCCAGCGCCCTGGATCGCCCTCCACCGTCAGATCTCAGGCCTACGGCTGAGATTAGAAGATACCCCTTCGGGGTAGATTTTGTTAAAGAGCCCTCCCTGTTTTTGCTTTTTGAACCCGCGGTCCAAAGCGTATACGTGGAATGCGTTTTCTTGTTTTGAAAGCGTAAACCATCGCGGCTTAGCTCAGAATACGTTTTCAGTAATTACTAAATTGCCACTGAGTTTCTATAGGCCATAAAACGTTCATTTCAACTCCGATTTGACCCATTCAAATTGCGTTAGGTTCGTTTTAATGAGCTCTACATGTTAGTAAAATTGTTTACTCAGTTTGAAACTTTTAATTTCGTGGTCCTATTTAATTAATTATTTATCTATAGGAAATCTTAGAAAATTCATAACTTCACCGTTTTAATTCCGATTTTCGTGATCTTTACGTCTATGAAATCGTAGCGATGCGTAGAATCATTTTGTAAACTTTTCATACTGTTTTTATATGATTGGTGTACTGTTCTAATAGTAGACTTGTTTGCTTCGTGTATGTTTGTCTCCGATTGTTTGTGTGATCGATGATCGAGTTTAGTCGGAGAGCAGTTTTCGGTGGTCAAGATCAGAGCCTTGGACAAGAGAGACCAGCAGAAACAAAAGGATAAGCAAGAGCATTTGGATTAAGGCAAGTATAGCATTTGGATTTTATTTCTGTGACCATGATCCTGTGACTAGATTAATGTTAAGTAATAAATGATAAAGATGACTCTTTAGCCACTTGATGATTTATCTGTAAGTGATAACCGGGACAACAGTGCAACCATGAGGGCTATAATGGCTCTGGCTTTAGTTAAGTATGAGTAACTTTTCTAGCTCGTTAGCGGTTACCCGTTGTGGCGCAGTTGGGGAATAGCAGACCGTGGATTCCTGCGGGTGAATCACACGGACTGACTAATGAAACCAAGCGGCCCTAACTTGTTAGACGAACCTTTGAAAGACTTCATAGTGATCCCTGCCGACCTCCCTAGGAAGGGGGTTAAGAGACTAGCTACCTCGGGCGAAAGGGTAAATCATGACTCATGGGTAAAGATGTGCAACCTCTGCAGAGGGTTAAAAACTAGTATACTAGCCGAGCTCACGGTCAGGAGCGGCCTTGGGGATTCTTGCTGCGACGATAATGATTCCTATGTGTTAAATATGCTCATTATTTATTATTTAATGCTTTACATTATTTATGTCATATTGATCATGAGATTGTGAGAGCTATAAAATCTAGCTGCTATACTTGTGGAGTTCGACATGGACTCACTCTTGCCATTTCCCCCAAACCTCAGGAGAAGTTTTGGGCTTGTGGTCAACCAGTCAGTTGGATCCTGTAGAGTGAAGTTAATACCCGAAGTTTGGAGTTATCTTCCGTTGTTTGCTCCTTAAGGTTATCTCTTTTATACTAAGTACGTTATATAATTTATGCATTGTCTTTTGATATTACCCCTTATTTGTAGCTATATATGAGAATTGACTTCTAAAACTCATATATAGTGTATATCTGGTTTTGTCCTTAAAATCGGGTATTACAAAGTGGTATCGGAGCAATGCTGACTGTAGGACGCAAGCCTAGTTAGAACTGGACGTTTTGGCATGCTTCCATCTTTGCTTACTTCTTGCTTTTCGCCTTGACCTTGATAGTTGCTAAAAGTTATGCTTACCTCTTGCCTAGTTCTTTTATAAAATCTTGTCTCTATTCTAAATCCTCTCTCTTTGTCTCTTTAGATGGATCATAACGAGGAGACCTTTGACAAGAAGGAACGAAAGCACCCAGATTTTCCAACCGTAAAAGCATTCGACATGGAGAAGCTTCTAGCCATGCAAACACAAGTAGTGGAAGGAATAACTCAGAATAAGAACTCTCAACAACGTATCTCAGGACCCGTGAGGAGACAAGTAGCAGAAGCTTGGAAAAATATGAGAAATCATGGAAGCGTTGGGAGTAATACATCAGGATATCAGAATCAATGCCACTGTTGTGAGCATTATGGTCTTCCTTGTCTTCGGAATATGTCATCTAAGAAGGAAGTTAAGACAAAACCAACCTGTGTGACTAATGAGGATAAGAAGAGGAAGGCAAAAGCACTAGAGCCGAGATTGGGAAGTGATCAACACCCAAATCCCAAGATGTCACATGTAGCTTCAAATTCTCGTCAGGAAAACTCAAACCTTGGAGATGAACAAATTCCCCAAGCTAATCCCACCGCTCATGAGGTATGCATAGATGGGTGGACAATTACTTATAGAGAGTTTCAACCTCGGAGGATCAAGCAATGTAGAAAGAAATCTAACCAGGCAAAGATAAACCATCAGAGTATGCAAGTTGATAACACACCGAACAACACTTCAGTGGAAAATAACATCACAGAGGAACCAGCTAAGAGAAGGTGTTATCACTGCCAACAAGAAGGACATTATATGAGCTCTTGTCCACAAAAGAAGCAACAGATGCATCGTGAAGATAACCACACTAAGTCTAAGATATAGGTGTCCGTGTCCCCTGGTGTAATAAAAACGCTAGTAGCGAAAGTTGAGTTTGTGTGCCTTGTGAACCTTTAATGCTTAATTGCTTGTTATTATGTTTATGTTTGATTTGGATCTTTGTAATGAGTGTAATGATTTTGTGAAGTTCTTCACAATTTCATTTAGTTTATAGAACTAAGGCATACGGAGTAATGACATAAATAGTTGGGTTTGGTTATATCCTGTTTCTGTCTTTTGCTGATTTCTGGAGCAGTCTGCAATAATCATAGTGTATATCAAGATCTGGTCGTGCAAAGTTTACTAAACTTTTCTGGAAACAACTAGACTCCAAGATCTTTCTCTGACCACAAGAATCACCCTCATAGCTGTTATGGTTTGGAAGTTACAAAAATCACAACAGGATACAACTGTGCTGTCAAGAATCTGGACCAGTTTCGGTTGCTTACTGTTTGGACATATATAACTATAGAATTTGGAAAAGTGTTCTATAGAAAAGTATTAGACAATTTGCTAAGTTTTCCAGCGGTATAAGCTGGAACATTATTGGACAAGTAGAACCTGAGATATGACATTTAAACTTGGATGTTTCTTTTCTGTTTCAAAATCTGGACAGATCTGGAATTTCCTAATTTCGGCTGAATTAACTTCAGAATCTGGGAAAGAGTTGTATACGAAAGTTGTAGAGGATTTCATAAGCTTTTCAACAATATAAGGATCATCTCCAGATGAGTTAAGGAGCTCGAGATATAATTTCTGGAATTTACTGCATCCTTGCTGGGATATTATCAGGAAGGATATTATGTTTGGCTGTTTTACCTGAGCCTAAATACAGAACCTAAGGACGTCTTCTACAGGAAAGTTGTAGGGAATTTCATAATCTTTCTAACGGTATAAACTACAACTCTATTGGATTAACAGAATGGGAGTTATACCTGTTTTTCTATGCTGGTGTTTTTCATATCGCGGAAAAATTTCAGGATACATGTTTGTCTCTTGCACAAAAGCTCTTTGGGATGTCATAAGTTCTCAATGTTAGTTAACTTGTCGGGAAAACATGCTAGCTACCTTTCTTGTGTCCCCTAGATGACCTTTATTAAGGGGGGTAGCCTAAATAAAGGGGTTATATGGAGAAGAATTGGATAATGTTGGAACAAGAGACTCGGTACCACGAATGTAAAAGACTATGATGTGTGGCGTCCAAAAAGGATAGGAGAACTAGTCCCTAGTGTCCCCAATCAACCCAATTTTTAAGGGGGGTAGTACCTTGATATCGAGGGTGATGCATTATAAGACTAGCTTGGAGTGATAATTGTCTTCTAAGATATTCTATGGTTATGATCATCTATCCTTACCGTGTTACTGACGTTGGTCACTTGATGACAGGGAGTGTAGTGTCCCATGAATCCGGAGCACAATATGACACCTCTCATGGATAGGTGGGAAGAATATGATCATCTTGATTTTGAAGAAAGATGCTATGAGTATGACAAAGCTGAGTGTTATCAAAATAACAATATGGAAGAGCAAGTTGACAACGAATCAAATCAAAATCCACAACGACGGAAGCGTAGAAGGAAAGCTCGTAAGAAGCCTGCTCTCGGAAATAAAGTACAGCGAAATTATATCAATGGAAGACTGAACAATGTGGATATGCATAACATTCAAGGAGCCACCAAAGTGGTGGGAGGCTATATTCAAGTGGACTCAGTACTAGTTTTTGCTCTGTTTGACCGAAGTGCTTCACATTCTTTTATTTCCGCTGACTTGGTAAAGACAATCGAACGGATGAAGTGTCCGACGAGAAAGCCTTTGTTAGTTCAAACCCCAATGGGAGAAATGCAGGCAGATCAGGTTTGCTCAAATATCAATCTTGTCATAAAGAAGGAAAACTTCACTGTAAACCTCATTGTGCTAGAGTCACTCAATATTCCTTTGGTTCTTGGCAATGGATGGTTATGTGCACACAGGGCAGTGATCTATGCTACCCAGTGGAAAATATTCTTAACTGCACCATCAGGGAAAAGAATTGAGTATCAAAGTGGTCCACTCCTACCTGAGGAGGCATATCCATGCTAAGTTATCATATCTTTGAGTGTATAAGTCAAAAAAAAAAAGTGAGTAGTCAAGATGGACTTTGATCAATTATGAATAATATACATTCCATGGAATATTTGAGTTTGCCTTGGTATACAAGTTGTGAAATTGAAAGAGTTATCAAGATCTTTATCCTCTGTTCTCTCAAAGGATCCGTGCCTCTTCCGAATCTCGAGGACGAGATTCATTTTAAGGGGGGTAGATTTGTAACACCCTAAAATTGACTCCTTTTTGAAATAGGTGAAAATGATTTAATTATGAATTTTTTTTTTTGAGCTTATGAAACATAGGAAAAATAATATTTTCATTAAAATAAAATTTATTATAGGATTTAGCAACTTGTTTGAGCATTCATGTTGGAGCATTTATTTTCATTTTATTGTGTGATTTTGAGCAAAGTCAAAATATTTTTGAATTGTTTTGAAACTGCCTTGAAAAGACTTTGAAATAAAAAAAAAAGAGAAACAAAAAGGAAACAAACAAAAGAAAAAGGAAAAAAAAAAAAACCTTTCCCCTCTCCATCTTTGGCCCTAAGGCCTGGCCCCTCCCTTCCCTCGGCCTCGGCCCAACCCAACGCGCCACTCCCTTTTTCCTTTTTCCCCTGGCCGATTTCTTTCCCCACGGCCCAGCAGGGCAACAGCAGCACGGCCCAGTACACCCGCGCCCTCCCCTTCTCTTCTTTCCACTGTCGACCGGGCCCCGCCCGTCGGTGTTCCCCCTCCACTTCCAGACACTGACGGATCCGGCCCACCTGGCAGCGCCCTCTCCCTTCTTCTTCCTTGAGCGTGGGCGAGCCGGACTCTGGTCCCAGACGAAGGCAGCGCCCCAACCCGATCTTTTCGGGATTTCTTACCAAATTTCGTTGAATCGAGTCCTTTTTCAGCCCGAGGATCTCCCCCGCACTCTTTTCCCCATCTAGAAGAGCCCCAATCTGTTGCCAATCTTGTTTTCGGATCTCGCCGAGCTCAACTTGGCCGCCGCCGAGGTTCTCGTTGGTCGCCGCGTTTCCGTCGCAATTGAGCGCTTGCCGAGCACCGCGACAGAATCACGAAGCCGTAGGTGCACTTTTCCCTCCGTCTCACGATCTCTGGGTTTTCCTAAACACCGCCGAACGTGTGCAGAGCCCCGTCGTCCGCTAGCTCACGTGGCCGACCACATCCGAGCCTTCCCCGGGTCTCCAAAATCCTCTTGGTAAGCTCGCGTTGACCCCCTCTGTCTCCCCATGCTATCGGTTTAGTGAATAGTGGACCGTAGCGCGTTTTTCTATGAACTCCGGCGAGCTCGTGACGTCGGCCATGGCGCCCCACCGCGGGAGATCGCCGCCGGCCACCACCCAGCGCCCTGGATCGCCCTCCACCGTCAGATCTCAGGCCTACGGCTGAGATTAGAAGATACCCCTTCGGGGTAGATTTTGTTAAAGAGCCCTCCCTGTTTTTGCTTTTTGAACCCGCGGTCCAAAGCGTATACGTGGAATGCGTTTTCTTGTTTTGAAAGCGTAAACCATCGCGGCTTAGCTCAGAATACGTTTTCAGTAATTACTAAATTGCCACTGAGTTTCTATAGGCCATAAAACGTTCATTTCAACTCCGATTTGACCCATTCAAATTGCGTTAGGTTCGTTTTAATGAGCTCTACATGTTAGTAAAATTGTTTACTCAGTTTGAAACTTTTAATTTCGTGGTCCTATTTAATTAATTATTTATCTATAGGAAATCTTAGAAAATTCATAACTTCACCGTTTTAATTCCGATTTTCGTGATCTTTACGTCTATGAAATCGTAGCGATGCGTAGAATCATTTTGTAAACTTTTCATACTGTTTTTATATGATTGGTGTACTGTTCTAATAGTAGACTTGTTTGCTTCGTGTATGTTTGTCTCCGATTGTTTGTGTGATCGATGATCGAGTTTAGTCGGAGAGCAGTTTTCGGTGGTCAAGATCAGAGCCTTGGACAAGAGAGACCAGCAGAAACAAAAGGATAAGCAAGAGCATTTGGATTAAGGCAAGTATAGCATTTGGATTTTATTTCTGTGACCATGATCCTGTGACTAGATTAATGTTAAGTAATAAATGATAAAGATGACTCTTTAGCCACTTGATGATTTATCTGTAAGTGATAACCGGGACAACAGTGCAACCATGAGGGCTATAATGGCTCTGGCTTTAGTTAAGTATGAGTAACTTTTCTAGCTCGTTAGCGGTTACCCGTTGTGGCGCAGTTGGGGAATAGCAGACCGTGGATTCCTGCGGGTGAATCACACGGACTGACTAATGAAACCAAGCGGCCCTAACTTGTTAGACGAACCTTTGAAAGACTTCATAGTGATCCCTGCCGACCTCCCTAGGAAGGGGGTTAAGAGACTAGCTACCTCGGGCGAAAGGGTAAATCATGACTCATGGGTAAAGATGTGCAACCTCTGCAGAGGGTTAAAAACTAGTATACTAGCCGAGCTCACGGTCAGGAGCGGCCTTGGGGATTCTTGCTGCGACGATAATGATTCCTATGTGTTAAATATGCTCATTATTTATTATTTAATGCTTTACATTATTTATGTCATATTGATCATGAGATTGTGAGAGCTATAAAATCTAGCTGCTATACTTGTGGAGTTCGACATGGACTCACTCTTGCCATTTCCCCCAAACCTCAGGAGAAGTTTTGGGCTTGTGGTCAACCAGTCAGTTGGATCCTGTAGAGTGAAGTTAATACCCGAAGTTTGGAGTTATCTTCCGTTGTTTGCTCCTTAAGGTTATCTCTTTTATACTAAGTACGTTATATAATTTATGCATTGTCTTTTGATATTACCCCTTATTTGTAGCTATATATGAGAATTGACTTCTAAAACTCATATATAGTGTATATCTGGTTTTGTCCTTAAAATCGGGTATTACACAGAGAGTGCAAGAGCACCTGCACTTCTGCATTGTGTACCCAAAGTAGCCTAGCGCACAAACTTGACCGGCTCCGATCCCTGAGAGGCTGAGACGGCTGACGGCCTCGATCACGAAGGCCTGTCGAAATTTCCAGTCCGTCGTTGAATTTCGACCGGCCGGCCGGGGGAGAGACGGGAGAGGAAGACACACCAAAACAATGAATCGCACTAGTTTTTTGCCCCGTTCTTGTCTGACTGCGGCTGCGGTTCACGCACGCATGCTGCCCCGTTTGAACGCGGCTTCTGGCCATCAGGCGGACACGCCCTATAAAAATGGCTACGACTACATCCGTGCGTGGATCGTCGGTATCACAAATCTCTCTCCACAGCATGCCATCAACTCCGGCCGGCTTCCATCGATCGGCAGGGTGATGACTCGATCGCCTGCGGCCTGCATACAAGGAGTTCAGCGCCACCAGGTGCATAGCGACGGCCAGTGGTACGTACGCCGATAGCGACAGCGAACGGAACGGTGTGCAGATGTGACGGTCATCGAGAAAGTTTTTGTAGATTCTCATCGAAAAGGGATGGATGGTGCATGCGTCGTCGACCTGATTGATCGATCTGGTCCTCCCACTCCACCAGAGCTCAGGCTCAATCCAAGATATGAAGATAAAAAAGGAGGATATATGCAAGCAAGCAAAAAGCTTAATTTAAGGTAATTTTCTAGACACATGTGCGCGCAAGCTAAGCTACTAGTTCTCTAAGCACGTTTAGAAAGTGCTTCTCATTTTATTGTTGGGTTGTTATTATTATTCAATTCGTCTCAGCCACTGGAAACTAAACATGACCTCTAGCTAAATCCATTCCAAGCTCTTCGTTGTCCATCCAACACAGCCACGTAGATGCAGTGGTCTTTCCATTGCTTATATCCAAGTGATGATCAATTGTAAGATTTTGTTTTAGAACGTCTTCTAATTAAGCTCAATTCGATCGGATATGGAGCTATGAAAAAAAGATCCTTTTTTTTTTCCGAATTGTGAAAAGCTTTGCCACCAGTTTTTATAATAGAACAATAGGAATTCAATTTCACTTTCTACATACATCCCTTGTGTGCAATGGGGCCGCGAATTCAACCAAGTGGGTACGACGACGACGACGACGTCGCCCTAATAAACAAATTAACTTCATCCCCGGAAGCCCCCTCCAGCAAGAAATGTATGTTGTTAGGCCTTGTTTAGATGCACCTAAAAATCTAAAACTTTACAAGATTCTCCGTCGCATCGAATCTTGTGGCACTTGCATGAAATATTAAATATAGATAAAAAGATAACTAATTGCATAGTTTGCCTGTAAATCACGATACGAATCTTTTAAGCCTCGTTACTCCATAATTAGACAATTTGTTAAATAAAAATAAAAGTGCTACAGTGTCAAAATCTAAAATTTTTTGGGGTCTAAACAAGGCCTTAGCATCCTCAACTCAAGTTGCAATTTAGTGGCCCCGACAGGCCACGGCGCGTCAAACTAACGCCCCCATTTTCCATAGCACAAGCATAAACAAACCTTGCAAATTCGGCGCGTTAAACGTTTCCTTGCTCGCTAAGATTTCTAGTGTCGAGTTATTTGGATTCTGGAGATAATTTTGAGGTGAATTAGGATTTCAAAGTTTTATCGCTCGACCGGCCGGCCGTCGTCACGTCACACGTAGTATGTCAGTGCATCTCTGAACTTAACAGGGCCATGACATGGAATGAACAGCCAATGAGCCACTTCGCTTGCACCGGTTGCCTTTGATTTTTCATCTCTATTTGTTTTATCATGCTGGTAGCCTGATACAATAACGCGCGCCGCCCATCTTTGACCTTTGAAAAGTCAAGATTAGTGTTTGATTTCAATTCGGACCAGAAATAAAATCCGTCCCTAGCTACACACCCAAAATTCACAAGAAGAAATGGAGGAGACCCAGAAAACGAAGGCTGAAGACGGATCATGCATGTCCCGTAGTAACTCAATTGAGAACCAGTATTGTATTTGCTTATGAATTCAGAAAATTGGTCTCAAATACATGTCCAGTCATGGTTTCCAATATATGAACAGCTGCAGCCTAGAAACCCAGGCCGATTTGATGATGAATGGAATGGTGAAATTTTGTACTGTACATGGCGATTGATATACCAGTGACTGAGGTGAGCAGCGCCGATCGAGCATCAAGTGATCTACTAGGAGTACAACTACCTCACAACTTCAGCAAAGCTACAATTAGTTATTCGTTAATTTCTCGATCTGGGCAGGCAGGCAGGACTGCAGGACACCACGGTCTTCAATTCTAATCTTGGCACGCCACCTCCGTCGTCCCTTTTGACTGCATGTTGTGCCGGTCTCGGTCTCGCCGACGGGAGCCCGGGAAGGACCGTGCGCCGGGTCCACTTGCAGCGGCACATCGAAGACTCCGGCAGTCCGGCGTGGTCAAGAACCAGGGTCAGCAGAGCAGAACGGGGAAATGGTTAGGACAACACAGCAACAAGAACGACAAATCCATCTGGACGGAGCACCTCCTCACGGTCACGGCGGCGAGCCGCCGGTGAGGAACCAGAAGGCGATGAGTGCCACGGCGAGCACAGCAAGAACAGCCGACACCACGGTGCAAGCGAAGCAAGCGAGCCTCCTTGCCGGCCCCGGGGCCGCCGGCGCCCCCGGGGCCACCTGGAGCTGGAGGAGGAGGATGCCCATGAGGTACGCGAGCGGGAGGGTGGCGATGAGCACGGCGACGGCGAACTCGAGGACGGGGCTGAGCGGCTTGGTGGCCCCGTCGACGAAGTCGAGCAGCGGCTTCAGGATGTAGGAGATGCCCAGCGCCACGCACAGCGCGAACTGCGCGGCGTCGTTGAGGTCGGCCATCGCCTCGCCCGCCGCCGACCACTTCCTCCTACGAAACCGCTGGCGGTGAGTCCGTGAGAGTAGAGCAGAGGAGTCTGCTGCTCGACCGGGAGGAGGAAGACGCCGAGTCCTTTGGAAAAAGGAAAATTCGGGCGAGGAGAGATCAGAATTCAGAGCAGAGAAGATGGTGATGATGAGTGAGAGATTACCTCGAGGCTCGAGAACAAGAAGCTTGATTGGCTCGATCTCTTGGTCGAACTGCTTGTGCTGCCGTTGTTTGAGATCGGGGTGCCAGTACTCCTACTGAGCAGAGTAGAGAAGAGCAAATAATAACCAAATAGAAAGAGGGCGCGCAGGTGCCAGAGGAGAGGAGGCGAGAAGATGCGAGTTGCTGGCTGTCTATGGCGCCATGAGCCCATGATATAGCCCCCCAATGTAACTTTTTACTCCTTGTTACGGCGCGTGTGTCCGAATTACCGCCAGGCCTGGGCCCTGCCACCAGCGGGGAGGTCAAGGACGCAAGGTCTCAAACCAAATTTTCTTCAGAAAAAAATGGACTTAAGCCAAAATAATGGAGGATCTACAAGGCCTTGTTTATCAAAATCTAAAAACTTTTCGAGATTTCTTGTCACATCAAATCTTAGATCTTGTTTAGTTCCGAAAACTGAAAAGTTTTCTGAACTGTAGCACTTTTGTTTTTATTTGACAAACATTATCCAATCATGGAGTAACTAGGCTTAAAAGATTCATCTCGTGATTTATAGGTAAACTGTGCAATTAGTTTTTATTTTCGTCTATATTTAATACTCCATGCATGTGGCGTAAGATTCGATGTGACGGGGAATCTTGAAAAGATTTTGGTTTTTGGGTGAACTATACAAGGCCTTATAGTATATGCATGGAGCATTAAATATAGATAAAAAAATAACTAATTGTATAGTTTTCTGTAATTTGCGGATGAATTTTTTGAGCCTAGTTAATCCGTAGAACAATAATTGCCAAATATAAATAAAAGTATTACAGTATCTAAAAACTTTTCACCGAAGAAACTAAACAAAGCCTAACACGTATGGCAAACTTTTAATACTATTTTATATAAATATTCTTTTGCATAGCCCATGTCTCTTCTACTTAAAATATATTTTATAGAGAGACCACATTTTTAGAAGATCTTATGCCACACCCGCATTGTGAAAATGTTGCATATCTCGAGGAAATTTACACTACTAAAAAACTTAACCGTGGTAAACAAATGGCATTAACCGAGGTGGTTTTAGCAACTGCCTCGGTCAAAAGGCCACAGTAAATCAATGATTTACTGAGGCTATTCAAATGCCCGCCACGATAAATAAAATAAAATAAAATAACCATGGACCGACCCAACAAGTCCATCCATAGGCCCGTCGAGCCCAGAGCCCATACTAGGACTAGATCTAGGCTTGGATCCACCACCGCTCGCTAGAGTCACGCTGCCGCAACCACTACCCGTTCCACCGTCGGGAAAGCTAGATCCAATCTCCCAACCGCGGATCCAACCACCCAACGTGCACTCCGCTATCAGATCCATGTAATGGAGGGAGAAGAGGGACGCTGTGCCACCAAATCTTCCCACTCGGTTAATCGCCTGCCATCATGTGCTGGAGGAGAAAGGGCGCTGCCTGAAGGAGAGAGCACCATCGTCGGATCTCCACCACCAGATTTGGCCGCACCATGGAGGAGGAACTACTCGTGCTAGGTCTGCAAGGAGGAGGCGTCAAATCCATGGTAGTTAAGATGGTGGCGCCACCGCTGGGAGGCCCGCACGTGCGCGTGGAGAAGAGGGGAGGGAGGAGCACAGGGAAAGGGGAGGGAGGAGTGCATGGAGGAGAGGAAGGAATGTGATGGAAGGGAGGAGCACATTGTGGGGGTATAAACCCCTATACCCTTACGGCCAGACTTGGGCCAGGAGGCTTGAGCCCATTACGAGACAAGTTCGAGGCTTGATCCGACAGCTCGGAGTTTCACGCAAGGAAACAAGACGTGGAGATCAAGCAGGATTCTAGTCGGTTAGAATAGGAATTGATATCGAACTATCTATGGCAATTGTAACCGACTAGGATTAGTTTCCAGATCTGTAACCCTACCCTCTGGACTATATAAGCAGAGGCAAGGGACCCCCCTAGGACATCATTATTCTCTCCACACAAATTAATACAATCAGACGCAGGACGTAGGTATTACGCCAATTCGGCAGCCGAACCTGGATAAAAAGCTTGTCCGTGCCTTGCGTCACCATCGAGTTCGTAGTTTGCGCACCATCTACCGATAAACTACTACCGTGGGTATACCCCAAGATAGACTGCCGACTAGCTTTCGTCGACAGTGGCGCGCCAGGTAGGGGGTGTGCGTACAACTTCTCCGGCGAACAAGATGGTCATCGTTCCAGCTTCCGCGGCCGTGCCTGAAGGCCTCACGCTCACCGTCGGCCAGATCACGTGGACGACGCACGGCGGCGGTCTCGCGACCACGGCTTCGGAAGGAACCCAGATCCAATCTGGGATGACGGCGGCGTCGGCTCGGACCACACGGATGCTGGCACCAAGCACCCGACCACCGCTCCCATGCTACAAGGGAAAGAAGATCGACGGCTCGGATCTTCTCCGAGCACTTGATCGCGCCGATTCCAAGCTTCTCTAAGCTTCCCAACTAGTAGATGGGATCTTGCGTCGACCTGATCAAGCCGCACCAACGGATTTTTTCAACTCCTACCGGCCAACTCGTGTCGTCACACACGAACAGCTGGAGACGACTCTGACGATAACCTCCACCCCCTCGGGGAGGTCCGTCAAGATCAAGGCTGATCCAGAGGAAGGGTACCCTCGCGGCTTGAACAACTCGGCCTCTCTCTACTCACGGCACGTCCAATCCCTTTTCAACGAGGTGGGTTGGCTGCCAAAGTGGAACGGTCGACCAGCTCGTCACTACGTCAACATGGTGACGGTCCGAGAACTACGGGACGGCCAGGCTTCCAGCACAAATTCGAGCACTGGTTCCGTTCCCACTGAAGTCATAAACTCCGAGGACGAGGACTACGATCAGGATTTGCCTCCATATCCTCCGGGTTTCTCTCGTTTCCCGGTCTTCCCACCCCGGTGAGGAGACATCGTTTTCAACGTCAGCGCCGACGAGCCGGCCGTTGATGGAGAAACGGACGAGCAGAGGCAGCTCCGTGAGCAGCGCAACGCCGACCGCGCCCGACGACGCGCGGATGAGGAACGCCAACTCCCGCCGCATAATCTCAACAACGCTTTCGACATGGTCGAGGACCAGCCAGTCTACAAAACACCAAGCGCCAATGTGGCTGTCGCCATGGCTAATTTAGATCGGCTCCCTGATACTCCCGAGTGCCAGGGCGTCCGATCCAGCGTTCGAGCACATCTGATCGCCGCGATGGGACAGACAGCCACTCTGCTCAAAAGAGTCCAAGCCGTCTCTTATACAGAGGCCACCTCCGACCAGACCCACCGCAGCCGGACCTCACCACAGCCCAGCGGGCACCACCGCAATCGTTCCCCCAACAATCATCAAGACTCACGGCGTGGCGATGACGGTCGGGATGATGGCGGCCGTCGCGAGCAGAATCACGGACGTGGTCCGAAAGCAAGCCAGCACAGGGATCTTCGATACAACATCCCTCCCAAAGACGCCCGAGACCGCATCAACAGGCGCGCTACGGAGAGAGCAGTTCACGAAAACCTGCGTCGTATTGAATACGATGCAACACACGGCCCCTCGGGCCTGAGACAGTTCTCTTCGCACCTCCGCCAGGTCGTGTGGCCCCGCAATTTCAAGCTCGAGAAACTCAAAAAATACGACGGCAAAGAAAACTCAGAGAACTGGATCACTCTTTATGAGATCGCCGTCCGATCAGCAGCAGGCGACGAGCACGTCATGGCCAACTACTTCCCAGTAGTCCTCGACCAGGCTGGTCACCAATGGCTCCTTAGCCTGCCCGAGGACTCTTTCGACTCTTGGGAAGAGCTACGCCAGGCTTTCATCGACAACTTCATCGCCACATGCGAGCAACCTGGAAACAAGTACGACCTCAAAAGGATAAGGGACAGGAAAAACGAGCCTCTGCGCGATTACATCCGACGATTCTCGGATATGCGCCTTAAGATCCCAAAGATTTCCCACGACGAGGCCATATCTGCTTTCATCAAAGGGCTACGCTTCCATGAAGCACTGAGAAACAAGCTGTTGCGCAAAAGGCCAACAACGATGGTCGAGCTCCTCGCCACGGCTAAGAATTACGCCGATGTCGACGACGCAGAAAAACTCATCCGGGACGATGCGAGAGGTCCCGACCAGCCTCCTCGTCGAGATGATAGTCGCGGTCGCTTCGACAACAGGAACCATCGCCGCCCCGACCACCGTGATCACAGGGAAGGCTGGGACAGGCGACGTGACAATCATGACGATTTCAGAGGAAAGCGTCCCCGTGACCACGACCACGAAGTAAACACAGTCAAGCGCCCCAACGGGCGGCGGGACTACCAAGAAGACTACAACAAAATGTTGAAGGGGCCGTGCCAACTGCATCCGAAGTCCAACCATACCATGGAAGAGTGTCGTGTCCTCAAAAACATCTATACGCGGCGGGCCGCCCAAGACGACTCCGCCAAGAAAAACGGGAAACAAGACGGGCGCGACCACGAAGACGAGGACGAGGACCAAGATAGGGACCCACGACACCAATATGTCAGTCCCACCGACGTGGTCCACTCCATCTTCGGGGGCAAGGTCTCCATCGAATCTAAGCGAGAAAGAAAGCTCCTAAAAAGAGCCTGCCTCAACATAGACAGCTCGGACGGCTTGATCGCAGATCCGAAATTCCCCCCGTGGTCACACAGAGAAATCTCCTTCAGCAGGAAGGATCAATGGGCCGCCATCCCAGAGCCAGGTCGTTTTCCTCTAATTTTGGACCCTTGCATCAACAGCATCAGATTCGAGCGAGTGCTCGTGGACGGGGGAAGCTCCATTGACATCCTCTTCCGTAACAGCCTGCCCGCTCTCAAGATATCTCCGGCACAGCTAAAACCCTACGATGCTCAATTCTGGGGAGTCCTGCCAGGACAGAGTTCAGTGCCCCTCGGACAGATAACACTGCCTGTCCAATTCGGCACGTCCGACCACTTTCGAACAGAGTTCGTCAACTTTGTGGTCGCCGACTTTGATGGGACTTACCACGCTATACTGGGCCGACCATCGCTAACCAAGTTCATGGCAGTCCCACATTACTCATACCTGGTCCTCAAAATGCCTACGGAGAAAGGCGTCCTAACCGTCAGAGGCAATGTCTACACTGCATATACTTGCGAGGAGGAGAGCTTCAAGATCACCGAAGCAATTGATCTCTCAATACGCATGGCAGAAACAGCAACCCAAGCTGCACAGCTACCTCCCGACCAGCTCCGACTACCCGAGCAGGAGACCGCCAGGAAGAATTCAAAATCCAAGGAGCACAAGGAAGTGCAGCTGGTCGAAGGCAGCCCCGAGAAGACGGCCCTCATCGGGGCCAACCTGGACCCTAAATAGGAAGACGCGCTCGTCAGGTTTCTAAGGGACAACGTAAGCGTTTTCGCATGGAAACCCGCAGACATGCCCGGTGTCCCACGAAACCTGATCGAGTACTCCTTAAATGTCTCGAAGACCGCAAGACCCATCAAGCAAAAGCTGCGACGGTTCGCTCGCGACAAAAAGGAGGCTATTAGGACAGAAATAACACGGCTTCTAGCAGCCGGATTCATTAAAGAAGTGTATCATCCCGATTGGCTTGCCAATCCGGTTCTTGTATGCAAAAAGAATAATGAATGGAGAATGTGCGTTGATTACACCGATCTCAATAAACACTGTCCTAAAGATCCTTTTGGTCTCCCTCGCATCGACGAGGTGGTCGACTCAACGGCCGGATGCGAACTCCTCTCTTTTCTAGATTGCTACTCTGGTTATCACCAGATCTCGCTAAAGGAAGACGATCAGATCAAAACGTCTTTCATTACTCCTTTCGGCGCATATTGCTACACGACCATGTCCTTCAGACTCAAAAATACCAGGGCCACCTATCAAAGGGCCATCCAGCAATGCCTCCACGACGAGATTCGTGACGACCTCGTCGAGGCTTATGTAGACGACGTCGTCGTCAAAACAAGGGACGCAAGCACCCTAATCGACAACTTAGACCGAACCTTCAAAGCGCTAAACTAATATAAGTGGAAGCTCAATCCCAAAAAATGCATCTTTGGGGTCCCCTCCGGTCTACTACTCGGCAACGTCGTCAGCCACGACGGCATATGGCCGAATCCTTCAAAAGTAAAAGCAGTACTTGACATGCGACCACCTAAGAATGTCAAGGATATTCAGAAGCTCACCGGATGTATGGCCGCTCTCAGCCGCTTCATCTCAAGATTAGGAGAAAAAGGCCTCCCGTTCTTCAAACTCTTGAAAGCGTTAGAAAAATTCTCGTGGACAGAAGAGGCTGACGCTGCGTTCACCCAGCTTAAGACTTTCCTCACCTCACCGCCTGTTCTCACGGCGCCTCAGCCCAATGAAGACCTACTTCTTTACATTGCAGCAACCGACAGGGTCGTCTCCACAGCAATAGTGGTCGAGCGAGACGAGCCAGGCCACGTCTACAAGGTCCAGAGACCCGTTTATTTCATAAGCGAAGTCTTAAACGAGTCCAAGGCCAGATACCCGCAAATACAGAAGCTCATATATGCTATTCTAATAACGTCAAGGAAGCTAAAGCACTACTTCGACGGCCATCGAGTCTTGGTAACCACCAGTTTCCCTCTTGGGGATATTCTGCGCAATAAAGACGCCAACGGCAGAATTGTAAAATGGGCAATGGAATTATGCCCATTCTCTCTGGATTTTCAGAGCTGCACCACAGTCAAGTCTCAGGCCCTGGTCGATTTCATCATAGAGTGGACGGATCTCAACGAGCCTCCCGTTTCCGACGTCTCCGACCACTGGTCAATGTTCTTCGACGAATCCCTGAACATCAACGGTGCCGGCGCTGGGATACTTTTCGTGTTGCCTAACAAGGACAAATTGCGCTACGTCCTTAGGATCCTTTTTCCGGCATTGAATAACGTCGCCGAGTACGAAGCATGCCTGCACGGCATACGACTAGCCGTTGAGCTGGGAGTCAAACGCCTCTACGTTCACGGCGACTCCGCTTTAGTCATAAACCAGCTCAATAAGAAATGGGACGCAACCCACGAGAAGATGGATCTCTACTGCAAAGAAATCCGCAAATGGGAAGCCAACTTCTACGGCATAGAATACATCCACATGGTCCGGGATAAGAACCAAGCAGCGGATGCGTTGTCAAAGTTAGGGTCATCTCGGGCCCAGATCCCGCGAGGTGTTTTCGTCCAGGACATCCATGAGCCAAGTGTGGGCTCAGGCCTGGTCGAAAAGCAACCTACCGAGGCAATGATCGTAGACGTCGCTACTCCGACAACCAGTAACCGTGACTGGCGCACCCCGTTCATCAGATATATATCGGACGGGTCAGGCTTTCAGGATAAAACAGAGAACGAGCGCCTCATTCGACGATCAAAGAATTACATACTGGTGAACGGCAAACTTATGCGAAAAAATGCAAGTTCTGAAGCGCTGCTCAAATGCATATCACAAGACGATGGCATCAAGCTCCTTGACGACATACATGCCGGATCCTGCGGCAACCACGCTGCCTCCAGAACGCTGGTCGGGAAGGCTTTCCGAGCAGGTTTTTACTGGCCAACCGCGGTCACCGACGCAGAAAAACTGGTCCGACATTGTGAGGGATGTCAGTTCTTCGCCAAAAGGACCCACGTACCTG
The DNA here is from genome assembly GCF_000003195.3 of Sorghum bicolor. Lineage (NCBI taxonomy): Eukaryota > Viridiplantae > Streptophyta > Magnoliopsida > Poales > Poaceae > Sorghum > Sorghum bicolor. The sequence continues at coordinate 6,156,493 of NC_012879.2, read as the reverse complement.
CTCATGAGATTCAAACTATCCCGTCGTCTTGGCCTTTCGCTTGCCGAGGAAGGAATGTTAAGGAAGGGAGGAGCACATGGAGGAGGATAGGAGAGGGTAGGGACGAGCACGACGCTCGCTGCCTGTGTGGTCGCGTGGAGGAGCATGGGAGAGAGGGGCTGCAGCTGCAGGGGTGAGGTAGAGACTGAGGGAGTGACTTTAGGGTTTGTGAATTCGTTTATACATTGGACATGATAGTGGGCTAGTGTGGGCTAGTGAGCTGGGCCAGATTTAACGAGGTGGTTATTTAACAATATCTGCCTCGGTGAATGATTTACCGTGGCGGTTATTTTACAATGCGATTATTTTACAATGCCTGCCTCAGTTAATGATTTACCAAGGTGGTTATTTTACAATGTCTGCCTTAGTTAATACTTATTAAGTGAGGTGGTTATTTTATAATGCCCGCCTTGGTTAATAATTTAACAAGGCGGTTGCTAGCTTGGCTGTCCTACCTTGAATAGCCGAGGCGGGGAACCAGGCCGTCCGCCTTAGAGGCCAAACACCAAACGATGCGGAAAACAAATTGTGTAGTAGTGTTAGGAGGTGGGTGCTTGCATACTCTTTAGCTTTCCCACAGAATGGCTAGCCTACACCATCGTGGTTAGGCATTCTTTGATTGCAAATCTAGGCTCTCCAGCATCAATGGCCAGGCTAGTTTGGATGCTGGCGGCCGATGGGGCTAAGTACTCCTAGGTCATAGTTCTTGAGGTTGCTGGTGCAGAAACAATGGGTACAACTACTTATGAGGGACCTTGAGAAGCGTCGGTATGGACAGAGTCTTTCTCATGAGTGCTTCTAGGTTTCCAATGAAGTTTATCGGCAAGGAGAAACTAGTCATACACTATTTGTTTTCACTCAAAGGAGAAAATAGACAAGGGTAAGCCTGCCAGAGTAGTGATGAATAATTATGGTTATAGTTCTAAGTAGAAATAAATCAAAACTTTATACCCAATGCCTTCCTAGGCAATGATGCTAAAAATGCTTGTTTGTATCCTTAATAGTCACACATTTTAATCAACAAGTGCATGGATATTGTTGCAGAATTTCACCGGGAATATTCTAGATATCATTATTCTAGGTACCTTTGATTATATGCTTACCATTTTTGCACATTATTTATTCTCAATGCAAATTTATAAGTAAATTTTTAACATCGATAAATATACCGAAGTGTATTAAAACCAAGAAAAGATTGGAAAAGCTATTTTAAGTACTCTATGGTTTCCATAATTTTCTCCATTGTTGTTTCTGAGCTCACCTAGTTGCTTTTCTTTCCCCTTAATTGAAGTCAAGTCTAATTCAAGGTAGATTCAAGGAGTGTTATATAATCTTATATCCTTTTCATGTTTCTATAGTTTTGTTGAAAGCTAGTGCATATGTTGGGATCATGGAGATACCACTTTGCTTGGTTTAAAACAAACACTAGCATTAGTACCATGGCAACACAATAACCAATAGAACACCTAGTTCTTGTTTTCTTTGGCTCAGGATGTTTCTCGGACATTTTGTACTACACATCCTCTCCATTTCTCAACTTATTTACAATATTGTTACTAACCAATGATAGAAAAAAGAAACAAGTCATCTATAGTACAATAATGCATCTAGTTGGTATCCATGCAATGTATAACTATATATTATAAAAAATTGGCTTCCTTCCATGCTTATTTTATATATGAATATGGTATAAAATTGTTGAGTGTTTTATCATGAGAAAATTTGTGTATATTTATAAAGAAGATTTGAATTGTTCATGATCATTTATGTAGTGGCAACTCATAGATATAGATTAGTGGTGTCACAATCATGAGAAGTCACTATTGAAGATAGAGTCAACCAATAGTAAACAAAACAGGTGCTAGTATCCTTGTATTGCATGCTTGAGATCAATGGTGGTGGTGGTATGTATGCATATTTATATAGAAGATTCAAATTGTTCACGATCATTTATGTAGTGGCAACTCATAGATATAGATCAGTGGTGTCACAATCATGAGAATTTACTGCCCAAGATAGAGTCAACCAATAGTAGTCAAATCAGACGCCAATATCATACTGTATTGTGTGCTTCAGATAAGTGGTGGTGGTGGTATGTATGTATATTTATATAGAAGATTCAAATTGTTCACGATCATTTATGTAGTGGCAACTCATAGATATAGATCAATGGTGTCACAATTATGAGAATTCACTACTCAAGATAGAGTCAACCAATAGTAGTCAAATCAGACGCCAGTATCCTACCGTATTGTGTGCTTGAGATCAGTGATGGTGGTTGTGGTATGTCCATGCAGGACCACATCAACGATTATGTATGTGGGTGTATAAGTCGCTTGACACCTCATTGACTTGTCCAAAGTGGTCTGATATGAGATCTATGAGATAGGAGCGCTATCTTGACAAGCAATAATCCTATACTATATAAATTATAATGTACATTAACTAATAAATATATATTTGTGACTCAATATTTGACTTTATTTTTTGAAAACTATTATCTACTCCATACCATAGTTGGAAAATTAATAAAAACCAGAACAAAAAGATTCACCACAAGGCCTATAAATACATGACCTTGTCCTTTTTGTTCTCCCTATCCCAATATCCCTCATCCTAGTTCATACTAACATCTATCGTGTCTAGTATTGAAACCCCATGGATCTCAATTCTGGAGAGTGGAATGCCTCTGAGATCATGATGGCGAAAGATCTCATAGCTAGCCACAACACCAACAATAATTATGCCTACAACATGTACAAGAAGCACACTGACAATATTGTGGATGTTCTCCAAGCAAGGTTTCCTACAAAGGGAAAGCATCAGGTAATCAACTTGTATGTTGATCTCATGGTAGAGATGTTGCAGACGATGTTGAGCAATGACCACCATGCAACATCAAGTAGCAATCTTGTTCATGAAGAATCCAAGATGTCACTGGATGTTCTAGCCATGGAAAGCATGGACATGTTGGGTGGTTATCCGGTAGAGAGTGGGGCCAAGAGGAAGGCGGAGGAGGCTCCATGTAGGCAACTCGCTCCACCGACAAAGAGGCAGCGCCCTATGAAGTTTTGGACCAAGGAAGAGCACAGGTCAATAATTTTATATATGTTATCAATCCCTTTCACACACATTTGAGTTTTGATGTTTTTATTAGGTTACACTATTTTTTAAAATGCTTTGCATATGCTTGTGTGAACTATTAATTAGTACATATTCTAGGAGTGCCATGTGGGTTATTGATTATCATTAGGCATGCATTGAGATCTTTTTTGACAAGGGTATTCAAATTTTGAGAGTATGGACATGTGCTTTGAGTTCATATATCACTGTTAAAGCATATGCTTGTGTGAACTATTAATTAGTACATATTCTAGGAGTGCCACGTGGGTTATTGATTATCATTAGGCATGCATTGAGATCTTTTTTGACAAGGGTATTCAGATTTTGAGAGTATGGACATGTGCTTTGAGTTCATATATCACTGTTTTAACATGAATCTTACTCATTGTAGGAACTTTCTCCATGGCCTAGTTGTGTTTGGCCGCGGTGATTGGAAAAATATCTCTAGGTACTTTGTTACCACCAGGACACCGATGCAAGTCTCCAGTCATGCCCAAAAGTACTTCCGTAGGATGGACTCTACCACGAAACAACGTTGTAGCATCAATGATGTTGGTCTCTATGATGTTGAGCCATGGCTGCAAAATAATGCTTCTAGTTTGGAGGGGCTCACCTTTAATGGCGCCACCTACAACCCAAAACACAATGGCACTAGTGGACATCTCACCGCCATGAACAACCTGGACCAACAGATTGGGTTACCATCCTTGTACCATGCTGACCGGACAAGCAACAATAATAGCTTGGCTGCTACCTTAGTTGTAGGCCAACAACAACAACAACAACAAATGTGGGCTAGTGGCTCTCATGTTGCTCTAGTGATGGAGAGGAATAGCAACAAGACAACCTGGGCTGGTGATCAGGAGGGAGATTTTCTAATTGATCAGTGGATGATGAACATGGATATGAACTAGTTTTTACATATAGCCTATAGTAACATAAGATGCATGGAAACACATTAGTCTATCATATACCTATGTGCTATAAGTACTATGTCCTATTGTGGAGGAATAATTTCAACGAACCTTTGTAATGAACTATTATATGCATGTGTCTATGCTTTATTGTCTTTCTTGCAAGGTTGTTAAAATTGTGATATTAAATTAGATTGAAACTTGAATCATAGGATCACAAATCGTTAGAGAACATATCTATGAGAAAATTACAAATATACAACACCAAACAACGTGCTTAGCAAATATAGGACTCCAAACATCAACTTTGTTGAAATGACCCTTGAAACATTGGCTTCTTATTTTTCATGACATTTGGTGTTTCTCATCACTTTATTAATCTAAATACATGTATTTTGCCCCTAATATGACCCTCTTGCCCTTCTGCTACATTCACGTACGAGATCGACATTTCAATTCTTCCTTCTAACTCTTCCTCTACCGCTGCTTGCTACCTTGTCCCCATAACATCACATCGATGGAACCCTAGGTGGCACACAGTTGGCTAACTCCCACGATGGTCGGCCGACCTGTGATGTCGGCCATCGAACCCCTAACACTAGCCTTCCTTGGCCAGGCCACGTGAACCGACGGAGCCCAAACACTGGTCTTCCAACGCATGGACCTGGTGACCCTAGGGCTTGCCATTGTGGCCACCCAACACTCGACACCGGCCAGCCAAGGGTGATCAGAAGGGCAATCACCATCAGTCCTACCCACGACATCATCAGACGTGGCTGCACTAAACCCCGACGACATGGATGTCAAAGCCCCACCAAAGGCTTCCATCAATCTGGTACGGAAGAAAAGAAATGTTGGTCTCATACATCAATATAGCAGAAGGACAAAAGGTCAGATTAGAGGCAAAATACATGTATTTAGATTAACAAAATGATGAAAAACACCAAATATCATGAAAAACAAGAATCCAACATAGTGTCTTTTTAATAAAGCCGATGTTTGGAGTCCTATATTTGCGAAACATGTTGTTTGATGTCCTATATTTGCAATTTTCTCCATATCTACTAGTCATAAGATCAAAATAACTATGGCATTGTTGGAAGTTATGCAACCTACTAATACCGCAAGTGTATAGAGATGTTGTAGAACTTTTTCCCTAAGGATATTCCAAGGTTTATACTAACTTAGAGAACAAATGAGAAGAAAAATAGGGAAGAAAACATCACCCTCAGGCCACTAGATCTTAGTCACAAGGGCTTGGAAACAAGCAGCCTTGACCATAGCTTGTCATGCATCAACCAGCGTGAGGCAAGTTGAGGCCTAGGGATTGCAAACTAATTATTGCTGGTAAGTTGTGACAATGCATGAGCAAAGGCAAAAGGCAATGTTATACTTGAACCAAACTTGCCTCTTCAAACCCCTTCCCTCCTATGTGGCAAGCCCTAGGTTTCACAACCACAAACTAGCATGGGATTGCATTCCTACTGGCCAGATAACTAGCATGGGGTTACATTCCTTATAAAAAGATAATGGCTACACCTACTCTTTCACTCTATTGCTTTCATAACATTTGTTGACTTCACATTCTAGACTATTCAACTCCTCCACTTCAAGTGTCTACATACTCACTGCCTCAATTATTGTACTAGCTAATCTAAAACGCTTATGCTACTAGCACAATCGCTCAAGAACGATATATTTTTGCCATCTATTAGTTTTTTCCATCACTACTAGGATCACAACTATGCATACAGAGATGCATGTACAAAACTGTGGGGGTATAAACCCCTATACCCTTACGGCTAGACTTCGGCCAGGAGGCTTGGCCCATTACGAGACGAGTTCAAGGCTTGATCCGACAACCTGGAGTTTCGCGCAAGGAAACAAGATGTGGAGAACAAGCAGGATTCTAGTCGGTTAGAATAGGAATTGATATCGAATTATCCATGGCAATTGTAACCGACTAGGATTAGTTTCCAGATCTGTAACCCTGCCCTCCAGACTATATAAGGAGGGGCAAGGGACCCCCCTAGGACATCATATTCTCTCGGCACAAATCAATACAACCAGACGCGGGACGTAGGTATTACGCCAACTCGGCGGCCGAACCTGGATAAAAAGCTTGTCCGTGTCTTGCGTCACCATCGAGTTCGTAGTTTGCGCACCGTCTACCGATAAACTACTACCGTGGGTATACCCCAAGGTAGACTGCCGACCAGCTTTCGTTGACAGTGGCGCGCCAGGTAGGGGGTGTGCGTACAGCTCTCCCGACGAACAAGATGGCCATCATCCCCGACTTCGCGGCCATGGCGGGCGACTTCACGTTCACCGTCAGCTTCAACAACTTCACCGCCATGACCACGGAGGAGGTGTAGATCCGATCTGCGCCAACCACTTCTTCATCGACGTCGGCGGCGGCTTCAACCACGCTGGCTACGACTCCGACTACTCCAGCAACGTCTCCGACCACGCCGACAACGCGTCACCCGCTTCCCTGCTACAAAGAGAGGCAGATCGACAACACCGACCTGCTCGGGCCATCGACCAAATTGTTTAGCCTACTTGCTCTGACCACCAGTCGCAATAATAATCGCCGCGAAGAACGACGCTACGACAACAGCGACCACCGTCATGACAAGTCGAAAAGCTCGAGGGCCGGACAATTTTGTCGTCACCGACTAGACTTTCATCCAAAGATAAGTACACTTCTAATATCTTATTTATTTTTGGCATAATATTTTTTATTATCATTCAAAAAATACTTTTTATTTAGCCACACTAGTTTTTTCTCCTACACGAGCTTTCTAGAGCCGGTACTGTCTCCGACTCCTCCCTACACGTGCACGAGATCCGCCCTCTGCGTTCCGGGTGGTCGGCAGTAGCTCTCTGGCGAGGCTGACAATCCCACGCGTGTCTAGGTTCCGCACCTCATGCTGATTGTTGGCTAGACCAGAGCTGGTACAAGCTCTAGGATGAATTAACTACTTGTGCTAATTTTATAACAAAAAATCTAAAACTTATCTCAGTACTGATTTTTATCTAAAGTTTATTTATACATCATGTACTACCTATTCTTTATATTTATTTTTCAGGGGTTTGGCCCAGTCGACAAGCTACGCTCGGGGACTCGTCGACTATTCCCTACGCTGTGCCCGGGGACTGCTCCGACCACCGAGCACGTTTACGTTCCCAACCACGCTCGGGGACTTGTCGACTACTCTCTATGCTATGCTCGAAGACTGTGCCGACCACCGAGCACGTTTACGTTCCCAACCACGCTCGGGGACTTGTCCACCGGTCCCTACGCCGTGCTCGGGGACTGTGCCGACCACCGAGCACTATACGCTCGGGGACTGTTCGACCAGCTCACCAATTTAAGAACTTGGGGACTGCACCGACCACCGAGCACTATACGCTCGGGGACTGGTCGACCAGCCCACCAATTTGAGAATTCGGGGACTGCACCGACCACCGAGCACTTGATGCTCGGGGACTGGTCGCCCAGTCTATTAACTCGGATGTGAAAGACTGCACCGACCACCGAGCACTTGATGCTCGGGGACTGGTCGCCCAGTCTATCAGCCCGGAACTTCGAAAATTCCGGCGACCACTGAACGCTCGATGCCCGGGGACTGGTCGCCCAATATAGCAACTCAGAATTCTAAGGAGTGCGCTTGGTGCTTGGGGCCTGGTTGTCATACTTTTGTACACCCGGGGACTGGTCGATTAGTCTATTCAACTGCAGACGGACTGGTACTTTTAATTTTTTAGACCTTGCTACAAGGCTCATACTTCGCCTTACAGCAAGCTCGGGGACTACATCGGTACGATGCATCTGGCGATGCATCTCAGTTACAGAATTTCTTTGAGGACTTTTATTTTGACCCTGGCACCACGTGCCTACGTCACCTACTACCAGGCTCGGGGACTAAGTGGGCACACTTCACCTTGCGGTGAATATGCTTGCTTTTTTGATGTTTATACGTTTCAAAAAAGTAAAGTGGGCACACTTCACCAGGAAAGAAATCTTTTTTAATTTAGAGCACCATGCATTCTTCGAACAACTCGCTTCTTCGATATCGATGTTGATCAACTGTCTTTCGAGTTGGTCAAAGAACCGTTGCAACTGTTTGGGCGACTTTCCCACTTATTGAAGACGTCAAGTCTCACTGATCGAAGAAGCTCAAGACGGCGTGTTACATCACAATACATGGTGCTCGGGGACTAGCTGTGGGGGTATAAACCCCTATACCCTTACGGCTAGACTTCGGCCAGGAGGCTTGGCCCATTACGAGACGAGTTCAAGGCTTGATCCGACAACCTGGAGTTTCGCGCAAGGAAACAAGATGTGGAGATCAAGCAGGATTCTAGTCGGTTAGAATAGGAATTGATATCGAATTATCCATGGCAATTGTAACCGACTAGGATTAGTTTCCGGATCTGTAACCCTGCCCTCCAGACTATATAAGGAGGGGCAAGGGACCCCCCTAGGACATCATATTCTCTCGGCACAAATCAATACAACCAGACGCAGGACGTAGGTATTACGCCAACTCGGCGGCCGAACCTGGATAAAAAGCTTGTCCGTGTCTTGCGTCACCATCGAGTTCGTAGTTTGCGCACCGTCTACCGATAAACTACTACCGTGGGTATACCCCAAGGTAGACTGCCGACCAGCTTTCGTCGACAAAAACATAGCACAATTAGAAGTAATAAGGTCACAAGATATGTTGTTTAAACATGAGTAACTAGATACATCATCATAGTTAAAAACCTTGGTGACTAATCTAGCAGATGCCTTGGAGCCCTAGACGTACAACCATGTAGGGATATTGACTTGCAAGATGTCGTGCCTAGATGAAGTGTTCAAAAATGCTTCCATGACATTGTTAGTGGTACTTGATTTACAGTGGTGTAGTGTAGCCTCCTAGTGCGAGAGATACCTCATGACCCTCTCGTTACTATGGCATCTAATAGAATCTAAAGTCCTCTCACATGTAGATGTATTCCAATTATAAAGGAGCACAAGGGAAGGTGGGCCCATGTCACCCAATGCTAGCATGGCATAGGACATCTTCTACACATTTGTTTCTCCCTTCCTTCTTTGGTGTTTATCCTTGTCTGGCGGGGGTTACATGGGCACAAAGGCTTGACTTAGAAGCTTCCTAAAGGCAACATGGATGACATGTGGGCCATGACATCTGATGTTGGGCTCTCATTGCCTGCTAGGTATGGCTAGAGCACTTGTGGCACACCCAACTTGCTTATCCTCCATGAATGGGTGCATATGGATTTTGTGTTTTTTAAAAGAAACTCCTTTATTTTCTTTCATGTGGTTCTTTCTTACAAAAAAAGAAAACAATCAAAAAGTGGTGAGCATTGTACATGAGAAATATATGACGTTTGAAACCATGCTTATGCTACTGGATAATTGCAACTTCATACATTACATGTGTGGTTTTGTTTTTGCCAGGGCTATTAGGCTATCTAAATAGAGTTGAGAAATTGGATCAAACTTGATCTGGTTGGACTTTTTTGGTCATTTTGTATTTCTTTTCAAAACTGTTGAGTGAATATCAATGCTAGGTATAAAAGTGATAGTCAGTTACAAGGTCAAAGAAATATGCATTGTCACACTTCTTCTTCATGAGACTACTTATCATTGCATTTTAATATGAACTTGAATGAAATTTTTGTTATTGCACTTCTTATTTAAGTTTGTGATTATGTAAAAATGAACATAGACTTGATTTGTTTGAAAAGTAAGGCTAATAGTACATACATTTTTTTCAACAAAAAACCGTGAAAAAAAGATTAGTTTTACAAAATATGATCTCTGAAGAATAATCTTCCTCACGCGTTCCCTCACATTCATGTCCTTGCTCAAGCCTACTCTTCTCAGTCCTCCACCACTTTGTTGCTACTTGCATGCCATCCTTTACCAAAGGTACTTAGAATTGGCTCCAAAATTCTCAAAAGTGGTCTGCTCCACAGTGAGGTCATTGGACCAGAGCAAGTTACTGGGTAAAAGAGGGGGCTTGGCTTGGAGAACGACGGGAACACAAGGATGATGACTTGGCATGACTAGAGCTAGGAGAGGCCCCTTCTTTGGTGGCAGCAGGAGGCGTGTGGATATCGGCAACAGCTAGGTTGTAGGGAACCTCACCTTTGTTGTCGTCCTGACGTACCTCGTTGTGATGGGTCAGCTCCGGTGGATTATCAACACCATCATTTCCTTTGGGCATGAGAATTCTTGCTGCTAAAAGGAATTATTTATAATTTTCCTCTTCTATGTGAACATTTGGGATTAGGGGCACTAGGTTTTGTTTGATTTGTTCCTTTGATGAGAATATTTGGGATTGACACGCTAGCTTATTTGTTTTCTTTCTTTGATGCCTAACTGTAGGAAATTACTGTTAACTTAACTACAAAATGTCACCCCTTGTGGAGAATTAGACAACTTAGATCGATACTTTTTGACATGTAGGGGGAATCCCCAACCTATTTTTTGTATTTTTTTTATTCTAGACCTATTTTATTTGCTCCCATGGGAGTCGAATCTAAGTCTACTGGATGCTATGCTCTAACCACTAGGCTAGAGACCCAACTTAGATTGATATTTAGAATTGTTGCACCGAAAATGTAGTGCTTTCTAAAAGTATGATTTTGTTGTCCATGTTGTAGTAACTTCTCAGGTGACCTCAGATTTCTAGTCAATTTACAGTTTCACCAAGTAATGTTGTTTTGTTTGGTGAAAATGTACTACTGTTGACTTGCTAGTATTGAATTATCACTGCTAATACGAAACTCTTTAGTTGCTAGTATCCATTGGCTCATGGAAAACTTGAGCATTTAGATTAGAATCTTGAGACTAAAATATGAAACCTTAATTTAGCTTACTTTATAGCTCAACTAACATTTATAAGCTTGTCCATTTGATAATTGGGTTTGTACTTACCACAAAATGTCAAAAAGTCTTTATTTTTATTCATTGATACATGATTTTATTTTTTAAATTTTTATTAATTTGGATTTTTTTTACATCTCTTCTGAAAACAGTTCCTCATAGTATTGTTGCTTGTTCTGGCTCTATATTGTAGGGCGATGTAAGGCTCCCCATAAATTTGGCATTTAGCTATTGCTTCTTTCTAATGATTGAATTTTATCAACGTCAGAAAAATATTTCTTCATAATCTTCCCACTTATAAAGCATTGTTTCTTAAAGCTAGTAACTTAGGCTATGCCTATTAGCAGCACTATGGTTATCTTATCACATGCAAAACTAGAAGAAGAAACTTGGTTGCATCTTTCCTTTATTTATAGTGCCTAAACTGTGGAGAAAGCTTCCACATACTAAATTGAGCATAAACAACACCATATAAAACTTCTATCACAGATTTGTACTTTAGGCGAAGTCTCATTAGCTTCATTATATTATAGGTTAGCTTTTAAGGATGGCTCTGGTCCACAACTCTATCCATATTACACTCAACCTTTCTCTAGTAAGCAATGTTGTGTGTACGTGCAATGCTAGAGGGGTACTTGTGTCATTCTCATCTATTGATGCTTTTGCCTGCACCGGTTGTCAGCATCTCCAAGATTACCCCATATGCCTTTCCCATGCATATTTTTTGGGGGAAAAGAGAAAAACTCATCTCTGAGCATCTCCAACAGTTTTGCATTTGGGGTTTGTATTCCTGTAATTTACCAAAATTATGGAAATGAGGTATCCAACAGTTTTGCATTTGTGTTTTGCAATTTGGGCAACTTGGCAATTGGGGGAGGAAACTTGGCATAAATGCAAGGCCGCGGGCCGATTGGCAAACGCCAATCGTGCGCTCCTCCCGCGCTACTCCCGCGCGTGGGGGACTCTTCGCGCGTGGTGACAAATCTTGGAGATCGATGACGACTTGCAGTCCACGGCAGCAGGACGAAGGACTCTATGATAGGAAGGTCTCTATGGCAGGAAGCCCTCGATGACGACCTGCAGCGTCTCAGATACAGGTAACAGGAAACAGCGGCGACCTGGAAGCTCGCGAACTGGCGGCGCGACGAGAAAATGCCGCGAAGAAGAAACACGCGCGACCAATAGCGCGGGACCAGATACGGTGCGGAAGAAAAGTCGCGGCAAATACGGTTGTGTCCACAATTTTGGTTTTTATCAAGTCAATTATGCCAAATACTTGGAGATGACCTTTTCTTCCACTTGTCATATCGTTTTGGGAGTTGGCAAACTACAACAAATGGTAAATAAAAAATGTCAAACTGTTTGTGATGCTCTAACAGTACCCCATACCCCTTCCTCATCTATTAGCAATTGGCAAATAAGACGGCATCGTGCGTAAAAATACACGCAGCCTCGCTTTCTCGTGCCATCTTTTAAAGGTGGAAGGGTGTGGGAAAGAATAGAGAGTACAGAAAAGTTTCTGATGCAAATATACAAGAGAAAAAAGTATATATATGTAGTTATGATAATTTAGAAATAGTGTAGGATTCTTGTTGTAAAATTATCTTTTATTTTAGGAGTAGATTATTGAAAACTCTTGGAGATGACTTTTTTTCTTCCAATAATATTTTAGGAATTGTAAAACTACATGATTTAGGGAGAAAAAACTCGAGATGCTCTAATGTCCTCCGCTTCCCGGTGAAGCCAGGATTCTGAACAGGGGACGTTCAGAACTGATAACAATCACACATGATGAAATACATATATAGTTAAAATATACAAAACAACCAAATAAACATTTTATATAATAATATAACAGAAGCTAAAAAGGACACGAATATTTTAGAAAAAACAAAGAAAAATAATTAGCTGTAGGTTTATCACATTCATACAACAAGCAATCTAATTCTTGAGCTAGGAAAAAAGAATCACGATAATAACATAAAGACTAATCCTAAATAATATATGTGTTATTGGAGATCAATTCAGATGGAGAGTATACTTAAATAGCTAATTAGAGAGTTAGTGTGTGAACAAAAGGAAGGAGAAAATAATAGGAAGACCACTTATTAATTATTTAAGATGCTATAAAAGGATTAATATGAGAGAGCACAAGAAATCACAGCACAAATAACATCATTAACTTGTTAATTAAAGTATTAAATAGCCAATAAAAATATATGATAAAAATTTTATTATATAATTCTTTGAAATAGCTAATTAGAGAGTTACTGTGGGAACAAAAGGATGGAGAAAATAATAGGAAGACCACTTATTAATTATATATGATGCTATAAAAGATTAATATGAGAGAGCACAAGAAATCACAGCACAAATACTGTCATTAACTTGTTGATTAAAGTATTAAATGCCAATAAAAATATATGATAAAATTTTTATTATATATTTCTTGATATAAATATTGAGTTAGAAATGTGTTGTGTTGCTAGGGGGCCATGGCCTCTGCTAGCAGACCACCTGGCTCCACCCCTGCCCACAAAAGCTCTCGGCTGCTTTTCTTTGCCAGTTACTATTTTGCCTCATTGAGTAAGGATATGAAACAAACTTATTTAGATAGCTTACCTACCTCTCTTGTGCCTTGGTAAACAAGCTTTGTCTTGCTATCTTGAGAGTCAAATTGGCTCTCATGTCTGGGAAAACTTTTTGTGCTCCGTGTCAACTAGACTAGGTGAGTTATTCGGAGAAACCAAAGATGTCCTCTATCACACTGTCACAATGTCACACACACACACACACACACACACACACACACACACACACACACACACACACGTCACACACACATATGGCTCTGCCTTAAATACGATAAGTTCTTCTCCTTTGATTCTTTGGACTTGACTATCCCCATAACACAATGTGTTGACGTCTGTGCACTCCTTTTTAAAAGCTTATCGCCATATTTATAAGGCCAGTCTCATGAAAATTTTATAGAGATTAAATAAGCAATCAATTGAGCAAATATGCTGACATTGCACCATATAAATAAAAAGAGATAAGTGGTCAAAGTTTCATGGAGTAAAATAAGTTTCATGGGGATAAAAACTAGTTTACATTATTTCCAACACATGGGGAGTCAGAGTCACTGGCACCGGGACTAGCCTAAAATAGTAAGAGAGTGGATGTGTTTCATGTGTCTGGATTTTAGCCTACAATATGAGACAACCAATTAATATCATAATTTTATAGTCAAGCAATAACAAAATTACATATTCTCCAAATTACAACGGAAACTTAAACACCTAGAAATTATAGAAATGGTGAGATAACGGAGACTCCAAGAGAATCAAGTCCGTTATTGGTGGTAAGGACTAATGGGCTTGGTTTCACATTGAATTGCAGCTTATATATTTCTATACAATATAAACACCCTAAATACATATATAGACCTAACAAAATTTTGTCATGATGACATATATATGCCGCACATCATTTTTTGGTGCACTAAGACTTGTTTGGATGTATTTGTGTTCAATTCAATCTACACGCATAGGGAGGGTTGGATGAAAGATTAACTAATTTTCACTCCACTCTAATACGCGTAAATTGAGGTGGATGTGAGTGTCGCCAAACAAGTGTTTTAAGAGTCATCAAGTGTATACTCCCTCCATCCATTAGTATCCTTCGTTTAAGCCTTGTGCACGGAGACCAATGAGCATGAATGACTCACGTATTTTCAATAAATCATTATGGTCCAATTAATCTAATTAATATGCATGCCTGCATGCAACCAAGGAGCATCCAAGATGACCTAGAACCTGTGCATGCACCCAAAGAATGGCCAGCGTGCATGCAAGGCATAACCATAATTACAGCCGGTCACCTCAAGATGATGGAGATAAGTGAAAAAAAATTGCTTAAATGAGTGAGATAAATGGATGGAGGGAGTACTATGCTTCTTTCTTTATCTATACCTATAAATAAAGAAGTAAAATTTCAGCCTCTTTTTGGTCTGGAGTATTTACGTTGGAGTCAAAATGGACTGCCATTTCACCACTTCAACTCAAGTGCTAGACAAATCTTTTTATATTTATTGTGTGAGTATTGATTATTCAGAGCCGAACACCAAAGAGGCAATGAAATTTTATCCCTAACTTTTCAATACTCTAAAACCTACGATGATTTTTTAGGGGAGCCTACGATGAAATTTTTATGTGCCCTATGTTTCCCATGTTCGTTAAAAGTTTTATTTCTTTTCTGTTTTAGCTACAATTAACTTTTCTGTTCATTGTTTCTTCACTTTGATTTCCATGCTCTTTTTGTTTCTCTCTTTTTTTTGTTCGGTATTTATTTTCAGTTCTCGTTCAATTTTTCTCTTATTTTATTTTCTCATTTATTTTCCTTTTTAAGAAGTATTTTGAGTCCGTTTCTTCGAAGTCTTTTTCATGATTTTTTTCTGATTATCTTTAATAATAAAATATATTATTATTAGTCTTTGAATCCTTACATCTTCTATCTCATTAATTAATAAAATATTATTATCACTAGATTCTTGATATAGTTTTATTATGAATAAATTTTATTTTTATTATAGCTTGGATAAATCAATGGTCAGACTAATGTAATTGTAAACTGAAGTCTTAAGCAGTTTGTTGTCCAATCTAATCAATATCTATATTCTACATCTACATACTTGATATTAAAGAGCAAAAGGATTTTTCCGATTGTTTTTTTACTTATCGTAATACCCTTGCACTTCTCTCTGTCATGTCCATGATTTGAACTTATGCCCATATAAGTTAGAACAACACTTGTCCAATAACGATGCGTAATACACATGTGACCTATGCTTACAACCCACGCTCATGTAAGTTAAAAAACAACATATGTTCAATGATGATAGAGTGTCTAACTACGCCGGATGAAGGCCCCGGGTTCATGCCTCGAGGGATTTCGTGGGAACATCTATCGTTCGTGCCACTATTACAGGGGTGATGGTGGTTATATAACAAGCAACATTCAAGTTAACGTCAATCTGATGGAAATGGTGGAAGGCAACATGGGAGAAATATTTTGATGCCGAATTTCTAAAGTTGAATCCTTTTTATGCTATTTTACTAAACTTTGGTTCTACCAACGGTACAAATCTAATTTTATTATTTTAATTTGATATAGATTTAATAGAGTATTGTCATATTATTACCAATATTAATTTATATAAATAAATTATAAAGAAAATATCAGTACACATATTTTTTTCATAGCTTATTTCTCCTGTTGTAATGTACGGGCATATTTTGCTAGTCTAAAAAATAAATGAATGCTATCTGAGATATCAAAACATTCTTTCTTCTTTTCTTATTTTTTAAGCCCACATGATATGATAATGCACATTTAGAACTTTTTCGTTAGAACTTTCATCAGCCAGAAAGCATCGATCGGCCCAGCTAGCATGTGGCGGCCCAAATGAACCGCGTCGCTGCGGGCCCAAAATGCACTCAAAAGAAGAAAAAAAAAAGTAAAGCACCGCAAAAAGGCAACTGATTTTCCGCCGGACCAGCGTCGAGGAGAGGAGCAGGCAGATTTCAATTCCAGTCCCCCCTGCCTTCTCTTCTCCGTTCACGGCTCACCCCGCGTGCGCGCGTGCTCTCCCTCTCGCCCGGCGATGTCTGGGCGCCCGCCGCCGCCGCCGCCATACGCCATATCTCCGGCCCGTCGCCAGGCCTTAGCGGGCGTCGAGCACCCAACACCAGGTAAGCGTACTCTCTCTCTCTCTCTCGCCTCAGTTCCCCTCTTCCTGTCGTGCCCAGCCGCGCCCAGCAGTACCCGAAACCTAGCTAAATTCATCTGGTGATCTGTGTTCGGATCTGATCTGATCACACGATCGTATACGTGCATTAGCTCTGCTGGGTCCTCCGCCCCTGGTCGATGTGAGCGTAGGCCGAGGAGTGTGCCTGATGAGCACCTCCTGGAGAGACAAGCAGCGCCCGGACCTCGTCAATTTCATCGCCACATTCCTCGCTACCAACCTGTACCGCCTCAATTTCCTGTCGCTTTCTCCGGTACGCGCTCCAATCCAGAGATGGTGCTGTGTGTGTAACTGTGTATAGGCAAGGCTTTGATTGGGTTAGGTTGGGTTCCAGGACTTCCTCTTCAACAATGGGGGCTTGTCGGTTGCTTTCATCTTCGAGACGGACTGGCTTCCTGAAAGGGAAGCTGCTGTCTTCAGCAGGTCACAATGTTCCCTGTGTTATGTTTGTTGTTGTGCACTGATGACTGCATGCGTGGTGATGGTAATGGTGATGTCGTACATGGAATGCTTTTTGCAGGGTGAATACACTGAAGAGGCAGTTCAAGTATCTCTACGTCGTTGTCGTCGTTCGCTCAGCAGAGCAGAATGAATCATTCAATCAGTCATATTTCAAGTATGGGCTGACATACTGTGATGCTAAGTTGTAGCATTTGTTCTAGTTTGGTTGGGTTGGGTTGTTCTTATTCCTTCTGTCCTCATTAAAGGTATGGCATGGAGCTTGGCTGCCCTACGTTCGTGCCTGTTTGTGATCCAGAGATGGGATTCGAGAAGATTGTAAGGATAGCTCATGCTCGTGGAGGTGAAACCTCTTTGCTTCATCTACCAATTTCCTGACTCATGTTCAAGTTCTGAACTGCGAGCTGGCACTGATTGCGTGTCTGTTTTCTTCAGTGTCCAAGCAGAAAAACATCGTCGAAGCTATGAGAATTGAGGTATGTTCTGTTCCCAGATGCAAGCTCATATACTAGCAACGGGTCATGTTGTTGCTAAATGATTCTCTTGCTTGTCTCCATAGCGTGAGCAAGCTGTTCAGTGCATGGATGCGTTTTTACGAGTGCTCACCTCTATTCCTGGTATTGACAGTCATGATGCAAATGCGGTGAGTTGCTCAACTTGTTTCCGCGGCTTGTATAATTTTGTGATCTCTTGGTTACATGGATATCAATGCTAGATTGTTTATTATGACTGCTTTGCAAGTTCTGTCTCTAGGGAGGACACGCATGTTATTTGTAGGCGTTGTTTGCCGATATGGGTATCATCATTTTCCTTGTCATCTGCACACATTTCTCTGGAGATTGAGAAGAATTAACCACAGTAACTTTTAATCTGTACAAGATTCAGGGCAGATCAGCGCTTAAACATATTTTGAAACTTTACAAGTTTACATGCAAACTACTCCAGAATAAGAATGTGCACATGCTATATCTTGCAGATTGAATTCTGTTACCTTCCCTGCCCTATATCTTGCACATCACTTGCCTTTCTCAATTTATTTTTTTCCATGTTATGTGTACCATGGTGTGCTAATTGGTACTGATGCTAGTCTGTTTTTTTTTTAGCTTGCCCAAGCCATTGGCTCTATCGAAGCAATTGCAAAAGCATCCAAGGAATTCATTCTGGAAAATACCGATCTTTCCACTGAAAAGGCAGAGAGAATTTTCAGGTTCTTCAGGGATCCACAGTACTTCTTAAGCCCGAAACTTAACTAATTCTCGCAGGTATTCTTCTCCTCTGCTCAACATATGTAACAGTTGCTTTACTCAGAATCTGTCAAACATTTCATATTTGCTCCACAGAACTGTCAGTTTGTTGCTTCTTTTTGTTCTTCATTCTCTATCAATATGTATTGATATTTTGCCCGAGGAATGCACATGTATAAACAAGATTGATTTTCGTTAATTTGATTTTTAAGCTGTACGTGGATAAGAGCCTTTTGATTTGCATGCCTACTGCTAGAAGTTAGGCCCACAAAAGATATCACCATGTCTGCTCTAGATGGTGAACTTTTATATTCCTTTTATGCACGAGTTCTTGTGGTCCCTAGTTTTCTACTATAACCCATTTGATGTGTTCCCTTGTGATCTTGAAAGTTCTTTTCTCGTTGATAGAAATGTTTGCAATTCCATGATGCCGAATTGCTGATGCGGTCTCCTGATTTGCAGGCAAAATCAGATTGTTTCTATCGAGTCTGTCCCTGGGTGAACCACTGAACTAACTACCGAAGCCGTTGCAATGTCTCTCCCAGCTGGCATGGGTTGCCGATACGTGGACCCTGGGTCCCTGGGCAAGCTGTAAATTTTCGTGCTGCAGCAAACTTATGACATGGTATAGACAAAGACCTGGATGAAAATGACGTTGTACTGCGTATCCCAGTTGATGACAGACACTAGAATCTGTGCATTCTATTCTGGACTTATGCATGACTGTTGTTTCTGTGTAAGCATCCATCCAATCAAGAACAGAATATATAACACAGAAATAGATGGTCAATAGAGTTGATGATGCACTCCAAAGAAGAAAAAAATGCACATTCCAAACAGAAACAGCTGTATGGTCGAAATGATCTGAAGCCCCATCACTACCCACCCATTCACCTTGTTTCTCTGTTTTGGTATAATAACGCCAGCAATGCTGGCCACAAAATTTCACTGAACCTATGGACAAGGACGTCGAGTGATGTTTCCAAACCATCCAACATCAGTGTTCATTGAGTTGAAGAAGGCAATATTTCTGAAGGCTAACAGTCTGTAGTGCCGCCTTAGCATCATATATATGTTCACATACAAAGTTTGGGTCCCAGATGTGGGAAGAAGCTGAAACTGTGAGACAGAACGTGTTTTGGCAAATGTATATAGATGGACACTGCATGTAAAGAAGCTGAAACTGTGACTCTGTGACACAGAGTGTGTTTTGCGCTGAAGCTGTGGGAAAGGAATTGTAGGGACATGCTGTGTTTACTACTAGTGGTATAGTATATTTTTTGTGGAGGTGCGCACGCACGCATGAGAAACAGACAAGTCGTGTGTGGACATGAACATCACGTGCAATTGTGGGTCGCTGCAGATCCGAGCAAGCTCGACAGGGAGAAGAGTAAAAAAACAAAATCGCCGTTGCCGGGGATCGAACCCGGGTCGTCCGCGTGACAGGCGGAAATACTCACCACTATACTACAACGACTTGCTTGCTGACTTATGAAATGAAATCTCACTTTACTAACTCATTATCCCATTCACATATCCATCATCTTCTCCGAAATGGAGAATCAAGGAAGACCTTAGCCCTGGTTTTGATCGTGGAGATTCCATCAACCATACCCCCAAGCACCGAACCAACCAGCATGGTGATCTGCCAATCACGATGGCCCTCAGTGGCTGCACATTGTTAAAAAGGTCAACATTTCAAGCCAGGAATACTCCCAATCGCTTGAATCAGACAAAGATGGCGGTAACAATACACAGTCAAGACTCAACACATATATGCATATACACGGCAACGTCGTGATACAAAGCTGCGTGCAGGCAGTAGTCGTAGCACTAATTCTCTGCTGATACACAGTTCAGTTAGCTCGGTCATCTGCTAGGTTGGATGGACGTGCTCGTTAGCTCGGCATGGGCCTAGCCATGGTCGTTTCCAGCAGTCCGCTTTGGGCCTTCTTTCCTAGGTAAAAAGTTTTTGATACTGTAATATTTTCTTTTGTATTTAGTAGTTATTGCTTAATAATGGACTAAGTAAGTTCAAAAGATTCTTCTTATAAATTACAAGCAAACTATGCAATTAATTATTTTTTATTTATATTTAATGTTCTAGGCATATACCGTAAGATTCGATGTGACGAGAAATCTTGAAAAAAAAAATTGGCTGTAACTAAATAAGGCCTTGGTTTGTACTGCCTCCATTCCATTAAGAATATTGCGTTGATTTTTAGACTTCTTATTTAACCGTTCATGTTATATAAAATTTTTATATAAATATTATTTATTTTTGTAATGACTTGTTTTATCAATAAAAATACTTTAACATTGATTTATTATTTTAATATTTATATAAAGAATTGAATAAAAAGAAACTTGAAAGTCAAAAAATATATTTTAGTTGGGACGGAGGGAGTACCCTCGTGCTGGGAAGTGTCACTTTGTTCGGGTTTGTTAAGTTCACAAAATTTTTTGGATTTAACTAGTGCAGCATTTTTATTTTATTTAGTAATTAGTGTCCAATTATAAAATAATTATACTTAAATGGTTCATCTCGCGATTTCTAACCAAACTATATAATTAGTTTTTTATCTACATTTAATGCTCCGTATATGTGTCTAAAGATTCGATGTGATGAGTAAAAAGTTTTTTAGTGAGAAACTAAAACAAGGCCAGGCCTTATTTAGTTTGCGAATTTTTTTGGAAACGACTAATGTAGCACTTTTATTTGTATTTGATAATTATTATTCAATCATGAACGAAAGTACTATAGTATTTGTTTGTGAAAAAAATCACCAACTAAGGCCTTATTTAGTTCTGAAATTTTTTTGGTTTTGCGTACTGTAGCACTTCGTTTTTATTTGGTAATTATTGTCCAATCATGGACTAATTAGACTTAAAAGATTCATCTTGCGATTTACAGATAAACTGTGCAATTAATTTTTATTTTTATTTATATTTATATGTGCCATAAGATTTGAGTGACAGAAAACCTTTTTTAGGTGAGGTAAACAAGGCCTAAGAGCATCTCCAAGAGCCTTTCTAAATCTCACTCTCTAAATTATTATTTGGAGAGTCATTTGCATAAAAGTCGCTTTCTATATTTTTTTTACTTTCCAACAGTTTTGCTAAATTTAATGTCCACTCTAGAGAGTCATTCTCGTCTTCTATATTTGGTTAGCGAAAAAGCCAGAATAGACAATGATCATATTTGGATGACCATTTAGAGAAGCTGTTGGAGAGTAATTTTTCATCAAAATTGCTATTTCTAGTATTTAGGAAGAATATACAAAGTCTCTCGGAGATGGTCTAAATATCCTCTCGCTGTCCTCACCTGCTCTATACTGTAACAATGAACGAAACAGATGCGGCAGTTTTTTTAGGCCCTGTTTAGATTGAGGATGAAATTTTTTTATGTCACATCGAATGTGTCGGAATAATGTCGGAAAGGGTTTTTAGAAACTAATAAAAAAATTACATATCTCGTCAGGAAACTGCAAGACAAATCTATTAAGTATAATTAATTTATCATTAGCACATGTGGGTTACTGTAGCACTTAAGGCTAATCATAGAGTAACTAGGTTTAAAAAATTTGTCTCGTGATTTTCAACCAAACTGTGTAAGGCCATCCTCAATGGGAGTTTCATGACACAGTTTCCAACACATCAATATTTTGGAAACAGTGCATAGGAGTTTCATGGGGATGAAACCTCTCTACTCCCATGAAACACTTATCATCTCTCTTCATTAATATAGTGCCACATTAGTATATTTAATGTGCATAAAACTCTAATGAAACTCCATCGAGACTGGCCTAATTAGTTTATTTTTTATCTATATTTAATGTTCCATGCATGTGTCCAAAGATTCGATGGGATGGATGAAAAAATTTTGGGTGAGTACTGTTTAGCCTAATCATACTCTTCGCCTCTGCAGCGTGGTGCTCTGGAGCATGCCGGGGACACAAGCGCTCCTGGAGTCCTGGTTGGGGACTTGCGCGTTTGGGCGACACAGGGGCCTTGTTTAGTTCTAATTTTTTTTAAAAAATATGAATAGTAGTACTTTCGTTTGTATTTGACAATTATTGTTCAATCATAGACTAACTAGGCTTAAAAGATTCGTCTCATCAATTCCGACCAAACCGTACAATTAGTTTTTATTTTCGTCTATATTTAATACTTCATGCATACGTCTAAAGATTCGATGTGACGGAAAATCTGAAAAATTTTACAAAATTTGTTGAGAACTAAACAAGGCCAGGGTGTCCTGTCCGCTTCTTCTCCCTCGTCCGTATCGACCTCCTCCGTTCGGATTCGGTCCTCCTCCGATTCGTTTCCTCCGGTCTCCATTGATCGTTCCCTCGACTCCATGGATCCGTCAGTTTCCCGAGGTCAGAGCGTTGGAGGCGCAGAGACATTTGCCGATGCGGAATGCGAACTGGAGCGCGACCATGCGGTGCGGACGCAGACTAGCCGACGGAGTTGGGCAGCACGTCTCCTCCTCCCGCAGCTGCTTGGACAGTGGCGTTGCACAGCGCCTCGACGACCCCTCGTTGGAGCAGGAGGAGCTGGCGGGCATGGCCGCGGCGGGAGAGCGACGAACGCGTGCCCGCGTCGAGGTCACCTCCACCGCGCTGCTCCCCTTCCTCTCGAAGGAAACCGACGCCGCGGGCGCAGCCGACCTGGGCGGCTTGGCCTACGCCGACCTGGCTGTGGCTGTGGCTGCTACCGGAGCTACTCTGCTCCTCCTCGTCTCCGAAGCTGCACCGCGACGCTCCCTCGGTGCTCCTCCGCGCCGTGCCGCCCGCAGAATTCCCGTGCCACACCAGCCCTCCCGCACGTCGCCGCTATCAGCCCCTTCCCGAACAGAGCGGAATTCGAGCTGGCCAGGGAGTCCGGCGCTGAGTCAGATCTCTCTGGCATCGGCGCATCACGTCGTTCCGGAGGAGTGTGGAGCCCTCGCCGCCGTGGATGAGATGGGCCGGGGGCAGCAGGCATGCTACTCGCCGCTGTGGAGGAGATGGGCGCCACCATCTCAGGCGCGGTGCATCGCTGGGGTTGCTGCGCTACTCGCCGTCACGGATGGCCGGAACCTGCGCTGTCGAGTAGCACCGGGAAACGCGGTAGGCTGGCGGATTTCTTGCTCGCCAATGTGGCCGACGACTCGAAGGCAGCGGCGGCCGGGCCGAGTCGTCCGAGCTCTCCTACGGGCCGCCAGTTGCTGGTCCCGCACTCGCGGCGCACGGCGCGCGTCGAGATGGTGCGCCTAGGTGCAGTCCCGGGCTCCCGGCCATGGTGCGCGCTTTGCACGCCACGACGGAGCTCGGCCGGTGCTGCTACCGCTGGTGCAAGAGCTCGCCGGCAAGGGGGCAGCGGACAACGTGGCCACCGGTTCGTCGCGTACGCAAGCGACGACTCCAAGGCCACGGCGGTGGCCGTGCCGGTCCACGGTATCGATCCTGGTTCTTGCCTGTTCCAGCCGGGCGGCGAGGGCGCCAACGAGGCCACCCTTGCTCCTCGACGCGCGCGAACGTCGTCGCCCTGTGCCTTGCGCCGCACCGCGAACCCGCGGGACGCCAGCTGCTCCGCGTCCGACACCGTCAGCCCCCGCACGCCACCGGCGCTGGTCCGGCACGAGCCAGACGCAGCAGTATCCGCCGGGGAGTACCGTACCGGGATATCGTCGATGCTGTCGCCGCTGCTACCGTGATTTCAATGCTGCTGCAGCAGAACCCGGATCCGGCCAAAGGTTTGCCGCATCTGCGATTCTGCGTTGGAATGGTTGGTTGGTGAGCTAGCGAGACGGAGGTGATGGAGCAACTCTTTGCATTCCTCTGCTGATCCCAACTTCCCAACCAAGTCGGTAGCTCTGGATCGCTTGCTTGAAGCCGGCGTTCTGGAACCTGCGCGAATTTCCTCCTCCGCTTTCACCCTCGCGGGGCTCGCGTCCGCCAGCCCCCGGCCGCGTCCACGGCGTCGAACGCTGTGACGTAGTACCGCAGCGTGCGCGAGCGGCGCCTCGCACCGCCACCCGGGAGTTGACAGCGTCCTCGTGCTCGCCCAGAAGGAGGATGGCGGCAGGCACATGTGCTGCCCGCGACCCCGAGGAAGTCGGCGTCAGCGCCGCTGGGTCTCGTCGCCGAGCAGGCGGTGCGCGGCCGCAACCGGGCCCGGGGACGCATCGTGGGCGCCCATCCGCGCGGCGTCGACGTCGACCGCGGCGCCCGCGATTTCAGGCTCCTGCGCCGCATCGGGTCTTCCGTGGAGGCGGAGCGGCCCTGCTTCTGCGGACGCCCCACCACCGCGGCCCCCGCGGCTGCCCGTATGTGCAGACGATGACCGCCCACGCCGCTGCAGGCCTGCAGCAGCCCAGTCGACCACGCATGTCCCGGCCGGAGCGACACCACAGCAGGCCCTTCCGCGCGCTACGCCTGCCGCCTCGCCCACGCACCAGACTCGGCGTTCCTGGCCAGTGGCCACCCAGCTGAGCTCCTGCCATGATTCGTCGGCGCCGCCGGTGCTCGCCTGCGTACCCCCAAGGACTTGCACGTGCTGCTCTGGACCTGTGACCCACCATGACGGCCGCGTCGGCTACCACGACTTCCAGAAGTACATGAACGACAAGGAACTCCAGCTCTACCGCATCTTCCTGGCCATCGACGTCGAGTTTCTGAAGGTTCCCGTAGTGGCCCATCTCCGAGGGCACGGCGGACAGGTAACTGCCGGGGTCCCTCGAGGCTGCTGGCTTTCCGAGCGAGGACGATCTCCTCGCCGGCTGGGGGCGGATCTAGACATGCCATCCGGAATGGCGGCCGCGGCGTCGAAGATTTTCCATGCCATCCTCTTCGGCCGTTCGGCGCATACCTTCACAACTCGCAAGGATCGATGGTGCGATGGATGTCAAGGATTTTCCATGCATGCGTCCATTTGCCAGACCAGATCAGAGTGTCCTATGTCGATCACTGATCGATCACCATCCATAGAAATAACTGAAACAGAGAACGAACATCTACTGAATCCAGACATTTGTGAGGCCTTTGGATTGACACTGAGCTGAAATTACCTGGACCTGGCGCATCAAATGGTGCTTCGTCGTCTCATATCGATTGCCAAAAATGTCTGGGATTTGTCTCTCTATTTCTGGTCGACTGTTTCGGTTTTGGCGTTTTGCTACGGCGGGGCCGGTGTATCGCTTATAAAAATGCGAACCTGCACCGGCAAAGCGCACTCGCACTTGCTCAGTAGCCCCAATCATTTCGTCCCAGAAAAAGCAGCTGTCCCCTCCCTTCCGGCAAGGCAACCATGGCGGCCGAGCTCCCGGAGGCGGGCATGGTGGCCCTCTGCATCGCCGTCGGCTGCGCCGCGATTCTCGAGCGGCTCCTCAGTTTCCTGGAGGGAGCCCCCGCCCGCGGCCCTGTGCCCGAGCTCGACGCGGCCGTGCTCTTCGTCACCCTCACCCTTCCGATGGCCTACCTCGCCGGCGTCATTCTTCTCTACACCCCCGTCGCCGCGGCGACGGGCACGCCCGTGGTCCTGGCGGCGTTTCGGCAGTACGTTCTTCTTGTCTGCGCACTGCTCGTGCTCCTCTCTGGCCTCCTCCATCTTCCCCGGCGGTGGCTGGTAAAGAGAGGCTCTAATTAATTGTTGGGATTGGGGCTGGATTTAGCTTTGGAATAAAACCGAATCCAGGCTCGATCCCCACGTCCAAACAGCCAAAAGAGGAAAGATTACGTCGTACTAGTAATACTCTACTCCGTAGTAGTACAGTACGTAATTATCAGTTGCCACTTTCCAAGCAAATAAAGCCTCGATCTGCAAGAAAGGGACCATGTTGGCATCCATGTTGCAGGTGAGGCTAGAGCCCGCGGTGTCCCTTTCGGTGGGGCCCTGTCACAACCCATGGCTGAAGGGTCGGACAAGGCGGCATCGACAGAATACGTCTTCCCGAAGAGAAAGCGTCTTTCACTATTTATGTAATAAGTAGACTATGACGTGTGGGTCCTGGTGACCAGTGGCTACAAGCCTTAAGAACCTGTACTGTCGTTGTAAAAAGACATTATCGAATTTCATACAAGTCAATAGACTCGCGAGAGCCAGAGGTTCCCCTCTGCCTCCTCCGTTGGCCGAACTCCGGCGAGTCCAGTTGCCGCTCACGTCGACGGTGTCCTCACCGGCGGCAACGGTTGTTACAATTGGTATCAAAGGCGGTCGTTCCTCGGATCCCAACCCTACCCACCCAATCTACCAACCCTAAATTGCTGGATCGCGTTGATCCACCAACCACATCAGACATACGACGAACGGCGCGGCGACGGAATCTCGGTACCGGCGGCGGCGCGTCCTCAACATCTTCGGCTCCGGCAACTCATCACCGACTGGGGGACTACATCGACAACCACGGTTCGGCAGCGTGAACCACTGTGAGCGCTCTCTTCTGCTCACAATCTCTCTTTTGGGCACCACTTTCTCAGCGAGCGAGGGTTGCGCGGCAGTTGTTCGCGTGTAAAATTCCGTAGCTTTGCGTAGAGGAGTGTCGTGCGGTGGCGATTGGAGAGGAGATATCCATGGATTTGGGTTGCAGAATTCAATCTCTGTGTAAAATCCCTCGATCCTGCCTTATCTCCAGGAGTAGGGGTCTGTGAAACACGCGATAGGGGAGGTTGCGGCCGAGCCTGTGTTTCACAGTGGATTCTTCAAGTCAGACGCAGAGGGCCTCAACGGCACCAATCAAACCCTCCAAGCAGACCCAGCTGTTGCTTGACCACATGTCGAAGAAGACTGATGATAAGTCCAAGTGGGATCAGATGATGGAAAGTGTTGACATGGTGTTTGATAGAATGAATGATATCACCACTGCTCAACAGACTCTCAGCCAACAAGTCCAAGCAAGTCTCCAGAAGGTCACCCATATGGCAGAACAGCAAAATGTCATGGTACAACAAATACGAGCGAATGGGCAAGCTGTGGCAAATCTCACACTAAGGCAATTGGAGAAAGAGGACCAGTACTTGAGTGATACATCCACATCAGTGGTATTTGAGGAAGAAGATCCAGATTTACACAATGTCTTCGCTGCAGGCAAGAAACCAATGAAGACTGCTATGCCCAGGAACTACAAGGAACATCATCCAAGCCATTCCAGAGAGACTATTCCAAGAAACTCTCTTCCCAAAATTCAATTCCCTGTATTTGAAGGAAAGAACCCATAAATTTGGTTTGATAACTGTGAAAACTACTTCAGTATGTACTCTCTTCCTGAACAGCTTTGGGTGACAGCTTCAGCTATGCATCTTCGAGACAATGCAGCAAAGTGGTGGCAGGCATACAAACAAACACATAGGAAGCTCACTTGGAAAGCCTTTTGTGCAGCTGTGCAGCAGGAATTTGGTTCTGATGATTTTAGATCAGCCATGACTGACATTCTCCAATTGAAACAAACTGGCACAGTAGAGGAGTACACTGATCAGTTCCAGGCCCTTCAATTTGAACTCACAATGCATAGTACTGGAGTGGAAGAGCTCTTCTATGTCACAACATACATCAATGGACTTAAGGAAGAAATCAGAACAGTGGTGGAACCTCACACACCTGAAACAGTCAGAAAGGCAGCAACCATTGCTAAGATTCAGCAGCTGAAGGGTCGAGATGGCGGACTAGAGGGGGGGTGAATAGTCCTTTCTAAAAATTATCGCGTCGGCTAACCGAAACAAATGCGGAATTAAAACTATCGGTCTAGCCAAGACTACACCCCTCTATCTAAGTTCTCTAGCACCTTGAAAAGATCCTAAACAAGCAAGCAAGGTGCTACCTTAGCAAGAGCTCACCTAACCAATTCTAGGAGCAAGGTCACACAAACCTATGCAACTAGTACTTTGCAAACCGAGGGAGCTCCTACACAAACTAGTGAGGCAAAGCGCACAAAGCCTAAGCTCACTAGCAAGCTCAATAACAAGGCAACTAATGCCAAATTAGAGAGCGCAACTTACTTAGCTACACAAACTAAGCAATGTGACTAACAAGGTTACACAAACCAAATTAGTCACGCAAGGGAACTACTTCTATCTACACAAGCAAGAAGGCAACTAGCAAGCTACATAAGCTAACTAATTACAAGAGCAACTACACAAGCACAAGTATATGAACGTAAGAACGAGCTTGTGTTAGGGACTTGCAAACCAACGGGAAGAACAATGTTGACACGATGATTTTCTCCCGAGGTTCACTTGGTTGCCACCAAGCTACGTCCCCGTTGAGACAAGCTCCAAGGTTGCCGCCGGTCCTCTTGCTAGTGGTGACCCGCAAGTCACACTCTCCCACGTGGAGTGCTTACCACAAGCTCTAGCACTTGACCCAGCCGGACCACTTGTCGCTCTTCACGTCTCGCTCAACTAGAGTTGCTCTTCGCGATCCCCGCGGGGTGAGCACCGTACCCCTCACAATTTCTTCTCCGGAGCACCGCACAATCTCCTTGCGTGCTTCGACGGAGTCACAAGCCACCAAGCCGTCTAGGAGGTGGCAACCTCCAAGAGTAACAAGCACCACCGGCTTGCAACACGAACACCTAGTGCCACTCGATGCAATCTCTCAATGCAACGCACTAGAATCGCTCACTCACACAATCGGATGATCACTATCAAGCATATGTGAGTTAGAGGCTTTCCTAGCACTCCTTAAGCATGGACACTAAGTCCCAAGGGTGCTCAGCACCAGCCAAGGCCGGCCACCACTTCTATTTATAGCCCCAAGGGCTAAACTAGCTGTTACCCCTTCACTGGGCAAAACACGTGAGCACCGGACGCTCTCAAGGAGCCACCGGACGCTCAACACCCAGCGTCCGGTGCTCAGGCGTCGGCCACGTGTCACTAGCCGTTTGAAGTCGACCGTTGCCGCCAACGGCTACTGCGCACGCGCGCCTGCACAGCACCACCGGACGATGGGCACCGGACGGTCCGGTGCTCACCGGACTCGTGCGCAGAGAGTTTGTCAAACTCGCGACCTCACCGGACGCTAGGCACCGGACGGTCCGGTGCTCACCGGACTCGTGCGCAGAGAGGGTTGCAAAAACCCCTCACACCGGACGCTAACCACAGGACGCTCTCAGAGTGCGTCCGGTGCTTAACCCTAGCAGGGTCAAGCTCACCGGACGCTGAGGCCAGCGTCCGGTGCCTCCGCACTCAGCGTCCGGTGAGTGTTTCTCAGTGAGAAAACACTCCCGCGACTTCTCTAAAATTCCCACCAGCGCAATAGAAAATATGCACTTCATTTTCTCGAAAAGAGTCGAATCCCGCCTCGCAAGCTCGGCGGGAGGGAGAGAGAAACCCACACCTCTCTCAACCCTAGGAACACCACCTCCTTTGTAAAGTGTGCCAACACCAACAAGTGTACACCACCATGTGCATGTGTGTTAGCATTTTCACAAACAATTTTCCAAAGGAGTTAGTCTCTCAAACTTGCCACGCCACTCGATCCTAACACGTATGCAAAGTTAGATCGCTCAAGTGGCACTAGATGACTGATATGCAAACAAGTTTGCCCCTCTTGATAGTACGGCCATTTATCCTAAATCCGGTCATAAACTTCTCTACACACCTATGACCGGTGAAATGGAAATACCCTAGGTTATACCTTTGCCTTGCGCTTTCCATTCCATCTCCTCCAATGTTGATGCAACACATGCACCAACCAATCACCAAAAGATATGATCCACTTCATATCATCACGTGACCGTATTGGTTCATCGATCTTGACCTCACTTGCTCTTCACCGTTGCCTCGGTCCATCGGCGCCAAGTCTTGCTCAAGCTTCACCGTCACACGCGGTCCCTCGCTTCAAAGCCTCCGACTTGCCCTTCACTCTTGCAACCGGTCCATCAAGCCAAGCCTCATCTTGATCTTCTCCACCTTGGTCACATGACTCCATGTCATGTCTCATATGCAATGAGCTCCTCCATCATCACATAATCACCTGTGGACTAATCTCCTGTGTATCTCACATAAACACTATTAGTCCACCTAAGTTGTCACTCAATTACCAAAACCAAATAAGGACCTTTCAGCAGCGCCACCTGGAAAGAAACAAGTTCAAAAACCAGAGACAACACAATTACCAAAGACCACAGCAAAAGCAAGAGGCCAAATCACCCACTACATATACCACATTGTGGCGTGACAAACAGCTTAGAGACTACAGGAAAGCTAACAACCTCTGCTACAGTTGTGGTGAGAAGTTTGAACCAGGCCATGCTGAAGTGTGCACCAAAAGGAACAAACCCCAGCTCAATGCTTTGGTGGTCAATGACTTGGATAAGGAACTTGATGATGATATCCTCAATGAAATAGCTGCACAAGAGCTATTGGCTGAAGATTTTGGGCAACTATCTCTGAATGCCCTGGCTGGTACAACATCACCTGCTAGTATCCAACTCCAAGCTACTGTCAAAAACAAGACAATGCTGATCCTGGTAGACACAGGAAGTACTCACAGTTTTGTCAGTGCTCATTTTGTAACCATGGCCAAGCTTCCTACAGTACCAATGTCACCACAAAAGATCAAATTACCCAATGGGGAATGGATGACCACCACTAGAAAAGTATCACAATTGACCTGGTTACTACAAGGCCACACATTTCATACTGATATGATAGTGTTGGATCTTCTGCCATACGATGCCATCCTTGGATATGATTGGCTACAGGCCCACAGCCCAATGAATTGTGATTGGCAAGCTAAGACACTGCAATTTCAGTATAAAGGCCACCCTGTAACTCTCTATGGATTACAGGAACCACCACCCAATCCAAGTACTATGTCAGCCAAGCAAATATACAAAGCAACTCAAGGCAATGACATTTGGGCTTATGTCCTGGTTGATCCAATACAACCAACAGCCAAACAGCCAATGGAGGCTCATCAGCAAACTGAGGACATTCAACACCTGTTAGCAGTCTATGCAGATGTTTTCACAGATCCAAAGCAACTCCCTCCACCCAGAAGTTATGATCACTCCATCCCATTACAACCAGGGGCAGTACCTGTTAACTCCAGACCATATCACTATTCTCCACAGCATAAGACTGAGATAGAAAATCAAGTCAAGCAGCTCCTAGAAAAAGGCTTCATCACTCATAGCCACAGCCCTTTTGCTTCCCCAGTACTGCTTGTCAAGAAAAAGGATGGGAGTTGGAGATTCTATGTTGACTACAGAAAATTGAATGATATGACAATTAAGAACAGATTTCCAATGCCTATCATAGAAGAGATTTTGGATGAGCTGGCTGGAGCAAAGTTCTTCACCAAACTGGACATGAAATCTGGGTATCATCAAATAAGAATGCCGCCTGCAGATGAACAGAAGACAGCCTTCAAAACACACTAGGGTCATTACCAATTCAAGGTCATGCCATTTGGACTCACAAATGCACCTGCCACTTTCCAGTGTGTTATGAACCAGGTGCTACAACCTTTTCTGAGGTAGTTTGTGCTAGTTTTCTTGGATGACATTCTGATCTATAGCCACTCTTGGGAAGACCACTTGCTCCACTTGCAACAGGTTCTAGACACTTTGAGAAAGCATCAATTGTTTCTCAAACCATCAAAGTGTACATTTGCCAAGACCAGCATAGAATACTTGGGCCATATCATCTCTGACAAGGGAGTTGCCACTGATCCATCGAAAATTGCAGCAATGTTAGCTTGGCCACAACCCACTTCCATGACAGAGCTTCGTGCTTTTCTGGGTCTCACTGGTTATTATAGAAAGTTTGTCAGAAAGTATGGCATCTTAGCTAAACCCCTCACCAATATCTTAAGACTCAAAACCTTTCAGTGGTCGCCAGAAGCTC
This sequence comes from Sorghum bicolor, assembly GCF_000003195.3. Taxonomy (NCBI): domain Eukaryota; kingdom Viridiplantae; phylum Streptophyta; class Magnoliopsida; order Poales; family Poaceae; genus Sorghum; species Sorghum bicolor. The sequence continues at coordinate 6,124,169 of NC_012879.2, read as the reverse complement.
AACAGGCTTTTCAACACATCAAACAAGCCATGACCAACACACCAGTGTTAGCAATGCCCAATTTCAACCTGCCCTTCACAGTGGAAACAGATGCATGTGGGGAAGGTTTAGGAGCAGTACTCATGCAACAGGGACAACCCATTGCCTTCTTGAGCAAAGCATTGGCTGAAAGACAGAAAAGTCTATCTATATATGAGAAGGAGTTTCTAGCACTGATTATGGCTGTAGAGAAATGGAGACCCTATCTACAACGACAAGAATTTGTCATCCTGACTGACCATAAGTCATTGTCTTATCTCAATGAGCAAACACTCCATTCAGAGCTGCAGAGGAAAGCAATGACACGACTCATGGGGCTTCACTTCAGAATTGTCTACAAACCAGGCAAGGAAAACAATGCTGCGGATGCATTATCCAGAGTGGCACACTTATATGCAATATAGGAAGTCTCGGTGGTCCAACCACAATGGATACAGGAAGTGATCAATACCTATGCAACAGATCCCAAAGCACAGAAACTCTTGACTGAATTGGCCATTGTCAGTCCCAATGCTAAGGGTTTCAACTTAGATCAAGGCATAATCAGAAAAGACAACTTGATCTGGATAGCTCAAAACTCAGCTCTGCAGACCAAGATCATCTCAGCATTCCATGCTAGTGCTGTGGCAGGGCACTCACGCACTAAAGCTACATATCAGCGACTCAAGCAACATTTCTATTGGAAAGGCTTGAAGAAAGATGTTGAAAATTTCATCCAACAATGTGTGGTGTGCCAGCAAGCAAAACATACTCATTTACCTCCAGCTGGTCTTTTGCAACCACTCCCTATCCCTGAGGGTGTGTGGCAAGATATTTCTATGGATTTCATAGAAGGCTTACCCAAGTCAGATGGTTACTCGATAATCCTTGTAGTGGTGGACAGATTGAGTAAGTTTGCACACTTCTTGCCAGTCAAACATCCATATACTGCACCATCCATTGCAAAATTGTTCTTAGACACTATAGTCAAACTTCATGGCTTTCCAAAGTCCATTGTGTCTGACAGAGATCCCATTTTTGTGAGCAACTTCTGGAAGGAACTGTTCAAGTTATACAAAAGTCAACCTCAATTTAACAACTGCATACCACCCACAGTCTGATGGTCAAACAGAGAGAGTCAATCAATGTCTGGAAATGTACCTGCGCTGTGCAGTGTAAGACTCTCCAAGAAACTGGAAACATTGGCTGCCACTAGCCCAACTTTGGTACAACTCCTCTTTCCACACTGCAATTGGCTGTTCACCATTCAAAGCTTTATATGGATATGAACCCAACCTGGGGATGTGCCCAACCATATCAACAGAAACTTCTCCAGACATCACTGAGATCATTGAGCACCGGGAACAACATTTGGAGGTCCTCAAGCAACGTTTGTTAACAGCTCAGAACAGAATGAAGCTCCAGGCTGACAAGAAACGTACAGAAAGAGTGTTTACAGTTGGCGACAAGGTACTCCTTAAGCTCCAACCTTATACTCAATCCTCAGTGGCTAGCAAACCATACCCCAAGCTTGCATACAAATATTTTGGGCCATACACTGTTCTGGAGCGTATTGGATCAGTTGCCTACAAGTTAGAGTTACCAGAAGGCAGTCAGGTTCACCCTGTCTTCCATATCTCCCAGCTCAAGCAGTATCACCCAGATCACTCTCCAGTATTCTCTAACCTGCCAATGCTCAGCGACATCCAAGCCAGCTCAGCACAACCACTGGCAATACTCGACAGGCGCCTGGTGAAGAAAGGTAACACGGCAATTCCACAGGTACTGCTCTCTTGGACAGGTTTACCAACATCAGCCACAACCTGGGAGGATTACTATGTGGTGAAAACGAGGTTCCCTGATGCACCGGCTTGAGGACAAGCCAGATCTTCGACGGGGGGAGCTGTCACAACCCATGGCTGAAGGGTCGGACAAGGCGGCATCGACAGAATACGTCTTCCCGAAGAGAAAGCGTCTTTCACTATTTATGTAATAAGTAGACTATGACGTGTGGGTCCTGGTGACCAGTGGCTACAAGCCTTAAGAACCTGTACTGTCGTTGTAAAAAGACATTATCGAATTTCATACAAGTCAATAGACTCGCGAGAGCCAGAGGTTCCCCTCTGCCTCCTCCGTTGGCCGAACTCCGGCGAGTCCAGTTGCCGCTCACGTCGACGGTGTCCTCACCGGCCGCCACGGGTGTTACAGCCCCGTCCTCCGGCTTGGGGAACCGACGTGTGGACCACTCCGGCGAGCCAGCGGCGGTCGACCGAGGTTGCGTTGAGTTCCCAGTTTTGCTGCTACTAGTCCTGGAGGAAGAACAGAGTTACCGTACTTAAGAATGAGTGCAAGAATAGGATACAGATCGACACGCTAGCTGTAACGAATTGTTTTCCTTTGTTCTTCTACTTGTGCTCAATCTTACTTGATGTGTATGTCTCGTGATGTACACCACCACTAGTACTACTTCATTTTCTGTTAAAGATTAAGTCCAGTTTAATTACAATGTCCTCAAGAGCTCAATCTGCTTCTTTTTCTTCTTTCTTTTGTGCGGTGTGTCAATCCCCTCAAGAGGTTGCAACAACTTTTAGCTTTCAATAAATAAAGGACCTGGATGTCTTTTGCTTAGTGCCCATGGCTGAAAGTACTGTTCACTGATTTGTTGTCAAATAAAAACACTACTAAATGGCTGATAGATTCGGCAGATAAACTTAAGTGAACAGGTTAGTCTTCGCTGCTGAGAACGCCTCGTTTATCTGGTTCCGTAGTTAATTAGCTCTTGGTACCCTCAATATGCCAGATAATTTGGCCAAATGAAAAATGAGCATACGTCAGATATAAAGGACCAGAGGGAGTAACTTGTTAATTTATGTCTAGGTAAGGGCTGGTTTTGATTATTTAAATTAGTTATGGTCCATCTAAAATTTGATCCTATGCTATTAAGGTACATTGATGATATTGATTAGTTTGACATAACTAAACTTTAGATGATTAAAGTTTAATCTAGTGACGAAACTGACTAGTATTGTCAAGTGTCAATCTACTATGATGCTCCAACAATGTGTGTCGTGGGTAAAGTTGAGCATGCAGCCCGCGGGCTGAAGGCACGGCCCAAAGCATGGTTATTTGGCCCGGCCCGAGCACGGCACGACCCGCTTTTAACAGCAGGCACGTTGTTGGTACGGTATGAGGAAATTTGTGAAACTTGAAGTATCGTTATGTGACTTGTTAAACTTGTAATTTTTTACAAGTGAAATATGATCTTTGAGTATATTATGTTATGTGAATTGTGAAATATTAATGTCTACGAATTAAATGTGATTTACTTATGCTTTGTTAAATTCTATATTAAATTTGATATTTTCATATAACGGGCTATGGGCCGACCCGAAGCACTATTAGACCTCGTGCTTTTCAGGCCGGACCAGCACGAAAACCGGCCCATAGTCCTTGCCTGCAGGCAGCCACCATGGCCTATGGAGACACGGCCCGATGGCACACGAGCCATACGGGCCCGTGCCCTATCAGACCGTGCCTAGCGGGCCGGACCGGCCCGTTGATCATCTTTATAGGGGTGGGAGATTTATTGATTCTCGTGCAGACAGCATGGGGCCCAAGGGAATATGGCTACACACTGTGGGGGTATAAACCCCTATACCCTTACGGCTAGACTTCAGCCAGGAAGCTTGGCCCACTACGAGACGAGTTCAAGGCTTGATCCGACAGCCCGGAGTTTCGCGCAAGGAAACAAGACGTGGAGATCAAGCAGGATTCTAGTCGGTTAGAATAGGAATTGATATCGAATTATCTATGGCAATTGTAACCGACTAGGATTAGTTTCTAGATCTGTAACCCTGCCCTCCAGACTATATAAGGAGGGGCAAGGGACCCCCCTAGGACATCATATTCTCTCAGCACAGATCAATACAACCAGACGCAGGACGTAGGTATTACGCCAACTCGGCGGCCGAACCTGGATAAAAAGCTTGTCCGTGTCTTGCGTCACCGTTGAGTTCGTAGTTCGCGCACCGTCTACCGATAAACTACTACCGTGGGTATACCCCAAGGTAGACTGCCGACTAGCTTTCGTCGACAGTGGCGCGCCAGGTAGGGGGTGTGCGTGCAACTTTTCCGGCGAACAAGATGGTCACGATCCCAGCTTCCGCGACCGTGCCCGAAGGCCTCACGTTCACCGTCGGCCAGATCACGTGGACGACGTGCAGCGGCGGCTTCGCGACCACGGTTCCGAAAGAGATCCAGATCCAATCTGAGATCACGCCGTCTCCGACCACACGCATGACGGCACCAAGCTCCCGACCACCGTTCCCACTCTACAAGGGAAAGGAGATCGACTGCTCGGACCTCCTCCAAGCGCTCGATCGCGCTGACTCCAAGCTACTCGAAGTCTCCCAACTAATAGATGGAGTTCTGCGCCGGCCCAACCAAGCTGCTCGAGCGGATTTTTCGAAATCCCGCCGGCCAACTCGTGTCGCCACACACGAACGGCTGGGAACGTCCCTGACGATAACCTCAACCCCCTCAGGACGATCCGTCGAGCTCAAAAAGGAAGACTATCCTCGCGGCCTGAACAACTCGGCCTCCGTTTACTCACAGCATGTCCAATCCGTTTTCAGCAAAGCGGGCTGGTCGCCGACAAGGAACAATCGCCACCATGTCAACATGGTGACAATCCGAGAGCTACGGGACGGCCAGGTTTCCAGCACCAACTCAAGCACCGGCTCCGTCCCCACCGAGGTTATAAACACCGAAGACGAGGGCTACGACCTGGATTTTCCTTCACACCCTCCGGGTTTCGACCGATTCCCGATATTCCCCCCCCGGCGAGGGGATATCGTGTTCAATGTCAGCGCCGACGAACCAGCTGTTGACGGAGAAACAGATGACCAGAGGCAACTCCGCGAACAGCGTAACGCCGATCGCGCCCGACGGCGTGCGGACGAGCAACAACAGATGCCACCAAGTAACCTCAACGATGCCTTCGACATGGTCGGGGACCAGCCGGTCTACAAAACGCCAAGCGCCAACGTGGCTGTCGCCATGGCCAACCTGGATCGGCTTCCTGACACCCCCGAGTGCCAGGGAGTCCGGACCAGCATCCGAGCACACCTGATCGCCGCAATGGGACAGACAGCCACTCTGCTCAAGAGAGTCCAGGACGTCTCTTATACGGAAGCCGCCTCCGTCCAGACTAATCGTAGCCGGGCCTCACCCAGCAGGCGTCACCGCAGCCGCTCCCCCGACAACCGTCGAGGGGACTCACGGCGCGACGATGGTGGTCGGGACGCCGATGGCCGCCGCCAGCAGAACCGCGTACGCGGCCAAGAAGAAGAAGATCAACACAGAGATCTCCGCCACAACATCCCTCCCAAAGATGCCCGGGACCGCATCAACAGGCGCGCCGCAGAGAGAGCAGTCCACGAAAACCTGCGCCGCATCGAGTACGATGCGACCCACGGTCCTCCGGGCCTAAGGCAGTTCTCCTCACACCTCCGCCAGGTCGTGTGGCCCCGCGATTTCAAGCTCGAAAAACTTAAAAAATACGACGGCAAGGAAAATCCAGAGAACTGGATCACTCTCTATGAAATCGCCGTCCGATCAGCGGCAGGAGATGAGCACGTCATGGCTAACTACTTCCCCGTAGTCCTCGACCAGGCTGGTCATCAGTGGCTTCTCGGCTTGCCCGAGGACTCCTTCGACTCTTGGGAAGAGTTACGACAGGCTTTCATCGACAACTTCATCGCCACATGCGAGCAGCCCGGAAACAAGTATGACCTTGAAAGGATAAGAGACAGGAAGAATGAACCTCTGCGCGATTACATCCGACGATTCTCGGATATGCGCCTCAAAATCCCGAAGATTTCTCATGACGAGGCCATATCAGCCTTTATCAAGGGCTTGCGTTTCCACGAAGCGCTGAGGAACAAGCTGTTGCGTAAGCGCCCATCAACGGTAGCAGAGCTCCTCGCCACGGCTAAAAATTACGCCGATGCTGATGACGCAGAAAAACTAATCCGAGACGACGCGAGAGGCCCCGACCAGCCTTCTCGGCGAGATGACGGTCGTGGTCGCTACGACAACAGAAATCACCGCCGCTCCGACAACCGCGATCACCGAGAGGGTTGGGATCGGCGGCGCGACAGCGACGACTTCAGAGGAAAGCGCCCTCGTGAATACGACCACGAAGTAAATACGGTCAAACGTCCCAACGGACGACGGGACTACCAAGACGACTACAACAAAACGTTGAAGGGACCGTGCCAGCTACACCCAAAGTCTAACCATACCATGGAAGAGTGCCGCGTCCTCAAAAGTATCTATACACGGCGGGCCGCCCAAGAGGACTCCGCCAAGAAAAATAACAAACGCGACGGGCACGACCACGAAGATGAGGATGAGGACCAAGACAGGGACCCCCGACACCAATACGTCAGCCCCACCGACGTGGTCCACTCCATTTTCGGGGGCAAGGTCTCCACTGAGTCCAAGCGAGAAAGAAAGCTGTTAAAGAGAGCCTGCCTCAACATAGACAGCACGGACGGGCTGGTCGCAGATCCGAAATTTCCCGCCTGGTCCCACAGGGAGATCTCGTTCAGCAGGAAGGACCAGTGGGCCGCTATCCCAGAGCCGGGACGTTTCCCACTGATTCTTGATCCCTGCATCAATAGCATCAGATTCGAGCGCGTGCTCGTGGACGGGGGAAGCTCCATCGACATCCTTTTCCGCAACAGCCTCCCCGCCCTCAAGATATCACCGGCACAACTAAAACCTTACGACGCCCAATTCTGGGGGGTTTTGCCAGGTCAAAGTTCGGTGCCCCTCGGACAGATAACATTGCCTGTCCAATTCGGCACACCCGATCACTTCCGGACGGAGTTCATCAACTTCGTAGTCGCGGATTTCGACGGGACCTACCACGCCATACTGGGCCGCCCATCGCTGACAAAGTTCATGGCAGTCCCGCACTACTCATACCTAGTCCTTAAGATGCCCACGGAGAAGGGTGTCCTAACCATCAGAGGCAACGTCTACACTGCGTACACCTGCGAAGAAGAAAGCTTCAAGATCACCGAGGCAATTGATCTCTCAATCCGCATGGCGGAAATAGCAAACCAAGCCGCACAGCTGCCCCCTGACCAGCTCCGATTACCTGAGCAGGAGACAGCCAGAAAGAATTCGAAATCCAAGGAGCACAAAGAAGTGCAGCTGGTCGAAGGCAACCCCGAGAAGACAGCCCTCATCGGGGCTAACCTGGATCCAAAATAGGAAGACGCGCTCGTCAGGTTTCTAAAGGACAACGTGAGCGTTTTCGCATGGAAACCCGCAGACATGCCCGGTGTCCCACGAAACCTGATCGAGCACTCCTTAAACGTCTCGAAGACCGCAAGACCAATCAAGCAAAAACTGCGACGGTTCGCTCGTGACAAAAAGGAGGCTATTAGGACAGAAATAACACGACTTCTAGCAGCCGGATTCATAAAAGAAGTGTATCATCCCGATTGGCTCGCCAATCCGGTTCTTGTACGCAAAAAGAATAACGAATGGAGAATGTGCGTTGACTACACCGATCTCAACAAACACTGTCCTAAAGATCCTTTTGGTCTTCCTCGCATCGACGAGGTGGTCGACTCAACGGCCGGATGCGAACTACTCTCCTTTCTAGATTGCTACTCTGGTTATCACCAGATCTCGCTAAAGGAAGAAGATCAGATCAAAACATCCTTCATCACACCCTTCGGCGCATACTGTTACACTACCATGTCTTTCGGACTTAAAAACGCCGGGGCCACTTATCAAAGGGCCATCCAGCAATGCCTCCACGACGAGATTCGCGATGACCTTGTCGAGGCCTATGTGGACGACGTGGTCGTAAAAACAAGGGACGCGAGCACCCTAATCGACAACTTAGACCGAACCTTCAAGGCACTCAATAGGTACAAGTGGAACCTCAACCCCAAGAAATGCATTTTCGGCGTTCCTTCCGGTCTACTGCTCGGCAACGTCGTCAGTCGCGACGGCATACGACCAAACCCTTCAAAAGTCAAAGCCGTACTCGACATGCGACCACCGAAGAACGTCAAGGATATTCAGAAGCTAACCGGATGCATGGCCGCCCTCAGTCGTTTCATCTCAAGGCTGGGAGAAAAAGGCCTCCCTTTCTTCAAACTACTGAAAGCGTCAGAAAAATTCTCTTGGACAGAGGAAGCCGACGCTGCGTTCACTGAGCTTAAGACCTTCCTCACTTCACCGCCTGTCCTCGCAGCGCCTCAGCCCAATGAAGACCTACTCCTTTACATTGCTGCAACCGACAGGGTTGTTTCCACGGCAATAGTGGTCGAGCGAGATGAACCAGGTCACGTCTTCAAGGTCCAGAGACCCGTTTACTTCATAAGCGAAGTTTTAAACGAATCCAAGGCTAGGTACCCACAAATACAGAAGCTTATATACGCCATCCTGATAACGTCAAGAAAGCTGAAGCACTACTTCGACGGCCATCGAGTCCTGGTGACAACCAGCTTTCCTCTCGGGGACATCCTGCGCAACAAAGACGCCAATGGCAGAATCGTGAAATGGGCAATGGAATTATGTCCATTTTCCCTAGAGTTCCAGAGTCGCACCACCGTCAAGTCTCAAGCCCTGGTCGATTTCATTGCCGAATGGACGGATCTCAACGAGCCTTCCGTTCCAGATGTCTCAGACCACTGGTCAATGTTCTTTGATGGGTCCTTGAACATCAACGGTGCAGGCGCTGGGATATTGTTCGTATCACCCAACAAGGACAAACTCCGCTACGTCCTTCGGATCCTTTTTCCGGCGTCAAACAATGTCGCCGAATACGAAGCATGCTTACATGGCGTACGACTAGCCGTTGAACTGGGGGTCAAGCGCCTCTATGTCTACGGCGACTCCGCTTTGGTCATCAACCAGCTCAACAAGGAGTGGGACGCAACCCACGAGAAGATGGATCTCTACTGCAAAGAAATTCGCAAATGGGAAACTAACTTCTATGGCATAGAGTACATCCACGTGGTCCGGGATAAGAACCAAGCAGCAGATGCGTTGTCAAAGTTAGGCTCGTCTCGGGCCCAAATCCCGCGGGGTATTTTCGTCCAGGACATCCATGAGCCGAGCGTAAGCTCCCCCCTGGTCGACAAGCAACCCACCGAGGCAATGCTCATAGATGACGCCACTCCGACAACCGGTGGGCGTGACTGGCGTATCCCGTTCATCAAATACATCTCAGACGGGACAGGCTTTCAGGACAAAACAGAGAACGAGCGTCTCATCCGACGATCAAAGAACTACATCCTGGTCGACGGAAAACTCATGCGGAAAAACGCAAGCTCCGAAGTACTGCTCAAGTGCATACCCCAAGATGATGGTATCAAGCTCTTGGAGGACATACACGCCGGATCCTGCGGCAACCACGCCGCATCTAGAACGCTGGTCGGAAAGGCTTTCCGAGCAGGTTTTTATTGGCCAACCGCGGTCAGCGACGCAGAAAAACTGGTTCGGCATTGCGAAGGATGTCAGTTTTTCGCTAAGAGGACCCACGTACCTGCCCATGAAATTCAAACCATCCCGTCGTCTTGGCCCTTTGCTTGCTGGGGGCTTGACATGATCGGACCATTTAAACCAGCCCCGGGCAATTTCAAGTTTGTCTTCGTGTTAATCGACAAGTTCTCCAAGTGGATTGAATACATGCCCCTGGTCAAGGCAACCTCCGAGAAGGCTGTGGAGTTCCTCAATCAAATCATACACAGATTCGGCATCCTGAACAGCATAATCACCGACCTGGGCACTCAGTTTACTGGCACCACTTTTTGGGATTTCTGCGATGACAGAGGCATAGTCATAAAATATGTGTCAGTGGCACATCCACGTGCCAACGGTCAAGTTGAACGTGCTAACGGAATGATCGTTGATGCCCTAAAGAAAAGGTTGTACACCGAAAACGACAGAGCACCCGGTCGATGGATGAAAGAATTGACGGCAGTGGTCTGGGGCCTCCGAACTCAGACCAGTCGAAACACAGGGGTGTCTCCCTACTTCATGGTGTACGGTGCAGAGGCGGTCCTCCCGTCTGACATACACTTCGGATCTCCTAGAATCGAGCACTTCGACCAGGCGACCGCCGACAACGCCAGAGGACTCGAAATCAATTGCATGGAGGAAAAGCGTTTAGTTTCGTGTCTCCGAACAGCAAAATATCTCGCAGCAGTCAGGCGATACTACAACAGGAATGTCAAGGACCGTTCTTTCGTGGTCGGCGATCTGGTGCTTCGATGGAAAACAAGCCAGGAGGGAATGCACAAGCTATCCACTCCGTGGGAAGGACCCTTCGTGGTGACCGAGGTCACACGACCTACGTCCTACAGATTGGCATACCCAGACGGAACACGAGTGCCTAACTCTTGGCACATCGACAAACTGCGACGTTTCTATCCATAAAGATTTTTAATGACTTTCTTTTGTAAGTATCTTATAATTTTTGATAATGAAATTCTCTATTTTTTGGCCCATACCTTGTCACACACAGCACTCGGCAAAACTCCTGCAACGGATGCTCTTAGCGACAACCAAGACAAATACGGTGACACGTCACTCAGATATTCTTACAGCGCTCAAAACAACAGTCATGACAAAAAGCAAACTTTATTACAAACTTTACATACAAAGTTTACAATAAATACCCTGACGGGCAGACACTAGTCTATTCCTACAGACTACTTTATTGGCCTAGCTGCTCGGGCTGATCACCCGCATGGCCCTGCTGCCCGGACGAAGGGGTCGGGGCCACCGGCGCCTGGCTGGTCGAGACCGCAGGCATCGACCGCCCATCTCCCGCAACGGACGCGCCCGACAACTCCCTGGCCGACCTATCTGAGCTCGGCTGGTCTGGAGGAGTGGCCGTTCCGCACAGATTGATGTCGCCGATCACTGTCGACGACAAGTCCAGCAGACTACCCCGAAGTTCGTCCGCTTCCTGTGGGCCGACTTCCTTCGGGTACCCCTTCTCCAGCCTGCTCAAGTCGACCAGGGGGTAGTGGGCGCGCACCATGCTGAGGACGTGCGCGCCGGCAAACTCCCCGGCGTCCTTCACAAACTGCTGGAGCCAGTCCCACGCCCGTTGCGCCTTCTCGACCGGGGTCAACTGCGACGCGCGGGGCTGGCTCTCCGGGAGCTCAGGACTGATCAGGTCCAGGACCGGGGACACTCCTTTCCAGATCCTGCAACAGTTGACCTTCCAGGAGTCCCGGTCCTTGATCAGGTCATCCAGGTGCTTTTTGGTGTTCACCTTGAGCACTGCAAACGAAACGAAACGTTACTTTCGGCATACCAGACAAATAAAGGGGCAGGCAGCAACCAGCAAGGCGGCACCCATTACCAGATAGCTCCCGGTCTTTTCGACCCAATTCCTCTTCTGCTCGCCGCCCGGACTCCAGCACACCGGCGAGCTGTTGGCTGAGCTGCTCCTTCTCTTGTCGGAGGCTCGCCACCTCCTCCTCCAAATCTGCGTGAATCCTAAACTGGTCAGCAAAGCAAACTATACAAGCACGCGAAGCTGCTCGGAGCGTGTGACTAACCTTCTTGCAGCCGGTACTGGTCGGCCAAACGACGAGCGAGGTCGAGACGACGCTCCTTTTCGGCACTCATCTCGACCACCTTCTCCCCGACCTCCGCCCGCAACCGGTCTACCTCCGCGGCAAGGGCCTTGTTCTCGGCCACGACGCCTTCTATCTGGTCAAAGCACCGTTTCCGGTACTTCGCCGTTTTCATTACGTCCTACAAAGCAAGCATATAACGACCATGCAAGACAAGGCAAAAGAATGCGCAGCAGCACAAAAAGCCGCTTACCTTGACTTCGTCGACGAGGCGCTTGGCTGCGCGCTCCACCCTGGCGGCCTCTTCGGACTCGGCGAGCTCCTCATGCCCGATAAAGTGATCCCCGCGTTGGCGCCACACATACACGTGTTGGCGGCCATCACGGGGACGACCCTCGATCTCTTCCACCTCGTCATCGGAGGCCGCCCGGGTTTCCTCCTCCTGGGCTGCGTCACCCCCGGTGGTGGTCCCAGGCATCACTGGCCCTTGGACCAGACCTGGGGAGCCTGCAGCCGAAGAGGCTCCTGCTCGGGGCGGCGGGGGGACTTCACTCCCCCCGGCAGGAGGAGCGGTCGGAGATCTTCCCTTCCCTGAGGAGTCAGTTGGGGGAGCCTCTCCAGCCCTGGTCGGGCTGCTTGTTGTAGTCGGCGCCGCGCTCGGGAGCCCCTCGGTGCTCCCAGGCGCGACTGCAGCTGTTGGCTGCTCTGTGGTCTGGGGGGCCGCATCCCCAGAACCGCGGGCAGGCTCGCCCGTTCCCTGGCTGGCAGTTTGGCCAGGGTCGACATCCGATGCCGCACTACAGGAACAAAAGTTAAAAAAAAAAGAGGAGTCCAAAATACGTAAGTCGAACACTTACAGGTCTGACCGACGATGGGTCGCGGTGAACCTCCTCCTCGCCCGGCCGGTCGGCACCTGTGCCCCCATCTCGACAACTTGCGGGGCAGCGGCGCCGCTGGCCACTCGATCAGTGGCGACCGGCGCAGTGTCTGGGCGGCTCCGAGGCCGTCGGACCAACGACGGCGCAGCCTCCTCGTCGTCGTCGTCGTCGACGACGATCCGCACGAGCCGACGACGCTTCGGCGCTTGGCTGCTCTCCGCCGGTAGGTCTGCCGGCAGCTCCGGTGTCGGCAAGGGATCTGCCGGCAATGGCCTTTTCCCCGCTACCCTCTCCTCGGAGGTCGGGACGGGGCGGGCTCGGTCTTCCTCACTGCTGGTGTAATGAGTACACCGAGCAGCGTCCTCCTCTGGCGGGACCTCTCCCGCAGGATTTTCCATCCCCGGCGCCAGTGATACATACACCGCGCACCGGTCGACATCACCGACCTGCAAAAGCAACAGAGATGAGTCAACTGCAGACGATATACGAATGCTCAAACAGAATCTGCTACATACCTTTGGTGCTGGTCGTCCTAACTTGAAGGCTTGCACCCGATCACTGCCACGGATGAAGCCCCCATCCGCGAAGTTAAACAGCTCGTTCAACAGCTGTTGTACCTCCGCTTTCTCCAAGATCTCCGACCGCATCCTGGTCGGGTCTGCGCTTCCGGCATACTCGTACGCCGAGTGCACCCTCTTCTGGCAGGGCATCACCCGGCGGCAAATGAAGTTGCCGACCACGCCAAGCCCATCCAGGCGCGACCAGTCGATCAGCTTCATCAGATCCGCCACTTGACCGTCGAACTCTGGGCGGTCGGTCCAGCTCGTCCTCTTCTCGGGAATGTATCCCACGTCGCAGAACGTGGAGCTGCCCGGTTCCTCCCTGACGTAGAACCACTTCCTGTACCATTCGGTCAAGGAAGTGTTCCATGGGCAGTGCAGGTAGCGGTTCTTCATCCCATCACGAAGGTTGAGGTATACTCCACCTGCAACCTTGGAGCCTCCAACTGCTCCCTTCTTCCTCAAGCAGAAAAGGTACCGGAAAAGATCGAAGTGCGGCTCTATGCCAACATAGGCCTCGCACAGGTGGATGAAGGTGGAAATAAGGAGAATTGAGTTCGGGTGCAGATTGCAAATCCCGATCTCATAGTACAAAAGAAGACCTTGAAGAAAAGGATGAACAGGAACACCAAAGCCTCTCTTAACGAAATCCTCAAAAACGACGATCTCACCGGCGCGAGGGTCGGGGTAGCTCTCCCCCTCCGGTGCCCTCCAGCCGCCGAGCTCTGCGCCGTGCAGAAGCCCCATATCGACGAGGTCACCAAGAGATTTTGTGGTGCTGCGAGACTTCTTCCACTCCTTGGCCATCAGTTCGGCCCTCTTCCTGGAGTCGCTCTTCGCCATTAGAGGTGCGAATGTGGGCTGGAGTTAGGAAGATGCAGGAGATTGGAGAAGATGAGAGCGGAAGGTTTGAAGGCAATGGCAGGCGAAGCGGTACAGGCGGTCCTATTAGGCCCTTATAAACCCGCGACCCCACCTCTCCCACTTCCTGTATTCTCGGGAAGTGGGCAGGCCATGCGGCGGACGCGGCGTTTCGGTTTACAATGATTATAGACAATTAATGCGGCGGAGTTTTCGTACCAATTGATGGTTTCCTTTTCTCAAACCATGCAAAGAGCGGTTGTACAGTTGCCAGGTGCAGCTTTTCATGCATCCGTCTGACATGTCGTCAGGAGACCCCGTCACGTCAACTTTAACTGGAAAGATCTTTTCAAAAGTAAGAAGACACATACGCCAGTGAGTCAACAATCCGGGGACTGCACCGACCACCGAGCACTCGACGCTCGGGGACTGGTCGCCCAGTCTATCAGCTCGGAACTTCAAGGACTGCACCGACCACCGAGCACTCGACGCTCGGGGACTGGTCGCCCAGTCTATCAGCTCGGAACTTCAAGGACTGCACCGACCACCGAGCACTCGACGCTCGGGGACTGGTCGCTCAGTCTATCAGCTCAAAGCTTTAAAGCATGCACCGACCACTGAGCACTCGACGCTCGGGGACTGGTCGTACAGTATAGCAACATATAATTCTAAGAAGCACACTAAGTGCTTGGGGACTGGTCGATCGGTCTTTTCAATTGCAGACGAGCATGACATGCTCGGGGACTGGTAAAATTCAATTTTTTAGACCTTGCTACAAGGCTCATACTTCGCCTTCCAGCAAGCTCGGGGACTACATCGGTACGATGCATCTAGCGATGCATCTCAGTCTCAAAACTACTTTGGGGAATTTTCTTTTGACCCTGGCACTACGTGCCTACGTCACCTACTACCAGGCTCGGGGACTAAGTGGGCACACTTCACCTAGCGGTGAATTTGCTTGCTTTTTTGATGCTTTTACCTTTCAAAAAGGTAAAGTGGGCACACTTCACCAGGAAAGAAATTTTTTTTAGAGCACCATGCATTCTTCGAACAACCTGTTTCTTCGATGGCAATGTTGATCAACTGTCTCTCGAGTTGGTCAAGGAACCGTTGCAACTGTTTGGGCGATTTTCCCACTTATTGAAGACGACAAGCCTTGCTGATCGAAGAAGCTCAAGACGGTGTGTTGCATCACAATACATGGTGCTCGGGGACTAGCTGTGGGGGTATAAACCCCTATACCCTTACGGCTAGACTTCAGCCAGGAAGCTTGGCCCACTACGAGACGAGTTCAAGGCTTGATCCGACAGCCCGGAGTTTCGCGCAAGGAAACAAGACGTGGAGATCAAGCAGGATTCTAGTCGGTTAGAATAGGAATTGATATCGAATTATCTATGGCAATTGTAACCGACTAGGATTAGTTTCTAGATCTGTAACCCTGCCCTCCAGACTATATAAGGAGGGGCAAGGGACCCCCCTAGGACATCATATTCTCTCAGCACAGATCAATACAACCAGACGCAGGACGTAGGTATTACGCCAACTCGGCGGCCGAACCTGGATAAAAAGCTTGTCCGTGTCTTGCGTCACCGTCGAGTTCGTAGTTCGCGCACCGTCTACCGATAAACTACTACCGTGGGTATACCCCAAGGTAGACTGCCGACTAGCTTTCGTCGACACACACGATGCCGATTTTTTTTCACCCTGCAGCAGGCTGCAGCAACCCTGCGATTCACTGCCGCCGCCCCGACCAATTGGGGCCTTGTTTAGTTCCCAGAAAATTTTACAAAATTTTTCAGATTCCTCGTCACATCGAATCTTTAGACGCATGCATGGAGTATTAAATATAGACGAAAATAAAAACTAATTGCACAGTTTGGTCGAAATTAACGAGACAAATCTTTTGACCCTAGTTAGTTCATGATTGGACAATATTTGTCAAATACAAACGAAAGTGTCACTATTCGTATTTTGCAAAAAAATTTGAAAGTAAACAAGGCCTGGATCAAGGCAGGGGCTGTTTGTCTCATCAATGTAACTTAATGACTTACCACCTAAGTAAAATATTAATAGATGAACTAATTAATGAGAAAAAAAAGAGTAAAAATAGATGAAATTATTTCTTCTAAAGGAAATGAAGTCTTCTCTTGCAACGGGATATGAAGAAACTGCGATTTTATAATTAATAGTAAATCAGCAGTTTCTATCGCCCGTGATGGCTTGCCGTGCTCGCTCGTGCTGCCGCTGCACGAGCTCGCTCGCCCCACCGCTGCGCACACTCACTTCGCAGCTCCACGGCTCGTGCACTCGCCCGTCATTGCATATTTGCATCCGCTCGCTCGCACTGCCGCTACATGCACTCGATGACCGGTATGCCGCCGCTCGCCCATGAGAGCCCTACTCGGCGTCGCTGCAGGAGTCTTGTTCGTGTGCCTCTGTGTTGGTCGTGCCATCCATACAGGTTGCAGCCAGGCTACACGGTGAGGACAAGCACGAGCTAATGCCCGGTGATGGAGCCAGACTCACCGATGACCCGGGAGGCCTTGCGGCGACCGGATTGGTCAGCCCTCCTGCTTGGCTTTCACAATACCTACAATTTATTTTCACTATTTTACATAGTTTTGCTTTAAAAATCACTGTATTTTAGAAAATATAGTGATGATTCAGGATTAGTATCAAGTCCTAAGCATTTTAAATACTTTTATCATAGCATATTATTTATTCCTAAGTTTAAATAAAACAATTATGAGGTAATATCAATCAAAGTATGGCTATCCAAACCGGTTTTAACTAAGCAGCAAAAATACTTCGTACATATATCGTACATGTATTATTTAAAACGGCTTTTCTACAGGTTGTGTTAAAAATAGGATCAACATGCATTAAAGGGAATATGTTAGACTTGCCTTCGTCGACATCGTCAACAAGCTCCTGCTGGCAGTTCAGGATCCTCGGTATCGAACTCGTGGTACTCGTCTCCGACATCCTCGTTCTCCGGCTCGTTCACTCCGTCAGCTAAAATACGTGACAAACGACACAGGCAACAAACACAGATAATCACATAAATTCAAATGAGCTCTAAAAATCATAAAACTTATATGGGAGACAGATCATGATTAGATGAATTTAGAAAAAAAGAATCGTTAGAATCGAACTTAGCGTGTGGTATCTGTGAAATGTCCAAAATTTAATCACGTGAAAACGGCTAATGCGTGATTAAGGAATGGGTGCACACGTGGGCATTGCCTTGGTTGGTAGTGCATGTCGCATGTTGTGCATATACTATTTGATGGAGTTATTGCTTATGGCTCACACATGCATATGAAGGAAGAGAGAGAAGCCAGTAAGGATCATGAGTGCTCTTCCTGCTTCACGCATGTTGTACGTCGTGGCTAAGCTCGTGGAGCTCTGAGACGGGACTCGGCACAGGCAATGCAAGGAAAGATCTAGGAAAAAGACCACATCGAGACAGAGGAGAGCAATGGGATGCTCATGAGCTGCTCACCTCGTCCCGTGACGATAGTCTGCGTACTACCGTATATGGTATACGTGAGGTGAGAGCAAGCTGAGCGTGCTACTCTGGGTGTTGAAAGAGAGCATCCCAGTGTGCCTTTTTATAGACCAGATAAGTGAGACTGTGCCATCAGTGTTCAGCTTCTTGCCATTTAATCATGTTGTTGTGGTGTCATGTCTACGTAGGATGATGGGACGACGCTGCAGGTGGACGGTGGATTCTCGATATGCAAATGGACGGTGCCTAGTTATCATGGCCTTGCATGTATAGTGCATACAGATTGACGGTGACTAATTATCATGGTCTTGCATGCATGGTGCATACTTGGTTGGCTTGTCTTGCATGTATGGATTGGCTATATCCAAGTGTGTGTGGGCACTGCTATGTTTGCTGCTATTATTACCACGTGCGTGCATCTTTAAGCTGTTTGTGAGTGTACGAGCTGCGGGTACTTGTTATTATTTATGCGCGAAAAATATGAATGTTCTCCAGTTATATGTTGCGTCTTGCTATCTTTTTATACGGTAAAAGAGGAGAACGAGAGAAAAATGGGACCCGTAATTTTTTAATATGAATTTTCGGGATGTTATACATGGTGGTGAGGATAAGCACGAGCTAATGCCTGATGATGGCGCCAGGCTCACCGATGACCAGGAAAGCCTTTGTGACGGCCGGATTGGTCGGTCGGCCCCCTGCTTGCCTTGGTGGCGTACGACCGCCTCCCCACCATTGTACGTTTCTCCTGTATTTGTTTGTGCACGTTCTTGAAGAAGAGGAAACCATAGGAGAAAGATAGAGTTGGCGATAGAGAAGATTAAGATTTATTGTACGAAGATACTTGCATTGAAAAAAGTAGTTTTTATAGATAATTTTTTATTAATATAGCTGCTATAAAAACTAGTATATGTTTAGTTTCAAGTATCGAGACTACCCGTACCCTAATCGCATGGGTCATTGGGCTTGGGCCAGAGTTCGCCTTCATCCTCTGCCAAAAAGGTGAGTGGGGTCGTATGACGTGTAGGGACGGCGCGGCCACTCATGGTGTCCGGATGTGAACGAGGCAATGCCAGAGCCCGCCACTGTTGGGCGTAGCGTCAGGTACGTCCGTGGTGCGCCGGCAGTAGAGGTTGTGCCGTCGTGGTGCCATGTCTGGTCTGGACACCGGACTGCGGGCACTGGCGACGGTACCGCGTGATTCTTCGGCATCGTGCGTGCAGTGGTGCATCCGGGCCCGAGGTCCGCGGGCGTTTTCTGTTTCCCCAAACACGAACCACCACCGGCGCTTTGGACTCGATCGTTGCCGCATACGTGAAAACCAAAAAGTTTTCCAAATTTCCTTGTTTATTTCGAGGTGAAATCAAAAAAGATTTCCAGATTTCCCGTCATATTGATTTCCAGATTTCCAAAACTCGATCGTTGCCTTGTTTATTTCACCCCGAAAACCAAAAAGTTTTCCAGATTTCCCGTCATATCGAATCTTTCAACACATACATGAAACATTAAATATAGACGAAAATAAAAATTAATTGCACAGTTTACCTGTAAATCACGAGACGAATCTTTTGATACTAGTTAGTCTATAATTGAACAATATTTGCCACAAACAAACGAAAGTGGTACAGTACCGAAATCCGAAAATTTTTCGGAACTAAACAAGGCCTGACTGGAGCTCGAGACCCTGAGCATAAAGCTAGACATGTGGCGCCCATGCAATAGTAGCTGGTCGGTTGTTTGTTTCCCCGTAGCTAGGAATCCAATCTCCAAGCTGTCAAGCATCCATCCCCATCACTCGCTAATCCTCCCTTTTTCGATAAGCACTTGGATAGGTTCAGCATGTATAGTATGATGGGCCTTGATCACAGAAGCATGTGTTCGTTCGTTAAATAAGGTCATACGATTCGACGCATAACAGCATAGAAGAAGATCAACGCATAATATACTGCTCGGCAGGAGCAGGCACCGCAGTCCGCACACGCAGAGCGCGGCACTCGGCAGAGCATGTGGGCGGGCACCGGCGGCCAGTATTCCTCTGAAGAGCCTGCCTGTCCACCCAGCGCGGGTGGCAGCGCCGCGGCTTGCCATCCAGCGCCCTTTCTGCCAGTCCGTGCCAGGCCTCTGCCAGTCCGCGCGGTAGCATGCTTTTCGAGCTTTCGACGGAACACAAGGCCACAAACACCACGCGCCCGCCGTGCGTGGCGTTGCTCCGGTCCGCACCCCGCGAGTAACCGTGGAGAGAACTGATCGGGGAAAAAAGTCAGTCCGTGTGTGTGTGTGTGCAGGTGCGCGGCGTGGCAAAAAGCCATCGCCAGCAAAGGCCTGCGGCTAGTTCTCACCGTAGCAAAGGACATCAGAATCGCTCTTCTCATAGAGTCATAGTACTCGATCCACCACTATTCACACAATGCCATGAAATACCACTCCTATGCAAAAAGCACTTCTTGCCCTTTCTGTACGCGCTAAGAAAAGGACATCCAACTCCCTTTTTCTTGAAAGTTAAAAACACCTGCGCCTCCTCCGCCTGCGGAAGGGGGTCCATGGCCGCCACCTCCACGGCTCCACCCCCCTGCCGCGCGCCATGCATGTTGACGATCGACACGCGAACACCGCCTCCGCGGCTACCACGGCGTCGCAGGCCGTTCCTAGATGAACCACCCCGCGAACGGGCGGAAGAAGACCGGCGCGGACGCCGGCACGCGCAGCCACTTGGCGTTGGCGACACGGTCCAGCGTGCGGGTGGCGGCCACGGCGCAGACGTGACGGGCCACGCACCTCAAGACGGAACACATCGTAGCAGGTTTCCATACACAGGCCTTGTTTAGTTACTAAAAAATTTTTCAAATTCACCGTCACATCGAATCTTTAAACGCATGCATAAAGTATTAAATATAGACAAAAATAAAAAGTAATTGCACATTTTGGTCAGAATTGACGAGACGAATCTTTTGAGTATAGTTAGTTCATAATTAGACAATATTTGTCAAATACAATAAAAATGCTACAATGTCAATTTTTCAATTTTTTTTGGAACTAAACAACAGTAGTGTCTCTCTTCTTGACTAATTAACGACTTTGACACCTGGGGTGGGGTCGTGAGTCACCGATGAGGAGAAAGAAACAAATCCACTATTGGTTTTACGTCAAGCAATACGTGGAGTAACTCCCAATATAGGAGTAAAAACAAGACGTAATAAAAAAGGATCGACGTGGAAAGTTCCGATTGAAATAAGATCTAAACAAGGAAGAGCACTTGCCATTCATTGATTATTAGAAGCATCCCAAAAGCGTCTGGGTCGAAATATGGCTTTCAAATTAAGTTCCGAATTAGTAGATGCTGCCAAAGGGAGTGGGGGTGCCATACGCAAAAAAAGAAGCGACTCATAGAATGGGCGCAGCCCGCACCGAAACAGTGCTTTACTCCTAGATGTCCAGTCAACTGCTGCGCCTCAACGCATTTCGGGGAGAACCAGCTAGCTTTGGGTTCGAGTGGCATTTCACCCCTAACCACAACTCATTTAAAACCCAAACAAAATGACACCCAGTGGTGAAGCCAGGTCTAAATTTACGGTGGTGCACAGCTAAAGAGACATTCATTGTTTAGTAGAAATACATTGTGAAAAATTGTCTAGCTAGTGAAAAAAAAAATCTTACCGTGGTGCATTGGCACAAGGCAAGCTGTACGTAGCTTCGCCACTGATGACACCTGCTTAATTCCATTCCCAGCAGAGGTACAGATTAAAACCGAGCTAAGTACATGTGATGTATGTATGAACAACAGTTGAAGTGGTTCAAATGACAGAAAAAAGAGAGTACATTAGTCCTTGTTCACCACAGCTTGATGTTCACCACGTGCGCATAGCTATCCTTTCTTTGTTTCATCAGCTCAAGCAGAAACGGCTTCATCAGGGGTCGCCAGATGCATGGCTCGTCTGATCTCACCGGGACACTTCCAAACTTATTCTAGTTTCCGCCCGCCAAGAGGGGGCACATCAGACTTCTGGGGTAGTACTGTGATTAACTAACTAAGATAAAGATAGTAGAAATTAACGATAAAACATATCATTTCCAGCTTCAATAAATCAACAATGTTTTTCTCTCACAATAAATTAGCAAACATTATTTTATGCCATAGCAGTTATCTTTGATCAACCAGCAGATCTGAGTTATATAGTCATCGGCCTAGTAGTACTTGCCTTCAGACTAGTAATTAGTGCTGATACTTAATTTATTAGAGCAAGACAAAAATAGTTTATGAACTAGATCAAACATGACATTGGTTATGAAAGTTTGTTGCATTCATGCCATGATGCATTGTTTTTATATGCGTGCAAAAAAAAATTATCAAATGCGTTTAGTGCGATTCGATTCAAAATCTTGCAGGAAGAGTTGCTCCTTTCTTTGTTTCATCAGCTCAAGCAGAAACGGCTTCATAAGGGAGGGGGTCGCCAGATGCATGGCTCGTCTGATCTCACCGGGACACTTCCAAACATATTCTAGTTTCCGCCCTCCAAGAGGGGGGCACATCAGACTTCTGTGATTAACTAAGGGCTTATTTGACACAACTTAACTTCACTAGTAAAGCTGTTTTTTTAGAAAATAGTTTTATGAGTGACTTTCTAGATAAAGTTGAGCTGTTTTGGGAAAAGTGTTTGGCAAAATAGCTTCACCAACTACTTCAT
The DNA here is from genome assembly GCF_000003195.3 of Sorghum bicolor. Classification (NCBI taxonomy): domain Eukaryota; kingdom Viridiplantae; phylum Streptophyta; class Magnoliopsida; order Poales; family Poaceae; genus Sorghum; species Sorghum bicolor. The sequence continues at coordinate 6,102,038 of NC_012879.2, read as the reverse complement.
GCATAGTTGAGAGAGAGAAATGAGAGAGAGAGTTGTAATAAGCTACTTCTTTCAGCTTCATCCAAACTTATGTCTTTGCGAGAGGAGGGGAAAAACAAGTTTCACCCATGAAGCTGTTTTGAAAATAAGTGTTTGGTAAAAAAAAAACAGTGAGCTGTTGTGAGCTGTACCAAACAGGCCCTAACTAAGATAAAGATTTCCCTCAAAAAAGAAACTAATTAAGATAAAGATAGTAGAAATGAACGATAGAACATATATTTCCAGCTTCAATAAATCAGTGTTTTCCTCTCACAATAAATCAACAAACATTATTTTAGGCCATAGCAATTATCTTTGATCAACCAGCAGATCTGAGTTATATAGTCATCGTCCTAGTACTAGTAGTACTTGCCTTCAGACTAGTAATTAGTGCTGATACTTAATTTATTAGAGCAAGACAAAAATAGTTTATGAACTAGATCAAACATGACATTGTTTACGAAAGTTTGTTGCATTCATGCCATCATGCATTTGTTTTTATATGCGTGCAAAAAAAATCAAATGCGTTTAGTGCGATTCGATTCAAAATCTTTTTTTTTTAAAAAAAAAGTTACAAATCTATTACAAAAGGGAATGTTTAAAAGAATAAAACTCTCCTTGGGCTAGTTTCCAGCCCAAATCCATCCCTTCTGCGTGGGCCAAGCCCAGCCCACCGGTCTCCTCCCTCCCTAGTCCCTCCCCACTCCCGCCCGGGCCGAATGGCCGAAGGCCCGCGACGGCCTTTCGCACCCCCTCCCTCTCTCTCACTGACAAGCGGGCCCCGGTCGTCAGCTCTCATCTCCCTCCCTCTGCTCTAATTTCCTCCCGACGGGAACAACGGAGCCGCCGCCCCCGCCCCGCCACCCCACGTCGCGGCAGCACCCCGGCTCGGACACCGCCCTCCCGCTCGGGTCCCACCCCGGGCACGGATATCCACGCCGCCATCTCTCCTCCTCGGTCTCCGTGCCTCTACTGCATCGGTCTCCGCGCCGCTCCCGCCTCGGGCCTTGTTTAGTTCACCTTGAAAACCAAAAAGTTTTCAAGATTCTCCATCACATCGAATGTTGTGGCACATGCATGAAATATTAAATATAGACGAAAATAAAAACTAATTATACAGTTTAGTTGTAAATCACGGAACGAATCTTTTTATCCTAGTTAGTCCATGATTGGATAATATTTGTCACAAACAAACGAAAGTGCTACAGTACCGAAAACTTTTCACTTTTCGGAACTTAAGAAGGCCTCGGTCGATCTCCGTGCCGCTTCCGCCTCGGGCTCCGTGTCGCTACCGCCACGGTAAATTTGGCGGGTCCTCGGATTCCTCTGTCAAGGTCGACCGACACGATGCCGCCTGTAGCTCCGTGTCGCCATCCTCGCCTCGCCCTCTTCTTATCATAGTTTTAAATCTCCCTCTATAGCTGCCGCTATAGCCCGCTATAGCCTTTTGAGGCAGGGTACCGTTATTTGTGGTCATGTATAATTTAGCCGCTATATCCCGCTGTAGCTCGATTTAGCTCTGCTATTAGCTGTTTTAGACATAAACCGCTAAACACCTTAACCCGCTATTTAAAACCTTGCTTCTTATACGCCTCCTCCCTTCTCTGCGCCAAACCAGCGGCTCTTGCCGGCAGCGCCATTGCAGCGGCACGGCACCTCCACTCCTCTCCCGCTTCCTCTAGGCTGTAGCTGCACGGTGAGCACCCAGGTCCCTTCTGCGACCCTCCTGTCCCGAGCCGGCGAGTCGAGCAGGCCGGCGCGGACACCCCGCGCTCTCACACCCGGCACCCTCCTCCGCGCTCATCTCTAGCTGCACGGCGAGCAGCCATGCACCCGCAGGACACGCCGCGCGCCGTCCCGTTCCCGACCGAATCGGGCGCGCCGTGCGCCATTGCCGGGCACAGCTGCAACACGCACACGCCGCAAGCGCGCTAGCAACCCTTCCAGCACGCGCGCGCGCAACGCCGCGGGAGCGGAGCGAGCAGCTGTTTTCTGTCCGTTCGTTGTTAGCTTGATGGCGTCACCTGATGTCATGCTGGTGCTATAGGGCCGCTTTCCTTCGTGTTTGGGGTGGCGCCGCGGCCCAGCCACGATGGGCTCTCGTGGACTCGTCACCATCTTCGTGGTCTGGGCCGTACACCGCCGGGCCTCGCTCGCATATGCGACAGTGCAGTCGGAGGCCCAGAAGTATCGTTTCCAACTGTCACGCTGTAGGGAGCAAACCGTCGAGGAAGTCTTGCTCTTTAATTAGGCCAATCCCAACAGGAAGGAATTCATGTTATGAGACTACACGCTCACTGGTAGAGTAGAGGCTCATAAGGAGCATTCTTTTTTACTACTGTAGTATTTTACTAACCTTCTCTCCACCTACACCAATGCTATGATAATGCTATAATATAGCTGCAGCAGTATGATCGAACTTGGTGGTCGGTGTGCTTTTTCTTAAACCCCAAAGATGTCTCTCATCTTAATAAAAAACTAACGGTTAGCGCCTTTCCACCTCAAATTCTCACTTCACTCTGCTCCTTTTCTCGCCTCCCCCCTTCGCTGCCGTTCCTTACTAAGTGCTGTTTATCTCCCGCATTTTTCTCTTACTTTTCTGAGTTTTCCTGTTAATCTGTTATATGTAATTGTCCCTGTAACAGCGACAGGTGACAGATGGCACTAACACAACAAATATATAGTGCTTCTAGCTAGACTTTAAAGATCTTGGTGCCTGGAGTGAGAGACATATATAGACTAGACGTGTATCGTGGGGGACGTACGGGCATGCATACAATAGACTAATAGAGCAACCTTGCTCGATCATGTAGCGCGCCGTGAGTGCATGATTGGCTTGAATACTGACAACGGAAACTTATACATGATTCCATAAAAAGGTAGCAGCTTTAGCACAACGGCTGTGCCAGTAGTACGTGATTAAGTGATTTCGTGGGGTGAAAAGGTCGCACGCCCACGCATCCTCCTCGACTCGACGGCTCCACCACACTAGAAAAAACGCCTGAACCCTCCCGGGTGACTCGATGACAGTTATGTTTCTGAAAGATTCTGGCCTTTAAGCATCGGTCAAGTTAAACAACAAACAGGTCAAGCAATGGCCGATGCATTTTGTTTGTGCTGCACCCTCTCATATTTTTTTTTCTCTTCTGACAATGAGACCACAAGATATGACGGCGGATGGCACCTACATGGCGGCCTCTGCTTATGGCGCGATGTTTCTAAGGTCATCTGTGCCGCTTGGCGCTATGCACATTTGGAAGACCTCTACTCCACCAAAGATTTGCTTTTTTTTGGCTAGTCATGCATGGCCGATGTTGGACGGTCGAGCGGAGGTTTCGGCATGGCTTACAAGATTTGGCCACCTGCAGCATATGCGAACAAGAGATCGAATCGATGGACCATATCTTGATTGGCTGTTGCTTCAGCCGTGAGGTTTGGGATTATTGGCTTAGGAAGCTCCATCTAGATGGTACTATCGTCTTTTAGGAGGAACCATCCTTGTAGTGGTGGCTTCGCTGCAGAAAGCTTGTCCCAAAAGCCATAGGACGCGGCTTCAACTCCCTTTTCTTCCTAATCGGGTGGATGATTTGGAAGGAAAGGAACGCACGGACCTTCAGCGGGGTCACAACGTCACCTGCTGCGATGCTAGATTTGTTTCAGGAAGAAGTCGAAACAAGGATAGACAGAGCAAATTGAAACAACGGAACAATGGCGCACAATGTTGTAAAACCACACGGTCCACACCACTTGGAAGCAACAACTGCTTTGTGCTTACCATAGTGAACCATCCTGTCTCATTCCTTCCAACAGCCTGTGCACCAATCTTTGCTTTTGTTCCACTAATTATTCCGTCGTTTTGTTCCTTCAAATAATTATGAAGAGAAAAAGAACTACAACAAAATTAAACTCTTATAATCCCCTTTCAGGTTGCTTTTGATAAGAAAAGACAGCGATCCACTCAGACCAAAAAGAAATAACAGTCCACTATACCTAACCACCCACAAGATTAACCATACCCAGACAAAGAAGAAAAATATGAAAAAAAACTCGACACACTCCCGAGCATTGTGCTTAACAATAAGACTTTCTCATGCAAGTTAAGAAAATCTATGAACCCTGCCCCATCCATACATAGTGTCACCGTAGCTTCTATGAGACTAGGCTAACCTTAGACCTGTGATTTAACAGGGCTTGAACCTAGATCACAAGGGTGCGACGGAGGACTGCTAGCTAGCATGAAATGAAATATGATAAGAAACTATTGTTCTACACAGAACGTACATACCGTTTAGGGTTGAAGCAGCACGCGCCCCTCCACTCTTCCCTTGACGAAGCCTTCAAGGATAAGGGATGGTAAAACTATAGATGGCAACGAGCACATTACCCGCGGGTGCAAAATATATAGACCCGCACTCGCGGGTTGAATTTCAAACCCGCACCCGCATCCGCAACCCGCCACGGGTAGAAGTCTACACCCACGCCCATACCCGCGGGCACAAAATACCCGCGAGCGTACCCATAAAACCGTATAATAATAAATCAATAATACATGCATAGATTATAGAAAAGAGTTTAAGTATGAAAATCAAAACTACCTAGCATTATACCAACATAAAAATAGTTCTCTTATATATAAATAGATATGAGGGAGAAAATTATAAAACTATGTTGCTTTCTTTATATATAGTATAAGAAGAGACCTACGTATTATGAGGTTGAGCGGGTTTGCGGGCACGGGTACAAGTTTTCTATGCCCACAAGATTTTACCCGTTGGGTTCAACTATAAACCCGCACCTGCACCCGCGGGCACAAAGTTGTACCCGTACCCTCACCCTACCGGGTTTTTACTCGCGGGCATTGCCGTCTTTAGGTAAAACAAAGGGGCAAAAGATTGAAACATATTGTGGTTTTAGTTGTGCGTGTGGGAGAGCTGCCTAGACCGGACAACCGATTTGTGGTCAGGTGCCTAGACAGGCAGCACGTGTGAGAGCGTGATCCAAACATGACGTCATAACGGTTGAATAATCGTCGACAACTGTGTAAACTGTATCGAATGGAACTAATGGACGATACAACTAATGTGACGATCTTGCACAACCGTGGGCCTGTTTAGATCTCAAATCTTTACATCCCAAAACTTTTGGCTGTAAACTTTACATTCAAGTAGATGTTTAGATGCTTTCCAAATTTTTTGGTCTGCAAGACACATGACACGGGTCCTCAAGCAAGTTTACACAGTTTTGGGCTCTAAGGTCCCAAATTCCAAATCTTTACAGCCAAGTTTACAAGCCCCTGTTTAGATCCATTCTTCCAAAAAGTGCTCATTTCTCCAAAAGTTTTGGCTGTTTGGCTGCGTCTAAACAGGCCATGTATCGAATGTTGATGGTGTCTAGAAACCAAAGGTTTCCCTTTAATTATATCTTTTTCCGTGAACAATTGAAGTGTTCTAGGGAGATTGTCTCACTTGAGTGAGATATTTCAAAAAACACTGTAAGAGGATCCAGTTACCTAGAGTTACTTATTTTGAAAAAAAAAACGAGTTGTACTTCAGACATAACATTTTTTTTACTTCTCGTTCATAATCAGTGGTACGTTTTCAAAACTGATAGAAGTTCTCTAGAAGGTTTAAGTCTTTTGAAATTTTAGCTTCTTAATATTATATTGATGTGTAGCTCTTCCACATTTTCCAGAAAAAAAAAGTCTTTTGAAATCAATTTAAAGCGCCACGTGTTGTACGACTGAAAGTTAACTCATAAGTCATAACAGAGTGATTTTGTTTTACCTCTCTCAAATTTCGAATCGAAGATAATAAAAGAGCTCGAGAAAAGAACCCTTAAATCCATTTCAAAGCAACACGTGTGGTAGGACTGAACATCGCAACAGAGAAATTTACTTGCATTGGACAACATCATTACAGACTTATACATTTTTTAGAAGATTACAACTTCATTTCTACTAGCAACCATGAAGAAGCCTCTCACGGCATCATTTACAGCCCTTTGCTCTTTTTTCCTCTGGCCAGGCCAAGCAGGGGAGCTTCTTCAAGCTTGTAGCTAAGTTCAAACAAAGAAACTATAGCATAGCTTGCAACCGTGTCCGTGTGGATGGAACCCGCCGGCCGCCTGTTGCTGCAGCTCACCAGAATGATCCACACACACACCAAAACAAATCATCTCCTTACGCGCCATCGGCGGTGAGGAACAGAAAGGCCACGAGGGGCACAGTGATAAAGAGGAGGAGCAGCGCGAAACCCAGAGCAACGGACCACCAGAAACCCGCTCGGGAGAAGGCGGCCGCCGGCGGCTGCAAGGTGATGTGGAGGGAGACGGGGAGGATGACGCCGACGACGAAGAGGTAGGCCGTCGGAAGCGTCAGGAGGATGGCGGCGACGGCCATGTCGAGGACAGGGCTGCGCGCGCTGGCTGATGCGTCCAGGAAATGGAGGACCGGCTTCAGGACTTCGCGGCAGCCGAGGGCGATGTACAAGGCCGCCATTGCCACCTCTGGGACTGGGACTGGGAGGTCGGCCGCCATTGTTTTTGTTTAAACGGAAGGGAGCGAAGGGAGCAAAGCGAGCTGCTGTCACCTCCGAGCAGGCAGCCAGGCAGCTAGCTGGAGCAGCGATGGGGCGAGAGTGAAATGATTGGGAGCTATAATGCTTGGTTACCACGGCCTAGGCTTGCTTAAATAGTTGGGAGCTATAATGCTTGGTTACCGGTGTATTGTCAGGGCATGAAGCCCCTGCATGGAACCACCCCGCCAGGGCATGAAGCCCCTGCATGGAACCACCCCGTCTCCATCAATATCCATTCTACTTAAGTAGAATATCTGATGGAGACGGGTGGTTGGCTTCATACCCTAGCAAAATACCGGTGAACCGTTTTGTTTGTCTTGTAAGCCGTACTTTTTTTACCAACCAACATTATTTTTCTCTCACGATAAATCGACGAACAGTATTTTCAGCCATAATTTTTTAGACCAACGAACAGGCTGACTCGGTCAATGCTGTAAAAATCGATGTAGAGAGTGTAAAAATCGCCCTGGCAATACACCCTGGCAATCCTCCATGCTGAATTGCTGACTCAAAGATCACGCGCATAGTTGTCAAAAAAAAAATCATGCGCATAGACATCTCTGGAGATGACAAAGGTGAGAACTATGTTGGAGATGCTACATACAATGATACAAGTGTACAACCATCTCAGTTGAGCACACGCAAGCTCCAGTGCTTCTGGCCATCACCGACTACAACGATCAATTGAATGCTACGGCGAAAGATCAAACACGAGGTATAGTTCTCAAAAGCACTCAAAATTCCCTCACCTTATAGAGAAGGAATATAACCATCCAGACATATGAGAACAAATGATAAGGGGCAAAGAGGGACAAACTGAAAAATTGCAAATCGTGTAGCGCTAGATGTGCATTGTACAGAAGTGATTATACTCGTACATCTGAACAAACAAATTCTGCTTAACTAGCTACAGATGAACATCAGTGTATCTAACGACTGTTCCTATTCTAGCCTACTATATACTCTGGCCGGAACTATGAACCCCCCAAACCCAGGTCTCGTGTTAAGACGATCAACAATGGACACAGCCGAACCAACTCAACATGTACCGGACACCGGACGATCAACAATGCTAACCAACTGCTCCTACAGTGATGTTGTATTCCCTTGTTGGAGATTGAAGAACGAAAAGATAGAAAAAAAAAATTGTATGCATGGAAAATTCATAGATTGCATTACATATCAGTTACCCTCGACAATAAGAGAAGTCAGTTCATTTTCCTGTTGACTCCTCAATCGTGAGAAAGTAGGGAGGCTCCTTTTGATTCTCTCAGGTAGGAACCTGGAAAATTTAGGAAATAAAATTCTTTATAGCTACACATTATTTTCTCGTAGTGGCATAACTAGAATGCTTACAGTAAATAATGCATAACGATGAAGAAAAGTATGGTTGCAATTAAGTTGGGGATTAAAACTTACATGTCGATTCTTTCTGAAATAGCTCGGCGCACAGAAGAGTTTAGCCCATAAGCAATGGAATTGAATAGGCCCTAGATAAAACAGGAAACATCAAAATATCCACAAAGAAAGAAGAGAAGCAAACCATGGAATATAGTAGTGTGTCAATCAAACAAAACACTTATGTACATAACTCAATAGCTTATATAGGAAAATAAATGGATGTGTGCATTTAAGCAAGGTAAGGCATGGAAGAATAAAGCAAAAAGGTGCACTAGAGTTATCATGGACTTATAATTGGTGCATTTGGAGGAAAGCTAGATGGCGGAGGGAGTATTGCTTATGATAATGAAGGAATGAAGGATTGAAGTCTCAAATCTATTTTATGCACCCATTTCCATATGAAAGCACAAGAGTGGTTAGACCTCCAGCCCTCCCATTCACTCATTCAGAGCTAATTACTTATGGGGACAGGAGAAAAAAATTGAAGCAATGTGGAGGCCTCTTACTCAAGCCCCTTTATGATAAATTATGCCCACAATATGTAGGTAGCCTTAGTTTTTATAGAAAAGTTCATGGTACGCTATTTCAGTAACATTTAGTATCAAAACACAAGCATTAAGAGACTCACCATAAGTCCAGCGAACCCAACATCAAGAAAGGAGAGCCAAAATATCTTGTGCCCTGGATTGGCAAAGTCATAAAGACGATTGATAGTTGCAAATGCCCATGAACCGATTAGAATTAGAGGGTAATAACCCCATCGGTTAAATGCCTGCAAAAAACAATCAATCATGCATGCTCAAATAAACTTTTATCCACTTGTTTTTGCATAATATAATGAACAGCTGTATAGAGGTAATTAGGACAGAAAGGGACATGATAGAGATAGTTGAGTACATTCGATAACATTTTCATCAAAAGAACTGGCATATTGTTTGTTCTCAGTTTATCTGCAATCCCAGATGTATAAAATTTACGAAAGAAAGTAAGCTATCTCTGGAAGTAAAAAAGGACATCGGTAACAATCAATAGGAAAGGGAAAAATACTCCAGCAGAAGCACTGAAGCAGAAACAACGTCAAATATTTTCTGAGAATTTTGTACCTTCCTGTCTGCCCTAATATCAGACTGGTTTGATCGATCACTTATGCCAGCAGCCATCTAAAAAAATCATGAGCTTATTAAAATTCAGAACATACAAGCAAAAATAGCAGAATGTGCCAAAGAGTTTACAATGAAGGTCACAGTAACCATCAATGTACAAGGGAGAATTGTTGAGAAAGTCTGCTAACCCGTGTTGCATTGTTCAGCATGCGGTTTACTTCATAGTATGTAAACCCATTGTACAAAATGGCACCCCAAAGTGGAAGATAAAAAGTTACTAAGTGCAGGACCTGCAAGTAAGGTCATTTTAGTGAAAGAATTGCTATTATGGTGACAAAATTGGAATTTCAGTTTAAATTCATTGTCTAGCTGAGGACAGTAACTTCTCATAGTCCAAGCAAAATATGTCCAAAAATTGATATAAATAGTATAGACTCCCTTAGAATTCAAACATAGATGAGCTTATACAAAAATTGTCTTTAACCAAATATGCCGAACTTCATTTAACTCTCAGAGAAGTGACGCATACTACTAATGGTTGTGTAATAATCAAGGAAAAAATTCAAAGACAACAAAAGATCACATGCCTTTGCCATGCTTCCCTGCTGGATCCAGCACCATGAACCTGGTCTTCCATAGTCACTTCCTATCGAACGTAGTACAGTGGTAGCTAGTGAAGTTCCTGGAGAAATAAATAAATAAAAACTTGAAACCTTTTAAACTGATTTTTAAAGCTAACACAGTGACATACTGACACATGGCTTCGAAAGAAAGTCATTAAAATAGTGATCTATTGCTAAAAATGGAGTATGCCTACCTACAGTACATCAGATAAAAGCTTCTAAAAGACATGAGAGGGAACAGCCTCCCAAGATAAGATGATGCAGCCAAACTATAAAACAAAACTAAAAGAAACATATACATGAATATGCAGATAAAGGAAACAATAATGAAAACAAAAGACCATTTGAGCATGCTGATCTGCAACAAAATATCCAGGGATGGGACAATCAAATTGGAAACATAATCTGTAGCCTGAGATACTAATAAACACATTAACAATTAAATAAATTCAACAGTTATAGACATGGGTGCAGATTACGGACAGGCAAATGAATTGGAACTTGCAAGCTTAGCTTCTAACAAGGCATAGAGGCCCCAAAAAGCAACAGAAGAAACTGATGAAAAAGGTACATGCATCACATCTAAATAACTTCTAAGGAATATGATAATCTATGTGTTAGCAAACAGATGCAACACAATACATCAAACATATATAAATGGTGTGGACAATTTTAGCTTTTGTCAAGAACATTGATTCATATGGATACAAAATTGTTATTTTTTTCAACACAGGGTCTCTCCAGAAACTGTTATCTAACTTGTCCAAAATGTTACTTAATTTGGAACATATAAGTTCAAACAAAGGCAGGTATGTAATCAACAGTTTGCATACCCCACACATATAAGTGGAAAATAGATCCAAATTCTTCAACATCAGTTTTGTGTTTTACAACTGTGCGATGCAGAGTGAATGCTATGGTGGTTGTCCATAGAAAAGAAGCCACACAGAAGAAATGAGCACTGTAGTCATGTGCAAAGCAGTAAAATGCATTCGATGGCCCCCTGCAACATAAGAAAACATGGTTAAGAAATGTTTTACCATGAGCACATAACCAAACTATGCATTCAGAGTTCAGACACAAAAAGAAATGGGAGAAAGAATAGTCTGGTGTGATTTTCTTAAACAGAAACAATTATTCTGTGTTAATCCTGGCATTAATACTTCTTAGTAAGCAGAATACAAGGTTAACAGTTCAAACTACTTGGATATGATTTGAATAATAAGCATAATGATGCTGCATACGTTCATTCTGGCAGGCTGTTAATAGTAAAAGTAAATTAACACTAAGCATGAAACTGAGAAAGTATTTATGTGCAGCAGAAGAAATACAACATACCCCAGTATAGTGAATAAGCTGCAAAACATATCCTGCAATTCAGGACAAAGTTATCAGAAAACATGCAACAGCTAGAGCAACACTAATAATGAACAAACCAAGCTTCGGCTAATGTTTCCATGTGTCAGCTAAGCAACTAGACATGTAATATCATTTTAACAAAAGCAAACTACTAGTTGTCAAGTGATGAACTAGATAAGTTCATGCCTATTGGTATCAATGTTCAACAAAACAAAAAATTATGAGAGCAGCTGTTTCCATATTTAAGAATGAACTATGAACTAAATATATGAAAAAAAAATTATGCTCCCATCTAGTGATCTAGTTCTATCCAATTGGAGGCGGAGCACATGTGTGGCTGCAACAAACCGTAGACTCATATGACCTTAAATATCATACTTTAAAAAACAGGAATTTGAATGTATTTCAAACAAAATCCAAGTGCAAAATGTACTATGACGAACACTAGGCTAAGACTACCACACAACTGTTCAAATTTACCTCGTAGGTGAAAATTGACGATTGTATGCACATTTCTGAAGATCCAGATCCCTACTTACTGATGGCACCAGAATACCAAATTCTCGAGAACTAATTCAACTAATATGCAAAAAATCAACACAGCCCTCTTCTAAAACTAAGAATATGAACCACCAAATGCGCACAACTGGTACGCAAATTAATGAAACACACCGCACAGATCGCACCACGAGCTTCCAATTTGAAACAATAACCGCGGGTACATCGCACAACTAGCGGCTCAAACCCGAAGACCCTGAAGAGCACCGAGATTCGAGCAGGCCACTCACCGAGACGGCTAGGTAGAAGACGAGCTTGAAGGAGAACTTGCGGAGCTCGCGGAAGAGGAGGTAGCAGAGCACGATGAAGGAGGAGCCCGCCAGCGAGAGCGCGGCGGCGCCGGTGCCCACGGCGTCGAGGATCTGGCGGTCCCGCAGTGCCTGGCTCATCGCCACCGACGCCGCCCCGGCCACGGCCGGAGCCATCAGTGGTCGCCGTCACCGGCGGGCGATCTATGCGGTGGTGGGGAATGGTGGCAAGTGAAAACGGCCGGGGGGGGTCGTTGGTTGCTGGGCTGGATTGGGTTGGGACTTGGGAGTTGTGACCGTGCCTTCACCGCGAAGCTAGCGTGTTATTATTTGGGCTTTGCTTGGTAGTTGTGCGTATGGGCTGCAACTGCGTACGTTATGGGCTTTGTATTAAGTGCCGTGGGCCCAGTAGCCCACATATTCTACACTCCCTCTGCTAAAAAAACAAAAACAACGAAAAGGCCTTGTTTAGTTCTGAAAAGTGAAAAGCACTTTCGTTTGTTTGTGACAAATATTATCTAATTATGGACTAACTAGGATCAAAAGATTCGTCTCGTGATTTACAGCTAAACTGTATAATTAGTTTTTGTTTTTGTCTATATTTAATGTTTCATGCATGTGCTACAAGATTCGATGTGATGGGGAATCTTGGAACTAAACAAGGCCAAAGACAACAACAACTCCCATTTTTCCCAAAACGGTGGCCGAGTGCTACTTGTGTAAGTGCAAAGATCATTGTTGTTGTTTCGTTAAGAGTTGATTCAAAGAAACTCCAGCAGTAGTCCCTAAATTAGGACTGTTTTTTTTTTAATTTGTGAGCTCTTTTTTACTTTTGGGTGTTCTGTTTTTTTAGTTCAGCTCCAGAAATAGCCGTAAATTAGGGTCGCTACTTCATTTTTTTTCTCTCTTATTAGTATCCATTCTATCTCTTTGATTCGACATAAACTCAAAAAAAATGTTATTCAAATTCAAACATGACAATTTAAATTTAAATTCACGTAAAAATGGCATGATTCTCGCACGACATAGCCCATCACAACATAAAAGTTCACAACGTAGGAAGAATCAGTTAGCTCCTCATTGGCATTTTAGCCTCACAATCTCCATCTAATGCACCACTTGATCCACACGAGCTTTCATTCAATGAGCTGCAAGTTGGTGTGGTGAAAAGTTGTGTCCGTTGGTGGCAGAATTCCTCACTTGACGAGCTAGACATCTGAGAAGCGTGTTTCTTGCTAAGCTTGTAGGGGTATATAGGTCATTTTGAGTATTCACTATATATCCTAGGACGGTAATAAAGCCTTTGTTTAGTTCTCCAAAAAATTCCAGATTTCCCTTCAAATTAAATCTTGCGGCATGAGCACTAAATATAGATTAAAAAAATAACGAATTACATAGTTTGTCTGTAATTTGCGAGGCGAATCTTTTAAATCTAATTAGCCTATAATTAGATAATAATTACCAAATGCAAACGAAAGTACTATAATACCTAAAACAAAGAAAATTCATCAGCTGAACAAGGCCTAATATTGGAACGGAGGGAGTACCAGCTTGTATCATCATTGTTTGCTCGTTTTAACAGCCCTCTGTTTTGCTCACTATAGCATGCATCTCACGATGTGGAGTGTTATAATTTTATATTCTATAGCAATTCAAAAAAAAAACAGCTTAGAATGCACTATCAAGTCCCTGATCCACACATCATCGGCTCCAACGTTTATTATCCATTCACCTAACGGTCTGCGACGAAAAGGTCCATATATTTCATATTATCAGGTTTGTCTCTGCTTGCTTATCCGAGCCTTTTTCGCAAATTTGGCCGATGTCAGGCTCCAGCAGCCCAATGACCGGACTTTATCTTTCGTAACTAAGTTGACCGATCTTCGTCACTAGATGAAGAGAAAAATCATTCAGAATAATTTATAGACCTTCTGGCAAATGATGATGAAGAACTAGTTTAGATAAGCTAATATAAGGCGGGTGGTTGTGTACAATATTTAGTTTTTCTCGTGTAATATGAGCTAGGTTTATCACTAAAGATGTTTATATAGTACTACACTAGGAGTACCGAGTATGACCAGAAGAGTGAGAGTTTATCTCAGAAGAAGTCATCACTCGTCAATTAATCGCCCGGCACAGCCTGTTGCAATCATACATATACATAGTATGCAGTCCAGTTCTTACCCCTTTTTTAGACGAACGATCGTCATATAGTATACCTGCACCCACGATAAACTTTGCCGACCCTTTGGCACACCATTGGACAGTGCCCTTCAAGACGAAGAAACGACGTATTCCTCTTGCAGAGTTAAATAGCGTATATATAATATACTACCTAAAATATAATCATAAAGCAGTGAGTATATTGTATATATACTGCTCATTTTTTTTATAAATGTATATACAACTCGTATCTATATATCCTATAAAGATAAACTCCACTAAGCTAATTCTCTTGCACCTCCTTACGCCACGTCATCATCCACTTCTCCTGCTGCTGCATGCAATTAAGTGCCCACTCACAAATAGTTTCAGCAGTGGATGCAGCTACCTACACATGACCATGTATGCGTACTGCTAGCAATTATTCTCTCACGTGATCTTCTCTCTTACTCTTCCGAAACTGACTACTAAAACTATATATAGATGACTCAATGGATTACCGTGAGGCTATATTTATATTCCCCCTTCATACCGCAGCAACGCGCGCGGGAAATCCTTCTAGTTTGTTATTAAACTGAGACAGCTTACGTTGGCGTCCAGGTCCAGTAAACGGGAAGTCACAGATAATCACAGTACTATCTAGCTACTATAATTAGAACACACCTGCAGCTGCAAGCAAAGCTGCTAGGACGCCCAAAGCTCACGCGTAGCTTCTTCCAGCGCCCAGCAGCACCATATAGCAACAAGATCGAGGCAGGAGTGACCCAGTCCCAGAGATCGATCGGCTTCCTTTCCTTCTTCCTGGTCTTCTGGTAGGCGTTGAGGCAGGGAGCGAGCGAGCCAGGAGAGGAGATCAGCCATGCAGTTCCGCCTGGCGCAGAAGCGGAGGGCGGCGTACTCCTCCGGGGCGGCGTCGCAGGCACAGCCGAACAGCGGACGGAGGAAGAAGAGGATGCCGGTGGTGAGGCTCGGTGGTGGCGAAGGGAGGAAGACGAGGTTCTTCGGGGTGCTGCGGATGCGGCTGCGCCTGCGGTGGCCGTGGCTCGCCGCGGTGTACCGGCGCGCGCTGCGGCGGCTGAGGGCCGGCTACGAGCAGGCGCTGCGCGAACTCGTCGACGGCAACGTGCTTGTGGGCGCGCTGCACGCCCCCGCCGGCGTCGACTGTGCCCGCGCCGCCTCTTTCGGGCCCGTGGCCACTGTCGGGTTCTGAACTCCGGCAGATGGACCCGGTGCGCGTGGGGGGCCGTTCGTTTGCAGCCCGAACTGGAGTTGTTTTGGACATGTAACCATTCAATAAATTATATTGCACTGGAATTATTTCAGGCTGTTCCAAGCCGAAAAAACTTAACTCAACGGGCCCTAATTGAGCGTGCAGGTTTGAGCCTTTGAGTTTGAGCTCATCTTTTGTGTACGAATGTGCATGTACATAAACACGTTATGTCGTCGTGTTCGTTTAAACTTATTAATTGGATTTATCAGCTATAGTACCAAATTAGTGTCAGTCGACTATAGATGGCCATTGGGCCGTAGCGTGCCGTGTCGACTTGGCCCGCGTGCCTGGCCTTCAGCCCAAGTACAGGCCCACGGGCTGACTTTGTGCCATGCTGGCCCGCGTAGCCCAACGGGCCGTGCCGGCTCACAATCCGTTTTTGTAAAAAAAAATCAAAATAACCGCATAATGACAATGATCGCTTCACCAGCATAATGAGACAATCAACTTTTTACAGCTCTCAACTTTTCAGATTCACAATCTCAGTCTTAGATTATAAAAATGACATCAAAAGACATGTAACATAAAAATGAGCTGTTTGTACAATGCCCGTGGAGGTGGCACCGGACCGTTGTCGGGCGGACTCCTAAAACTCGGGCTAGGCTGGGTCAGCCCGCGGGCTCAGAGGTCGGCCCAAACACGGCCTGCACACCGGCCCGAGCCATACCGTGCTCGGACCGGGCCAAAATGTCGTGCCGTGGGCCGAGCCGTCGTGCCTCAGGCTGCATGGCTTTCTATACAGTCGACTTATCAGCCACGTAAACCATCAGCGTTTTAATACGTTTAACTTTCTTTATCTTTTTCGGCATCAATTTTTATTCGTTCCTCTTTTGATGAATATATAGTTTAAGACATGAAACTTGAGGCGTATTAATGTTAAGGCACTAAAGGCTAAAGTTAACTCTAGCGAAATCAAAGAACTTAGAACATGAAACTGAGGACATCCGGCTTTTGTTTTTTTCTAATGAATCGAGATAACCAAGTGAAAGCAACTCTACATGTTCTAGTGTTTGCCCCTGCTCAATTGGTTTCGACGTCCTATAAAATAAGATCGCCCAATCCTATATATAAAGGGCCATGACCAATTGAGAAGAATACAATCGAATAAATCAACCTATAACCTTACTTTTATCATGTATCCTCCTTTGCCCTACTTTTCTAACCCTAACTTGTTGTTTTGGCGTTTTGCATTTTCCAAACAAAATGCAAAATAGCGGTGCAAAGCTATAGAATGGACGGTAGAGGATGTCTAGAGGATGGAGAAAAAGGAAAAGGAGGGGCAAAAAAGAAAGGAGGATGTGTAAGAAGTGGGCTAGCCCATCACTAAAAAAAGAAGTGGGCTAGCCCAGGCGACAAACCCACCTCACAGGCCGCAGCCCAATCCCCTCAGCCGTCGCGGCCCTGGCCCTTTGCCGCCGCTCCCCTGTCTCGTACTACTCTCGTCTGTCGTCTCCAGTCTGCACTCTGCAGCGCTGCCGCTCCCCTCTCTCGTCTCCAGCGACGCTACTCTCCTCCTTCCCGTTCTCCAGCACCGCCATTGCAGCTCCGCTCCTCTCCCTCGCGCTTCCCTCTCTCCTTCTCCTCTATGCTGCTTCCCCTCCCTCCCTAAACGTGTTGCGCCCCGTCAGATCGAGCGCGACTTGGCGGCAGCTACTTCTCGACGGGCGGCACGGCGGCACGGGGCTGCTGCTGCTTCTGCTTCCTCTCCCGTTTACTGGTGAGAGAAACCTCCCAATCGTCTCTCTCGCTCTTGCCGATCCCCCATCAATCTCCAGCTTCCTCCCACTGCCGGTCCTTATGGCGCATGCCACAAGCGATTTGACGTGACCTCAGAGCAACGTTTATTGGACGCCTCGGCCGTAAGGCGGACACCATACACATCTAAAGCGAGTGAATGTGTTTTATTTTCCAAGGATTGAACTCTCATGCCCACCAATTTTGTCAAGCACTGAGATCTCTAGGCCTAATTTATTCCTTCTGAACAAAATTACACATCTCTAGGCCTAATTTATTCCTTCGGAGCAAAATTACAGTAGGAGGTTATTTCATAGTTTGTTGCCCCCATGGTCTGTAGGGAGTTTAGGCAACTACGGAATTAATCTGTTGGGATCATGTCCTGGTATCCTCACGCTCACGCCTCTACCAATTGGGCAGGTTTGGTGTTGAGGGACCGAATAACAAACTGGATTTCACTTTCCTAGTTTACTTTCAACCGATATGTGCAGTACTGTTCTGTAACTCAAAATCCTGAGAATATTTAGTATTGGATGCATTCGCAGTAGTCATAGCATAGGCTCGTGGAAATAATACAGTAGTGGTGCTAGAACCCTTGTCCTTATTTATGTATAGCCTATGGTCGTTAGATATAAGAGGAGACACGAGACAGTATGTGCATGTATTTCTAATTTGCAGGAGAATTCAGATTTTTACGTTTCACTGAACTGTTCTGCAGAGTAATTGCATTGTCTACCTTTCTCGAACTGTAAATAAGCAGAGGATAAAGAAAAGCGCTTATCCTTGAAACTTAGAACACTGGTTTTCCATAGCACTAGAAGAGTCAAGAATCTGGAAACATATCATTCCTCGGCCTTACAAAAATAAAACTCATGGCCACATGGAGTGATGGAGAAGTAACTTTTTTTATTGGAAATGATTCATTCCTTGTTTTTCTTTCATTTCTCTCCAGATCTTTCATTGTTAATCATGTTTTTCTATACCTGTACAAATCCTCTTACTTGCTCAAATTATATATAGCTGAGCGTTTCAAGCGGAACTGATGGCTACATCAGAGCCAGTGCAAGAGAATTTTGGCGATGGACTACTCACAACCTAGTAAGCCTCGGGTCCTCCTTGCTGCTTCAGGAAGTGTAGCTGCTATAAAATTTGAGAACCTTTGTCGTAGTTTCTCTGAGTGGGCGGATGTCCGAGCCGTGGCCACCGCATCATCTTTGCACTTTATTGATGGATCATCTCTACCAAGTGACATTGTTCTTTACACTGATGATGATGAGTGGTCTACCTGGAAGAAGATAGCATATGAAGTTTTACACATTGAGCTGCGTAAATGGGCAGATATTATGGTGATTGCTCCATTATTAGCAAATACCATGGCTAAGGTACCTTTTTCTCTTTGTGAATAGTGAAATAGTTTCACTTTATACAAAAACAAAACTGATGCTAGATTATTTTGTTCACATCGCTGGTGGGTTATGTGACAACCTCTTAACATGCATCGTGAGAGCGTGGGACTATAGCAAACCGCTCTTTGTTGCCCCAGCTATGAACACATTAATGTGGAACAACCCATTCACAAAGCGTCATCTTCAAACGGTCAACCAACTGGGCATAATCTTGATCCCCCCAGTGGACGTACTCTTTTATGCATCTGTATTGTCTTTACCTGTGATGATGAGTAGAATATTGAGAGTTGGGGGGAAGCTTGTAGTGACAGAGGTAGCTTCCTCCCGGCCCAGTAATGATAGTGATAACGAGTCTATTGAGTTTGTAATTGTCAGTAAGTATTCTTATGCAGCTGTATAAACGCTGCAGCAAACTTTTCTACCCTCTTTGACACACCTGTTATATATGTACGGTTGGAATGAGTGTCTCTTGACCTTGACCATTTGAATGCTTTACTTGGATCTGCCATTGATGTGATCCTGTCGCTTCTTCATTTTCAGATTCTTGCCTATCTATTTACTGGTGTCGCTGTCCGAAATATGGGTGGTGTCGACGGATATCTTTTCAACTAATCCTGGTCCAACGAGCACGACGATAATCTTTTCATGGAGCTGCAACATGGCCAAGCTGACGAGACATGAGTACATGACGGCCTACCTGCGCTTTTATTTGCACCCAAGTGTTCAGGTCCGAAGACGTGTGTATCACTTCAGGCAGGTAGAATAGGAGGCACGTGCATTGGCATTTGGCGGGCGCAGGAACGAACAACAAAGTGAGAATGACATGGACAAACTGAGGCCAGATTCACCAAAGCTGGTGGCCAACAAAAGATAACGCCGAGTCGCTCGCCAAGCTCCTGCCGAATGCAGATAAGCATCAGGGATGGAGGAGGAGGATAGCAACAACCAGTAGTATCAGGTCGGCAATCGAGTCGTCGTCTCCACTACACCTCACTAGCAATGAAGGGACGTTTTCACCTCACATGGATCTGTTGAGGAAAGGCTTGTCAATTGGAATCCGTTAAGACATTTGGATAACTGTGTACGTACATTTCACTACACTGAATCTGAATTTCAGAAATATATATGAGCCAAGGACATATATGGAGAAGACAGAAACATCGATTTCGCCACGCGTTTGTGTTGCAAGTGGCAGCATACTGCACCATGGGTCAATGACTCAATGTAGTAATTCCAGTCTACTGATAATTTTGCAATGGTGCGGACAAAAGGAAAAGAGTCGTATCGTAACGAAAAAAATCTTCACGCTTTTCACTTTAAGAAAGCGGAAGTGCGCGACGTGGCATTCTCATGGCCTCAAAACAATCAGGACTGCAAATTGTAATTTACTATCAATTCTTGGAAAATTGCGGTGCATAATAAATTGGCGTCATGTCGCCGTTTCTCTTTCCTATGCAATAGAGAAAATGACTTGGGGTTTATGTGTTGCAGATTCATGTGCGCCATTTCATCGAAGATGTTTTGATTATTAAGAGTTTAAGACATGTAAAATGAAATCGATTTGTTCTAATAGGTATATAATCACAGTCTACTCCAAATATTGTTTCGATCTTCAGCAACAACAGGACCACAGGTTGCTAGGAAAGATCATGATTACATATAGAGAAAACTCAAAGCCGATTTGGATTTTGAGACGGAAATCAGCTCGCCCGTCCCGTCTAATAAAGTTGTCGCGGTCGCAGATCAAAGAGGCAGTGAGTGAGCACATCCGTCAAAAAGGGTTTCTGGCCACGAATGGAGTACAGGTGATGAAATGGAACGGAAGTGTGAACCCAGGGGTAAACCCGTGGAGTCTACTTCGTTCACGTGATCACGTCTCTATTAGCAGCGTCTGGTCTACTCTGGCCTTGTTTAGTTCAACCCAAAAACCAAAAAATTCTCATCGCATCGAGTCTTGCGGCACATGCATAAAGCTGGGCTCCGGCCCCTCCAGTTCCCTCAAAAAAAAAAACATACATAAAGCTTTATATATAAATGAAAACAAAAACTAATTACAACCTGTAAATCGCGAGACAAATTTTTTGATCCTAATTAATCTATAATTGAACAATATTTACTACAAACAAACGAAAATGTTACATTCAGAACTACGGCCTTGTTTAGTTCACTCTGAAAACCAAAAAGTTTTCAAGATTCTCCGTCATATCGAATCTTGTGGTACATGCATTAAACATTAAATATAGACAAAAACAAAAACTAATTACACAGCTTAGTTATAAATCACGAGACGAATCTTTTGATCCTAGTTAATCTATGATTGGATAATATTTGTCACAAACAAACGAAAGTGGTACAGTACCAAAAATTTTTCACTTTTCGAAGTAAACAAAGCCTGGCCTTGTTTAGTTCCCAAAAATTTTGGGAAATCGATACTCTAGCACTTTCGTTTGTATTTGACAAATATTATCCAATCATGGATTAACTAGGCTCAAAAGATTCGTCTCGTCAATTCCGACTAAACTGTGCAATTAGTTTTTATTTTCATCTATATTTAATACTTTATGTATGCGTTTAAAGATTCGATGTGACGAGAAATCTGAAAAATTTTGTAAAATTTTTTGGAACTAAACAAGGCCATCTGATGTCGACAGGAACAGGTACGGTGCCGTCAGTGTACTAGTGTACCGTCGTACGAGCCGCTCATCATGCGCCGGATCGTTGCAGGCGCTGTCACGACGGGTCACGTTATTAATCACTGTATCCGGCGTGGTCCCGCCGGGAGATTACCCTTAGGCCTTGTTTAGTTCATCCCGAAATTCAAAAAATTTTCAAGATTTCCTGTCACATCAAATCTTGCGGCACATGCATGAAGCATTAAATATAGACGAAAACAAAAACCAATCACACAGTTTGACTGTAAATCACGAGACGAATCTTTTGACTCTAGTTAATCTATGATTGGACAATATTTACCACAAACAAACGAAAGTGCTACAGTTCCGAAAACTTTTCAGTTTTCGGAACTAAACAAGGCCTTACCCATGAACGCCGCCGCTGTATTCGGCTCACGTTTCACCGTCACGTCACCTGCCGGCTGTTGGGCGCTCATGTCCTACCGCGGCCTGCATCCGGTGAGGGTCGGGCGCAGCGAGACGCACACGCACACGAGCCCTGGCGCGCGGCGGCGGCGGCGGCAGCCTGCGTCGTCGCGTCTCCACGGAAGAGAACACGGCAGGCGGGCGGAGGAAGGGTCAGATCGGACTCGGACCAGACGCTGAGCACGGCTGACGACGGACGCCGGACGCGACCTGTCCTCCGGTTTCGCCGCGGCGTGTCGCCCGGCTTCTAGTTGTAGGCACGTTCAAAGGACGAACCGCAACCGCAACCACAGCTGACATCGGGTCCGGGTCGGGTCGAGGCCGCGCCAGCGGGAGGCACGCCGCACGTCTGCTCGCCTTTGGCGCCCGCCCGCCCGCGGCCGTCGTCTCTACGCGACGCGGTGGCCGGCGATGCCAAGTTGCCGACGCGTTTCCTGGCCGGCCAACTGGGCAACTGGACTTTGACCAGCAGCTAAATCCACTGCGCTTATTTAGCCACCTGACACGGATGTAGCGGCATCGAACGAAGACGATATATACGGGTGAATGGTGAATGCTGAGCTCGCGTATACGTAGTAGGAGACTAGGCGTAGCGTAGCCACACGTGATGAGTCCCTTCCTAGCTCGTCCTCTTGCGGCACGCACTAGCTTCCAAAGTGTACACGGTGGCGCACGGCACCTCAACAGTACACTGGTACAGTCGTACCTCGATCGGACGGCCAGGATGATAGCGACGCCTAGCTTCCATACAACTCAGGCATGTGCACGAGCAAGCAGTACTACGACCTGCTATGTACCAGTCGCGTGCATCTTTCCACCAAAACCATTGTGCTCGACTTTCGTCACGTTTGCTAGCTAGCTTGCACAGCCAAGGCTGGACTTGTGTGCGCCCTGGTCGGACGCTCATCGATCATCGTACACGAAGGCCGTACGCACATATATATGGCCACTCCCACGCGACCACCGGAGGCCCATGGAGCTTGGAGGCCCAAGAGCCAAGAGTGTGTGTGTGTGTGTATATATATATATATATATATATATTCTATTTGGCATAATGAGCATTTGGAGGTCCAAGACAAACTAGCCAAAGCCAGATAACTCTTCCTTCTAGTCCTACTCTACATAACAATTGGGACAGCGGACAACAAACACACACGCCATCATAGTAAGCAACACACCAACAACCATGATCGATTAGTATTTTTCATTTTATCTTTTTTGTTTTGTGTATGGACTACGCTAGTATAGTGCTAGGGCCTAGGATTATAAATTTATAATTCAATGTATTTATCTAAATATATTAGATGTTGCCTAAAAAATATTTGTTGGGTACTAAAAAAAGAAAAGAAAAGAAAATAAGAAGAACAAAATATTGTTATGTTTTATGAACTACACATATATTGCAAAGTAATTTTTATTATCTGTACTATATAAAGTAATTTTGATATTAAAAGTTAGTTGAACGGGTCCTTATCTTCTTACTTGCCCAAAGACCTTTAAAATTATAGAGCCGGCCTTAGATGGAGAAAGTATGCTGCAAATTTGTTTTGTTTTTTTTAATGAAAAATAGCACGACCTACAAGAAGTTACTGGTTCTCTCTAACACTTCAACTGATTAACTGAGACGCCATCTCTTTCTTTCCAATTCTCCTCCTCCAAGAGTAATTCAGCTACCCCTATGAATGATTGGAGGCACCAACCCCAGACAAAAACATCAGTGGCGCCAAAATCCTTTTCCTTGTTTTTAGAATTATAGAAATTTAAAAAGCACGGAACCAGCAAGGAAAATGGGCGCGCGGGGCCCTCACGACAGCGACTGGCCAGCTGAATGCTGAACCGAACCTGCACCGAATCCACACCCACCCAACCGGAGCCGACGAGTGGCGCTGGCGCTGCGGCCGCCGCTCCCCTCCACTCGCTCGCTTCCGGCACGGGCCCCACCCGTCGCCAGCTGTCACGGTCCACACAATGAAAACTTTGGAAAGGGTGGGCGCGCCTCCAGCTCAGCTCGGCGCCCTGACGTGGACCGCCCTTTCGCGGCCCTGCCTTCCTGCAGACACGGGAGGCTAGCCGACCCACGCCGACCGACGTGTGGGGTCAGGACGCAGAGGTGCTGGGTGGGGCCTCGTAGATAGCGGCGTTGCCTTCCCCGCGGGCCCCGTGGCTGCCACGACGTTTGTGGATAAATACACCTGGAGACCACATGGTGTTGGAGCAGGAGATAGCGCGGCGCGGCGCGGGGAAGGAGAGAACTCGCTCTAGCTAGCTAGCTAGCGCGGCGAGCGGTGCAGGGCAGGGCGAGCCGAGCTGCTGCAGAGGCCCGGAGACCGGAGGAGGGAGGGAGAGACGTCGCCTGCCTGCGATGTCACCGGCAGCATCCGCCGCCGAAACCGTCGTCGTCGTCGTTGCAAGCGTCCCGAGCGAGCAGAGCAGCCACCGCGCCGCGGCAGCGGCGCCGTCCGTCCCGTCGTCCTACGCCGTCTGGGAGAAGGAGCGGTAAGACTGAGAGGTCGATCGAGCTCTACGTCGTCTGCACTGAAAGTGAAAGCCTGGAACCTGCTGCCGCAAGGGAGAGTGAAGGAAAACGCAGGGCAGGGCCATGGAGGTTGAGAAGGCCAAGTGCGAGTGCTGCGGGTTCACGGAGGAGTGCACGCCGGCGTACATCGCGGCGGTGCGCGCCGAGTACCTGGGCCGCTGGGTCTGCGGGCTCTGCGCCGAGGCGGTGGGCGACGAGATCCGGCGCGAGGGCAGCGCCATCACCACGGCCGAGGCGCTCGACCGCCACGTCGCGTTCGCGCGCGCCGCGCCGTCGTACAGGACGGCGTCCGCCGCCGAGGACGACCTCGTGGCGGCCGTGGCGCGGCTGCTCCGCCGCTGCCTCGTCGACTCGCCGCCCGCGTCTCCAGCTGCGCCACCGCAGAGCCGGAAGGTGGCCGCCGGGCCCGGGTACCACGATGGAGCCGACGAATGAAGCGAGCGAGCCTGCTTGCTTGGTGCTGGTGGCAAACTGGCAATGCTTGGGGTCACTAGCTGGTTGGTTGATTGAGCTGGTGATGGATTAATTAATTAATTAATTAATTAGTTGTATAGTTGGTTGTATTATTGAATTAGTAGTACAAGAATAAACCTCCGGTGGCATGTGATGTGGTGGTAGAGAAGTACGTACATGTGTAGGTCGCCGTCCGGGAGAATAATTCGTGCCGTGATCGATTGATGATTGCTCGAGAGAGGAGCAAATCACGCTCCGTGTGATCGAGCATGAAGTTATTAAGTAGTATATAATCACTCATTGGAGTACATCAGGACAAGGACTGTTCCGTTATATTCAGGTTGTAAGAACATTGTACTGGAGTAATTCTGTGCTATCTTCTTTAAGCATTCTATACAATCGTATCCATGTATGCAAATTATCCTGTAACTTGCTGATTGCTGTTTAGGATATTTCGTACAGTGCCTTTTTATACATCATGTTTTTGAGGGAATTATACATCAAAATTTGATGATGTTGAATGCTGCTGGTACAAAGCTTCACGTATGGAAGTTTGTCCGATTCCACTACACAAGTTCCGTTTGGCTCAAGTGAAATCCTATTATTAAGTTCTCTGAAATTCCTCTAAATCCTCAGCCTAGCCACTCACATGCCAAAGCAAAACGGTCTATAGCTCCACTCGTAGAAACATGACCACCTGAATTTTACGTTAGATAAGTTGTAGCGTAACATAGACCAATGACCTTTATTTATAATTAAGAAAAAAGAAATGAGACTAAACATTGCAAGCTCAGTTCTAAAAACATGAGAACAGATGACAAACTACCCACCTAAGTTAGGCCACATCATCGCCACCTAATTGTTCTTCAAAACGAGATAGAAACTAGTACAAGACAATGCCTCCAAGAGAACACGACACTGTTATCATTTGCCTGTAGATGAAAGTTGGATTTTTCACAAGGTTTCTCATGATTATTGAGAAATATGACACCACATAACATCGCCAAGGAAAAAAAACATATCGCTCTCTATTAGAGAGGCCGCAAGAACCCTTCACTCAAAACCACTACATCTTTATAAGACTACCTCACAAAAATGTTATAGCTAAGGAAGCTTCAATAAAAACGCTAGAGGTGAAAGACGAAGGAAATAAGTCCATTACAATATTAGATTCTAATTCATCTCTGAGCCCGCCATAGTATGTTGTAGCTCTCATCGATTTAAATGAGGAATGCTAAACAACATTTGGTTGTTTTAGCCCCACCCACATGTGTTTTTTCAGTTGCGCTAACACCTCTCCCCCACCTCCTTCTCATTCTTCCTCAACTCCGCCGGCGTTGGCACCAACGCGGTAGGCGCCTCCTCCTCCTTTATCGAAGACGAAGATGACGGCGGGAGTGGCTTGGGTCATGACGAGCCTCTCCTCTTTCTTCTCCAACTTCAACGAGTATAAAAGATGCCGACAAGGGGAGGCAGCCTGCTCAGGCGGGGAGGGGGAGATGGTGGCTGGGCGGTTTAGGGGCTTTAGCGACGGGGAGCCGGTTGGGCTAGGTCTAGGACATGGCCACAGAGCTCTAGCCATGTCTTATCGCACCGCGGCAGTGTGGTGGGCGTCGGCGGGGGAGAGGAAGAAGATGAATAGGAGAGGAAAAAAAGAATATGAGTACTAAATCACTCGGTTGTTGCATAGACAACTCATATATATATAAATAGACATAATGCTACTTAGCACTTCTACTAAACCAAATCCAATTGAAAAATACATAATTATAACTGAATAGAATCTATGTGTCTGTAACGGAACAACACACTATTGAAACGAAAACTACTTTAGCTTTACGAATCTGGACAAACTCTTAACCGCCTTTCCATGGGCTGAAAACACACTTGACCTAGGCAGCAGTCCTTGAAACAGCAACGTGCAAGTTGCAACTTAGCTGCAAGAAGAGAGGGAAGGGAAACCAACCAAACTGTATGCGACACCCATGCATTGCAACAGCATACTCCTACTATTTTCAGTCACCCTCGCCTAGGCTCGGTCAACGCAGACGCACGCATGCGACCAGCACCAGAGAGGCAACCCTGCACATGACACCACCCCACCGGAACAAGAGAGGTTCCAGTTCTAGAGGTCCCCCCCCCGACAATCGCATATTCATTCGTATATCGGCAGACGCCCGTCCGATTGCCAGGTGCAGTGTGCCCGTGCGAGACCCGAATCCCCACCCACCGCGTCGTGCACTTCCCCTTCGGAGCCGGATTCAGTGACTTTATAGAGTAAAGTCACAACATAACTTTGCTTCAATCTCCACCTTACAACTAGAATCTAACGGTTGCATAGACTTTTAGGTTCATCATGCCACCCAACAGGACCACGCACAAGCATAGCAGGCCAGCACAAGCGATTTCAAGGAAAAGTTTCTGATAGTTTACAGGTTGAATAAATAATGATTAAGCAGTAGGTCACTCTCAAGAATAAACCGGCAGCCAACACAAATAATTATATATATACTTTTAGTTCACGTTTATACCTATATCTAATATTGAAGAATTATTATTATTTTTCTAATCTGAATAGGAGTTTTTTGATATTCTTACGTTGTCAGTGTTTTTTATTTGTTTCTTCATTTTTCTTTTTCATGTTGTTAGCAGAGTCGCTTTGGTTAGTTTTCTTGGTCTCCGTTTTGGCTCTTTAATGGGCAGTCCCTCTTATCTAAATAGGAAAAGATAATTTCTAGTAACGCCAGGTTTATAATAGTTATGCTTCAATTTCTAATTAACCGCCTATTCAAACATGAAGAGTTTCTTAGCTGCCTCTAGGATGGCATGATAACATTGGCGTGGCAAACCGGTGTAGTGGTGAGTGGTGGTGCTATTTGCTGCTTGCGGGTCCTATTTTTATTTTTTAATTTATTTATAGATTTCTTATTGCACATCATAAATATTAACATAATTGTTTATATATTTGGTCAAACTTGATATTGTTTGACTTCTTGGAAAATAAAATATATATTCTTTTGAGGACTGAGGGAGTAGTGAATATTAATAAATTTATAAACTAAGAGGAGTTTCTAGATCTTGATAGTTTTTTAGTTTTTTATTTGTTTTTTCGTTTTGTTTTGGTTATTTTTTTTGTCTTCCTTTTTTTCGTCCGCTAAAATGAATAAAGTTATTTCGACACTCCCTCCATCCCAAACTATAAGACTTTCTAAAAATCTTAGAGAGTTAAACTATTCTAAATTTGACTAAATTTATATAATACAATTATTATGATATCAAATAAATATCATTAGATTCTTTCTTAAATATATTTTTATAGTATACTCGTTTTATGTTACAAATCTTAGTATTCTCTCTATAATTTTAGTTAAACTTAAAAATACTTTGACTCTCGGAAATTTTTGAAATAACTTATAATTTAAAAATGCTTTGTCTCTTGTTTTATGATGCTTGGTCGATGAAACTGAAACTCCGTGCAGTCGTTAGATGTCAGTTGGAGGGTGGAGATTGATGTAAAGTTACTCAGGCTTTAGATCCAAAAAGTTTTTAGATTTTGATATTTTAGTATTTTCGTTTTTATTTGACAAATATTGTCCAATTATAAAGTAACTAGGCTTAAAAAAATTTGTCTCGTAATTTATAGACAAACTGTGCAACTAGTTTTAAATTTTTATCTATATTTAATAATCTATGTGGTAAGATTCGATACGATGGAAATTTTGAAAAAAAAAATTAATTTTTTTGGACGAAATAAACAAGGCCTGAATCCGGCTCCCATCCACCCACCCACCCGCGGACCCGCCTTGCCTCCATCCACAGCGACCACGCCCCTCCCATCTTCGCTCTCTCCGCTCACCTCCACTTCCCCGCCCCCGCCCCGGTCTCCGTCCTTGACACGGGCGCGCACCCGTCCGCCTCCGACTGACCCGGAGCCGACTCGACCTTGTTCAGGAGGGAGGGAGAGCCCGAACCGCGGCGGGGCGGGAGGGCTCCTTTTCGTTTGCCCCGCCGGAGGGCCAGCCGCCCCATGGGCCGGTCGCCTGAGCGCGCTACGTATCAGCTCATCGACCGGCGGAAAGGTACTGGCTTTGCTTCTTCTCTCGATAGATAGATAGATCTGGTGAATTCCGCGTAGATCTGGTCCGGATCTCCCTCCTCCTCTGTCGGGTACACTGGGTCGGTTCGGTTGGCTGGTAATTCACCAGTGTCCCGTCGCGTGCGTGATGTGAAAAAAAAGCCCTTCTTTTCTCGCCGCTTTAGCGTCGGGTGCACGTCGTGAGCGTGCACCGCACGAGAGCAATTAAGCAAAGCATGTGTACTCTTTGCTCACCTTGTTATTGCTATCTTGGCTTCGCTCGAGTGTGATTATGATTAGTGTGGCGTTGCAAGCAATTGATGGGTTTGAGGCTCTATATCTTGGCTTCGCTCGAGTTTAATTATTATTAGTATAATTAAGGCTGGAATTGCAAGCAATTCATGAGTTTGAGGCCGGCGCTGATTTGAGAGCGTCCACTAGGGGTCTAGGGCAGCATATCAAGTTTATGCTTTGCTGGCTCATTTGATAACAGTAGTAATTGGTTCTTTTGTTGTCTCTTGCCAGCTTCGTTTGCTGTTTATGTATATTCAAATAATGTTTCGTTGAACAGACGGAAAAAAGCATGGTTGTGAATTCGGAAGGTGCAAACTAATACCATGTTGGGAAGAAGATGCTTCTTTTATGATGCAGTACCGTGCTCCATCTTCTTTTAGTAAAGGAGGCATGCATATGAGTGACAGGAAACATTTGCTTTTGTTTCTGCTGTGAATACACTATCGGTTTCTTGGGTCTTTGGGAGTTACCAATTTGATTGATGCTGGTGGTGGTGTAACGGCCACACTGTGACTGGGATAATAAGGAAAATTCTTTCTGAAGCAATAGCAATAAGGAGGCTCTTCTAAGAAAACTCTGGCTGCGCTGTCTTTTTTATTTAATTGTGGTTTTCATTATAGGAAAGAGGAAGTCGATTATTATCATTCAAATATTATCCTAATGTAAAGGTCTACTAACAAGAGCTACACTATGCTTTGTGATTATATCAACCTCATCTGGCCGTAAATGTAGGTCCATTTAGGTTTGTTGTAAGTTAAATTTTGTCAGCTTTGACCATCAATAAAAAAAGATGTACATTGACAATAGTAGATTGATGGAAAAGTAACTTTTTCTTATTGGAAATGATTTATTCCCTGTTTTTCTTTCATTTTTCTCCAGATCTTTCATTGTTAATCATGTTTTTCTATACCTGTACAAATCCTCTGACTTGCTCTAATTATATGTAGCTGAGCGTTAGCGGAGCTGATGGCTACATCAGAGCCAGTACAAGAGAATTTGGCGATGGACTACTCACAACCTAGTAAGCCTCGGGTACTCCTTGCTGCTTCAGGAAGTGTAGCCGCTATAAAATTTGAGAACCTTTGTCGTAGTTTCTCTGAGTGGGCGGATGTCCGAGCCGTGGCCACCGCATCATCTTTGCACTTTATTGATAGATCATCTCTTCCAAGTGACATTGTTCTTTACACTGATGATGATGAGTGGTCTACCTGGAAGAAGATAGGAGATGAAGTTTTACACATTGAGCTGCGTAAATGGGCAGATATTATGGTGATTGCTCCGTTATCAGCAAATACCCTGGCTAAGGTACCTTTTTCTCTTTGTGAATAGTGAAATAGTTTCACTTTATACAAAAACAAACTGATGCTAGATTATTCTGTTCAGATCGCCGGTGGGTTATGTGACAACCTCTTAACATGCATCGTGAGAGCGTGGGACTACAGCAAACCGCTCTTTGTTGCCCCAGCTATGAACACATTAATGTGGAACAACCCATTCACAGAGCGTCATCTTCAAACGATCAACCAACTGGGCATAATCTTGATCCCCCCAGTTACCAAAAGGTTGGCTTGTGGCGATCACGGGAATGGTGCAATGGCTGAAACCTCGCAGATCTATACTTCTGTGAGGCTTGCATGGAAGACGCAACCACATGATGCAAGCAGTTCACTTGTGGTTCCTGTCAGTAATAACCGCCCATCTAGCTGATGTTTGACCTCTTAATTAAGAGCTTAGGAATTTGTTTTATCTGCAGTGTGCATCTTGATGTTAGAAATGTTGTACCAATTTTTTTTAACCAGTGTTTTAGTGTGTATTGTGATGAGAATGTGGGGAAAGGAGGTTGTCAGTTGTCACGGTGATAAATTACTGCCAGCTCAGTATCGATAGTGAGGATGAGTCTCTTCAGCGACATGCATGCGGATTTGCTGATGTTTTTTTCTGTTACCGACAACATTTGCAATTTTGCTCGATAGATGAAAAAATATAATAGAGTCTTATTGCGTACTATCAATTATCATTAACCGCTCTTCAAAAAATTATCATTAACCGATGTTACATTTCATCATTTCTTGAAGAGATACTTTGGCTGCATTATTTCCATTTGTTTTTCTATATACTAAGTCAACTTGGTTTTGTGGTATGGAAAGTTCGCCATAGCCAGGTTAAAAAAAAAAGAGGTTCGCCACAGGATGAGAATTTTGATGCACTATTACCGCACACATATTTTTGTTTTACTATATATATATTTTTTTACAATATGTTTTCCTATATACTTCATCACACAT
The DNA here is from genome assembly GCF_000003195.3 of Sorghum bicolor. Classification (NCBI taxonomy): domain Eukaryota; kingdom Viridiplantae; phylum Streptophyta; class Magnoliopsida; order Poales; family Poaceae; genus Sorghum; species Sorghum bicolor. Next base: position 6,070,839 of record NC_012879.2, on the reverse strand, counting down.
ATCTTGAAAGGATACTTTAACTCCATTATTACTGTAAAAAAATTTACTTCATCACACATCCAACCAAGATATGAAAGTTTTGATGTGGCATAACCTATAGCAAAATTCTAGATCCGCCACTGCTTCGGCGAGCCTGCACAACATGACGAGATGCATCTTGCTCCCCACCTCTCCTTGGTGAGCCTGCACGGCGCTCCTCTTCGCTGGCACAGGCGTGAACTTGGCTCTTCTCATCCCCAGTGAGCTTGCTCCAAGCGTGACGAGCTGCCTCTATCCTGCACGGCCTCAGATCTCCTCCGACAATGCCCTCATCAACGGCGGCGGCTCTGTGGCGAGCCTCGCGGGAGGCAGCGCGGGCTTCCTGGTGTGGTTGGTGGTTGCGCTCTGCTCCGATGTTTCCCGGTACGCGACAGGCCATTTCTCGATGAACTCTCCTCCGGCGAGAAGAACATTGAAGAGAATGACATTACATGGACTTGTTTTGGTAGGTTGTTTTAGATAAAACTACTAGAGTTTAGAATAAAATATAGGTAGAGGTAGTTTATAACAATAAGTGGCTATCTAAATAGAGAAATAGGTAATGTGTAAATAGGTAGTGTGTTTTAGATAGTAGACTCCTGGAGATGCTACGAAGCTACTAACGCGTGCGGGCCTGTGGGGTTTGGCGAGGTGAGCAGAGCAGAACTATGGACTGTATAGGATGTGCAGAGGAAGTGGGCTAGCCCAGGCGACAAACAGACCACGCAGCCCAATCTCCTCAGCCGTCACCGCCCCTAGCTCTTGCCGCCGCTCTCCTGTCTCGTCTCCAGCGCCGCCGATCTCCTCCTTCCCGCCGCCCCTCTCCTTTGTGCTTCTCTCTCTACTGCTTCCCCTCCCTCCCCAAACCACTCTTGCCCCGTCAGATCAGGCGTGACTTGGCGACAGCTACTACTCGACGGGCGGTGCGGCAGCAAGGACAACGCGGCGACATCGAGGTCCTGCTGCTTCTGCCTTCCTCTCCCGCTTGGTGGTGAGAGAAACCTCCCAATCATCTCTCTCACTCCTGCCGATCCCCAATAGATCTCCAACTTTCTCCTACTGTCGGTCCGTATGGCGCCCGCCACAAGCGATCTGGCGTGATTCAGACGCCAAAGCAACGTTTATTGGACGCCTCGGGTGTAAGGCGGACGCTGTAAGCATGTAATGCGAGTGAATGCGTTTTATTTTTCCAAGAATTGAACTCTCATGCAAACCAATTGTGTCCAGCCCTCATATTACCCATACGCCTAATTTATTCCTTTTGAACAAAATTACAGTAGGAGGTCATTTCATAGTTCATTGCCTCCATGGTCTGTAGGGAGTTTAGGGAACTACAGAATTAATCTGTCGGGATCATATCCCGGTATCCTCACGCTCACGCCTCTACCAATTGGGCCAATTGGGCAGGTTTGGTGTTGAGGGACCGAAAAACAAACTGGATTTCACTTTGCTGGTTTACTTTCAACCGATATGTGCAGTACTGTTCTGTAACTCTACAATTCTATAGGCATAGCCTGTGTTCAAAATCCTCAGTATATGAAGTATTCGATGCATTCTGTCTAGCAGTAGTCATAGCATAGGCTCGTGGAAATAATACAGTAGTGGTGCTAGAACCCTTATCTTTATTTATGTATAGCCTATGGTCGTTAGATATAAGAGGAGACACGAGACAATATGTGCATGTATTCCTAATTTGCAGGAGAGTTCAGATTTGTATGTTTCACTGAACTGTTCTGCACAGGAATCACATTGTCTACCTTTCTCGAACTGAAAATAAGCAGAGGATAAAGAAAAGCGCTTATCATTGAAACTTGGAATGCTGATTTTCCATAGCACTAGAAGAGTCAATAATCTGGAAACATATCATTCCTCGGCCTTACAAAAATAAACTCATGGCCACATGGAGTGATGGAAAAGTAACTTTTTCTTATTGGAAATGATTTATTCTCTATTTTCTTTTATTTCTCTCTAGATCTTTCATTGTTAATCATGTTTTTCTATACTTGTACAAATCCTCTCACTTGCTCTAATTATATGTAGCTGAGCATTTCAAGCGGAGCTGATGGCTACATCAGAGCCGGTACAAGAGAATTTGGCGATGGACTACTCACAACCTAGTAAGCCTCGGGTACTCCTTGCTGCTTCGGGAAGTGTAGCCACTATAAAATTTGAGAACCTTTGTCGTTGTTTCTCTGAGTGGGCGGATGTTCATGCCGTGGCCACCGCATCATCTTTGCACTTTATTGATAAATTGTCTCTACCAAGTGACATTGTTCTTTACACGGATGACGATGAGTGGTCTACCTGGAAGAAGATAGGAGATGAAGTTTTACACATTGAGCTGTGTAAATGGGCAGATATTATGGTCATTGCTCAATTATCAGCAAATACCCTGGCTATGGTACCTTTTTCTCTTTATGAATGGTGAAATAGTTTCACTTTATACAAAAACAAAACTGATGCTAGATTATTCTGTTCAGATCGCCGGTGGGTTATGTGACAACCTCTTAACATGCATTGTGAGAGCGTGGGACTACAACAAACCGCTCTTTGTTGCCCCAGCTATGAACACATTAATGTGGAACAACCCATTTAGAGAGCATCATCTTCAGACGATCAACCAACTGGGCATAATCTTGATCCCCCAGTTACCAAAAGATTGGCTTGCGGCGATCACGGGAATGGTGCAATGGCTGAAACCTCGCAGATCTATACTTCTGTGAGGCTTGCATGGAAGACGCAACCACATGATGCAAGCAGTTCACTTGTGGTTCCTGTCAGTAATAACCGCCCATCTAGCTGATGTTTGACCTCTTAATTAAGAGCTTAGGAATTTGTTTTATCTGCAGTGTGCATCTTGATGTTAGAAATGTTGTACCAATTTTTTTTAACCAGTGTTTTAGTGTGTATTGTGATGAGAATGTGAGGAAAGGAGGTTGTTAATTGTCACGGTGATAAATTCCTACCAGCTCTATCAATAGTGATGATGAGTCTATTCAGTGGATGTACTCTTTTATGCATCTCTATTGTCTTTACCTATGATGATGAGTAGAATATTGAGAGTTGGTGGAAAGCTTGTAGTGACAAGAGGAAGCTTCCTCCCGGCCCAGTAATGATAGTGATTACGAGTCTATTGAGTTAGTAATTATCGGTAAGTATTCTTATGCAGCTGTATAAACGCTACATATACATCTGTTATGTACGTACAATTATAATGAGTGTCTTGATCTTGACCATTTGAATGCTTTTCTTTGGATCTGCCATTGATGTGCTCCTGTCGCTTCTTCATTTTTAGATTCTTGCCTATCTATTTACTGGTGTCGCTGTCCAAAATATGGGTGGTGTCGATGGAAGTTAGTCCATTTTAACATTGGTTTCTCATTCATCTCTGTGTCCGCTGTAGTTGTAGCTCTCATCAATTAAAATAAGGAATGCTAAATAACACTTGGTTGTTTTAGCCCTCGCCCACATGTGTTTTTTGCGCTTGCACGACGCCTCTTCCCCACCTCTTTCTTCTTCCTCTTCTTCTTCCTCAACTCCACCAGCGCCGGACCAACAAGGTAGGCGGTCTCCTCCTCCTCTACCGAAGACAAAGATGATGACAGGAGTGGCTTGGGCCATGACGAGCCTCTCCTCCTCTTTCTTCTCCAACCTCAGTGGGTATAAAAGAGGCCGACCTAGGGGAGGCAGGCTGCCTAGGGAGGGAGGGGGAGATGGTGGCCGAGTGATTTAGGGGCCCTGATGATGGTGGAGGTGGTTGGGCTAGGTCTAGGACACAGCCACAGAACTCTAGCAGCGCCGGCCCTATGGGTGGGGCAGCAGGTGCGTGGGCCATGGGCCCTTGCGACTTGGGGCCTAACTTATATACTAGTACTAGTATACGTATAGGCTAAGGGCTAAGGCATTGGCTTTTGTTCCATGAGATAGCATAGGACGAGGCCGAAGGAGCTGATCAGCCGAGCGGTCGCCGCCAACACACGCCAACGTCTGTCGTGCCACTTGCAATCACCAATTAGATTCTTGTTAATTTGATTAATTGATTCAGTTTCGTACTTTCTATTTATATGATCATGCCAAATTATGTAGGCCCTAGATGTGCACCATTTAGAGAATATCTTGGACACTATTAATCTCAATACCATCTTTGATGAACATCAAGAAATGTCTGAAGAAGTATATTTGTATAAGAAGCAATGAGTATGATGGAGCTCTGTTCTTTTTTAAGGTAATCATATTAGTTCTAGCAGTACAAATATATTGTTTTTTAATCTACACTCTTTCTCTATCTTGATAATTATCAGAAATGTTTAATTTTAAAAATATTATTGCATTTGATTTTCCTTTACAAGTAAAATTAGCCTATATAGTATAGAGAAAAAAAATTCTAAATTACTCCCCTCAAACTTGTCATATGTTCAGATTACCCCTTAAACTTACATTTGATTCAATTTACTCCCTCCAACCATTTCAATTGTCTAGTTTACCCCTTAACATGATTAGTTATTTATGTTTTTCCACGTATTAGTTACGTTTTAATATCAAGTTTCATATGTTATGTTAGAAAAAATATATCTTAACTTTTTATCAAAATTTTGATAGCTTAGAAAATTTAAAAATAAATTAACACTAGAGATACAATATCATATAAACATAATGATGAAAAAAATATATTGCATTTTTCTAACACAAAATACAAAGTTGTCTATCACCTCACAAAATTTGAAACTAAAATATAATTTGTGCATAGAGAAACAAAAAATAAAAATCTTTTAAGGTATTAGTTGGACCAACTTAAATAGTTGGAGGAAGTAAATTAAAGCAAATGTTAGTTTAGGGGTTATTTGCACATAGGCCGAACTTGGAGGAAATAATATAGACTTTTTCCTATTATAGACTAGAGAGGCCGTCACGATGAGATCGCCAAAAGGCCCTCAAAATTCTAGGGCCAGCGCTGACTCTAGCCAGGTCCTATCATGCCGGTAGGGCGGTGGACGTCAGCGAAGGAGAGGAAGAAGATGAACAGTAGAGAAAAAAAGAATTAAGTACTAAATCACTCGATTGTTGCATAGACAACTCATATATATATAAATAGACATAATGCTATTTAGCACTTCTACTGAGCTCACAACAAATCAGCGAACAATACTTTCAGCCATAGTCTATCAGCCAAGCGAACAGAGTGTACACATGTGTCTGTAGGGATTTAGGGTTTAGGGTTTAGGGTCGTACCATTTTTGGTTCAGGCCACTGTAGCACTTTTCGTTTGTTTGTGACAAATATTGTCCAATTATGGATTAACTAGGTTCAAAAGATTTATCTCATGATTTACAGGCAAACTGTGTAATTAGTTTTTGTTTTTTGACTATGTTTAATGCTTAATGCATGTGCCACAAGATTCGATGTGCCGGGGAATCTTGAAAAATTTTTGGTTTTGGAGTGAGGCCCTATTTAGTTCCCCACCCAAAAAATTTTTATCCATCCCATCGAACCTTCGGACACATGCATGGAACATTAAATGTAGATAAAAAATAAACTAATTACACAGTTTGGTTGAAAATCACGAGATAAATTTTTTAAACCTAGTTAGTCCATGATTAACCTTAAGTGCTACAGTAACCCGTATGTGCTAATGACAGATCAATTATGCTTAATAGATTTGTCTCGCAGTTTTCAAACGAGCTATGTAATTTGTTTTTTTTATTAGTTTATAAAAACCTTCCCAACATTCTTTTGACACATCCGATATGATACTCAAAATTTTTTATCTTCAATCTAAACATGCTTGAACTAAACAAGGCCTTAGTTGCCCTTGCCCAGGCTTATGCCGTGTTTAGTTTCCTACCGAAAAAATTTGCATCCATCCCATCGAATCTTTGGACATATGCATGGAACATTAAATGTAGATAAAAAAAATAAACTAATTACACAGTTTGGTTGAAAACCGCAAGACGAATCTTTTAAACGTAGTTAGTCTATAATTAGCCTTAAGTGCTATAGTAACCCACATGTGTTAATGATAGATTAATTATGCTTAATAGGTTTGTCTTGCAGTTTTTAGACAAGTTATGTAATTTGTTTTTTTATTAGTTTCTAAAAACTACTTCCAACATCCATTCGATATATTCGATGTGACACTCAAAAAATTTTCATCTACTTGACGAATCCTGTACCATAGGATCTAGCAGCTCATTTGGCCACGTGTAAGCAAGAAATCTCCAGTATCTTCTCCACCGTTGGATCTAAATCGGACGTCGAAACACACGTACGACTAATGCTTTCCAGAGCCTTCGTCTCTAGCTCCATAAAATGCTGGGTCCGGGGTCCCCATCTTCACGCTACCTTCCAAGGCGTTTGTTTAGTTGCCAAAAAAATTTGCAATTTTTTTTTCAGATTTTTCATCACATGGAATTTTTAGATATATGCATAGAGTATTAAATATAAACGAAAATAAAATATAATTACACAGTTCACCTGTAATTTACGAGACGAATCTTTTAAACCTAGTTAGTCTATAATTAAATAATATTTATCAAATTCAAACGAAACAACTACAATGTTTATTTTAAAAAAAAATTAGAACTAAACAAGGCCCAAGTTTCCCACCAGCCTCATTGCTCTGTGGCGCTGCCTCATTGCCCGCCTCTACCTGCTCGGGCAACCAGCAAGCGGGCTCAATGCATCTCTCTTATGTTCACGATAATATGCTGCCTCATACATTCGCACTGTAATCGAAAGTCGCAGATGTAACTATAACAATTATTATCCAATTATAAATTATTTGGACTAAAAAATTGTCTCACAAATTATTCTCTAGTTGTATTTTAATAATGGAATAAGTGTTAAAAAAACAGCCCAAACCAAACAGGATCTTACTTAACATATGTATAGTATAGCTAACAAATACTCCATGCTATATCAACATCAAGTAGATTGATTAGGAGCTCAATCAAAAACTTAAATCATAGAGATCCTCAACAATTTACATTTACTTCACTAAAGAAAAAAAATCGCTTCTATCAAGGCCTTGTTTACTTCCACCCAAAAATCCAAAATTTTTCAAGTCACATCGAATCTTTAGACGCATGCATGGAGTATTAAATATAGACGAAAATAAAAACTAACAGCATAGTTTTGTCGAAATTGACGAGACGAATCTTTTGAACTTAGTTAGTCTATAGTTAGACAATAATTACTACAAACAAACGAAAATGCTACAGTGCCGTGAATTTTTTTCCTTGAGGAACTAAACAAGACCCAAAGCGGGATATATGAAAGCCATAAAGCTGCTTGAATTGTTTTTTATTTTTATTTTCACTCCCTATTGTCACTGGCCCAGTCACAACCGAGGCACGGCAAAGCCGTGACCCTGTTTCTAGTGTAAACGGAGAGCATCTCCAACAGATTGTTAAAACACTTGCTATCCTTAAAAAATTGGTAAAAGAGCCAAAAAACTTGCTCCAACAGTTTGGTATTCCCACTTGTCAAATTGTTTCGCTTGCCAAATTTCTCATCCGCGCGTGTAGGTATCCGCCGCGCGGATGCGCTTGCCATCGCGCGATTCCTCGTCTTCGCTTCTCTTCCCGCACGCCAGGTGAAAGTTCTGGCCCATATTCCCGCCGTCCACGCGCTATATTTTTTTTCATCGCGCCCTATGCTGAGCTGCTCCCTGTCTTATCACCGGCAGGAATTGATAGAAAAGTTTCTGTTGCCTCGGAACCTGCTGCTACTGATAGCGACTTGATCAAATCTAGATGGGACAACAAATGATTACATGAGATCACACTAGATGACACTAATATTTAACCAAATAAAAATACAACAGTAACGAGTACAATTACAAATAAAATGTCATTTTTTGTTTACATCAAATGACAATAAAATAAACTCGATGAGTCGGGATTTTTCAGATATTGTATGAATACAAATCTGGGAGATGATTCTAAAGATGTTCGATCAGGTCCTCCTTCAACTGTATATGTGTTTCTTTGTTTCTGATCTGCTGATGCATTTGAATATATTCTTCAAGTGTGCGGAGGTACAATGGATCCATTGATCTGGTAGTTGGTAGTTTAGTAGTGGGTCTGTTTTTTTTTTTGTAATTTGGCAAGTTCAATTGACAAACTGTTGGAGATGACAAATTATTTCACTTGTCAAATCTTTTAGCAACTTGTCAAAACACAAAATTTAGCAAATGTTTTTTAGCAAATTGTTGGAGATGCTCTCCAACGGAGATGCACTCACGCGACCAACACAGAGAGGGCAACCCTGCGCAGGGCACCACCTCACCGGAACGAGAGAGGTTCCAGCTCCAGAGATTTCCCCACCCGGCAATCGCATATTCGTTCGGCCGACGCCCGTGCCAGACACGGATCCCGAGGCTGCCCGCCACCCACCGCGCCGCGCACTTCCCCTCCACGCCACCGCGCGCCCTACATTGCCCCGCGCGGGCCCCACGCCCGCCGCGTCGGGTCAAACTCCACCACCCCCTCTCCCTCCCTCACCTCGCCTCAGCTCACGGCCTCACCCATCCACCCACCCACCCGCCTCGCCTCCATCCACAGCGACCACGCCCCTCCCATCTTCGCTCTCTCCGCTCACCTCCACTTCCCCGTCCCCGCCCCGGTCTCCGTCCTTGACACGGGCGCGCACCCGTCCGCCTCCGACTGACCGGAGCCGACTCGACCTTGTTCAGGAGGGAGGGAGAGCCCGAACCGCGGCGGGGCGGGAGGGCTCCTTTTAGTTTGCCCCGCCGGAGGGCCAGCCGCCCCATGGGCCGGTCGCCTGAGCGCGCTACGTATCAGCTCATCGACCGGCGGAAAGGTACTGGCTTCCCCCGTCTCCTTGCTTCTTCTCTCGATAGATAGATAGATCTGGTGAATTCCGCGTAGATCTGGTTCGGATCTCCCTCCTCCTCTGTCGGGTCGGGTACACTGGGTCGGTTCGGTTGGCTGGTAATTCACCAGTGTCCCGTCGCCTGCGTGCTTGTGTGAAAAGAAAAAAAAAGCCCTTCTTTTCTCGCCGCTTTAGCGTCGGGTGCACGTCGTGAGCGTGCACCGCACACGAGAGCAATTAAGCAAAGCATGTGCACTCTTTGCTCACCTTGTTATTGCTATCTTGGCTTCGCTCGAGTGTAATTATGATTAGTGTGATTAAGGCTGGAGTTGCAAGCAATTGATTTGAGGCTCTTTGGTCAACTTTTTATTGCTATATCTTGGCTTCGCTCGAGTTTAATTATTATTAGTATAATTAAGGCTGGAATTGCAAGCAATTGATGAGTTTGAGGCCGGCGCTGGTTTGAGAGCGTCCACTAGGGGTCTAGGGGCAGCATATCAAGTTTATGCTTTGCTGGCTCATTTGATAACAGTAGTAATTGGTTCTTTTGTTGTCTCTTGCCAGCTTCGTTTGCTGTTTATGTATATTCAAATAATGTTCCGTTGAACAGAGGGAAAAAAGCATAGTTGTGAATTTGGAAGGTGCAAACTAATACCATGTTGGGAAGAAGATGCTTCTTTTATGATGCAGTACGGTGCTGCATCTTCTTTTAGTAAAGGAGGCATGCATATGAGTGACAGGAAACATTTGCTTTTGTTTCTGCTGTGAATACGCTATCGATTTCGGGAAAGAAAGCTACAATTGTTGGGTCTTTGGGAGTTACCAATTTGATTGATGCTGGTGGTGGCGTAACGGCCACACCGTGACTGGGATAATAAGGAAAATTCTTTCTGAAGCAATAGCAATAAGGAGGCTCTTCTAAGAAAACTCTGGCTGCGCTGTCTTATTTGTTCAATTGTGGTTTTCATTATAGGAAAGAGGAAGAGGAAGTCAATTATTATCATTCAAATATTATCCTAATGTAAAGGTCTACTAACAAGTAACAAGAGCTACACTATGCTTTGTGATTATATCAACCTCATCTGGCCGTAAATATAGGTCCATTTAGGTTTGTCGTAAGTTAAATTTTGTCAGCTTTGACCATCAATAAAAAAAGATGTACATTGACAATAGGAGATTGATGTTATTAGATTCACTTTTTTAGAAATAGTTTCATAATATATAACACTTCTCATTTAAGATAATAGATTTTTTTATGTATACGGTTAGTCAAAGTTAAAAAAAATAGCTTAACTTGGGACAAACATGGATGGACTTATATTGATGAAAGGAGGAAGTAATTGCGTGTGAATAATAAATGGCTGTAGTCAGTGTAAGTAGGGACTATTTTTATGGACTACTGCACTTTTAAGAGTATTTAACTGACAAGCTTTCTATTTAGGCTACATTAATGAACCTCGAAAAGTATAATTTTTTGTGTTTGTCCAAGGATTGGTAGCTCCACCATGCCTTTATGTAACTCTTTTTTTCCCGTTTCTTTGCAGGGCTTGGGTAAATCATTGTTGAACGCATCTCTCTTGTACATGTAACATTGCATGTAATTTCTGTTAAGATGAGTTCACTAAATAAAGTTGTTTCAAATAGTGGAGATGCGTGTTCAGTGTTACCTAGTAAAGTCACATCATTAAATCCCAATGCAGCCGAGTTTGTACCTTCATTTGTTAAACCATCTCTTGGAAGTACTACAGTTCCAGATGTAACTAAGTCAGATTTTAGGGTTTCTTCTGGAAAAACAATCCTAGATAGGTCCGAGTCATCAAAGTCTAATAACTCGGATGATGAGGCACACCAGTTTTGGCGTAAGCAGCTACCCGATGACATTATTCCAGACTTCACTTCTTTTGAGAAAGTTGAACAAGGGCCTGAAGAACTGTCCCTTGTTGGATTGTCCTTGAATGCACCCCCCTTTTATGGGACAACATCCAGTCGCTTCTCAAGAGAACATCACGAATTATCTTCTCCAGCTACCAAGGGCCTGGAACTGGAACATACGAATCTGCTGTATGAAGATAATTATCTGGGTTCAACCAACTGGGAGCAAAATTATATTGGTGATCTTCATATTGCTAATGGAAATCAGGACCTTCATTATGATTCTGAAACTGGTGTAAGCTTTGCTGATAGTTTTGCTAGTGAGTATGCTGCCTCATCAGATGGCCTTGTTGCTCCCCTGGAGTACTTAGCATCTCAGTTCCCTGGATTTTCAGCAGAGAGCCTTGCAGAGCTGTACTACGCAAATGGGTGTGATTTCAACCATACCATTGAAATCCTCACCCAGCTAGAGGTAATTCTTTCCTTACTGCAACACTAATTTAAGTCTTCCAGATATCCACTCAGAATTAGCTTTACCAGAAAAAGCGAAGTAATTAAATGTATGCTCTTATGCTCAGAAGTCAGATCATTGTTCTTTAGAATTATTATCAAAGTGGTTTGGAAATACTCGCTCTGTTCCAAACTGTAAGATGTTCTGGCTTTCCTAGATACATAACTTTTGCGATGCACCTGGATATACATTATATCTAGATACTAGATGTATCTAGAAAAGTCAGAATGTCTTACAATTTGGAACAGAGGGAGTAATTATGATGTGCAATGGAATACGTCTCCCACCATTTCAATCAAAATGTTATTGGGTTGCCATATGTTAGACAAGAACCATATACTAGCAAATTTTTTGTGGAGCTCATCAAGCATGCCATGGACTAGTTGCACAACATCGTTATCATGCTGTTTAAGTGTACTCTTCACCAAAAAGAAAATTTGGATCCTCACATCTTCAATTGCAATTATGCATTGATTTCAAAACGCTCATTGCAGATCCAGAACATTTTGGCACTATCCATAATTATGTTTTTCCTGATTTTTCAGATGCAAGTTGATGCTACACCCAATCACACACTGAGTCTGGCCCACAGCACACCAAACTTTAGCACTGGGGATTTCCCTGCACTTCCAGGTGTCGAGAACCAAAATGGTTTCAGTAAGGGTAACGTGGATGTACTTGGCATGTTTAATGGGCGTGGTTCATCTGCAATGCCTACTGGAGCTGGTGATTTTGTTTCAGCTGTTCGCAAACTTGCGTCGCAGAATTCTGGCCAGTGGAAGTTTAAAAAAGGTCCTGAATATGGTAATGGTGTTTCAGCTCTTTCTGTACCCAAACAGTACAGTTCTAGCACTAAGCAATCATCTGGGAATAAGTTTCAAAGTATCAGCAGTGCAAGAGTTGCCCCATGGCTTGAGACTGGCGATGCAGTGGGTAATACTCATCTAATATACTCTGAAGTCTTTCTGGTCCAAATTGCACAGTTCCCTCCTTTATGTTTCATGTCTGGATGAGGATTGCTCTTGCTTGTTTTCTTCATTTAGTGAAAAAATCGAGAATGGCAAGAAATCAGGGAGAATTATGCTATCTTTTGAGTTCCTTTACTGTGCTCCAATTATGTGCTGATTAATTTGTCTCTGTATATGCAATCCACCAGCAAATATGTACTCAGAATCAAGAGGAGAAGCTCGTGATTTTGCTAGGGTCCGAAATGCGTGCTTCGAGCAGGTAAGCACTATTGCATATGGATACTGAAGCCTACACTTGCAATTTCTTTTGCCTGTTCGAGTAAGGTTCATGTTTTTCATGAATAGAGTTCACTGTCTGTAACATACTGTTTTTAAGTTTTGTTATCTTATGAGTTGCTAAGGTATTCACATAAGGATACACTTGGCAGGCTAGACAGGCTTACTTGGTTGGCAACAAGGCTCTTGCGAAGGAACTCAGCATGAAGGGGCAGGCATACAATGCGCAAATGAAATCAGCTCATGAGAAAGCTAGAGAAGCTATTTACCGACAAAGGTCTGATAGCTGTTTTACATGTTGACTTTTGGTCGTTCCAGCTTATGTAATACTGAAGTCTAATTTGGACTGAAGTCTAATTTAGTTTCATATTATCGTTTTCTGACATGCAGGAATCCTGTTTCTTCCCAACGTGGGGGTGACCGCCTGATTGATTTACATGGGTTGCATGTGAATGAAGCAATCCACATCCTGAAGGGTGAGCTCACTGCCTTGAAGAGCGCAGCGAGGGCAGCAGGGGAGAGGATGCAAGTCATGGTTTGCGTTGGAACGGGCCACCACACCAAGGGCTCTCGCACTGCGAGGTTGCCTATAGCTGTGGAGCAGTTCCTCCTGGATGAAGGCCTCCAGTACACGCAGCCACAGGCGGGTCTGCTCCGAGTGATGGTGTACTAACATCAACAAAAAAAAAAGGAGAAAAGAGATGTACGAAAACACAAAAAAAAGCGTCGTTGGAGCACGCACTGTAATTCCTTGTAGCTGTATATTAAAAGAGGCAGCAGGAGAATAGCCTGACAACAGAATACAGTGTAAAATTATACATAGCTTCATTCAATTCACATTCCTTTTCCATCGGTCCGCTGCTGTGCAAGGTAAGTGGCTTGACACTTGTTTGTTGCTGAATACTAAGATGCATTTGGGGCCATTTGTTGCTATTGATCTCTACAGTTGCTGCATCTTCATTCCTTTTTGGACCTGTTTGGGCCTCACTCCACCAAAACTTACACTGAGTAGCTCTTAAAAAAACTGGAGTGTCTGGAGTATCCCTTTACTGCTTCACAAAACACCTAGATTTTTCCCTTAACTCCACCTTTCTTTTGAAGCTAAAGTTTGTAGAGGTGTACCTGTTTGACTAGTAAAGATGGCAGCGGAGCAGAATGGAGCAGTCCCAAACAGGGCTAAATCGTTCTTCATGTCTTCATCCTCAGCATTCCTAGGATCTACTTAAACCAGTCTGATACACTTGACACTTTGGTTTGTCATCTCCACACTAGCATCGTACGTCATGCTTGGCCCTCTTGCCCAGCGCTTGGCGAGACCAGCTGTTTGGTGGCACCAGAAAAAGCTTGCTTTGCTTGGCTCAGCAAGGATTTCCTTGGCCAGTGAGGCGAGCCACAAATTGGCTCTCCCGCCTGGGCAAGCTTGATGACTGCATCCATCTCGTTCTCTGCCAGACTGAACCTCTGCAGCTCTGCTGGTGCTACTGCAGGAGCAAGCAAACCAAACATGGCCATGTGAAATGCAAGGCAAACCAGCAAAGGTGCCAAGCAGCCCTGTGGTTGTTTGGTTTGTCATCTCTCTCAGCGAGACGCCGAGACACTGACGTTAAAACGGGAAAAGTACGACAGTATTGTCATGTTCTGTACACACTAGCATCGACGGTTCTATGGGTTGACTCTACTAGGGCACTCCCAAGAAACTAAGGCCTTGTTGAGATGTGAAATTTTTTTGGATTTCGCTACTGTAGCACTTTCGTTTATTTGTGGCAAATATTATTCAACTATAGACTAATTAGTATCAAAAGATTCGTCTCGTGATTTAGAGAAGAAATCATGTCTACGCGAGAACCAAGACACGAAGAGATATGATTGAAAGTCAATAAAGAGAGAACATATGTGATTGGTCAAAAGATTATTATGTAACTATCCATTGGAAACCTAGTTTCTATATATAATGTCTAAAAATTAATAAACATAGAAACTACTTGTGGTTTCTAGAATTGAGACTGTATTAATTTAATTTGTTCAAATTTGATTGTCTGCATATTATGCTAGTTTAGCTAGTATGTCAAATTAGGTCAGTGTTACGCAATGCAAGTTTAAGTAAACCAATGTGCATACAAAAAAAAAACCCTAGAAACATGAGAACTTAACTAGGACATAGAAGTGACTACATGTAAAGTGTAACAAAATCAAACACAATCAAATGCGGTTTGTTGTACGTGCACAATAAAGAAACACCAACGCTAGTTTAGGTTATTATGGATAAGGCTAATCAAATTGTATATTCTTACGCTATTGCTTATGGTAGCTCTAGCAGCTATTCAACTTCAATGCTTGCGAGAAATCATATACATATACATGCTAGATCTTACGCTATTGCTCATGATAGCTCTAGTGCTCTACAAGAATAATTCAACTTTAATGCTTGCGAGAAATCATATACATATACATCCTAGATATCATAGTTATGCTAGGCGCTTGACTAGTCGCGAATCAGAGGCTCCCCGCCTCGCCTATGGGGGTAGGCGGAACCTAGGTGGCCGCGGCGGCGCCGGTGGGGGTGGACAGCATCCTGCGGAGCTTCGGACGTGCGCAGACGGCGGCGGGCGCGAGGAGGAGACAGTCGCCGGCGGGGAGGAGCAGCGCGGGCGACGGCGTGCGCAGAGAGAGGGAGCAGCGGGAGAGGGCGGCGGCGGCGGCGGGGGGGGGGGGGGGGGGCAGAGTCGCTCGCGTCGCGAGTCACGGGGACGACGCGATGCGGGAGACAGGGAGTCACGCGGTCGCAGCTTGCGGGAACTAAAGTGGGCTGTTAAATGGGCCTTATATTCTTTCTCCCTTCCATTACTACTACTTATCTATTGTTTTTCTTTTCTTTTAAGTATTTATACATGTATTAATCACCGCCTAGCAAAACGCCTAGAAACACCTAGGTGCGATTACTCCCGACTAGGCGCTAGGCGGAGGGTCAGCGCCTAGATTCCGCCTAGCGCCTAGCTGAACTTTGCTAGATATCATGATATGATGTCAGCAACAGTCAGACTAATCATGAGTGCTTATTTGATTAGCAAGTTAGCATGTTAGATTGACTGTGAACTTTTAATTCCACTATTCTAGTATTGACACCACAAAAAGGTTATTGCCTCTGATATGGCAACATTAGTCGAAGCACAAACATTATTGTCAGTGGAGTTGAAGCTTGGTTGTAGTATTGAAGTTGTCGCTAAGAACCAAGTACATATAACTATTACTACTATCACTATCCTTTTTATCGTGCTACAAAACTAGCCTAAATAGCTCATCGGACCATTCGTTTAAAGGCCCTAGAGGCATGCCTATTGTTTGCCGATGTGTCTGGTTGTGTAGTTGGGCCTATATATTAGGATTGTGAGCTGATTGCTGACAGTGTGGTGCACATATTTAGGACTGCACGATGCATAAGATGTGAAGATAAGCTAGCAATCATTGAAATTTTGTTTTGACCGTAGTCCCAACGTACTACCCGCGTGACCCATCGTGCAGGAGCGGAGCCAGGATTTAACCATAGGGGAGGAGGGAACCTTTTGGCAATACCAACGCTAACCACACATGATGAAATACATATATATATATTGACTTGCCAAGAGTATAGATAATAACCAAATCGATGTTTGTTTTGTGATAAAGAAGTTAAAAGTCTAAAATGATACTAAAAATTATAGAGAAAGGGATAAAATTAATTAACTCTAAAACTCCGATTTACATCCCACTAATCTAATTTACTAGAAAAAAATCACTGTAATAACAGGAAAAAAGAGTGAAGATAAAGAAAGGTATTCTTAATTCTTAAAGTATATAGATGACATTAGAGATTAATAGGGAGGGAGAAATAACAAAAAAAACACTAATTAACATTAACTAGCAAATTGCGTTGTGTGGACCAACTAGAATGTTATGTAGGTAAAAAAACCACAACAATAATGACAAGAACAAGAGAGAGAAGATAACATAAATATTAGTCATAAATTATATAAATATTATTAAGGATTAGCATAAAGAAGAGGAGACAAATAAATATCATCATTTATTAACTAATTAAGGGTATTATATAATGGAGCAACTAGGAGCGGAGCTGCGTGCAAGTCCTGTGGAAGACCTTCAAGACGAACTAAAAAGAATAAACTTTGCCTCACCTTCTTGCCCTCATGCGATCGTCTCCTCAGTCACGATGAAAACCTTACGTTATGTCGGCCGTGGTCAAATCCTATTCTAGAATCACGGCATGTAAAAATCTCGTGCCTGCGAATCTTTACCTTCCTAAATTTCTTCCTAAATTTCTTCGACCTCCTGCCAAGAGATTTAGGAAGGTGAAAATTCACAAACACGAGTTCTTCACGGTCCATGATTTTAGGATAGGATTTGATCACGACTAGCGATAAATTTTTTCGGGAGCGTGGCCGGGTGGTAAATTTTTCACGAGAAGACGATCACATGAGGAGAACAAGAAGGTGAGACTAAGTTTTTATCGTACCAAAATAGTATTTTTTTTCTTTATTCTTTTTAGTTGTGTGAGATTTTTTTTTTTGCGATCGTAGTTGTGTGAGATTCTTGAAAGGGGGTGTTTAGTTCTCATTTTTTTCCAAAAAATTTTGGATTTTGGTCCATCATTTTATAAAATGGAACTAAACACTATGCAAAATTTTTAACAAAAAGGTAGTTATTCTTTATTTTGAATTTTGACCTCAAGAGACAAAAAAACAAAAACAAAAATGAGCCTCAACAGGCTTCATGAGAACAATAAATTCTACATTCTGGATCGAACTAAACATGATCCTAAAAATTTTAATATTTTTGTATTTTATCACTATAAAGTAGCTGGTATTTTGTATTTCGGATTCTATGGGTAACTAAACACTTCCAAAGTATCATTGCACAAATATTCAAATTCATACCGTTCATATATGGAGACACGAAGTCAGAAAAATCTGCTTGAAAAATATCTTCCTTATCGTCTCCATGCGCGCCTAGTGCTCTTCCATCTCCCATCATCCCGAGGACCCAAAGCTCATGTCTCCGATGGCAGTCTCCTCCTCACCATTACCCTTCCTCTCCTCTTCTTCCTCCTTCACGTGCCATCTCCGCCGAGCGGGCACCGCCACCGCTACGGCAGCGTCATCTGCTTCCGAAGACTTCGACTACCCTCTCGCCGACCCTTCCGTTCGATGGCCTCACCTCCGCTTCCCGCACCTCCCCGCGCCGCGCTTCCCCGCCACCGTCACCGCGGCACCTCCGGTCCCCGCCAGACCACCACCCCAGGAAGTGGAGGACCCCGCGGCGACCTCCGCCTCCGCCTCCGCACCTTCACTCGTGGAGCCACTGGACGCGCGTGCTCATCGCGGGAGGGTGAAGAAGCTGAGCAAGCTCGCGCTGCGGCGGGCGCAGGACTGGCGCGCGCGCGTGGCCGGGCTCGCGGACGCCGTCCTCGCGCTGCCTCCCGGGGCGCCCGTCGACGACGTGCTCGACGGCGCTCGGGCAACGCCGGACGAGGTCGCCTTCGTCGTGCGCGCCGTCGGGGAGAGCTCCTGGCGGCGCGCGCTGGATGCCTTCGAGTGGCTCGCCCGGAGCACCGCCCCGGCTTCACGCGCCGTCGCCGTCGTCCTTGGCGTCCTCGGCCGCGCGCGCCAGGATTCGATCGCGGAGGAGGTCTTCCTCCGCTTCGCTGGAGAGGGCGCCACTGTTCAGGTGTTCAATGCCATGATGGGCGTTTATGCACGCTCTGGCCGATTCGATGACGCACGGCAGCTGCTTGACACAATGCACGACCGGGGGATCGATCCTGACCTCGTCAGCTTCAATACTCTAATCAATGCCAGGTCTAAGTCTGGGTGTTTGGCTGCTGGCGTCGCCCTTGACCTCCTATTTGAAGTCCGACAATCTGGGCTAAGGCCAGATGTTATCACTTATAACACGCTCATCAGTGCTTGCTCACAGAGTTCTAATCTGGAAGATGCTGTGACGGTGTTTGAGGAGATGATAGCTTCAGAGTGCCGGCCAGATTTGTGGACATACAATGCAATGGTGTCGGTGCATGGCCGGTGTGGGAAGGCTGAAGAGGCTGAGCGGCTGTTTGGGGAGCTGGTGGAGAAGGGTTTTATGCCTGACGCGGTCACTTACAATTCTCTTCTCTATGCTTTTGCAAAGGAAGGGAATGTTGACAAGGTGGAGCACACATGTGAGGAATTGGTTAAGGCTGGGTTCAAGAAGAATGAAATAACATACAACACCATGATTCATATGTATGGGAAAATGGGCAGGCTTGACTTAGCAGTGGGTCTGTATGATGAGATGAGGGCTGTGGGCTGTACTCCAGATGCTGTGACGTATACGGTCATGATTGATTCTTTGGGGAAGATGGATAAGATTGCTGAGGCAGGGAAGGTACTGGAGGACATGGCAGATGCGGGATTGAAGCCAACTTTAGTAGCTTTTAGTGCTCTGATTTGTGCATATGCCAAAGGTGGGAGGCGGGCTGACGCGGAGAAGACATTTGATTGCATGATTGCATCAGGTGTCAAACCTGATCGTTTAGCATACTTGGTTATGCTGGATGTTTTTGCAAGGTCAGGTGAGACGGAAAAAATGTTGCGTCTGTATCGAACAATGATGAATGATAATTATAGGCCAGATGATGACATGTACCAGGTCTTGCTTGTTGCACTTGCAAAGGAAGATAAGTGTGAGGAGATTGAAGAAATTATCCAAGACATGGAATTACTTTGTCAAATGAGTCTGGGAGTAATATCAACAATACTTATCAAGGCGAGGTGTGTTTCCCAGGGTGGTAAACTATTAAAAAAGGCATGTCTCCAGGGATACAAGCCTGATGCTAAGAGCTTATGGTCCATTATGAATGCATATGTAATGACAGAAAAGCATGAGGAAGGTCTCTCTTTGCTTGAATGCATCCGTGACCATGTTTCCAGTTCCCAGGATTTGATATCAGAATGTTCCATCATACTTTTATGCAGAAAACAGACGAGCATTTCTGCCTATGAACAGTACAGTCAAAGGTTAATGTTAAAATACCCTGGTCAAAACTGTAACCTGTATGAGCACTTGATTACATGCCTCGTGGAAGCTGAGTTATTTTCTGAAGCTTGTCAAGTGTTCTGCGACATGCAGTTTATTGGCATAGAAGCTTCTAAAAATATTTACGAGAGTATAATTTCCACCTACTGTAAACTGGGATTTCCAGAAACAGCACATGGGTTGATGGATGATGCTTTGCAATCTGGTATTCCATTAAACATTCTCTCGTGTAGGGTAATTATAATTGAAGCATATGGGAATATAAAACTCTGGCAGCAAGCAGAAATCTTGGTGAAAGGGCTGAGGCAAGCATCAGGTATCGATAGAAGGATTTGGAATGCTTTGATACATGCATATGCAGAGAGTGGACTTTATGAGAAAGCAAGGGCAGTCTTTGATAATATGATTAAAACAGGTCCTCTGCCAACTGTTGATTCAGTTAATGGAATGATGAGGGCATTGATTGTTGATGGCAGATTGGATGAGTTGTATGTAGTTGTAGGAGAGCTTCAAGATATGGACTTCAAGATCAGCAAAAGTACAGTGCTCCTTATGCTTGATGCTTTTGCAAAAGCTGGGGATGTATTCGAGGTAATGAAAATCTATAATGGAATGAAGGCTGCAGGATACCTGCCAAATATGCACCTCTACAGAAGTATGACTTCCTTGCTCTGCCATCACAACCGGTTCAGGGATGTTGAGTTGATGATTGCAGAGATGGAGGGAGCAGGGTTCAAGCCAGATCTTTCTATATTTAATTCTCTTCTTAATATGTACACCGCTGCTGGGAACTTTGATAGGACAACACAAGTATATCAAAGTATTCTCGAAGCTGGCTTAGAGCCTGATGAAGATACATACAATACATTGATAGTCATGTACTGTAGAAGCTTGAGGCCAGAAGAAGGTTTTACACTATTGAATGAAATGGGCAAACGAGGCCTGACACCAAAGTTGCAGTCCTACAAAAGCTTGCTTGCTGCATCTGCAAAAGCAGAGCTGAGGGAGCAAGCTGACCAGCTTTTTGAGGAAATGCGATCTAAGAGTTATCAATTGAATAGATCTATCTATCATATGATGATGAAAATTTACAGGAATGCTGGCAACCACTCCAAAGCTGAGAACTTGCTGGCAGTAATGAAAGAGGATGGCATAGAGCCAACAATTGCCACTATGCATATCCTCATGACTTCTTACGGGACTGCTGGGCAACCTCACGAAGCTGAGAATGTACTGAACAGTTTGAAATCTTCCAGTTTGGAAGTCAGCACGTTACCATACAGTACTGTCTTTGATGCCTACCTGAAAAACGGTGACTACGATCTTGGAATAAAAAAACTGCTGGAAATGAAAAGAGATGGTGTAGAACCAGATCATCAAGTTTGGACATGTTTCATTAGGGCAGCTAGTTTGTGTGAGCAAACTGCTGATGCTATTCTTCTTCTAAAGTCTCTACAGGATTGTGGATTTGACCTCCCCATTAGGTTAATACTTTACTTGATTATGTTAAAGAGATGGACATTCACATGACATTTTTTTTCTTTGTTCATGTTTTGGTCTTTGGTTCTTGAATCTTTTGCAGGCTCCTGACTGAAAGGACACCATCACTGTTAAGTGAGATCGCCAATTATCTGGAAGAGCTTGAAGCATTAGAAGATTCTGCTGCTTTGAACTTTGTAAATGCAGTAGAAGATTTGTTGTGGGCATTTGAATGCCGAGCAACAGCTTCACGGATTTTCCAATTGGCAGTAGAGAGAAGCATATACCGCGATAATGTCTTTCGGTATCCATGGCAATCTCTGTACCGCAAAATTTCATTTGTAGTAGCATACAATTTCTTGGGGTTGAAATATATGTATTTCATGTGCATATATAAAATTGCATCACCGGTTAGGCATTGCCTTTTCAAGTTACACATAGTAACTTTGGCTCAAACAATCAAAATATTTTTTGTAAAAACAAAGTGCTAACTAATCACTGCTAACGATGGCTCCGTCAATAGCACTATAAATATCTTTCCAAGAAATCTACATGTCATGCTACATTCTGGTGATGTTTTAGAACTTTAATCTGATAGAAAGAGAGCCAGTCAACAAATACCTATGTTTCTTAGTTCTCATTCAGTTGCCTATGACAAGGCCATATGGTCCTAGGCTTCAGGTTAAGTCAAAGATCTATTTTGTGTGTGATAAGAGTTAAGGTATTTGAGTAACAATATTTATCTATTTTTTCTATTCATATCTGAAGATGATTATGACACACCATCTCATCTTGGCATTTTTTTTCTTGTTTTAGTATGTTCTACTTCTGATTATGATATCTGCAAAGTGTCAATATGGAATTAATCTACCATTTAACATTTTATTTTGTGAATGGCGTAGTGTGGCACAAAAGGACTGGGGCGCTGACTTCCGGAAGCTGTCTGCTGGGGCTGCACTTGTTGGTCTTACATTGTGGCTTGATCACATGCAAGTATGTGCTTAAATAATACCTTTCATATGATGTTGCATTCATATACATAGGAGTGGTAAAGAAACATCTTTGCTTTGCTCTTCAACAAATAATTGTTTACCATCAGTTTTAGGCTTAATCACAGGAAATGGGGTTGAAGTCATTGACTTTCGACCCGGGTACACGGTTTCTTTTCGACCCAGCCATGTAAAAACCGCTCGCAAGTAGTGTACCATGTTCCTCGAGCTCATTCAACCTGGGAACTTTTTGACTATGGTTTTAGGTTTATTGTCTTGTTCTCTGATATTTTGTCATGACTATTGACAGTAAAGTAACTGGAACACTGAGAATCCCACTACATGAATTTTCAGCTTTTGTTTCGATGTTTTCACATCAGTTACATAGTAATAAGAATAACGTGAATGAAGTTAAGCTTAAAATGAGGATGGACATATGCTATTTAAGTTCTTTGTTAGTTCCAATTACACTAGTACTGGTGATTTTCACCTTGCAATGATGTAATATTGCAAACTGCTGAAGGTAATAAGTCGGTAATTACTGCAGCATACATCTAGGAGATATAGTGGGCAGTAGAGCCTTTTCATTTGTTTGACAGTTTTCTATTTTGGTATACCTTTTCATTTTATGTGCCATTATAGGTTTTCTAGTCTATCAGCTTTGAACACAAATATAATTGGAGACATCAGTTAATAACACCTAAAAATCTTTTAAAGAATTTTGAAGAAAACATCTTTGAATGTTTGCAACAGGTTTATGAACTTATTGAGTTCTTCTTAGTCCTGCAGTAGCCATTCTTTTTTTGTTTAAATGGACTTGAGTTTCATCTTTTATTTAAATGACACCTGACCTACTCTGGTTTTAATTCAGGATGCTTCACTCCAGGGTTCACCAGAATCTCCCAAATCTGTTGTACTGGTCACAGGGGAGGGGGAATATAACATGGTATCCCTGCGTAAAACAATCAGAGCCTACCTTTTGGAAATGGGCTCCCCGTTCTTACCATGTAGAGCTCGGTCAGGTCGCTTTGTGGTAAAGGCCTACTCTCTTAAGATGTGGCTGAAAGATTCTCCTTTCTGCATGGACCTTGAGTTAAAAGATGCTCCAGCTCTTCCTAAATTAAACTCAATGAAGCTGATTGAAGGATATTTCATGAGAGCTGGTCTTGTATCGGCATTTAAAGATATACATGAGAAACTTGGGGAAGTATGGCCAAAAAAGTTTTCCAGGTTAGCTCTTTTGTCAGAAGAATGTAGGGACGAGGTTATCAAGGCTGATATAAAAGGAAGGAAAGAAAAACTGGAGAGAATGAAAAAGAAGGGTATTGTTACAGCAAGAAAATCTAAAAGAAGAGCACAAAGAGGAAAGTTTGTTAGGGAACAGGAACAAAACATGAAAGTAGTATTGGATTAGTCGCGGCCTGTTATTATTTGCTTCAACTTGGTATTTCCTCAAGCAGCACCCGGCATCTATATGAAAATTTTCTGATAGGGGGTGGGGGGAATAAAGAAGGAACTATGGCATTGCTGCTATTTTAGCATTGGTTATGGTTGGTTCTGTAGTGGAACAAACGACGTGGTTCATGTTCTTCAAGATTTACTGAGCAATGAGCACCGCTGAGTAACCAGCTCATACCGGTAAAACTACTGTTGTAGCATCTCTTCTTTGAAATTTATGACCTTCCCGATACATATCTTGTTTTTATCATTCATTACAGAGATGAACAAGCTTTGGATATTGTTCGGCAGGTGCGCACCTACGCAGTGTGCCTTGGGCTGCGCTCGAATGCTTTCATGTGGAGCGCACTGGTGCGGCAGTATGATTGGTGATTGCTGCAGTGTGGCCTTGCCATGGAAGCTGGGAGCTTCTACAAACAAATGGTGAGGGTCGGTGAGAAGGAAAATGACTCCTGCTTCACTAATGTGCTCAGATTCGGTGGCCT
This sequence comes from Sorghum bicolor, assembly GCF_000003195.3. Taxonomy (NCBI): domain Eukaryota; kingdom Viridiplantae; phylum Streptophyta; class Magnoliopsida; order Poales; family Poaceae; genus Sorghum; species Sorghum bicolor. The sequence continues at coordinate 6,046,886 of NC_012879.2, read as the reverse complement.
TGTGATTCTCGAGCATGGCAAGATGGTTCGTTGTCGCATCATGAAGTCTAGGTTTTGTTTTCAGATGATGTACTTCAAGTGTGGCAGGCTGACAGCTCAGTTAATACTCAGATTGTCGAGGACACAATGATGGGAAAATAGGTATGTCTAATATTGCACATGCACAATAAATTGTCATTTTCGTTTGAATTTGTATAAGACGAGTTTGCACTATAGGTGTCAATTGTTTTAATTTTTCCGAGTGACCAAAAATGCACATTTTGGAACGTGTTTCCAAGCTTCCACCAAGAGATTGATTTGTAATACCCCCTATGTGGGAGTCAAGCCCTTTTAAGTTTGACCAAACATATACACAAAAATACTAATATTTCTAAGTGTCGTTGATATGCAACTCTAAGAGCTCAATAGCAGGTTCGATAAACCTTGCTTAATATTTTTATTACTTTTCATCTTTTTTTTTTCTTTACTTCCTTTCATAATAATTCATTTTATCCTTATGACATTGTGGCAGGTTTGATCGAGTATTCAAGTTAATACAGAGCTACTTGTTTGCATGGCTGCTTTGAATCCGGTGAATTCATTTGCTTCTTATGACAAGGAAAAACCTTGCAAAGTTTTATCCTCAAGATTTGACAAGTACAGATTTGGTCCAACTTTCTTCCCATCTTATTATGTTTATTTATTGTTGATATGCATAATGACACAAGGTTTATTTATTGTTCGAACTCAAGGTTTTTATTGTCAATTCACAAATTGTAATTTTTGTTTGTTGTTGTTGAGTCAGAATAGATCGATAATGTATTAATGTTTTGACTATAAACTTTTGCATTTGTTGATGCACTTGGTTTTAGGATTTACTCAGCACCATTTAAACTCGTGTTATGGAAACAAACTCTACCTGCATGACAGAAAAAGCTGAAATTCTTCTGTACAATTCACTTCTGGTTGCTAGTTGGACATTGTTCAAGCTACATTGAGCAGGACATAGATACAAACTGCACCAAAAGGGAGCAAAATGGTTGACTCGCAAAATCTGACTGGCCCACTAGCTGCATGCCCTGCATGTCGTCGTCTCACGAGATGCCGTACCCGTACGAGGGGTCGTTGCTTCCTCGCCGCAAGGACCGCTCGCCGACGCTTGTGATCCGCTGCATCGACCCTTCTCGCACGTACGAGGTGTGCGAGCTTCTGCTAGCCGAGTCTGCCGACGGCGGCGCACTCCCCTGGCCCTCGCCGCCGCTCTCAGCTTGCGGCGGCCTCTCCCTCACCCTGGCTAAAGCCGTCGCCGCCACCTCCTCCACCCTCGCCAAGGCCTCCTTCATCTCCGGCCGCTTCTCCAGGTCCGTCTGGACGCAGTCCACCGCCACCTGCATGAGGCGCGTCATGTCCGGCAGCGCGAACTTCCACGCCGCCATGAGTGCCGGGTCGAACAGGTCCCGCTCGTAGCCGTCGGCCATCGCCGACGTCGCCCACATGACGAGGTCCGTGCCGCCCTTGGCGTTCTGGAGGTACTGCGACGGGAACTTGCCGGTGAGGAGCTCGAGGAGGACGACGCCGAGGCAGTAGACGTCGGCCATTGCGCTCACGGGGTGGCCGGCGACGCACTCGGGGGCGCGGTACGCGAACAGGGAGCTCGGGGACTGCATGTGGCTGATGAGGCCCGAGAAGCCGAAGTCGACGAGGAGCGGCTCGAAGTCCGGCGCGAGGAGGACGTTGGACGACTTGAGGTTGCCGTGGGGCGCCTCGTGGCCGGCGAGCGCCGTGTGGAGGAACGCCGTGCCGCGCGCGACGCCGACGGCCACCCTGAGCCTCGTCGGCCAGTCCAGCGCCGCGTAGTCCATGCCCCGGTCGCCGTGGAGGACGTACAGCAGGCTGCCCTTGGGGATGTACTCGTACACCAGCAGCTTCTCGTCCTTGCGGTAGTGGTACGCCAGCGGCGGCAGCAGGTTGGCGTGGCGCATCGCGCCCAGCCGCTTCATCTCGGCTTCGAACGCGTCCTTGGTCGTGCGGTTCATGTCGCGGGAGCGCTTCACCACCACGGCCACGCCGTTGGCCATCACCGCCTTGTACGCCGACCCGAGCCCGCCGCCGCCGCTCCCGATCACCTCGGCGGCCGCCTTCATCAGGTCGGTGAGCCCGAACACGCCCTTGCTTTCGTTCACCATCACCAGATCCCCGCCGGACCTGCTGCTCAGATCGTCCACCTTGGCGGCAGAGGCGGCACGCCGGTGTCCAAACCCGCCAAGCGACGACCCTGCCCTCTTCCCGAGCCACGAGGAGCTCCGCTTCTGCGGTGCCGACGACGCCGACTGCGCCTGCGCCTGCTTGACGGCGGGCGGCTTCTTCTCCTCGACTTGGAGGCCGTCCATGTCGAGCTTGCGGGCACGGCTGCAGCAGCACAAGCGCAGGGCGACGACCATGACGACGGCCGAGAGAAGCAGCGCGGCGAGCACCATGGCAGCCCGGCTGGACGAGCTGGTGGTCGCGACCTGCTCCTCGCGCTTGCACGGCTTCACGCGGGTCGGCACGAAGCAGAGGTACTCGTTGCCGTCGAACCTGCTGGCGTTGAACTTCCGGAACGCCTCCGGGACGACGCCCTCGAGGTCATTGTCAGATACGTTGAGCGACTTGAGCGCCGGCGGCGGCACGGCGGGGAGCTCCCCGGTGAAGGCGTTGCGATCGAGGTGGAGCTCGAGGAGGGACGTGGCCTGTGAGATGGAAGCTGGGATGGAGCCGGAGAGCTGGTTGCCGTTGAGCCAGAGCTTCTTGAGGTGGCTGAGGCTGGCGAAGAAGTCGTCGGGGATGCTGCCGGAGAACTGGTTGTCGGAGAGGAACATGGACTTGAGCGCCTTGACCTGGTGGAAGGCGGGGAGTGGGCCGGAGAAGTTGTTCCTGGCGAAGGAGATGGACCTGAGGCGCGGGAAGCTGGAGAGCGAGTTGACCTCGATGGTGCCGCCGAGCTTGAGGCCGTTGAGGCGGAGGCCGGTGACGGCTCCGCCGGAGCACACCACGCCATGCCAGTGGTGGGAGCCCGGCGCGCAGGGGGACTTGCTGCCTTCCTTGTCGGTGATGAGCCACGACGAGAGCGACGAGGAGTTGGTGAAGGACGTTTTGAGCTGCATCAGCGCCTCCGCGTCGGTCATTTTGTTCTCCGCGGCAGCTAGGAGCGCTGCGGCAATGGTGGCGGCGACGGCGAGGAGGAGGAGGCGGTGGCGAGACGGGGCCATGGCGTGAGGGGGGCCCGGAAAGGGGAGGCCGCCGTGTCGGGCGCGCGACCCTAAGGTTGGGAGGATGGTTGCGCGGGTGGTTTTGCTTTCTCGGGGCTCAGTTTCTTCGAGGTTGCCCGGAATAGGCAGGCACCCGAGGATGGCGGGAAGGCGCATGCGCGCGTGTGAGGATGTCAAGAGCATCAGAGCCAGCTCACCAACAAAACATCTCCAGCAGAGTTGTATACTTGTACAGTATTTGTGGTATCCTAATATCATTTCCAGGATTATTCACCAAAATACTTCCTCACAACACACATGGCCCACCTGTTAGTAAGTTTATTGCTTTTATTTTTCCATCCATTTTGTCACCCTCCAACAGTCCAACCTCTTTATATCCTTCTGTATTGTAATAGGATTAGAGACTTTGGTAAAAATTGTACTTGCTTATCCACCATGGAGGCGAGTGTCGGCGACGGGAGGGGAGGAGTGCAGCGAGTGAGTTGGTGGGTTTCTGGCTAATCACATGCTACAAGTGTTCAACGTAATCACTCTGTCCGAACATCTGAGTCATAGTATTATCATTTCTCCTGGGGTCTTTACATGTACCAGGCTGAAAAACTAATAGTACTATTTGGTGCTACTTGGTTTTTGGACCCAAGCTGCAACCTAGTCCGGGCTCTAGATCCACCCTATTTATCACTAAATTATTTGTTTTCTTAAAATATTGTTGCTATCTCGAGTGGCGACTTCAGTCTTATGTAGCTGAATTTCTACCTCTGATTAATCACTTTAAGGAGTTGCTATCTTGGAACATTTCTGATGGTAATAAAATGTATGAGGAACGGCTACACAGTGGAAATTCTACTCGTTACTTTTATAGAATTACAAAAATCCCAATCCCTTTGGAAACTACATAAATGTAGATGGATTGAGAGATCATACAAAACTGCAGAACAAAAACAGAGGCAAAAGTAAGTCGTTAGGAGGAGCTAAGGATGCAGAAATATGGGCGCAAGTTTCTCGCTCAGTAGCTTGCTGACATGAGAGGTCAAAAATAGCCATGGGAGAATTCCAACCTGCATCAGCACAATGAGATATTACGCGGCAATGTAACTACATTTTTTCTGAAAAAAAATCCCAGACTTACTGTTGCAAAAAATATGCTTGGCTTGTCAGAGGATATATCATGTAACAAAAATTGTTTCAGAAAATATCATGTAACAAAAAGATTCACCGGAAAGACTCGATCACATGATTCTCACAATGAATGTAGTGGCTACTAGGGCTTATTAGACCGGAGATTTGTTAGTAATCAAATTTGTTCACGGTGCAATGTAACTAGTTTGGGACTGTTCTGCTCTATCTTCCTCTGTTTCCAACTTCGCTAGTTAAACAAATACAGCTTCACAAACTCTCTTCTACAAAAAAGGAGAAATTGAGCAGTTGTTTTGTGGAGCATCTAAAGAGATACTACTTCAGAAACTCCAAGTTTTTTTGTGGAGCTGCATCATATTGGAGTTGGTGGAGCACATCTAAACAGACCCTGAAACCGGAACATAACTATTTTTCTTCTTAATGCCCATTGACACCCAATTCTCCATCATGTTTGAGAAAAAAAAGCACCATTTGGAACTTATTAGAACTTAGAAATTAGATATCACCATGTCTAATTTGGCAACCTTAACTGTTTATCTTGTTCAGTGAGTAGTGACTCCCAGTTTCAATCATGGCGCTATTTTTAACAAGGATAAAGCCAAGAACATTTAAACACATGGAGGTTCAGCGGTACTCACCACAACACGGCCTGTAGAAGCATCTACACCTCTCCAGGAAAACATCCATCCTGAAAATTCCCTCTAAACTATTACTTCCGGATGACTTATGATTGTATAGTATAATAATTAGTTTCAATAAACAAAAATGGGATATATTTAATATCAGGTCAAATCTACAGCAGTACTCCTCGGTCCAAGAATGATAAGCATATTCTGATCAGAGAAAAGTCAAATAAAATAGACTTTGACCCTTAATTTCACTCACAAAATGTTATCGTTTGCTAAAGAACCAATATCAAACGCACTTTGACCACATATCTCTGGATGAAAGTTTTAAATCATAAGCTTGTGTACAACTTGAATAACTCTTGGTCAAAATTTATAAAAAGTGGACTCTCCCTATATAAAATATGCTTATCATTTCAGGATGGGAACCTTTGGTTAACTACTCCAGACAAGAAATGTAGGTTGCTAACTCATTTTTTTTATTGTCTGAAACGTCAGCATTTGTTATCCAAAAGGAGTACAATATAAGTATATGACAATATTCACTCCTGATCTAGCTCATTTTCATACTGGAAGCTACAAAAAAGGGGAACATGGTTTCTTTAGCGGATCCTTCTTCCACTGGAGGCATATAGTTACCTTTTGGGTTTATCTTGTGAACGTTACCAAAAAAACAATTTTCCCAGTTTGATAAACAAACTAATACAATGAAATGTGTGAACACCAGGAAATTAACAAGGCTGCAGAACAAGTTGCCAGCTAGGTGAAGTGAAGGGCATTAACTTACCGAAGGGCTGGAGAAGGTGCTTAGGAACAGTAGTTACTGGAGTACTCCAAAACCACAGAATGAACACAACATAGATTAGAACCTAGCATGCAGATTTGATGAGACTCCTCAAACTGTATATAGTAAATAGTTGAGAGCATAAACTGCACGAATCATGAAGCACCTTAGTGGCCAGCAGAGCTTTTCCATACTGTTCATATAAAGACTGCTTCCCTTTAATGTTCAGCTCTTGCACTAAAAAATGAACAAAAGAAATAGTTCAGCTGCCCGAATCGGCTCAAACAAGAACAACAAGAACCCAAGCGCTGTCTGAGGAATTCAACACTTACTCTTTGCCAACTCCTTCTCTTTAGCAGCAGCCAACCGCTTCAGTTTTGCGGCTTGCGCAAACGTTGAGGGCCTGCAGCACAAAAAAGGTTTCAACAACAGCTGTATATCAGAATCGCCAAATTCATAAGAGAATAGCATCCGGATTGCCTACGTTGACAAAGCACTAGCCTCCTTGAGAAGTTCCGTGATCTGTACACGCAGTTTGAGCTGTTCATCAGAAATGGATCCCCTCTGGAACATCAACAGGTCAGGACAACATTAATGGAACAGAACGAGCTGAAAAAATGTCGGAATTGCAGTAGGTGGCAGATCCAATAATCACGGAGGCAGAATCCCCCCCGTGAAGATTCATTCTTAACGACCTCAATTCATCCAAAATCAAATATTTCTCCCCAAAAGAATAATCTTGAACAAGATGAGAGAGAGAGAGAGAGGAAAACGCGGAGTTTTCTTGGCAGTTGGCACCGACCCTCTTCACGAGATCGAGGATGCACTCCAGCATATGCAGCGCAGAGACGAGGAGGAAGACGAAGATGGCAGAAGGGGACATTGTTGCCGGCGAGGTGGCGACGACCTAGGGCGGCGCGGTGGCGATGGATTGGTCTGGTCGGGGGGGGCGGCGGTTCTTTTCTGGTCTCCCTCTGCGTGGGCGTGGCTATACACCTTACAGAACGAGACAGGCCATGTTCACACATGGATAAATCCTGGCCGTTGGTTCTGCAGTCTCGTCGCAGCTCAACGGCTTAACGAAGCTAACTGGATAGTTATCAGACACCTGACCTGAGCTGAGCAAACTACTCCAAAAAAGAACCCAGCAGCCAGATAATCCATGGCGCTCTCGACCGCGGAGGAGAAGACGGCGGCGGAGATCGTCGCCGCTCTGGATCTGCAGCGCCACCCCGATGGCGGGTTCTACCTGGAGACCTTCCGTGACCCCTCAATCGCACTCCCCACGTCCGGTCTCCCACCCCGCTGTAAGCTTGGATAAATCGCCCCAGTTTTTTAAGCTTTTGCCTAGCTATCTTGGTTTCAAGTTTCCTTTTGTTTAGATCTAGTTTTGCTGCAGAGATAGAGATTTACGAAGGGTGGATACCTGGTTATTTGTTGCAAGTAGCTGTAGCCGGTGGCCGTTTTGTGGATTATTAGGGTGGCAATTTGTTTGATGGTGGATTTGTTTCTAGAGCTCCATGCTTCAGAGTTTGTTTAGTTTATATCAGAAGTGGCATGAATTCGTTCAGATAAATTCATGATCTGATGCCGCGTGAACTGTTAGTGGCACATTCGGATCTTCAAAATGGTTTAGTCCTTGGAAAGACAGCCAAATGAGCCTTTTTTTGGCTATGGCATAGCTGCAGATTCTTTAGGCATTTAGTTCTGCACTTAGTAATTCAGGTTCTACCAAGTGATTGAGAAATGCAAATTGCTGCCAATAGCTTCATGATGGTTCCTGACACTTGTCTTATCTAGAATAATACTTGATCGTGATCCTAACTTCAAAATTCAGTCATACCTTATTGTTACAGTGAAAATTGAGGTTTGGGTTTTTATGGGCTTGCTGTTCTTTTCAATTAGAAGATATCCTTACTTTCTTTATAGCTTATAGGAGCTACCATGTATGATTTCCATGCCCCTAAATTGGATGGTTAAAAGGATTGGCATCAACCATCAGTAACCTGTTATTTGAACAAGTTTTCATGTAACCTTGCAGCTGGATCCTGCTCATTCTAAACTATAAAGATGCTTGACTTGCTGAGCATATCTACTAAACCTTGATTGTACCCATGGTTGATCTTGATTTGTCTGCATTATTTTTCCCTAATTCACTAATGTTATGTTCCAATCGTTGTAGATAAGGTTGACCGTGCCGTGAGTAGTGCCATCTATTTCCTACTGCCTGCTGGGGAGATCGCTAGGTTGCACCGTATCCCTTGTGCTGAAACCTGGCATTACTACCTAGGAGAACCTCTCACGGTCTGTAAACTTATCTGAAAAATGACACATCTGATTCTTTAAAACGCTGCTCAGATCATCCATTCATTCAGGTATTTGAGGTGCATGATGATGGACAAATCAAGACGACTGTCGTTGGTCCTGACCTGCGGCAGGGCCAGAGACCACAGTACACAGTTCCTCCAAACATATGGTTTGGGGCCTTCTTGACCTGCGACATTGAATCCTTTACTGAAGATGGAAGTGTATTTGTCAAGACTCCCGGAAGAGACCCTGAACTGCATTATTCGTTTGTTGGTGTAACCTGCGCCCCAGCGTTCCAGTTTGAGGACAATGAACTTGCAACACGTGAGGACATTAAAGCTTTGGCTCCTAAGGCAGAAGCTTTCATCAATTACCTCGTGCCATCTTAGACTGCCCAGTGCAATTAGTCTGTTCTTCATGCTGTCCTAAGCACATATTTCATTTAGAAGAGAGTTCATGATGAACTTCATGTGCCGATTTGTCAAGTAGCTGTTGAAAATCGCTGTATGGTATCCAGACGACTTATACTCGCAAAATCAGTTCTGTATGGAAGTTGATGTTCCTGTTATAGTTTGCCATGAGGATTTCATTCGCTGGGAATCTGGGCAGGAGGATGAAACACCATGTTCAACCAGCTATCCGTACTTCCACGAGAGTTTTTATGCGTGGAGTTTTTCCAGTTTCGAAGCTCCGATTTTAGGGCAACAATATTGTGTGTTGCTTGTTGGTGTTGAGTCAAACACGATGGGGCAATTGAGGTAGCGTGTGTTGGGCATGCTGCGGAGGACCAGAAATTTTGTTTTTTGAAGCTCGGAAGTTCTGCCCTTCAACAGTGTCAAATAAATCCATTGAACGCTTGCCGAAGGGACCCCATTGGGATTTGGGGCAAGCAGACTAATGACGACTAAGGTGACCTCAAATGCTGCAGAGACAGGAGAAGAACACCAATTGAGGGTTGGAAGTAAGCAAAGGGATAAAAGGTAAAATGCATAAAAGTAAATTGATTTAATCGGTTAGATGATGATATTAATTGTTGGTGTAAATAGAAACTTGTAAGAGGGTCCTTATGTAAAGTGGAACAAAATGAATAGAATGAGGGTGGGTGTCCAACACACCACCAGAAGCTTCCTAATCCCCAAATTGCAACATGGTATCAGAGCCAGAGAAGCTAGGGTTAGCAGCGAGGACCGTACCTGCGGCGACGGTGTGCGGCCGTGGGCGTGACGCACGGGCGGACTCGGTGCGCGGCTCAGGCTCGCGTGGTCTGCTGCGGGCGGACTTGGGCGAGCGCGGGCGCGGCGGACTCGGGCGAGCGCGGGCGCGAGCGGCCAGCGCGCTCGGCAACAGGCGAGCAAGCTGCGTCGGGCAGCTGTGCGGGCGTGGGCCGGCGCAGGCGGGCGCGGGTGCGAGAGGCCAGCGCGCTCGTTATCCTGCGAGCGAGCGGCGTCACGCAGCTGTGCGGGCGCGGGCGGCGCAGGCGAGCGCCGGGTTGAACAGCGAGCAAACTGCCACCGTGCTTGGGCAGCCGACTGCCCCAGCGGTGCCCTGTGCGCTGTGTGTTGGCGAAGAAGAAGAGGGAAGAAGAGCAGAGGAGAAGTTTGAGGAAGTTCGGGGTGGAGGCCTGAAGCTTGACAAGCGGGGACCTGCTGCTGCTGTTGCTCTGTAAGTGAAGAGGAGGCTCTTGTTACTTGTGCGTACTAAAGTGATTTAGACTTGCCTGTGGGGGAACAGATTTGGGGAGGAAGATGGATGCAGGGAAAGAGACAGGAAAGCCAGGAGATGGTGAGGGTAACAGCGGAGGTGAATCACTAGTTACTAAGACTGAGTTGAAAGAGGAGATAAAGTCGATGATTCAGGGGCTTATATAGATGAATCTGTTTGGCCCTAGGGAGGTGCGTGAGCTCAAATTGGAGCTCATCCCAAATGATGTGAAGTTAGAAGGAAGTAAGAATTATTTGAGTTGGGCTAGAAGAGTGCAGGTGATACTAGGAGGAAAGGGGTAGAGAACTATTTGAGGGAGGATTGTGTTGAGCCAGCTAACAAGCTCAGCCCTGAATGGAGGGCATGTCACACAACAAACTCTACCATAGTGGCATGGTTACTGTCATCCATGTCACCATCTGTTAGTAAAGTGGTGGAAGCTATGCACACTGCAGCACAAATATGGAAAACTCTGAGTAACAGATATTCTAAGCAGGGAAATGTAATGGTGATGATGGAGATTCAGAACAAGGCCGATGCAGTGAAACAAGCAGGAAGATCAGTGGAGCAATATGCGAGTGAATTACAGTACTTGTGGGGAGAGTTGGATCACTATGCTCCACTCAACATGAGAGATCCACAGGATGCCCACGAGGTTCAGAAGTGGATTGAGGACAGGAGGGTGACTCATTTTCTAAAGAACTTAGATCCTGAGTTTGAGAGCAGAAGGGCTGCGTTTTGCCACCAGGAGAGTCTCCCTACCATGGAGGAGGCTGTGTCAGCCATGGTTATTGAGGAGAGCAGACTGAGGATGATGAGTAGTAACAATCCTGTAAAGTCGGCCTATACCTCAGTGGCGGAGAGAAAGTGCTACAATTGTGGAGAGGAGGGACACTTGAGCTATAATTGTCCCCTTCCCAAGAGCTATGGTAGTAGAAGTGGAAGTCGTGGAGGTCGTGGTGGTGCTCGTGGTGACCAAGGAAGTCGTGGTGGTCGTGGTGGAGGACGTGGCAGAGGCCGTGGTGGTACTCAGGCTAATGTTGCTAACTGGGAGAGTGGTTCTCAGATCACTACTGCTACCGCAGGAGATTTTCCATCTGTCACCCTAACTGGGGAGCAAGTCAAGCAATGGGAAGAATGGCAAAAGATGAAAGGATCTGAAAGTTCCAAAACCACCTCAGATGGTCCTATGATTGCCACCACCAGTCACTTTGGTAACTTTGCCAACTATGCCCATTTGGGCAAAGGTACTCAGGCACAGGCACTTGCATCCACATATAGGCATGGCATAGAATGGATCATTGATTCAGGGGCATCCAAGCATGTCATAGGCATATCTAGTTCTTTTAAAACTTACACTCCTCACTCTTATTCTGAAACTATTCAAACTGCTGATGGCACATCGCAATCCATTCATGGTGTAGGATCTGTAGAGTGCACCCCATCACTTTACTTATCATCTGTCTTGCATGTTCCTTCTTTCCCAGTCAACCTCCTCTCTGTTAGTTCACTGGTTGATCAATTCAAATGCATCGTTATATTTGATGAAAACATTTGTATTTTCCAGGAGAAGGGGACGGGGAGAGTGATTGGGACTGGAATCAGGCATGGGTTGTGGATTATCAACCAGCAGAACTCAGCATTGGCAACAGTTGTTGGAGCACAGGAGCGGGAGATCTACTTGCTTCATTGTCGGTTAGGACATGTGCCTGAGCATGTAGAGTTATCCCTTGCACAAAGTAGAGAAACTAGATCTAATTTTGGAAAACCTCCTGTGCGATATGGATTTGAGCACCTTAGTACAGATCATGACATTGCCAACTTCCTCTCATACTCTCACCTTTCACCTGCATATAGAGCTTTTATTGCATCTTTACAAACAGTGCCTATTCTAAGGGACTGGAAGTGTGCAAAACAGGACCCCAAGTGGAAGGCAGCAATGGAGGAAGAGATGCATGCTCTTCAGAAGAACAAGACATGGGAGTTAGTCCCACTTCCAAAGGGAAAGAGAGCTGTGGGGTGTAAGTGGGTCTTCACTGTGAAGCAAAACCCAAAAGGAGAGGTGGACAGATACAAGGCAAGGCTAGTTGCAAAAGGGTATAGTCAAACATATGGCATTGACTATGATGAGACCTTTGCCCCTGTGGCAAAAATGGGTACTGTTAGGACCCTAATCTCCTGTGCAGTTAACTTTGGTTGGCCTCTACATCAGATGGATGTGAAGAATGCATTTCTTCATGGTGACTTACAAGAAGAAGTCTATATGGAGATTCCACCAGGGTTTGCTAACAACCAAACCGCTGGCAAGGTGTGTAGACTAAAAAAATCACTCTATGGATTAAAGCAATCACCCAGGGCTTGGTTTGACAGGTTTAGGAGGGCAGTATGTGGTATGGGCTACACTCAATGCAATGGTGATCATACGGTCTTCTATAAGCATAGGGGATCATTCATCACTGTTATGGCGGTGTATGTGGATGATATTGTGATTACAGGGGATGATGTGGAGGAAATCAGATACTTGAAGGAGAATTTGGGAAAAGCCTTCGAGGTGAAGGATCTTGGACCGCTTAAGTATTTCCTTGGGATTGAAATTGCTAGGTCACCTAAGGGGATAGTTCTTTCTCAGAGGAAATATGTTCTTGATCTGTTGACAGAGACTGGGATGCTTGGATGCAGACCGAGCAGCACTCCTATTGATAGGAATCATCAAATAAGTGCTGAGTCTAGAGATTCTTTCAACAAAGAAACGTATCAAAGGCTAGTTGGAAGATTGATATACCTGTGCCATACGAGACCTGATATTTCTTATGCAGTGAGTGTGGTAAGCAGGTATATGCATGATCCTAGAACAGGACATATGGAATTGGTCCACAGAATATTGAGGTATCTAAAAGGAACACCTGGAAGAGGGCTATGGTTCAAGAAAAACATGCACTTGGATCTGGAGGGATTTTGTGATGCTGATTGGGCAAGCAGCAGGGATGACAGAAGGTCCACATCTGGTTATTGCGTGTTTGTGGGAGGTAATCTTGTCTCATGGCGCAGCAAGAAGCAAGCAGTTGTGGCGCGGTCTACTGCAGAGGCCGAATATAGGGCAATGGCATTGAGCCTGTGCGAGATGTTGTGGTTAAAAGACTTGTTGAAGGAGTTGCGGGTGTTGAGGAATGAGACCATGATGCTTCATTGTGACAATGTTGCTGCAATCAATATTGCAAATAATCCGGTTCAGTTTGACCGCACCAAGCATGTTGAGATTGACAGATTCTTCATTAAGGAAAAACTTGATAGTGGGGCTCTAAGGCTAGAGTACGTAAAATCACGTAGTCAACTAGCGGACTGCTTTACTAAGGGTTTAGGACCTAGTGAGAATGAGTTGAGTTGTAACAAGATGGGCATGATAGATATCTTTGGTCCATCTTGAGGGGGAGTGTTGGTGTAAATAGAAACTTGTAAGAAGGTCCTTATGTAAAGTGGAACAAAATGAATAGAATGAGGGTGGGTGTCCAACACACCACCAGAAGCTTCCTAATCTCCAAATTGCAACATTAATCTCCCATCGCCCTTCCATTTATTTCTATAGGGTGGGAAGTACTACTACAAAATCGTAGCATGGTAAAAAATCAATGTCTATAGATAGTTTTCGCAGCCGCCTCTACCCAAGAGCTGAGCAGGTGTCATTATCGACTGCCCTTGAAAATTAATTTCCAGGAATGGTCAATATTATCAACCGCCATTTGAGATGCATATTGAAGACTACTAGGATTATTCCATTTAACTACTTAAGCCAGGTCGGCCAAGAGAATGATAAACTAGTTTAAATGGGGTAATTGGGGCTGTCCATCACAACAAGTTCATCAACATATATTATGTCCTATCCTTTTCGCACAATCAAATTGCCATTTCAATGTGAACTCACCGTCAAACTTCTCCCTTGCATTTCATACGAGCTCACTAAAGCTAGGTGGCATATGAAACAATTCCACCTCTTACATCGCCGTCGTGGTGCGACACAATTGGGTATGAAATTTTTATCATAGTTCAAGCATATAATAATAAGTCTACCATATAAATTTTACCACAATTGAACCATAGGAACTACATATATGAATTATTTGAATTAATTACAGAAAAATATAAATTTAAAGTTACAGCAAAAACTATGTACTAAATTATACCATATTATATATTCATTGTGTAGATCTACTCATCAATAGTCCAACAAAATTATATTTTTTATTTTATGTTTTCCTATGATTTAAAACCACTCTCTAAACCACTCGATGAGGTTATTTGACAGGGGTTTTGAAAATTTAACGGGTAGAATATCCAGTTTTATAATTTTTGGGATGAAGTATTTTACTCTAGATATTTTGGGAGGGTTATGTAGACTTTTTTCGGCTGACGAGTGACTGCTAGTAGATTATACGGCGAGGTGTGATCTAGACTCTAGTGTACGTGTACACTCTCATGGTTAGCTTGTTCTTTCTTGGTCTCCCCGGCCGATCAATCGAATTCGTGTCGTGACTCGTGAGCGTACGACGAATGATCCGGTTCAAATCGTTTGGAAGGCACTTGGGACAGCTGGCCGGTAGCGACGCCATTCCCCGCTTCTTTTGGGGACGGAACGGAGGGGAGACAAGGAGTGTAGGTGGCCCCGCCAAACCATCGAGTGCGACCGATCCCTCTTTTTTTAAAAAAAAAGCCATCCTGCAAGCTTTATTCATCTGAAAACATTGTTACATCGTTTGATAAAAGAGGAATAATACAATTAGAGGGTTCATCGACCCAAATACATGAAACTTTTGACATAAACCCTTGCTGAGCTAGCTCATTGTCCAATTAAACATGATACAAAGACCGATTCCAAAATAAATTAGAATGCAACGTGATTCCACGGTCCACCACTCTCTTCCATACTTGTACGAGTTATATATGTTCATATATGGTACAAAGTTCGTTCACAGTGCATGACACTATTTATTCTTGATAAATCTCTTAAGCATTGCTACCACTGAAATGCATGACACTATTGTTGATAAATCTCGAAGCGTCGCTACCATACGAGTAAAAGCAGTGCGGTGAGTGCAGTTCCAACCACAATACGAAATTCGATTCTCAGACGAGTAAAATGCCTGACGTGATCACTAGAGATCAGTCGTAAGTCATCCATGTAATGTAACCACCCAAACGTGTGATCACTATAAAGATCAAACGTGTCGTAGCAGAGGGCAGAGGTCTTCCAGTGCTGCCGAAAATCAGAGCTCATTACAAGTCTTGCAACTATCACCAAACGTTCGGCAACAAGTAGCTATTGCTAATCAATTCGTCAAATGGGTACGGAACAGAAGTCCAGATTCAACCAATGAAATAGTAAGAAAACAGCAAAGAACCGAGTGACTTCATCACACCCAAAATATCCTTTGTAAAAACAACCGAGTGAATTCACTATCAGATGCTGATGTTTATAAGCTCACAGGTAGCCCGTAACTCGTGTCGACCCAAATTCTAGCCGATTGTCCGGAACAGTATCAGCATTTTGTGATGATCACCACAAAGCGATCGTTTCATACCACTTCACAACTATTGGCTGCAAACTACAGAAAGAGCTGGAAACGCAAGGCTTAAGACAGGACAGCCATCACATCCGACGCTCTCAACACAATGTAGCCCGTGCCATCAGCGCCCTTGAACTCGCTCCCTGCATACTTGGAGTACAGTACCGTGCTGCCCGCCGGCACTGACAGTGGCTGCCTCTTGCCTTCCTCGTCCAGAGGACCCGGGCCAACAGCTACAACCTGCAGCGACGAAACAGAGCTTTAGCTCATGCATTCGCCTTTTAACGTCCAGACCTGAGCTTTAGCTCATGCATTCGCCTTTTAACGTCCAGACCTTGAATACTTTGCTACTGCTATCTCCTATACTTGTAGTATCTTGAGGTATCGAATCCTGCAAGCTGCAACTTACACAACCATAGAAGAGAAATACAGGCAAACTAGTGGCAAGAACTCACCGTTCCGATGGACGGCTTCTCTTTAGCTGTTTCAGTGAGGATAAGGCCCCCAGGAGTTTTCTCTTCAGCTTCTGCAACCTGTCACGGCATGCCACGAGAAATGTAATTAAAGGCTAGATATGCTGTACAAGAGCAGAATATAGTAACAAAGACAAGTAACAAAACTTAAACCCAAAATATAAACATCTGTGAGAAAATTGTAAAGCGACAACATCTCAGTTCAACAAAGCGCTAGAGTGCAACAAGTTTAAACCAACGAGACGACAAAACTATTAATTTATGAATACCTTGATGAGAACACGGTCATTGAGAGGCTTCATATCCTTCGCATCATCTGTCTCAAGAATACCGATGACATCGTCTTCCTTGAGAATAAGATGCTTTGAGTCATTGAATTCAACCTCAGTGCCAGCATACTTTGAGTATACTACTTGTGCTCCAGTCTGAAAGACGAAAGAATACACATTAAGGCCAAGCATTTCATGGGCAAAGAAGGAAAGAGTGGCAAAAAATAAGCATTTAGGCAGTAGTACACATGAAAACTAGGCTGACAGCATTACATTAAACATCATCCAACTAGTCTGCTAGTAAATTTAGACATACTTGCTACACTAAAGCAGTCAAAGCTACAGCTAAACTGCAGGAAGCAACTTTGGTAAAAACAAAATTTCCTACATAGGCTGAGCTTGGTTTATACTAAACTCATTCTGTTGCCACAAGTCCCTAACTTGAATGCAAAAAAGGAGCATAAGCGTTAAGGAACATATTTGTACAACATGAAGTTCAACTCATAAGCAACCAAATATCCATTTGCTCATCTTCAGGACTGCACTAGAGACATTTCTCTCAGCCCCAAATTAACACTATTCATCAGGAACTAATACAAATTTGTCAGTTGCAATTATAATAGCAATTATAATAGAACAGAATGCAAAGCTCTTTCTGTGCATCAATCAGCAGAGTTAGTTTTGAGTTGTGCATCCCCGGTCCCAGAAGATAATCTGATTTGACCAAGGCATAATGAATGGTTCTTAATATGCAAATGGAAAATTGTCAGGCCTTTTCGAGAAAAGATGTTTTCAGTCAAACTCATCCTTATCCCCCACCCCACCCCCACCACCCACAAACAGAATTTTAGAGCTGCCTGGTCCAAAGCATGGCCAAAAAATTAGGGTTCAAGCCAAAGTATAGAAAAAAGCTTTACTAACCCAAACTTGGTAGTACCAACACATGCACACGCCATATTGAGATGGACTGGAGTCCAAAGCAACCGAAGTACCAAACTAAATTTGGCCAAGAATTTTACCCATGTTTACTTTTGTCACGTTTAACTAGTCCAAATTTTGGTGGGTATTTTCAGCACCATTTGTAGGACAACCAAAATGTAGCTTGCTCCAAAGATTGTATTAAGTTCTAGCTTGACATTATGTGGATACGAGAACCTTGTCTAACTACAACACAGTGCAGTTCTATCCATCCAATTCAGGTGTATGTTCTGTAAAGATCTTGAGGATTCCTATGTGCAAACCATATACCTTTTCGAAAAGCTTGGGAAGGTTATTTCCACACACAATAAACGGTGTCACGTCATAAAAGATTGTGAGCAATGTGATGCAGACACACAGAAATTGCTATGTAACTAAGAGTTAGCACAATTGAGATAGAGCAACCCCTGAGTTTCCTTGCTAGTAACACTCACTTAGTCACTTGAGATTCTTGTGAGAGGAACCATGATCTATATAGCTAAGAACCTGGCAATGGGGTGGCTGATTCCATGTATTTAGAAATAAACTAGGGGTAGTTAGCTATAAATATGCTGATGTAGTGATGTGAGGGTTGCTAACTTGATTGCTGATCTAGCAGTCTAGCAAAGGAACTTCAGGGTTACTCAAACTCAGTTATACTAGCTTGCTGTTGCAGATACACCATGCAACGAATTAGCTATATCTTTTGCTTTGCACTTCCAATGACTACTCTAAACTCAGTTATACTAGCTCGCTGTTGCAGATACACCACGCAACGAATTAGCTATATCTTTTGCTTTGCACTTCCAATGACTACTCTAAATCTCACAGGTATGGCTTGTATCTAAGCAACATGTAACAAATTAGCTATAAGGAGGAAAAGAATAGTTCTATAGTACAATTATCAGATACACAAGAGTACCTACTAACAATAAGAAAAGTAGGATTATATAGGTATCACATGACTTTTCCAAGGAAAAAACTCCAATTTTACCATTCTCTTGACAATTCAGCATTTAAATTTAACAGTGTGTTCTTGTTTATGCAATATGAAGCCTACTAGTGAGCATCAAATCCTGGTCAGCACATTGCATTAAATTAAGTTATGGCTACGAGCATGGAACCTCATCTAATCATATCCATATTTACCAATTACCACCAGCAATTCAGAACAGGGGCATATGTATTAGACATTAAAAGTTACTAATCCACCAGAAACAATGATTTACCTTTATATCAACCGCTACTTTCTTGTCTCCAATGGTCCTTCCCTCTCCAACAGCAACAACCTCACCTCCTTGTGGTTTGGTCTGGGCGGTAGATGGAAGCAAGATGCCACCAACTGTCTTCTCCTCTGCGGCACCAAGCTTCACAAGCACCCTATCTCCCAGAGGTTTCAGTGAAGTGTACTGCAACATGACATCACATTAAACTCAAATGCTGCAAGCTATACACAAGCATACTACATTCAACAAAACACTTGGAAGTGAATCGTGAGCATTCATGCTAAAATTGGGCTCACAGTACAACCCAAATCCACAGACTACGGCTGTATACCTTTGGGGTGACGACGGTGGCAGCCTTCACGACCAGGCTACGGACCGAGCGCCTTGACGAGCAGACCCGGAGAGCTGCGGGCTGAGAGACGAGGCTCTTGTTCGTGAAGGCCACAGCCGCGACTCCGGCACCAGAGAGCTGCACGGACGACATTCTCGAGTGCTCTCTAAACGATTAGAAGCTGCAGTTTCAGACAGACAGACAGACAGACAGACAGACACTAACTGAGCTTAAATTGGTCAAAAACCAACCTAATATTGAGGGCAATCTCACAACCATCGAAATCTCAATTGAAAATGAACTGCTCATTAGTCAACCAACCAATCCCCCCCCAACATTCACAGGTAGAGCAGATTAGAGTCCACTCGATCCACGCACATATGAGAACTCATCAATTAAATCAAAGCGCGCCTAGTGCAGTACCAAAACACCGAACTGAATCTACACGCCGATCCACAGAACGAGAAAAGAGGAACCCCCAATCGGAATCGGATCGGAGTACGTCAAACTGAGCCCCCCCAATCCCACTCCTAAGCCCGCCAAATCCAACGCCAAACAAGCGAGAATCCCAGCGGGTGGTACCTTATGCCTGGGGTTGCTTCGGAATCCGGCTGCCGTGTGCGAGAAGCGAGTTGGGGGGGCAGAGGATGGGAGAAGATAAACCCTATGCTAGGAGAGGAGAGTATAGAGAGGTAGAGCAGCGGCGCTGGCGAGCTAAAATCCCAGCCCGCACTTTTTATCCCCAACGCTATCGCGTCCGCTGCGCCGCGGCCGCCCGGTTACCCTGCTCCGATTTGGGCTTGCGCACGGGAGTTTCGATGGATTTGGGCGGGGTAAGCTGCTCCGGCGGTGTATGGTAGCGGCCTGTGTACCGAGCGGGGTTAACCGCTTGGCCTGTTGGTTGGTTGGTGGTGCCTGCCTGGTGCGTACTGCGTAGAGACCGGATGGTTCTAGAACGTCCTGGGGACTGCATTTGAAATGGGCCAGACGCAGCCTTGTTTAGTTCACAAAAAATTTTAGGTTAGGCCTTAGGCCTTGTTTAGGCTCTGTTTAGATTGAGGATAAAAATTTTTTTGGGTGTCACATCGGATATGTCGGAAGAATATCGGGAAGGGTTTTTAGAAACTAATAAAAAACAAATTACATAGCTCGTCAGGAAACTGCAAGACAAATCTATTAAGTATAATTAATCTATCATTAGCACATGTGGGTTACTGTAGCACTTAAGGCTAATCATAGAGTAACTAGGTTTAAAAATTCGTCTCGCGATTTTTAACCAAACTGTGTAATTAGTTTATTTTTATATCTACATTTAATGTTCTATGTATGTGTCCAAAGATTTGATGGATTGATGCAAAATTTTTGAGCGAGTAACTAAACAGGGCCTTAGTTCCACCCAAAAAAGCCAAAATTTTTCAAGATTTCCCATCACATCGAATCTTTAAACACATGCAAAGAATATTAAATATAGATGAGAATAAAAACTAATTGCACAGTTTGGTCGAATTTTACGAGACGAAACTTTTGAGCCTAGTTAGTCCATAGTTGGACAATAATTACCACAAACAAATGAAAGTGCTACAGTGTCGCGAAATTTTTCCCACAAGGAACTAAACACGGCCTAGTTCACTCCAAAAACCAAAACTTTTTCAAGATTTCCCGTCACATCAAATCTTGGAGCATATGCATGAAGCATTAGATATAGACGAAAATAAAAACTAATTGCACAGTTTAACTGTAAATCACGAGATGAATCTTTTAAGCCTAGTTAGTCCATAATTGGATAATATTTGTCAAATAAAAACAAAAATGCTACAGTGCCGAAATTCGAAATTTTTTCGGAACTAAACTAGGCCTTAGATATTATACTACTTTCATTTATATTTAGTAATTATTATCTAATTATAGACTAACTAGGCTTAAAAGATTTATCTCATAAATTATAGACAAACTGTGCAATTAGTTATTTTTTATCTATATTTAATGCTCCATGCATACGTCTAAAGATTCGATGTAAACGAGAATATTTTTTTAAAAAAAAAGTAAACCGGACCTTAGTTCTAGCATGTAAATTTTTGGAGTGTTAAGTGTTACATGGGATGTCACAAAAGGTGTTTGGATATTAATAAAAAAATAAATTATAGAATCAAATCATGAGATGAATTTATTAAGCCTAGTTAATCTGTCATTAGCACATAGGTTACTGTAGCATTTATTATTAAATCATGAACTAATTGGATTTAGAAGGTTCATCTTGCAAAATAGTCACAAATTGTGTAATTAGTTTTTTTTAGTCTATATTTAATATTTTATGCGTCAAAATATTCGATACCATAGGATATAACTTTTGAGGAATGGATTAAACAAGTCCTCGTCTTTTTCTAAGAACATCCAGGAGCTTTCAAAACACACTACCGATCTTTACTTTTTAGTAAGATAAAAAAATTGCTCTGCAACATACTCTCTCTGTCCTAAACTAGAAGTTGTTCTTGCTTCATGAGAAGTCAACTTTTTAAAATTTTAACCAATTATTATATATAAAAGAGTATTAATATTTATAATATATAATTAGTATCATTAGTTTGATAGTTGAATATACTTTTATAATAAATTTATTTAGAGATGTAAATGTTGTATGTGATTTTTTATAAACCTAATTAAATCTCATAATGACTTTTATTATAGGACAGAGAGAGTAACTCACAATCTTTCCGCACCTAGTAAAGTTCACCTAGTCGCACAGAAACGTATCGATCAGCTAGGGAGGTGGAAGAATATAGAAAAGACATACATATATTGATAGGGGTGAGTATGTGTGCATATTGTGGGTGTCTGCGTTGTACTGTATAATTCTAAAAAAATGCTCCTAAAAAATTTAGCCACTTGAAAAACTCATTGATTTGCCAATTCTTGTTTTGAAAACTACTACCTCTATGACAAAATAGAAGTCATTATCAGAAGTTAGTTTTTCTTAACTTTAGCCAACTATAGATAAAAATATTAATATTTATAATATATAATTAGTATCATTAGATCCTTAAATATACTATCATAATAAATTATATTTTCTATAAATCTAGTTAAAGTTGAGAAAGTTTACATGTATCTCATAACAATGAAAAAAAAGCTCCAAATTCTTTTTTTCTCAATCTCTTTTCTATTTTTTATCAAGCTCCACTCTCCCTCAGAGAAAGAGGAGACTACGATAAGTTTTTTTTTTTCTTTTGTATTGGTTCCTAACGTGGCCCGTTTGGAACTGGACCGTCCAATCGATTCTCGCCAACAATAAGAATGAAATCAGCCCAGTAGGTTGCAAGTCCTCTGTATCCGGCATAACGGCTCCGTCGTAATCGTAATAGGTTTGCAAACAGAGGCTGCGACTGAAAACATATCCCAGAATGCACGCTAGCTCTGCATTTCTGCCTAGGTGACTACGGACAAGCGGGAGTCAATGTTCTGTACTCCAGGATTCAAGACTTGATAGTGGGGCCATCTACAGAATGCTAAAGGCTAAGGACGGGAGTCAATGTTCTGTACTCCATTATTCAAGGCTTGATAGTGGGGCCATCTACAGAATGCTAAAGGCTAAGGGACAGCCGGCATCTGCAAGTGCTACCTTCATTTGGAAGTCCTTTGCACCACCGAGAGTACAGCTGTTCATGTGGTTGCTCTCACAAGATAGACTCCATACCAGAGCACTCCTAATGCGAGAGCATATCATTGATCACTCAACTTGTGAAGTCTGCGGGCAGCATGAAGAAACTCAGGCACACATCTTCTGCTCCTGTGGTTTTGGCAACCCAACTTTGGAATTGTCTGGGTATCGCTGCTCCCCTTCAACCAGACAATGTCACTTCCTGGCCGCGCCCGGATATGATCCCAAGTGAAGGCTTCTCTACCTTCATCGCCCTATGTTGTTGGCAATTGTGGAAGTCCAAAAACAAAAAGGTCTTCAGGAATCAAGCCACCGGATTGAATCAACTACTGCAGCAATGCTCGGCGGTTTCAGTCCAATGGGGGTTCAGACTCCAACCATCCAAGCGCCATATTGTGCAAGCATGGGAACTAGCCTTCGAGTCGGCGAGACAAGGGGAAGGATGAGTGTCTTATTTTACTAGATTTCGATCTGAACTTTTCTGTACGTATCTAAACTTCATCAGTTCGATGGAGATGCAAAAGTTCAATGACATTAGGCCATTCAGGGCCGATATGAAATACAAAATACTCAGGTGGGGAGCGACTCCCCCCGTTGACACTCAAAAAAAAATATTGTTCAACGGTAGACATTTCAAGTGTTATTACGGACCCATCTAAACTGCAAATATATCCGATACTGAATCAAATTCTGTTGCAGATAGTCAATACAATTTCTAATTTTCTACTAGTACTTCAGTGGTGAAAGTAGCACACTGGAGCAATTACAATGGGGATTGCGAGTTGCAAAATCAACAATTACAGTTATACAGCACATATATACACTGAGATAATTAAACAATTCTGTAAGATTACAATGAACGTAGGTCCCAATAAGCACAGTAGATTCTCAACTTCAAAGAAGTCTTATATCCCCCCACCCACCCAACATACAGACAAAAAAAAGGAAAACTAATATGATTATGTTGAGTAATTACCCGATTTCAGTGGAACAAAGCGTCAGCCGTCAAGACCTCTAAAATATGGCAGCTCGCTGAACAACTTCTGCAACAAGCTTTCCATCGACTCTGTCAGTGAGTTGGCTCTAAGTAATACTTCGTAGTTAGTTAGACGTGTATTTCACTTCTTTAACCCTAACTCTCAGTAGTATCATTTAAAAAAATTGGTAAGAAGCATATTGGTATGTACGTCAGGCCCTCCATGCATTTGCGTCATCAGAAGCACTACAGGCTTGAGTTTGAGGGATGCAACCAAGGTCACCATCCAAGCTCATTTGTTGTACTTCAGCAGATGATAATATTTTAATGCTCTTGACACAGCTTACAAACTCCCTGCAGGCCAGGATTTTCAGATCATCAGAAATGTAACAGGTTAAGGAAACACCATGGTTAGGATGTACCAAAGAGATGAAGGAAACAGAAGTAGGAACTTACTCCCAGGGGTCATCCCCGACAAGAAGGATGTCATTTTCATGATCAACATAGACCAGCTTCCAATCCGTTCTGTAGGGGTCTTCAAGCTGCCCTTGAATACCAAACATGCATGCAAGATCATGCCGAAGATCTTCATAACCTCGATATCGTGTTATATCAATTGATCTCCCAACAGATCCACGCTTTTGAACCTTCAAATCAAGATGAGTGTAAATATGATTGCACTATTATTGGATAACTGCACCACTGGGTATCAGTTTGGCACATCGTAACAATTGAGGAGTACTTAGTAAATATAATGAGCAGAGTATTCAACCGAAGACCAAAACAGGGTCGTAGAGCGGTAATGCTATCACAAACCTTAGTATAGACACTTCAAAATACTCATCAATGCTATATGTATGGGAGTAAATAAAAATTCATCGTCCAGCTTAGGCCCTGTTTAGTTCCCCACCCAAAATTTTTTCATCCATCCCATCGAATCTTTAGACACATGCATGGAACATTAAATGTACATAAAAAAATAAACTAATTACACAGTTTGGTTGAAAATCGCGAGACGAATCTTTTAAGTCTAGTTACTCTATGATTAACCTTAAGTGCTACAGTAACCTACATGTGCTAATGATAGATTAATTATGCTTAATAGATTTGTCTTGCAGTTTCCTGACGAGCTATGTTATTTGTTTTTTTATTAGTTTCTAAAAACCCCTCCCGACATCCTTCCGACACATCCGATGTGACACCCCAAAAAATTGCATCTCCAATCTAAACAGGGCCTTAGAGCTACATGCACCCTACATCAGGTCACAATTTATCCCATTTATGCAATGCTGGAATGGGAACTCCAAGGTGGCATGCAAATATTTATGTTCCTTAGTGCCATCCAAATGGCTTTCTAAACACTAAGTATTCAACTACTCATTTGCATACACTGATCAGTTCAACCCAAAAGCTTAAGCTGATGATGAATGGTGGAGAATTCACTTATGCTTCAACACTACCCCTCAAATGAAGGCTCGCTCCAGCCTCATATATGAAATAGGAGTGGGTAACAATTATTTTATTTAATTGTGCTAGCCAGGATTGGAATTTGAGACCTTTAGCACTAATGCCATATTGAGTAGCATGCACAAAAGGTTTACACCTTTGACCCTATGGTACTATATTGAATTGCATGAGCCAATCAGTTTAACCTAAAAGCTTAATGATGGAGAAGGGTGGACAATTCACTTATACTTCAACACTAATACTACACTGAATACACACCTATTTATTAGTTGGTGAAAACAAGGTTTTCTCATGAATTTGCAGGAAAATGTTCAAATTATTATTAAGAAAATAAGCATAAGAAGGCAAGCTATTATGACTCCACTAGATCTACTACTAAGAGAATATTAGAATACTTCATGGTTTTGAGAGCGTGACACATACAGGTATGCATATATAAATGCATTCTTAGGTAAGTGTTACCAAGCAACCAACCTTGGTGAAGGTTCTCATCCGTTGTGTTTGACTATTCCACAAACCTTGGCTTGCCATTCCACCATCAGCAACAGCAACATCACTTGAACATCCAGGCTTGAAAGACATGTCAGGCACACCAAATGACTGGGAGCTGAATGCAGCAGAGGATAGCTCGTTCTCCACATCCCTATGATCCCTTTGTCCAGTAGGTAGATTGCATATACCCTTTCCAGACGACATCCCTCTTGACAACAGGGCATCGGGCATTAATGTATCCACATTTTCCGCAATAAGAAAATTCTCTCTTGGATCAACTTGAACATTGTTATCCAAACAAACTGGAGGAAAGGAAAAGCCTTCTCGTGGGCTCTCATCTAAACAAAAGGAGGTAGCAGATGACGCATCAAGTTGATCTGAAGCTAGATGACGATTAGGTGCATGAACCGTTTCTTTACTACCTTGTATATCATTCTTGATTCGATTATCTGATTTACATTGAATTTCCTGAAGCAAGTGCTCAATTTGGGGTGTTGCTGGCATCTCAGGCAAGTTTCTGCTTCCTTGGTGTGCTCTACTCAATGAATTTATTGGGGAGATACGGCTGCCAGATGGAGCTGTTGAGCTGGATGGTTCTTCACTCTCAGCGAGTGCTGAGTGTGATCTTACAAGTTGCTGGGGTGTCAGGGATCCCGTCGTATGGTTCAAAGGTGTTTGCTGCAAATGTTTGAGCTGACCCATGGCATCAGCACCACCCACCTGATGTTGAAGAACTTGTTGCTGGAGAATTTCCTGGCTTTTCTGAGACAATTGTTGGATCAGCTGGGACTGATGCTGTGGGTTCAGTTGAGATAGCAGATTTTGTTGTTGAATCTTTTGAAGCAGCTGCAGCTGCAGTTCTGATTGTGATAGCTGTTGTAGTTGAGGTTGTTGACTTTGTAGGAGTGCCTGCTGGTATTCTGCTGTTTGTTGCAGCTGTGAAGTCTGAGTTAATTGTGATTGCTGCAAAGAACCCATCGCTGTTAGACCTGGTAACCCTGGGCGCTGGGTAGGTGACTTGGGTAAACCCAACTGTTGTAGCTGAGATGAAGATGGTTGCAAAATATGGTTTAACAATTGTGCTTGTGAGACAGCTTGTCCACCTGAAGGCTGTTGCTCTTTCAGCTTGTGCTGGTCCGATGACTGAAGACATGCAGTAGCTTTCAACTGTTGCTGCGGCTGTGATTGTTGCCGTTGGAGTTGTTCTTGCTGCTGCTGCAAGTGAATGGCATTTTGCTGCAACAGCTGGGCTTGCTGTTGCTGTAGAATCGCAGAACTTTGCTGCAGCGGTTGGACCTGCTGTTGTTGCAATACATGGTGAGGCTGTTGCTGGTGTTGAGCTAATGAGTTAATTGCAGGGTGGTCCACTTTCGAACCAGCCTGTAAATTAGGTAAGCCAATATTTTGGGCCTGCATACTCAATCTTTTTGTTGGATCTTCACTGACACTGCCTATCCCATCCTGCATACCCAGTGCATTAGAGGTCAAGTACTGCGACTGTACAGCAGGGGCAGCAGTTGCTAGCATCTGAGGATTTTGCTGCATAGCCATCCATTGAACTAGGCTCAGGCCTGGAAATAATGCATTTTGGACATCTTTCAGGGCAAAGTCATCAGCAAGCCATGGCATCGCTCTTTTGAAAGCACTCTCAACCTCGCTTTCATCATCTGCAAGATTCGTTTTATAGAAGGACAAAGTATATCTTCAGAAAAATGAAACAGTGCAAATAATAGATGCATGAATGTTGAATTGTTGATCAAGAAGTGACTCCAACACAAAGATGACAAGCAAGTAGGCCAGTATTCCTGCTCATAGTTAAAAGTCTAGTTTATACATGAACAAGAAGCAATGACATTTAGGAAAGGGAATCTCCGTGTCTATGCAACTTATTTGTGATTTTCAACAAGAAAACAACACTTCTTGCTGGTAGTTTATGTATCAAGGTTATAGACAAGAAAAGGTAAGAACTAAGTTCATGAAACAAATTTTCGCCAACTTAAGTATACAGGGTCAGGGCCACATGATAGTCAATCGGTTTAACAAATGCATGACAAAACAGAATTAAAAAATATGATAACGCCAAATTGTGTTTTGCATTATTTTTTGTATGGTCACTTTTTTTACAGGCATGTATGTAATCCTTTCATCTGAGGTGTGTGCGTGTGTGTGTGCACCCGCGCGCAAGTGTGTGTTGTCCTCTCTTCTATCAATGCAATGATGCGCAGCTCCCCTGCGTGTTTGAGAAAATTATTTCAGATACCATAATATTATTTGTACCTGGCATTCCTGGCTGCTTAGGAAGCTTTGGCCTGAAAAATGGTGGTGGGCATATATAAAATGGTGTAGCAACTGGTTCAATCTCCCATATCGAAACACGGGTGCGCCTCTCAGATGCAGTTGATTCATCCCAACCAACCTGAAGTGGAAAAGACAGATGAAGTCAGATGAATCTGCCATCCTTTTGTGCTAGTCTTTGAAACTCATTTCCTTACAGTGTCAGGTAAATCTTATATAAAATCTAAACATCGGGGTTGACTCGTGTAACTCCAACTTTACTTCTTGACCCAACTAATTTCTTACTGGATGTAGCTGAATTAAATGGATATCGCTGCAGATTAACATGAAAAGGAAGTTGAACGACATACCTGAAGGTTTCGCCAATGAGAATTCTTCCACCGCAGTGGATCTAAGTCGCCAATGCCTGTGATCGTGCCCATGTATCTTCTTACCCCTGAATCCTCTGTCTCAAAGAGCATTCTGAATCGCATTCCAAGGGACACTTGTGTATACAGAGCCTTATTGTATTTTGCTAAAGGGATGACAAATTCCGATGGGCTTGCCCTATCCGAAGAATAGTATGATTCATTAGCCTAAGTACTGGCTGAAAGTTCCAATAAGGTACAATTAGCAACTAAAATACCTTGGGTTATAGAAAATAGTAAATGGGCTACTATTTGCAGCAGCATGGGCTGCTGCTGCCAGGATTCCAATGTGCATGCTGTCGCATGATAAAACTGATGATGACAGAGCTGGTTGGGGTCTGCTAGCACGCCTTATACCTAAGAGAAGCTGAGATTTCTCATCCCTGGAAAAAATGTGTAAGATCAATGTTTTCTGTAACTATCTAGATACACAAACACACTTTTTAATGACTGGAATTAATTATATTACCTTATAAAGAGAACTGAATCACCAGCTAACAACCTTTTTGTACTGACGAAGACACTCCAACCGGTTGTCAAAAGATGCCTCTTCGGTTGACCTGCATGTGCAGGTACAGTATAGTGATAAGTACAGAGCACCTCTGATTTATCAGACATCATGTCCTAGTACAGATTTCCTTAAAAGTTTCATGAAAAATTGGAATTCTAATATCTGCTAAAGGCCAAACATAAATAGTGCACACAAAAAAAAATCCGGCAGCGTGCATAACAATTCACATCCATTACAGTACAAAGTTGTTGTATTATTTCAGTGAACGGCAATTTTCAGTACCTCGGTAGATATGTCGAAATTTCCATGAAATATCATGCAGATCCTTGGCAATGAGCTCTTGGGCTGGTGGTTGCATCGTAAAGTCCTATCGAACATGTTACCCTGGTAAGGGAGGTATTTATTGCATCTGATAAATTCATAGATCCATTAAAGTTATTCCAATGTTATGCAGAAATATTGCATACTAGTGGTGGAAATATCTTCTCAGCTGCACGGCGTGGCACTGAGAATCCCCCATGCGTACTTGTGTCGCTTGCTGTCAGCGTCTTGCAAAAGAATTCTGTTGGTTGTTTGTTTTGCTTCAGACCCAGTTCAGATGCCAGCATTGCGTCTCGATCATACTAGATGCATTGAGAAAAATAATTTTCATTTCCACTTAAGAAATCAACAACGAAAATAACTTCTCTCAAAAAGAATGCTGACATACTTTGTTCACAGGCTGAAGCGTCATCTGGGCATAAACTTCATCGGTTTCAGAATCTGCCTGCACAAGAAATATGTTTGGTGTGCCCAATTAGTAAAACACATACTGCTCACCTCCCAGGCTGTCTCGAAGAACCGGGTAAGGGTGGTTTAAAAAATAAGATGCAGCACAAGAGGATAAAACTAGATGCAGCACGAGAGGATAAAACTAGCATTGACATACATGTAAGGTGAGACTTAAGAGCTTGCAGATCAACTTAGAAGGCAGAGATGGGTAGCTGGGGATGGTGTCCAGCTCCTTATGCATTGAAGCAGCAACCTGATACAGAATTACCAAAACAAGAAAATTTTCAGAAAATATTCCCTGAATCAACTCCATTCCTCCTACACACTGATAAATACTGCACCTGCTCGCTATGGCCCTGCGGGAAGTACACGACGAGACTACCCACCGGGGGCAACGACACCAGGGGCCCGGCACAAGCATGCCACAACTCCGAGTTGATGGGTTTCTTTTCCCCTGGTTTTTCAAATAAAAAAAAAGGAGCCAATTATTACACTGCATCCCAGATCAAGTAAAGAAGAATCATGAATCAAATTCCTCGCAATTAACCACAAGCAAACAGCAGCAACAAGGAGTAATAACTGCGATTACAGACAGGTGGACAGCTCGACTGTGACGATCATGAATCATGGAAAGATCACAAGATGTTGTGAATTGAGCAATGTAAAGGTGGCGCTGAAATCCATGAGAAATTGGACTGCAGCAAGCAAGCAAAGCAAGGAAAACCTCACCTTCGGCGGGGCTGGGAGTGACGCCGCCCGATCCCTGATCCTTCATCCCGCCGAGATCCTGAACCAAATCCCACGACAGGATACGCGAATATTCACCCCCACCTTCTCCTACCACCACCACCACCACCTTTTACGAACTGCTAGTGTCCGACGCCCTGCTTTTCGACGAAAGTGAGAGCGCGAGGCAATTCGGGGTACAAAACTCGGATCAGCGGAGGAGCAAGGCCTAATAAACTCAGGCGCCGTGAGAATCCGGCCAATGAATCTTCGCCGCGCACCAGCACACGAGCCGCCGTGCCAAGGCGCCAGCTCATCCACGGCGCTCTCTGAAGCTTCCGCCGCCTCTCGCGAGCCAGGCCTGCGCGTTACTCCCGGCGGTCTCAACACGCCGTCGGCCGAGGCGCGGAGGTGGTCGGTCGAGCGAGCGCGCGTGGGATGGGGGGAGCTGCGCGAGTTGGCACTGGGAAGCAACGGGGAGGGGAGGGAGAGAAGGCGGAGGAGGGAGACAAGCGGGGTTTAAAAAAATGGGGGACGCGACGAGGGCCGCGGGGCGCGGAACCGGGTGGTGGGGGCGGGGCTGGCGCTGTGCCGCGGCGGCAGCAGCGGCAGGGGTGGAGTAAAGAAATGGCCGCGGCGCGCGCGAGGGGGGGAAGCCAGCAGGTGGGCGCTGGCGTGCCGCGCGCAGCGGCAGGCGGCAGTGGCGGCCTCCGGACTCCGGTGGTTAAAAAATACGGCTAGTGGCGCCGTGGTGGCTGGTAGCTTCCGCTTCCGCCCCACGTACGCGAGCGGCGGGCACCGCCGCCGGCCGGGCGCCGGGGCCCGGGAGGACGGCCGCGACCGCGACGGCGACGGGTGTGGGGGTGGTGCCGGGCGCTTGTGCGGGCGTGTCGGGCCGGTGCCGCGCCGAGGAGGGGGCGCGGACGGCGACGGGCGGTTTTGTTGGCTCGTGCCGGTGCGAGGGGCAGGGAGAGCGACGCGTGCGTGTCGTGGTCGCGTGCGGGCGAGTCACACGGGCGGCACGGCGAAAGCGTGAGGGGTGGGGCAGCAGCAGCGTCGTGGTCTAGCGGCGCACGGAACGGGCGTGGCGGATGCGGCGTGTCGATCGGTCGCGCTCATGTCACAGGCGTGGCGAGTTCGTTTCGTCTGTCTGGCCGGTACCGGTTACATCTATTTACTCGTCGTTGCAGATGCGACATGGACGAGGGCAAGACCGTCATCTCGCAACTGTGTGATGGATGGTTTTGAGCATTTTCCCGACTGAAATTATGCGTTTGCGCGGTTGCGGCACTAACATGCATGACTCGGTACCTGAGTGTGTGCTGCCTTGATTCACCCGATGCAAGATACTACAGTCTACAGGTAGTACACTTGCTAGCTTCAGATGCACTGATCATGCTGTGATGCAGTGCAGTACAACGAAAGGTAATCTCTCCTTTGGACTGGATCCGCCCCACGCCACGGATCAGCAGGTGAGCGGTGCGAGCACGAGCACCAGCGCGTCAGTCACTGCGCTCGCTCGTCTCCCTCTCCGAGTCTCCGTACGGCGCGCCCGGGCTCGTGCCGCTCCTCGTGGACTTCCCATGTCAACGTGCACCGGGCGTCTGCGCCCGCCTCGTCATCAACACACGCCATCATGGGCCCATGCATGGCGTGCCGGCTGCCGTCCCGTGCGCATACCGGAACACGCGAACGCATGGCGGCGCTGCTGCCGGTGGTGCGGTAGTACTGTTTATTGCGGCTCCCGCACGCCCCGCGCGCGGCGTTGGACGACGTACGGGGACGGGACGGAAGCGACGTCGGCAACGGTGGTGCCGTGCTAGCTGGTGCTGCGTCGTCCCGCGCCGATGCGTGCGCCTGCCTCACGAAACCACTCGTGCATGCATGTCACGGGGCAGTGGCGGACAGTGACAGGAACCAGCGAGTTCGATCAAGGGATTGAATAAATATGACAGTATTTTTTATTGTAATAAAATATACATAATATATATTTGAAGAATTTTTTTTAAAAAAAAATATTACACTATTTTTTACCAAAATCATTATTTTTGAAAAAAAGAGTGAAATTGATATTTCTTTTATTATAAATATTAATATTTACATAAGTATTTAAAGGAGCGACTGGACTTAGAGAGTCACTGCCTATGCTAACCCTCCTGGTTCCGCCACTGGTGGAGCCAGCCCGAGACATGGTATTCGATATAAAAAAATAATACAATATGTTCATGTAATTCATAGCTTGAAGGATTTGGTATAGGTGCGGGATCTTTTTTTTCTTTTTCTTTGTAGCTTTTCTTCCACATTACGAGACAGACATGCTAACACCTATAACACTGTAACACATAAGGAAACCGTCCCTGCATGAACCAACTCCAAACTACGGATGCTCTCGGTATCGAAATAATTGAATTACTACCTTTATTCTAAATAAAGGTGCACTCTCGATCTTGAACCAAGCAGTTTTCCATAGCTACCATTATCATCTACTAGAATTTTCGTATAGAACCCGCCCGCTCAACCGATTTGTCTCAAGTTGTGGGGATGAAACAAAATTTATCACATTCACTCACACTTAACATGATATTTCTTTTTTCCTCCCAAGGCCGCAATGGTGCTCGAGGTAGCTGCGAGCAGTGGCGGAGCTAGAGCAAATACGAGATGGGTGTGTTTGCCTTGTGAGTGCATAAAATTTTACTGTATGAGTGTGAATATGGTGAAAATTTGATCATAATCATTGTTTTTTGATATTTTTGTGGGTACACTATGGAATTCCTTTCATGGTACACTAACATGCAACCGTAGACATATGTTGCAACCTCTCATTTTCAATTTGTTATATTCATGTCCTCATGGTTCGTGTGATCGTCTAGCAACTTATACCCCGTATGGCATTTCTCGGATAATTGTATATTAACAAAGGCAAACGACTTCCATATGGCATGTCTCACCATTTTTATAGATGTCTCTCTTGCTGCCTGGCTCTGTTAATCTAGAGATTGTCTTTCAACATCCGTTTTGTAGTAGCGAAGAAATTGATGGAGTATCACTTACTCCCCCCCCCCTTCCGTTGATGCTATACAGAATTTGATCTATAACCTAGTTTTCCCGTGAACATTGAATGTGTAAAAAATCATAATAACTAGCACTTCTTTCTATATAAATTGTTTTATAATTCTAGCTACTTTGTTTTTTAATATATGGAATCACACTCTGTAGGATTTAAACCTACGACATCGGGTTGAGACCCACGTTGGGCCTTGTTTAGTTCCCAAAATATTTTGCAAATTTTTTCAGATTTTCCATCGCATCAAATCTTTAGACGCATGCATGAAGTATTAAATATAGACGAAAATAAAAATTAACTGCACAGTTTGGTCGAAATTGACGAGACGAATTTTTTGAGTCTAGTTAGTACATAATTGAATAATATTTGTCAAATACAAACAAAAGTGGGTACTATTCATATTTTGCAAAATTTTTGGAACTAAACAAGGCCCAAATAAGAGCACTTTCAAAAAAAAAACTTTTCTATTCCTAACGTTAGTACACGTGTTTGTAGGAAGTGAGTCTACCTCAACTAATTGGGTCGGAAGTGTGGTCACACATCCAACCAACTAGGTTAAAGTCCTCTCTCAGCTTGAATTTAGATGTCTATTTGATCGTTTTAACAAACAGAGTATATAAAAGAGCATTATACACAAACTCTATCTTCTAAATTTAAACTTTTTTAGTCATCTCGAAGGTAACATGCATCAAATACCAATCATTGACCCCCATAATTTGGCCAGACAGCGCAGACTATGTAATCAGTATGAAGAAGATCTTAGACCTGCAGGCTCCAGCCTTCCTCTGTTCTCCACTTCTCCTCACATGCCGAATCCAAGAAGATGGCCTAGCTGGAGAGCAGCAAATAACTAACAGGCAGCTGCAGAACCCCCTTCTTACTCTTTTACTTTCTAATCATCTACGTAATGGAAGATCAAATCCGGTGTGTTTGGTAATGATGCACACCATGTTTAACTAATCTGTGTTGTCCAAATCATCATCAGAGGTAACAAACCGACACATGATGATATTTATAGCCCCTGCTGTACTGCACTTGTAGTGGAATCTAAGTACACACAAAGTGCCGTTGCCCAAAACTATTGGTTGTTTTTGTTCAGTCCACCAGCTGCCCAGCCCGAAATGGCCTAACTTCAGCACACGGTCCTGAGCCAAAGAACGAACCTGGAGGAGGCGGGATACATTATTACACATGCATGCGACGATTCCTGCCTGCCCTGCCTGCAACGTACCGTGCACGCGTCCGAGAGGAGGGATATCGCGTTAGTGCATGCATGCAGTGGAAATCCGCGCGCGCGTGCAAATATGCCCGTGTCCGGTCACGAACCCGCAGGCGCGCTCGGTGCTCGGAGACCTTGTCCCGGTTCCCGTCACTTTCCGCGCGCGCGCACCGCTGCCTCGTTGTTTCACGGCAGAACGAACATGCGTGCATGCATGGACGCTGGACATGGACTGTGCGTGCCGTGCATGTATTTGGACCAGATTTGGGCCTTGTTTAGTTCTCAAAAGATTTTGCAAAATTTTTCAGATTCTCCATCACATCAAATTTTTAGACGCATGCATGAAGTATTAAATATAGACGAAAATAAAAACTAATTACACAGTTTAGTCGGAATTGACGAGACGAATCTTTTGAGCCTAGTTAGTCCATGATTGGACAATATTTGTCAAATACAAACGAAAAATGTCAATTTCACAAAATTTTTTGAAACTAAACAAGGCCTTGGACAAGCTGGTTTGCCCCGCGCGCGGCGAGCAGCCTGGAGCCTCGACGACGGCGTATGTAGCGCCAGGACAGGGCCGGTCTAGCGCCTGTAGAGCAGGGACCCGGCAGCGCATGTGCGGCGGCGTCAGACAGACTGCCAGAGGGATCGTCGTCGCGCGCTGCTCGCCGTCTCGCCGATGGCTGGCGCCATGTGCTGCGCGCGCGGGACGCGTACAGATACGATGCGTGCGTTGCGTTAGGACTTGGACCACGGCTTAATTTAATTTAGGGGATGATGGAGCAGTTAGCTAGCTTGATCGATCGAGCAGCTGCTTTCCGGGTAGGGTGGTGACCTGGTGGTGGCCGGGGTGGTCCGTCCGTTTGTCCCGCGGCTGCTACGCGGATCCACGACCTTGTGCCGCCGGCGTGCCGGTGCTGCAAGAAAGCGAGCTAGGCAGCTTTTTTTTTGCAGGGGTTGGTTGGTTTCCCACCTTTTGTGACATGTCACCTTTGCAATTGAACTCCCTCACCTCACCTCACGCATCTGGCATCTGTTTCGTTCTCCGTAGCCGGAGCGAGGCGAAAGGAGCTAGACAGTACGGATGTACGTGCGGGCATGTGCGGATGTACGTACGTTCTCTTTCTGTGACGTACGTACGGCTTTTCAGCTGGGATCTACTACTTTCTGTGACGTAGGTTGCTGGTTTCGTTTGAGATTATCTGTTGAATTTATTATTTATTTAGTAATTTTTTTTATAAAAAAATCAGTAAATAGTATTTTCAGCTATATTTTATCAGCCAAGCGAATGAGTTCGGGTGATTATATGTTATATGTTCAATTATTCTACGTGTTTCAGCTGCGGAGAGCTGTGTGTCGTCATGTCGGCATGCTGACGATGCATAGCTAGTCACTGTTAATCCAGACGTACTAGCTAGCTCAGTCTGTCTGTCTTACCGTACGTACGTTGCAGTAACTGCAAGCATATGTGACCGTGGAAGAAATTAATACCGTTGCGTTCAAAAAAAAAAGAAATAATAACCGTTGAAACACACCCCTTAATAAACTGCGACAGAGTTTCAGATATCGCACAGGAAGCAGCAAGATTAGCTAACGCAGAAATCGTAAAAAAATATATCTGCATTTCGTATCGGAATCTCTTAAGATCGATCTCAACAGCTGAGTTTTGCTAGGCTGTATGGTCTGTGACCACAAGCTAATGCTCCAACTTGGTTCTAATCAACGAGAGACAGGTGAGCACTGCAAGCACACCGTCGTTAGTTGTTGACTTTTGACCCGGCCGGATCGGCACGTCTGCATACTGCATGCATGATTCGATCTTCTGACAAGATGAACAGTGCGTGGCACAGGACGCAGCAGGTCCGTGGCGCAGGTTGCAGGTAGCTCGCCATGCATGTGCCATGTGGAGTACGTGGCATTTTCATGACTTTTAAAGGCATTTTTAGACGCCTCCAGTAAACAGTGTGGTATAGAGATCTCTGTACCCATATCGTTGCAGGCCGAGCGGCAAATCCTCCCAGCAGATGAGATCGACACGACGGCACCCGAGACTCGATGCATAAAGTGGTAATGTTGCATGCATTGCCAGTCCTCCTAACCGGGCTACCCGTCATCTTGTCCTAACTCTTAAGCGCTTGATCTGGGGACCTTTCGTGGTTAATGCTCCGGCTGGTGTCGTCTACCTCTCTAGGACTGTAGCTCGATTGGTCGACCATATGGGTAGCTAGGCCCATGCTGCCCTTTTCAGCCCGGCTATATGTTCAGGTTCAGGACCTCTATATAGTTAGCCCTTGACCTTCGTGCATGCATGCATGGGCTGTCGAGAAGAACTGTCAACTGTGCGTCGCCCCGCTCGTGCATGCGAGTGACATCTGAGCTACTCTAGTGCTCTCCCTCACCCTTCAAAAAACAAACGCATGGTTTAGTTTCCAAATTTTTTTTTAAGATTTTCTATCACATCAAATCTTTAGACATGTACATAGAGCATTAAATATAGACAAAAATAAAAACTAATTATACAGTTTGCCTGTAGTTTGCAAAACGAATCTTTTGAGCCTAGTTAGTCCGTAATTGAACAATAATTGTCAAATACAAATAAAAGTGCTACAGTAGTCAGAGCCAAAAAATTTTGCAAACTAACAAGGCCAAAATGTATAGCTTTTTCCTGATACAATCACTATTCGGCGCACACGACGCCCCCGCACACCAAAAACGAAGAATGGGGCGGGGCAGGGACGGGGACGGGGGCAGGGGCGAGCGGTGGGCGGAGCGGTCGACAGCGGTGGATGAGGTGGCAGCAGCGCTGCCAACGAGGGCAGAGGTTAGGGTTAGGGTTAGGAATCTCTCTCTCCTTAGCTATAGATTTTGGTCGGCCGGCCTAGCGGTGGCCACGACACAGAGGTGGTGGTGGGTTGGCCGGCGGTGCTGCCATGCTCGGTGGCAGGACAACCGGATGGGCGGGATAGGCGGCGAGGGCGAGTGTTCGACAAAGTTAGGGGAGGGCGGGCTCGTCTAGCGGGGGTTAGGAGGTGGGCGGGGTGGTCAACGACGAGGTCTCCGGTGGCCTAGGCAGTGGTCGAGGTGGGGCGAGTGGGGCAGTGGCTCGCTATGGAAGATGAACAGTAACACAGGGGAGGAAGCCGAGCGGGGTAGGCATGTGTTGCAGCTATTTGTCCTAGCGCGCGTTGAGAAAGAGTCATGTTTTCCTAAGAGCAACTCTAACGGTTTTGCAATTAAGTTAGGCATTCTTGTTTTTTTTTGGAAAAAGTCCAAAAGTTACTCTCCAACGGTTTGGCAATTAGCATTGACAAATTTGGCAACTTGACAAATGGAGGGTCAAACTGTGCATATATGCAAAAGTCTGCGAGGCCTGGCATTGGTGTTTTTGCGCGTGTATCCTTCTCCCGCGCGCCTACTCCTTCTCCCGCTCGATTGGTCTGTGGTATCGCCATCGCCCACCATCCAAGTGGTCGGCTAGATGCAATCGCTAGCAATATCGCGCGGATGGCGGCGACGGAAAATAGCCAAGACCTGGCGACGATCAAGGAAAAAAACCACACGAACTGGCAGCGGCGTGCGAGGAAAAAAGACATGGACAACGTGTGGGTCCATAATTCTATTTCTTTAGAAAAGAATTATGAAGAACGGTTGAAGATAAACTCTTTTTAGCTTTGTCATATTCATTTGTGAGTTGGCAAACTCCGTATTTTGCCAAAAAAAAAAGCAAAATCGTTAGAGTTGATCTAAGCAAGTCAGTCTCAAAGATGACTGGACCTAAATCTATGCTAAGAAATCGAATATCGTTAGATTTATTATTAAATATATTAACCTAATTTCATACTATTTTATATGAACTTAGTTATATTTAAGAAAAGTTTACTTAGCCTAATCTATAATTACTTCTATTTTTGGAACGGAATGCTACATGCTAGGGCCCGTCCAGAGAGCTCAATTATCGTCATCTCATCAAAATCAAAAGAAAGAAAAAAAAAACAGACCTCATACTTTGTGCAGTTGTGCTGTGCTGCCTGAAAGCCTGGATTTTGGGTTCGGAAAAAAAAAGACCACTTCGGTACGATGTTCCTGTAACGAAACCAAAGCAACAACACAGGCAGGCTTCGGCCCACATCGTGTATACTTTGGGCCTCCGTTTCTGTCGTGCGATGGGCTCAGAAAGTGGCGATGCATAATTTTTTTTTTACTTTTTAGCCTTTGTTTTGAAAAAAATTCATATTTAAACCCTCTGAAACTTAAACTCATATTTGGACCCAGTAGGTCAGCGCGCAGGACTCGTGGCTCCGAGTTTACACATCTCGGCGCCACAAATCTTGGCTCTGAGGTGGTTACTCGCGTATAAAGTGGCAGCATATGTGCCGATGACGTGGCTGGTACCTCGGAGCCACAGATCTTGGCGTCGAGCTCGGAGCCAAGATCTGTGACTCCGAGCTCTAATTTAAAAATCATCCCTCAGCTTCTCTATCCGACCGTGATCTTATTGTTATACTTCCTTGCTCTCCTCTACCTGCCGAATCTCTACTAATCTATAAATTTAGCCTTAAAAATTTGGATTTGATCCGTAGATCTTTGCTAGCAAGGTAATCTCAGTTTCCTCCTTATTTTTTACGTATTGATTTGGTATATATTACTTGTATTTTACAACCCTAAATATATTTAGTCTTGACAGTGGTTATTTATTTTTGTATTATGTAACGGTAGAATGCCAAAGCGTGGGGAAGCTAGTAACATAAATTTAGTAACATAAAAACTTGGATTTGGTATCGCTTTATATAAATTTAGTTAATTTTATTTTTTTAAAATTTTACAATACAATTTTGTGGAAAAGAGGAGCCGAGGAGGCGTGCTGGGATTCGAGATTGCTCCGCTGCTAGCGCTATGCCCGTTGTCGCGACTCGCGGACGTGCCCACTCACTTTTTGTTTGTGATATTTTTCTCTTGCACATATTCATTCCTTTTATTTTCGTTTCATCCTAATTATTTGCTGCCACTTGCCATGCATGAACAAAAAAGTTTACTAATCGTTCTAAAACCTTTCAATACGATATGAAATAGTTATAAAACTTTTTTGAAAAAAATATATAAGCTTGTTTATATTAATCCATGCTCATGCATGATATATAGTCATATAACACGTAAGTATTACAAATTTATGTTTAATACCTACTGCTGATAAATTTTGTGTTGTTATGCATAAATAGTTTATTTAAACATGCACCAAATCGTCAAATATCGGTGGTAGACCTTGAAGTGAAATATTGAGAGGCTAATGGTGCTACCATAAAAAATATATTAATATCTAAGTGTGCTGTTCACTAATTAGTCAATAGAAAAATCTCAATGACTAGGTAGGGCAATGCCATCTTAGGTATATACTAACCTCCTTTTCTGCTCAATATATGTTGGATTTTTCTTACCAGAGAAATATATTTGTTTACCAATGTTTAAAAAACAGTGAGTGCTTACAATTATACTATCTATATTGATATGTCAGAACATTTTAGTTAAGAAATATATACTTGTCTAAAGAATACTTAGCCATAGACGTGATCATCCATGATGTATCGGAAGCTCAACAAAAAAAAAAAAAGACAATTTTCATCATAAGCAACTACTGAATTAAACTATCCTAGGTTCATCAAAAAGGCATAGTTCTGAAAACTTATATTTGAATGACTTTTTTCAGGCATGTTTGAACACCTGAAAACTTAGATGTATAAAAGTGTCCAAAAAGTATTTTCCCCGGTAGTTGAATAACCAAAAACCTATAGGTTCCATGTAAAAATTCTCACAAACAGAAGTTTTTCCAAAGAAGTTGGCATGGCGACATTTCATGGAGAAAAAAAACTCCTGAGAAGTTGTCTGGATAAGTTTGTGGAGAAAATGCATGGTGGTCCATAGACCATAGAGAATCACTCGCTGATTTCCTGGTGCGCGGGCGCTACAGCTACCATGGGCCATGTCTGCTTTCGGTCGCTAGCCCGCTGCCAGCAGCATCTTTGAGAACTAGTAGTAGCAGTTGTTCGTTTGAGCTTCTCAGCCGAATCTATTAGCTATTTAATAAAGTTTTTCTTTCCCAACAAATCAGCTAATAGTATATCGTGGTTTATCAGCCAAACCAATGAAGACCTACAGATGGCAGTGAAATCTTGGTGGCC
This sequence comes from Sorghum bicolor, assembly GCF_000003195.3. Lineage (NCBI taxonomy): Eukaryota > Viridiplantae > Streptophyta > Magnoliopsida > Poales > Poaceae > Sorghum > Sorghum bicolor. The sequence goes on along the minus strand of NC_012879.2, from coordinate 6,006,531 downwards.
TGGGTCCGCTCGTGCAGTCCATTCCAGTTCCAGCTAGCCCACGTGTCGAGCCGCTCGAGCCACAGGTGAAGATCCGTCATGGAATTCTCAAATCAGCCTTCCGGATCCGGATCCGTCATAGGTGTGCTGTGCTGTCCTGTCCAGCAATTCGTTCCACAAAACTCGATCCGTCAACGCCGCTGTTAACGTACTACACGGTACACCTGTTGGGCCGGCCGTGCTGGTTCCATCCCGCAGGTTTGCTGCGTGCGACCTCTTTTTTGGGAACGCCGGAACGGCCCAGGACGGAATGGAACACACGTAGTACGGTGGTATACATAGGGCCTTGTTTAGTTTCCAGAAAATTTTGTAAAATTTTTCAGATTTCCCGTCACATCGAATCTTTAGACACATGCATAGAGTATTAAATATAGACGAAAATAAAAACTAATTGCACAGTTTGGTCGGAATTGAGGAGACGAATTTTTTGAGTCTAGTCAGTCCATGATTAGATAATGATTGTCAAATACAAACGAAAATGCTACGGTGTAGATTTTGCAAAAATTTTTGGAACTAAACAAGGCCATAATCCTGAGATCAGTTCCGGTTTCTCCCGTGGCGAAGACGAACCCAAGGCCGCACAGTCTTCAGTAACCAGTGGCAATGCGGGCCTAAACATCTTGCAAAAAACGAGGCAAGTGCTGACCCACCAAATTAAAACAGACACAAGCCCTGTAATTAATTCGACAGTAGTACTTACTACTCCAGCAGTGAAGACAAGAGAAGCCTGCAGTACAGTACTCCAGTTTCGCTGACAAATTCCTGCCCAACCCAACCGAACCCACCGAACATTTCCTGCCGTTCATGACGCGCCGCCGCCTTGCCCCAATTGAATGCTGCGAGTGCGGCCGGCGCATCGACGAGGCCGCCAGCAGGCCACACGCCGGCTCGACTCACGGATCCCCTACCAAACGTCATGAACGGCAGGAGGAATGCTTCCAATTGCGGAGAAACCGAGGGAACCGGTACAAGCATGTGCTGCGTCATGCGTGCACGATATGGAATGATCAACGACAACTGATTGTTTAGTTCGTAAAAAATTTTGCAAAATTTTTTAGATTTCCCGTCACATCAAATCTTTAGACGTATGCATAGAGTATTAAATATAGATGAAAATAAAAACTAATTGCACAGTTTGGTCGGAGTTGACGAGACGAATCTTTTGAGCCTAGTTAGTCCATAATTGAACAATATTTATCAAATACAAACGAAAGTGCTACTATTCATATTTTGCAAAATTTTTTGGAAGTAAACAAGGCCTGAGCGAGTGACCACAACCGTCGTAGGCCGCATCATGTCAGCACGTCGCGAAGATTTCTTGATTGCCGTACGTCTGTGAATTTTATAACTTCCATATGTCAGCACGTTGCGTAAATCTATCTATCTATACACCTAAATCTCGGCTGACACCGTTGCCAAACGGCATAGAGGTGAAACGTTTCTAGCAGAAATTAACGGTTCCAAGTGATTCTCACTTTTGTGCCTACGAATATGCATCACTGAAAACGTGGTTTCGTGGTGATTCTAATTTTATAGACGAATGATTTGGTGATTCTGATTCGTGATCCGAAATGTTTTTTTTTTGAGAAAATATGGATTTGAAACGTTTCTATGAGAATCTACGAGGCACCGTACCACTATGGATTTTATAACTTCCACATGCGCCACTAAAATTGCTAAATTATCTTGTGAACCACTAAAAATTAATAATATATCCCATGCGTACCATTTCTCTTTATCAAAAAAAAGTGTACCATTTCTGATGTGTTTCTGTGTTAAGGTGGAATTAAGTTGCTACGGAAAAAATGCATTTGCCTCTCCAATAGAATAATGAAGTAATATTTTTTTGTTTCCATTAGTTGCCATGTTCATATTACACAAATATGACAACAAAATATGTGAAGCAAATTGAGAGCTAATAATATTACTGAACTAATTAATAACAATATAGTCCAACAGTACTTAATCTTTTACATGGTTGGAGTGATGCCATTTTCTCATCTAATGTAAGAAATGATCAGCAAAATAATATGTCGTTAGACAAGCACATGGGCCACATGAGTACAATACGTTTCTCATCACACATGCCACATGAATGTTAGTTTTTGATAACATAATGGCAACCTAGTCTCATCACAGAGACCTAGACAACTATGACAAGACACATATGCGACAAGAGTGCCAATTTCCTCTATCACACAAGACACATGAATACTAGTTTTTGATGATCTAATCTCATCGCACAGACCCAACAAAATAAGTCATTATTAGTTGAGATATTCATTATAGAAGTTTTCTTTTGCTTCTAGTAGACATTGCATCGCTTTCACGAGTCTTCCTTCTGGTGCACGTTGCACGACTTTGTGGTGCTCTCAAAGATTGCTTCTTCTTTGTTTGAGGTGTACCCTATGTCTTCTCTGCCTTTGCCTCCCCTTTCGCAAGCAAGATAACAATTTATCCTGAGGTTTGCTTGCTTGCCGCCAACTTAATCCCCGTTAAGGCGGACCCTATTAGACAACAACCTCATTAGCCTTGCAAGCACACAAGGTCGGCCTTTACGACATAAGCACTAGAATAAAGCCGATTAATCACCAGGGATCTCTCCGAGCCTCCTTGATTTTACTAGAGTTGCTCTTATGAATATCCCATGGGTATAGGCATAAAGTCCCTCACAAAGCCACCGATCGGAGCCCTCGCACAATCACCAAGCGATACTCAATGATCCACCACGACACCAAGCCATCTAGATGGTGACAACCACCAAAGAGTAATAAGAGCTCCACCATGAGAACAAAATCTCTAGTGTCACGAGATGCAGGCACTCAATTGCAGTGTAATAGATCCTCTCCAACCTCACGGGAATGCGATCAGAAAGTGTGCAAGTGAGTGGGAGGTGTTTCTCAAACACAAGAATATGTAGGTATCAGCCCAAGTGTCCAAGAGAGTGGCCAAGCTTGGCCAAGGGGGCTATTTATAAGCCAAACATTCAACGGGTCGTTCGAAGATACTGCACAGAAAGTGTATGCACCAGAGCTCACAATGGAGAGCCTCAATGGTGCTCTTAATGATTATACAAATGAAAATACTACAGTACCTATAATTTTTTTCACCCCAATAAAGCCAATCTCAATGGGGAGTTTCATATCCCAATTTCCAACGCATCTAATTTTGGAAACAATGCAGAAGAGTTTTATGGGGATGAAACTCACTCTGCTCTCATGAAACTCTTATCATCTCTTATTTCATTAATACAGTGCCACATCAGCATATTTAATGCCCATAAAACTCTGATGAAATCACAATGAGACCGGTCTAACTAAACAAGGCCTCAGACACTCACTATGCTCTCGTCTAAAATGTCAAAAACAGCACCTGCAAATTATTAAAGAAAAGCTTACTAAAATTCAAAAGTTGCATTGAAATTTGCCAACCTAACAGTGTTTTCTTAGCTTTTCAAAGCACTTCGTTTTAACAAACAATGGTCAAAATAGGAGCGAATATTACTATTCTCTTTATTTTAAATTATAAGATGTTTTAATTTTTTAGAAATATTATTTTTACTATATATCTAGACATAATATATATTTAAGTGCGTAACAAAAGCTACGTATTTAGAATAAAAAAATATCGTTCAGTTTGTAATGAGGAAGTACAATAAATTATCCAAATTCATATTATAGAGGCATTCATCATGGATAAAAAATAGCCTTTTTGTGTGGAAAGGAGCACTCGACGTATAGCACGATCCAATTATGGTACATCTCTACGTTTAGAACTTAGCAACCATGTTCCTCAAAGAGAATGAGAATGTGGAATAAGAACTAGAACTTGAGACGATATTTGTGAAAATCTAAATATTTTTAGAACAACTTTTTTTTTTTCAGAAAGGAACGTGGTAATGTTTCACTTTTCCGGTTGCTAAGGTTAAGGCCATATAAAAATGATGCCAACTGAAACTCAATCGAGAGCCAATTGATGAAACTCAAATGTATCATCATCATCTGCGAAAAGAAATATAAAGGAGTGGCTTGAGCGTTCCGTTTTTTTTTTTAAGAAAGGCAAACCAACCACATAAACTTTGCAATGCAACACGCATCACAAGGGTAAACAAGAAGTTTCCGTTGCAAAGCCCGCCCCGTTCCGTTGAGAACGAGGTCCGTCTCCGGCGCCTCCAAAGACCAAAGTCCCACAGCGCCAAAGCCCAAACCCCCTGTGGGCCCACGACCCCATCCTCCATATACACACGGGCAACGCTTCCGGCTCGCAGCCAGCAGGACACCACTCATCTTCTTCCCCCCCCCGCCTCGTTTCCATCGCCGCCACCCTCTCCTCCTCCTCCCCCGTCCCACCCCCTCGCCGCCGCCGCCACCGCCGTCGCCATGCAGAGCCTCCTCCTGCCCACCGCTGCCGCGGCCCCGGTGGCGGCTCCGCGGGGCCGGCGGAGTCTCCCGGGGCGCCTCTCCGTGCGCGCCTCCGCGACGGCGGCAGCGGCGCCGCGGCGGGAGACGGATCCCAAGAAGCGGGTGGTGATCACGGGGATGGGGCTGGTCTCCGTGTTCGGGAACGACGTAGACGCTTACTACGACCGCCTGCTGGCCGGGGAGAGCGGCATCGGGCCCATCGACCGCTTCGACGCCTCCAAGTTCCCCACCCGCTTCGCCGGCCAGATCCGGGGCTTCTCCTCCGAGGGCTACATCGACGGAAAGAACGACCGCCGCCTCGACGACTGCCTCCGGTACTGCATCGTCAGTGGCAAGAAGGCTCTCGAGGCCGCCGGGATTGGCCTCGGCTCCAAGCCCATGGAAAAGGTAGCTAGCACTGGAAACACACCTCGGACTGCTTTTGTTTTAAATGCTGCACTTTTACTACCAAGTAGAGCTGTCAATTGCCTAGTTACGTTGTGATCTTTCCGTCAGATATAAACTGTCCTGTGGTATTGCGCCTTTTGATAAATCAGGGGACGTTGGTTGGTTCATTGTGTGGTGGTGACTACAATTTCCTTTTCTTTGGATGGAGATGTGATCTCCGGGGATAGTGAGATTCGTGACCTTGATGGGCTTAGATGCATTGGCGCCGAGTAGTGGCAGGATATGCCATCTTAGCTTGGCCCGAGGAGTAGCACTTGTGTTCAGTCTAGACTCTGAGATTAACCATCTTGATAACACATATAGATATCGTGCGGCAAGAAATAAAATGTGCCATCCTGGATGATCGAATGGAGTTTGAAGTTGACACGGTTCTTCTGGGTTTTCAACTCTTTGGTGCATAGTAGGGGAAGAAGATGAAGCTTTTCTTAGGGATCGGAGTTGGTGAATATTAGTATTTGTTTTTTTAGTGCTAGATACTGAAATAAGGTGTTTTGGTTGTAAATGGTCTCTGAATTAATTCTTGTCTGACTCCTGAACTGGGGAGCATTGCTTAATCTAAAGAGCATTATGACATACATTTTCAGCAGCGAATTGATCATGTCTGGATTTGTGCAACAATGCTAAGTTTTGTCTGTTTGGCTAAATGAGCACATCAATTTACATTGCAACCGTGGTGTCTTAGAGGGCAAAAGGGCAAATGTCTTACAGTTAGAATGGTATTTTTGGTGTGGTATCTGATATAAAAACAGGGTGACTCTTAAGAGCACTCCCAATGCAAGACTCTATCATAGAGTCCAAGACAATTAATTACATATTATTTATGGTATTTTGCTGATGTGGCAGCATATTTATTGAAGAAAGTGGTAGAAAAAATAAGACTCCAAGTCCACATTGTTCGAGGTAATAAATAACTTTAGACTCCATGATAGAGTCTGCATTGTGAGTGCCCTCATGGCATAGATAATAAGGTGTCCTTTAATGTCACTCAAAGCCAATTATGTGTGTATTGGAAGTTAATATTGTGATGTGAGTAACATGCCTTCGGTTGGTTCTTACTTTCAAGGTAAAAAATGGAAAGATTACATAAATCATGTCTGCTACAGTGCCTTTTGAAAATTCATTTAAACTTAGTTGAACTCAGTATGATATATTTGTGACTAGTCTTAACTGAAACAAAGTAGTAGTTGTACTGTTGCTTTCTAAAAAGCAGAGGAATTTTCCTCCTTTAAAAAAAAACAAAGTAGTAGTTTAATTAAAAAGAATGATTGACACAACAGGTTTAATTCATAGTAACATATGAGGTTTGCGAAAATCTGTTGTTTCATTCGATGATTCAATTGCATTATGGTGATTTTTCTAGCAAAATATTCCCTTCTTCCAGGCATATTGTTGAAGGATAATGTCATCAAAAGTATATTTTAACCTTTATTTTGTCTTAGAATATTGTCAATCTCTACAAAACCATTGTCGTTTTAAAAGTAGTTCGAGTATAAATCTATTGTTGTAACTTTTGTACCCTAAGCACAGATAATTTGACTAGTTGTTGGTCAGGTTTACAGTGTTTGAATTCTTCAAAATAAATCCCCTACAGGTCAGAGGGAGTAGCATTTTTGGATTATATCAAATTATTTTCTAGCACATCAAACTTTAGTTTGTACAGTGTCGATAGTAGTTTGATCTGCTAGTTTAATATTTTTACTAGTCCTATAATATTTTCACACTGTTGATACTTGATATTACATTTTGTGCTAATTGGTAAAACATTCTCTCCGACAGATTGACAAGACCCGGGCTGGTGTGCTTGTGGGCACTGGTATGGGTGGCCTCACGGTGTTTCAAGATGGTGTTCAGAATCTCATTGAGAAGGGATACAGAAAAATAACTCCTTTCTTCATCCCATATGCTATAACAAACATGGGTTCTGCCCTGCTTGGAATGGACATTGGTTTCATGGGTCCAAACTACTCCATCTCAACTGCCTGTGCTACCTCGAATTACTGTTTCTATGCTGCAGCAAACCATATCCGTAGAGGAGAAGCTGATATAATGATAGCTGGTGGCACTGAAGCTGCAATTATTCCAATTGGTGTTGGTGGCTTTGTTGCCTGTAGAGCACTGTCACAGAGGAATGATGACCCGAAAACAGCATCCAGGCCTTGGGACAAGGATCGTGATGGTTTTGTCATGGGTGAAGGAGCCGGAGTCCTGGTATGATATATTAACATTATCTGATATTTTGTTAAGCCTATAAACTGCAATTTTTTTTGTTTAACAATTTGTGAAGAGTAACTTCCATTCAGTTCTAATGCACCCAGGGTCTATCTCTGCTGCTCTAATACTTCAGTTGCGATGAATGTTTTCTATAATCTATATTGAATTGATAATTCATCTTCTGCCTTGTATATTCTTATGGCACAATGATAAGATGTTTCATGCTTGTCATTCCTTTTTGCCATGGAATTATGAATTTTCTATCCATTAATTAATATTCTAATTTCTAGTTCTTTCAATCAATTTGGCAAAGGTCATGGAGAGCCTAGATCACGCAATGAAACGTGATGCACCAATAATTGCGGAGTATTTAGGAGGTGCTGTGAACTGTGATGCTTACCATATGACTGACCCGAGAGCTGATGGTCTTGGTGTTTCATCTTGCATCAAGCAAAGTCTCGAAGATGCTGGTGTGGCACCTGAGGAGGTAGTATGAATTTTAGTTGTTAAAAATACTTCTTCATTTCATATTTGTTCCATTATGCTTAACCTTGTCTGTAACTCTGTACTTTCTAGAGTGACAGTTGTCCATGATTCTTAAATAGTGATCCATGGCATGGTTGTCACACTTTTGGTTCAGATATAATTTTCACTCATCTAGCTGGCATGTAACTATACACTGTAAATGCCAATTCCTTGTACATTTCACAGTTATATGTTTTGCCTTGATAAGCTGGTTCTGACTTCGCGAATCCTTTGAGGAATCTTAAGTAAATGGAACACTTACAAACTATTTGCAGGTCAACTATATTAATGCTCATGCAACATCAACCCTTGCTGGTGATCTGGCAGAGGTGAATGCCATCAAGCAAGTCTTCAAGGACCCATCTGGGATCAAAATAAATGCAACCAAGGTATTTCAGCTTATCAATATTATTTCAAATATTTATTCATATCCCCTTCCTGATGGTTGATGTGATCTTCCATTTGCAGTCCATGATAGGACATTGCCTTGGTGCAGCAGGCGGTTTGGAAGCCATTGCTACTATTAAAGCGATAACTACTGGATGGGTGCATCCAAGCATAAACCAATTTGTAAGTAACATCACGGTAATTTTAGCTATCATTCTATTAGAATCTGTTTGCCACTAAATCTGAGCTACATTCTCTTTTGATTACAGAACCCCGAGGAAGCTGTTGAATTTGACACTGTACCTAATGTAAAAAAGCAGCATGAAGTGAACGTTGGTTGGTATCAATTTCAAGGCACATTAACCCCCCAAACAAAACCTCTCTCTCTTATATTTGTTTGTATTGCCATGCAGGTATCTCAAATTCCTTTGGATTTGGAGGTCACAATTCTGTTGTAGTATTTGCGCCATTTAAGCCATAAGGTGTTCCTTGCCTCACAGATCTTGGTCAGAACAGTGGAGATCTTTTCTAGGGATTTCTGCGTTCAGTTTTCACGTGTTCTCTTTGGGGGAAGTAATGTCAGATTTGAGCCAGCAACGTTACAAATGAACTAAAGCTGAGATACATTGCATTTTAGATAACTCCATGTTCACTTAGATTGAGCGCGGTTGTACAACGTTGCTTTGAATCATTTGTAATTGATTGTACTGTTTTTCATGTAATGGAAGAGGGTCCTGTAGAAGCACATCTGGACCTTCTAGTTCAATACCATACAAATGAATTTTCAGGGCAGGAATTGTGTCCCTATTGCTGGGATCTTGACTCTTTTATTTGTGCAATCATTTTTTTGAAATGGCTATAAATAGATACATACACGCGCGCTTGAATGAAACGTGCACTAAATAAATGATGCAATATCTTCAATATTTTTCCTGGGTAAGTGCCCTGGTTAGCTCTTGGCTAACTTGGTTTCTTCCTATTGTAACACTACTACAAAAATAATTTTACAAGATACTGCCCAAACATTAACACAAGCGGTAACAAAATGGAGTTGTCTCCTAAAATACCTAAGGATTTATGGAGGCGGTTACAATTCATTATACCATCTCACAAAATGTATTCATTATACCATCTCACAAAATGTATTTTCGAAGACAGACATTTTATTTAAGGAGGCAGTCAGGATTGACCATCTTATAAAATCAATTTACATAGGCAGTAAAAAAGTGTCCGTCTCAATCCTAAAATTGATTTTGATTTATGGAGACAGGCCTCTTAAAAGGTTGGCAACTGAAAATAGAGATAATTTCCGGAGGTGGACCGCCTCCATTTTTGATGGCCGATCGCTTATCAGACCCGCCTTGATATGTTAATCATGTCTGACCCTACTTGGCCCATCATGTCTCTGTAATAGTTTGTAAGTGTATATATGCTTACAAACCCTAGGGACTAGGGAGCCCACCCATCTCAGCCGCTCCATCTCTCTTCCTCGCTCTCTCTGCCAAGCACACCAAACTCTCTTCCCCTCTCTTTGCCAACCACACCTGAAACCCTAGCGACTCCTGGCGGTGGATCCAGCCAGTGCGACTCCCAAGGACGCGACTCTTGGTGGAGGGCCACTTGTGCCCCAGTGGCATGTCACGCGAGATCCGGTGGCAATGACACGGAATCCCCTTCTCCAATGTGCATAGGGCCTGACCCTTCTCTGCAGGGGCCTTCTCCAGCGCGCATGGCATGGATGCGATGGGATCTAGTGACGATGACAGTGACGACATGCAGATCCAGCAAGTGGCAGTAGCAGCGGCACGTGGATGAGCTTGGCGGGCTTGTCCATGTTTTTCTTCTTTTTTGTGGGGTTTCTCTAATTGATCTTCATAGACAGGCACTATGTCCGTTTGTGAAAATATTACTTAAACGCAAGCGGTTATTTTCAGGCGAGTTGGATGCCGCGTCTGCAGAAACTTATTTTTGCCTGTCTCCAATAAGATATGTGTAGTAGTGTAAGCTATCTTTTTTTCTTTTAATAAAAGTGTGAAGGACCGAAACTAAAATTCGCGGAAGCAATTTTTGTAAAATCAGAATAAAATCTGTTTGCAATTTCCAACACAGATAAAAAGACAGGAGTAAGCAAAAAGCTAAATCACGTGATAAAGACACACTAAACAAAATATTAAACAAAAGAGCACACGGGTGCAAACTGGTTGTTTAGTGTTCCTAGAAAGTGACCTCACCTTCCCTGGTGCATGCGTGAGTGATGTTTCTAGAAGCAATATTAATGTGTAATATTGAAAGTGCTAATGAGAAGGAAATTTCCAAAGCAGAGACACGACCTGCAAGTCTCTTCGATTGGCATGATACTAGGAGAGGTCACCTTCAGGCGCATGCGTGTGCTGTTCGAAAGCAGATCGGCTGTTCCTGGCTGGTCACCTCCCTTGGACGGGACATGCACAGCAAAATCTAGAGACGTGCACTTCAGTAGAGCCGGCAGCGGTCGAACTAATCGTACGAGCTCATCGGCAGCCGGCTCTGGTGCGACGCTGCGAGCCATGGCTGACCGCCAGGCGCAGACCTTGTCCTCTCACAATGATGCTTCCTTGCACAGCAAAAAGAAAACAACCAAAACGGCGGCGCAAACAATGAAAACAAAGGGAACGGAGGAAAATCGGATCTCGCACGAACATAGAACAAATCACAAGGACGAATGATTAAAGTGTAATTATTAGGCCTTGTTCAGTTCCCCAAAAATTTTGCAAAATTTTTCAGATTCTACATCACATCGAATCTTTAGACGTATGCATGGAGTATTAAATATAGATAAAAATAAAAACTAATTGCATAGTTTGGTTGGAATTGACGAGACGAATCTTTTGAGCCTAGTTAGTCCATAATTGGACAATATTTGTCAAATACAAACGAAAATGTTACTATTCCTATTTTGCAAAATTTTTTGAAGTAAACAAAGCTTAATTATTCTATAAAGGTGCATCTAGCCTCCACCCGATTGTCCTCCCTCTCTTAATTGGAGAGATCGACAAAAATCCATCGCTAGGATTGAAACCCTAGGCTAAACCAAAAAGCGAGAAAGCAAGAGAGCCCTCTCAACCCTAGGTACCACATATTTATATCCTTGGAGTGGCATGACCTATTTACACATAACCCCCTACGCTAAATAAATCTAACGTAGAGGCGTAAATTCCAATTACGTCCTCCATGGTAAATTCCGCGATGTCCGCGATCCCTCCATCTCCACGACGTGATCTTCGCGATGTCGCCGCACGACCATCCGAAATCGTATCGCGATCGTCAGAATTTCCATCTTCGGCTAACGCCTGCTGCACGGGCGTCCCGGTACGATGCATGGCTTTGTGGCTCAACCAGCGAACCCCGGATTTTGTGGCATAATCCGAAAACCTCCCTTGACGTCCTCCTGCAGTGTAGCCAGGTACAGTAGACGTACACCGCACGATAGCCTATCCCTCAAACGCAAGCCTCGATCCGCCCTTCTCCGCCCCCGCGGTTTTTCGATGCGGCATCCTATCTTCGTTCTTCACTCGTCGCTGCATGTACCTTGTCTCCACTCGCCACCTGCAACCACACCTGCCAAGAGACACGTCACACGCACACCGTGTTGTCAATCGCTCATCACTAAGGTGCTAGCCCACCGACATCTCAAAGTGTTGGAGAGTTGTGTTGCACGGTTGCCTTTAAAAAACTATGTAATAATACTATGACCTAGTTGCAACATAGTTTTAGCTTTTCCTTAATTAATTTTTTATCATGCCTTGGAGTGTTCTTTGCTTTATTTCTAGACCATAAAATATGCATATTTTGCTTAGCTTGGTAGAAGTTGATTATGTAATGGGTTTCTCTCTGCTCGCGTGAAGTAGGAGTTGCTTTTTTTTTTTGCGAAAGAAATAGGAGTTGCTTACTTAGCAAATAAGGAATTAGAGGAGAAAAGAGTTAAAAGTTGATCATGAGGCCCCACGAGGAGTAAGATGCTGGCCAGCTATGGTCTGAGATGACAATATAACTAGCTTGGGCTGGTTAAGCAGTGAATTTTGTAGAATCAGTATTACCACCTAATAAACCTAATAACGTACTTACCAGTTATACCACATATATCTAGGCTTAGTGTTGAGCCGAGTATCATGTTGTGAACGGTTCACCTTGTGGATTTAAATTTCACACATCTTTAAGCTAGCTAGGGGTAGCCAAGTAAAATGCTGGTAGCCTGACCATCACGACCATTTACTGGGTGTATACGCCAAATGTGAGAAATGTTGAGGCGATGAGTTATGGACCCATGAGTCATATATATGGGAGATATGGACTCGTCCTTGTGTGGGAAAGTTATACACCCTTGCAAGATTATCAATTATTTTAAAACGTTGTGCTCTCGGTTATGGGCAAGATCATTATTTTTGGCCTCAATGTACAGCTGTCGAGATGAAAGGACTCATGGACGATCGAGTTGCACCCTTATGCTCTTGTTCATGTATATGATTAATTATTCCTAGCTTATGCGATGACTATTGTATATTGCAAATCTATGGTACATGATCATCTTCACTTTATGCTTCAAATGCGTTTATGCAACTCAATTGCTATCGCGTTAATGCTTGTTCATGTGTATTATTTTGGATAAGTCATGCAGAGTACATTTCTTGTGCTCAAGCTGTCGTTGCTAAGTTGTTTCATGTGACAACTCCCCCTACCCCCGCCCCCCCAACACACACCCAGCCCCAACCCCCACAGGTGTAGTAAACTAGTTGAGTTTTGTAAGTAATAACTTCTGGTGAACTATGCAATTTGCATGTGGATAGCACAATGGTGCTATTTTACGGACTAATGGATAAATAGTGTTAATAATATGATCAATGGATGATAACTTGATTTAGTGAAGATAATTAGAGAGTCCTTGCATATTTGACTTTGTCCTAAAATAAATTGATCCCTAGTTGAGATCAAGAAGTGGCTATCACTTATTGCTTGTAAAACTAGAGTCAAAGCTATGGAGCTCCGTATTTTAACATTGCTTTGTATGCATCTCGTCTTGTAGCACCAATTCGACACTCAAAAAATGAACTTGTTGTCTAGATCCCTCTGCATTGCTACATCCTTCATTAAGGTTTTTCTTACACAAAAAATAATTTCCATCATACATTTCTCAAATGAATTGCTTAAAACAGAATAACAAACTCCCAATGAAGCACACAGTGCCTGAAGTTTAATTTATCAATGATATGAGAGGACCATTGTCCTCCCAACTAAGACAACAGATTACCAATTCTTTTGAAGGTAGAATTGGGCATGCACTTAGTAAGCTTACATGTTCATGCACAACATATATAGGGCGCTACCAATTTTAGTTCGACCACACGTGAAATAAACCTCTTTTGTTCCCAGTATAGATTATATGCCGCTCCTCGTCATACAATAGTGTTGTGACATCCTGAAGAGCCTCATGAAGAATACTTCGACTATTTGTCATGTTATTGCCGCTTTCCTTTCGTGTAGCAATTGCCAGGTCTACATCATCACAAGGGTTGATCTTCCATACAGACTCTCCATTGAAGGTGTTGAATATGTTGATTGATCCAATAGAAGAAAATTCTGAATATAATAAATTCAACAACCTTATTGCACTTCTAATTGCTGAAATGAAATTGACATCTGCTAGTAGAAACATGAAAAGAAGATTACCTCGGTGTATATTAATACCCTGTCTGGACTTCTCTATATGCTTCCTTGAATAAATCATTGCATAGTTATTATCCCTAGTAACATATGTGTCCGAATCGATGCAGTCATTGTCCTTATAATTTCCAGGCACCTCATTGTCTTCAAGTAATACCACTTGCTCATCATGAGAGTTACAAGATGCAATAAGAATATTTTTATTGAACCTCAGCAATAACCGTTTTGCATTTAGGTCATAGACTGATAAGAGCTTCTGATGCTTATTAGTTTGTTCGATGAGGTTCACATCGTCATCATTCCAAATCTGGACAGAGACCACCATGTTAGGACCATGCAAAAGAAAGTAGAAGTAAGAAAGATTAGAAACAGATGAGGTACTTAACACACATTAATCATGTGTATTGTTTCTTTGCCCTCTTCTTTCATAAGTATAATATCCTGACATATCCAAATTAGCTCAAATCCACTTGGAGGCACCGCATAGTTGATTTTTTTCAGCACTGCCCAGTTTTCAGTTGACAATACTTCGATTGGGGAAGATAGGTCTCGGTCAACATATATGCAACAATCAGAATGCCAGGCCTGCCAAACAGTGTGCAACAGTTCATAACGATTGGAATATTAATTGTATGAGTACTGTACCTTAACTGATCATCATATATAAGATGAATGCTGTGAGATGGTCCAAACCTGCTTGGTGTTACAAATAGGCCGTCCTTGTTCGTAAAGTAATGGACAATATTATAGTTATTCATCTCATGAACATTGCACACAGTGTAAAAGTTGAAAATTATTAGTGCTTGTCTAAGCTTTCGCTGCTATCAAATGGATGGAAATGGTTACTAGCTAGCACTGCTATACTTACGATGTACTGTATGGAACTACTGCTATGTTGCTGTCATAAAAAAAAGACAGGAATGCGTGAAGTAACTGGAAATATTTGAACTCCATTATCCGAGTGGCCATTACATCTTCTAATGCTTCTACAACACAGTATTAGAAATCATTGCAATTATAAATTACTCTCAAAATAATTAGGAATAAGTACTCACGAGTACGACTGTAGTTTAAAAGTGTATTATTATAGTGCAGTCCATAAAATATAAATATACTTTATCATCTTAATCACATAGGAATTAGTATTTCAAAAGATGACATAAATGTTGTATGATATTTCATACTCTAATGGGAGTGCTCTCGTTTGGTAGCCAATTCCATGCCTCGTCAAAGCAACAATAATAATGGAGTCGTTGATTTTATTATAGAATACAAGCTTAATACGTTCACCAAGATTGTTGAAGTACCATATCTGCCCGTCTCTTCCTGTCAAGACCGTTATACGCCATTTCAGCACCGGTAAGAAACTAGACAAAGTTAATAGTAAGTAAATCCAAAATGTTCTTGATAAAGAATTCCACATACTATATGGAGCAATGGAACTGTTCTTGGTGTGCCGAAATGCCATGCAAACTCCAGACGAAGCAACTACAAAAATGAAATCATTTGCTGCAGTAATTCCAGTAATTGAAGTTGTCGTCCCTAAAGGGCGGTGCTCCATGCCATCGTGGACAAAAAAATGTTCCTGCGAAAGAGGGTAAACATATGTCAACATCAAAATATAACTTAATCCTGAAAAGGAGACGCAGTCTCTATATGCATCTATATGGAAGCATGTAAATCAAAAGTCTATTGAATGCTTATATACATGCTCAACCCTAGGCCCTCTATAGGGAGAAGATAGAGAACCCCTTTGATCATCAGTGGGCTAACATGCATATATAGGGAGAGGATAAAGGTGGATTCAGAGATAATATATAAGTGGACGAATATAGTATGATATACTTACCATTTATATCGTGTACAGATATTGCAGCATATATATGCATATACAATTGTGTAATACTCAGCTTAAACTAGTACTTGTATAGTACCAGCAAGCTTTTTCTTCAAGGGGAAAAAAATCACAAGTGCTACACTGTTCCACTCTCTATGCATAGCCTCCTTTATCTTGAATAAAGCGAACAAAAGTTTCTGGCTAAAACATTTGTACTTCTCTTACCTTTTGACCTTGAAATACGTACGTACATTGATACTGATCTACCGATCGATGCCAAAATAAAATCAGTGGCGGAGGGTGGACCAAAACCAAGGAGGGGCAAATTGAAAAAAATATTGCTGCTCCTAGCTATCAAAGCTTTTAAGATATGACTATATATAGCTGTGTTCTATAAACATCTATGAGATTACACTCTACCAAAGCTAGAATTAATAACTACCAAAGCAGAGAGGAAGGGGGGCGGAGGCCCAGTTTCGCCTCCATGAGCCTCCACCCCTAAATAAAATGATGATACCCAACCCAAGGACACAAAAATCGACAATTTCAGGTTAGTCGGGCCAGTACATAACAAGTGTTTGAAGTGTTAACCGGGCAAAATGTCCAGATGCATCAAGCATGATACTAACAAAAACTTCCCTGTGAACAGTTCCCGGTCATCTCTCGGCATCTCGCAGTGTGTCATCGATCAGTATCTCATGCACTGCGTGCGCTCGCGAGGCATTCCTACGTATAATCGCATGGCTATATGGACTATGGTCGATCTACCGTACGTCTACGGATCTGTCATCTATATATGCGTCTGAGAGACAACAACGCCAAGTACGGCCGGCCGGGACTTGCAGGATGGGATGTAAATGGTCGTCTCTATATATCTAGCTCCTCTTACCTCCGGCTTGAAGCGCCGGAACTTCTCGGTACAGAAGTTCACGTCCGGGCGGGGCGGCATCCGGCCGCGCAGTTGGCCGATCTCGCGGCACATCAGCTTGCGCGCGGTGTTGCGGCCGCCCAGAAGCTCCCGGTGCAGCACCCTTCCATTTGACGCGGGCACGGGGCGGGAGGAACGTGCACGGCTGCCGTCGGAGCCGACGACCCGCCACCATTTGTCATTGACATCCTCGACCTCGACGGCGCCGCCTTCATGGCGCTGCGCGTTCCTGCGTCTTCCCATTGCCTAGCTTCTCTCGCAGTAGTCGCAAGGTGTGAGTCGGGTCCGGACTCGGGATTGCGGCGCGGGTCAGTGGCGGCTGTGGATGGTTGGGGAGCGATTATTCCTAGGGTTCCGGCGTGAGTGTGTGTGTGTGAGAGAGAGGGGAATATATACATATGGGTGTCCGGTTTAGGCAATCAGCAAGTAGGGCTCGAGAGTGGGCTGGATATCTGTCACCAATTGAAAATCTGAAGAAAAAGCGGCCCGCTGTCGGCGTGCGTCAAAACGGGCAGCTGATGTCACCGGTTGGTCAATCGATGTCTAGTCTGAGCGCCTAGGAAGTCAGACTGTCCATTGAAAATTTGAACAGCTTTCCTGCAGTAGTAAACCTGGCAGGATCGGGTTCGCACCCACCTCGATGTCACAGGTGATGACGTGAGTGTTCATTGCTGACCTATGGCAGCAGCCCAGGTTTTGACTTTGCAGATGCATGTGCGTGATTACGAGCTGATTGCTGCTGGCAACATAAGTGCTGACACTACGGGAAACACTAGATTTGCCTAGAGCTTTGAGGTTTGCCGAGAGCGTTCTATCGGGCTCTCGGCAAACACGAAATTTGCCAACCGTTATTCTCGGCGAAGAAATACTCTCGGTAAATAGGTCTTTGCCGAGAGTATAACTCTCGGCATAGGCAGACCCTCGGCATAGTGGACTCTTTGCCGAGAGCCTAGATAGAGCTCTCTGCAAAGAGCCTGACGGGGTTAACACCGTTTCCTTTGCCGAGAGCAACGTTAGGCTCTCGGTAAACTTGTGCCTGTGCCGAGAGCCAGGGCTCAGCTCTCGGCAAAGAGGTGTATTTGCCGAGAGCTAGGGCAAGGGCTCTCGGCAAACTTCCTTTTTTTAATCTACCAAACTTTTTCTCTGACCTTCCTACACCTACTGTGACAACATGTCAAAGTATGGATTAGTTTGTAGACATTTTGCTATATTTCTTGCTTTTTTCGTTTAAGTGAGTTTGTTGAAAAATATTGGTAAGAACTTCAAGTGCATGAAATCACGCGTTTCTATGCACGAAATGTCGATATTCATGGTACTTACGCTAATTCAAGGCCGTGTGCACGAAAACACCCTAGCTCTCGCACGTTTCATTCGCGAACCCTGACTTTTGAGACGGTGCGGAATATGTTTTAAATTATAGAAAATCCAAACGAGTTCAAAAATTCGCAAAACTTTGTGAGGTGTCATAACATCTCATGTGTAGCTTGTGGTAAAATTTTGAGAAAGTTTCGTGCACGGCGTCACGTCGGACCCTGAGAAACCCTCAAAAAAAATTTATTACTTTGCCGAGAGCCCTCCTGCCAGCTCTCGGCAAAGACCTTTTCTAGAAAAAAAATTAAATTTCTTTGCCGAGAGCTTGGTCAGGTAGCTCTCGGCAAAATCGCCGTCATCCGTCAACAGCCGTAACGGCTACTTTTCTTTGCCGAGAGCTAGGTTTGGCTCTCGGCAAAGCCTTTGCCGAGAGTTAGGTTTGGCTCTCGGCAAAGCCTTTGCCGAGAGCCAGATGAATGACTCTCGGCAAAGACCTCTTTGCCGATAAAAAAAATGTGTCGATAGGCCTTTGCCAAGAGCTACTCTCGGCAAAGGCTTTGCCGAGAGCAAGACTGCCTTTGCCGAGCGTCTGAGGCTCTCGGCAAAGCCCCTGTATGCAGTAGTGTGATGAGTACTCGTAGTTTTTTTTTGGAAAGATGATAAGAAGGGAAGAATTTTTATGTAGATACAAGGCACATTTTGCAAAAAAAGAGCAAAACCGTCCGTGCATATATAACAACACGAGGTTTTTTCAAACTGTTCTGACGAACCTGCTTGATCGCCACCCCTTTGCTATCCTAGGCTGTACTGTTTACATGATTAATCCAAGGAAGCAACGCTGCTTTGGCGTTTTAGCCTACCTATGCTCTGCGTGTCCTACGTTCCTCCTCTCTCCGCTTGAACCAGTGCTTAAGTTGAGTCTCAGTCTGATTCAGGTTATGGTGGGAGAAACATCTGTGTTTCCAGTAAAATACCAGGTTCTCGCTTCCTCTTTGATCGCATATATGCCATGCATCTCCATCACTGTGTGGCTTGCTTGCTTGAAATTTGAATTGTTGTTATTGCGCTCCCAGCCTCCTCATATTTGCCAGATTGTTAGCTAGGGCTATGGCCAATGATGACCTTGTTCCCGGTCTTGTCGCCCCGCTGTCACCTGCTGTGTTATTAGCCCAAGGAACCATATTTATGTGGTCTCATCATCAAGCCTTCAGTGAGAAGGTAGGAGGGATATCCTCCCTGCCTAGACTGCTACGGTGCTACAGCTCCCCAAATCCACCCGCCTTGCGAAGACGCATTTCTAGCTGGAAAAGGTGTGTCATGGTCTCAAGGTTTCTAAAGCATAGTTGACAGAAATACTTATTTGGTCACTCTCTTATTAGGCCATGCATCCGCTACCGTTCTATTATTTCTTCAGTTGTGCATGGACGGCTGTAGGAAGATTTGCGGGAGCCTCTCCATGCAGCTACTTCGATGTCCAGAAGGAGGCCTCGCATGCATTGCCTACACTACTGGAATCTCGCGCTTTACCTAGTGTCCAGGGCACTCGGCAAACGCTAAAAAACACACGACAAACCGTTTACCAAGTGCCACACTCGGCAAAGCCAAGACGGCACAAAATTTAACGGTAAAGTAGGCTTTGCCGAGTGTCTTTTTTCGGACACTCGGCAAAGCCTTTGCCGAGTGCTAGTTTGACACACGGTAAAAAAAGTAGCCATCACGGCCAAGCTAATGGACCGAAGCGGTTTCCGAGTGTCCGGGTATCATACACTCGGCAAAGACATTTTTCTAAAAAAATAAAATTCTAGGTTTGCCGAATTCTAGGTGGCCAACAAATGCTGCGTTGAATAGAGCTTTATCATCTTCATCGACGGGAATGAAGTTGCAGGCCTTTCCATGGACAATATGTCTCACCCGAAGCAAGCCAAAGCCATCTAAATCTCAGCACTTGGCCGATGAGGTCCATGTTAAAATTGTTGAGTCCCCCTCTAATGCCCCACACCATTGGTGGTGGGAGGTGTTGGGCTGTCCCACCATATAGAGGATGATCATGAGCCCAACAAAGCATCCCAAATGTATCTCATAGACCTAGTTTATGTGAGTCGCTGATTTTGGTTGCAATCAACGGTGGAGATTGATCCTTGCAAAGAATTAAAAATCACAAACCCTAGCCTCCATTGTTTCAGCTTCTACTGAGAGAGAGAGAGAGAGATCAGAACACAAGAATACGACAACATGAGAGAAGAGAGAAAGAAGGAGAAGCAAATATGGCCAGATTTGGTAGCTCTGGATTGTCATCTTTAAGTCGGTGATTGGAGGCTCAAATATGATTTGTTAATCTCACTCACTTATTAATCTGTTCAGTTGGTTTGTGAATCGGTTGAGTAGGAGCACCGTATTGTGGAAGGGGTTTTGTCAAATTAGGTTACAACAATTTTAGGATAGAGCAATTTTGGTAGATGATTGTTTTGGGTGGTGAAGGGAGTCTGCTTGAGCTGAGACTTGGTCAATGGTTAGGGGACTCTGATAGGTCGAGATGGTGGACTAGAGAGGGGTGAATAGTCCTTTATGTCAACTAACCAAAACAAATGTAAAATTTAAAACTATTCAGTCTAGCCAAGACTACACCCTTCTATCTAATTTCATAAGACCTTACAAAAGATATCCTAATTGAGCAACTAAGGTGCCAGGCTAGGTAGAGCTGACCTGCATAATTCTAGTTTATAAGATCACATAAACCTAATGCAACTAGTACTCAAGCAACCAGAGAGCTCCTACACATGCTAGTATGCAAAGTGCATAAAGTCTAAGCTCACTAGCTTGCACTACTCAATAGCAGGGCTAGCTACACAAGCCAAACTAGAGAGCTCAATAATTACTTAGCTACACAAAGTAAGCAATATATCTGGCAAGGCTACGGAAATCCAACTAGTGACTCAAGAGCGCTACAACTATGCTACACCACCAAGCTCTACACAAGAGCAAAGCAACAACACTAGCACAATATGAATGAGTAAATATAAGCTTGTGTCAAGAGTAAGAAAACCAAGGGAGTAGGTGGTTGCCAACCGCCTACTCCCCGTTGAGGCAAGCCCAAGGTTGTCGCCCTCTTGCTAGTGGTGCCACCGGTCACACTCTCCCATATGAAGTGCTCACCACAAGCTCTAGCACTTGTGAAAGGTCCTTGTTTGGTTTTGGTAATTGAGTGACAACTTAGGTGGACTAATAGTGTTTATGTGAGATACACAGGAGATTAGTCCACAGGTGATGTGATGATGGATGAGCTCATTGCATATGAGACATGACATGGAGTCATGTGACCAAGGTGGAGAAGATCAAGATGAGGCTTGGCTCGATGGACCGGTTGCAAGAGTGAAGGGCAAGTCGAAGGCTTTGAAGCGAGGGACCGCGTGTGACGGTGAAGCTTGAGCAAGACTTGGCGCCGATGGACCGAGGCAACGGTGAAGAGCAAGTGAGGTCAAGATCGATGAACCAATACGGTCACGTGATGATATGAAGTGGATCATATCATTTGGTGATTGGTTGGTGCATGTGTTGCATCAACATTGGAGTGGATGGAATGGAAAGCGCAAGGCAAAGGTATAACCTAGGGCTTTTCCATTTCACCGGTCATAGGTGTGTAGAGAAGTTTATGACCGGATTTAGGATAGATGGCCGTACTATCAAGAGGGGCAAACTTGTTTGCATATCGGTCATCTAGTGCCACTTGAGCGATCTAACTTTGCATACGTGTTAGGGAGTGGCGTGGCAAGTTGAGAGGCTAACTCATTTGGAAAAATGTTTGTGAAAATGCTAACACACTTGTAGTTTTGTGGTGGACAATTGTTGGTGTTAGCACATTTTCAAAGGAGGTGGAGTTCCTAGGGTTGAGAGAGGTGTGGGTTTCTGAGAAAATTAAGTGCATATTTTCTATTGCGCCGGTGGGAAATTTGGAGAAGTCATGAGAAACACTCACCGGACGCTCTGCGCGGAGGCACCGGACGCTAGCCTTTAGCGTCCGGTGTGCTGTCGGGTGTAGCAGAGTGCACCGGACGCACCGAAGTGAGTCCGGTGCTCAGCGTCCGGTGTAAGGGCGGTTTGACGACCCTCTCTGCGCATGAGTCCGGTGAGCACCGAACGCTCAGGGTGCGTTCGGTGGCTCGCGTCCGGTGACCGTGCGAGTTTGCGGAGCTCTCTGCGCACGGATCCGGTGTGCACCGGACGCGTCCGGTGTGGACTAGTTGAGCGTCCGGTGGTGCTGTGCAGGCGCGCGTGCGCAGTAGCCGTTGGCGGCAACGGTCGACTTCAAACGGCTAGTGACACGTGGCGGTTAGCTGAGCACCGGACGATGGGTGTTGAGCGTCCGGTGGCTCCTGTGAGCGTCCGGTGCCCACGTGTTTTGCCCAGTAAAGGGACAACGGCTAGTTTAGCCCTTGGGGCTATAAATAGAAGTGGTGGCCGGCCTTGGCTGGTGCTGAGCACCCTTGGGACTTAGTGTCCATGCTTGGGGAGTGCTAGTAAAGCCTCTAACTCACATATGCTTGATAGTGATCATCCGATTGTGTGAGTGAGCAATTCTAGTGCGTTGCATTGAGAGATTGCATCGAGTGGCACTAGGTGTTCGTGTTGCAAGCCGGTGGTGCTTGTTACTTTTGGAGGTTTCCACCTCCTAGATGGCTTGGTGGCTTGTGACTCCGTCGAAGCACGCAAGGAGATTGTGCGGTGCTCCGGAGAGGAGATTGTGAAGGGTACGGTGCTCACCCCGCGGGGATCGCGAAGAGCAACTCTAGTGGATTGCTTGTGGCTTAGAAGATCCACATCTTGAGAGTGGATGTGCGGCACCCGCTAAGGGTTTGGCTTTGGAATGCCAATTAGCTCGTGATCCATCAAGTGGGTGTATCGCCACAACGAGGACGTAGCTTGGTGGCAACCAAGTGAACCTCGGTAAAAATCACCGTGTCAACATTGTCTACTTTTCTCGGTGTTTTGCTTTCGCTATACACGAGCTTGTATTTACTTTCTTTATATACTTGTGCTTGTGTAGTTGTTCTTGTAATTAGTTAGCTTGTGTAGCTTGCTAGTTACCTTCTTGCTTGTGTAGCTAGAAGTAGTTCCCTTGCGTGACTAATTTGGTTTGTGTAACCTTGTTAGTCACATTGCTTAGTTTGTGTAGCTAAGTAAGTTGCGCTCTCTAATTTGGCATTAGTTGCCTTGTTATTGAGCTTGCTAGTGAGCTTAGGCTTTGTGCGCTTTGCCTCACTAGTTTGAGTAGGAGCTCCCCCAGTTTGCAAAGTACTAGTTGCATAGGTTTGTGTGACCTTGCTCCTAGAATTGGTTAGGTGAGCTCTTGCTAAGGTAGCACCTTGTTTGCTTGTTTAGGATCTTTTCAAGGTGCTAGAGAACTTAGATAGAGGGGTGTAGTCTTGGCTAGACCGATAGTTTTAATTCGGCATTTGTTTCGGTTAGCCGGCGTAATATTTTTTAGAAAGGACTATTCACCCCCCCTCTAGTCCGCCATCTCGACCCTTCAACTTGGCATAACCAGAGTATTTTATGCTCTTCACACCTCTCTCAACTAGAGTTGCTCCTTGTGTCTCCCATGAGATGAGCACAACACCCCTCATAAAGCTCTTTTTTCGAAGCACTACACAAGCTTCTTGTGGGATTCATGATGGAGATCACACCACCAAGCCGTCTAGAAGGTGGCAACCTCAAAGAGTAATAAGAATCACCGGCTTGCAACTCGATCACCTATTGCCAACACATGCAATCTTCTCATCAATGCAACACACTAGAATCACTCACTCACAATCGGATGCAATCACTATATGTGCAAGTGGGTTGGACGGCTTCGAAGCACTCGCAAATAAGTCACAAAGACCACCAAGGTCCTGAATAGCCAAAGAACACTTCTATTTATACCCCTAAAGGCAACAAAACATTTGGCCAAAAGATGCACATATGCGTAGCTTCAGACCCTTGCGTCAGGGTGTGACGGTCTCACATCACGCCACGTGTCCTAATAACCATAGTCGACCATTGGAGACTCAATGACTACCTACTGCATAGAACCATCTGGGTCCAATGGTCTACATGTAGCGTCAGACCGAACTGTGCCCATGGTCTGACACCCCTCAAAAATGATACCGAGAGCACCTAAGAGTAGTAGATTGGCTCAGACCAAGTCTGATGCTAGCTGTCAGACTAAAGGCCACGGTCCAACGCCTCTCTGCACTGCACCATTGTGCGTCATAAATCCATCCACTGATGGATAGTGTGTATGACCAGTCCCGCCGTCCGAGGCACTCCCACACTAGGGTTCAATGCTCCCACATCCTTCCTACACGTAGCGTTCGAGGCTCCCACGCCCTTCTTGTCACGCTCAGGCAACCATCGGACTCGACCTTAACTGGTCTGATTCTCTAAGGACAAGGTTCGACTCTCACAGAGCGCTATGCACCTCTGTTTGCTGTAGGCATTGGATTGTCCTACGTGTAGGGTACGACACCCCTAGGCTCAGGGTCCGACACCCACATAAAACATCGCCTTGCTTCTTTCTTCCAACCCTTTACAAATATGCCATCTCCAAAGTGTCCCAAATAGTTGTGCATGTGAGTTAGCATTTTCACAAATATTTTTAAAGGATCTTCACTTCTCTTACCATGCCACTTGATCCTAGCAACGTATACAAAGTTAGATTGCTCAAATGGCACTAGGTGACCATTAGCAAACAAGTTTGTTTCTCTTGATAGTACAGACATCAATTCTAAACCTAGTCATGTACTTCTCTATACACCTTTGAGCTATGAAATAAAATGTCCTATAAGTTATACCTTTGCCTTATGCATTGCATTTCATCGCCTCCATTGTTGATGCCACACAAGCACCAACCTCCATCAACAAATGATATGATCCACTCTATGTTATCATGTGAACTTTGGTTCATCAATCTCAACATCACTTGCTCTTCATTGTTGCCCTTGTTGAAAGGTCCTAATATGGCTAGAGGGGGGGGTGAATAGCCTATTTAAAAATTCTACAAACTCACTAGAGCAAGAGGTTAGTAAATAACAAAGCGAAGCTTTTTGCTCTAGCTCTAATGGGGTGTTTGCAAGCCACTTATCCAACAATTCTAGTTGATATAATCACTAGGCACACAAAAGCTATGTCACTACTTACACTAGAAAGCTACCTAAAGTTTCTATATAAGTAAGTAAGCTACTCTAGTTTGCGGGAATGTAAAAGAGATGGTTTGAACTTTATACCGCTGCGTAGAGGGGATGAACCAATCAATAATATGAAGTCCAATCACCGGGAGAAATCCAATGAACAATCACAATGGAGACACACAATTTTTCTCCCGAGGTTCACGTGCTTGCCGACACGCTACGTCCCCGTTGTGTCGACCAACACTTGGTGGTTCGGTGGCTAAGAGGTGTAGCACGAACCTCGTCCTCACTAGGACACCACAAGAACCTACCCACAAGTGAGGTAACTCAATGACACGAGCAATCCACTAGAGTTACCTTTTGGCTCTCCGCCGGGGAAGGTACAAAACCCCTCACAATCACCGGGAGATGGCCACGAACAATCACCAACTCGTGCCAAAGCTCCTCTGCTGCTCCAAGCCGTCTAGGTGGCGGCAACCACCAAGAGTAACAAGAAAACCGCAGCTAAAACGATCCCCAAGTGCCACTAGATGCAATCACTCAAGCAAATGCACTTGGAATCACTCCCAATCTCACAAAGATGTATAATCTATGAAGGAGATGAGTGGGAGGTGTTTGCTTAGGCTCACAAGGATGTTATGTATGCTAGAATGCCAAGAGTGTGAGCCCCAAGCCGGCCAAACACGTATTTATAACCCCTCAAGCAAATAGAGCCGTTGGCTCTTTCACTGGGCAAACTGCGGGGTCACCGGACGCTCTTAAAGGGGCACCGGACGCTCAATACCAGCGTCCGGTGCTCCAACGTCAGCCACGTGTCACGCTCGTGTCAGAATCTAACGGTCACCTGCAGTGCACCGGACGCTGAGCAAGTGAGCACCGGACAGTCCGGTGCACACCGGACTCATGCGCAGAGAGCTTCGCAAACTTGCAGGGTCACCGGACGCAAGCCACCGGACGCACCCTTAGCGTCCGGTGCTCACCGGACCCATGCGCAGAGAGGGTCGCAAAACGCCCGCACACCGGACGCTAACCACCGGACGCTCAAGCCAGCGTCCGGTGCCTATCGTCCGGTGCCTTACCCTAGCTGGACCAGGCACTGTCTGCACCGGACGCTCAGACACAGCGTCCGGTGCGCCAGAAGCCAGCGTCCGGTGAGTGTTTTCTCAGCGAGAAACACTCCCGCGACTTCTCCAAATTTCCCACCGGCGCAATAGAAAATATGCACTTCATTTTCTCCAAATTTCCCATCCTCTCTCTACCTTTCAAACTCCACCTCCTTCTCAAAGTGTGCCAACACCACAAAAGTGTAAACCAACTTGTGCACGAGTGTTAGCATTTTCACAACCATTTTCTTCGAAGGAGTTAAGTTAGCTCTCTAGGTTCTAAATGCATGCACATGAACAATGACACCTAGTGGCACTTGATAACCGCTTAGCCAAAGAATTCCCCTCTTTATAGTACGGCTATCTATCCTAAATGTGATCACACCCTCTATGGTGTCTTGATCACCAAAACCAAAACCCTAAGCAATACCTTTGCCTTGATCTCCATAGGGTTTTGTTTTTCTCTTTCTTCTTTTTAAAGTTGAGCACTTGATCATCTTGTGGTCGTCACCATCATCACCATGATCATCACTTGCTCCATCACTTGGCATGTACCAACCTCATTAAATCTACACACACTTAGTATAGAGGTTAGTATTAGGGTTTCATCAATTATCCAAAACCAAACTAGGGCTTTCACTTGTCCATCTGCACCAAATCCTCGCCCAAGCTTCTTCGCCACATGCGGTGCATTGCTCCAAAGCATTCGACTTTCCCTTCACATTTGCAACCAGTCCATCACAACCAAGCCATGTCTTAACCTTCTCCACCTAGCCACATGACACCATGTCATATCTCATATATGATAAGCCCCTTCATCACAACTAGTTGAGCTCTGCAACAAATCTAAGCCACTCCATTACTATGTATCAAATAGCTCACGCTAGTGTACCTATGGCTAATCACCTGTCTATCTCAATATAAATACATATCTATCATGGATCTATATGTCTACCAAAATCTACATGTCTTGATTGTTAATTAAGATATTGAACTGATAGTAGATGTCCACCTAACAATTCATCACCAGATGTGAGATTAATTTTTGCAATGTTTCTACCCTTTTATCCCAACACTAGGAGGTCATGACCAAGTTGATGGAAGACCACCTGACCCAACCATTCTCCTTCAAAATCAAGTGGCAAGGGAGCCCTCGGATCTAGCAAAGACCTCTTCTCTCTCTTTTTTCTCTTGATCTGTTGTGCGGTTGCCACCATGACTTTTCTGCCTTTCCCACCTTGGATAGGTGTAGCCACCATCAAGTGCTCTATGTCTCTTCTTATCTCACCTTCTCTTCGAGGTCCAGCGAGGGCAGCCTAGAGCAGAAACAATATTGTATAGTGTAGCGAGTGAGCAATGTGGTAGATCCATGGTTGGAGAGCACCATTGCTACTCTTACGCCCGTTTCTTTTCCTCTTTTTCCAAATAGATTCCTTTTCTCATTAGTTTTGTTCATAGTACTCTGTTTATTAGATTTTTGTTATTACATAAATTTATTCATAATGTCTTTTCTTGATTTTGTGTTAAAAATTATCTATAAAATTTTTGTATGATAAACTTGTAGATATAAGCTATGCTCATAAATTTGCGCACATGGTTTGTTGTCATAAATTTGCGCAAAAAATTTTTTGGCAAAATTATTTTATATAAAGCCTAGCTTGTTAATAGTTCCCATTTTTATATAATTGTTGTACCTAATTTCATAATGTGAATTTTATGTTATAAAAATGATGTGCAGAAATCATTATTTATTTAAACATGTGTCATACAAGTTTTTGTAAATACTTTATGTGTATACAGAGTTTTGCACATAATGTATATATATAACTTGTGTTCTATAAGTTTGTGCTATATAAGTTTTCTATAAATAATTTTGTGTATATAAATTATTCTAAATAATTTTATGCATATCCTTGCATATAGCTTATTATATAAATTTTTACATATAACTTAGACTGCAGACATGTAGCTAAACGAACATCGAAGTGTGGAAAGAGAAAATGTCCTCAGATGCTAATCACAAAATAAAACCAGTCTGCATAGATGAGCACATCACATATTTAGGTGGATAAACGGACTTGCCCAGAGATTGGACTAACTTCTAATGCATCACTGAGGAATACATGCTCTTAAGTAACAAGAATTTGTGTATGAGGAAGTTCATACATGACCTCATGGAACTATGCCGTTGCCATGTATTCCTTGAATTCATATTGTGCATGGCGAGACGCTTCGAGTTATAGGTTTCCTATAATGTTCTCTTGCAGTTTGCAAGCTTTGTTGCAATGACAGTTGAGTATCTTAGATCTTGGTTGTGCTGCATTGCAAATTGTTTTCTTGAAATTAGTTGAACATTGGTGATGATCCTTGCAGCACTGGCCTTGTAAGGGCATGTTTGAAACATTGATCTTGGTAAGCCTAGAGTCTTGCTTGCTAATTAAGATCGTCTTACTAATATTTTCTCCCTCTCAATGAAACCATGTGCTTAGGGTGCTTAGGCATGTTAGCAGATAAATTGTTAGTACAACTCAAGCTATGCTACAACATCCTTTTTATTTTGTTATTTAGATATTTTAATGCTATATGTCTAGCAAACTAATGGTTTCACTTTACACCCCATGTTAAAACCAGCTCTTTGATCTCCTATTAAATTTCCGTGATAATAGAGTATGAGACATTGACACATCCAATTAATCACTTGCTTCTATATATACATTGGCACATCTCATTAATTCTTACAAAAATAATAGATTAAGCATATAGTCCTCCAATTGTGGACCTAAATCACACATTATGACTTATAAAGTATAGTATAGACATTTTTCTCAAGGATATATATAAGACAATAGTCATTCTAATAGATAGAATGGATAGTTCATGATACTTCTATGGATATCTAGATCAAATGGAGAGTACGGGATGAGTGAGCTTGTATATATACAATGCACTATGTACCATTTTATTTTGACAACACATGAACAATGCTATTCCCAGTATGGATTCTAAGCTGCTCTTCATCTGCATAAAATAATGCAATGCCATTATCAAGAGATTCATAGTTAAATACTTTCATTAATATTTTTCATATTGTTCACCACCCTTTCTTGTACAACTATGATATTTATTTCATCACAAGGGTTTTATATTTACAATGGACTTTTCCATTAAAGATGTTGCATATATATGTTCATTGTGGAAGAAGTTGATCACACGTTGATAAGAACTGAAAATTTGCTTTAAGTATGAGAAGTTTGAGATACCTTTCCAATCAGTTCCACCCTCACTTGGCTTCTTTATATAATTCCTTGATTTTTTTAATATATTCTCATCCTAATTAATCAATTTTGTTGACACTCCAGTTTTCTCCTTTTTGAGAATACTACTTTTGAAAAGTAGTTTTTGAATGTATATGCAACAATCAGTGTGTGCTAGACCTAGCAATAGTGCTATAACAACAAAAAGCATTTCCATAGGCAAACAATCCTAGAAAATGGTCTCTGATTAAGGCCTGTTTGGCATAGCTCCACCAAGCCAAAAAGTAAATCTAGATCTAGGGTTCCACCAGTCGACGTGGCCGGTGGAGATAGAGGTGTTTGGTACTGTTCCACCTCCCTCTCCGTCTCACTACAATCCTGGGCCCACATGTCAGGAGGCATAATATAATAAAATGAATAAATAAGAAGGACGTTCTTCCTCTCACATCTCATGGCCGCTCGGAGATTGGCTCGAGCATGTCTCGGCCGGGCATGAGCGAGGGTGTGGCCATGGTGGCCAGCGGCATGGGAGGTGACCTCACGGGTTTAACTATAAAGTTTTAGATGATATCGAGCACTATAAATTTGGCATAGGGTGTGTCTCCATCTAGGATTGTTTGAAATTGTCAAGAAAATGAATCTAATATCAAATTAAAATGAATATTTGAGATTATAAATGATTTCAAATAAAATCTTGTCAACTAGAAAGTTATAGATCATGTGAACCACTATAACTTTGGTATTGAGCATGTCAAGATTTGAAGTCATTTGAAATTCTTAAATTTAAACTTATAAATTTGAGAACTTAAAACATATATTTGACTCTCTAAATAAATTCAAATAAAAAAGTATCAACTACAAAGTTGTAGATCGCACCGACATGTACAAGTTCGGTGTAGGCTATGTGAAAGCATCTAGGATCCTATTTGGGTTTTGTTAATTAATGACAATGCTTGCCAACTAACATTTCATGTGAGATGTGAAGGTTAATGATGTGTAGCCCACAAGGGTGCTTTGAGCTAACATGAATATCATGATGGAAGATGGCATGGATGAAGGGTGAATGACTCAAGGCAAAGATAAAATATAGGGTTAGTCATAAGGTTATTAGGTGATAAAATATGACCGGAGTGGTAGGCTAGATAGTCGTAATGGATACATCATTAATAATATTGAAACTAATATTGATATTCATCATAAAAATTACTTTTAAATAGTTTTATTATGCGCATATTTTTCTGACAGTCAAATATTCTATTATTTCTAAAAACAAAATATGAAATAGAATTATATACATCGGTTCTAGCATCCCTATCAGAAATGGATGTGAATACATATATCTATAATCTAATATTAAAAACCAAATTTCACTTCATATAATTTTTAATTCTTCAGCCCAACCCCACGGTCCCCGCTTGTTCAGCCCACAACCCCACTCACCCTCTCCCCCGTCTCTCCTGCATGGTGCCCTTCTCACATAGCGTTTGAATACTCTGACTAAAGTTTAGTCTCTATCACATCGGATGTTTAAACACTAATTAGAAATATTAGACATATATGGAGGCTAATTTGCGAGACCTAGGATTAAGTCTAATTAGCCGACAATGTAGTGCTACAGTAAACATATGCTAATTATGGATTAATTAGGTTTAATAGGTTCGTCTGCCTAGCTAATTAGTTTGCTCCTGTGCAATTAGTCTTATAGTTAGCTCATATTTAGTTCTTCTAGTTAGTATCCAAACATGCGACCAGACATGGATAAACTTTAGCCGAGCGGGCTTATCACTCTTCTCGGTTCCCTCTCTTGCCTCGCTAGCTCTTCCGCCATGCTATTATTTAAGTCTGCTATAGCAGCTATTATTTGACGTAGCAGTCCACATAGCGGCTCAAATCCAAAACATAACTAGTTCATTCTTAATTTAAGATATATTTGATCGTGAATCAACTCTTCAAATACAATTAGATTCTATTTACACTATTTAAGTTATACGTTTATTAGTCTATCATTAGTTTGTATTCAGTTGATTTGTTAATATGTAAAAAAATTTACACATATACCTAAATTATATGAGATTATCAGATAATATTATTTGAACTTAACGTACGTGCTATATGTAGCGCCCGCTGTCTGCTATGCAGATGACATTGATCTATACTCACGATTTGTGTTTCTCTGAGCTAGAACAACTCGTATAGACGATCATACGATATTTGAATCCAAGCCATATTGCCGTTTGCTAGTCCATATTCAAAATTTTATTATATATATCATATATACGGACAAAACTGGCAACTGACATCCACTTCCATCGTGCTGCTTCGGCCCACCCCCGCTTGGCACCAACACGAACGGCCCACCAAACGAAACTGCCGATCCACCGCGCGCGCGCGCGCGCGCCACACGTCAACCAGGAGTCCAAGGCGCGCTCGTCATGTTCCGCCCGGCCCTGCCGTGCCGCGCCAACCGTGCCGCGCCCCCCACGACCGCGTCCAACTCCAAGCACAAAGCCCACCACCCCCGTGTCACGTCACGTCGTCGCACACGTAGCCGCGCGAGCCGCGAGCGCGGACCGCCCCTAGCTAGCTAGCTAGCTCACCATCATCGACGCCAGCAAAAGCAACCGCGCGCGCACGACGCCGTCACGCCAAGGCGATCCAAGGCGGCGAGCCGGCGACTAGCTCTGTCGTCGTCGTCGTCGCGAGCGCCAGCTGCAGCGACGACGACGACGACGACCATGCCGCGCGCGAGCGAGACCGCGGGCACGGGCACGGACCACCTGTGGGCGAAGGCGGCCGAGCTGGAGCGGGACTTCGCCGGGTACAAGCGCCGGCTCGCCGAGAGGAGGGCGCAGGCGCAGCACGCCGTCGCGGAGGCCGCGGGTCGTCGCGCCGGTGGCGGCGGCGAGGAGGACGACCGCGCTGGGGACGCGGCCGGCAGGGGGAGAAGGTACGAGGAGTACGTGAGGAGGAGGGACGAGCGGCTGCGCCAGGAGTGGCGCGCGCGCATGGAGCGCAAGGAGGCCGAGGTGCAGGCTCTCTGGGCGCGCCTGGACCGCAGCCGGCGTGGCGGCGGCGGCGATGATGACCATGACGGCGGCGAGCTCGCGGCAGCAGCCACCAGGCACGCCAGAGAGGTAAGCTCTCGAAAATGCGTTCAAACGCCTCTTTCTTTCTTTGGCTTCCTTCCTTGCAGCTGCAGCTCACATGGAATCGTTTTCCAATCATACGGCCGGTGCCCGGCGTTTTCTTGCATTTTCTTGTGGCAATTTTGTTCTGAGGATTCTTCACAGCAAATGACAATTTGCCGCTTCATTCATGTCTTTGCTCGAGAATATTTGTTTGTGTAACACCTTTTCGGAAGATGCAACTAACAACTATCACGTTTCCTCCCGCGCTGCTGAATCCTTGCGCTGTAGGCATGCTTTTGTGCCTTTCTTGTGATCCATTGATCAATTAGTTGAACTATCGTACTTACACAAACCTTTTGGCCAAGAGGCTCAGCATGTTCCACGCCTTCTACGTCTTTTTAGTTGATCTATCATGGCCATCCACTGAAAACTTAGCTAACAGCATACAGCAGGTACTTTCTATCTTATGACCATCAAAATTGTGGTCACAATAGAGCTTGTTTGGATCCACCTAGCTAATAACTTTAGCCAGCTAAAAGTTTTTCTAGCTAAATTTTAGTTGGGGCATTTGGATCCTCCAGCTAATAGACTCAGTTAAACTTTAGAGCATCTCCAAGAGCCTTTCCAAATCTCACTCTCTAAATCATCATTTAGCGAGTCATTTACATAAAAGTTGCTTTTTATATCTTTTCACTCTCCAACAGTTTTGCTAAATCTCATACACACTCTAGAGAGTTATTTTTGTCTTCTATATTTGGCTAGCGAAAATTCCAGAATAGACAATGGCTATATTTAGATGACCATTTAAAGAAGCTGTTGGAGGATAATTTTTTTTATCAAAATCTCTATTCTTAGTATTTGGGAAGAATATAGAGAGTCTCTTAGAGATGCTCTTAGCTTAGCTGGTCTTTTAGCTAGGCTATTTAGATCCTTAGCTGTTAAATTTAGCCCGCTAATGTTTAGTTGGTGGATTCAAACAGGATTCATTCGAATTCTCGAAAAAACATTTTCTTGTTTCAAGTGTAAGTGTCGATCGAGTGCTAAAAAGTTCTGCCTAAAACAACTACTGTTTTCAGGATCAAGTTAAGCTGCCGGAGAAGCCCGGGAACTTGGTGGTGAAAGTGAAGCCATCCACCCCCGTCACGCCACGTGGCAACCCGGGTCACCCGCCGTCCACGAAGCTGGCACGGCCCCGGACCAGTGTGCCGTCGTCGCTGGCGGCAGGCAGCCCGGGCCTGAGGCTATCCACCCCCGACCCCAGGCGGCGTCCGTCGCACCTGCACCGGGTGCAGCCGCAGCCGCAGGCGCAAGCGCAACCACCAGCCACGCCACGGAAGGAGAATAACAGGCCGCCGCCGCCGTCCGTCGCGTTGGCCGCCGCGGCATCACAGGCGGCCACGCCTAGGCCGAGGACGACGACGATGATGTCACGGAGCAGGAGCATGTTCAAGGACCGCGGCTGCTCCTCCGTCCCCGTCGGCGGTGAGAGTCCCAGGCCACCGCGGTTCCAGTTCCAGCCCCCTCGGTCGAGCTACGACGGTGCCAGTGCAAGCAGCAACCTCAAAGAACTGACTCCGTCGCCGCGCGCCAACGACGCCATAGCCCTGGTGCGGAGCAGTTCCTGTTCCAGGGAGCAGACGGTTGTCGCTGATCGCAGGAAGGCATCTGCCGTCGCTCCCGAGCCGTTTCTTGTTAAAAGATCAGGCAACGACATCGAACCCACGCCAGCGCCTCCGGTGGTTCCGAAGGACCTGCCTTACAGCGGCGAGATTACTCCGGCCGGTGGTGCAAAGGCTGACAACAAAAGCAACCAACAAGAATATGTCGATCAATCTTCAGACAAGTTCGGGAGTGAAGAGATTACCGGAGACTCTGACACCGAGCCGAGCTACGTGTACATCAAGAAGGACAGTGACGAGCAGATCCCGAGGCCTCCTCAGGCATCGGCTGGTGTCGGGACATGTCCAGGGCCTCAGCCACGATCTGACACTGACAATAAGGAGGACAGCGACAATGTCGAGGACACCATGGAATCAACCGGCAGCAATGAGGTCGCCGGAGAAACTCCAGCAGCTGGCGCAGACGACGAAGAGCTCCGAAGGGAGAGCTCTGAATCTCTGTACTCAAACGTTCAGTCTTCCTTCTCCACAAGATCTGAGCTCGACACATCGGTCACCGGCTCCCCGTTCCCCAGCGCCACTGAGCAATCGCCGGAATCCAACACTTCGCCATGGACAGGGAAGAAGAGCACGGAAGTGGAAGTTGCCGAGAAGCGGCCACCAACCCCGACCACCCCGAGGAGCAGTGTGCAGTCACCGATGGACGCCGTCAACGGGCTCAAGCGGCTGCTAACCTTCGGCAAGAGAAACGGCAAGGCCAGCGAGGCGGCGGCGCCGGCAGCTGTTGAGCGCGCTCTGCGTTCCGTGACACCTGCTCCTCCGGCGACGGCGGGTGATGATGGCAGCGTCAGCGGAGAGTGCCCGGCAGGCGGTTCGGCCAAGCTGACAGTGGACTCCTCAGAATATCTGGACAACAGTTATGTCATCTCTCCACACGGTAATTCTTCTACCTCATCTGGTAAGCGAGCAGCATTCGGACTAAAGCAGCTGTGGCTTTTGACCTCTTTGATTGGCTTTTGGCTTTTGCAAAAGCAAAAGCAGGTTCAAAAACCCAACCAAAGGAGGCCAAAGAAGCACTGTGCATAATAGATTCAGATGCTGTTTGTCTGAACAAGTGATCCTCTGCATTTGGATAGTAGCTGAATATTTTTCCATGGTTAAACATTATACTCAGCAGAGAGTAACTGGATAACTGGACGCCATACTTACCAATTATTACCACCACTGCACACAAACTCTAGGCTGCCAGTTTTCCTATTCCATTTGGTGATCCTCTGCTATAAGAAACAAGAAATGCCTGTGTCTGTTCCAAACTAGGAAAACAGGGTAGAAGATTGTGATGCTCCCATTTGTCATATTTTTCTACTGGCAACAAAGCTTATGTATTGTAAATTGTAATGTTGTGCAGTTGGGTCCTTGCAAAGCATTGGGTCATCTTACCCTGCGAGTTCTGAACTGAAGGAACCTGTTCTGCACGCGAAATCACCAAGAGGTTCTTCCTTCAC
This sequence comes from Sorghum bicolor, assembly GCF_000003195.3. Taxonomy (NCBI): domain Eukaryota; kingdom Viridiplantae; phylum Streptophyta; class Magnoliopsida; order Poales; family Poaceae; genus Sorghum; species Sorghum bicolor. Next base: position 5,970,953 of record NC_012879.2, on the reverse strand, counting down.
GATTTTGGCATGCATCGTGAACAGATCCAGTTATTTCACTGACACCCTAACTGTGGCCTCTTTTTTTGTTTCGTGATTGCAGTGCATCGATCGTTCTTCTCGTTTTCATCGTTCAAGTCTAGAGCAAATTGATGCTGAACACTGGCTTAGGCGGTTGCTGTGCATTTCAGATTCAAGGGTTTTTGTTGCTGTCTTCGCATCTAAAACTTCCTGGATCACGTGATACGGCAGTTAGTGATATTTGAAATTTATTCGTTTACAGCTCGGCTGACGACAAAATAATTGGTCCTAAACCTGGATACTGTGCCATGTTTAAACTTTGATTCCATGATACTTCTACAAGATACATAAACAAGGATTCAAGGAATGCCATTTCTAACATTTGGTTTTGCTGAACTTTTGGAAATTGACTACCAATTACTTCAAAACATTATATTAAACCCATAAAGTTGTGTAATAGATTTTCCTTTTACCTAGTTTTATAATATAGAGTTAAATCATTCGACGAAGGTCCATTAACTTGCGAGAGGATTTCAATGAGGTTCATGAACTTTCAAAAGTGAATTTTGGATCCATAGTTTTTCATGCTTATTACTAGGCTCCATGGAGCAGCTGTTGCCACCGGCCAGGTGATCGCCGGAAAGAAAAAACCGTGTGGCTGCAGGACTTTGGCGCGATGGTGAGTCTTATTCTTATTACTTGTGTTCTTAACAAAACGCCGACCGAAGAATCGTCGGTAGTGCTAGCGCCCGGACGTTCGACCCTGCTAGCGTCCGGACGCTCGTGCTGCTACCTTGTCTGTGTGCTCGCCTGCAACCCTTCCGCTCCCCACACACACGCACATGAGCTTAGCTTCCATCAGGACACCCCTCGCACACCTGACATGCTCCAACCTCCCCCCCCCCCAACTCCACCTCATCCCAATCCCCATCTGTTCGCCTTGCCCCTGCAGGAGTACCCCCATCCCATCGTGCCCCCCGACGATGGCCTCCAAGCATGCCACATGCCATATCCACCGGCTCGCCGCTCCCTACTTCTCGATGGCCCCTGACTCTCAAAACAACTTGAAACATGTGCAATATGAAACTCGAGTGCAACATACATCTCAAAGAAATGAAACATCTAGAATATGTACTTGCAACATATGTGAAACACATATGCAACATCCAAAAAAGAACACTTGCAACTTGAAAACACTTGCTGCAACAGAAGATTGGAACAGAAAAAATATTTTGGAACATACTGTTGCAACATATATGTGGAACATATACAATATCCATATAAAAAATGCTTCAACAATACGTCTGGGACATCTGAAACACTCGAAACATCCTATTGCAATATGCCTCTGAAAATAATTGCAACATATACAACATCCTCTGATCTACTATTACAACATCTATATGATTCAACTGCAACTTACCTTTGAACCTTTTGAAACAATTGAAATATACAATTATAACATATGGTGGGAGAGAAATCCCTAGCGTAGGGAGCACCACGGGCTGTCAGATCTGTGGGCATTGGGGGCTCCCGGTGGGGGAGGATGCCGGTGTGAGGGGAGGGGCGCCACCAGGGTGGGTGAAGGAGCCGCCCGGGGTGGTTGGAGTAGGACGCCGGTGTGGGTGAAGAAGCCGCTGGATCTGCGACCATGTCAAAGTCGCGCTCATCCCCGCACCAAAGTTGAGGCCGGAGGTGACCGCGCGGAGAAGAGAAAGGAGCCACCGGGGTTGACCGTGTAGATCATAGCTCGCGCTCGCGCCGAAGCCACCTCCACACTGGAGCAGGAGAAGGGAGAGGGAAGCAACGAGGCGTACAACTCGGGCGACACGCGTGGGGGCAGAGGTGTGGCTTTTTAGAGAAGCGTTGTGGCACATACGCATGGAGATGCCATGGCGCACGAAGGGAACGGAAGGAAGGAAGGGAGCGGAAGGAACGAGCGGTTACGGGAAGAGTCCGGAAGGAACAGGTAGGTGCGGGCAAGAGGCGTTCGTCCGTTCCGGACGTCTTAAGTAGAGCATTACCGAAGAATCGTGGCAAGCCTAAGTGCATGTATAACGTGCTGTGGGGCTAGCTTATTTGCTTGGCTGATAAGATATGATTAAAAGTATTGTTTGCAGATTTGTTGTGAGAAAAAAATATTATTAAATGACTGACATATTCGGTAAATAAGCTCAAATAAACAAGCTAGTCTTCTATATCCTGACATTTTTCATTTAGAAAAAAAGAAAAAAAAAAGACTCTCGCGAACAGCTATCAATGAGGAGAGCGAGCGAGCTCATCGTCTCACGAGAAGACGGTAGTGGCACCGCCAACTCAAGTCATGGCAAAGTTAAACCGTTGAATTTATTATGGGCTAGGCTCTTTTAGATTTAATCAATAAACTTTATGGTGTGTAACTGTGGACAATATGAGTTGTATCAAATTAGACTTTCAAGAGTCCTTAACTTATATGGTGGGAGTTATTCTACTTAAATTGAGAAATTAAGAAAAGAACAAAATCATGACGTGGCGTGGCAGGCAAGCAGCAGACGAGGTGTGGTGTGGTTGTGTTAATTTTTAGCACCCACTAACTACAGGAGTTTTAACTCACCTTTGCGGGTGTTTCAACTCATTACTAAGGGAGTTTCAACTCTGAGTTAAACCCTTCAAATACTCATCTCCTCAGCCGCCAATTGAGAGTCCCTTCTCCTCCTTCGTTCCACTCCAGCCACAAAAATAAATAGGAGACTCTGATCTCTTTGGTAGAACGAGAGAGAATAACTCAGAACATAATTTCGCAGCAAAAAGAAGGTATTTCCATCTCGTAAATTCCCATCTCGTAACTCCGCGCGCACGGAGGAGCGAGAGGGTAGGTGCTTCCGAAGCCCTTGCCGTTCGAGACCTTGCACGGAGGATCGATAATTAGGTTTTTGGGGAGCGTCATCGCGACTGGCTAAACCGTCGCTACCGTTCATGGTCGTGTTTCGAGCGCCGTCATCGTCCTCCTCACGCGAACGCGAGCAGATTTCTCCTTTCCGATGGAGAGATCATCTTTATTGTCTACATCATGGAAGTTGGACAAGGATCGGGATCCTCGGAGCATATGAGAGGGTATGATCTGTTCATCTTCCTGCTATGTTTCGTCTTTCAGATCGTACATGTTTCAGTAGTTCATCCATGTTGTTTCGCGTTCTGCCCTGAGTATGTTTCATATGTTCAATCTTATAGTTTCTGTTTATATCCTGTGTCTGTTTCTGCTATAAGATATATGCTCTGTCTGCTTGTTTCGTTGGTTCAGTCAAGTCGTTTCGTATGCCTATCTGTTTTACTAGTTTTGTTTCATCGTTTCATATGTTGTCTCATGTTTATCACTATTATGAAATATATGTCTTGCTTTGTTATTATGTTTCATATATTATGCTTCCATACTTTTAATAATCATATGTTTCACATGTTAATACATGTTCTATATTGCTATGAACATGTTTAATATCATAATTTCTATGACTAATAATCTTTTATACGTCATCATCATAATGTTAATTTATGGAATTAAAATGATATAAAAATTGTCTATTTATCTAACATAAACATGGTTTGTCCGCAACCTTTGCATGTGCTCTGGTGACACAATTATGTAAGCATCGTTTATTCCCATCCATTGTGTGTCTTAGACTTCTGGTGTCACATATTTGCATGTGTTTAGGACAATGTTTTGATTAAATATTGAGAATATAAATCATAAATAACTTTTAAGTCGTTGAGTTTGGAAATTTGAAAACTATATGAATAAATTTGTCTTGAAAAATGTTTTCATAAAAATATATATATACCACTTTTTGATAAATACTTTTATAAAAATAAAAAGTCAAAGTTAGACTTTGGAGACCGTACCGTTACTTCGTTTTCGCTTCCCAAGAAATAACTTTAACTAAATATATAGTAAAAAAATATTTTTGTTTAGAGTACATAATTAGTATCATTGAAAAGATCTTTAAGTCTAGTTTTTTAACAAATTTATTTAAAGATACAAATATTACATATATTTTGTACAAATCGAGTCAAACTTGTGATACAAAAATCTACAACAACACCCTTTTTGGAATGGAGGGAGTACACCCTAAAGACCACAACCTCCTAACAGTACCACTTTGGAGCTTATTTCAAATAAAATACAAACTGAGAAAACAATACTTGTTAATTTTTCTTCAGAGGTCCAGAGACTAATTTCAGACTTCTAGGCATTCTAGAAAGTTGAAAAAGTAATAGTTTATAAAGAGTTCAAAAACGTGTGCTCAATCTAGTAAACCCAAAAACCAAAAACTTTTCAAAATTCTTTATCACATCAAATCTTACGACATATGCATGGAGTATTAAATATAGACAAAAACAAAAACTAATTACACAGTTTACCTGTAAACACGAGATGAATCTTTTGAGCCTAGTTAGTCCTTAATTAGATAATATTTGTCAAATAAAAACGAAAATGCTACAGTATCAACATCCAAAAAAAATTGAAACTAAACAAGGCCTAATATATATGGCGATGTATCGTTTCATGTATAATCTTTCGTACCAGTACATGAGAATATGGTCTAAAGATATAGTACTGCCGATCATTTAGCTAAAATATATTCATGACATGTCCACAGATAACTTAAACAATGAATCAACCAACTAGCTATATGGATTGTGGAATCTATTATGACTCATACGTAACAAGTCACACAGCTCTGCAAATAGATGGCTAATCCATGCTCCCTCCTTTGTATGTTTCCCCTCCAAAATCTACCGACAATCCAGTCAGAGGATTTTTTTTGGGAAAGAAAAAAAATCCAATTCTCCTATATGTATCTCTGGTTGTGGCACATCTAAGCATTATCAACTGAATTTTTAAACAATCATTTAACAATAGCAATTCAATTCCAAATCATGCAGTTCATTCTATTGAAAATCACCCAAGTTAAGCAGTTGATTATACTATGAACTACTAAATTTAACTACGGTTGCAGGCTATTTGGTGTGACACCCAGGATTAGAACTCTGAACCAATCTTGGACAAACAATAACTGGATTAGAACTCTGAACCTGAATCTAGGAGAAGCAAAAAATAGTAGCAATTGATTGGTGACATTGAACACATTATCAGTTTCACTAAGGACCTAAGCAACTAATTGTCTAAAACCAAAAGTGATAATTCCTGCCCCACAGCAGCACAGAGGGAGAAGAGAATCCATGGTAAGCCACTAATTGATTAAAATCAAAAAGCATAATTAAGAGAATCCCTGCCACGTAGCAGCACAGAAGAATCGATGCTGAATCTCAGACACAATACAGACTTCTCAAGTAGGAGAGATGAATAACTTCGTACCATTCAAGAGAAATTAACACCAGAAAGCTAATATATAGTAGCCAAACCAATTCAGAGCAATACATGTATAAACTAGCAAAACTGTGTCTCAAGAGGACCCCGATACAGCAAGACATATTTCATAAATAGTAGCACAAATAAGTGCTGGCTGAAGACAAAAGCTCCCGTTTCATCAAATTGTCCACACCAAAGTTGCACCAGTCCTTTACTACCTGCAATAGTAAAAACAGAAAAACTCTATCAGGACTCAATAATAGAACAAAGAAAGCAAGACAGGGAAAACTCAATATCGGGACAATAGTAGAAAAGAAGAAAACAAAGACAGAAAAAACTCAATATCAGGACACAATAGTAGAGCAAAGAAAGCCAACACAGAAGTTTGATTGCAAAAAAGACTAACCAGATACAATGAGGTGCTGAGCTTATCGCCTGCTTGTCTTTCCAAGAGTGCGTTTCCCAGAGAACAGATGCTTTGGTTTCAAAGTGGGAATAACACGATCAGCCTCTCCACGGCGAGCCTCCTTGTTCCTGTTCCTAGTAGAGGCCTTCGCTTTCTTGATAGCCTTCTTCTTCTGCTCAGAGTCCTTGAATCCCTCTCCAGGAATGACCTCCTCAGGAGCCCGTGACCTCGACCTAGACCTTGATGTCCGACGCAGTTTCTTGTTGGATTGCTGGCCATCTATCTCCATACTGTCACCATCAGCTGCAGCTCTGCTCAATGACCTCTCACGCTTGCGGCCCCTAGACTTGCTGCGAGCTCTATTCATGGCAGCACTAGGATCCACACCCATGGAGGAAAGCTGACGTCCCATCCTATCAGTTGTGAATTTCCTATCTTTGTCAAACTTTCTAGGGACAATAGGACGGCTTTCTGCAGTTCTCTTCTTCATTCTATGTTCTTGGATGAGTAATGCCTTCTTCTTCCTAATCTGAGCCAAAATCTCCTTCTGTTCCTGAGTTAGTTCATGACCATCAATCTGGAAAGCATCTTCTGCAGCTTGTTCTTCCAGACGAAGCCCTTCCTCTCTTTCCAACTCTTCACACCTTACTAGGATATCTGGATCCAGAAAATCGGCAACGTTGTGACCATCCAGTATCTCTGGAAGAATATCCTCCTTCCATTCATCATTGGCCAATATATAATGTTTCTTGAGACTTGCAGAATACACCCCAGCACCTCCATTCTCATTCTCAATGTCCTTCTCAAGCTTCTTCTTTTCCTTTGCAGCAGCATTCGCCCTAGCTTCCAGAACAGCCTGAGGGATGCAAACAGGCCTCTCCTTGTTGTCACGAGGCTTTGGAACAGCAACATGAAACCTATTCAAACAATCCATCATCTTCTTTGACTTCATCTTCACATCCACCCTCTGTTCAAGCAGCCTCTCGCATGCAGCATTTTTGACAGCCATTACACCATCATCAGTTAAAGTGCTCATAGTCAACAAAACACCTTCTTCATTAGGACCACCAGCTTGGGTTATAGTCTTCATAGCCTCTGCCTTCATCTCCATGACTAGCTTCATGTCATCCTCAGAAAGCCCTTCAAGCGGCTGCAAGTCAGTCTTGTTGCACACAATGACCAAAGGCTTATTCATGAACAGAGACTTTATACTGTGGAAGAGTGCAGCTTGCTGAGCAATACTGTATCCACAAGATCCAGAGATGTCCAGAAAGAACAACACCGCAGCCCTCAAATGCGCCAGAGCAGTGATGCTGCACATTTCTATGATGTTCCTATCTTCAAAAGGCCGATCAAGTATACCTGGTGTGTCAATCACTTGGTAGCGCAGGTACTTGTAATCTGTATGACCAACAAACAGGGATTTTGTTGTAAAGGCATACGGTTGGACATCCACATCTGCCCTTGTAACCTTGTTCATGAAAGAACTCTTCCCCACATTTGGATATCCACAAATCAGAACAGTACGGGTGTTCGGATCTATGGATGGAAGCCTGGCCATGTGCTGCCTGATCTGCTCTAAGTAAGCCAAACTAGGACTGATCCTCTTCACGACAGTGCACATGCGACCTAGTGCAGCCACCTTCAGACACTTGCACCGGTACAGGGTGTCTCCATACTTGAGAAGCCTCAAGTAGTCCTTGGATATCTTTGCAATGATGTTCCTAGCTGTGTTGATCTGACCCAGGGCAAGCTTGTAGTGATCCTTGTTGTAGAGCACATGGAGGAGATCACCATAGAAAGGGTGGATGTCATCCAGTCGAGGAAACTCATCGATGATGGTGGAGAGCTTTTCATAGAAGTTCTGCTGGGAATACCTAACCTTGCGCATATAAAACTGACGAATGCGGTTGATAGCATATCCCTTGTGGACAACAGTCGGTGTCTGCCTTTGGGTGCGGGACAGGATTATGTCAATGAAGTCCTTCCCAGGAGGGACAACAGTGATCTTCTTGAAATTGTACTGCACCATCTTGGTGATACAAAACTTGAATACGATTCCTGTAAAACAAGAACACTGAGAATACTGCACAGCATAATAATAAGGAATAAAAAAAATGTAAGATGACATTACCAACAAACAATGTTTGCAAGCATTGGTTTTGATATGATTATAAAAAAGCGATAATGTGCATCTCCACAAGAAGCAGACCAAACATAAAGACAACCCAATTTCCATATTAAGTTGAGCATGCTATTGGCGCACTAAGAAACTATTACTTTAGAATACTCCATGGCAAGGAACCAATTTAAATCACACAGCATCTTGCAGTGACGCACAGCAATGATACTATCAGAAAAGCAAGCGTAACTGGCATCATCAAAAAATAAGATAGAAGAGACTACATGCATCCTTTGCATGGCTAAGAACAGAACAATATCGATTGGCTGCACAAAATCCACACAGAAAAAACAGCACAATACTAATTGAATAATTGAAGGCTGCAGTGGTCATGCTCGAATAACCATAGTATTCGTACACCCAACCTGAACATCAATTCTCCCATGTCACGTCTAAGCAGCAACTAATTGATCGCTAACGTATCAATCGATCAAACAACTATAACTCTCGCGCAAAACAATGAAAACCATATCCAACTGATTGCTACGAATTACAGGAAACAGTACACCAGATCCCTTAACAAAATTACAGCTCCGATCGATAAAACCATAGAGAAGCACACGCGCAAAAGAGAAAGGATAAGGTATACGCGCACAGCGCGCTGCTTACCTTGTGAGAAGCCCGGAAGAAGAGGACCGACTTGTCGCCGGGAGAGGTCGCGTCCTCTCCGGCAAGTGCTGGTGGAGGCGGCGCAGGTGTCCCCCTCTGGCGGCGGACGGGGAGAAGGGAGGGTTAGGGTGGGTTTCTCCGAGTCTTATAGCCTGGGCGTTGGTGGGCTGGGCTTTGTTCGGCCTATATACATATTTCCCTTAATGGGCCATTCGGCCCATTTCCTGCGGTGGCGGCGGCTTGTGTCTCCAAAGTCCAAAGTCCGAACTCCTCCACGGCACGGCGGCGTCTGACGGCTCACCCCAACTCGTCGCCTTCCCCGTCCTTCCCGCCGTCGTGGAGAGGAGGTCGCGCGGCTGGCTCCCGCCGCTTCCGGACGGTTCGGTCTCCCAGCTTCCGCGTGAGTTCACCTTGTTTTTGTGGCGCCGGCTAGCTGAGCCCTGCTGATTGCTCGCCCAGCGCGCTGTGGTTGTTGCGCTGATTCGTTGTCTTGTGAGATGTTCTAGGGTTCGGAGGGAGCAGGATCAGCTGCCGCGATGTTCCCCAGGATCTCCCGGCTCGGGGCGCGCCTCCTGCGCGAGTCTAGAGCCGAGACGAGAGCTGGTTGGTATCTTCACTTTCCTCTTAGCTTCATTTCCCTCTGTTATTGGTGGCATACTCGTTTATTGGCTTATTGCTCATCAATTGTGGTGAAATTTTGCTAACTTCGACCAGCCCTATGATTAGTCTTGCAGTTGATACTAATGTTTCTTGCATTTTGGGTTTGGGATTCTCCTGAGTTTTTGTATTGCTAATGTTGTAACACTGCAGGCTTGGTGTCTCCTTATCTATTGTTGATTGATTATTGCTAAATTTGTCTGGCAGGAAATTTGCTAAGCAGTCGAGGCATTTTGTATCAAGGTCATGTTAACCGGCATTCGACCCCAGTGATGACCCCTACTGTATTATCGTTGGTAAGAATTAAAGATTGGCAGTGGATTATTTATTTAGATGAACATGTCCCCAGTTACCCTTCTTTCCAGCTAAGTTTGAAGATATTACTAGTTATTGATTTGCTTAATCAATCGACATTGATTTGGAATATATAAATTTGGTTTTTATTCGATAAATCTATTTATACATTCCCCATTCTGAAATGGCTGTTGCAAAAGAAGATGGGCATTATTTTTCCTCAGAAAGTTAGCATCTTTTAGAGAACTGCAAACAAAGCCTTGTATTGCAGGAGTGATGATTTCTGTCTCAAATCTATTTGTATTAATTTTTTGTTTATATTTTTTAGCGGAATGTCCTTTTGTCAACTGCAACAAGTGGTGAGCAGGATGAAAGCAGTCAGCCAAAAGATAAGTAAGTGCATTTTTCTCTTGTTTCATCCTCTTATATATCACGAAATTTGAACTCCCTAGTTGTCTTTGTATCTTGGAACCAGGTAATAGCTTAGTCCAGATCCTTCTAACATGAAATTCTTTTGTTATTGTTGTCTCTCCATTTAAGGAGCTGCTCCTTCCACATCTAGAGGAATAGATGCCACTAAACAATAGCTTGATCAGTTTTACTGAATTGTTAGTGTTGAGCTTTCAAGAATTATTTAGGGTAGAGGCAGTCCTCTGATGATTGATGAAGCTATTTTCACCATACTGTGCACAGAATCTCAGTAACATTTGTCAACAAGGATGGCTCAGAAAAGACAATAAGTGTTCCAGTTGGCATGTCCATGTTAGAAGCTGCTCATGAAAACGACATAGAGCTTGAAGGTACAAATATGTGCACTTCCCTTATAGTGTGGTTATTGCTTGCCTTTATGGTTCTGTAGTCAGTTCATCCTTGGTGATAAGAATATACGTATCTTTTTTTATATAAAAACGAACTAGTCATGTTGAATCACCTGGCTCCATGGTTTTACCATTTTTCATCAATAAATTCGTTCTTATATTCTATCAACTAATTTTCAGCTGTAGTTCATGCTGACCTTCCCTGCTATTGTGGCTACTGCAGGAGCATGTGAGGGCTCACTTGCGTGTTCTACTTGTCATGTAATAGTAATGGTATGATTGCAATAATACTTTTTCGAATTTGTATTAATATATACTATTAGTAATAAACTAATAATGCATTTTTATTTTATACAATGTTTTTTTTCCTTTGAGCTGGTGGCTCATGTTGGGTTTCATCTCTAGCAGTCTAACCTGCCCTAATTTTCTTGTGGTTTTGTTGTTGTTGTTGCCGTCGATATTCTAGTGTCACTGCTAACTACAATTCTTTATTTCATCCAGGATGTAAACTATTATAACAAGTTAGAAGATCCAGCAGATGAAGAAAATGATATGCTTGACCTTGCATTTGGGCTCACAGAAACGTAAGTCAAGATCCTCCTAACAGAGTAACTTCTCTAGTTCTCTAATTATATTATCTCCTATATTTTGCAATCTCTGTATAACGGAGTCAGACATTTCAATATTGGAGTTGCTGGGAGTAATTGTCAGAATCTGTTCTAAATTTATGACTATGGGTGTTGACTGTTGATGTAACAAAAATGGTGGGCCTTGGACAAGATCCAGTTTTTTTAATACTAGTCTTGAAAGTTTCCAAAAACAGTTTGTAGTCTACATGAACTAACTGCTGTTATAGTGGCACTGGCAGCTAGGCAATAGGCTTAATAAGTATGTACTACGTTCATGAACAAGCGAAACTATGACAGCTCCAACTAGTTTTATAAGAAATAACTAATTTGGTCTGTGTGTACAGATGGTTCAGAATGTTTTTTTACAATTCATATATACAACGAAATAATGCATTAGATGAATCCCAACCATTAACAAATTCATGCAGGCCCCACCTAAAGCATTATTAGAGGTGGGTTGCCATAGGTTCATCACCCTAATCTGACTTGTCTTAACTGTATTCAGATCACGCCTTGGTTGCCAAGTGATCGCGAAGCCTGAACTTGATGGTATGCGGCTGGCATTACCTGTAGCCACAAGAAACTTTGCAGTAGATGGCTATGTACCGAAACCACACTGAAGAGACAGTCATCTATCCACCAAACTGAGGAGGCAGTCATCTTGGGGAACACGGATTCTTACAACAGTCAGTTTTGTAGTTTATAACCTGTAACTTAACTACAGCTTTGTTTACTTGTAGTCCGGCTGGCTTCGGACTACCTTTTTGAGGGAGGGTTTGTTCATTGATGAACCCCCGGGTTACTTGCTGAGAACAGTGCTTCATCTGGGCGAATAAACATAGTATTTCGTTCTTTGTGCAGGGCGAAACCAGCGAATAAACATCTTTCGTTCTGTGTGTACTCAGAAACAATTGCATCATATTTTGCTCCCAATATTTGGTCCTTTGCAACTTTGGCCGCTGTTCCGAGGCCAGAAGTACAAGGATGTGTCTTTGTTATTACATATATATTCTGGGTGGGTTTACACTTGTTTGTTAGGGGAGGATATATTTATTTATCCATTATATATAGCTTTCCCCGAACTCACAACCCTGGAGTGCCTCTACGAATGCATTGACACTGGTGTGCCTCACAGAGTCACAGAGGCTCTCCTTGTTTAGTTTTGAAAACTGAAAAGTTTTCGGAACTGTAGCACTTTCGTTTTTATTTGACAAACATTATCCAATTATGGAGTAACTAGGCTTAAAAGATTCATCTCGTGATTTACAGGTAAACTGTGCAATTAGTCTTTATTTTCGTCTATATTTAATACTTCATGCATGTGGCGTAAGATTCGATGTGACGGGGAATCTTGAAAAGATTTTGGTTTTCAGGGTGAACTAAACAAGGCCAAGGTGGTTTGCAGCCCACACCGGTAGACCCAAACCACCGTGGCCTTGTTTAGTTCCGAAAAAATTTCGGATTTCGCTACTGTAGCACTTTCGTTTTTATTTGACAGATATTGTCTAATTATAAACTAACTAGAATCAAAAGATTCGTCTCGCGATTTACAGTTAAACTATGTAATTAGTTTTTGTTTTCGTCTATATTTAATGCTTCATGCATGTGCCGCAAGATTCGATGTGACGAGAAATTTTGAAAACTTTTTGAATTTCGTGGTGAAATGTCTTCCTGCGCAAGGGCCCTGCCCTCCTGAACCTACTACTACTACTATGTCCTCCAGAATTCAGCCGTCCAGGTTTCAGCTCGAGGTCCACCATGTCTTCCTGCTCGATCGCCCGGGACGACGACCGTGGATGGGGCCATCTGGCAGCTGCTAGCCTGTCCATGGCCGGATCGGAAGACGAGCGGGAAAGCGAGTGCGTTGCACGGGCCGCGACCACGCGTCCACGCCACAACGGCCACCGCGCCGGCGGTGGTGCCTGACGTCGCGCTCGCACGCCGACCGTGCGGACGACAAAGGCCATAACCATACACCACCAAACCGCTGACGCCCTGTGGCTGTGGAGGCAAACGCCATCTCTCGTCTCTGGCACGATGATATCGGCGACGTTTGTCTCCAATAGTTTTAACCGCCACTACAGTGTGCAGCTGAGAGGCGACAACAAGGTAGGCGACGACCGACCCACCGACCGACCTGCCCCACCACGAGGCACGTATGGCCGTACGTGAGTCGAGAGCCACAAGCTAGAGCTAGAACACGGTACGGCGGCACTGCAGCCGTCCATCCACCGCCACCCGTTTTAGACACCACTGCAAATAGCCAGTAGTGGCCATTGTTGTTGCTGTTGCATCGGCAACGAACATTTTGTGCCGCCCGTGCCAGTAGTACGTCTAGAGTGTGCGTCTACGTACAGTCTGGTACTGCTGCGCACGGTCACGGCCCGCACCGCCAGAGCAGGATGAGAAGTGAGCCTCGTTTTGTTTCCAATAATTTTCAAGATTCTTTATCACATCGAATCTTTATACACATGCATGAAGCACTAAATATAAACGAAAATAAAAACTAATTGCAAAGTCTGTCTGTAATTTATGAGACGAATCTTTTGAGCTTAGTTACTCTATAATTGAATAATAATTGTCACAAACAAACAAAAGTGCTACAGTAATCAAAGCCAAAAATTTTCGCGAACCGAACAAAACCCGAAGCAAGGGAACAATCTACTCGATGTGTCGATGTCGTTGCAGCCTCTTCTGGCAAAGACACGCCGCCGGGCACAAAAAGGGTTCGAGGGCCCGTACGTCTGGGTTTAGGGGGTGCCTCACTAAAATTATTTTTTTTTAAGAAATGGAGAGAAAATTATTTGGCCTGACAACCAACCACATACGCATGAGGCCCTCATGTTGATCATCGGCAGCGTCACGAAAGACGGAACAGCGCCCCGAAACCGAATTCGTTCAGCTCCCGACACATGAAGCACCATGGCCGCATGCATGGGGGTGGCTGACTGACCAAGTGACCAGTGATCGACCAGACAAAGCTGTCTCAGTTCCTTGCAATGCATTGGCACAGCTCGTCTCCGCCGAGCTTGCCTTTGTCCCCTGCACCGCCATCGGCCATCGCGATTAGAAAGGAGACACGAGACAGATTGTACCTTTTCATTCAGCGGCAACGGCCCGGGCACATCACATGCCCCATTGCCCCGCCCGGCACCAAATTTACCAGCAGCGCGCCGTGCGCGGTTGGTACTGGTACTCTTTGACTTGGAACAGCAGCAACAAAAGCGCGCGCGCGATCGACGGACACCGCGAGTTCAATCGGTGACGGAGCCCAGCTCGCAGTCGCGGCAACAGGTGTACTGAGCTCTGACACTGCCGGTCAATCGGACCGGACATGTGGCGCTTCATGGCACAGGCAAGCTGCCGGCCTGTTTGGTTCCATTCCTTAATTCGTTTTGTTCTGTTTGGCTCCGATACAAAGGCCGAGTTTGGTTCCACCAACTAAATTTTAGCTAGCTAAACTTTAGTCATTTTAGTAGCTAAAGTTCCAAACACATTGACTAAAATGAGCTAAAATAGTTTAATTCCATTAGTCAGCCAAGAGTAGCTAAAATAATTTTAGCTAGCTAAAATTTAGTTGGTGGAACCAAACAGGACCAAAGTATCATTAGCTAATTTATTATGAGAGAAAAATACTACTAAATAGCTGGAAGAAAACATGCTAGTCTCTATCATATCGAATGTTTGATAGAGACTTTTTTTAAGTTTGCTTAGTACAAGGCCTTAGACACTAATTGCTACAATAATATATGTGTTAACGTCGGATTAGTTAGGCTTAATAAATTCATCTCACGAAGTACTGACGAAATCTATAATTTATTTTTTATTAGTACGTGAAACCATCTCATATAAGAACAACCATAATGTAGTAGAAAAGTAATGTCCATAGGGAATAAAATACTTTATATCAGCTAGCTGAAACATTGTGGAGATAATCCATATAGTAGTCTATAACAAAAAGATACTCATAGCCATATAAACTATCCATAAGCAATAAAGAAATGTTATTTTCTCTCTTTATGCTATCTCTTGTCGTGATACATGAGATGGTTGAAAAGAATAATTTTTAATCTCTAGTAGAACCCACCTTATGGACTACTTTGTTGACTGAATATTGTAAGAGCAAATGATAATAACTATAGACTACTTATGTAGATCTTATGTATATAGACTACTTAGTCCATATATATTGAGGTTGCTCTAATATTCAATGCGGCATCTATTAAACTTCAGTCCCCCGTAACGAATGGCATGCGCAGGATAGGAGGAAGAAGAGAGAAAAAGGCTTCTGGAAGGCTGCAAAGGTAGGTGAGGTGAGGGGTGAGGTGAAGCACATTGCACATAGAGGCGCGTGAAAGCGATTCCTGATGGGGATCTTCTCCTCCGTCTCGCTCTCGCTGTGGCTGTGTGCTCGATCATGGATGGGAACAGACGTCATGCTCATGCTGCTCTACCCCGTCACCACACCAGGCCTGCTGCTGATCCAGCCAAACAGAAAGAGAACACGAGCATTGATGTGATGTCGTTTGAAGGTGCCAAAAAAATTAATGTGATCGATCGAGACGAGAGAGCATAGCATCTGTTGTAAATGTGATCGAGAAATGCGGATTCATCGTATTTACATGTTGGTACAGGTTCTACTAGCTGGAGCAGTGAACAAAACAACTGCAGAATCTTATCTCTATCTTTTTCCCCCAACCACAAAAGTGTCAATTTTTATTGCTCGTCTGGGCTTTGGACGTTCAGAAGGCCGAGACGACGGTGCCGGCGACGACTCGGCCTCGCCGCCGCGGGCTCGCCGTCGGCGTCAATCCGCCCCCGGCGCCCTGATCCCACAGCTGCACCACGCTGCTGCCGCTGAGCGCCGTCACCGTCGGGCTCCTCCGGTACCGCAGCCCCATCTCCTCCGCTGCCGCCGCCGTCGGGCTGAGAGGCAGCCGCAGCGGCCTGATCACCACCTCCCCCCACCCGAAAGGATCCGCCCCATCCGAAACGAAGACGTCGCGGTCGCCGCCGTCCTCGCGCTCCTCCGCAACGTCGTTGTCTTCCTCCTCGTTTTCGTCGTCGCCGTCTTCGTCGCTGCCCGCGTCGCAGCACCCGACGCAGCCGGCGTCGCGGTAGTACGCCGTGTACCTCTCCTTTGGCGATGGCGCCGCCGTCGACTCCGCGGCCGGCTTCGGCGGCGACCGCTGCGACGACGGCTTGGACAACTCCGGCGACGACACCTCCGCCACGGGAGACGGATCCAGCTCCAAAGGCTTGGTGGAGACGGCGACGGCGACAGCGGCGGGAGTGGACGAGCGCAGGCGCCAGAAGCCCGCGGCGGCTGCGGCGGCCAGGACCGCGGCGAGGCAGGTCCACGCGGCGGCGCCTGTGGCCGTGGAGGCCGCCTCCGGGATCGGGAGGGAGTAGAGGCGGAACGCGACGGCTTCGAATGGGTGCTCCAGGAGGTCCATCGATCGCGCCGGCGAGCTGTGCGCTTCTCTCGGTCTCGGCTTTGCCGGACTCTCTCGGTCGGTTGCGTTGGACACTTGGCTGCTCAGCTGGGTTTGGTAAGTGGTGGAGTGGACAGGGAGAGGAAGGAAGGGGACGACGAGGTATTTAATGGCGGAGAGGTGTGGGGTGGGAATGGGGCGTTGATTGAATCTGGGCCGTTGGATGCTGAGATCGCGAGCGCATCTAAACGGGAACATTCTGGGTATCGGAAGGTAAAACCCGGGAGATGCTGCGATGGATGCCGGATTTACATTTTGTTTTCCAATGTCTTTATTATTTTCTTAATTCCGTTCCACTATTGAGATAATAGGAGTATATACCTACCATGGCTCCATGAGAAATACTGTTATGTATATCTACTCCCTTAGTCCTAATCAATCAAACTTTACTAGATTTGATCAAATAATAAAAAAATAATGTTTATAATATGAAATAATTATTTATACTTCTAGAGCAGTTGAATAAACATGGAAAAAGATTTATCACATCCTTAAATCTCTCCCCCCCCCCCCCCCCTTTTCCTTCCGACCTTCCTTCTCTCTCCATGAATTTTCTTGTCAACTCATGACTTTATCGAAACATTTGTCCATACCACAAAAACAAGTATTGCTAGTCCTATAACATTTATTTATAATTAGACATTTTCGTGTTGTTTTCACTCTTCTCACTGCAAGTTCAAGGCACTCTCTCTCTATATCCTTCCTAATTGTAGAAATATATATTTTTTTTGTGAGAAACGCCCTCAAACAACTTCTCTAATTATTCAAATATAGACATCCTCTAGTATTTTTAAGCATCTCCAAAAGTATTTCTAAATCTCACTCTCTAAATCATCATCATTTGAAGAGTTATTTACATAAAAAAACATTTTCTACATTTGTCCACTCTCCAATGTTTTTTCCTATATATTGTGTGCACTCTAGAGAGTCATTTTCGTTTTCTATCTTTGGCTAGCCGGAAATCTGGAATAGAAGAATTTGGATAACCAAATAAAGAAACTGTTGGAGGGCTTTTTTTTATCAAATCTCTAATTCTAACAATTAGGAAGGATATAGAGTCTCTTGGAGTTGCTTTTAGAGCATCGCATCTCCAAGAGCCTTTCTAAATCTCACTCTCTAAATCATCATTTGGAGAGTCATTTGCATAAGAACGCCTTTTATATCTTTTCACTCTCCTATACTTGCACACTCTAGAGAGACAGTCTTGTCTTTTATTTTTGGTTAGCGAAAAATCTAGAGTACAAGATGACTATATTTGATAACCATTTAGAGAAGTTGTTAGAGTATTTTTTTTTTTTCTTCAAAATCTCTATCTCCAACAGTTAGAAAGGATATAATGCTCTTAGAGCATCTAAGTAGCCAAAGATGAAGAGCAAGGTTGACTCTCCAGACACAACACATAAAAAAGTTGTTTGGGAGTGGAAAGTATAATTTTTACTTGCGGTGACTCTATGAGCTGGTTTATTTTAAGAGAAAGATTATGACCCCGTTTGGCATAGCTCTACTTCACTAGTTAAAGTTGTTTTTGAGGCTTCAGCTCCATAAACAACTCTATTGGTGGAGCTAGAGCCACTTTATTGAATTGTTTGGTAAACAACTTCGCATATAGAGGTTCTTAAAATACATACACTCACAAAACGTCATGTAGCAAGAGATGAAGTTAGGAGAAGCTACTATTTTTGGCTCCTTCTCACTCAAAACTCTGAGAGCATGTTTGTAAGGATTTCATCGGTGGAGTCATTTTATTTCATCCCGTTTGATAAAAGACGGCTCCAAGCAGCTTCTGAACAAGCTCTACCAGATGGGTCTATATATTGACAAACATCATGTGAGTTGTTTTTATGCACCGTGAGATTGGCAGATACAAAGGAAAACGAGGAAAGCGGTTTGGAGTTCAGAGTCCAGATCCTCGGAGATTAGCAGGCTTTAACTGATGCCCTCTTCCCTCTTAGTCCTCCTGGTGCCCGGTGCCCCAATCAAATTTGGGAGCCGCCACCGTCAAGTCGGTGCAGTCCGGTCGTAGGAAATCTTTCGGCGTAGGAGTATTCTCTTGCGGCGAGGCGAGAATAGCGAGGACGAGGACGACTCGCTAGTGACGGGGTGACTGGAACCAATGCGCACGGTCGCACGGCCGGGGTTGCATTGTGTAGTTGGAAAAGCAGCCAGGCAGGCTTCACCTCGACAGATGGATGTGCCGACTGTGGAGCACAATTCTGACAGCGTTGCGCTCGTAGATTTTCCAGGGGCAGGGGGGCGTGTGAAAAACAGCAGCAGTATGTATAGAGGGTAAAAAGTTTCAGTTTGAGACGTGCGTGCGTGTGGACGTGCCTTGTAAAACCTCGTTCCATCATTCATTTCGTAGCGTGTCCGTCTGTGATCTGTCCGTCAGGATTTGCTGAATTCCGCCCTGCAGTGTCGAGGTCAGAAATCTCCCAGCTCCCGTGCGTGGCGTCTCATTGATTCACAAATATGCCGCGCATACAGGTTTCACGTTGTCTATTTTTACTTACAAGGGAGAAAATTGCACCTTGTAGTCTGCCACGTGCATATACAGAAATAAATACCCATTTGGGTTCAACAAGCTACAAACATCTGAGACTGCCGATCACACACACACACACACACACACACACACACACACACACACACACACAAACGTTACAACTGAAACTGACCGTGACAAACAGGAAGAGGGTGGTCGGTCGATCAAACGAAACAGGGTCCTCTGATATGAATACGATACGATAGACTGAAACTCTGATATGATAGACTGAAAGCAGGATCGATCAAATTATCAGCTCTTGATTACACTACATACCTAGTCCCGGAGCAGCAGCAGCATGGCCCACCCAGAATCCCACTCATCAGAGGCTCTGCAGGATCTTGAGCGTCTCGCCGATGTGCTTCTCGGGCTGGAACTGGTTGTTGTAGATGTACTGCACGACGCCCTGCTTGTCCAGCACGTACGTCTGCCGCCCCGGGAGCGTCCCGAACAGGTCGGCGGGGACGCCCCACTCCTTGCGCACGCGGTTCCCTTCGTCGCTCAGCAGCGTGAACGGCAGCCGGTACTTCTGCGCGAACGCCTTGTGCGACGCCGCGTCGTCGCCGCTGATGCCGATCACCTCCGCCCCGGCCTTCTTGAACTTCTCGTACGAGTCCCTGAACGCGCACGCCTGCAATTCGCATTCGCATTGTGTTGCATGCACCAACTAGCGCAGATTAGAGGATTGGTGGTGGTGGTGGAGGTCAGATACAGACAGACACACGCTGATTTCAGGCAATTTGCCGACTTTGCATACATCGGTTTCAGGAGTGATTTTGGCTGGGCTTTTGGGAGCTGCTTTTGAGCTTTTTCTTCTTCTATATAATAAAGGTCAAAAGTCAACTAAAGGGATGGAAACCACAAGCTGCCTTTTCAGATGCAGCTACTTTTGGGTCAATCTTCCATTGGTTGCTTCCATTCTACAAATTGACAAGCTTTTGCCTTTGCAACAAAACAAATGATTATACGAGTACTACGCTGCATTACTCGCCGCACTGGAATGGGTTCAGAGCTTCTTGCTATTCTTTGGAGGCAAAAAAACAAAACAAAACAGACGCATGGTTTCAGAGTTTCTTGCTGTTTCTTGGAGGCAACAAAACATATGCATGTTTTCAGAGTTCGTTTCAGTAAAGTGTCGGCTCAGGCATTTGCGCAGGAAGGAGGAAGCTGACCTGCTTTGTGCATCCGGGCGTCTCGTCGGCGGGGTAGAAGTAGACGACGACGGGCTTGCCCTTGAACTTGTTCAGCGACACGGGCTTCCCGTTCTGGTCCTTGAGGGTGAAGTTTGGTGGCACGCTGCCCTTGCTGACCTGCAACCAAACCACGACTATCAAATCAACCAATCACAGCCAAAAAACCATTTCCGCGGGGGCTATGGCTACGAGGCCACGTACCTTGCCGCAGACGATGCCCGTGGACGCCGCCGAGCGGCGCCAGCGCGGCGGGGCCGGCGCGGCCCGGAGGCCGCGGAACGCGGAGGTGGAGGGCGTGCAGAGGAGCGCCGCCGCCTGCGCGCGGGACGACGCCGCCCGCGGCGCCAGCGCCAGGGAAGGCTTGCAGCAGGCCGTAGCGGGCGTGAATGCCATGGCGGACGGAGCTTCAGGTGAGGCCTCTGCCGCTGCTCTGGGAGCTATGGTGGCCCTATTGGCTTCTCCTTTCTCGTGCTACCACCGCTGGAAACAAACATCTTGCGATGGTTGGCTGATAGGGGAGGGGATATCAGGAATTCAGGATGAGATGTGTGTGCCGACGTGGCACACCTTGCTGCCCTTTACTGCTGGCTGGAGTTGCTGCTGCTCGTGAAAGGTTTTGGTTGTCCTCAGCTTGTGGCTTGTGCCATGGCATCGAACCCCCTTCTTCTAACCCATCATCATCAAACATTTAATAAAACATGTTTTTCCTAATAGTCAGATACCTGAGTTCTCAGGCGATACCGTATTCACTCAAGATCGTTGCCTGAAAACATACTATATTTCAGGCACCTAATATAGCAAGTTCCAATAAAACAACAAAAACATGGTTATTATAATAATTAAAACTATGAATAGAACACTGAACCCAAACTTTCCAAAGAAAAAAAAGACACGAATTAATTCATAATAAGAGCACCTGTACCATAACAAGAGAATGTCTAGATGCGCAATCAAGGTTTTGTCTAAGAGCATCTCCAAAGGCTTTGGCAAATTGACTTGGCATTTGTTGTTATTTGCAAACTCTCATAACAAAATGCAAAAGATAAAAATAGGTCATCTCCAAGGGAATTGGCATTTGGACTTGGCAAATGATAAAAATAGAAGGTCTCCAGGCGTGCGCGCTTTCCTCGCGCGTGACTTTGCTCGCGCGATTGGGTTTGCAAAGCCATCCACAACTTGGCATTTTTGCCAAGTTTGCTCCCTCATTTGCCAAGTTGCCCAAATTGCAAACTCCAAATGCAAAATCGTTGGATACCTCTTTTAGAGCTTTTTGACAAATTACTCAAATGCAAACCTCAAATGTAAAACCCTTTGCGATGCTCTAAGATATGGACAATTTTGATTCTATTAAATGACAAGTGGTGCTTCTAATGTAAGCTTCCCACCATTGACCAACTATGTTAAGGTAGGTATGTTGTACTTGCTTCGTCCTTGAAAACAATGCAATTCTCAGTTCCCAACGAGTAAACCCCTTTCAAAATTGGCCAAAAGAAAACATCTATGATACATCAATTACGTTAGGATAATTATGAAATATATTTTCTTAGTAAACCTATTTGAAGACATAAATGTTGATATCCACTAATCAAACTTAACCTGGCATACTTTTTTATGGAGGTTGTAAGATGTTAAGATAGGTATGTCCAATTGAGATTACATCTGCTATCACATCCTCAATCTCATAGAAGAAAAAATACATGAAGTCAAATTGTCTGTCTGTCCAAAGTGAGAGGAGAGGCCACTGCAACAAACCCGGTTAACAACTCCCTATTGCCTCCACGAGACAAGACTGTCTCATGTATACCTGGGCATGCAGCCCGAGCCCGTGAGCACGACCCAAAGCCCGTCATTTTGGCCCGCCCTAGCCCGGCCCGACCCGAAGGTCATTGGGCCTGGGCTGGCACGACACGGGGGTGCAAGCTATGCTTGGGCCGCACTTCAGTCCGGCCCACCAAATAACAACAGGCCCGGTACCGGCCCGCACCAAAACAACATTGCACAAACACAGCTCGTTTTGATATCTAAATCTATTCTCTACATCTGTCATCTGTATTTGAATGTGTTCTTTATACTGATGAAATGATGAACTGATGAATGTGTTTGAAATCTGCTTTTAAATCTGTGTTTATTGATATGTTATCTGTTCAATGGGCTATGGGTTGGCCCGACCCTCCATTTTTGTCGTGCCTGACGGGCCAGCCCGGTACGCAAAAAGGCCCACGGGCCTGTACCTGGGCTGGAGGTCAAACACGTAGGCCGGTAAGGCACGGCCCGTAGGACACGACGTGCCCCCTCGGCCCGTTAGGCAACGTGTCGTGTCGGCCCGGTGTCGTGCCGTGCCGGGCCAGGCCGGCCCGTTGCCCAGGTATAGTCTCATGTGACACCATGTGAGGAACAAAGGTGCCAAGAAGCAGTCGGTCAAGTGTACATAGAGAGCTGTCGACGAAGGGTTGCTAGAAAGCTAGCATAACTGTTGGTTTGTAAGAAAAGCAACTCTAGCTCTGCCATGAAAAGGAAAGTGTTCATCTCCATAAACTATATGTTGCAATTCCATGTCTGACTCAAGAACTTCAATGTCTACTTAAGTGTATCCTAGTACAAGTGGTGTGGCTAATCATATCTATAGTATCAACTAAATAAACTCTTGTTAGTGAATCCACACTATACTATAGAACCGACGAACCCACATAACGACAATCGGGTCCACCTTACTAGACAAGTGAATTAAACCCTAAAACGTCTAGAATAGGGGATGGATCGATCTGCTTGCTGCTCTCTCAAGCTCTTACCACCCCATAGCCTATGGTCCGCCAAGTAAACCCCTTTGTCACTTGTAGAAGTTGTCCTAGGCCCAAAAGTGTATGCCTATGTTGTACTACTTGACCTATGGGAACCACAAGTTAGGAAGACAAAACAAGATGCCATGTATCTTCATTGAGTTGAACCTTTGAAAGTCTCAAAACACAATGTGTGGGTATTGTGTCTACTCTAGTTGCTCTTGACCCTTCTACTTAGGCTGCTGAACCTCTAACTATCTCTTGCTCATCTTCCTACAAACGGTGGCAAGGGTCAAACTACCTCGAGATTGAGAGTGCAGGCAATGAGATGTTAGGCGACATCGCCTTTGGGGCAAAGTGAAGCCTTGACTATAATGATATTCTCCCATTTGCTCCGTTCGATCTTGAGTAAACACTTTCCCATCTATCTCCTCTATCTATGTCTATTGACTACCAAGTGTCTACTCCTAGTGATGCGCTTGTTCGGTCTACCTCTCAAGACTACTCAAACCGTACTACAACACCCTGCCTCGTGTGTTCGTCATGGTTAAAGGAAGATGAAGAGCAATTTTATTGGATTGGAGGTGTGGAGAGGTTCTTTGGTTCTATCGGTCTAGAGATCAAGTGCTCATGTCGGAGCCAACCCTGTCACCAAACCATGGGATAAACTTTAATATCTCCATATGTGATTAGATTACTTGAGCTCTTTACATTCAAGCTATTTACATTCATAGAAGTATGTCTACTTGATCGTCACCAAAGAATTGCAAACCTCAACCTAACGTAGGGAGCTTATGATTTTAGTGCTTGGGGGTGTAGTCTTGTTTTGGTCATTAGTTTTAGTTATGCATCTTTATCAACTAGGTTTCAAAGTTTTAAAATCGACTATTCAACACCTCCCTCTAGTCAGGCCTTTTGATCTTACACTCAACCATATTCCACCTCATACTTCATAGTTTAAAGTACATCTAAGCACCTAAGTGGGTTTTGGCGTGTTGATAACAACGTAATTAAGGATCTAAAAAAATTGTCAAGTATGGACATGTAACAAATATGCAGAGGTGTATGACAACACGTGAGACAACCCCCCCCCCCCCCCTCCCCAAAAAAAATCTTTTAAGTGTTATTGAATCCATGAAGTCTTACTTTGCTTTTTTTGAATTTGAGTATAGGAAGCATCGTACTATAAAAGGGGGACAAAAAATGCAAGCTTAAGGGGAATCATGTGCTCTCCCAAACCAACAAAAACCCCAAAGCCAAAAGAAAGCCAACTAGACCAAATTCCTATTTAGTTCTGGCTTGCGCAAAAGTTATGCATCTGTTCGCGGAAGTACCGTATCCAAATGTGGCACTTACGCAGTTTAACTATACCGTTGGAATAAAAGTGAAGGGGTATTTATACCTCCCTTCTTCCCTAATGGTTGTCTGCCACATTCAAACTCACACCAACCTACAAGCTCCCTCTCCTCCATTGAAGGTCACCCAACCTACCCATTGATTTCTTGGTGATTTCCATTTGTGAGGTTGTGTTTGGGAGTGAGGCCTACAGCAAGAGCATAGTTAAACTGCGTTGAGGCCCACAGCTTCGTTACTTTTAAAGTTGACTATTTGCACCCACCCCGTCTAGTCAGCCTCCTTGATCAGAAGTAAAACATCAAATATTTTGGAACAGAGTAGACGGATTGTGTTTGATCTGAACTATGAATTTTTGCTTAATTAGCCGCTACATGAGTCATTCCTTGTTGCTAAGATGAATCTGTATGTACCAAATTTGAATTATATTTATTGCTCTGATCACAATGATGTATTATTTGATCTCTCCTAAATATATACCCACCTGATACCCGGCAGAGCCTTCGCCGGTGCAGGTACCTCACTTTAGCCGACCTGCTACCCCTGGATAGGTCAATTGGAGTTGCTCCAAGATACATCCAACAATAAGAATGGCTCGTCAAAAAATGCAAAACATCAAATGAACAGATTACATGAGATTAGGCTGATAAGTGATCTGTTTTTACCACCTCCGTCGACAGTAAACAGATTACATGAGATTCAAAGAGCATCGTAAAGACAAGAATTCAATATAATCAAATAAACAAAACATGGCAAATATCTGAATAATTACTCGCTAGACACAAGAATAGCATATAAAGCCTCCACAGCTGGGGCCCCCTGGGCTCGAGATATTCTGCAACATAGTATGTCTGCATCTCCCGGTAGGGGTACAAGCTCCAGCAAGCAACAAGACAGACCCCAACCAGCAAGCCAGCAACAAAGCACAGTGCTGTATTGCAATTGCACCAAACGAACCTGCAGAGTATCAATACCAAACATTGATACAAAAAGGAAAATGTTATTAACTGTTCAATCTGCACATCGATTGCAATTGGGCCACCCTTTTTACTGTTTCAACTTTCATATTCAGCAAAGCCAACGGAATCATTTACATCCTTTACCTCGTTGACTTGTTAACAAATGAATTAGATCTAAGGGATGACTGCTTCCCACCAAACAACTTGGGCAAACAGCTTTCCCTGTTCTAGCATCAATTTCGCTGTACACGCAAAAGGGATGCAATATAAATAAAAGAAAAAACAAAAGAAACAATCTCCACCATTCACCATTCTGATTAAAATGACATGCTATGCAATTTACAGCTGCTTTTACCACCACATGCATCAACAAGACCCATCCATCATCTTCAGCCAATCCAAGGCAAACCATTCTCAACCCGCAGAATGGTAGTTCCTAAAAAGAAGGTAACTGGAGTATTTACATCATGCAGGATCTCCTTCAAACTGATAGCTAGTTCCAAGGAGCTATTACTTCAGTCGGAAATCACGTCTAAATGCTGTCAGGTTTTGAGTGAATCTGTCGCGATTCTTAGGTTCCAAGTTCCTGTTGACATCCGTCATCAGCTTATCGAAGCACTGTGAAAGGCGTTGTTGCTGGTCCACAGTCTGTAAATTAAACTTGCATCAGATCACTTAAAATAATCACCCATTTTATAAAGCTATTTGGGGCATCCAAAAGAATGAAAGGTTCCAACAAATCAGTGAAGATTTCTAAATGCTAATGGAGCAAAAAGTAGACCGCTCCCCTCAATGTGTTCTTTTATATAATATAAAGCGTACACGCTGAAGGTGATCTACAATATTATGACACTAGCCCAATTTGAACCATAGGAGCAAAACCAAAGAACCAAGCAAATTATGAGAAGGTCCCAACATAAAAAAAAAGGTACCAAAGGCTCTAATGGAATATGGAACTTCAAACAGAGGACTGCTCTAACCTGTGATGCTAATATGTGTGCTCTGAGTTCAGTGAACATCTGTACAAAAAGAAATAAACAAATCAAAATAATAAACAAGCTTAAAGCATAAAGTAGAAAAAAAGTATTATTAAAATAAAAAATAAATGAAGGCACCTGTTCACTGGTCATTATCAGGCTCAATATTGGTCGACTCAGACTCCATTGATTACCAGCATCCTCAAAGAGCATGATCTCAAAAAGTGTCTTCAGTATCTACAGAACAACAAAAAAAAACCTTTAAGTCACAAGCAAATTCAGTATCTATCACAAATAAAATATTATTGTATTACTTTGAAACATTTCAGAATATGGAAAACAGGATTTGACAACAAAACCTGAGGAAACAAATTGGGGCACTCTCCAATATGCCGTGCCAGATTTACTGAAGCTGGTGAC
Organism: Sorghum bicolor; assembly: GCF_000003195.3. Lineage (NCBI taxonomy): Eukaryota > Viridiplantae > Streptophyta > Magnoliopsida > Poales > Poaceae > Sorghum > Sorghum bicolor. The sequence goes on along the minus strand of NC_012879.2, from coordinate 5,944,295 downwards.
GGAGGTGAGTCACCAGATGTAATGTTGTTAAAGTAAAAGGCCGCCAGGCTGTCGATGGCAGAAGCGCACTGCCCAAAGGAGATACTCGTGACATAAATCAGCCCAGATAATGTAAAAGCCAGTACAGTTTCAGTCTATCTACTTCACTAAACATATTATATAATATAGCTTCATCACTCAAGATGGAATATTTGAGACGAACCTGTGTTGATATCCCTGTATCTAGACCTTTCAAGCCAGATTCGAGTGAACTGACAATATGTATGAATGTGTGTGTGTCCAAATTGAGAACAAACTTGATATGGTTGTTGAACAGAACTTCCATATACCCAAAGTACGCCTTCGACAGCTGAAAAAACAATAACTCATTCTCACTAAGGTCAACAGCTGAAAATAATAACTTCACACTAAGGCTACATAAGTACAAGTGAAACCGAAAAAATACAAGTGTCTAGGTGAACAAAACAAGTGTGGTTGACATAAGCCCTGGCTCATTTTGTTCAGATTGCAGGTTACTATGTGACCAAGATTCTGGAAGCATAAGACTTGGACCAAGCAAAAATTATCTTGCATAGAGGTATCAGATGGTAGTTTCCTAGTCCTGGGGTTTAGCTAAATAAATAAATTATTAAGAGAAATTGAGCTATCGATCCATCATAATCAAAAAATGCATAGAAATACACACATAAGGTACTGCTTATTATGGTATTTGCTTATGTTTCAAGAACCAGAGTTTGAACCCCAGCTTGCACCTATGGTATGACTGACGCACTAACACAGCCCTTCTGCATGGGGACCCACAAGCAAAATTGTCAAACACAAAAGTCAATGCCTCAATGGTAAGAGCAAAACCAATTGACCAATTCTGATTAGCGAGCAATTATCTCCTAAATTGATTTGCTTGCATGTTCCTGCCCATGTTCTATGTGAGAGAACTTTGATGCATGGAACTAAGTGTTCTGGGCCTTGCAGCCAGCCCTTGTAGCTGCTCTGCGTTGGATTCCTTGTCCAGCAAGGGTGTGGATTGAGTTGTATATGGTAAGGATACCAGAGGTCGGTTCTGTTTCCATAAGCCGCCCCCTATCTCTACCTATGTTTATACATGTATCATGTAATCCCATAATCAATCTACTATTATACACTGCATACCTTCTTTCACTAAGCACTAAGACAAATTAAAATTGAATTGATATGAATACCTTTCTGAATGCCAATATATCAGACAATGGAACTGAGAGGGTCATCTTCAGAGATATATCAAGGGCATCAGCAAGCGCTCTGTCACCATACAGCTCAAATACACCAAAATTGACATAGTTCCCACACAAAGCTGGAAGTTCCAGGTAAAATGGCAGTCAAAAGAACAATACATAATCACAATAAGATTACAAAATCTTAAGCCCACAAGAAATAAATATATGGTACAACTATTATGAGAAAATAGGTCATAGTAGAATCTTAAAAATGCAAAGAAATCTAAAAATCAAAAAGTAGCCAACATTTACAAGATAAGGACCAAGATATACCCCAGTGTGTAACAAATCCTTGGAAACCATCCAAGAACTGGTGATTCACAAAGTTAGCTTAAATTCTTTGGAATTCGTTACTCATTGCATAAGAAATCAAAAGCCATTTGGGAATGAGAGAGAGAGAGAAGCAGCCCTTTTCAACAGTTTTTCGAAGCATGTACCCTAATGAAACAGCCAGCAAGTTTGCAGTTCAAAATGATAATTCAGCAATCGTAACATCTTTTGTTTTTGGGTTGGGTATGGGGGTTGAACATAAGACTGCGTGAGATCAGGGAGAAGGCGCGGCTGCTGCTGGTGGTGCGGTGGCGCACAGGTGCTAGGGCGACCTGAACGGGCAGAGGGGGGCGCGCCGGGCTAGGGCGGCGGCGCCGGAAAATTAGGGCAGCAGAAGGGTGGGGACACAGGGAACCCTAATCGGTCCCGCCTGATACCATGTAGGGAGGTAATACACTGCACACCCTTGAAGGGGGGGTGGCCTTTCATATATATATATATAGCTGAGAAGGCTTGGAGTACAAGTTATGTACGTACAAACAAGTCAGGCTATACATATCTTAGTCTATCTCTAATAGTCTGGCTCTCTGGCTCTTCGCTTGGATGCATGTGAATATGTGATATGTTGACATGGTAGAAATGTCAAACCCATAGTGTTTTGATGTTATTATGGCAGTGGCATTGTTAGCATTTTTTTATTAGTGGCTCTTAGGCAGATTAGATCAAATTTGTTGCTTTGTTAGTGTTATCAGTTAGACTTGATGACTACAAACACCTAGACGTATCATTAGTTGTAATCAAGCAGGAACCCTAAAAAGCTATCAGAGCCTCAGAGGATGAGCTTATTCTTCCTGCTATATTCCATCTTGCCCCAACTAAATCCATATCAGTGAACTTAGGATAATGAACACTACAATTTATTACAGCAAAGTCTATTACAAAAGCGCCAGCAAATAATCATGTTTCACATTCATGTAATCAGTGATATCGAGCCTTCTGAAATATAGTACTGATGAATGCAACCAGCTATCCACTATCCGGCTGGAACCTATAGTCAACACACCTGAAGTATATCAAATTAGCAGGTCAAATGACATAATGTTTACTCACCCCTTGAAAGAACAGTCAGAGAGATCCATATGCCTTTGTATTTACTTCCATAAATGTCTGTGCCATTAGGAAGCAATAGAATTCGCGACCCGTAAGCCACGATTATTTTGCTAACCTCTCGGAACAACAGGATCCCATTTGGTGATGATGAATCAAACGTCAGTCTTTGAGCTTTGTTCAAAACAAATTCATACATGAACTTGAGCAAGGGTGTAGTGACCTGCATGAGGTGATATTTAGAGTGACTGAAGACAAATTATGAAACCTCAGGTTATGAGTAGCTAAGATAGGCTTAGGCGGCATATTTGAGCAAAAAAATGCAATAGGAGCACACAGATATAAAGCTGTTTCTAAAAACAAAGGCTTATACATAATAAAATCAGGAAGATATGAAGTGAAAAAAAGTTTAATATGTGCAGGGGCATAAAACTGTTTAGAGAACAAATTGGGAACAGATGACAACCGCTGGTTCATCCGTGCAGAGTGAGATGGCTCTCAACAGAAGGGGCATGCGAGATGGATACAACCAGTCAAATAGGAGGCCATATGTCTTGCGGCTGGATCACATCGGTAAATCAGTAAAAATAGGAGCTGTAATACCCTCATAATGAACATGATCAGATAACACACCTGTTGGTGGCAATCGCTATGCCACGTAGATCTCTCATCAAACCAATAAATGCATGCTTAGCAACATCAGTTCGAAAAGCAGCATCAGGAGTTGCCTCCAGGTTAAATGCAACCTAAGGTAAAAAAAAAGAATAAAGATCACATCAAATATTAAAAACTACCAATGTTTCCCTCAAAAGGATTATCTACGCACCTGCTGAAGTGGTTCCATGAAAGTCCTGAATTTCACAGGGCTATCTTCCATGAAGACTAAGGAGCCAAGGATGTAATAGAACGTAGTTCTACTACGTGAACATTTGTATTCTGCTAGAAATGGGAAATTCTCCGGCTGGAAGAATACAATAAGAAAGAATTATCTCTAAACTGAGCGCAGGGATGGAAAATAAATAAAAGCTAGTGGGAAGATTTTACAGAATGATTTGCAATGATGAACTTCACACTCTCCAGCTTAAGCAGCAGCTTTCCAGTCATATAGCTGACTTGGCAAGGAAAAAATGAACTGTCATCACGCAATAAATGAGAAAAGGAAAACTGAAAAAACATAGTCACAACTTTACCCAGTTGCCAGATCAAGGAACAGGGACAGAGTATGATCAATAACATCCTCACTCTGTAACCACAGCAAAGGTCAGCAAAGCTCAAAGATAAAGCTAAAGCCAAAATAAATGAATAGTCACCTCAGCATAGCACTTCAGATTTGTAGCAATTTTCCCAACAATCACATTGAGAAGAATTAAATGGTCACTAAGTCCTAGAAGCTCAGACAATCTTCCATATAACTGCTGCAGCAAAGAAGCACTGGTTTATGGAACCTAACAAGCAGGGACATCTGCCACACTTGGCCAAATATCAGCGAGAACATGTACAGGGAATAAACAGAGGCATAGGCTTGCAAAAATTTTAGCAACCATTGGCACCAGTGCCAAATTTTTGCAGGGCTGGTTCCAGCACAAACCAAAAGAAGCCCATCAAAAGAGAAAATAAAAGAATAGTTGTCTATTAACCTTTGAAGAATGCATCGCTTGGTCTCCTACATATGACCTTCTGAAACCTTGTACAAAGACGAGAATAGCTCGGTCAAGCCTTTGCTTGCTTAATTCTTGATATCTCTGCAAACACAATAAAGTCAGTTAATGTTCACACAATGAACCTGCGACAAGACTACCAATTCCCAGCGGTTTCTCTGCAAACAAAGGTCTGTAATATTTTTGGGTCAAGTATTTATCATAATTTTGAGTAATTAGTCTGTTTGGAATAGGAACAATACTACTGGTAATCTGTTAAGAGTAAAATATACCAAAATACCAGTGTGCTCCCCAAACTTTGAGGTGGGCATCTAGGTCCCTAAACTATTAATATGCATTTTTATGACTCAACATGTTAAATGATCCGCCTTAGGTTCAAAACCAGTGAAATTTTCTGCTGGTGACGTGGAAGCTAACAAGACATGCTATGATGATGTGGGCACTAAGGGTGTGTTTGCTGTGACCCTGGAAAACCTGCCAGGCACAGGGAGGAGCTCCAAGGCGCACGATTTTCTGAGCCTGGGGATTGTTTCCTGGCTGCTCAGCTGCCTGGCAGTCAGAATCCCAACAGGCCCTAAGGCCCTGTTTAGTTACTCACCTAAAATTTTTTTATCCATCCCATCAAATCTTTGGACACATGCATAAAACATTAAATGTAAATAAAAAATAAACCAATTACACAGTTTGGTTGAAAATCGCGAGACGAATCTTTTAAGCCTAGTTACTCCATGATTAGCCTTAAGTGCTACAGTAACCCACATGTGCTAATGATAGATTAATTATACTTAATAGATTTGTCTTGCAGTTTCCTGATGAGCTATGTAATTTATTTTTTTATTAGTTTCTAAAAACTCTTTCCAACATCCTTCCGACACATCCGATGTGACACCCAAAAAATTTTGGTTCTCAATCTAAACAGGGCCTAAGGAAGCGTGAACTAGAGAGGAATGAGGAACAATATGACATTAAGGTCCCACCACAATTTAATGGCATGTGGTGCCCAGCGCTGGCGATGATGTTGACATGATGAGGTGGCAAAATAAGGTGCCATGGATGACAGTACATGGCAAGTGGCAGACTAACAAGGATTGTGAAGGCTTTGGACCTTAGGTGAACCACTTTTAGGGGCATATAAACTGCTAATTGATAGTTTCAGGACCAACATGACACCCACAGACAAGTTTATGGACATCTGGTGTATTCCACTCATTTGTTAAATTGTCCCAGAATATATGATGAATCATATTAGAAAAATGGCCAATCACTCGCTCAATAAAATAATGAAGAGCACCAAAACTGTTCACTAGCAAATAATTGTCAGCAAACATACTGAAAATGATAATAGAAGTTAAGAAAAGCTCAGCAAACAAAAATTGTATCTGATAATATAACATTTAAAAAGGGAAAGCAAAAGGACATCTAGCTGAGTTAAATCGACTCCCCATGAAAGCACATTTTTAGGCAGAGGTTTAAAAAAACCCATCGTCTGTCCCAATGCCAAAGCAAAGGTCTAAGGTGTGGCCCCAGCTGTGGTCGTTCTCACATGGGCTATGGTCCCGCTCCGTATGGGTGGGCCAGGGGTTTGGGATCTTGTTCGGGATCTTGTCATTCTTGAAGAACTTTTATTAATAAACCAAGCCACGACAAAAGAAGTGATATTTTGCACAAATTTTTGAATAAGACGAGTGGTCAAACTTGGTGTCAAAAAAGTCAAACATCTTATAATTTGGGATGGATTGAGTACCTTAGTTGGGATATCACAAATTTAAGTTCCAATGCTCTTCTCAAAACAGAGCTGACAAAAGCTTAGATTTAAAGGCAATTTACAGTTACATGGTGTTTTGTTTCATATTGCCAAACCTAGATAGTACAGCAGTCTGTACTATATCATTGTAGACTTGTAGTATCTTTTGCTATTATGGATCCAAAAAATTCATTAAACTAAATGATGTATCCAAAATTAGAAGTGTCCTTTTGAGCTTTATATCGGCTGTTAAAAGCATCCTTATGGTTATGAAACATGCTGACCGTAAGGCCCGCAAAAACCTAACAACCCAATGTGGATGCACAAATATAAATGAACTCTATAGCGGTAAGTCAGGCCTTGTTTAGTTACACCCAAAATCCAAAAACTTTTCAAAACCCTAAACCCTAAACCCTAAACGAAAGTGCTACAGTATCCAAATCCAAAAAGTTTTTGGATCTAAACAAGGCCTGAATCCAGCAAGTAAAAGAAACACCATTTCCTATAATGTAGGGTGCTTGCTTTTGGAACAAACAATAATAAGTCAAAAGTTCAAAAGCCATCTTGAACTGTAGTTTGCATTAATTGCGTAGCGATTCCCATAACTGTGTGTGGGCTGGACACCAGAAGGAAAACTAATAACAATGTTGAGTATATGAGTATAGGCCCATGAGGCTAGGCCCATGAGGCCCATGTGTATGACACTATATTCCTAACCCTCTAAGGTTAGCCAAGTTATGGAAAATTACAACTCTAACAAACAAGAATGTCATTTCTGCCATTCTGATCAAATTCATACAATTCCGATGGGAAAATGAGGGGAAGGTGCCCACAGAAAAATGGTAGTTATATGTAACGAAAAAGTTCAAACTAACACATTTTGCACTACTACAATTCCAATTTTCCAAATTGATAAATGAGTTTATATTGTGTTACTGGCAAAATACTAAAGCTGTTAGCTAGTTAAAGTTCAGCAACAACTGTCACAGTAAGAGAATTTCCGACACTAGACATGCACTTACTTTCTACATTAACAAATAATTCTCAGTGGAATTATTCAACCTGCGAATACACTAGCTGATTATTCATGTTAAGTGGATAAATCATTTTCATCTAACCTGAGCATGCGCTCCTGTATCAGTCATACTTATCAACTGCAATACACGGGCAGAGAGTTCTGCATCAATTAACTCTTGTGTATCTTGGCTGCAGAAGATGGAAAATCTCATCCATGAAAAGCATATAAAGAACAAAGTTTACAAAACTAGAAAAAAAATATATTGCTCACCTAGCACCTGTTACCTGCCTAACTTTGACAATGGCCGCAATTATGTGAACCATCCATGCGATTTGGCCTTCAATGACAGACAGCTCATCAGCATCACCAGGAGCTGGTAATCTGGACCTTTCCTGTAGTAGATATTAATTTTTAACAGAAATATATTAAAAAAAAACTGTGTGAAACAACACAAACATACCGTATAAGCTTGCAGAAGAGGTTCCATGATGTTTATGATGTACAGACTACTACTTTGGTACTGCAACTCATTGAAAGAAAAGAAGAATCAGGTACTGTAATATGAAACATTGTAGGAAAATATTATATTCTGAAGTCAAAAAAATAATAAGGGGTCTCATTTATCCAATTGGTAGGAAGATTACTTATATTTTTTGCTGATTTAATTAACTACAAATTATCCATAAAGTTAACACATACAAATTGGAGGCAAATTAGATCCAGATTCAGAAAATTTTTATTTAGCACCATTTTCCCTAATAAGGTGGAACAGAGCATATCTTTTACAGGAAGATCACAAACTAATCAATTAAAGATTTATTAAAGGATCTTATTCCCTATTTTATTCAAAGAAGAGAACCAGATGAATAGTTTTTTATTTTAAACACTAAAAACCAAAATTAGTTAACAGAAACCTGGAATCTGCAAAGGAAGGGAAGAAACTCCAGCTGGTCCTGGAGAACTTCCACACTATCCAAAGGATTTTCCAGTGAGTTGTCAGCAAGGATGGCCTGAGATGTGTAGAAACAACAAATGATAAGAATGGTAAATAAATAAACAAATAAATAATTATTTAGACAGAAATAGGAGTAGAAGCATTTGGTATGAATATACCTGAACAGAATTAATTCTAGAAGTGATAAAACCCTCTGTGATCTTGGGAACAGTTTTATCAAGAAGACTTGGTGTTTCGCCTTTCAAGTAAGGCACAGATGTCACCAGCCTTGACCAAAGACTTAGAAGATAGTAGACACTGTTGCTGGCCCACTACAGAAAGAATAATCAATAGTCATAAGCCTCACCATACTTCAGAAAACAAATGGCCAGAAGTTAAGCAATAAGAATTAAGACAAACCTGCCATGACAACAAGGATCTAGTTGTAAATTCAGCTACTAGACCAATCCACTCACCATAAAACTCAACATTCAGAAGCTCTGCCAGCTGCACAGCACAATAACTTAACTAACATATAATGATAAAAGGGCTCATTTCTAGCATAGGCTAGTCAATTATAATGAAAAATATTGCAACTCCATCGGCAGAAGATCTACACACATGAAGTTATTTATCTAGTATTTATTGTCAACGAATGACAACAGTCAAATATAAATCGAATCATCTGGTAAATGTTGTTGATAATTCTGAGGATGTCAAAAAAAATAACAGAAAAAGAAAAGGAACAAGCAAAGAACAGTTTGATTGATTCTGCTTTAATATGATCAATAAATATAAGGTACATAGTTGTAACAGAAGAAATTTCCAAATAAAAAATAGGTGTGGGTGTGAGTCCTCACACTTTTTTAACAATATATTTCATAATGTAATGCCTTAATAAATTCATTATTTTGCACTTCAAACCACACCAGGGGGTATTCACACATTTTTGGATAAAATGGGGTTATTTAGGTAATATTTTGATTTTTTTTTCTATGAAGTTTAATCATAAGAAATGACAATACCAAAAAAAACATTGCTAGTTGGTATTGACAACATTTGGAAAAATAAAACTAGAATAGCCTCCCAGTTAAGAACAGTAACTTTGGTACGAAGTGCCCATGAGGCAACGGGGGTTCAGAAACAAAGGTCCCAAAAACAATGTCAAGCATAACACTTAACACATTTCCTCATACATGAGGTGGGCATAGGAGTAACTGCTATTGGCAAAGAAGAGAAGGATTGTCAATATATTGTGCCTGTTCCATCATTCCAGTGATGTTTTTATATGGCTACTAAATAAACAGCAACACTAAACAATAGCAGTCATGCCAAGTAGTTGCACATACTAATATATTAACATAACCAATTAACTGGTTATTTTCATTGGTATAAAACTAAAAGATTAAGAAAAAATACAAAAAAAAACAACAACAACAATCAATTTCAGAAGGGTGCCAATTCTCTTATTATACTAGGAGCCTGGACATTATGGTTGCACCACAATAGGTGTGTGTTTGATGGGGCATCTCCTAACCTGGCTAGAGCCTAGAGATCTGCTGCTAGCTAATGATGGGCTGCATTTGTGAGGTTTGACAGAAGCGCAAGGCATTTCTTACCTCTTTGCGCTTCAGCTGGACAATAGTAGAGTTTAGGTCATGGTTGCTGTTTTTCTCTGTAATAGGCGTGTATGGCTAATTTGAAACCTGGTTGTGTTGTGTGTTGTGTGTTTGTAAGGGCTCTTACCCCTTTGACATGTATAATAAATAAATAAATAAAAACTACCAAGCAACACAAAAGAAGACACAAATACTCTGTTAGTCTATTTCATATCACATGCTAAAATGAAAACAGATAATCGTTAGAGAAAAAATGAAAACAGATAAAGAGAATATTTGTTGCCAAAACACCAATAAACCAAGTAGGGTGATTCTTCATTCAAGTAACAAGATTGCAATTTATTCACGTCCTTATAAAAAATTTAAAGTATGTTTTAAACTCTAAACCATCGTAATTTCACTGCTATGAAATAATGAAACTCAAGCTATGTCCATAGCGAAAAAGGAACAGGATTGCAACCTGGTAATTCACTTTGAAACGTCCCAAAAGACGGCAGAACTCATGGTAATTATCATGATCAGCAAGTCCTGCAAATTGGAAACCAATAAATCGCATAACTATTTTGCCTGCGTCAGTGCATCAAGAAACTTATCTACTTGGTAAGAGTAGCAACTGTAAACAGACTTATCTGCTAACAAGTTTGCATTCTCTTACAATACACAATGTGGTTGTGGCAGTCAAGTTATCCGATTAACAGAAAACAAGATTATTACTTCATGTACAATGTCTTCAATAGAGACCATTATGCTTTTATTTTAGCAAAAGAGACTATTATATTCTCATTAATTTGTGAAAATTGTGAGGAACAAAACCAGCATCAAATACAAATTCACAATGAAAAATCTTTGTGTAGTAAACCTTGGCCAGTTAGAAGTATCTCCTTGGTGCCTAGCATCAGATGAGAAAGAAACTGGGACCTTGCAGGATCCTCCACAAAAATACTGCGCCTGACAGAAGCAAGTCGCACCAGACACTCCAAAGCCTGGAAAAATCGAAGGGTTTGCACATATAAGTACAGAAGGAAAAGGAAGAGAAAAAATATACGAAAGGTTAAATACAGGTATAACGTAAGGCACTAGCCAGAATAAATTTCTAAAGAAGAGAGAAGTCAATGTTAAAATTACTAACAAGGGACCAAAGAACATACATCTAAGAGAATAGGGCAAACATTATTAAAAAAAATTCTTGCTGCTGCATGTCGCAGCAAAAATTTACAGTTCTTGAGCAAGAAAAAACCCACTAAGAATACCAAAATAGCAGGCTGCCAGGTTGCATTAATGACCAAGCCACCTCAGAAGAAGGTAAATAGTGATTGGTCTTCAAAAGGTAATATAGTGACCGGTCTGTAACAGGATACTAGAAATACACTGAACCAACCATAAACAGAATATTATACTTTAATAACTTTGCTAACATGCTAGAGAAAATGTCGTTCCGGATCCATTCTTCGCAGGTTTACCGAGGGCATAAAACTGTCATAATTATGTGCACACGAACATGAACATCACAAGGTAACTCTTTTCGAACACGTGGAACAAAACAAAACTCTCTTGAATTATGAATTACCCAAATCACCATGTCAGTGTATACCTCTTTTGAAACTCGTATGTCATTGACTTTGTAGTAATCAAAGAAGATTTGGAGTGTGGAAGGATCTTGAAGAAGAGGCCTCCAAGATGCAGGAAGCTGCACCAAAATAAAATATCCAATTATTGAATAAAAGGAAGAGATTAAGTGTGGTGCAATGACAGGTTAATCAAACCTATGAAGCTAATAATCGTGTAACTGATATACCTGCACTGTTCCAAATTCTTCAGAGCTTTCATCCACCGGAGAACCAACAAAGTCAAATGATAAGCACTTTAATGCAAGGTCAAGAGGAATATGTCCAAATTCATCCGGAGCTGAAGTTTAAGAAGGGAAAATATTAAGAATTGCAATAATCTGCTGGGAAAAAATGCCAACTAGACATCTTGCGCATACCTTCACTCTTTAGTTGATTAAGTGAGGTTAATGAAATTTGGAAGATCTGCAGAAGAAATTGGTCCTTGAATGAACTCGCAATTTTCCTATGAAGCGTCAAAGGCATCGCAGGGTTTGGCTATATGATAAATCAACATATAAACATCAAATTAAAACGGGTATGATAATTCAAATGTACTAAAAAATGAAGTCGGAAATAAAAGCTTGATTTCGGGTGAAGTTAAATATATGAACCGAAAAGCACAAGGTCAGACTGTAAATGTATACACTAGTATATTACTCCCTCCATCCCAAATTATAAGGCATTCCAAGAATCTTGGAGAGTTAAAGCATCTCAAGTTTGACCAAAATTATAGAAGATCAAGTGGATATACTATGAAAATATAATAACATAATTAATAAAGAACCTCATGATACTTAGTTGGTATCATAAATATTATTATTTTATCATATAAATTTGGTCAAACTTGAGATATTTTGCCTCTCCAAGATTCTTGGAATGACTTATAATTTGGGATGGAGAGAGTACATACTAAGAAAACTCTTCATTCAAGAGAGGTGTTCCTTTAGGAGGAGGGGGGGGACACAGAAAGAGAGAGAGAGAGCAAGTATGGAGACCACTACAGTTGTTTACCTCCATATTAACCAAGTAACATTGTGTTACTCTTCATGTTAGGTAGGAAACAAGCATATTGGAACTATCTCAAGCAGTAAGACACACAAGGTCTTCACAACAGACACAATTATATATGACAAACAGAAGTACACTCAGAAGCAGAAAAAAAACCTTTTGCATGTCCATTTGTATACATGTTAATAAGCCAATCACACATAGACATACTTAATATCCCTGCTTCTTAGTACTAACATTAAGATTATACATGATGACATGATGTTCATTTGCATGGTTCTAGGCGCAACTGGTTTTGCATGAATTCACTCCACAAGATAGTGTCTATGTTGATCAGCTGTGTTTGTGCATAGTCAGCATTATGTATGGTGGTCAAAACAACATTTTCATATTTTTTTGCTATGACGGTATGTCCACGCAACATGAGCAAACAACACAATTTGCAGCCTGGTAGAACCAACCAATCAACATTATTTTTGAAGCAACACTGAGTTAAACTTTAATCTATCCATGTTTGAATCAAAATACGACCCAAAATCAAAAGGAAACTATAACCTAAGCATATACTGAACAAATAATTGTGTCTCACCTGATTCATTTCTGCAACGAGATTGTTTAGTATCTTCAAGCCTATGAAATAATGATCCTGAGATGCCTGAAATGATGTAGGCACAACCAACAAAGATAAGAAAAATGCATCACGTCGCATGCAAAAGAACTTGGAACCAAAAGTATACCACCTCCGGTCACAAAGACATGTCACTTTGAACACATGGTCTCCAAAATTGCATTTACAAGACCAGTACAATTGTAATATTATGGAAGTTATTCCCATGACAAACCTAAACATACAATATGCATGGTCCCAAGGACAAATATTTCAGAAATTAAAATCTACTGTCAATTGAAATTTTAGAAATTTGACTGCAGGCATGTGCAAATGACATCTGGCGACAGGAGGGAGTATTATATTGCCACAACTGCTTCATTACAAATTTCATTAAACAGATTCGCTTTAGTAATTACTAATGTAGCAAAACAGTAAAGATGCCTATGTTTTAGCTCAAACACAAAAGTTAAACTCTCTTGTTACTCCATTCCTCCTCTACAAATGATTGAGGTTTCTAAGGCGTTGTGGCACCCAGTGCCATTGAGGTGTGCCTGGACACATAGGTGCTGCCACGTGCAGGTCCTACTAGTGTTACTGTTCGCAGGAACAGTAACCTAGCCTTATAGCCAGTGTGTCTAATTGTTATCTTTAGTTAGTTAGGAATTAGAAGATTGAATAGCAAGGATAAGATTAGTTCAGATCTCAGGGGTTTGTTACCAGTAGAGATAAGATTATATTTGAACTGTTAGGGCTATGCTAGCTTTATAAAAGGAGCAGCTGGCAACCATGGGGAAAGCAAAAAAAAGAACATCAATCTATTAGGCTTAGCCCCCTTCTACCCATGCTGTTGTGCTCCGGCTGCCAGCTACTGGCTGCCTGGCTTAGGGCCATCCAGATCAAGGTTCATGACAGGTGCCATCTAGTCAATGCCTAGGAAATATAGTATAACTAGAACCATGTAGCATTTAATTGTTGCCTCATAAATCATGCAAATGATGTTTTAACAGACAGAACAGTTCATTTACAAGTAATGTTCTCCTGTTTAGAGGGCAAGATAGATGTTCTCAAATCGCTATGCAACTGTGCATACTATCACTGTAACAGACCATTAATCTGGGAGAGACTCTTACGTTGTTATTAACTGGTCCTTAACTATAGACTTACAAACTGGTGGAAGAAAAAAAAAACTAAACAAATTTAGAGAACAATAGAAGAGATATTTGTTGGTGTACGATAACAACCTATCTAGCACACATTATCTTAATATGTGCATGTGAGATAAAAAAACATTTATGGGAAAACAGTGGGGGTCTATATAAAAGATGACAAAAGGGATGCAGAAGGTATAGACGTATATAGTATAATGAGCAACAGTGTGACTGTTGTGGAAAGTTTACAATAACCTCAGCAAAACTGAAAGGAAATATTTTTCTTTTTCCGTGAGATGAGGGTTCCATTAGCAAACAAGAAGCCTAGTTTGAATAGTTATGGCAACAGTACATCACCGATTGGATCAAGTTACTCCATAAAGTATTATAATTTTAACCTACATAAATAGCATAGAAAAAATTCTTATCTAAGTTTCAACTGAAATAGCAACTTCCAAATTTTACTAGCATATTTAGCACAGGATCTTACAACCTGCTTACCAAATGGAACTTAGACCACTAAAATGGATATCACCAGGAATACAAAATTGAAACAACAGATTCTCTGATAAATTACTAACATTATCAGAGTTCTTAATCGTACCGCTCAAGTGCTCAATGATTTCTACCAAGGCTTTAGGTCTTATAAACATGAAGTCATGAACAAATTCATGTATGACCTCTATGCATGTAAGAACAACATGGGTCCAGTGGGGTGGAAACAGTCTGTATTTTCCTTACAAGTTACATTTCTCTGTGTTCAAAAGGTTAAAAAGTTCAAACTCACTGGATCCATGTGTATAGAAACAGGAATGGTGTATGCAGATTTATTTGGTGCAAATAGTTGTCTTGTGTGTGAAGTTCAATTAATTTCAAAAACAAGTTTCACTCATCAAACTGGCAAGGTCTTATGTGATGACAGAACTCTTAAATACATGACAAGCAATCAGAGAATTCTTATCTCAACACATACAGCATGCAAACATACTTACAAGACCTAAGAAATCAGTCGCTTCCTTGACAGTCTCTCTGAATCTGTCATCATCAAACCATCCAAATTTTGTAATTCGACAAACCAGCTGAATTAGGGACACAATGACAAAGTTCTGCAATTTAGGCCCCCTTGTGGCAAGATAGTTTATGACATAATTCCCTTCACACAGATTACAAAAAAGGTTAGGCATAAATAAGCAACAAGAGATATACAAAAGCAGGTAAGGAAGGAACAGACACAAATACTAATTTCATCTATGATGATGCATAAAGAACGATAAATGGAAATAGTTATCTTTCCAGCAACGTCACAAAAGCAGACAAAGAAAACTTAAGGAGAATAGGAAACTATATAATTTACAATCTTTAGATATGTCGCGAGTATAAGGAAATGAGTCGACAAGAAATAACAAAAGCTTATTGAAAATTACATTGGGACTATGCTGTATGATTGCATGCTGCATAAGTCACAGGCTCACAGCTCGTATTTATTCAACATATAGAGACATAAATGCTAAAGAAGATGCAACTGAACAAAAGCAACACAGCTAAATTTGATAAACATAAAGGGATTTTAATGCTAAAATGTCACATGGATGCAACAGAACAGAAACAATAAAACCTTAACTATAGATGATGCCATGAAACAAGTGTAGAGAAAGAAACATTACGTATATCGAGACGGAGATTCAAAGAAAGACTGCGGTCGGAAACTTGCTTGAGCAAGCTTGAACTCGCCAGCATCAGGGCATATGGAGTTGAGGCATTGTCCAATATGTATTGGCACTGCGAAATGTACTCGCTGTTCTCTGAGAAGCACTTGAGGGTGCTTTCCGCATGCGCTCTCTCAGCCGAGTCTCTAGAATTATAAAGCTTTTCACACAACACCTCTAATTGCGCTAGGCTCTCCATTGATGACATGAAAATGAAGCTTCGAGTTTGCAGTTGACCAAGTATCCAAGATTAATATGCCACCAGGTTCTGAATTAATATCCACAAATTTGCATGAACGCTTGTCACAAGCACCGAATTAATACATTAGGTATTCGGTTGAATAGGAAACTTGAGCTTAGAAGCTAAAATATGTGATTCTAGCATAGGATGAAGGATTGTCACAGTACATTCATATTATTACAGGAGAGAAATATTTGAACAAAAGAGTTTTCTCATGACAGTCTTTTCAATGACGCTTAATCAAAGACACAAGACACAATATAAACAGCTAACTAACGCTTATATCGCCAATACCAGCCACAATTCAGCCTGGGTTACAGTGATCTGCAAGAATGGAAATGCCAAACTTAGCGACGGCCAAACCAGCAAAACAATAGCATAATAACAAAACAATGATTGCTTTCCACTTGATGACACATAAAAACATAGTTACAACAATCTACGTCATACCATAATAATCAGCTAACAATAGCTGCATTTGCTGAGCCATTGTATTTTGTTAGTTCATGCAAAAAATGATAAAATCTGCACAGGTACTGCACAGCATAGGTAAAAGACTATTTATAGCGACTTAACAGGTATCACATAACACAAGAAAAAGGGATAAAGCGACACATAACGCAGGAAAAAAAAAGATCAAAGCGAGTTATGTGCTGCACTTTATAAGACAGTCTACTTGATAGGGCTCCCCTACATTCCGGCATACATATAAACACATAGCACAACAAACAATGAGTTGATCAAAAAATACATGCTGCATTCCCCTAAACACTAGATAGCCTATCATCAGAGATCAGGTTGCATGACATGGAAATCGCTCTAGGATGATGCTCATCCCAGGGGTGGAACCATGCATGGAAACGGCTCCAGGATGATGCTCATCCCAGGGGCAGGGGCGGATCCAGTAAACGGACATGGGTGTACACATGTACACCCAATAATTTTTGCAAAAACTTCGAAGATAGAGGCTTGTCAAATAGCTAAATAGCTTTAGGTTAGGGTTTCGGTGCTCAGCGTCGCACAGCATAAGAGAAGGGAGGTGAAGGGGTGGGTGCTCGTCGCCGGGCGCCGGCAAGACACCAACGAAAGCCTCAGCACCTGGCTTAGGGCGGCGGCGGCCCATCAGTCGTCTGAGAGCGAAAGGGGAGCGCGAGAGAGAGAGGGAACGAGGACGGATGTGGGGGCGATCAGATCCGAATACAGATAGCCAAATAGCTTAGCTTAGGGTTCGTGTGCTCAGTTTGGCACAGGAAGGAAGGGATGAGAAGCGACAGGCATACCTTGTGCGGTGGATGCGTGCTCGTCGCCGGCAAAGCGCGGGACGAAGACCTGAGATGCTAGGCGAAGGGCGGCGGCGGTCGCCCTAGTTGTCGCTCAGACGCTCACGCAAGGTGAACGGGAGAAGAAAGACAGCAAACAGGAGTGAACGCGCACGGGACCATTTCTTCCGGGGCTCTTTTACAGCTAACTTTTCTGCGCGCTAATGGGCCGATGGCTCTCTTTCCTTTCTCCAGGTTTTCTTAGGGCCTTGGGGGAGAGTCAGAGCGGCCCATTAAACTGGTTTAGCACTGTTTGTGTTTGATGAGGAAAAATTCCACCTAACCTCCCTCAACAATTATGTGTCCGATTTAGAGGGTGTTTAGAATTGTTCTGCTCTGCTCCATGTTTTTCAGTTCCACTCTATAGTTTTTAGTTAAACGGTTTAGCTCCAATCGAGAAAAAATAGTAGAGTTATGAAAGCACCTAAAAAGATACTCTACAAACTCCAGTGTTTTATAGAGCTGCCCCACGGTGGAGTTTGTGGAGCAGTCCCAAACATCCCCTTAACTTCCTCAACTAGAAATTTAGATTTTTATACTTCTCTAACTAACTCTTAAAACCATTCAATTATCTTCTGAGCGATTTTAGCTAGTGTGGTATCATGTTAGTCATGCTATGTGGGGCTACATCATCCATGAAAAATATAAACAAATATAAACCGGACTATCTCGATAGTTTTAGAAGGTCAATTAGACTTTATATAGAATTAAAGAGATAACTCTTAGGAACTATCGTAATATTTCTCTGAAAAAATATGCATCAAAAATACAGAAATCTAATTTAATATTATAAAAAATCATAAAAATATTTTAACTTATATGAGACCAGTTTTAGATTTGTCTTAAAACCATGTTATATTTTTTTCTTTCTTGCTTGCTTCGATTTTTTTTTGAATCTTATATGGTCTCTTAAAATTTTAAAATAGGACAAATATGAAATGAAGAATGCAAACTAAGACAAATCCTTATAGACCGCAGCATGAATCAACGCACAATCCGTCATGCAAATTACAAAAAAAAAATGCTCAAAAGCAATGTCTTGCTTAACCATAGATATGTGCATGGAAAATTAGAAATAAAAACTATATAATTCAAGTTCTAATTGCATAGTAACAATATGTATAACGTGGTTTAGCTTTATAGCAACATATTGTCTTCTTCACGAGACATCACGACGATAACGTGTGCAGACTCATTGGACCTTTTGGTGTGTCACTTCTCAGACTCCCAAAACAATGCATGTAACTTGGGCAACAATATCCATGGCCTTGTTTAATTTCAATTTTTTTTGGGAAAACAACATTGTAGCACTTTCGTCATGGAGTAACTAGGCTTAAAAGATTCGTCTCGCGATTTATAGACAAACTGTGTAATTAGTTTTTATTTTTATCTATATTTAGTACTTCATGCATATACCGCAAGATTCAATGTGACAGAAAATCTTAAAAAGTTTTAGATTTTAGGGTGAACTAAACAAGAGTATGGTTCGTCATCACCATCATAGATCTGTGCATGTACCGGGAGCACATGATCGATAAGGAAGGCAATTTGGACGGGCATAGGATGTTGGACTGCATATGTTTCCAAAAACCATTGTGTACATTATGGTGCCTAGCGGCTAGCTTAGAAAAAGATAGAGTGTTTTAAGATAAATAAGAAATTGGTTTCATATTTTTCGAGTTACAACAAAATTTCTATGATTTTTAATATTTATAAATTAAAATGTAGTACTCTTAAATACTTATTTGTTTCCAGATAATTTAGAATTTTTACAAAAAAATATTAGTATTTTTTATAAAGTCTATATGACCTCTATGAAGTATCGATTAAGTCCTAATTACTCTCCTCATGGCGCTATGTTAGCCAAGGCCTTGTTTAGTTCCAAAAGTTTTTGCAAAATCGACACTGTAGCACTTTCGTTTGTATTTGACAAAAATTATCCAATCGTAGACTAACTATGCTCAAAAGATTCGTCTCGTTAATTTCAATCAAACTGCACAATTAGTTTTTATTTTCTTCTATATTTAATACTCCATGCATGCGTCTAAATATTCGATGTGGCGGAGAATCTAAAAAATTTTGCAATTTTTTTTAAGAACTAAACAAGGCCCAAACCAGTTTCTAAAATCGCTCATAGAGGTAAATTGTACAATGTTAAGAGCTGGAGTCTAGAATCTGGTTTTGTAATTGTGTGCAATAAATCTGACTTACTCAGTAGTTGAGGAAGGTCATATGGACTTTTTTGCTTGATAAAGCTTCATCTTTTCTAACGATTTCACCTTAAAAAGCTAGAGATGGCTTCAGCTTTCTAGTAAAGAATTGACATCTCCCCGTTGTAGCTTTCTCTTGTAGAGCCATTTTTCAACCTAGTACTCGTATTTTCTAGAGGTTTTTCCAAGAAGCTAAAAAAGCCAAAGCTAACCTTTTTAGAAGCCCTGACAAAGCGAGCCTTATTCTTTTCCATTTCTTTTTTGGTCCTCTATGGCAATATAGTTTTTCTCATGTGCAAACCAATTTCACTTCGTAATTTGTTATTGATAAGAATACTACTATTTTTATTTTATGCTTATAGCTATTAAACTATGGTTTGGATGAAAAGCTTCTGCAACCCCTAGGTAGTACTTGTTTTATCCATTATCTAAAAAAAAGGTAGTACTTGTTTTACTTGGTTGTGTGGGTACACTATCACTGACTTTAGACGCCAGCCATAGGGTTGAACGTTGGTGTTAATGGTAAAAATGAAATGTTTCGACACCATGAAAACACTATCGACATAGCATCTCTATCTCTATCTCTATCTCTGTCTCTATCTCTATCTCTATCTTTATCTCTTTCTATGTCTCTATTTCTATCTATATAACTCAAAATATAAAGAAAATCCGTCTACCCGACTGTAGTGAATACTCACACCAAAAGTTCTCGCCCCGCCATGGTGAAACCTCTCTCGAATAAATTCTTGCCTTGATATTGTGCACCTAAAAATGGCAACTAGGCGGGGCGAGGTCAAATGTTGTATCCGTGGACTCGCATCCGAAAACCCAAAAACGAAACCTGAACCCACCCCGACAGATTCCATGGAACCTGGGAACTTGGATGGACCGGCAACAGGGGTGAGCATGGGGTGGTGGCCTAACCATTAGAGTTAGGGGCGAGCGATGAACCAACAGGACCGGAGGCGAAGAGCTACAGCGTGTGGTGTTGTGGCGGTGTGGACTGCTGGTGGAGGCGCATATCTACGTCTACTCATCCTCGACCTAGGGGGCAGTATCACATAGAGCCTGTTTGGTTCCCTTCTCATCCCAACCAGGCCAGCTCTAGGGAGCCAGGCTGCCTTTGGCCTCGCCGAATGTATGCAGGAAGCTTAGTTTGGTTGCATGCATATGTAGAGCTAGGCTCGGATTAGATGTTGTTTGGTTGCAAGTACGAAGGTAAGCTATATGAGATAAAAATATTATAAGAGTATGATTATAATTTGTATTTGTGTACGAATACATTATTACAGGTCTTATTTTATCTAATTATATCTTAATCAACTTTAAAGTACACTAATATCACTTGATATTTACTAATCACACACTAATACACCGTTAGCCACGTAAACGGCTGCATATGCCCAGCCTGGCTGGCTAGGAACGGCCGATTCGGGCGTTCCTCCTCGGCATGGCTGAGGGCTCATTTTTGCATGCTCACAGTCTGACCCAAAGCTACATGCAGGCAACCAAACAGGGCTACGCTGCATCTCAAGATGCATATATGGTCTCATGAAGGCAACCAAATAGGGCTTTGTTTAGTTCACCTCGAAAACCAAAAACTTTTCAAGATTCCTCGTCACATCAAATCTTGTAGCACATGCATGAAGCATTAGATATAGACGAAAATAAAAACTAATTGCACAGTTTGTCTGTAAATCACGAGATGAATCTTTTGAGTCTAGTTAGTCTATAATTGGATAATATTTATCAAATAAAAACAAAAATACTACAGTGCCGAAATCCGAAATTTTTTCGAAACTAAACAAGGCCTAGACCATAGGAGATGGCGAGCCAGGACCACAGGGCGCGGCGATTAGTGGAAGGTTGCAGGGGCATCGAGAGAATAGCCGACGGCGCAGGGTGAAGACGTGCCAATACGCAGTTCGAAGATGTGGTGATGGCGCGATGTTGTGTGCCCCAGCACTCGTGCGGTTGAGAGTGGGTAAAAAGCCAAGAGGAGAGAATAGAGGAGTCCATCAATGATTTTTTTTTTAAATATAGCTAGGGCTGTAAATCCTTAATTGGGCCAATTATGATGGGCTTTTTTTTTGCAGCAGGCTGCTTAAACTTCGGGTCCTGCACCCATGGGCCGTGGGAGAAAAACAAAACCCGACGACACACCCCATTTTGGGGAAAAACATATGGCCATGCAAAAAATGGAAAAAAAAATAGGTTGGACCCAATAGCATGTGGGTTTGCTCATAAAGTTGTTAGGGCCATCGTTGATCATTTTTAATTTCTCCTACCAAATAGAAACTTATGAAACAATACAGCAGAGCTCAGAAAAGATCGAAGAACGCAACAAGATTTTCTCTCTCTCCTCTTTCAATGTGTTTGACTGGCACGAGCCAGCAAGTCAATTAACAGTGCTCTAATCAAGACTTAGAGGCCATACACTGCAACAAGTTTTTGCTGCTTTGGCCCTGCAGTGAGCGTGACATCCCACCACCGGAGACATCGCGGCTCGTCGACAACCTCTGCTTGCCATCGGTGCTCCTGTCACCGTCGTCACTGGCCCATACCGCTTGCCTCTCCTTCGACTTGCTCATCTCCTTACTCACCTGCACGGAAGATAGTACTGTCATTACCGTCTAGGTTTCAACATTGAAAATAGAACTATAGAAGCATGCAAGTTTCATGTCTGAACATGTTTGCAACTCAACAGGGCCGGGGATGAGATCTTTAGAACTACAAATTGCAATAGCAATGGCATAACGTGTCCAATGGGTAAAGCAAATACCCGCTCGTGACAACTGACAACACCTACAAAATACTATCATTTTCACCCTCGATACACTATGAGTGCAATTTTCAATTCATACCCGCAATGCTTGCATTATAAGTAAAGAAACTTAAGAAAATAAAAGGTTAAAGTATATATCACACATCTAGTTAGTTACCACATATTATCTGAATGAACCAAAAAATTAAGACTCAGTTGTTAAATATATTATTAATTTAACGACTAAACATATAGATACCTAGTTGTATGGAATGTTCCTCTTATTTCTAGCCTCGATAGTCATCTACGGCTGTGATTTGGATTATGGTGAAGAACTAACGAGAATCACTTCTCTATTTACAATATAAGCTACTAGAAGCTAAAAAATCAGCTCCCCACAGCGTCCCACTAATTCATGTTCAATTGCCTCTAAAATCACTTCAAATTTAATTCTCACATATTCCCCACCTTACTCCCCCTAGAGTTAGGCCTCATGAAAGAGAACTCTACCAAACTGACCTGTTACTTGTTCATCGTCAACAAAATAAAATCTCATTTTAAAGAATAATTACAAAGTTTAGTAAAATATATACAATATAAGTACTCCCTCTATTTTTAAATGATAAGTTAGTTGTTTTGACTTTTTTGGGTACATGTATCTAGTAGATATAATATAAAAATAAAAATATGCCTAGATAGATAGCAAAATTAATGTATAAAAAAATCAAAGCCACCTTTTGGAATGTATGGAGTATTACTAATTATCCATAATAAGTAACATGAAATCCATTTTAATAACAAATTTATTTAAAAAGATGTAAACTTACTGATTGTTTGATTTAGACCTTGTTTAGTTCTGAATTTTTTTTGGATTTCGGTATTATAGCATTTTCGTTTTTATTTGACAAAAATTGTTCAATTATGAACTAACTAGGCTCAAAACATTTATCTCGTGATTTACAGAGTTTTTGTTTTCGTCTATATTTAATACTCCATGCATATGCTCCAAAATTCGATGTAACAAAAAATCTTTAAAAGTTTTTGGTTTTGGGTGAACTAAACAGGCCTTGTGCTAAGCGAGATTTATTTTTCTTTTGGGCAGGGAAGTAGTAAAATAACAACTGCGTGTCAAGTGCCAATGTGCCATCACATTCAGCGGGCCTGCGGGGCTAGGTCGACTAGCTTACCATGAAGCAGAATCCGGAGAGGCCCAGGTCCGATTCCAGGCCCGCCGACCCGTTGGGCCTCGGCCGTTTCGCCGTCGACGTCGAACCCCGCCTCTCGACGCCTTTAAACGACGACGACGGCGTCGCTTGCGGACCCTTGCTTCTTCCAGCGGCAGGCGTCGGCCGCAACGGCGACGACGACACCGACGGCGGCAGCGAGGTGCTGGGTGCCTGGGCCCTGCGGCCCGTCGTCGGAAGCCCGCCGAAGAAGCCGGCGTCGTCCAGGTCGTCCTGGAACATGTCCACGAACACCTGCTGCAGCTCCTCGAAGGTCTCCTGCACACGTTGGCATCAATTCGGTTAGCGCGCGGATCTCGACGCGCGAGGGACGGCTCCAGATCATCAGCGGCGGGGGCTTTACCGTTGGCGTGGCCTGGCTCATCATGTCGGCCATCTCTCCGAGGAAGTCGCCCATCCCCGACAGCTGCGGACGGGGACGATGCAAAGCGAAGAAAGAAATCCGTCAGCAATCGGATTCCCCTGACCAAATCCCCCCAGGAAAATTAGAGTATGATGAGATCGAGTTGGGCCGAGTAGTTTACGTCAGCCTCGTCGTCGTCGCTGTCGTAGACGCCGACGTCGTAGAGGAGCCGCTTGTTGGAGTCGGAGAGCACTGAACATTCGATCGGCATGGAATGTGAGGAATTCGCGTTTGCGCGGCGGCTAAGCCCTAAGCTATTAATGATCGATCAATGGAGGAGGAGGAGGAGGAGCAGGGGAGAGGGAGGGGGAGACGGGAAGTGATCACCGGAGTAGGCGCCCTGGATCTCCTGGAACCGCTCCTTGGCCTCCTCCATGCGCGCCGGCGAGCTGCCGGACGCCGAGCACCTGTCCGGATGCCATATCTGCATGCGTGCGCGATCAGAATCAGGTGAAAAATAAATGAATAAATTCAGCGAAGGATCCTCGATTCGGAGCGGTTGGTTGGAAGAAGAGGAGACGAGCAGCATTGATTAGATTGAAACTCGAAGGGGAAAAACGTACCATGGCGAGCCGCCGGTACGCGACCCTGAGCTCGGCGTCGGTGCACTCCCTGTTGAGCCCGAGCACGGCGTAGAGGTCGGCGGCGCCAGGAGCCGAAGCTTCTTCGTCCTGGTCCTGGATGTTGCCGCAGTGACTTGTAGCAGCCATGTCGGCTGGCGCCGGCGCGCGCAGAGGCTGCTGCTCTGCTCGACGGCTCAGCTCTGTTCGGGAGCCGCGGGCGGGGGTTTGCAGAGTGGCGTGCAGGAGAGAGAGAGAGAGAGAGAGAAGGGGGGGCAAAAGGGGGCCCGGCCAGAAGGAAACAAACAGGGGCCAGGAGAGGAGAGGCGAGGAGGCGCGCGAGGAGGCCGGTCGTGCAAGTTGCTTGGGTGGCGCTGCGCTTCCACGCGAAACGCGAAGGCTCCAGAACCGGGACCGGACACCGACGCCTGCTTGTGTGGTTTTAAAGACGAAAAGTGTGTGGTCACATCACCACCTGTTAATTAACATTAGTTATTATGCTAACGCTAACAAAGATATTTACCGTAGTGAAAAAGGGCATGCATGATTCGGAAAAGACCAGAAACACAGGTACGGCTTTCGCACAAGTGAGCTTGTTATTAGGAGAGAAAAACACAACTTAGCAGTAAACGAACAGAAAACATTGTCCATCGAGATCACTGGAATCGGATTATGGAGTAGTACTAGTGGTAATTAACAATCGTCCTGTGGACGGGGGCCCGTTTCTGGAAGGATCCTCGTTTGGGCAAGTTGTTATTAGTGGGACGACTGTGGCGACCGCGTATGATTATGCCGACCGCGTGCTTTGCCGGGCTTGATCGAGGCCTTGTGGCCTTGTTTAGTTCTAAAATTTTCCAAAACTCTTCAAAATTTTACGTTATATTGAATCTTTAAACATATTTATAGAATACTAAATAAAAATAAAAATATTAATTAATTGTATAATTTACCTTTCTAGACGAATCTTGTAAGCATAGTTAGTCCATAATTAAATAATACTTATTAAATACAAATGAAATTGCTCCAATAGTCTAATCTAAATTTTTTCACTAACTAAACAAGACCTTAGTCTAAAATTCTTTTTCTATTACATCGATTTTTTGATGCATGTATAGAGCATTAGATATAGAAAAAATAATCAATTATATATTTTGTCTATAATTTACAAGATAACTTTTTTAGCTTAGTTAATTTATAAGTAGATAATAGTTATTAAATATAAACGAAATGAAAGTGCTATGGCAGTTGAATTTAAAATTTTTCGTAAACTGAAGAAGGCTTAATTAATCCACGAGCTGATTGATGATCGAATCGAACCGAGGCGGAAGGGACAGGGACGGTTACTCGGGCCTTGTTTAGTTGAAAAGTTTTCGGCACTGTAGCACTTTCGTTTGTTTGTGACAAATATTATCTAATTATGGACTAACTAGAATCAAAAGATTCATCTCGTGATTTCTAGCTAAACTGTATAATTAGTTTTTGTTTTCGTCTATATTTAATGTTTCATGCATGTGCCACAAGATTCGATGTGATGGGGAGTTTTGAAAACTTAAACAAGGCCTCGGTGAGGGCGTGATGACTCGTGACGAGGGCCTTTGTTTAGTTCATCCTGAAAACCAAAAAGTTTTCAAGATTTCCCGTCACATCAAATCTTGTGGCACATTCATGAAACATTAAATATAAACGAAAACAAAAACTAATTATACAGTTTAGCTGTAAATCACGAGACGAATCTTTTGATCCTAGTTAGTCCATGATTATATAATATTTATCACAAACAAACAAAAGTGCTATATTACCGAAAAGTTTTCATTTTTGAACTAAACAAGGCCGAGGCTCGGGTCCGGAACCCGGCCGCGCCAAGATATTTTTGGGGGCCCGCCTCGGCGGCCCCGGCGGGCTCTGGAGAGTTCTTCCCTTCCGCATCTGGGGCACTCGAGATTTGACTGACCGGCCCGCATTTGGCGGTACGAGGCGTCTAGAGAAAAGCCTACGTGGTTGTCAGGGCCGGCCGCGACGCTGACGACGACCCAAAAAGCGCATGGCAGGGCAGCCGGCCCCGCCGCCGCAACGCCAACGCACACGGTCGGCAATCGGCACCGTCGTCGGCACGGCTGCGCACTGGGCTTGGGGAAGCTTTCCGTATCCGGCAAGAAGAGCCCATGCGATTACTCGCCCCGGCTGGTTGGGACGGGGTGAAAATGTAAGGCCTTGTTTAGTTCCGAAAAGTGAAAACTTTTCGGAACTGTAGCACTTTCGTTTGTTTGTGACAAATATTATCCAATCATGCACTAACTAGGATCAAAAGATTCGTCTCGTGATTTTCAGCTAAACTGTGTAATTAGTTTTTGTTTTCGTCTATATTTAATGTTTCATGCATGTGCCACAAGATTCGATGTGACAGGGAATCTTGAAAACTTTTTGGTTTTCAGGGTGAACTAAACAAGGCCTAACAGTTAGGCCTTGTTTACGCTCTGTTTAGATTGTATATGAAATTTTTGAATGTCATATCAAATATGTCGTAAAAATGTCAGGATGAATTTTTAAAAACTAATAAAAAAACAAATTACATAGCTCGTCTAGAAACTGCAAGACAAATATATTAAACATAATTAATCTATCATTAGCACGTGTGGGTTACTGTATCACTTAAGGCTAATTATGGACTAACTAGGCTTGAAAGATTCGTCTCGCGATTTTCAACCAAACTGTGTAATTAGTTTATTTTTTTCTATACATTTAATGTTTCATGCATGTGTCTAAAGATTCGATAGGATGGATGAAAATTTTTTGGGTGGAGAACTAAACACGGCCTTAGTTCCTTCCCGAAATTTTTTTGCGACATTGTAGCACTTTTGTTTGTTTGTGGTAATTATTGTCCAATCATGGACTAACTAGACTCAAAAGATTTGTCTCGTAAATTTCGACTAAACTGTGTAATTAGTTTTTATTTTTGTTTATATTTAATACTCTATGCATGCGTCTAAAAATTTGATGTGACAGGAAATCTTGACAAGTTTTTGAATTTTGGGTGGAAGTAAACAAGGCCCAACTATTCTTACGTCATCTATATCTACAGTATATATGAAAACGATTGCTCATATGGTCAGAAATCTTCATGTTTCATCCCATGATAACTACAGTGTTGTCAGCGTCTTGACTCGTGGTTCAGACACTAAGACCAGTCTCAATGCATAGTTTTATGCCACTTACCAAAACTATAAACTAGGTAACCGAGCTATATGAGTTTCATAGAGATGAAACTACTCTCTCATCTGATGAAACTCTTTCATTTAATGACCCTGCCAAGTTAGCAATTTTGCTTATGTGGCACCCTATTTAATGTGCATGACACTCTCATAAAACATGCACTGAGACTAGCCTAACGAGTAATACGAGTCTGCGTGCCCCTTATCCCAGATAGTGATGCAAAAAGAACACGAAGACTTATACTGATTCAGGCTAAGTGTGCCCTACGTCCAGTGTGAGAGGGGAGTCTTGTATTATGCTGCACCCGAAGTGCTTGTAGTAGGGGTTACAAGTGAGTTACGAGAGAGGGAGCTTGTCCCAGGTCTTGGCTTATTGGGATGTGTGAGTCTTGGCTCGTGCGTTGGATTTGTATGGCGTATCTTGCGTCTCTCTCTCAAATGAGGGTTTCCTTCCCCTTTTATAATCCAAGTGGAGTGGAGTAGGTACATGTGTTTCTGTCATAAAGTCATCGCGTCGTGCAGGAGGCGAGGTGGTTCATCCCTGATGTTGTAGCTTGATCGTGGTCCCAGCATGGTTGTTTCTATTGTTCTTATCGAGCCATGCCTGACCTTGTAGGTTTGAAGTCTGGTCCTGTTCATGCCTTGCCGAGCCCTTTTCCGTATCAAGGTAATCTCCCAAGGCGTCTTCCTTAATCTGCGTTTAGGTGTGTCGACGGACCTTGTGGCTGTGGTACCCAGGACTCCATTCTTCCCGACTTGGTCATACGCATAGTGACAGGCGTCAGGTGATGCATTGACGGGAGTGGGTGGAACAGCAAGTGCCATACCCTGCCGGAGCAACATGGGGCGCAAGGACATGCCCCGCGTCCCATTTGTAGTACGACAGTCATGCGCAAGAAGCCTGGTAATGTAGCCGCGAGAGAGGATCTGAGCGCGGACTCGGACAAGGTTAATCCAAGGCCTAGGCTCGGGCGAGTCGGAAGAATTAATTCGAGGCCTAGGCCTCGAGCGAGATGGAGAGATGGTTCGAGGCTTAGCCTTGGGCGAGACGGAGAGTGGCTCTCGTCGTTCGACGCCCGCCCTAGGCCGGAAATAGAGTGGTCATGGCCCAATCTGGACACGCTGTTTGAAAGGCCCAGCTGTCCTCCTTCCCAAGTCAGGCGCTTTGAACCTTGTCCTTTATTTTGAAAAGGAGATATGTGCTTTTTTACATTATTAATTTAAGTATCCCAGTTTATGATATCCAACAAGTATGATAATAAAGACAAATTAAAAAAACTAAATTTTGTATGTACACTTGGCTTCTGCATTTTTTTTTTTAAAAAAATGGGTATCGTTTTAATTTAAACGATAAGAAACTAGTCCTGGTAAATATGGTTTTGGTTATTACGGTTTTCATCATCTTTTTTATGGTTAGTTGATGGGAGACCGGGGGTGTCGTCGATTCCACGTCTCCAGACGCGTACCCATGTACTGAGGGAGTATTGTAGTATAATGGAGCTTCGTGCCTTGTTTACATAAGCAATCCAACGACCTATTCGTTTGGCCAAAAAATATAGTTAAAAATATTGTTTTTTAATTTGTTAAAGAAAAAATACTGTTGAATGACATTTAATAAATAAATTTAAAAGAACACGTTGAGATCCGCATTTATTAACAAAAGCAAGCAAAGGATCCCGGTACGGCAAACCACATAACATGAATTAAAAAAAAAGGCACAGGGTAAGTGCGAGAGGGGTGAACTAGGATTGATTTTTCTTTGTAAGGGCTCCCTCCCTTTTAAATTATAATAAAATATTTTATTTCTTTTAGATATATAACTTTTACTGTACATTATGAACCAATCTTAGGAGAATGCACAAGGTCTAAGAAAAATAACCAGTTTTAGTTCTAATCATGTAGTTGCTCAGCCAGTCTCATCTATCTATATTATCTAAGAAAATATTGATGTAATAAAACTAAAATTGGTTTAACTTTTTAGTCGCATGGGTTGTTTATGTAGAAGTAAATAAATGACTTAGAAAGCAAGAAGCTTTCCTAGAGATAAACAAAGTACTTGTGATATTATGACTAATACTAAACTAATTAGGTCTAAAGAAGCTTAATATACACTACATCAAGTCGTCAACCATCCACCCATTATCAAAAAAAAAATCTACTGATCTACTGCCTTCGTTGTAAAATAATAAATACACATCTAACTTTTTGAGTAGTTATCGTAATTCCACTTACCTCGTTAGAATTTGAGGCCCAATCAGTATATCTCCCACTACTAGCCCAGCAAGGGCAAGGGCCCAAGGCCCGGTTGGACGTGTGGGCAACGGCAACACCAAGACCCAACAAGTATTTGAATTTGCCATGGCGGCATGGCCCACGACCCAATATCTACTGCAGTTTTGCAATCTTTGATTTCCTTAAATCTAGCAATCCTCAGACAATGCCCGGTGACATAAACACCTATTTTTGTATATTTGTACTGTTGTACTAGAATAGTGGAAGTATAGTTGTATCTCCATATTTTAGAAGTCCATCTTCACATGTCATTAGACATTAGTTAGATTTTTTTACCACTTCTAGGTTTTCAAAGAGTTTTATGTTGATTTAAGCATCAAATCGAAATATCATGTGAAATCATGCATTTTATGCACTACTCCTATTGTACTCTGTATGTTGCAGTCCATGATTCGGTGCACATGCTTTAAGTGACTAGACAGTGGACTACGAAGCCGGTAGCCATGATTGGTACAGGGGCGTCCCCCCTCTCCGCATCCAAGATATTAATTTCTTGTTTATTTAATTCCAAGTCTCGAAGAGTGATTACATAGCCTATTGGGCGATCAACAAATCAAGCCCTCTAAACGACCAACAAATATCTTAAATCTTAGGCATAACATATGTTTTCCCTAACCCTAACAGACTTAGGGCCTATTTGGATCCCCTCATCAACTTTAGAGATAAAAAAACTTTAGAGCATGTACTATATAGCTCCACTTTTGAGATCTAAAGCTCTAATGTGAGTGAGCTAAAGTTTAGAGCTAACTTCGAACCGCCTGTTCAGAGACTTTAACTATAAAGTTTAGAGTTCTAAAGTTTAGAACAACATATCCGTGTTTTTATAGTGGTTTCTCCTATTGTCTGCCACTTGGACTCCATTATTCTTTTGTGTAAGGGTTGTAACCAAACTACCAAACTATCCTAGAAAACACATCTTCTATCGAACAGAATATAAGTCCAAAAAATAAAAATCTAACTCTAGTTCATATGTTCTTCCCGTCAGAAATCAAGGTCTCTTGATTCTCATGATCTAAATTGAATCAAAATCAAAATTGATGAAAACTAACCACCTCAGACTCCATGTATTAGTCTTCACCTGATGTTTCATCATTGAAAAATCCAAATCAAAATTAAAACGCATAGATATCGTACTACATATACATACACATAAAAAGGTTCAGAACAAATATTCACAATCAAAGTCGAATTCCTATGTTAATAAGTTGTCAATTTAAACGTTAAAAGTAGGTATCAGAGAATTTTAACAATGAACCTTTTATAAACCAAAATCTTTTGATGCTATTGTTCTAAAATTCATATCTTCGAATGCTATAAATCAAATTTACAGCTAAAAGAAAAAAATGTCCAAATGATATAGTTTAATATTTCAATCATATTCTGAAACAAATCATTAAGAAAAAAATAAACAATTGGATATTTATTAAGAAGCTACATTACTAGCTATTAAAGAAAAAAGATGTAGTTTCCTGCACAATTTTTAAAATTAAAAACAAATATAAAACACAAGATGAAAAATAAATCATAATTCATACTACAAAATGTAAAATAAACTAAAAGCTATTATGTCGTGAATTATTCTTCAACAAATGAAAATTAAAGGCTAAAGCTAAAAAAACACAACTAAAAAATAATACTAACCCCTAGCAATGCACAATATAATTAAATGAAAAACAATTAAAAAATAATAATATTAACCCGTAACAGCACACTGACATATTTACTAATAAAACATAAATCTAAAAATTATTATAGTAATCAGGATGAACCATCAGACATTATGAAAATAGTCTAAATTTACACAAGAAATTATCAACGTCTAAATTACCCACCTTTTTTTATTGTGAAACTACTTCTAAAATAATCCTTTAAAAACTTAGATGGCAATGATATTATACAGATTGTGTCTAGAGGCCTTGTTTAGTTCACGATAATTTTCAGGTTTGGCTAAAGTAGTACTTTTGTTTGTATTTGATAATTATTGTCTAATCATAAATTAACTGGACTCAAAAGATTTGTCTCGTAAATTTTAGACAAAGTGCATAATTAGTTTATATATATATTTAATCCTTCATGTATATGTTTCTAGATTTGATATGACTCTTCAAATTTAGTAATTTTCTATCTTACCTTATTCGCTCTCTACTTTTGAATAGTCTACCTCACTAGTCATCATTTATAAAATCTGTTGAAGTATTTTAATTTTTTGTTAAATCTATTTTAAAGAGTAGCTAAATCAATAAATTTGACTAATTTTTTTGTCAATCTCTTGAATGCTGTTAGGCGTCTCTCCTTGCAACTCGGGGATCCAAGCCGCCTTCAAAGTCGGGCGGTTCGTCACGTCACCTTGCCAAGTTTGGATCCGTTCAGCTCTCTGCGCCGAACGGGAAGCATCGACGACATCGCTATTCGCGATCCGTAGATAGTACTAGCTATAGCTAGCTTCAGCCGATTTTCTTTCTTTCACAACAAATCAATCAACAATATTTTCCGTCAACGCTTATCAGTCGTTTGGTTCCGACAGATGTTCCATCGCTGGTAGTCCTCCTCCAGCTCCAAGAGTGCCACCGAGAAATGGTCCAGCGCGCCGGCGACGACAGCGACGGTGCCAGCCCAGACGCCACCACGACAGACCGAAACAACGACGACAACGACGTCGCGCCTTCCGCCGCTGACAATGCTGTCAGCAGCAGCAGCAGGAACCCGTTGCTACCGCCGGCGTCGCATAGTGCCGCGAACAACGACGACGACCGGCGGCGGCGCCTGCCGCGGGTGCTGGTGGTGGAGGAGCGCATCAGGCTGGGAGGAGGACGCGGCGGCGGCGTGCGAGTCGCCGATGACCCCCGACGCGCCGCCCTCGGCGGACGTGTCCCGCGGGGTGCTCTGCTGCCTCGTGTACGTGGTGCCTGGTGTACGTAGGCATGCCGGTGTTCCGGCGGCTGCTAGAGAAGGCAGAGGAGGAGTTCGAGTTCCACTACCACGGCGGTGCCGTCACCATCCCCTGCGACACGAAGGCGTTCAGGTACATCCTTGTCGTCGTCATGGACCGCCACCGCCAGGGCCTCGTCGACGACGGTACGTTGCCCCCGCCGCATCTCGATCGGGGCCAACGAGATTTTTCCTTTTTGGGAGAAAATTGGGCCGTGGAGGCCTGCCGCTGGAGTTGGGCCTAGCCTAGGTGGGCTGCGGCCCATAAATCTGATCCATTTCTTTCTTCTTTTTTTGAAAAAAGTTCAATTTAAGTCCTCCAAATTTCACGAAAGTCTACTTTTCATCTTAAACTCTAAAATTGAACAAAATATATCTCTCAACTTTTAAAACCGTGCACATTAAATATCTAAGAGCATCTCCAAGAGTCTTTGTAAATTTCACTCTCTAAATCATCATTTAGAGAACCATTTCCGTAAAAATCGCTTTTCTATATTTCTTCACTCTCTAACAGCTTTTTCTATCTCTCGTACACATCCTAAAGAGTCATTCTCGTCTTCTATTTTTGACTACCGGAAAATATGGAATAGAAGATGGTTATATTTACATAACCATTTAGACAAGTAGTTGGACGATAATTTTTCACTAAAATCTCTATTCCTAGTATTTAGGAAGGATTTAGAGAGTCTCTTGGAGTGGTTTTGAAAGCATTTTTTATTTTCTTTTTATTTACTTTGATTAATTTTTTGAAAAATTATAGTAAATCACATAAAACCCATAAAATGGAAAATCCAATTTTGTTGGACTTTAGATGAGTAGATCTATACATTGAACATATAATATGGTATGCTTTAGTACAAAGTTTTTGTTGTAGCTTAGATCTATGTTTTTCTGTAATTAATTAGAATAATTATAGTTGCAGTTTCTATGGTCCAATAATGGTGATTTTTATATGGTGGGCTAATTATTGTATGCTTGAGTTGTAGTAAAACATAGATTGCACAAAAATAAAATTGGGAAAATTGGATTTAAAACTACAACAAAATTGCATTAAAGTATACAATAGTGTATATTTAATGTGTAAATCTACTTATTTGGTGTCTAACAAAATTGGATTTTTTCTATTTTATGAATTTTAAGTGATTTTCTATAATCTTTCAGATATTTAGCCGAAATAAATGAAAAAGATAAAACTGTCTTCAAAACCACTCATAAGTCATAACCATGTCGGGACATAATATACATGGTTTCAAAAGTTGAAGTATGTATTTTGCCCGATTTTAGAGTTCAGGAATGAGAAACACAAAAGTTAGAAGATCTAAAGTGGACTTTTCCCATGCAGATGGGAACGAGAATCACTCGCAAGCCGACGCGTCACCATGGCATCGCAGGCACTATAAGATCATCTCCAACAGTTTGGCAAATGACTTTCATCCATAATTTTTTAGCAAAATAAGAAAAACTCTCTCTAACAGTTTGACATCCTAATTCCCCATCTTTTCAAACTTGCATATCTTCTTGTCTGGTGCACAAATATACGCGCGGGCTCCGTGCTTGGCATCGGTCTTTCTCCTCATGCTTAGCGGGGCTCTTTAGCGGGACTCTTCGTTTCATTAGCGGGTTTTGGGTTTTTGGAAACGAAATTTACCAAACTATTAAAAATGATTTTTTTCTCCTTATATTATTTTAGAAGTTAACAAATAATAAGATTTAGGAAACAAATTTTGTTAAACGGTTGGAAGTGCTCTAACACGCTAGTGAAAGGCGACGCTCCAGCCTCCAGACTCCATGAGTTGTAGGAAATTAGTATTGTACTTTGTATAGTTAAGCTCTTGTTTAGTTCTTAGAATTTTTTGATTTTGTATATTTAACACTTTCGTTTTTATTTAGTAATTATTATTCAATCGTGGACTAACTAGACTCAAAAAATTTATTTCGTGATTTTACAATCAAATTGTGTATTATTTTTTGTTTTTGTTTATATTTAATAATGCTTTATGTATGTGTCGCAAGATTTGATGTGTTGAGAAATTTTTTAAAGTTTTTGGTTTTTTGAGTGAAGTAAACATAGGCCTTGTTTAGTTCCCACCAAAAACCAAAAAGTTTTCAAGATTTTCCGTCACATCGAATCTTGCGGCACATGCATGAAACATTAAATATAAACAAAAACAAAAACTAATTACACAGTTTGCATGTAAATCGCGAGAGGAGTCTTTTGATCTAATTAGTCTATGATTGAACAATATTTATCACAAACAAATGAAATTGCTACAGTATCGAAATCCAAAAACATTTCACATCTAAACGAGGCTATAGGCCTAAAAGAAAGGGGGATCCGTGGGGTGTTGTTTGTTTGTGTCAGCATGGAAATGCATGGCGCTGATCCGCTGCGTCATCAGTCACGATGTTGATGGCAGAGACGATCAATAACGCGACTGTGTAGCAGTATTGTCCACTGGATCTGCCGTTGCCATTGTTCACTCTAACACGTGCTCGTACAGTCAGTGCGAGTACGCGCGCGTCACCACCGAATTTGAAGGAGTCGTCGTCGTCGTCGTCGTCGTCCATACTACAATGTCGCTGGCAGCAGAGCTCGGCTGCGCATGCATCTGCCTGCGCGTCCAGTCCAGGCGCGCGCTTCGTTCGTCCCGCACGCGACGTACGTCGACGCCACGCCACGGCACAGTGCGACGCTCTCCAACGCAACGCTCCCCTGTGCCTCCGCTAGTCCGCTAGCTGCCACACTACCGCTCTCCAAGCTGGGGTGCTTTTTGAAGAGGTTTCCTTGCTCGTCGCCAGCACGGCCACCGCCGTTCGCCTGCTGGCCATGGTGTGCTCAGGCTGTATCGCTTTTCCTACGCGTGCCTAAATCACAGTCAAGGTGGAGCCTATGATTGGTAAGCTTCATCTGCACTTTGCAGTCGCAATTTTCAGCAGGTTGCAATCAGACCAATTTTCAGAACAAGTGCTTGAACTGGGAATATGAAGATGCTATATGCATGAGGTGGTCATGCTTGGATTGTTGAAGATTTGTGTTTTGTAACTGTGCTTGCATTGTGTACCAACTGTGTAGGACATTAGATAAGAACCACACATGTCATAACAATTTGTGTAAACTGTGTAATTGTGCTTGAATGTTACGATGATACTAGAATAAAGAAAATGCATTGCTGATTTTTGAAAGTTCATAGGTTGCACAAACATGTCCCAATTGTACTCCTGCTTCTAGTGTCAAGTACATATGAGGCTGCACAAAATGTGAACTGGCTGAACTTTACAATTCACCCATAAAACCAAAAGCTATACAATTCCATGCTGCACATATCTAAAAGGTCATCAATCTGCAAAGCATAACCACCAGACCAGAAGCTCCAGAAAGCACCCATACTAGAAATCAGCATTAAGATCGATCACCAGTGCTTTCTCCCAGCTGAATAAAAAAACAAAGTATTAAACTCTTTATACATTTCTACACATTTTCCTATGAATCAAACCCAAAACGGTGGAATGAGTTACTAGGGAGGACAAAAGCAACCAGGTAAGAGTACGCTGGAACCTGAGCACCTAAAGCAGGACGATGAGACGAAGACCGGCACCTGAGCATGCACGCCAATGAGTATCGCCTGAGCATGTATGACAATGAGGATTGCCAGCACCTGAGCACACAGGGCGACGAGACGATCGCCTTGTGCGTTACCCCTGCGGCTCACACCAAAACGTGAACAAGTGCCGTAATCTCGTGCCAAAGAAAACTAAGGGCCGTGTCAAAAACAATAAACATGCGCCAAAAAAAAAGAGAAAGGAGCCACACGGAAACAGGCTGTCATTTCTTCATGGGCCGAGGACCGGCTAGCTAGAACTAGAAGCACCATTCTACCCCCATCTCGCCGTTGGATGCGACTTGACAGTTGGATTTCAGTGACTGCAGCCGTACGAAAGTCGGCAGGGGAGACCCTACCTATATTTTTTTTTTGCTTTTCTATTAAATGAAAGAATAAAAACTGTACAACTTACGGGGCCTCTACGGGCAAAGAAAAAATAATAAAACTGTAGCAAGATTACACGAGGTTATCTCTCCAAAGTCTAAGTAGAAGGCTATTCTCTTCTTTAGCTTTGGCGCAAACCAAGCCAATTTCCTCCTTAAACTGAAGTTTCCAGGTGGCGACGAGAGGTTGTGCATTGTCGAAGATGGCAGCATTTCTAATTCTCCATATCATCCAGCATGCAGTTATGAGGATTTCTCTGAAAATAGAACTTCCAAACTCCCTTCTGGCAGTAATGATCATATCTAGCGGTGGCAGAGAGAGTTCCTAGTGTATGACTATAGTGTCTCAACATTCATGCTCTGGAGCCATATGTCGAGAGGGGTAAAGTCAGGCGATCTGATTCCCACCGCGCCAGCCTCACTCGTGCTCTCGAGCCGCGTTCAGGATGACCCCACCGCGTCGACCCGTCGTCTTCGTCGTCGATCACACGAGACCCCACCAGCGTGTTACAACTGGTAGATGATCAACGATGACTGTCGACAGATGGACATGCCACGTAGGTTATGTGCTGCTCATGAGAAGTTTGCGTCAGCAGCGGGGCCAGCTTGTGGCCGGGTGCCGGGCGTGTGCGTAGCGTGCCAGCCACCACAATCGTAGTACTCTGTTTACTAATTTGTTTAAAAGAAAACACTACTAAATAGCTTCAATCCGAGTGGGAGCCAGCTCGTGATCACCACTTTGTACCTTGCTTTGCTTCATCGACAAAAGCTACGCGTGACGACTATATATGGCCATCGGGCCGTGCCGGCACGGCCCGGTGGCCTAACGGGCCGTGCCGGCCCGACATGTCACCGGGCCACATCGGGCCACCGGGCCTCACGGGCCGTGCCTGTGGCGTGCCCGTGCCGCGCCTACGGCCCAAGGCACGGTCCGTGGGCCGTTTTGTCAGGCCGTGCCGCCCGGTGAGCCCGGCAAAATCCACCGGACCGTGCCGGCCCACAGCCCGAAGAACATACTGGAATGCTGCCTTCTCAGTTCTCATTCATCAGTGATTAGCTAACACACATAAGAATACAGGATTTCCAGATTCACAGATCAAAGAACACGACAGATTAAAGAGATAAAATAATTAACTTTACTGAGCTGTTTTGTGCAATGCTGCCTCATTAAAAACCTTGCTAGGTAAAACTCACCCTTGTGAGAAACCCTAGCAAGGGAAAAAGAGTGCAGCCAGCTCCAAAATGTTAAGTGTTCAGGACTTTCTTCTATCCTATTACAAAATGCCAACTGCCAACTCAATGTTTCAAGAATCAAGATTGCATGTCTATCACTATCCTATTACGCTATTACAAGATCAACTCAATGTGACCAACAATCTCAGACTTGAAGTTGAAGTTGCAGTGCAGACACCACACCAGACAGCCAGACTTCAAAAGAGCAGACCAAAAGCTCCTGCTGTCCTGCACAATGTAAACAGGTTCTTGTCAAATTCTTACTCATTCTAATAAGCTAAATATCTAATTGCATCAATCTAAAGTTCGGCGCTAGATCCTCGCCGTCGACGAGGGGGCGGCGCTGATCCGCACCGGCCCCCTGCGTTGCGAGGCCAGCGCTTTCACCGGACGACCGAGACCGAGACTGAGACTGAGACTGACTAGAGAGCCCTCCAACTCCAGCACCGCCCCTCGACGGGCGCTTCGATGGCCTGGCCATGTTCGCCTCTACTCCAGAGGAGGAAGAGGCGGCGTCAGGCACCACCAACCTGCCAAGAATTAGAAAAGGCGAAGAAGAATTAGATTCAGTCAGACAACACCGAGAGAGATGAAGTTAGGGTTAGGGTTAGGGTGACCTGTGCGACCGGAGCCCGGTGCCGGAGCCGGAGAAGAAGCGTTAGAGAAGTAGAGAACACAACCAAAGACGGCAAGCGGTGGCGGAGCGTGGAAGATGCACACAAACTCACATGCTTCACCGGAAAAATAGAGAGGAGTGGAGGGGAAAGGAGGCAGGAGGGAGGGAGGGAGGAGAGCTGGAGTGGAGGAGCGGCCAGCAGCGGGCCGGCGGCGAGCCGACGAGGTGGAACCGTGGAGGAGCAGCGGCCGGCGACGGTCCCGATGGATCGAGGAGACACCGAGAGTCCGAGACAGAGACAAGAGAGTAGGAGAACGAGGAGAGACGAGAGGGCGAAGGCGAATGAGTGCAGCGCGGCACGGCGCAGTGGAATGAGGGAGGGTTAGGGTTAGGGTTAGGAGCGCTCGCGGCGGCTTATATAGGAGGTGGCCGCCTGGCCGGGCCGCTTCTTTAGCCGGGCCGTGCCGGCACCGTGCCACGGGCCGGGGTGGTGGCCCAGGCACGGCCTGGTGCGTCGGGCCGTGCCGGCCCTGGCCCGTCGGTCACCGGGCCAGGCCGGGCGGGCTGCGGGCCGGGCCGCAGGGCGCCGGGCTGCATGGCCATATATAGTGACGACCGACGACTGACGACTGGCGAGGGTGATGACTGATGATTCGCAGATTCGGTGCAGTGCCTGCGGCCTGTGTGGGCTATCTCGATGGGATGGGCCGTGCAACGAATTCGGAGTCCGAGGAATCTCATTCTGCGCTTTGTAAAGTATATGACTGCATGCGCTTTTAATCGGTTGAGAGTCCCACGCTTCTTTTCTTCTGCAGGTATCCGTCCTTTACTCCTTTATCATTATCGAAACAATCCACCCTTGTTTTATTCGCACGACCAAATCCATAGCCATCTGCGGTGGTTGACTCCTCATCCAATGCGACCACCAGAGATGACGGACCATGGAAAACACGGAAAGAAACCAGGGTATACGAGAGGCTTTATTTACAAAAACACACTAATTTTACGAAAACCAGGTAAAAAGTAACAAACATGTCCATGCGTAGTACCGAGGCTATGATTTTTTTGTCTACACCTTCTACTAGAAACGAGTAGGTGTAGATGCGTGAGCTTCGAAGCTTCACAACAGACACGAACACGTGGATCCGGCTGGAACTAGTAGGTAGAACGCGGACATGTAAGTTCGGAGTGGAAGATAATTTGTATCAAATATGAGGTCGAGAGATTTATTATGAGCGGATAGATACGTTAGGCTAGTCTCAACACATGTTTCAAGAGAGTGTTATGCACATTAAATAAAGTGTCATATAAGCAAAATTACTGACTTGGCAAGATCATTAAATAAAGGAGTTTCATCAGATGAAAGATGAGTTTCATCCCTATAAAACTCAAGTGGCTCGGTTACCTAGTTTATAGTCTTGGTAACTGTGTCATAAAACCACATAAGCAAAATTGCTGACTTGGCAGAGTCATTTAATGACCCTGCAGCAAATTAGTTGAACAAAAAGGAAAACGATCGGAACAATGCTTCGAAGTATAGAGCCAGAAATGAGCAGATGCACCCCTGCCCAAAACCTGATGGCATATGTGACGACGGCCTGAGTAGTTTGTAAAGACCTGCAGCAAATTGAATAGTTTGTAAAGAACTGCAGCAAAACGACGGTGCACATGCACGGTTTCTAAAGTGTTGGGGGGAGAGATTTAGTATGAGTGGAAAGATACTGACGTTACAATAGTTCTAGGGGCCGAGAGGAGATAGAGGCGAGGTCATCTTCACAAAAAACATATAAAACAGAAAAAAGAAAAAAAAAACTGTACTATTTAGAAAGTGCCGCATGCACTTGCCTAGGAGAGCTCTCTGGTGGTGGAAGTATATATTTTGGTTGAGAAACCTTTTTCT
The DNA here is from genome assembly GCF_000003195.3 of Sorghum bicolor. NCBI lineage: Eukaryota > Viridiplantae > Streptophyta > Magnoliopsida > Poales > Poaceae > Sorghum > Sorghum bicolor. The sequence goes on along the minus strand of NC_012879.2, from coordinate 5,903,709 downwards.
AATATATTTATTTATTCTAAATCGGCAGCATGCGGGACCCTTCAATATCCAGGATTCGACTTAAACAGATTGTGTTAATTACGTATGAAACCCCCCAGTGTTGTTGTCCCGATCGAAAAGCTGTGTGCATGTGGCCAACATCGTAAAGCGTGGCGGCCAGTGTCGAGTTTCCGGACCAGAGCTATATATAATCAGTTGATTGAACAAAAAAAAAAGGAAAAAGGATCAGAACAATGCCGCCCCGAAGTAGAGACAGAAATGAGCAGATGCACCCCTGCCCAAAACTTGGATGCCATATGACGGCCTGAGAGTAGTTTGTAAAGACCTGCAACAAATTAAAACGACGGTGCACATGCCCGGTTTCTAGAGTGTTGGGGGGAAGAAAGGTTACGTCCCAATGCAACGCAAAAGGTCGCAGCATCAGCAGCAGCTGCTTCTTTACTCTCCCTCGAGATTACCACACACCGGGCCCGGCCGGCTCGAACCAGAACAGAAGCATGCATGCATCATCAAGCAAGCAAGCATGTCGCTTTTTCTAGGATCACGGGCATACTCCTACATTTTATGCATCCATCTATCCATCATCCATCCGCGTCAGGCGCGCTTCTTGCGCCTGTGTTGGATGCCGATCACGATTCACGATCCAATGAAAACGCTGCGAGTTTAACGCTCTCGCTTTCACGAGCCGCAAGCGCGCGGCCTCAAAGTCACACATACTCACATGAATAATTGAGCGCGCCGGCCGCGCGCCCCCATTCATCACGAATTCACGATGATGTGCTCGTGTGCGCTCATCCGCCGGTCCGTCCACGATGGGTTCGGCTTAATTTCCGGCCGAATCCGGCGCATCTCCGGCCCGGTCCCGGGGGAATGGAATGGACGGCCGGGGTTGCCTCTGCCCGAGGTCTCTCCACGATGGCGCGAGGTGCCCTCCTGCGACGGTCTCTGCATGTGCGTGCGTGCATGCGCGGCACAAGCCTATCCGCGCGCGGGCTATCCACGGCCGGACGTGGTAGGCGGTAGGCCGGTAGCTACCAACACACTGCGGTATGGAAACCCATGTCCCGTTGTTGATAGTAGATCACAGCCATGCATCGTGTCACGTGTGTGACATCGATCGGGGAGGATTTTTGGGGTTCAATTTCATCATGCATGCATTTTTTTTTCCGCCGTCATTGCCTTTTCTACAACGCTTGCAAATGGAGCTCTTTGTGTCTTTTCCAAGGAGAGTAGAAAATTTGTTTTTGTGAAAGTGACGTCCGCGAGGAATTTTGAACACCTTCGTGCGCGCCGCGTGTAGTGTTTCTGCCTCCAGCACCCACTCGATAGGCGACGGGCGCCAACGGAGCATAACTCGATAACCACTAAGCCTTGCTGCTCTCCGTAGAAACATCGCTTATTACCACTCACTACTAGAGAACAGACCTTTCGTCGATGTGCCAAATGAGCTTTAGTCCCGGCAATTTTGGCGCCCGGGACAAAAGAAATCTTTAGTCCCGGTTGGTAAAGCCAACCGGGACTAACGGTCCCTCGCCAACGGCTCTGGTGTCAGGCGCTGTCGGAGAGGGACCTTTAGTCCCGGTTGGTGTTACCAACCGGAAGTAAATACTTACCTTTAGCCTCGATTTGTGACACTAACCGGGACTAAAGCTTTTGTCAAGATCGTTGGCACAAACCGGGGCTAAAGGTAGGTATTTACTCCCGGTTGGTAACACCAACCGGGACTAAACCCTCCCCGCTATAAATTGAATCTCCCTCCTCCCATCTTCCTCTCCCTGCCCGAGCTCGAGGTGCTTTGTTCTTGCTTGTTCTTCCATTGTTCTTGCTTGTTAGTGCTCTCATCTCCCACGATTGATCCATTTCAACGCTTCTACGCCGTCGTCGATTTGTTTGAAAGGTTGCTAGCTTCATCCTCCTATGTTTCTCACTGATAAAATTATAGCTTTTAATAGAAAAATTACAATTCCATGATAATGCAGATAATGGCACGCCATTGGATGTATAATGCTGATCGCCGCTCCAACGAGTTCATTGAGGGCGTGAGAGAATTCCGCAGAGTGGCGGAGCAAAATAAGCGGGATGGTTTTATGTGCTGCCCATGTGCCGTTTGTAAGAATTTGAAGGAATTTTCAAACTCAAGAGAAATTCACTTGCACTTGTTCACGAATGGTTTCATGCAAACTATATTTGTTGGACCAAACACGGAGAGTCTGGGGTTATGATGGAAGAAGGTGAAGAAGAGCAAGCGTACCCTGACGATGTTTTTGCTCAATACTGCGACTTCGCAGTAGAGGACGAAGGTGATGAAGACGGGGATGCAGGAAACAGTATCGTTGATGATGACGATGCTCTTGGTGATGTCATTCGCGACGTACAGAGAGATTGCGAAAGTGCAAAGGAGAAGGCTAAATTTGACCAAATGCTAGAGGATCACAAGAAGCTACTCTACCTGTCGGCCGAAGAGGGACAGAAAAAGCTAGGAACGACACTGGAGTTGTTACAGTGGAAGGCAGAGAATGGTATTTCTGACAAGGCATTTGGAAAATTACTGAAGATCCAAAAAAAGATGCTTCCGAAGCCTAATGAGTTACCCACCACTACATACGAAGCAAAAAAGATCGTCTGCCCTTTGGGATTACAAATCGAGAAGATACATGCATGCCCTAATGACTGCATCCTGTACCGTGGTGAGCACGAGAAATTAGATGAATGCCCTGTTTGCCATGCGTCACGGTACAAGATCTTGCAAGATGACCCTGATGATGTTGAGGATGAAGAACGTCCGAGAAAGAGAATCCCTGCCAAGGTTATGTGGTATGTTCCAATAATTCCACGCCTAAAACGTTTGTTCAGAAATAAGGAGCATGCAAAGTTGTTGCGATGGCACAAAGAAGACCGTAAGGTGGACAACATGTTGAGACACCCTGCAGATGGTTCTCAGTGGAGAGGAATTGATAGAGAATTCCCGGAATTTGCAGAGGACGCAAGAAACCTAAGGTTCGCATTGAGTACGGATGGATTTAATCCTTTTGGGGACCAGAGCTCTAGTCATAGCACTTGGCCCGTTACTCTATGTATCTACAACCTTCCTCCGTGGTTATGCATGAAGCGTAAGTTCATTATGATGCCGGTGCTCATCCAAGGTCCGAAGCAACCTGGCAACGACATCGATGTTTACCTAAGGCCATTGGTTGAGGAACTCCAGCTTCTATGGAGCAAACCAGGTGTGCGTATGTGGGATGAGTACAAACAGGAAGCATTCGACCTACGAGCATTGTTGTTCGTGACAATCAATGATTGGCCAGCTCTAAGCAATCTTTCAGGACAGACAAACAAGGGATATAATGCTTGCACCCATTGCTTTGGTGACCTTCAAGCTATCTATTTGAAAAAATGCCGAAAAGTCGTGTACCTTGGCCATCGTCGATTTCTTGCTAAGAACCACCAGTTGAGAAAGAAAGGCAAACATTTCAAAGCTACGTCAAGTGGTGCAGAAAATGACAGACGCGAACCGTGCTGCGAGTAAACAACCAGGATCAACAATATCAGACTACGACCGTACTGTCCTAAAAAAAATCAAGGCAGACAAAAGAAAAGTCCAGCAAAAAGTTGCACAGCTCGGCGAACAAGCGCAACAATCAGTTCAGCCACTAGTGGTTGCGAATGAGTACGGTTCAAATGCCAACTTGCTGGCAATGACTATACCTGCAAATGTGGACTTAGATGAGCTCGGGAATTGGATGGAAGAAACTGGGCTGCCCCTAGAAGCACTTCTAGGGCGTACCGATGCGCCAATCCACGGAGGTGTCGATGAATATCAGAGTCGGTACATTTACGGTAGGAGTATGTGCCACCCTGAGAAGGTACGAGGACTTGGTACGCAAATATACAAGCTGCACGAGTACTACTTGAGAGTCAGCTCAGTACATAAACAAGAAGAATTGATTGCCGTCCGAGTCCGCGACCGACACTACTTCCGTGGAGAAGACGTCATATGGATAGATTTTAGTGAAGTACACCAACTTCTCCATATGAATGCTCTTGACAAATCTCTCATGAGCTGCTAATGTCTGTAAGTGATTCTTCCTTTCAATCATTAATCCCATTATAGCATATGTATGTATTCGTAATAACTACGCTCACGATGTGCAGACACATGATGAGAGAACAAATATTGAAAAAAGACAATCGAATTGGTTTCATCGATCCATATGTCGTGTACAAGGACACTAAAACTAAAGATCCATTGAATCTGAAGCCTAAGGAAATGGAGAAGAACCTCCGGAGGTTCTTTTATAACCAAAGACATACGGAGAAGATACTCTTCCCTTACAATATGGGGTAAGTGTTGTGTTATATCATGTCTTAGTTTTCTGGCATTAAGATATACATATATAAGTTGACTCTAAACAAATGCAGAGATCATTGGATACTTATTGAGATTAAGATCACGGAACAAAGAATACATGTGTGGGACTCAATGAAAAAAGACCTGGCACTCTATCAAGACATAATAGACATAATCCAGAGGTAAGTATATACCATACTTTAAATATCGATGCGTGCTCCTTTACTTTATTATGCTAGCTATACCTGTGGGGGTATAAACCCCTATACCCTTACGGCTAGACTTCAGCCAGGAAGCTTGGCCCCCTACGAGACGAGTTCAAGGCTTGATCCGACAAGCCGAGTTTCGCGCAGGGAAACAAGACGTGGAGATCAAGCAGGATTCTAGTCGGTTAGAATAGGAATTGATATCGAATTATCTATGACAATTGTAACCGACTAGGATTAGTTTCTAGATCTGTAACCCTGCCCTCCAGACTATATAAGGAGGGGCAAGGGACCCCCTAGGACAGATCATACATCATATTCTCTCAACACAAATCAATACAACCAGACGCAGGACGTAGGTATTACGCCAACTCGGCGGCCGAACCTGGATAAAAAGCTTGTCCGTGTCTTGCGTCACCATCGAGTTCGTAGTTTGCGCACCGTCTACCGATAAACTACTACCGCGGGTATACCCCAAGGTAGACTGCCGACTAGCTTTCGTCGACAGTGGCGCGCCAGGTAGGGGGTGTGCGTGCGACTTTTCCGGCGAACAAGATGGTCACGATCCCAGCTTCCGCGACCGTGCCCGAAGGCCTCACGTTCACCGTCGGCCAGATCACATGGACGACGTGCAGCGGCGGTTTCGCGACCACGGTTCCGAAAGAGATCCAGATCCAATCTGAGATCACGCCGTCTCCGACCACACGCATGACGGCACCAAGCTCCCGACCACCGTTCCCGCTCTACAAGGGAAAGGAGATCGACTGCTCGGACCTCCTCCAAGCGCTCGATCGCGCTGACTCCAAGCTACTCGAAGTCTCCCAACTAATAGATGGAGTTCTGCGCCAGCCCGACCAAGCCGCTCGAGCGGATTTTTCGAAATTCCGCCGGCCAACTCGTGTCGCCACACACGAACGGCTAGGAACGTCCCTGACGATAACCTCAACCCCCGCAGGACGATCCGTCGAGCTCAAAAAGGAAGACTATCCTTGCGGCCTGAACAACTCGGCCTCTGTTTACTCACAGCATGTCCAATCCGTTTTCAGCAAAGCGGGCTGGTCGCCGACAAGGAACAATCGTCACCACGTCAACATGGTGACCATCCGAGAGCTACGGGACGGCCAGGTGTCCAGCACCAACTCAAGCACCGGCTCCGTCCCCACCGAGGTTGTGAACACCGAAGACGAGGACTACGACCTGGATTTCCCTTCACACCCTCCGGGTTTCGACCGGTTCCCGATATTCCCCCCCCCGGCGAGGGGATATTGTATTCAATGTCAGCGCCGACGAACCGGTTGTTGACGGAGAAACAGACGACCAGAGGCAACTCCGCGAACAGCGTAACGCCGATCGCGCCCGACGGCGTGCGGACGAGCAACAACAGACGCCACCAGGTAACCTCAACGATGCCTTTGACATGGTCGGGGACCAGCCGGTCTACAAAACGCCAAGCGCCAACGTGGCTGTCGCCATGGCCAACCTGGATCGGCTTCGTGACACACCCGAATGCCAGGGAGTCCGAACCAGTATCCGAGCACACCTGATCGCCGCGATGGGACAGACAGCGACTCTGCTCAAGAGAGTCCAGGACGTCTCTTATACGGAAGCCGCCTCCGACCAGACTCATCGTAGCCGGGCCTCGCCCAGCAGGCGTCGCCGCAGCCGCTCCCCCGACGACCGTCGAGGGGACTCACGGCGCGACGATGGTGGTCGAGACGCCGATGGCCGCCGCCAGCAGAACCGCGTACGCGGCCAGGAAGAAGAAGATCAACACAGGGATCTCCGCCACAACATCCCTCCCAAAGATGCCCGGGACCGCATCAACAGGCGCGCCGCAGAGAGAGCAGTCCACGAAAACCTGCGCCGCATCGAGTACGATGCGACCCATGGTCCCCCGGGCCTAAGGCAGTTCTCCTCACACCTCCGCCAGGTCGTGTGGCCCCGCAATTTCAAGCTCGAAAAACTTAAAAAATACGACGGCAAGGAAAATCCAGAGAACTGGATCACCCTCTACGAAATCGCCGTCCGATCAGCGGCAGGAGATGAGCACGTCATGGCTAACTACTTCCCCGTAGTCCTCGACCAGGCTGGTCATCAGTGGCTCCTCGGCTTGCCCGAGGACTCCTTCGACTCTTGGGAAGAGCTACGACAGGCTTTCATTGACAACTTCATCGCCACATGCGAGCAGCCCGGAAACAAGTATGACCTTGAAAGGATAAGAGACAGGAAGAATGAACCTCTGCGCGATTACATCCGACGATTCTCGGATATGCGTCTCAAAATCCCGAAGATTTCTCATGACGAGGCCATATCAGCCTTTATCAAGGGCTTACGTTTCCATGAAGCGCTGAGGAACAAGCTGTTGCGTAAGCGTCCATCAACGGTAGCAGAGCTCCTCGCCACGGCTAAAAATTATGCCGATGCTGATGACGCAGAAAAACTAATCCGAGACGATGCGAGAGGCACCGACCAGCCCTCCCGGCGAGATGACGGTCGTGGCCGCTACGACAACAGAAATCACCGCCGCTCCGACAACCGCGATCACCGAGAGGGTTGGGATCGGCGGCGCGACAGCCGCGACGACTTCAGAGGAAAGCGCCCTCGCGAATACGACCACGAAGTAAACACGGTCAAACGTCCCAATGGACGACGGGACTACCAAGACGACTACAACAAAACGTTGAAGGGACCGTGCCAGCTACACCCAAAGTCTAACCATACCATGGAAGAGTGCCGCGTCCTAAAAAATATCTATACACGGCGGGCCGCCCAAGAAGACACCGCCAAGAAAAGTAACAAACGCGACGGGCACGACCACGAAGATGAGGATGAGGACCAAGACAGGGACCCCCGACACCAATACGTCAACCCCACCGACGTGGTCCACTCCATTTTCGGGGGCAAGGTCTCCACTGAGTCCAAGCGAGAAAGAAAGCTGTTAAAAAGAGCCTGCCTCAACATAGACAGCACGGACGGGCTGATCGCAGATCCGAAATTTCCCGCCTGGTCCCACAGGGAGATCGCGTTCAGCAGGAAGGACCAGTGGGCCGCTATCCCAGAGCCGGGTCGTTTCCCACTAATTCTTGATCCCTGCATCAATAGCATCAGATTCGAGCGCGTGCTCGTGGACGGGGGAAGCTCCATTGACATCCTCTTCCGCAACAGCCTGCCCGCCCTCAAGATATCACCGGCGCAACTAAAACCTTACGACGCCCAATTCTGGGGGGTTCTGCCAGGTCAAAGTTCGGTGCCCCTCGGACAGATAACATTGCCTGTCCAATTCGGCACACCCGATCACTTCCGGACGGAGTTCATCAACTTCGTAGTCGCGGACTTCGACGGGACCTACCACGCCATACTGGGCCGCCCATCGCTGACAAAGTTCATGGCAGTCCCGCACTACTCATACCTAGTGCTTAAGATGCCCACGGAGAAGGGTGTCCTGACCGTCAGAGGCAACGTCTACACTGCGTACACCTGCGAAGAAGAAAGTTTCAAGATCACCGAGGCACTTGACCTCTCAATCCGCATGGCGGAAACAGCAAACCAAGCCGCACAGCTGCCCCCCGACCAGCTCCGATTACCTGAGCAGGAGACAGCCAGAAAGAATTCGAAATCCAAGGAGTACAAAGAAGTGCAGCTGGTCGAAGGCAACCCCGAGAAGACAGCCCTCATCGGGGCTAACCTGGATCCAAAATAGGAAGACGCGCTCGTCAGGTTTCTAAGGGACAACGTGAGCGTTTTCGCATGGAAACCCGCAGACATGCCCGGCGTCCCACGAAACCTGATCGAGCACTCCTTAAACGTCTCGAAGACCGCAAGACCAATCAAGCAAAAACTGCGACGGTTCGCTCGTGACAAAAAGGAGGCTATTAGGACAGAAATAACACGGCTTCTAGCAGCCGGATTCATAAAAGAGGTGTATCATCCCGATTGGCTCGCCAATCCGGTTCTTGTACGCAAAAAGAATAATGAATGGAGAATGTGCGTTGATTACACCAATCTCAACAAACACTGTCCTAAAGATCCTTTTGGTCTTCCTCGCATCGACGAGGTGGTCGACTCAACGGCCGGATGCGAACTCCTCTCCTTTCTAGATTGCTACTCTGGTTATCACCAGATCTCGTTAAAAGAAGAAGATCAGATCAAAACATCCTTCATCACACCCTTCGGCGCATACTGTTACACTACCATGTCTTTCGGACTTAAAAACGCCGGGGCCACTTATCAAAGGGCCATCCAGCAATGCCTCCACGATGAGATTCGCGATGACCTCGTCGAGGCCTATGTGGACGACGTGGTCGTAAAAACAAGGGACGCGAGCACCCTAATCGACAACTTAGACCGAACCTTCAAGGCACTCAATAGGTACAAGTGGAAGCTCAACCCCAAGAAATGCATTTTCGGCGTTCCTTCCGGTCTACTGCTCGGCAACGTCGTCAGTTGCGACGGCATACGACCAAACCCTTCAAAAGTCAAAGCCGTACTCGACATGCGACCACCGAAGAACGTCAAGGATATTCAGAAGCTAACCGGATGCATGGCCGCCCTCAGTCGTTTCATCTCAAGGCTGGGGGAAAAAGGCCTCCCTTTTTTCAAACTATTGAAAGCGTCAGAAAAATTCTCCTGGACAGAAGAAGCCGACGCTGCGTTCACTCAGCTTAAGACCTTCCTCACTTCACCGCCTGTCCTCACAGCGCCTCAGCCCAATGAAGACCTGCTCCTTTACATTGCTGCAACCGACAGGGTTGTTTCCACGGCAATAGTGGTCGAGCGAGATGAACCAGGTCACGTCTTCAAGGTCCAGAGACCCGTTTACTTCATAAGTGAAGTTTTAAACGAATCCAAGGCCAGGTACCCACAAATACAGAAGCTCATATACGCCATCCTGATAACGTCAAGAAAGCTGAAGCACTACTTCGACGGCCATCGAGTCCTGGTGACAACCAGCTTTCCTCTCGGGGACATCCTGTGCAATAAAGACGCCAATGGCAGAATCGTGAAATGGGCAATGGAATTATGTCCATTTTCCCTAGAGTTCCAGAGTCGCACCACTGTCAAGTCTCAAGCCCTGGTCGATTTCATTGCCGAATGGACGGATCTCAACGAGCCTTCTGTTCCAGATGTCTCAGACCACTGGTCAATGTTCTTTGATGGGTCCTTGAACATCAACGGGGCAGGCGCTGGAGTAGTGTTCGTATCACCAAACAAGGACAAACTCCGCTACGTCCTTCGGATCCTTTTTCCGGCGTCAAACAATGTCGCCGAATACGAAGCTTGCTTACATGGCGTACGACTAGCCGTCGAGCTGGGGGTTAAGCGCCTCTATGTCTACGGCGACTCCGCTTTGGTCATCAACCAGCTCAACAAGGAGTGGGACGCAACCCACGAGAAGATGGATCTCTACTGCAAAGAAATTCGTAAATGGGAAACTAACTTCTATGGCATAGAGTACATCCACGTGGTCCGGGATAAGAACCAAGCAGCAGATGCGTTGTCAAAGTTAGGCTCGTCTCGGGCCCAAATCCCGCGGGGTATTTTCGTCCAGGACATCCATGAGCCGAGCGTAAGCTCTCCCCTGGTCGACAAGCAACCCACCGAGGCAATGCTCATAGATGACGCCACTCCGACAACCCGTGGGCGCGACTGGCGTATCCCGTTCATCAAATACATCTCAGACGGGACAGGTTTTCAGGACAAAACAGAGAACGAGCGTCTCATCCGGCGATCAAAGAACTACATTCTGGTCGACGGAAAACTCATGCGGAAAAACGCAAGCTCCGAGGTACTGCTCAAGTGCATACCCCAAGACGATGGTATCAAGCTCTTGGAGGACATACACGCCGGATCCTGCGGCAACCACGCCGCATCTAGAACGCTGGTCGGAAAGGCTTTCCGAGTAGGTTTTTATTGGCCAACCGCGGTCAGCGACGCAAAAAACTGGTTCGGCATTGCGAAGGATGTCAGTTTTTCGCTAAGAGGACCCACGTACCTGCCCATGAAATTCAAACCATCCCGTCGTCTTGGCCCTTTGCTTGCTGGGGGCTTGACATGATCGGACCATTTAAACCAGCCCCGGGCAACTTCAAGTTTGTCTTCGTGTTAATCGACAAGTTCTCCAAGTGGATTGAATACATGCCCCTGGTCAAGGCAACTTCCGAGAAGGCTGTGGAGTTCCTCAATCAAATCATACACAGATTCGGCGTCCCGAACAACATAATCACCGACCTGGGCACTCAGTTTACTGGCACCACTTTTTGGGATTTCTGCGATGACAGAGGCATAGTCATAAAATATGTGTCAGTGGCACATCCACGTGCCAACGGTCAAGTTGAACGTGCTAACGGAATGATCGTCGACGCCCTAAAGAAAAGATTGTACACCGAGAACGACAGAGCACCCGGTCGATGGATGAAAGAATTGCCGGCAGTGGTCTGGGGCCTCCGAACTCAGACCAGTCGAAACACAGGGGTGTCTCCCTATTTCATGGTGTACGGCGCAGAGGCGGTTTTGCCGTCCGACATACACTTCGGATCTCCTAGAATCGAGCACTTCGACCAGGCGACCGCTGACAACGCCAGAGAACTCGAAATCAATTGCATGGAGGAAAAGCGTTTAGTTTCATGTCTCCGAACAGCAAAATATCTCGCGGCAGTCAGGCGATACTACAACAGGAACGTCAAGGACCGTTCCTTCGTGGTCGGTGATCTGGTGCTTCGATGGAAAACAAGCCAGGAGGGAATGCACAAGTTATCTACTCCCTGGGAAGGACCCTTCGTGGTGACCGAGGTCACACGACCTACGTCCTACAGATTGGCATACCCAGACGGAACACGAGTACCTAACTCTTGGCACATCGACAAACTGCGACGTTTCTATCCATAAAGTTTTAACGACTTTCCTTTGTAAGTGTCTTATAATTTTTGACAATAAAATTCTCTATTTTTCGCCTGTACCTTGTCATACACAGCACTCGGCAAAACTCCTGCAATGGATGCTTTTGGCGACAACCAAGACAAATACGGTGACACGTCACTCAGATATTTTTACAGCGCTCAAAACAACAGTCATGACAAAAAGAAAACTTTATTACAAACTTTACATACAAAGTTTACAATAAATACCCTGACGGGCAGATACTAGTCTATTCCTACAGACTACCTTATTGGCCTAGCTGCTCGGGCTGATCACCCGCCTGGCCCTGCTGCCCGGACGAAGGGGTCGGGGCCACCGGCGCCTGGCTGGTCGAGACCGCAGGCGTCGACCGCCCATCTCCAGCAAAGGACGCGCCCGACAACTCCCTGGCCGACCTATCTGAGCTCGGCTGGTCTGGAGGAGTGGCCGTTCCGCACAGGTTGATGTCGCCGATCACTGTCGACGACAAGTCCAGCAGACTACCACGAAGTTCGTCCGCTTCCTGTGGGCCGACTTCCTTCGGGTACCCCTTCTCCAGCCTGCTCAAGTCGACCAGGGGGTAGTGGGCGCGTACCATGCTGAGGACGTGCGCGCTGGCAAACTCCCCGGCGTCCTTCACAAACTGCTGGAGCCAGTCCCACGCCCGTTGCGCCTTTTGGACCGGGGTCAACTGCGGCGCGCGGGGCTGGCTCTCCGGGAGCTCGGGACTGATCAGGTCCAGGACCGGGGACACTCCCTTCCAGATCCTGCAACAGTTGACCTTCCAGGAGTCCCGGTCCTTGATCAGGTCATCCAGGTGCTTTTTGGTGTTCACCCTGAGCACTGCAAACGAAACGAAACGTTACTTTCGGCATACCAAACAAGCAAAGGGGCAGGCAGCAACCAATAAGGCGGCACCCATTACCAGCTAACTCCCGGTCTTTTCGACTTAATTCCTCTTCCGCTCGCCGTCCGGACTCCTGAGCACTGGCGAGCTGTTGGCCGAGCTGCTCCTTCTCTTGTTGGAGGCTCGCCACCTCCTCCTCCAAGTCTGCGTGAATCCTAAACTGGTCAGCAAAGCAAACTATACAAGTAAGCGAAACTGCTCGGAGCAACCTTCCTGCAGCCGGTACTGGTCGGCCAGACGACGAGCGAGGTCGAGACGACGCTCCTTTTCGGCGCTCATCTCGACCACCTTCTCCCCGACCTCCGCCCGCAACCGGTCTACCTCCGCGGCAAGGGCCTTGTTTTCGGCCATGACGCCTTCTATCTGGTCAAAGCACCGTTTCCGGTACTTCGCCGTTTTCATTACGTCCTACAAAGCAAGCATACAACGATCAAGCAAGACAAGGCAAAAGAATGCGCAGCAGTACAAAAAGCCGCTTACCTTGACTTCGTCGACAAGGCGCTTGGCCGCGCGCTCCACCCTGGCGGCCTCTTCGGTCTCGGCGACCTCCTCATGACCGATAAAGTGATCCCCGCGTTGGCGCCACACATACACGTGTTGGCGGCCATCACGGGGACGACCCTCGATCTCCTCCACCTCGTCGTCGGAGGCCGCCCGGGTTTCTTCCTCATGTGCTGCATCACCCCCGGTGGTGGTCCCAGGCATTACTGGCCCTTGGACCAGACTTGGGGAGCCCGCAGCCGAAGAGGCTCCTGCTCGGGGCGGCGGGGGGACTTCACTCCCCCCGGCAGGAGGAGCGGTCGGAGATCTCCCCTTCTCCGAGGAGTCAGTTAGGGGAGCCTCTCCAGCCCTGGTCGGGCTGCTTGTTGTCGGCGCCGCGCTCGGGAGCCCCTCGGTGCTTCCAGGCGCGACTGCAGCTGTTGGCTGCTCTGTGGTCCGGGGGGCTGCATCCCCAGAACCGCGGGCAGGCTCGCCCGTTCCCTGGCCGGCAGTTTGGCCAGGGTCGACATCCGATGCCGCACTACAGGAACTAAAGTTAAAAAAAAAAAGGGGAAGAGTCCAAAATACGTAAGTCGAACACTTACAGGTCTGACCGACGATGGGCTGCGGTGAACCTCCTCCTCGCCCGGCCGGTCGGCGCCTGTGCCCCCACCTCGGCAACTTGCGGGGCAGCGGCGCCACTGGCCACTCGATCAGTGGCGACCGGCGCAGTGTCTGGGCGGCTCCGAGGCCGCCGGACCAACGACGGCGCAGCCTCCTCGTCGTCGTCGTCGTCGTCGACGATCCGCACGAGCCGACGACGTTTCGGCGCTTGGCTGCTCTCCGCCGGTAGGTCTGCCGGCAGCTCCGGTGTCGGCAAGGGATCCGCCGGCAATGGCCTTTTCCCCGCTACCCTCTCCTCGGAGGTCGGGACGGGGCGGGCTCGGTCTTCCTCACTGCTGGTGTAGTGAGTACACCGAGCAGCATCCTCCTCTGGCGGGACCTCTCCCACAGGATCTTCCATCCCCGGTGCCAGTGATACATACACCACGCACCGGTCGACATCACCGACCTGCAAAAGCAACAGAGATGAGCCAACTGCAGACGATATACGAATGATCAAACGGAGTTTGCTACATACCTTTGGTGCTGGTCGTCCTAACTTGAAGGCTTGCACCCGATCACTGCTACGGGTGAAGCCCCCATCCGCGAAGTTAAACAGCTCGTTCAGCAGCTGTTGTACCTCCGCTTTCTCCAAGATCTCCGACCGCATCCTGGTCGGGTCTGCGCTTCCGGCATACTCGTACGCCGAGTGCACCCTCTTCTGGCAGGGCATCACCCGGCGGCAAATGAAGTTGCCGACCACGCCAAGCCCATCCAGGCGCGACCAGTCGATCAGCTTCATCAGATCCGCCACTTGACCGTCGAACTCTGGGCGGTCGGTCCAGCTCGTCCTCTTCTCGGGAATGTACCCCACGTCGCAGAACGTGGAGCTGCCCGGTTCCTCCCTGACGTAGAACCACTTCCTGTACCATTCGGTCAAGGAGGTGTTCCATGGGCAGTGCAGGTAGCGATTCTTCATCCCATCACGAAGGTTGAGGTATACTCCACCTGCAACCTTGGAGCCTCCAACTGCTCCCTTCTTCCTCAAGCAGAAAAGGTACCGGAAAAGATCGAAGTGCGGCTCTATGCCAACATAGGCCTCGCACAGATGGATGAAGGTGGAAATAAGGAGAATTGAGTTCGGGTGCAGATTGCAAATCCCGATCTCATAGTACAAAAGAAGTCCTTGAAGAAAAGGATGGACAGGAACACCAAAACCTCTCTTAACGAAGTCTTCAAAAACGACGACCTCACCGGCGCGAGGATCGGGGTAGCTCTCCCCCTCCGGTGCCCTCCAGCCGCCGAGCTCTGCGTCGTGCAGAAGCCCCATATCGACGAGGTCACCAAGAGATTTTGTGGTGCTGCGAGACTTCTTCCATTCCTTGGCCATCAGGTCGGCCCTCTTCCTGGAGTCGCTCTTCGCCATTAGAGGTGCGAATGTGGGCTGGAGTTAGGAAGATGCAGGAGATTAGAGAAGATGAGAGCGGAAGGTTTGAAGGCAATGGCAGGAGAAGCGGTACAGGCGGTCCTATTAGGCCCTTATAAACCCGCGACCCCACCTCTCCCACTTCCTATAATCTCGGGAAGTGGGCAGGCCATGCGGCGGACGCGACGTTTCGGTTTATAATGATTATAGACAAATAATGCGGCGGAGTTTTCGTACCAATTGATGGTTTCCTTTTCTCAAACCATGCATAGAGCGGTTGTACAGTTGCCAGGTACAGCTTTTCATGCATCCGTCTGACATATCGTCAGGAGACCCCGTCACGTCAACTTTAAATTTGAAAGACCTTTTCAAAAGTAAGAAGACACATACGCCAGTGAATCAGCTCGGAACTTCAAGGACTGCACCGACCACCGAGCACTCGACGCTCGGGGACTGGTCGCCCAGTCTATTAGCTCGGAACTTCAAGGACTGCACCGACCACCGAGCACTCGATGCTCGGGGACTGGTCGCCCAGTCTATCAGCTCGGAACTTCAAGGACTGCACCGACCACCGAGCACTCGACGCTCGGGGACTGGTCGCCCAGTCTATCAGCTCGGAACTTCAAGGACTTCACCGACCACCGAGCACTCGACGCTCGGGGACTGGTTGCCCAGTCTATCAACTCAGAACTTCAAGGACTGCACCGACCACCGAGCACTCGACGCTCGGGGACTGGTCGCTCAGTCTATCAGCTCAAAGCTTTAAAGCATGCTTAGGAAACTGAGCACTCGATGCTCGGGGACTGGTCGATTGGTCTTTTCGATTGCAGACGAGCATGACATGCTCGGGGACTGGTAAATTCAATTTTTTAGACCTTGCTACAAGGCACATACTTCGCCTTCCAGCAAGCTCGGGGACTACATCGGTACGATGCATCTCGCGATGCATCTCAGTCTCAAAACTACTTTGGGGAATTTTCCTTTGACCCTGGCACCACGTGCCTACGCCACCTACTACCAGGTTCGGGGACTAAGTGGGCACACTTCACCTAGCGGTGAATTTGCTTGCTTTTTTGATACTTCTACCTTTCAAAAAGGCAAAGTGGGCACACTTCACCAGGAAAGAAATTTTTTTAGAGCACCATGCATTCTTCGAACAACCTGCTTCTTCGATGTCAACGTTGATCAACTGTCTTTCGAGTTGGACAAGGAACCGTTGCAACTGCTTGGGCGATTTCCCCGCTTATTGAAGACGACAAGCCTCGCTGATCGAAGAAGCTCAAGACGGCGTGTTGCATCACAATACATGGCGCTCGGGGACTAGCTGTGGGGGTATAAACCCCTATACCCTTACGGCTAGACTTCAGCCAGGAAGCTTGGCCCCCTACGAGACGAGTTCAAGGCTTGATCCGACAAGCCGAGTTTCGCGCAGGGAAACAAGACGTGGAGATCAAGCAGGATTCTAGTCGGTTAGAATAGGAATTGATATCGAATTATCTATGACAATTGTAACCGACTAGGATTAGTTTCTAGATCTGTAACCCTGCCCTCCAGACTATATAAGGAGGGGCAAGGGACCCCCTAGGACAGATCATACATCATATTCTCTCAACACAAATCAATACAACCAGACGCAGGACGTAGGTATTACGCCAACTCGGCGGCCGAACCTGGATAAAAAGCTTGTCCGTGTCTTGCGTCACCATCGAGTTCGTAGTTTGCGCACCGTCTACCGATAAACTACTACCGCGGGTATACCCCAAGGTAGACTGCCGACTAGCTTTCGTCGACAATACCTAATCAACGAGCGTCTTATTGGGCAGGGCTTGGGCTTGGCTACAACAAAAATATCGTACGGATCTTAATGTGTCACTTCCTCCTCCTGTTCTACTCCCTTGGGTGCCCACGCAGCCGTTTGGAACGAATCTATGTGGATACTATGTTTGTGAATTTATGCGGTGCACCCTATTTAAACCTGCTGAAAGTGTTCTAAAAGTAAGTAACATGCATGTGTATACAGTAAATTCATATCTTATTTATTTGTTGAAACTAAATAGATTTTATGTATATTAATATCTTTTCTAACTAATGCAAATGGAAGGAGTGGAATATGAAAGATAAAGTGTTCGAGTACACATTACTCTTTGGAGTCCAGGAGACGATCGCCGGATTTATCAACGATCATGTCATTCCGGAAGACGGCGAGTTCCACTTATACCCGCAGGGCTTCAAGCCCATTCCAAACAAGGACGAACACTTGTATGAGCTTTGAGTGGGCGGGCAAACATTATGTAATCATTAAACGGTGGCAGCACACTTGATTATTACTTGTACATAATATTATTATTGTAAATGTAATGTGTATGTACGTATGTGTATAGCTATATAATATATATAGATATATATATATATATATATATATTATACGGATAATATATATGTAGTTTCATACTTTATTTGAGTGCAATAATAATGAAGCTCTTGTATAGGTGCAATGTATACGGATAATTGCGGCGTATACGATTAAATTGGAGAACATATACAATTGAAAACCAAAATCAATAAAGAAATGAAAAGAAAAAAGAAAAAAAACAAAAACAAAAAACACCTTTAGTCCCGGTCGGTAATATCAACCGGGACTAAAAGGGGTGGCCAGGGGTGGCGCCACGTCACTGCCTTGTGCCCCCTGTAGTCCCGGTTACCAACCGGGACAAAAGGTCCCTATTTAGTCCCGGGTCTGGGAGCCGGGACTAAAGGTTGGACTTTTAGTCCCGATGCCTTAGTCCCGGCTCGCTACCCGGGAATACAAGTGGTTTTCGACCGGGACTAAAGGGCTGTCGTGTACCAGTGACTACACGTCGTAGATTATTAGTAAGAACGTTAGCACTGTTTCTACATGGAATTGATCCATGAAAAGAAATATGACTTTAATTAATAACCAGTATGGTAGGTATAGTTTCCGCCACAAGAACCTAGATAAAAATTATTGTAGTCTTTTTATTTTCTAAATACTTTGTATATGGGTTTTTTTAGAGTTCCTCAAAACTGTGTGAATGCACATTACAAAATATAACACTAGGTCAACCAAGCAGACAGTTGACGTTGTGGTTTCCAGGAAATGAACGAAGTATATTTCATATGGCCAATCAACGAAAATAAGAAAATTCTTCAAATGGCGTGGTGAAATTGGTAAGCAACTTACAAGAACATTTAGTAAAATTCATATAGAGGGATAAATATAGCTTCAATAGGAGTAGACCTTCGCTCGACTCATGCTGATGGTAACATCAAGAGTGTAGCATTTTTTGGCTTCATGCCATTCGGAACTATATCTATTATATGAATTTTGTAACATCATAATTTTTTGTGATCTTGTTATTGTTAGGTCCTTACTAATTTCATGCATGTGTTTCCTCCACTAGGCGATATGCAATATATTGTTTGTGTTTCTTGGATTATTAATGATGTTGTTTGTTATGCTAGTTGAACTGGCAACATTGTTCAAACTAACTATATCTCAGTTGATTAGAGGTTTTCTTGTAGTGAAACTTGCTCACTAGAGTTCAAATCTTAGGCTTGTAAGTTTGTTCATCTGGTCAAGTATTAGGTGATGTATTTATCGATGGCGAGACACGCATGTGACGATTGCATGGACCTTGATCTGCTAACTCATCCCTCAAAGGTGTTTATGGAGATAGAGTACACGTGGGTCCATTCATTGGGATTAATACATTTTTTTTGTCTTTTGCAGTGCTTTATTACAAAAAAATGATTTATAACAACGATACATTTTTGTAATTTATTGATCTTGAGGAATATTTCTAGAAAATAGTGTAAAAGGTACTTACTAAAAATATTTCTCTAGCCGTGACCATGTCTAATGTTCCAATTGCTCTCTGAAAAACATATCATTTGCATCGCATATACGTACCATTCGATCCTATTTTTCGTTCCTCTCTCCACATGGATCTACTTACGCCACAACACAATTACACAAATTACCTAATACCTCGCCGCGTAATAAACAATGCCAGAACATGAATCATGCTGTGAAAAGAAAGAAAGAATCGGAGCACGAAAGATTCAAAGCGCTATCCAACCTTTGATTATGTTTCATGCGCTAGTTAACAATCCATCCCATCCCGTGGCAATAATGCTTCGCTGAACTAGTCCGGTTGAAAATTGGATATATGAGGCTGACTAGCTAGAGATGATTGCTGGGAGGAGTATTACCACCGTCATGACCAATATACTAATGCGCTGATTGCTAGGCCTTGTTTACTTCACCCCAAAAACTATTTTTTTAAGATTTTCTATCACATCGAATCTTTCGGCACATGCATGCAGTATTAAATATAGACGAAAACAAAAACTAATTGCACAGTTTGCCTATAAATCACGAGATGAATCTTTTAAACCTAGTTAATTTATAATTAGATAATATTTGTTAAATAAAAACAAAAACACTACAGTACCGAAATCTAATTTTTTTCGAAACTAAACAAGACCTTACTACTTCAACTCCAACCCATCGTAGAGAAATTTGGGACTATCTGAACCGCCATATATATATCCCGTATGTTTAAGATAACGCCTTTATATGATGATACATTGACACCGAGACCCAGCCAAGCCAAGGTGGTGCCTACCACTATTTGTTCTGCCCGCCAGGCCGCCACAGGGATTTATTGGGACTTGGGAGGTAGGAACGTGGCCTTGTGGACACACGTCGTTGTTAACAGGTGCGTGTGCATACTGGCACACAGACTGTTGGTACGCTTGGCAGGCAACCCCACGACGCGTACTGTATGATGAACCAACGTCGTCAATCCGCCCGCCGCCGTATCAATGCACATGCACATGACCTCGATCGCGCTCACGATCACACACACAGGAAAAAGAGAACCGAAAAGATGTGCTCCAGAAAATGCTGAAGAAGCTCTGCATCGGGCTTGGGCTGACAGAAAAAGGTAAGCAGACGAGGGCATTTCCGTCCGAGCACGTGTGCTGGCCTGCCGCTACTGCTTGTCGGTTTTGGCGTGGACGCCAGTCGCCAGGACGTGGCAGCGACGCCGGGCAGCAACGGCAGGAAGGCTCCCAAAAAAAAAACGACGTCGCCCCCTTGCCGTCGTGGCCTGGCCTCTCGCGTTCGAGAAGCGCGCGCGCGAGCAAGCGCATCGGCGCCGGCGGCACAGCCCTTTCCGCCCCCCCCCCCCCCCCTGTCTGGGGAGGCCCGGACTGCCGGAGCCGGAACGGCCCAGTCCAGCCGCTCCACGTCGCTCCCGCCTCTCGCGGTCAACTCGCCCAGCGCCGGCCCGCGCGCGCGCCTCCCGAGATAACTGACCCTAGTACCGGAACCCGACGCTCTCGTCGTGTTCGCGCGCGCCGCGCAGCACATGCGCACGCGGCACGACGACGACCTGAAACGCTAGAACCTTTTTCCCCACTACTCGGGATCGCCCCTCGGCGGTCGGCGCAGCAGAGTTCGCCTTCGCCCACTCGTCGGACGGAATCGTTCTGCAGGACTGGTTCGCGCGGACCGGTCACCGGCGGCGGGTCGCGTCGCGTCGCGGGCTTCCTGCCCGTCTTTGTAGGCGAGTAGGAGGAGGTCGTCTCGTCGGGTGCGGAAGTCTACTACTCGGCGCTGTGGCGTACAAACAAGAGCTACCGGCGGCCATATTCGATTCTCGGTTTGGGTCAGTACTAGTAGTGTGCATGTTGTGCACCATACGCTCCCTCTTGCGCGCGCGTTTGCCTCACGGCTCGGAGAAAGGGACCGGCGGTTTCGCCGGCGACGGGTTTCGTTTCGCCGGCTCGGGTTTCGACGTGTCGCGCAGAGCGGGTGGCGGAGCGGAGGCAGCTGCAACGTTAGCAGGCGGGTTTCCCGGCACCAACAAATGCGCCATCTGGATTCTAGAATATGCTCCGCACCACCAGCATCAGAAGCTAATAATGCAGAGCAGCAGTATTTTTTTTTTAAAATTTATTTCTTTAGCGATTAGCGACCACGGAATGCGTGACGACTAATTTTAGCCACTTGTTTATCCAACGATCGCGGTTTTGACAAAAGTGAGTAAGTTTGAACTAAAAAAAGATTAGTGTTTCAGCCTTTCAGGAGCACATACTTAGTTAATAATAACATATAAAAAACAAATCATGAAACGTTATTGCCCCAGCATATGCAAAACTGTAGATGCCGAAATGGGTACTTATACCCTGTCAATTTTAGACGACATAATTGCTACAGTGATCAACTGTCGTGTCGCCTCAATCAACCCATCTGCCATCATTTTGTTCACACACACAACACATAAATACGGAAGAAGAACTGAGAAAAATCAACGAATAATAATAAGAACAGAAAAAAAAAATGGACGCCACAGTATGGTGGCGCAGGAGCACTATACAAGTAGAAATTCAAACAGAAAGCGGACATAAATACCTCCAAGAACACAAAAAGCAAATAAAAAACAACGACGGAAAATACTAAAAAAAAAAGCAAAACAGATCCCAATATATTCCCTCTCACTGAGGCCAGCTCCGCCCTCCTCCTCCTCCTCCTCCTCCCCAGGACAGCGGGCAGCCTCCACGCCTCACGGATTTCGCAACACACGGGGCGGAAAAAAAAAAAGGAAAGCGAAATCAACCAATCTCCCTCATCATTCACGGCCTCGCCAGCCAGCGGCCTCCACCTCCTCCTCCCCAGAAGGCAGAAGAAATTTCCCCATTTCCGCCGCTCGCGATCGGCGCCGCTGAGTTCCCCGAATCCCGCCCCGGAATCGCGACCGTACGCCGTGAGCCTTGGGGGGCCGCCGGTCCGGGGCTCTGATTCGCGGGCGGCGCCGCGGCCGTGGTTCGCGCGGGGAATGCTCTATCTCAAGCAGCCGGGCGGCGCGGACTTAGGGTTCCGGCGGTCGGCGGTGGCTGCTGCGGCTGCGGGGCTGTGATCTGCCGCTCTGGCGGATGCGAGATTGAGCCAGCACGCGCCGGGGATTCGGCCGGCCATGGCGGGGCCGGATTGCTGCCTCCAGAGCTTCGAGCTCTACGAGGCCGAGTCGGTGAGCTCCTCGCCCCCGGATCACAAACAATGCGCCACTGCCTCCTGTTTGTCTCTTGTTGCTGGGTAAAATTATGTTGTTCATGATGCCGCTTCCTGCTGCTGCTTTGTGATTCGGTCTTGGTTATAGCTACGGAGACGGTTGAGCTTTAGGCGTCGTTTAGCTCGGGACAGAGCATGCGGCCTGCGTGCTTGGATCATCATTCCATGCAACGTCGGGGATTTAGGAATTACGATGAATCCTTGTCCATTCATGGCATCCGCATGCAATTTTAATGTCGGAGAAAGCGATAAGCACACTTGGATTTCAAGAGCTCTTAGCTGCTAGTATTGTTGCGTTCTATGTGCGAGATATCGAATCCTGCCTTATTTTGTTAGTCACGATGCTTTTTTTTTTTCTATTTAGTTTTGGTTAGGAAATAGGTGTGCTTTTCAAGCACTGCTCATGTTCATTTGTTGGGATTTTGATCACGAAAGATAACCTTTGTGTGCTCATCCAAATTATCAGTTTAAAAGTTTTCCGTGTTCTGAATCCATTACCTAGCCTGTGCTTCATCCCACTATTGTTTGGATGATTGGTTATTTAGTGTTTGGTTGATTTTATCTTGGCGGCATATTTCTTGCTTTGCTGGTAATTGATGAATCTCTCTCTATCTGGGTGCATTCTGTACATACAAGCCTTATAGAAAATGTGTGTGCAAACTCATGTGCAAAGGCGAACCCTTACTGTTTTTCATGTCTTGCCTGTGTTTGCGGACTAGAATTTAGAAGTTGGATTGTTATATGCATGTCGGATATGAGAATTTTTGTAAGTCAAAAGTGAAAATTGGAGAATGATGTTCTTTTACCGTTCCATCTGTGAGAATGTAGAGAATTCAAGAACCTTTTGTTCATGCAACAGTCCGTTGATTGGGGTATAGCAAATACAAACTTTAGTTGATGTGAATTTCTGTTGTCACATTCACATCGAAGAGGATCTGCCAGGATATTGCCGACATGAAAGGCTACTTGAATAGATGGGAGCTTTTCTTAAACTGAGGTTTTGGGACAATGATGGGCTATGAGTGAAATTATAGTTTTGTGGAAGATGGAAAATGGAAAGTTAGAACAGGAAGGCAGTGAGCGAGCTTGACTTTGATGTTTTTTTTTTTTGCTAGGATAGGTGAGAAATAGTGAGTCTGGTTCGTGTAATCTGATCATGATGGTTTTAATGCTGAACTGTGACCTGATACATATAGCACCACCTGAATTATTTGTGGCTATTGGTGCCACCTGAATCTTGATCCTTAACTGTAGCAATCGACATCTACTGAAGGGTGAAAGTGACATTGAGTACCTAGTTCCTATGATTATTTGGTTTTATCATAATTTAATGATGGATGTTTTTGGCAGAAATTTTATATTCTTGGAACTAACACTAACAAGACAATATGGAGATTACTCAAGATTGATAGAATGGAACCATCAGAGCTCAATGTAGATGAGGATTCTACTGTACACTCACAGAGTGACTACCTTGATCTTCTAAAAAATCTAGATCAAGAACACAGGTCTACTGGTGGAGTCAAATTTGTCACCAACTGTTTTGGAATCATCGGTAAGCTATCCCATCTTCTTACTGTGATCATAATTTGATGCAATGTCGGTAAGATATTCCCTGTAAATATGCATCAACAGTATGTTTCCTTTACAGGTTTCATTAAGTTCCTTGGGCCCTATTACATGTTAATTATTACTGAGCAGAGAAAGATTGGGGATATATTTGGTCATCCGGTGTACCAAGTTACTAAGACTGCGATGATTGAGTTATCAAATTCCAAGACGAGGCCAAAGTTAATCAACTCCAAGGACGAGAACAGGTGCTGCATGACTGCACACCATGTTTATATTGTTAACATACTATCCTTCATATTATCATACACTGATACTTAGATTGGATATTTTCTAACTGTTCAATAAAAAATATTCTATCCTTTTTCTTAGAAAGATTCAGGAGCATAGTTAGTGCAGTTACATGGCAAACAGTTGCACCACTGTATGCTCATCATAAGCCAAGCTTCACTAATCATGCAGGTACAAGAAGCTCTTGCAGACAATTGATCTTCGAAAAGACTTCTTTTTTAGCCACTCATATCAAATAATGAGAAGTCTCCAGAAGAACTTTAGTGATCCACAAGAAGGGTGGGAACTATATGACACAATGTTCGTCTGGAATGAGTTCCTAACTCGAGGGATTCGTGACATTCTGAAAACTACACTTTGGACTGTTGCATTAGTCTATGGCTTTTTTAAGCAGGTACATATGAAACTTGTACCCTTTTGTCCTATTATATCGTTTATAGGATTTGTGAAATATGATAGATAGCATCCAAAAAGATGTATCCTACATTCCTCTTTCTTTTTACACCATGTTCATTATCTTTGCCTGCTTTACTAAGTTAAAATATTCATTTCATTTATATCAAGGATAAACTTGCGATATGTGGGAAGGATATTATGCTGACGCTCATTGCTAGACGCTCGAGGCATTATGCTGGCACCAGGTTCACACTTTGCAAACTCTTAGTAATGTATACTCCTTTCTATCAGTTTTTGTGTGGTTAGGATTGATGTGCTGCATCTTTCTTTTTCTGATATTGTCATACAGGTATCTAAAGAGGGGCGTGAATGAGGAGGGCAGAGTAGCAAATGATGTTGAGACTGAGCAAATTGTTTATGAAGACATGCTTGGACCATGGCAAATAAGCTCTGTTGTGCAGAACAGGGGTTCAATTCCGCTATTCTGGTCCCAGGAGACATCGAAGCTGAATCTTAAGCCTGATATCATATGTAAGCATTGGAGTCATTCAATGCGCAAAATACTATTTGAACATCTGAAGTTTTTTTCTTGCAGTGCATGAATAGGATAAAAAAATATGTAAGCATTGGAATCCTTATTCAATGCGTAAAATACTATTCAAACGTTTGGTATTTTTTTCTTGCAGTGCATGAAAAGGACAAAAATTATGAGGCTACCAGGCTTCATTTTGAAAATCTTAGGAAGAGATATGGAAATCCTATCATCATCTTAAACTTGATTAAGGTGAGCACACTGTTATGATGCTGCCATTGCTTCTGATGGATCTTTTTCATTTAAGTCATACTTTAAGAATCACACACTCGCAATTTACTTCGTGTTATTCTTGAAAGACACGTGAGAAGAGACCACGAGAAATTATACTTCGTCGGGAATTTGACAGAGCAATAAAGATTATTAATAGCGGTCTACCAGGCGAAGACCATTTGAGATTTTTACATTGGGATCTTCATAAGAACTCTCAAAGGTATTAATTCTTGTGTTATGTGCCTCAAACTTATGTTCTGTTTGATTCTTTTGGTGTACATAACTGAAGAAAAATTGTATTTCAGCAAAAGTACAAATGCCCTTCAAGTGCTTTTGAAAGTGGCATTTGAAGCTCTGAACTTGACAGAATTCTTTTATTGTCAAGTTTCCCCAGCTCAAATGCAAGACAACTCCCTTAACTTAAGCCCTACATTGTAAGTATACTGGTTTCTCTGCTATTCAATTTGAATTCCTATTTTCATGTACCTCTTGATTCTTGAATGGCTTGACGCTTTCTTATTTTCGGTTTTATGTTTTGTAGGAAAAATGGTTTTGGTCCTCATGTGTGTGATGACAACAACAGTTGCGGCAATGCAGACTATGTTGATGATCTTGATGACATTTCCCAAGAAGATACCTGTGGCAGTTCTGATCCTGGCAATGGAATTGCAGAAGATGAATCTGAGGTCAATGGATCTACCCAAATAAAGCCTCCAAAATTTCAAAAGGGTGTCCTACGTACAAACTGTATAGACTGTTTGGACCGCACAAATGTTGCTCAATATGCCTATGGCTTAGCTGCTCTAGGACACCAGTTACATGAACTTGGTTCTGTAGAATCTCCAGAAGTTCATTTAGACTCCCCTTTGTCTCGACATTTGATGCATTTTTATGAACGGATGGGTGACACACTTGCTTTACAGTATGGTGGTTCTGCTGCGCACAATAAGGTACTCCATTGAATGTTGCTTTATTGTTCTATCTGTCAGAAAAACTGTAGGTTCTTTATTCCTTCCACAAGACCACAATATGCTTTTGTGTTGAAATAAGGATGGTTCCATTGCATATGCTATGCCATTATTTCAGAACTCGTCCAAGTTTCCTCCATTAGCTTTGCATCTGATCTGTTTTAAGTGTTCGTATTTCAAATCAAACTGATTATGCCGGGATGAGTGGCATAAAGAGTAACATTTATTCTGAAAAGTGAAATAAAACCATGAAGCTAGTTGGACTTATGGAAGTTAAATTTGAGCCACAGATTATGATATGGAATTTTAAAATAGGCTATCATCAATCAAGTGTGCTGATTAATGCCTCTAAAAAAGTTCAACAAGTATATAGGCTCAGTTATTATTTTGAGACTAAGGCCACTTATTTTAGTGGCTAGGATTACACTTAATCATACAGTGGTATCAATAGTATTGCAATTAATCATACAGTTTATCAACTACGAGCAAATTGCTTTTCTTCATATCAATTATTATTTGTGAGCCCATTGCTACGCTATTTACTTTTCTCAATTTTTTATCATAGAAAAAGTCTACATAACCCCCCAAACTATCTAAGGTGGAATACTTCATCCCCTAAACTATAAAACCGGATATTCTACCCTCTGAACTTTCAAAACCGGTCAAATAACCCCCTCGAGTGGTTTTAGATGGTGGTTTTGTCTTTTTCTTTTTTCATTTATTTCCGCTGAATCTTTGAAAAATCATAATAAATCACAGAAAAATCATAAAATAAAAAAAATCAATTTTGTTGGACTCCAGATGAGTAGATCTACACAATAAATATATAATATGATATACTTTAGTACAAAGTTTTTGCTGTAGCTTTAAATTTATGATTTTTTGTAATTAATTTGAATAATTCATATATGTAGTTCCTATGGTCCAACTGTGGTAAAATTTTTATGGTGGGCTCATTATTGTATGCTTGAACTATGGTAAAAATTTCATACTCCTTGGATCACGTATAACTTAGTTATATATAAAGCATAGATTTAACAAGAATAAAGCTAAATAAATCTATAGCTAAGTTATATGATCCAATAGGTACGAAACTTTTACCATAGTTCAAGTATACAATAATGAGCCCACCATAAAAATTTTTACCACAATTGAACCATAGGAACTACATATATGATTTTTTCTTATTAATTATAGAAAAATATAGATTTAAAGCTACAACAAAAACTTTGTACTAAAGTATACCATATTATATATTCATTGTGTAGATCTACACATCAGGAGTCCAACAAAATTGAATTTTTTATTTTATTATTTTTCTTTGATTTATTATGATTTTTTAAAGATTCAGCAGAAATAAATAAAAAATAAAAAGACAAAACCACCCTCTAAAACCACTCTAGGGGGTTATTTGACCGGTTTTGAAAGTTCAGGGGATAGAATATCCGATTTTATAGTTTGAGGGATGAAGTATTCCACCCTACATAGTTTGGGGGATTATGTAGACTTTTTCCTTTTATCATATAGGTTAGTGCGATGCAGCTACTTTTTTTTACAGAATTACTCGTCTTATTATTTCGTCTCTATAATCTTACTCATTCAAGCTGACACTTATTTTTGAAATTGCATTTTTATCCTACTACCTTGGCATTATGTCAATATGTTTCTGTATTTTATCATCCTATCTATCTGCCGTGGATAATTTTTTCTTTAAGTTATAGGAAAAGTTGGAATCCATTTGTAACGATGTTTCCATTCCACCTACAAAATGAGGAGAGGTTCATTGATTTTCTTCTCTGTAGAATATACATGTGATATCTGTGATCTGTAAATTAAAGGGAAAAGTGTGCTGTTGCTCTGTCTAAATAGGGTGATAGGGTGCCACCTAGATTGACAATGGACTAAATTAGCACTTGTCAGTTGTCACTTCAATTATGAAGTGAAACAGAATTAGTATGTGCTCATTCTAGGGATTCTACATTACTTGCTGATCTGGGGAGCTTAATAACGTATAACTACTGTGCAGAGTGGACTACAACACACGAATCAGAAGTGAAAGATAGCTTAATTGTAACCTTATATCAATATGTCAATCAAACTAAAAGATTCTTTTCATGTTGGTCTGTTCTTGCACACTTCTCTGATGACTTCGGAAGTCAAATAACTTTCATGGCATTCAACATTCTTTTCATGTTGGATTGTTCTTGCACATTTCTCTGATGAACTTGCCTTGTGGTTTCATATGTAGATATTCTCTGCAAAAAGAGGGCACTTGAAGTTTGCCATCCAATCTCAAGAGTTCTTTAGGACACTGCAACGGTACTATAGTAATGCCTATATGGATGCCTACAAACAAGCAGCGATAAACTTGTATGTGTGATCTTATATCTTTTGAAGTTTCAATTGGAAATAATATGAATATGGACTAAGTTTCTGTCACTTGTTTTTCCTATGTATTTAAATTTCAGATTTTTAGGATACTTCCAACCGCAGGTGGGAAAACCTGCACTTTGGGAGCCAGAATCTGGTGATGAGCATGTACTTGATGAAGAGACAAGGTAAGCTCGCAAAGTATAGCTGTGCTTGAACTTACAGGGTTAAGTATGTACACATGACATGCTCCTAATAAAAGAATAATATGCTCTTCTGTCTTCTCTATGAATTTGAGCAATAGCAGAAATATCACTAAAGGTGGCGTGACTATGAAGTATCTATATTTATTGTCTCTCCTATTAATAGCATGTTAAATTTACACAATATAAGTGATAGTGGAACCAAAAATTGATTAGTAGTCTTTATGCGAGAGCCCAAAGAGTTGTGCAGCAATATCTGATCCATTTGTTCTGGTGTAACCAATCCTTTGAAAGTTCAGATGGAGAAGTTGTGTTATTCACTTCTTTATCTTCATAGGGTAGCAAGGACACTTGAATCATTTATATATTTTCACGTTCTTTGTAGGGGTAGCAAGTCAGTGTAGTGTTTCCCAACCACTTATTTTAAGCATGAAATAATCCAGATTTTATCGACACATGCATTGTGCAAATCTACGCAATCTATCTTATTGATTATCTGAGATTATTTCTACATTTTTGTCAGTAAATTGATGAAGAGGGCAAGATCAGATGGCAGCATTCTTAATAACAGCAAACTATCAATGTCCAGTAATGGCCCAAATGGAATTTTAAACCCAGCATTTACTGGTTCAAAAAATGAAGGACAACATCCGAACTGGATTTCTGATTCAGTGCATGGGATGTCTTCAGCCTCTGTCAATTCCATGTCAAAGTCAAGGTTTGGCTTATGCTATCTGGATTCTGTAACTCCATCTTTTCCATTCTTTTGGTAGCAGAGTCATTATCCTAAAGAATACTTTTGAGAAATTAGTATCTGACACTGACACATAAGTTGTTAATTCTCCATTCTCTTGAAAAAAATACTCAGGTATACTCCGACAGTATCTCACGTTAAGCATATAAGCTGCGAACTAGACTACTGCAATGGTTCTGGTGATTCAAATTTCCTGGACCTTGACTGGCTTTCGGCTTCAGACAATGAAAGGTTATTCATACTGTGCTTTCCCTTTTTTGGTCTATCATGTATCTTTAGTGCATCAGGCCTCCTGTTTTTTGTGCATGGTATGGTATACACAGAAATGGCAGCAAGAAGGATAGTTTCATTTTTTATTAACTCCTTGACACCTCTCAGAAAAAAGGAAAACTCTGTGCATAGCTTAGGAAACTAAGTGGATTATCAGGAGACCTGAGCATCATTGCATTAACTAGGAAATAGTTCAAGAAGAACACTCACTCCAACACACACACAAACAACCACGAAAGCACATACATGGATTACAATCGCTCCACAGAACTACAGAAAAGGATTGACATCAGCAGAAAACTCCACACACTAGGACGCGTTCACAGCAAGCTTTGTAAGACCAGTAGTCTCCACATCACACCAGAGTTGGTATTGCACCATTGACTACACAACCATAGCGATATTTCCAAATCAGTCAAGCTCCAAGGATTGCTAGAGAGTAGAGATTGGAACCTCTCAACTGTTTACCTGGAGATGAAACCTGATATTTCTGTAAGACTTGCACGATTATCCAAGTTTAGAAAAATAAAAAGAGCAGTTCTTGCCAATGCCATGTATTCTGATACTCCATTCTAGTGTACATGGAACTGCTGGCGAATATCACCCATTTATAATCAATTTGTAGATGAAATGTTTCTACCTCATAAATTTTCATGCTGTTCATTATGCTTAAACAGGTCAAAAGCCATAAGCACTCCTGATGTGAATATTTCAACTGATAATGGTGTTCATGATGTAAGCTCTGGGACAACGGTTAGTGCAATCAACAATCCTACTTTTTATTATGACTTCTACTTCATGCCCAGTTTGCGTACTTTAACCACAGTTTACAAAACCTTTTGTTTTACCCAACCATCATGGACGCAATCCGAGAATAGCCACTATATTTGGGCTCTTCTCTGACCTGCCATTTTGTCTGTTATATTTTATGACTTTCACGCCCATTCCTTTTTACTGCAATTATGGTTTACAAGCCACTTGGGCCTAATTTCCTGAATAAGACTGTACTATCAACTACTTGGTTCTGGTTCCATTCTGGCATGCCATTTCTTTAATATAATATATAACTCTATAACTTGTTCTGCTGACTAAGTGTAAGCATAGCATTAACAGGTTGCTAAAATCAGCATGACTATCTTCACTTTTTCTCTTGAAATATACCCCCTCTCTCTCTCTCTCTCTCTCTCTCTCTCTCTCTCTCTCTCTCTTATTATTATGACCATCACTGGCAGATTACAATTGCTGACCATTCATAATAGAGGTTCACCCAGCAAATAAACCAATCATTTCATTTGGATCTTTCAGGATGATCAAGCTGCTGAGATCCAGGATCAGGGGTTATCTAAGGATTTTGTGCAGTGGGTTAATCAAGGAGAGGCATTTTGGTACTGATATTGCAAGATGGTTTATCATGTAAATTCAAGGCGCATGATGGTTGCAAAAATAAGGGAAAAAGTCTACATGATGGCAGCCCAAACCTTGTTCAAAAGCATCTTAACTCTTGAAGACTATTGCAGGGAGGCCCATCAAATGGCAACCATCAGCATTCTCCTTGCGGTATACAAATACGATGATGGGCTTATTAGAGTCACACACACTGTTAGAAGACTTGTGTAGGGAAGTGTACCATTCTGTTCATTTATTGAAGCTTGCTCACCAGGCGGGTAGATAGTGCATTGTTGTTACTTTTCTTAAAAAAAGGAAAGAAAGAAGGTAGGTAGTATATTCTTTTGAAGATGTACCATTGTCCAGGCATCATCATCCCCATCTCCACCATTGTGTAAATATATATGTCCCAAGTGTTCCCACCTTTCCCTTTTCCTTCCACGAGAGTTGAGGTGGGCATGAAAGCACCATTTTTCCCTCAGTCTCTTTGTATGGGATCTTCTGAAATCATGTACATGTATCTTTCGTGGCAACAGGAGAGATTGCTGTGTAATTTCCATTGTACCAACCAAACCCCTCTGTTACCAATAGAAGTCCCTTGGACAGTGTTTGTCACGTTGCAGATTGCTTTAACACTTGCTTTAAAATATCTGATCTGATTCTGTGCAAAATCTGCGTGTGATCTCTTTCTGTGCTCAGTGAATCAGCTCTGCAGCTGTAGGGAACACTTGCATGGCTTGTTGGAAAATGCTGGTCTGCTGGCCGGCCACTATCTGAAGAGACCACCTTTACGATAACAGGGGCAAGCAAATCCGGATACGCAAAAGCTCTCATAATCATGTGCTTGTGTGGTCAGTGGTCAGGAGCACAGGCTGACTGGCTGAGGCATGGTCCATGTAGGTGGCTTTTCCAGCCCTCTTCGGTCATGTGATATAAGCGCGTCGGGACGCTTGATTGCCTCCGCCTGGTTTGGACCTCTGCCTAATTCACCAGGCGTTTGTGCCGCTGAACGGCGGCCGCACGCTGATTCCAGTTCAAAGCAAAGGGACAACATGCGAAGAGGCAACAATCCACCTCTGTCATGCTCATGCACCCATGCTAATGCAATGCAAGAAAAAAAAAAAACCACATTGAGAACTTGTGTTGGCCTCTGTCATATGCTAATTCACCTCTTTCTTTATTTCGAACGAGTTCCAAGTTGACAACGTTGCTTTCTGGAAGCCAAATCTTCCCTCGTATCCATAGATGGGTACGTATATACAAAGAGATCCATCCGTCCGAGGAAAAGGAAACCGTGGTGTCAGATCGCCAGTAACGCAAAGCAACGGCGAGAGCCTTCATTATCACGCACGAATGACCCCGGCTTTCGCCGGACCGAACGGATGAAGTGAGACCCCATTGGTTTGTTGCTGTCGATTGTCATTCTAGGCTTCTTAGTTCTAGCGTTAGCAAGCGACATGTCAAAGAAATATCTATGGTACCAGTAGAGTTACAAGTTACAAACTCGGGGTGGGTCAGGCCTTGTTTAGTTCACCTCAAAAACCAAATTTTTTTTAAAGATTCTCCATCACATCAAATCTTGCGGCACATGCATAGAGAATTAAATATAGATAAAAATAAAAACTAATTATACAGTTTGCTTGTAAATCGCAAGACGAATCTTTTAAGTCTAGTTACTCCATGATCGAACAATGTATGTCAAATAAAAATGAAAGTGCTACAATATTAAAATTCAATTTTTTTTATCAAACAAGGCCTCACTTGTATAATTGGCGACGTGACACCAAACCCTATGATATAATATATTCAGTGATTGGATCATAGGACCACGTACGGCGAAAGGATAAGGATTAGGAGGAGCAGGGTTGAGTGCTGGTTAATCAATCAACTGTAGCGGCTGATGGGTTAGCTAGCTTGTCACCTTTTAGATCACTCGTCCTGCTTCAGCTCCAATAGGAGGTTTGGCTGGCTCGCTCACATGAACAAACTGAAAAGTTGTTCTTAATTATTTGCGTGCCAAATGTGGTTTACTTTTGGCAAAAAATTAAATGTCCTGGCGAAAGAAGCATTGACAAATTCTAGATTAGTTTTTGTTCTTTTGGCTTGCTGCCAAGTGCCAACCATCGTAAAAAATGACCTATGAAACGGAAATAAATGGATACCAAGTTCACAGGTTGTAACGTAAACGGTGAGTGTTTGCGAAGACAGAGGACAGATGGGATAGAAGAATATTTCTAACTTGTACTATAGAGGTTTCTCATCAGTCTCTTGTGGTAATTGGTAGTAGTATAAAACTTTTTTTTCCAAGACGATCTCACTTTCTATTTTGACACTTCTTTTTGTAAGACAAAACGTTGATGCTTCCAACTTCGAAACTGGCATCCTATTCTCAAAATATCTATGTCAACCGATGCTTGTGAAAGACAAGCGAAGGAGAAACCAACTACGAATTGCTGCCTGCCTGCAGGCTGCAGCAGCCTGCATGTCTTGCTGTTCGCCGCGTAAGAATAGTTTCCACCCTAAAGTAAACGCATCTAGATGCCATTCTTGTTGAATTCGTGGTCGCTTCATTCCCTGGTACGACGTAAGGATAGACGTGTATGAATAAAAAGTCAGGTTTGTGCTAATGTGATTGGAATTAATTCACAGCGCAAAATGATTGGTTTATATTTTGCTAAATACGTACATACTCTCTCTAAGTCATTGTCGTCCATGCAAAAGTACCATCGGGATGTTTTTTTTCTAATCTTTTTGCAATCACAGGGTACTTATATACATGCAGGTAGACATTAGACTCACCTGTGACCAATTGCACAAATGCACACCCTATCTTGTGAACCTCCAATACACTAGTGGACATGTTGCTTATCACCGAAAACAGAGGAAAAATTTAGCATGAATCAGAAAATCAGTCGTTTTTTTTGGGATTTTAAAGTTATCTGACCGGATCTTTATTTTGCTTCTGTAGTAGTAATTTATTTCAAACATTGTTTTAATTTATAATATAACAAAATTGAGTTTCATTATCCATGTGGATTAACATTTGTTGATGCGTGTTCACCTTTGGGTATTTGGCTTCTGGAATTCTGTTTTCCTTTGGCAGAAGAAAATTGATTCCTAAATCGGTCACAATCGTTAGAGTCTTGTTTTCTAGTATTTCCCAACTACGACTTTGACCTTTTCCTTGGACTCTGAAAGTCATGAGGGCATTTTTTTAGACAAAAGGGGAAAAAATCATTCTAGACTTTGCATCATGGGATGGATGCATACACCAAAGAAAATAATTTTATTCACTATTAAAGATTTAATATTTTTCTTCGTTCAAAAAAAGATTTAATATTTTTCGCTGTGATGAGTCATGGGCGTATGAATCCTAGATGCACTCGTAACATGTTTGTTTCCAGCGGGAATGAGATTCTTCTTCTAATGGTTAAAGACTTAAAGCTAAAACAAGTAGTAGAGCTCTTTCTAAATCAAACTGTTAGAGTTCACCCCTTTCACATCACGGTTCTCACTCACACAAGCTGCAGCTGCGTCCCACCAGCTTATACAACTTTTAAGGACACACCCAATAGAAACAACAATCAACATTACCTTTTTAAAAAAAGTCTAGTCTGCCCATGTAAACACCGGTGAGTTAAGGATAAACATGTCGGTACATTCTCTCAGTGCAGGCAGCCATCCTCCATTTACTCCCTATATCCCACCACCACCACAGGCTGTAAACACAAGGTGGTCCTGAGCAATGGGCTTACTTGCCCCAAGCCACTCCTCGGGCCTTGTTTAGTTCTATTTTTTTTTAAAAAAATTTCTCCACGTCGAATCTTTGAACATATACATAAAACATTAAATATAGATAAAAAATAACTAATTACACAGTTTACCTATAATTTGCGAGATGAATCTTTTGAGCCTAATTAGTCTATGGTTAGACAATAATTATCAAATACAAACGAAAGTGCTACAGTAGTCAAACCTAAAAAATTTCGCCAACTAAACACGGCCTCAATTGGTGTCTGCTTATTTTGGTAGATGAAGGCATAGCTATTTCTGCAAGTGACTATACTAATCTATGAGACCACCATTGCTTGAGACATGTATGCTTGGTGAGAGCATGGAAGTTGGGGGTAGTACACCATTGTGGTCTATTGGTAAAGCCCTAAGGGTGTCTCCAACAAACTATCTAAGGTGGTATTGTTTTTTATATGACACAGAAGAGAGAGATTGTAGAGAATGATGTCACCAGCGATGAGTAAGTAGATAGTCTTTTCCATAACCTCTCTCTTTCTCTATCTCTCCTCTTACGGGTAGCTCTACAGTTCTTACTTTTATTTCATCTATAGCCATGTTAGCTGGAGATTTCTCCGTATCGTTGTGGACGTCATAAGAAGCATGGCTAAATAGGCCTACTAGAAGGTCAACTATTTTTTTAAAAGAAAATCATATCATAGTATAAACGAAGCCACTCGTATATGCACGCATAATCATATTACTTTATTAATCTTAGAATTTGTTAGCACGATTTCCTGAATACGTTTATAGGATATATGATTGTGCGCGCATATATGTCCATAAATAAACATATATTAAATATCTGGTTCTACTGGGTATGTGCAATTTTAGCACCACCCCCAGCCCCTCCCCTTCTGATCAAATAACAGGAAAGAATGTCCCCCACCATCGTCGGAAGCATTATCCTCTTTGTTACGCCATAATTATAAGATCTTGTTTAGTTTTCTGGGTAAAAAAGATACAATAACACTTTTATTTGTATTTAGTCATTATTATTTAATCATAAACTAACTAGGCTCAAAAAATTCGTCTCGCAAATTATAAACTGTGCAATTAATTATTTTTTGTTTATATTTAATGTTTCATATACATGTTGCAAGATTTGATGTGATTGAGAATTTAAAAAAAAATAGATTTCGGACGTAACTAAACAAAGCCTAGGTAGAAAACCTAAAACAAACACAAACTTCGTAGCAACCTTTCCAACCAAACTTCAAAAACACCCTTAAAAAAAAAGAACTCCGTTTCAGAAACGCCCACTGCAGAACGGAGCTGGTTCGTTCCTCCGGCCACCAACGACGACAACAGACCTGATCTGACCTAACCTACCCCACCATGCATGTTGTGATGATGACCCAAATGGAAATCGCCGCGCCCATTTGCAGATTAAAAAAATGAGGGTCATCAATCACAGCGGCGTGGTGTTGCAAAACCAGCACCCCCGTCGCCTGATTTCGGAACCGGACTTGGAAACCACCCGCCGGCGGCGGCGGCCGGAGCAGCAAATGGGAGAACATGCCACCGAGATGCCATCTCATTCACCCGCCTTTCCTTTTCCTGCCGTGGGTGGTCAGCACATTGAACCGAAAAGGAAACCGGAGGTGGGTGATCAGGTTTCAGATCATGCATGGTCCATGGCTTGTTTCACAAGCACAGGGGAAGAGAGACTTATCCGGCAATGTATATATCCTCCCTGCCGGGTTGCCGCTATATATATAAATTGCTCCCTTCCTGCTCCCCCAACCTCCGCATTGCGTTGCGTTCTACTGCATCTGTTCGTTCCAGTTCTCTGTTTTGTTCTGTTCTGTCGACGCCATTCCTGTGCTGCCGTCCTGCCAAGGTATGCATCTGACGACGACTCGTCTCGTCCGTGTTGCCTCTACGATGCAATGCCGGCCACTGTGTTCCAAAATTGAGCATGCGTTGGTTGGGGGTAGTACCGTAGTAGTACGTCTGTTAGCGGAAAATGTGCATGTAATGCAAGCTAGATCTGTTTGCTGGTGTTATTTAGTTTTTTTTTTTTTTTTTTTTGTTTTTGAGGAAAGCTGGTGTTATTTAGGTCTGGTTTATCTAAAAAGTTTTTGAATTTTTATACTGTAGCACTTTCATTTTTATTTGACAAACATTGTCCAATCATAAAGTAACTACTGATTTACAGATAAACTGTGTAATTTTTTTTTTACTTTCATCTATATTTAATGCTTCATATATGTGCTGCAAGATTCGATGTGACGGGAAATTTTGAAAAAGTTTTTGGTTTTTGAGGTGAACTAAACAAGGCCTTAGTTTATATCCACTGCACATTTTATTTTTTTATTATTTTTGTCTTTTGCATGCATCCTGATGAAATCCGCCGAAAAGTTGAAAAATGTTTTTGAGACAAGTAATTGTCAACGTGACGGGATCGACGATCTTTAATGGTACACACAAATCATGCATTGTCATCGTCCCCGCTAAGGGCACTCACAATACAGACTCTATCATGGAGTCTAAAGTTATTTATTACCTCGAACAATGTGGATTTGGAGTCTAAATAAGACTTAGAGTCTTATTTTTTCTATCTCTTTCTTCAATAAATATGGTGCCACATCAGCAAAATATCATAAATAATATATAATTAATTGTCTTGGACTCTATGATAGAGTCTTGCATTAGGAGTGCCCTAAGCGAAGCGTTTGGATCCCATAAGCTGTTGGGAGACTTGCCGTGAGCCAGTAACATGACAAGAGCTCTCCTGTAGTCCTCTCGTGTCTTTCTTTTCGTGCAAGAAGAAGAAGAAGAAGAAGAAGCGCCGCCTCCTTTTTCTGTAATTCTGTTCCGCTACCTTCTCGTCACCAGTCACCACTTCGCTTGATTTTTTCCATTCCATGTCAGCACCGCATCGGCACACTTCTTGTTTAGGCAGCTCTGTTCTTGTTTGTAACGTACGGCCCCCACCTCGTCGCGGCGGCACGATCGATGCGAGTGCCGTCTGGCGGCTCATCACTCACCGGGCGCCCAGCTGCATCGATGCAGTATCTTCGCAAGAACCGATGCCTTTCTGTTCTTGAAACGATGTCTGCGCCGGGGCAACTTTTCTTGTTGCCGCTTGTCGCTTGCGCTGCTGCTGACTGGACGGCAGCTCTGGAGGGAGGGTGTATTTTGGATGCATTTTTAGGGATGGTTGTGCGTGCCTGATTTCGTATACAATTCGCCACTTGTTTGCACCACGTTCTTGGTGTTTCCCCCCCGATGTTTCTGCACACGGGCTTTCCTCTGGCTTCTGAGAGACCCATGTTTTACAGGCTTTTTCTAGAAGGAGGGCAAACCTACTGATCCAATGGGAGGCATTAGGGAGGGGCAAAAATATCTCGCTGCTTTTTTAATTTATAATTTAATCCGGACAATCTCATTTGCGTTTGCGTCTGATGGTGATGGCAATGGTTATCGTATCTTGGGTGCCGGATCACCGCCTTTTTGCTGATCACCGAATCAGCTGGGAGATTTCGGTGGTGAAATTAGGAACTCAATACAGTAGAAAGAAGCTTTTTTTTTTGGGTTCCTTTCTTTTGTTTTGTCACAGTTTCGTGCTCTGCTTTCTCTCCCAGCTAGTAGTCCTTCCTTGCGTTCACTGCACCTACACAGGTCATCGCAGCCTGCACTGTACACGAGTCTGCATAAAAAAAGTTCCAAGCTTTTTCGAAACCGGCCATTGGTCTGGTAGTGGTAGGCCAGCATATGCTAATGGGATGCTTTTGCCGCACCATTGAGAGTCCATGACACTATCAGTGACACCACCAGTATTTGGAAATTCTATGGTAGTAATTTGGCATTATCCATTGCTTAAAATTCCCAGCTTTGTCAGCTTGAAGGTGGGCCCTACCATCTGCACCACAGCTAGCTACCACCTCGGCACCTCACGCCTGGGCTTAGAGCAGCTGCTGCCCCCTCTATTTATTGGTTCCTCTTCCGTCCCGGGGAAAGCCTCCTCCATTGGACTGCTCTCCCTGTTGACCATTGGGGTATGCTCGCTCTTCTGTTTATCTCCGTACTAAACCACTGTCCTCTGGTAAATCCTGGGTGGGGTTTTTGCTGGGATTTTGAGCTAATCTGGCCGCGGTAGAAAAGATCGTGTCTTGATGAGCGCAATCACTCGCCTTAATTGTCTCCTTGCCTCGCCATTTCTTCCGGTTTTCATGCGTTTCCGTGACTCGTTGGGTGCGTCATCTCCTGAATCTTGCCAGGGCTCTGCTGACATGTTCGGAGTTGGGTTTATAGATTTCTCTGATCTAAATCGTTGCTGTGCTGCGCACAGAGCTTCCCCCGTCCTTTTCTGGGAGTTTTGAGCTTAGGATTTTACTTGGTGGTGGTGGTAAACTTGGATTCACACATGGATGCAGTAGAAGTTCTAGGCTCTGTAGTTTGCTTGAGATCTTGCTGTGATTGCTTGCCGTGCTCATCTCTTTTGCTTTCCGAGAAATGTATTTGTCGTTTTGGTGGATTATTAGCGCGAAAAAACCTTTCTTTTGTTTTTGGTTCTTTTACTACGAAAAGTCATCTTGTTGGATTTTTCTATATTTCCCCTTTTGATGATGATGATGTCCTTACTCTAGGAATTTGTGATGTCCATGTCCATTCTTGGCTTCTTGCGGTTGGCTGTGCTTATTCGGAAGCCAAATCCTCTTATTTTTACTGGTTTTTGGCTGCCTCTTAGTGGGGTTTAGGGTCTGGATGGCATCAATACTCAGCAAATTAACTCAATCATGTTGGTTCCTTTCTGCTTTGAAAATATTATCATATAACTAAGTGCTTGTGCGGAATCAGTACTTGCTTTTGTTTGGTGGAGGATCAATACTGAATACTTGCTTTGTTTGGGTGGGGATAAGTGCCTGCTTTATCATGACTATTTTTCTATATGATTCTATCTGGTTAAGTGTTTCTGTTGAGATAAATCAAATTGTATAGCTGCATACTACATTTTTTTTTTCAAATTCAGGTTCCTCTTGCATTACCTACTTTTTCAGACAGTCTTCTAAGTGCTAGCTCTTTATTTATTGTTCTTGTACAAGTGGTGCTGCTGAATCTTAACTGTATAGCTCGAATTGCAGTATTGAGTATCATTGAGCCATGGCTGCCAAGTTGACTCGCCTCCACAGTCTTCGCGAACGCCTTGGTGCCACCTTCTCCTCTCATCCCAATGAGCTGATTGCACTCTTCTCCAGGTGGGCATACCAAAATATGTAACTTGCATTTCATTTCCTGTACTGGAATTTGTTAATTTGGTATTCTCTTCATCCCAAATGTAAACACGAGCATATGCAACTTCTTTCTTGGTTTCTTTTGTTAACACCATCATGCATGCTAATTGCTATTCATCATCGACTCATTGATCATATATAATGATTTTATGATCAGGAGATTATTGATTGTAAAGCATAGTGTTGCTGCTCTTCAGTTTTTGAAGCCTTTTGGTTTGATTAGTACAATTAGTTGATAAGACAGTATACTTTGTGGTACATCATTTGGCAGATTGTTTGACTTTAGTTGGTACAGTGCCATTTAATATTTACATCCTTCAGATCTAAATAGGATATAAAATGTCCATCACAGCAGGGGAAAAGGTACATGATATGAGATGTAACATCCATTTTATTTGTGAAATATCACTTTTACAGGTATGTTAACCAGGGCAAGGGAATGCTTCAGCGCCATCAACTGCTTGCTGAGTTTGATGCCCTGTTTGATAGTGACAAGGAGAAGTATGCGCCCTTCGAAGACTTTCTTCGTGCTGCTCAGGTAACACTGCTGAGATGCCTGCTTGAGTGATTGCCAATTGAAAATCAGGTACTCATTCTAATTTCCCTTTTCTGCATATAGGAAGCAATTGTGCTCCCCCCCTGGGTAGCACTTGCTATCAGGCCAAGGCCTGGTGTCTGGGATTACATTCGAGTGAATGTAAGCGAGTTGGCTGTGGAGGAGCTGAGTGTTTCTGAGTACTTGGCATTCAAGGAACAGCTGGTGGATGGAAAGTAAGTTCTTCGGTGAATTCTTTGTAGTTTTATAGGCTAATATCTTGATTCTAGTTATAGAAACTTGTACACGTATGTACTAATTCCATACCTCCTTTTGTTTATGCCAGTTCCAACAGCAACTTTGTGCTTGAGCTTGATTTTGAGCCCTTCAATGCCTCGTTCCCTCGTCCTTCCATGTCAAAGTCCATTGGGAATGGAGTGCAATTCCTTAACCGACACCTGTCTTCCAAGTTGTTCCAGGACAAGGAGAGCCTGTACCCATTGCTGAATTTCCTCAAAGCCCATAACTACAAGGGCACGGTGAGCTTACAATTCAGAATCTTCCAAGCACATGCTTCACAATGGATGATGACAATATTTATTTAGGAACTTTACATAATCTGAAAATGGATTAAATGATGCCACCCAACTCCCTCATTTGTAAGTCTTTTTTTTTTCTGTTACAGACGATGATGTTGAATGACAGAATTCAGAGCCTCCGTGGGCTCCAGTCATCCCTTAGAAAGGCAGAAGAGTATCTACTGAGTGTCCCTCAAGACACTCCCTACTCAGAGTTCAACCATAGGTGATTCATCAATAAATTGTCCTTGCCATTTAACTTTGGTTGAACTAGCAAATGTATTAACTGCTTGTATGCCACCATGATCTGCATTAGGTTCCAAGAGCTTGGCTTGGAGAAGGGTTGGGGTGACACTGCAAAGCGCGTACTTGACACACTCCACTTGCTTCTTGACCTTCTTGAGGCCCCTGATCCTGCCAACTTGGAGAAGTTCCTTGGAACTATACCAATGATGTTCAATGTTGTTATCCTGTCTCCTCATGGCTACTTTGCCCAATCCAATGTGCTTGGATACCCTGACACTGGTGGCCAGGTACAGAAGCTTAGTGATTTTTTTTCGAGACACTGATTGTTTTTCTTTTAGCTATTATAGCTTTTAGGTTTCTCATTTGCAATCATTTTGCAGGTTGTGTACATTTTGGATCAAGTCCGTGCTTTGGAGAATGAGATGCTTCTTAGGATTAAGCAGCAAGGCCTTGACATCACCCCGAAGATCCTCATTGTATGTTTCATGTTTGAGACCATGTTTCGCCTTCTGAACCCTTTTCGTTATGTCTTGATTTACTCAGTAAATGTGCCTACATAATCTTATTTGTGCAGGTTACCAGGCTGTTGCCTGATGCTGTTGGGACTACGTGCGGTCAGCGTCTGGAGAAGGTCATTGGAACTGAGCACACTGACATTATTCGTATTCCATTCAGAAATGAGAATGGTATTCTCCGCAAGTGGATCTCTCGTTTTGATGTCTGGCCATACCTGGAGACATACACTGAGGTATATAGATTATCTGACTGAATGTCCTACACAGCATAGCTTGTTTGAGTAATACTGAAGTCATGCATTCTGTGCTGCAGGATGTTGCCAGTGAAATAATGTTAGAAATGCAGGCCAAGCCTGACCTTATCGTTGGCAACTACAGTGATGGCAACCTAGTCGCCACTCTGCTCGCACACAAGTTGGGAGTTACTCAGGTCTGTTTGGCTGTACATGAATAATTGAGTTTTTTTTTATATAAAATTATTAAGTTCTCCAAATGCCTAATAGTTTTGTACATACTTGCAGTGTACCATTGCCCATGCCTTGGAGAAAACCAAATACCCCAACTCGGACATATACTTGGACAAATTTGACAGCCAATACCACTTCTCATGCCAGTTCACAGCTGACCTTATTGCCATGAATCACACTGATTTCATCATCACCAGTACATTCCAAGAAATCGCAGGGAGGTAAGTTTTGTATATTATCTTTAGAATCTCGCTGTATTGTAGTAGTAACGAAACTAGTATCTGATTTTTTCTCTGTTATTTCTGCAGCAAGGACACTGTGGGGCAGTATGAGTCCCACATCGCGTTCACTCTTCCTGGACTTTACCGTGTTGTCCATGGCATTGATGTTTTTGATCCCAAATTCAACATTGTCTCTCCTGGAGCAGACATGAGTGTTTACTACCCATACACTGAAACTGACAAGAGACTCACTGCCTTCCATCCTGAAATTGAGGAGCTCATCTACAGTGATGTTGAGAACGATGAGCACAAGTGAGTACTGAACTGATTGAATGTCTTCTTGTAGTCAATCAGCTTGTAAATATTCCAACACTCATCTGCATGTCTGTCCATCTTTCTATCTATTAAGATATGCAAAGCTGTTATGGCCATTTACAATAAATAAGTTTTCCACCTGAACACCTGGTATTTAATTGCTTCCAGGTTTGTGTTGAAGGACAAGAACAAGCCGATCATCTTCTCAATGGCTCGTCTTGACCGTGTGAAGAACATGACAGGCTTGGTTGAGATGTATGGTAAGAATGCACGCCTGAGGGAATTGGCAAACCTTGTGATTGTTGCTGGTGACCATGGCAAGGAATCGAAGGACAGGGAGGAGCAGGCAGAGTTCAAGAAGATGTACAGTCTCATTGATGAGTACAACTTGAAGGGCCATATTCGGTGGATCTCAGCTCAGATGAACCGTGTCCGCAATGCGGAGTTGTACCGCTACATTTGTGACACGAAGGGAGCATTTGTGCAGGTACGTATACACACTTAATCTAATAAATCACTTCCAAGTTCCGATAATAGTGCAATCTACATTCTGATAACGACAGTCATAGAGCTTGTGCCGGACTAAATTATTTTATCACTTTGTTTTTGTAGCCTGCATTCTATGAAGCATTTGGCCTGACTGTCATTGAGTCCATGACGTGCGGTTTGCCAACAATTGCAACCTGCCATGGTGGCCCTGCTGAAATCATTGTGGACGGGGTGTCTGGTTTACACATTGATCCCTACCACAGTGACAAAGCTGCAGATATCTTGGTCAACTTCTTTGAGAAGTGCAAGGCAGACCCAAGCTACTGGGACAAGATCTCACAGGGTGGACTGCAGAGAATTTATGAGAAGTATGAATTTTTCTCTTCTGCCATATATGATATAAATAGATGTACAATGAAGAATTCTTGTTGACCAAAGTCCGTATCTGATTAATTCTCACAATCATATATTATATGGTTGAGCACTTAGATATCATTCCATGCCACGAACACTCAGAAATTTTGTGTTACCCTTCTCTAGTTAGGAGTAAATCCTGATATTACATGCTTTGGATTGGTCAGGTACACCTGGAAGCTCTACTCCGAGAGGCTGATGACCCTGACTGGTGTATACGGATTCTGGAAGTATGTGAGCAACCTGGAGAGGCGTGAGACCCGCCGCTACCTTGAGATGTTCTATGCTTTGAAATACCGTAGCCTGGTAAGTTATGATGTCTGCTAGAGAGAACGTGTAGCATGCAGTGTTCATTTTTCAGCAGTGTTAAACAAGCGGATTTACTAATGCATCTCTTTCTTGAATCCAGGCAAGCGCGGTTCCCTTGTCCTACGACTAGTGTGGGAAAGAAGAATCCCAAGCCGGAGAACCATCGCCTGCATTATGATTGTTCACCGCAATTCGCATTGTTAGTCGTGTATTTGAGTTATGTGTACTTGGTTTCCAAGCACTTTGGTTCCTTTTTGCGAGTTTTTGGGCAGCGCTGGCTGGTTCCTATTATAGGAATTAGCTGTGACTTTTGCTTCAAATAAAAGCCTGCTCGTTCTCCTGTCTTCCAGAGTTAAATGCAATGTTTTGTTGCCCAAGTCTTCATTCCGACTGATGGTGATGTTATGTTCTGATAATTCTGTTAATCACCTGTTTAACGTGGTAGGCTGATGCCTGTTCGTTTTATCAAAGGTTGCTGTGCCAGACATGACTACTTATATGCTTAAATAGAAGTGAAAAAAATAATCATTTAAGTAAAGCTGCACAAAATTTCAACTGCCCTGTGATTACATCCCTAGTATGCCAGTTGTCACTTGTCAGACCTCCCAATGACAGCTTCACATGGCTTATGGACATCAGTCTTGAATTGAAACTGAGGTGCTCCTCGCTCCTCTGCATAGAGGCCAAGAGGGGATACATAACAAACCAGCCGACTAGCGTAAGTGCGTAACTGAAAGCAGTTGTGCACTGTCCACTGTGTAGTGACTAGTGAGGCACACTGTGAGAGCCTGTTGCTTCAGATTCACGACAGTCCGTTCCTCACAGGTTGCAAGCGCACGGTTCTCTCTTCCCATTCCGCTTCCTGTCACCTCGGAATTGTTGT
The DNA here is from genome assembly GCF_000003195.3 of Sorghum bicolor. Classification (NCBI taxonomy): domain Eukaryota; kingdom Viridiplantae; phylum Streptophyta; class Magnoliopsida; order Poales; family Poaceae; genus Sorghum; species Sorghum bicolor. The sequence continues at coordinate 5,858,733 of NC_012879.2, read as the reverse complement.
TTACGCCATTACCCACCAAACAGGCAAACACTAAGCCAGTTAAGCAAGGCAAACCAGTAGGCTGTGTAGCCAAGGCATCCGACTAGATCTTGGTGCCCTACTATCGCTGTTTATTGCATATACTTAGCTTGTGCTGTGCTTTCAGTCGATGCACTCATTTGGATGATTCTGGTTTTTGATCGGTAGCAGCAGCTAATCTGATAGGAGGCATCTGCCAGCATGGATTCCATTTCAATATGCGTTCCCTTGGAACATCAACGGACATCTCTCAATCACAAGAAAGACGATATCCCAATCTATATCTATATATTGCTAAGCCTGTTCAGTCCTGTCATCTTGCCTATGGATGGTTCAAGCTTGTAACTTGCTTTCTCCTTAGGCCTCGTTCGGTTGGGGTTGGGAACGATTCCCAGCCGAGTTTCCTTCAACAATTTAAATAGCGCCAGAACGGTTTCAGCTAGGAACAACACGGAACGGAGATAACCGAACGGGTCTTTGATGAAATACACGTGAAGTCATGTAGTTTAAAAATAAATCCTACTAATTTGCAATCTCTGCATGCAAGTTATCAATGTGTCATTCCCACTAAATATCACATCATCTCGCACTAGCTAGGTGTCACATCATCTTTCACTAAGGCCCCGTTCGGTTAGCAGGGAATGACATCCTGGAAAAATTCCAGCTGAAACAGTAGGCTTAATTTGTATACGAAAAGCAATCTGGAATGAATCCCGGGTCTGGAAGGAGCTAACCGAACGAGCCCTAAGTACAACTATTGTGAACCAGACGATGGAAGCCATCCGGACCTTGAGGACCCGAACATTGGGCGAGAGTTCCATGAGAATCACAGCGAAGACAAGTCCACCTGAATCTGCTTGATCTTGTAAATTCTATTTTTCAAATACAAACATTAGATTTCATTTTTGATATGTTGCATTTATGCTTTATAGGTTGAAAGTATTTTATTTACTAGCTAAACCTGATTGGAAACCCACCCATGATTGCCTTTTTTTTTCTTTGGGAACACACCCATGATTGCCTTGATGACCTAAGGGCACTCACAATGCAAGACTCTATCACATAGTCCAAGACAATTAATTACATATTATTTATGGTATTTTGCTATGTGGCACCATATTTATTGAAGAAAGAGGTAGAAAAAATAAGACTCCAAGTCTTATTTAGACTCTAAGTCCACATTGTTCGAGGTAATAAATAATTTTAGACTCTATGATAGAGTCTGCATTATGAGTGCTCTAAGGATTACTTACTACCTACACATGTTGTGCTCTGATCAAGCAATTACCGTATTACTAGTACTCTTAGGGCATGCTACTCACTATTTCTAATACTTGTGTTACAAATGCAATGGTTTTGGGGAGGTGTGGCTGGAGTTTAGGTTTGAAATGGAAGATATATATTTGCTTTGTCTTAGTTAAGGACTGATTTGATGTTTCAACTTACCTAACACATTTTATCGTGCAACCACTCGACATTGTAAGGGCAAAGCTTAGTCTAAATTAGTTTGTAATTGCCTAATGGTGATGTGCAACCGAATGCTAAGAGAACTGTGTGAAATTTAATAAAACGGCTGTAGGCCTCATTAGGCAAGGGACCTTGGCCTTGTTTACTTCCCAAAAAATTTTGCAAAATTTTTCAGATTTCCCGTCACATCGAATCTTTAGACACATGCATGAAATATTAAATATAGACGAAAATAAAAACTAATTGCATAGTTTGGTCGGAATTGATGAGATGAATCTTTTGAGCCCAGTTAGTCCATGATTGGACAATATTTGTCACAAACAAACGAAAGTGCTACAGTACCTGTTTTGCAAAAATTTTTGGAACTAAACAAGGCCCTTGTCTAGCTCCTGTGGTGATCACCATGTCTGAGTTATGGAGGATAATGTCTTTGATGGATCCATGCTTACACGCAGTATCATACTTGTAGGTAAACTGTATAGCCTTTGCAGAGTCAATCGTGTTCAGGGTCTTATTAGGTGAGTTATGGTTTGGTTACAACAACTAAAGATGGTAAAGTAAGTACGTGTTTTTGGAAAGTATTTGGCACATGTGTATGCTAAATTAAACAATATGCACTGGTAACTCCTTAGACTAATAGACATGTCACTTCTTGGTGTCATCTTCATAATTCTCTTATGCCTTTTGGCATTTTGATGACACTCACTTGGACGACGACTCAGGATTTTTTGTAGAAAGAAGATGGTCTGCTAGGACGTAGAGGTACTACTTTTCATGTTCTTTATTAGTTAAGGATGCACTATTTATTGGTTACTAGTTCTAAATGTGGCAAAACTACTACTATGCAATCTTGCCTTACTATTTACTATTACCTTCAACCTAAAATAAAGAGATGCTGAGTTTGTCATAAATCAAGCTATCTGAAGTTAATGATAAGATACTAATATCTACCACATCAAAGAGGTAAAACATGAAAATATATTTCATAATGTATCTAATTATGCTAATTTGATATAATAAATGTTATTGTTATTTCTATAAATTTAGTCAAACCTGGGATAATTTGACTTGATACAAATTCAGAATCTCAGGGAAGAAGTCCTGAGTAAGTGCCTAAATGTGTTGATAAGCAAGATAATCATGCAGACATAATTGGTCCTTAGTGGTGCCTAGAAACTACTTGGTAATCCGAAGACATTAACATACAGTAGAAATTTCACATCGAATCCTGACAAAACTACTGAATAGTAATCAATTTATCATTCTCAGCATGTAAGAGGTGGTACAGGCTACAAGTTAGTATTTAAGAGTTTGTGTAGCTGATATTGCTGTATATGCCTATCTTGTTGTATATGAAGAGCAATTGTAAGCATATATAACAAGACTGGCTATATAATCTCTAGCAGTAGTGATAAGTAGGTAGACACCTCAAGTTCAGCATAGCAATCAAATAAGTTTTGTTTCACTAAAGGTGAAACTTAAATCTTCTGTAAGACGGAATTAAAATATGCACATGAACCTATTCTCATCCCACATACAACTGCGGTAGTTGTGTGGGAGGCTCAACTGCGGTAGTTGTGTACATTAGGAGGCATTGCATTGGAGAAAGAATGGTTCAGATCAAAGGACACAACCATTGATTTTTCGAGCAGGCAGCTTAATGAAGTTGAAGCATGTCAATGCTGGTGTAGTTGCAGTCTTTGCTCTATTTCAGCAATTCAGCATCGACTCAGATATCAGCCAATTCCCCCCTTACTTAAATGCTGGAGGAGTATATATGGGAGATCCCCCAAGAGTAGCTAGCTACCTGATACAAAAACATTACATATACTAGTGTGTTGTAAGTGTCACTCTTTCAAATGAAATAAGGGAATGATTTGATGCAGCATCTAGGGCATATTTCCAGGGTAGAAATAGGAGGCATCGGGAAACACACTGCCAATGCCTCTTGGGACAGTAGCACATATTTCTCTAGTATGTCAAGATTCAGATTCAGACCAATAGCATATTACCACCAATCAGTTAAGGTGTTGTGATGACCTCGTTTATTAGACCAGACTGAAGGGAAAACTTGAAAATTGGTTTAGTTTGGAACATGGAAAATTTATCTATTCCTAAATTTTGATTTGGATCAATTGCTGTGAAATTCTTGCATTCCACCTTGTGTTGAACTCAATTGCACTGTGATAATATGGTTCAATGAAAATACCAGTCCAATGTTTTCTTTTTTTGAGGAAAACATGAGGGTGCAAGCCCCTTCCTTTGAATTATTGTTGCAAAAGATTCAGAGGTGCCTTTTAGAACCATAGAAAGCCGCCTCCTCTAAACGTAAACCTTGAAAAGAGGCTGTTGAGATGTCTCAAATGTAAACTCACCTGATTGGAGGTCTTATCAGGATATGTACTTACATAATTAGCCATGGCCTGCCATACCATATCTGCACAAGTTAATGACAAGAATTTAAAACTTATCAATGTTTATAGCTTTTTCCAAATTTTATTCTAAATAACATGTTTTTGCGTCCGGAGTATTTTTTTAATAAACGACAAACTTCAGAAAATGACGTACTCAGTGAAGTGGTCTACAATGCTAAATGGAGACAAATCATTGTTGAATTAAATTTGCAGGATAGCTAGCTCCTTCTAGGCAAACCAAATTTCAAATCAACCACAAATTATCTTTGTTCATAAAAATGGTATTTGCAGCTGCAGGAACCCCTTCTGGTTGTTCTATGGTTTATATATTTTTTCTGTACGGAATGGCAGGAGCAGAAATAAAAAAGTACGGTTTACAAAATTACAACCGAATGATTGTCATTCACAGATGTCTTCTGGCCGGAAACTTCTCGACGAAGCACTGAATGACTGAACTGCAGAGTTCAGGTCACTCGAGTGTCCTTGGCCACGTGTTCCAGCTGGAACTGATCAGACATAAATCAATTGGCCCGAATGGTGGTAGAACCTTGTCAAAATAAGTGCATTATATTGCCCTGCTTCTCAAGTCCTATAAAAACAGACTAGGGATCCCTAATGCATTCCTGAGTCCCTCGTTGCCGGTAGTGTGTCATTCTACCACTGCCATGCCACAAGAACCTTGCGCCTACCATCTAGCACTAGCAGTGCGCATAGTGTCACACGATAGGATTGGGAGGCATGGGATAGTGCTGCAGCACGTGCCAATTCTGTTGAACCCTTGTCCATCGCGGTTCATCTGGAGTCCACCATCCTCTTCATACCGGGGGTCCATTTGGTACTATTGATCCAACTTCTTCGGTATCCTCGGCGCGAGGCTAGAGTGCACTCGCAGAAGAATGATCGATGTTTTCTGAGGATCATGCGTCCATGCTTCAGCTCAAACTCGATGCTCTAACTGCCTCCCAGTCCGGCCCAACATACGGCCGAAAAAACAATCCCACGCCCTCCACAGCTGTGGCCGCATGTCAGCAGCACTTCTCCATCCTTAGCTGAAGAAGCCTGACAAGAATAGCGGGCCAAGAAGAAGCGAACGCGAGCGTCGGCCCAGAATGGACCTGATCCACCCGAGCTGGCTAGGGAGAGGCGTACTGGAGAATATAGGGGAGGCACCGAGGAGAGGAGAGATTAACATTTTTTGAACAGCTTGTAATCTAAACTCCCAATTACTCATCTGTTCTGAAGATATATCCTGCTTCCTAATTCTTGCTGTTCTTCATCATTCCCCACTATTCTCTACTCGAACTGCTCTGTTGCTAACACCGCGGCCTCGATAAAACCTGGGCGCCGCCATCTGTTGCCACCTTTGCTTCGCCTCCAAGTGCATCTCAATTCTCAAGAATACCAAGGCAAGGATTGAAGGAGGAACATTCAACGACGGCTCTGCGGTCTGCACCAGTTGGTGCTTCTTCAGGTTTAGAGAAAAGACGTGTACTTCTTTAGGTTCACAGATGAGAAAAAAAAATGAGATTCTGAAGTGAGGTATTGTGAGAATGTGATCACTGAATTGTCAAAATAAATGACTGGATGTGGCAAAATGACTCAATTTGGGAACCAATAAATACTTTCAGGTGCAAAAGGCATTCATACATATTGTTTTTATGAATCATCGTAACTATTTTTTAGGTTCGAAAGGCATTCACACAGACTCGTAAAATACTTTCGGATTGCTCGTCAATGAGTGATATCAATTTCAGTCATAAGTTTGATATATATACAATCGAACATTCAGGTGGCAAAAGACACTGAGCAGGCAAAATGCACTTAAAACAGACTGAGGTAAGAAACTAGCTAGGTGCAAAGAGGAGTACATCGTCCCAAGCTTCAACAAAAATCTAAGGTAAGAATTTATATAGGAGTAGATACAAAGATCAAGTTCATGTCTATAAAATACCATATGAGTAAGTTCTTCATCAGCAAACACTGACGTCGAGACCTGGTTTTCACCATGGCTGTTCTCAGTTGAAGCATTTTTCATGCCCACGGAGAGCTCAAGGTCTACACAGTGAATTTTTTTTTTAATTTTAGCTCATTTTTAAAACAAATTTCAATTTTGACACGGTTTTGAAAAAAATTTCAAAACTAGGCCGTTTGGCCCCGCCACCATGCATGGCGGGGCAAAATCAGAGCACCCCGCCATGCATGGTGGCGGGGTATAGGCGCCACGTGGCGGATGCATGGCGCGGGTGGCCGCTGCATGGCTGACCTGGACCCCGCCACGCCCGATGGCGGGTTAGGCCAACCCCGCCGTGGATCATGGCGGGGCACGCCCGCGCCCACAAAAGCCGCTCCCTCCTCTGTTTGGTCCATTTTTCGCGGCCGCGCCCCAGCCCCGCCCCTGCCGCGCACCGCCCCCGGCCGCTCCGCCCGCGCCTCCCCGTCCGCGCCCCAGCCCCGGTAAAGCCTTGGCGTCCGCGCTCCGGCGGCGCCTTCCCGGCCGTGCCGCGCCCGCGCCGCCTCGGCCGCGGCCCGACCCCGCCCGCGGCGCCCCGGCCGCGCCCCGGCCCCGCCCGCGGCGCCCCGGCCGCCCCCCGGCCCTCTCCGGCCGCGCCCCGGCCCGCTCCGGCCGCCCCCGGCCGCGCCCTGGCCCTCTCCGGCCGCCCTCGGCCCTCTCCGGCCGTTCGTCGGCTAAGGTAATTTTTTGAAAGAATTTGTTAGTTACATTGTTATTTATTTTGTTATATAGTTAAATTTAGCTAGTTAGTTAGTATTATGTTTAATTTTTATTTTTATTTTTGTTAGTAAAACTGTGAAGTAGCTAATTATTATTATTTACTTAGTTAGTTTGTAGTATTATGTTTAGTTTTTTAGTTTTTATCATAGTTAAATTAATTAAATATTTTGGTAGTGAAATTGAGAATCATAGACTTATGGTTAATTAGTTAGTAAAGTAGTATTACTTAGTTAGTTAGTTATGTAGTAATTTGTTTTACCGTATTGCTCGGTTAGTTAATTATCGGATGTCTGGGCATTTTTGTAGATGGATTACGGTGTAAGAGTTTTTTACGGAGGAAGTGTAAGGAGAGAGGATTGTCAGTTTGAGGATATGTCTGAGGATTTGGAATGGTTTGATGGTCCCCCTAGTTCCAGTGATCTATGTGAGCGTTTGAGTTTGAAGTTTGGCGATGGTTTCACACTAAAGGGTAGGTTTGATGTTGGAAAGAATAGGGCACACTATGTGATGATGGACTTGTGCAACCAAGCTGAGTGGTCCCGATACAATAGGGTCATCCAAGGTTCGAATGTGGGCATGGCTGAGTTGGTGTTGGAAACTGTTGAGAATGAGGAGGCGTCCTTCGACGACGGTGGTGATTGTGGTGTGCAGGTCCAACAAACTATGGAGAGTATGGACTTGGATGGTAATTGGACGCAGGAGCGGGTTCAATCTCCTCCAGTTGGTCAAATAAGAAATGATTTTGATGTAGACGAGTTTGAACATGAGGAGAATGAGGCGGCAGAGGATGAAATTATTGGTGATGATGTTTGCTCTGATTCTGAAGAATCAGAAAATGAGAAAGTAGGTTCACCTGGCATGTGTGCACCGGTTCGTGGCATGCCCTCAGGAGTTCCGCTTGAGGTACTTCATGCAACGCAGACTCAGGGCAATTTAGCCACAGGGTATCCAGATGATGTAGAGGAATATGAAGGATGGGGTCGGGTTAGAGAGGCACAACCTTACGTTGCACCACCCTCTTATACATCGGCAGAGCTTACACAGCTGAGGGAGGCTGGCTTGCCCTTTACCGGTGTTCCAAATTATATGGATGTCAGCATGTCGCATATGGCGGTTTGTGACACGGGTTTGCAGATTTGTAAGGAATCATTGTACAACCATGAAAATTTAATACTCAGGAAGGGAATGCTTTTCAATACGATGTCTGAGATGAAGTTGTTCCTTCAGGACTATGCTGTGTATCATCATAGGCCGTACACGGTTCGGCATTCCGACAAGGAGGTAAAATTTCAAATAGTATGCAAGGCAGGGTTTCCGTGCACGTGGAAGTTGAATGCACGGAAACGGTCGAGTGATGGGAAGTGGAAGGTAACTTCAGTGGAGCAGCCGCACAGATGCCAGACTAACAAGGGCAAACGGTACCATCCCCAGTTGACGGCTCGGTACCTTGCTCGCCGTATATTGGGTCTTGTAGATGCGGACAACGACGTATCGGTGTCTTTCTTGCAGGAGACCATAGCCACTTTTGTTGGGTATGAGGTAACATATGGAAAGGCATGGCGGGCAAAGCAAATTGCCCTGGCAATTCGGTGGGGTAGTTGGGAGGAAGCCTATAACAGGGTTCCACGCATTTTGTGTGCAATGCAACACTTCAACCCTGGCATGAGATGGTTCATATACACAGGAGGGTTTTATCTTCAGAACCCGTTGAGGCATATTCTGTACCGTGTGTTCTGGTATTTTGATCAGTGTAAGCATGCATTTCAGTATTGCCGGCCAGTTGTTCTAGTTGATGGCACATTCCTCACCGGCAAATACAGAGGTACATTGATGATGGCTGCTGCTGTAGACCCTGAGAATCAAATTGTGCCACTGGCTTTTGCTTTGGCAGAGGGGGAGAACAATGATTCGTGGTCATGGTTCATGCGTCTGCTCCGTCTTCACGTCCTTGGTCTTTCTCGCACCATTTGTTTGATATCGGACCGTCACATTGGAATTCTTAATGCTGCCGGTGAACACATTGATGGGCACCCACCCCTAGTGCACCGTTGGTGCATGAGGCATTTTGCCGCTAATTTCTGGCGCCGTCAACGGAAGAAGGAGGTGGCAGACAAGTTAAAGGAACTTTGTAATAAACGTACGGAACACGAGTTTAAGGAGACAATGGCAGAACTACAGAAGATGATGAACCGAGCGGGCAAGGCATGGTTAGATCAGCAGATGGAAAATAAAGCGAAGTGGGCATTAGCATATGATGAGGGTGGGTTTCGGTATGGCATAATGACAACAAACTCCTCTGAGTCTTTCAATCGTGTGTTCAAAGGCGTTCGATCTCTACCAGTGTCCGGTATTGTTGAGTTCTCTTTTAAGAAGTGCAATGAATATTTTGTTACGCGGTATGGCCTAGCCCTGAGGAATGAAGAGGAGCTTGGAAGATGGGGGAAGGCTGCACACGAATATTTGCAGGAGGCTGAGGAGTTGTCCAAGCAACAGGTTGGCGAGGCCTATGGACGAGATAGACTTGTTTTTAGCGTACGAGCTAGAGGGGGCACAAACCTTGGCGGCGAACGATTTGGTGGGCGAACGTACCGTGTGGATCTTCAAAAAGTAGAATGCAGTTGCAACGTACCTCAGATCATGCATGCCCCTTGCTCACACATGATTACGTCTTGTCAGCTTAGAGGTTTTGACCATACAGTTGAACCATACATGTCACCATTGTATCTCCGTGCCAACACCCTAAATGTTTGGGAGAAGAGCTTCGAGCCGTACCTTGACGAGTCGCAGTGGCCTCCATATTATGGTGAGGACTACGTGCCTTATCCGGACCTAAGAAAGGTAGGGAAGGGAAGGAGGAAGAAGAAGCGACTGAAAGGCGATATGGACAATATGAAAGGTTATGGCGATGACATGTATGGTGGCGGTGACTTCAACGAAGAACGTGCGCAGAACCTATGCAGCATTTGCAAGAAACCTGGTCATAACGCTAGATTTCATAGGAGGGGTAGACAAGAGGTTGTTTATTAATCTTTGTGCTTATCAAAATTCTTAGTAAACATGCATTTATGTTATTTGTCGTCAAATTTACTTGCTTTGTCTTATTACTAATGCTATTAATTGTACTAATGTTTTTTCTTTCATTGTTGAAACAGGCGGGCTACGATGGCAGCACGGGCACCTCATCCCCGCTTTAGCCTCATTGAGGCGGACTACGACAAGGACCACCGGGCCAAGGCCTTGTCAGAGCAGCAGAGGCCGTTGTGTGTGCTTCGTGGTCGCACGCACCACGTACACAGCTGGAACGAGCGATACGCGCCGTACATTCGTCGTGCAGGCTTTCTTGAGATCGTCCGGGTCTACAACAGTGGACTTCCCACTCTAGACACTGCAGTTCTTACTGCTTTTGTTGATAGGTAACATAACATTTTACATTACTTTAATTTGTTTGTTAAATATGTGCCCTCAAATAATTGATATACACAACATTATAACGATGCAGGTGGAGACCAGAGACGCACACCTTCCACACACCTTGTGGAGAAATGACTATCACATTGCAGGATGTGAAGATGATATTGTGTTTGAGTTTGTCTGGTCATCCGGTGACTGGGGTCGTCGATGAGTCTACTTGGCTAGACTTGGTACAGGAGTTTTGTGGCAGGCGGCCATCAAATGCTGAAGTTAAAGGCACCAAGTAAGTTCATATTTGAGTCCCATTGAAATTACTAATACAACCGTTTTAGATACATCTATATTTATACAATATTGGTTTACTGGTAATTGCAGGAAGACCTCAGGAGTCTCGACGTCTTGGATTACGCAGAACTTTGGTGCAGGACCACCGCCTGATGCTCCAGATCATGAGGTGGAGATGTATGCAAAGGTGTGGTTGTGGCACTTCTTCGGGGGTTTCTTGTTCCCTGATTCCTCAGGAGACAGCATCAGCTGGATTTTCCTAAGGATCCTTATGCAGCCACTGGAGAACATTGCCGGCTACAGTTGGGGTACCGCGGTGCTTGCATGGACATACCGTCAGCTTTGCCAGGCCTGTCGTCGCCAGTCTTCGAATGGAAACCTAGGTGGCTGCTCATATCTACTTCAGGTTTGGATTTGGGAGCGTTTTCCAGTTGGAAGGCCCACTAAACCTCCGGGTTTGCCTGTAAGTGCATTTGCTATTTCGATTTGTTCATAACACTTAAGGCATTTGTGACATTATGTTTGTGTTAATTGCAGGTATGAGTGCATGAAGATGTTGGACCCACCGCCCTTTTTCTCTGGACAGATGCTAAGGTAGTCAGGGGCGAAGCAGACAGGAGGTACAGGCAGTACACTGACGAGCTAGACGTGTTGACACACAACTACGTAAGTTCAATTCACTTTTAGTACTAAATGCACTATTAATGCATTTTATTTTGAAATACTAAAAATAAGTTTACAAATTTTGCAGGTCACATGGTCACCGTGGTCTCGGTGGGAGCTAGAGGGGTACCTTAGTCCACGCTGCGAGGAGGAGGATAGCGATTGGCTTTACGATGGCCCACTCATCTTCTTCCACGTGGTCGAGATGCACTACCCTTGCAGGGTTTACAGACAGTTCGGGAGGCTGCAGGGGATTCCACCGCTGTATTCCACAAACGCTGAGCTGCATAGGTATGATGGCACTTTGTTTGTTTCCATTAACTGGCTCGTTGCTAATGCAATATATTTTTGCAGGATTGATCGTAGGTTTCGGTCCACGCAAAAGGATTGGGCGGTCAGGCACGATGCACATTTGCAGACTTGGTATCACAGGCAGGTTCCCCTCGTCAACTCACTACCACCGCACGACCCGGCCAGATGGATGGAGTACCTACAGTGGCTGCACCGGAGTACGAGGACTCATATCATGGTCCCGTACACCAACACCCCTGCAGATGAGGGTGGTGTGGATGACATCGCCGATGCGTTCGACGAGGTGCAAATGGTTGACAAACAGGTTCTTAGGGCCCACTTAAATAGATATGTGGTAAGTACCTTGGACTTTCATGTATTATTTGATGTTTATGGCACAACAGTTGTCCAAATGATCGAGTTAATGTTGTGTGTGATGTTGTAGTCACAACAGTTGTCTAACTACTCCGAGGAAGCCAGTAGGCAACTGTTCCGGAGTAGAGACGACAAGAGCAACCCTCTTCGCAGCTTTGTGAAGGTACTTTCGATAAAATAATTCATTATTACAAAGCAATTACAACTGAATAATGCATGTTGTCATTTTAACCTGCAGAAAATCAAAAAGGGCTGCAAGAAGTTAGCGGCTAAGCTGAGCTGTGCAGACACGACATATGAGCCTCCGTTGCACCCCATGTTGTCTAGGAGCCAGACGGCCTCGATGTCCACCAGAGCTACTTCGGCTAGGGCCGCTTCCTCCTCTGTACGTACTCCGCAGTACATAGGGAAGGGTCCAGCGGACGTGGACGATGACGACGAGGCCCTTCAGTACTCCACGACTAGTGGCGACGACGACGAGTTACAGTGGGAGTTCACCGGTCACGAGGAGATGGGTACCTCACAGCTAGGCGGTGCTCCTATTGGTACACAGGGGGTGGAGTACACACCGGAGGAGTACACACAGGGGGTGGAGTACACACAGGAGGAGTACAGACACGTCGAGCACCAGGTGCCTATACTGTGCTTTTACTTTTCTATATTTCCATGATTCAATATTTAAAATTACTCATTAGGGTACTTGTTTGCAGGGTACTTCGTCGACACAGGAGATGGACCGTGTCCATAGGCGGCAGCGAGAGAGGCAGCGGCGAGACCGCACGGACGTGGGGTGGACTAGCAACGTGGTGCCTACCAATCCTAGGAGGCGACGGAAGCCGCGAAACCGCTACACCCCTGGCGATGATTAGATTAGACATGTTTAGCAGTTGGGACTTGTCATGTAGTACATGTGACATAATGTTATTTCCAGCACGTTGGTAACTGTGACATATTTCTAGATATTTGATGTACCTTTTTTAAGCATTAGTGAGAATTATTTAAGTTGTTCGTTCTAAAGTATCTTTGGTATTTACGTAAAAATCTCAGTCTTGCCAAACCAGCTGCGAACCAGGACAATCGGTTAACAAAAACCGAACAAAGACACTGCAGCAAAGGTTCTGGCCATTTTCTGGCTACCCCGCCATGGCTGGGGGCGGGTTAGGGGTACCCCGCCATGGTGCATGGCGGGGTACCCCTAACCCGCCCCCAGCCATGGCGGGGTAGCCAAAAAATGGCCAAAACCCCATGTACCTTTCATGGCACTAGTCAAAGTGACTTCCTCTATTGCTTTTTAAATATTACACAAAAAAATAGCTAGTAAACATGCAAGAAACAAAACTTTTAAATGTTATATTAGTTAAACATATTAGAAAATCTTTTTAAATTGTTATGTTAGTTAAACATTATGACAGCTGTGGACTTTGGCGAGGAGCGATCAAATTGAAATACGTCGGAGTACAAATTATTACATGACAAGTTTCAAAGTACAAAAGTCTCATCCCTAAGCCACTCACATACATTACCACATCAATCAAACTGCGTGCACCACTGCGTAAGCAACTCGTCCTCGGACTCCCAATCGTCCACTACAGCCTCCTTACCCATGCTCGCCTCCGCTGCCTTGGCCTCACTAGCCTGTCTCTCGTAGTAAGCTGCCTCCGCCTCTTCTGCCGCCTGAGAGTATAATTGTCCCTCTTCCTCGGTCATGTCTGTTGGCCACCATGAGTCGTAGACCGATGTCTTCTGGTTGTGGTATGCAGCCTCACCCTCCTCTAAGGCACCGACAGGCATCGGTCCTGACGCCTCACCCTCCTCTGCAAGACGAAGTAGGTCGCCTATCCTTCCCATTTCATAGTCATGCTCCTCCTGAGGGTACCCCAATTCCTCGGCAAGACGAATGAGGTCGCCTATCCTTCCGGTGTCGTCGTCTTCCTCCGCCTCGGCCTCCTCTTCGACCACAATCGGACGGCTAGCGGTGCCACCAACTGCACCGTCCCGCCCTAATATCATATTCTCCGCGTACTTAGCACGGCCCACATCTGCTTGCCAGTTTCCGGTGCATCCAATCTCTGTAAGTACAAAATTTAAAGAATTAATAACATATTCATTTCAGAGAAACAAACAGTTTCACTTTCAAAAATTAAATGACTCACTAGCACATAATGAGGCAATAGTATCGTTCAAGCATTGCATCTCAACTCGCTCAGCCTCCTCCGCAGCCTTCCTTGCATGCTCTTCAGCCTTCCTTGCACGGTACTCCTCTATCTCCTTTTCCCTCTCCTCGGACCACTTCTTCCATGCAATACTCGCAGGGTTACGAACACGCAACTCCTGGGCGAATGCAAGCATTTTCTTCTTATGGTCCTTCACAAAATCAGTGACGTAGTTTGCAGGATAACCTCTCGTCTTGCGAACTGCTACTCTTGCCTTATACTCATCTTTGAACTTAAACACATCATCACATGATTCCCATTTGCATTTCTGAGTGCTCTGTTACGGGAAATATATGAAAACAAAGTTAGCGTACAAAAACAAATATATGAGTATAGTAGTACTAAATGTGCACAGTCCTAGCAAACCTTATCATAGTCGATCATGTGGCCACAGAAGTGGCCAATCCCAAGACCTGAAGGAACTAGGCCGTAGCTAGCTTCAACACCACATTTGCACATCACGGGAGGCGCAATAGACCTCCGCTTCTTCTTCCACTCTGGAACCTCCTCCTGCTTCTCAGGCTCTGGCCATTGGCTCTTTGGACCATAGATCCACTCTGCGAAATGGCACTTTCGAAAACCACGATCCTACAAAAAGAACACATTAGAACACACATAAAGCAACTGAAATTTTAAGATTGACCGTAAAACTTACTTCACGCCGCAGAGGACAAATGAACTCTAGTTCATTCCGTGGATTTATCACGGCTTGTTCTCCGCAATGACACTTTGGAGGATCCTCGAGCCGCCGTGCAGAGGCTACAGCCTTCTCTTCCTCCGTCATAGGAGGAGGGTTAGGGGGGGGGCGGAACCCAGCGAGTAAACAACTCATGTTTGCAATGATCAACGCCGTGGTAGAAAAGCAGAATTCTTGGGTCAAACTTGTCCGGCCCGTCGATCCATTGGAAGAAAAAGCACCGGAAGTAGGGCTACAAAAGAGTTTCAATTGTCTCATTGAGAATAAAAAGATAAAAAACCAATAAGAAAAACAGAGGGCACAGTGACTTACGCTATAACTATAACAAGTATAGAAGCAACGTGCCGCAGTATCCGGATGTCTCGACTGGCTCACGTGTGCCGGATGTCCACAATCACAGTTAGGAATAGGTTCCTCGGGAGGCACGGGGGGCATCCTTGCAAGACACATCGGGGTACAACTCTCTAGGACGACCCTTTTTTCGCCAAATAGACTCACGATACGAGTCCTCCATCTAAAAACGCGAAAATAATTCAAAAAAATCACATAACTAAACAAAGTAACGTAACAAGAGATTTACTAAACATATTAAAAATAAACAAATGAACTTATCTAAACTATGAAAACATAAAGGTTGTAAGAAATTTACCTTATCCAAACGAGGGGTGGCCGGTGAAAGCCCTAGTTTGGTTTTGGATAATTGATGAAACCCTAGTACTAACCTCTATACTAAGTGTGTGTAGACTTAATGAGGTTGGTACATGCCAAGTGATGGAGCAAGTAATGATCATGGTGATGATGGTGATGACCACAAGATGATCAAGTGCTCAACTTGGAAAAGAAGAAAGAGAAAAACAAAACCCTATGGAGATCAAGGCAAAGGTATTGCTTAGGGTTTTGGTTTTGGTGATCAAGACACCATAGAGGGTGTGATCACATTTAGGATAGATAGCGGTACTATAAAGAGGGGAATTCTTTGGCTAAGCGGTTATCAAGTGCCACTAGGTGTCATTGTTCATGTGCATGCATTTAGAACCTAGTGAGCTAACTTAACTCCTTCAAAGAAAATGTTTGTGAAAATGCTAACACACGTGCACTTGTTGGTTTACACGTTGTGGTGTTGGCACACTTTGAGAAGGAGGTGGAGTTTGAAGGGTAGAGAGAGGATGGGTTCCTCTCTCCCTCCCGCCTCGCAAGCTCGGCGGGATTCGGCGCTTTTCGAGAAAATGAAGTGCATATTTTCTATTGCGTCGGTAGGAAATTTGGAGAAGTCGCGGGAGTGTTTCTCGCTGAGAAAACACTCACCGGACGCTGGCTCAGAGGCACCGGACGCTGTGTCTGAGCGTCCGGTGTGCAGGCTGCCTGACTCGGTTAGGGTTAGGCACCGGACGATAGGCACCGGACGCTGGCTTGAGCGTCCGGTGGTTAGCGTCCGGTGTGCGGGCGTTTTGCGACCCTCTCTGCGCATGGGTCCGGTGAGCACCGGACGCTGAGGGTGCGTCCGGTGGCTTGCGTCCGGTGACCCCGCGAGTTTGCGGAGCTCTCTGCGCATGAGTTCGGTGTGCACCGGACGCGTCCGGTGCCAACCTGCTTAGCGTCCGGTGCTCTGCAGGTTACCGTTAGACTCTGACACGCGGCTGACGTTGGAGCACCGGACGCTGGTGTTGAGCGTCCGGTGCCCCTTTAAGAGCGTCCGGTGACCCCGTATTTCGCCCAGTGAAAGAGCCAACGGCTCTATTTGTTTTGAGGGGCTATAAATACGTGTTTGGCCGGCTTGGGGCTTACTCTCTTGGCATTCTAACATACTTGACATCCTTGTGAGCCTAAGCAAACACCTCCCACTCATCTCCTTCATAGATTATACATCTTTGTGAGATTGGGAGTGATTCCAAGTGCATTTGCTTGAGTGATTGCATCTAGTGGCACTTGGGGATCGTTCTAGCTGCGGTTTTCTTGTTACTCTTGGTGGTTGCCGCCACCTAGACGGCTTGGAGCAGCGGAGGAGCTTTGGCACGAGTTGGTGATTGTTCGTGGCCATCTCCCGGTGATTGTGAGGGGTCTTGTACCTTCCCCGGCGGAGAGCCGAAAGGTAACTCTAGTGGATTGCTCGTGTCATTGAGCTACCTCACTTGTGGGTAGGTTCTTGTGGTGTCCTAGTGAGGACGAGGTTCGTGCTACACCTCTTAGCCACCGAACCACCAAGTGTTGGTCGACACAACGGGGACGTAGCGTGCCGGCAAGCACGTGAACCTCGGGAGAAAAATCGGTGTCTTAATTGAGTTTGATTGGCATTCTTCCGGTGCTTGATTGTTTATATTGGTGATTGGTTCATCCCCTACACGGCGGTATAAATATCTCATCTTATCTTTACTTACCGCAAACTAGTGTAATTAGTTTAGTTGCTTACTTTGACTTGTGTAGCTTAGTTATCTAGTGTAACTTGTAGAGACTTAGTTCTTGTGTGCATAGAGATCTTAGCAACTAGAATTGTTGGGTAGGTGGCTTGCAAACACCCATTTAGAGCTAGAGCAAAAAGCTTCGCTTTGTTATTTACTAACCTTTTGCTCTAGTGAGTTTGTAGAAGTCTTAAATAGGCTATTCACCCCCCTCTAGCCATATTAGGACCTTTCAGCCGGGAAAACAACCGTGAAGAACGACGAGGCGGAGAATACGCAGCGGAGAGGGGCGCCGAGGCGGGGCAATGGAGGTGAAGGACGACGCAGAGGGGCACCGGAGAAGAGCGGAGCTCGGGTGTGAGAGAGGGAGAGAAAGAGAGACACTCGGGGTGAGAGAGGGAGAGAAATGGGAAGAGATGGCCGTTCGGCCGACTAAGTAGGGCGCGGGCAATACCCCGCCATGATCCACGGCGGGGTCCACGTCACCACAAGTCAGCACACAGGACCATGCAGCGCTGACGTGGCAGGGAGAACCCCGCCACCATGCATGGCGGGGTGCAATGTTTTTGCCCCGCCATGCATGGTGGCGGGGCCAAACGGCCTAGTTTTGAAATTTTTTTCAAAACCGTGTCAAAATTGAAATTTGTTTTAAAAATTGGCTAAAAATAAAAAAAAATTCTACACAGTAAGCCCCAACAACCGGGGTCTCCTTCCGATGGCGGTGAACTACAATGAACTGGTTGACCAGCAACTTTGATTGACATTGACATGCATTCAACCAGATGAGGAGGTGGTGGTGTTGGCCGCCACAAAGCAGTGAGCTGAGGGCCATTGACTTGTGATATTTTGTTCATCATTTGTGACAAGTTGAACTACAGCTCAAATAATTGTGAATTACACTACTAAAAAGATTAACCGAGGCGGGGAAAAAAACATTAACCGAGGCGTTTTAGTCAACCGCCTCCAATATAAGGTCGCAGTTAATGGAGCATTTTCTGAGGCGGTTTGATGCCCGCCTCGGTTAATAAAAATAAAAAAAATAAAAAAAGAAGCCATGTGAGTCTATATTAACCGAGGCGGGTGTGTTACAATGCCCGCCTCCGTAAATCGATTAACTAAGGCGGTTATTTGCAACTGCCTCGGTTAATGAAAAATAACCGCCTCGGTTAATGACTATCATTAACCGAGGCGGTTGCAAATCTTGTCCGTTTCTGATGGATATTTGAAAGGTCACGGTTAATAAATTTTGTATAGTGTTATATATACTTGTAGTCTTGCAGCAAACTTTAACAATCAAACAAGTCTGTATCAGAGTACAGAGCAAGAGCAAAGAAGCCATGTGACGAGATCAAGGCGCGTGAATGCCTCTATTTAATTTACTATATTCTGCTCCCAATGTTCCATCTAGGATAGTTTTTATTTGTACTAATGTATAATAATTATTACCTTATCACGTAAGCATAATGGTGATGTGGCAAAATATTTATTGAAGAAATAGAGAAAAAAATAGTTTCTACATGAGGAGGCGGAGTCTTCATGTGCATTGAAGCCCAAAGAATTGGTGATGGACATTGTATTCCCTTAAGGATAAAAGCGAGAATGGTAGGTTTCGTTTATCAGGCTCGTTTCTGTAGTATTGACATCATTATGACCGTTTTCAGTCATTGTCATGTTTAACTTTTGGTTTTCTAATTTCATTTAGTACATAATTTAACTTCTAAGCACTAAATGAACTGCATAGTTAGATCGGTCTGGGAGTTTATGGCCACATTTTCTTGGAGTTGATCAGGTTTTAAAAAACACATCTCATTTTTTCAAATGACTTATTTGTTAAAAAAATTTTGCGACGCGTAATAAGTATCCTTAAATTATTCATGAAATATATTTTTATAATAAATTAATTGGAAGATACAAATATCAAACTTATACTAAAACTACTTTGTAGTGATTAATGTTCACTATCTGAGTTCATCGGCAACTAAAATTTTACAAATATATATAATGTATCTAAAACTTTTATTTTTAAGTTGTGAAACTCTCCATTCAACGAGTAATTCAGAGGATAAGTATATTTTAATTTGGTGCATTGACACCACATAGCAGAATCGTCTTATTGCGTTACATTTACGCTAGTACAAGTATTCAAAGCAACAAAGCAAACACTTCCTTGTTTATTAGACAGCACCTTTTAGTTTCACATCAGCACCGATTTGCCCTCCGACCAAGCTACGGTGCTTCAAACTGATACTGACACGGAGCAGATTCAGTATCCAAATTTATTTATTACATGGCTCTGCTGCAATTGCATCCACATGGTTGCAGTTGCAGCCTTTGCAGGAGTGGGGTTAAAGTGTAGTACGTAGCTCTTGAAAACACCAAGGAGAGTACGTCCCAAACTTCAACAAAATGCCAAGATAAATATTTATATAGGAGTAGATACAAAGACCAAGTTCATGTCAATAAAATGCCATATGAGGAAGTTGTTCACTAGCAACACCAATGAGACCTGGGTGTCGGGTCTTGCGTGATGAAGAGAACAATGAGATTGGGAGGTATAGGGAGACTGAAGTACACACGAATCATCCAGTATACGCGGTTGTCACTGTGGCCATTCTCTGCTGAAGCTTTCGTCCGATCCCCACAAAATAGACCCCAACAACTGTGGTCAACTGTGGTCTGCATATGATGAGGGGTGAGCTAGCGTGAACTGTTGAATCAGCAACGTCGATTGAGATGTAGTCAGCCGAGTTGTTGGTGCTTGCTGCCACAGTACAATGGGATCAGATCATTGATATGTGATAATCAATTCATCTTTTGGAACATTGCACTACAGCTCAATAAGGCCGTATTTAGTTTCTGAAGGAAAATTTTTTGCGACACTGTAGCACTTTCGTTTGTTTGTAGTAATTATTGTTCAACCAAAGACTAATTAGGCTTAAAAGATTTGTCTCGTAAATTTTGACCAAACCGTGCAATTAGTTTTTATTTTCGTCTGTGTTTAATACTCCGTGCATGTGTCTAAAGATTCGATGTGACGAAAAATTTTGGGTTTTAGGGTGGAAGTAAACAAGGCTAATAATTCTGAATTGTACTTGCAGTATTGCACCAAACCTTAAACTGCAAAACAGCACTGTATCAGAGGATAGAGCAAGAGCAAAAGGAAGCCGTGTGTGGCGAGATCAAACCGTGTGAATGTCTCTATTTGCCATATATTAGGAGTTAGGACACTCCCAATGCTCCACCTAAAATAGTTTATATGTGTATTAATAGTGTATAATCATCCTAGAACATAAGCAGTTTGGTAATGTGGCAAGAAATTTATTGAAGAAAGAGAGAGAAAACAAAGAAACAGTTTCAGTCGAAAAAAAACAAAGAAACAGTTTCTGCATGACGAGATGAAGTCTCACATGCATCAAAACTCAAAAAGAAATGGATGCCGCATTGGCTTCAGGGTCAATATTCAGGAATAGGTCTCCTCTAGTGTAAGTGTGAATATTTTTCAGAAAAAAGTTAAAACAAAAATGAAGTCGGTCGACGCATATGCTCACGGGGCGAGGTAGGCTGAGATGATGCGACGTGGAAGACGGCGGCTATGGGGATGGAGACTGAGTCGTCCATGGCCTACTAGATGATCGAGTCTGTGAGATCGCCCTTGTATCGAGCCAGCGGATGATCGCTCAGAGCGGATGGTGGCGAAGGGGAACGAAGGATAACAGAATTGTAAAGAAAGGTAGATGAACTCATGGCTGACGAGAAACCCCGTAGTTAATTTAATTAGCTAGCAATGCGATGTCACTGCTGCCG
The DNA here is from genome assembly GCF_000003195.3 of Sorghum bicolor. Lineage (NCBI taxonomy): Eukaryota > Viridiplantae > Streptophyta > Magnoliopsida > Poales > Poaceae > Sorghum > Sorghum bicolor. The sequence goes on along the minus strand of NC_012879.2, from coordinate 5,837,968 downwards.
CCAGCCTCTCCAGAGTCAGACTCCAGACTCTCCAATCCAGTCCATCCAGCGGAACATGATACAGTCAGGCTCAGGATCGGACCCGAATCCAGTCCATACGGTTACGGTCTGCGCCCTTCGAGGCTTCTCCTGGTCTTCCCTAGCTCACTCGCCGTAGGGGGCGCTCCCTGCAATCCCTGCATACACACAGCTTGCTTGCCGCGCAGTAGCAGGTGCGGAAGGAATCGAGCCGGAGGTGAGTCTTTTTCCCCACTCCGGCTCGATTCCTTGCCGCGCAGTATTGACTGCCTCGATTCCAGTCTCGTATAATGCTGTTCCTAGAGCCCTAGACTCGACTCAAAGTGGCTATCTGATAGAGGCAGCTGAATCTTTCGATTTACTGACTTGCAACGAATTGATTGATTCTGCAGTTCAGACGTTCAGTTCACATGGCTGCTGAATCAGAGAACGGCAGCTGCAATGCTTGGGCAGCGAGAGATCCTTCGGGAATTCTCTCACCATACAAGTTTAACCGCAGGTAGCTTCCCCCCCTCCTGATTTGGAGAAAAGTTGCGTCATTTTTAGCACTATGAAAGTCTGAATACTGTATTCTTGCTATGCTAGCTAGACTATTTCTTTGGGATAGCTATGGACCGAATTGTTTCCATGCCTTTTTATGTACGTACGTTATGTTTGGTTTTTCAGTGTGTTCCATATATTATATATCTAGTGTGGAACAAGACTACAGCTATTTCTGCTCGTGGCCTGTTAAACTAAATCATGATGCTGGGGCATTGGGTGAGCATTTTAGGTCTGTTGCAATCACAGAAATTTGAGTGCAAACAGCAACGTGCTTGTCTTTCTGTTCAGCTAGCTTATTGACGTCTTATTAGAGCTACTATATGTGTAATGATTTTCAGAGCAATGCAAAATAGCGATATTGCAACGAAGGTCATATACTGTAGAGTCTGTTATGCTGACGTTGGCTGGACACGGAATATGCTCAATGATTCAAAATATCCTTTGGTTCCTGGGTAAGTATTTTCAGATCAATACATGAATCCCTGAGGAAACAAAACATCATAAACAAAACGTCATATTTGTTAATGGTATTAATTAATTTGTGCAGGCATGAGATTGCTGGAGTTGTAACTCAGGTTGGTGCAGATGTCAAAGGATTTAAAGTGGGTGACCATGCTGGTGTTGGAACATATGTGAACTCATGCCGAGATTGTGAGAACTGTAATAGCTCTCTAGAGAACCACTGCCCAAAAGGTGTTTATACTTTCAATGGCATTGATACACATGGAACTGTCACAATGGAGGGTTACTCCACGCACATTGTAGTCCATGAAACTATGACATATTATGATAGAAAAAAGTCTACGTGACCCCTCAACTATATAGGGTGAACTACTTCATCCCTTGACTATAAAACCGGAAATAATTCCTTCAAGCAGTTTTAGATGGTGGTTTTGCTATAATGATGGTGATTTTGTCTTTTTATTTTTTATTTATTTCCATTGAATCTTTAAAAAATCACAGTAAATCACATAAAAATCATAAAATGAAAAATCCAATTTCATTGGACTCCAGACGTGTAGATCTACACAGTGAACATATAATACGGTATGCTTTAGTGCAAAGTTTTTATTATAGCTAAATCTATACTTTTCTATAATTAATTAGAATAATTCATAGATTTAAAGCTATAACAAAAACGTTTATACTAAAATATACCATATTATATGTTCACCGTATAGATCTACTCATATAGAGTCCAACAAAATTAGATTTTTCATTTTATGATTTACTATAATTTTTCAAAGATTCAACAAAACTAAATAAAAAAAGAAAAAGACAAAGCCACCGTCATCGTAGCAAAACCACTGTCCAAAATCGCTTGAGGAAGTTAATTGACCGGTTTTCCAAAGTTCAGGGGATAGAAAATTTGGTTTTATAGTTCGGGGGTGAAGTGGTCCATGCTATATAGTTGAGGGGGTTACAGAAGGATCTCTCTCACTCATCTTCCAAGCGGCATGTGGGCTCTTTGGATGATGCAAAATAAAAGGCGACATGGTGAGTTGTCGATGCGAATTCAGTAGACGGTGCTATGGACCAAGGATACTGCCTTCAACTTATGGCGGTTGAGTCACCGGGTTGGTCAACAAGTGCCCGCAAGGGATAGTCCTAAATGGAGACGGCCGGAGGCGGGGAGGTCGAAGATTAATAATGGATGCAGCATTCTCCGAAGATAGCAAACAAGGTGCCTGTAGAAATATATTTTCCTTGGCGGTTTTGTTAAGAGAATCGCTAGTGGAAAAGTGTTTCTACTAGCGGTTCTTGAGTTGGGCTCGTTGGTTTCTTTTCACAGACGTTTTTTAATTGAAACCACCTGTAAAAAAGAATATCCACCGTCAGTGTAGAGCTTTTCTGTATTAGTAGGCGCAACCTTGGCTGTTGTCAGCGGGTATGAGCGAGGACCTGCAGTTGGGGCTACACTGAGTAGCATTGGAATCTGACTGTGCAGCTATGTAAGAAAAAGAAGACGCAAAGATCCATCATTGGTCCTATTCTGAAGGAGATTAAGGGGATTAAACTTGCCTTTCAAAAGTTTTATCAGGTATCAACATTAGGGTACCTAAATAAAAGACCTCAATAGGTTGGCAGGGCTGCCACAGCAATTACGGGCACGACCAGGTCTCAGTCATGGGCCTTTACGAAGAAAGCCCAAAGTTGTTCGAAGAGGTCTAGGCAACCGCCTTGGCACGCCTGATGACTTGGGACATAGGTTCCGCCTCGCCCGACCCCTCGAGGGACAGCACTTACGTTAGCCGAGGATCGACGGATAAGTTCCAACTCGCTCGACCAGCCTTGTCCTGTCCAACCCCGTGGGCTCCATCTCACTCGGCGGATGGGGCACAGTTTCTGCCTCGCCCGATCCTACGGGGTCTCGCTCCGCCAAAGCCCGATCCTCGGGTCTCCTTCCACTACGGCCTTCGCAGTCGCCGTAGGGTCACTAATCCTACCAATTCCAAGCCAAACCAATGTGAATCTATCCCTATCGGGAAAGGTAGCCTCGACTTCGAGTGCTATCTACCATAGACATAGATCCTATGCAGTCGTGCTACTGCAAGATAAGCAGTAATTGCATCTAATCCATCCATGCGAGAAGGAATGGCTTGGGTGAATCCTCTACGTTTTCCTATTTCTGGTATCATTTTCTATTCACCCTCTTTTGTCAGCCGATCTTCTTGAGTAACAAAAAACAAAAAAAGGAATAAATATTACAATAATGAAATTAACAAATGTCTAGGATTGTAAATGAGCTGCAGCATTACATCAAGTTTATTTGGCATGACTCACATTTGTGATTGTTCTGCACAGGAATCGGATCGTGTTCGACCCGGGGACGTCCCCGAATCTTGGTCAGGCTAAGGCGGACTCCATGCGCGAGGCTGTCGATTGGAAGGAAGCCGGCTACTTCGGTCAGCAGGAGCAGGCCTTCCCTTGGTCGTCTGCGAACTTGTTTATGTAACAGTAGCGGTTTCTGGACTTAGTTTCTTTGGGTGCCGATAGGCTTCTCGCTTGTCTGGCGGTTTTTCTCCTTGTTTGTAACATGTTGTTACCTTCCTCTTAATGAAATACGGGTTAATCACCCGATCGAGAAAAAAACATTTGTGATTGTTCTTGTACACTACCAGAAAGACGAGCATGTGAACCAGCACGCTACTTGAAAGAGTTCTCGATGTCAATTACAAAGCGGTATTTCACATCTCGATTAACAAGCCTTGCCAAAGCCTCATTGATATAATCTATCCTAATGACCTCAATCTTTGGATAGATTTTGTTCGCTGCACAAAAGTTAACCATTTCTTGGATGTCTTTTGTACCTCCAACAAGACTGCCTGACAAGGTCCGCGCACCTAAAAATGCAGTTCAGGTTAAATTTAAACAATTTATTCCTGTTACCATGTTTTTTTAGTAGTGTCAAAACAGAGAATTACCAAGAATAAGGCTTGCAGGCTGCATTTTGATCTCACTGGGAGAGCCCACTACTGTCATCACACCACCAGCCTTAAGGAGAGAGAGAAATGGATCAAACGGATGGTCACCAGAAGCGGTGTCAACTATGAAGTGCAGGGAGTTCTTCAGGGACTGCAAAAGCAAGAGATCATATATATCCACGGTTAGTTTTGAGGTAAAGCAGAACGGACATTACTTAGTTGTTCTCTTTATTCTTAGCATTAGAAAACTATCCATGGCCTGGAACTTTAAAGTCAACTTGCAAAACAGTGAGAATATTACTTTTCAGCCAGCAGCCATGGCACAGTGTTTCTCTCACAACAATTCAACAAACAATACTTTTTAAGTGAACAAGGGTTTGCTATCTGTTCCTTATGAAAATAATATGATGTGCTCGTAGCTCTGGTAATACAATGAAAAAATAAAAAGAACCCACCAAAAGATGGTGTCATATTATCGAGAAGGCAAACAGGGTATATTCCCTCTTGTCCTGTTCGTTTGGCTGATAAACTATGACAAAAAGTACTGTTCGTTGATTTGTTGTGAGAGAAAAACAATGCTGGCAGATTCGGCTAATAAGCTCAAGCGAATAGATTTATGACAAAATTAAAACGTCACATATTTTGAAACAGATAAAGTACAAGTACTAGGTGTCTAGGTATGTTGAAATTATGCAATGTGCAGGTGAGTACCTCCATCTGCTGTGTGTCCGATGATATAACAAAATTATCTGCTCCAAGGAGGTTGATGGCTTCATCTCTCTTGGATTCACTTGTACTGAAAACTGTGACCTTCAGACCAAATGCTTTACCAAATTTCACAGCCATGTGACCCAGACCACCGAGTCCAATGACCCCAAGTGACTTTCCAGGTTGGTTCATATTGTGTCGCATCATTGGAGTATACACAGTTATCCCAGCACACAGAAGAGGTGCTGCCTTTGCCAAAGGGTAGCCATCAGGTATTTGGAAGCAATACCTAAAGTTCACATTAATCAACAGAAAATGTGATCACTTATCTGAGAAATTGTATTGAACTAGTATCAAGGTGTCAACAGTGACTTATATGGACCTATATATTATCCTTTCATCATGTAATGATTATGATGAAAATGGATGGACAACAATAACCAAAATTTTTCTCTCTCATAAGAAACTACATAGCTTTATCAATATAAAAAAATCTTGTTTGAACTGCCAATTAAAACAGTACTACCATACCTTGCATGGACTACAATGTGCGTGGAATAACCTCCCATTGTGACAGTTCCATCTGTATCAATGCCATTGAAAGTATAAACTGCTTTTGGGCAGTGGTTCTCTAGAGAGCTATTGCAGTTCTCACAATCTCGGCATGAGTTCACATATGTTCCAACACCTACATGGTCACCCACTTTAAATCCTTTGACATCTGCACCAACCTGAGTTACAACTCCAGCTATCTCGTGCCTGCACAAATTAATATCGTTGACAAATATGAGATTTTGACTATGATGTTTAGTTTCCTCTGAGGGATTCAATGTATTGATCTGAAAACACTCACCCAGGAACCAAAGGATATTTTGAATCATTGAGCACGTTCCTTGTCCAAGCAACGTCAGCATAACAGACTCCACAGTATATAATCTTCAGCGCAACATCGTTGCTTTGCACTGCTCTGAAAATTATTATATATACACATATTAGCTAGCTCTCATAAGAAGACGTTACGGAAATGAAACCATTAAGCTAGGTGAACCAAAAGACAAGCATGTTGCTATTATAGCCCTCAAATTTCTGCAATTTTTTTTTGAGGAAACTGGAGAGGCCGAGGCCTCTACAGAGACTTTCTGCAATTCCATCAGACCTAAAATGCTCACCCAATGCCCCATATATAGTAAGCATCAAGTTAATGATTTTAGCTTGACAAACCACACGAGCAGAGATAGCTGCACTACTTGTCTTGTTCCACACAATGACACAAGACAATGCCCATTTGGAAACAGGCATGTATGTTAGACACTGAAAACCAAACATAAGGTACATAAAATGGCATGGAAACAATAGATATCCCAAAGAAATAGTCTAGAATAGCAAGAAGACAGTATTTGCAACTTTTTCACCTGCGGTTAAAGCTGTAAGGTGACAGAACTCCAGAAGGATCTCTCGCTGCCCAAGCGTTGCAGTTGCTGTTCTCTGATTCAGCAGCCATTTGAAGTTGTGAACTGGACGTCTGAACTGTAGAATCAATTCGTTGCAAGTCAATAAATCGAAATACTCAGCTGCCTCTAAGGCTCTAACCGCCGAAGCAGGCGACATTTCAACTAGCCCCTTTGAGTCGAGTCTAGGGCTCTAGTCACAGCATTATACCAGACTGTAATCGTGGCAGTCAATACTCAATACAGGCGGGGAGTGGGAAAAAAAGACTCACCTCCGGCTCCGGGTCGAATCCTTCCGCACCTGCTGGTCTCCCTCGAACTCTCGTCGATGCAAGAGCGGCAAGCAAGCTGTGTATGCAGGGAGCGCCCAACAGCGAGTGCGCTATTTATAGTAGGGCATAGACCGCAACCGTAGCCTGAGCGGCAAGGAAGCTGTCGCCAGGATGCAAGGAAGAAAGGGCGCTGACTGGATCATGTTCCTGGATTGAGGCTGGCCGTGGCGGCAGCAGTGACGTCGCATTAGTAGCTAATTGAATTAACTAACTACGGTGTTCCTCGTCAGCCATGATTTCATCTACTCTCTGTCCATAAAAGAGTCAATGTCTAGAGTTGTTCTAAGTCAAACTTTTAAAACTTTGACCAAATTTCTAAAAAATGCTAAGATTTATGGTCTCAAATTAGTATCATAAGATTCATCATAAAATATATTTTCATATGATGCATATTTTGTGTCATAGATGTTGTTACTCTTTCGTGAGAAAATTTAAAAAAGTTTGACTGACATTGATTCTAGAAATTGATTTTTTTTTAGACGGATGGAGTATCTTTCTTTACAATTCTGATATCCTTCCTCTTTGCCGCCATCCGCTCTGTACAATGGAGCCATCATCGGCTCTATCCAAGGGTGATCTCAAAGACTCATCTAGCAGCCATGGATGCCTCGGTCTCCTTCCCCTTATAGCTGCCGTCTTCCACGTCGCATCATCTCAACCTGTCTCGTGTGGCCCGTGAGCATGCGTCGACTGACTTCTTTTTTTATTTTAACTATTTTTAAAAAATATTCACATTTACACTAGAGGAGACCTATTCCTGAATATAGACCCTAGGGATCGGTGCCACAGGCTATGGCGTCGAAGTGACATGTCTCGGCACCTGCATATGCCAAGTTCACCTTAGGCCTTGTTTAGTTTCTAAAAAGTACCCAAAATTTTTTAAGATTTTCCGTTACATCGGATCTTACGGCACATATATGGAGTATTAAATATAGACGAAAATAAAAACTAATTACACAGTTTGTCTATAATTTGCTACACAAATTTTTTAAGCCTAATTAGTTCATAATTTGACAATATTTATCAAATACAAACGAAAGTGCTACAGTACCTGAAACCAAAAAATTTTGCCAACTGAACAAGGCCTTACAAATGGAAAAAATGTCTTTTAGTAGAACCTTAGTATAGAACTCTGATCCGGCAAGGAGTTATTGTCAATAAAAGTCCACTATAGAAACTACAGGTACAACTGAAAAGGTGAAAATTAAGATTTTCCCATGGTACTTACAAAAAGGTGTCACTCTGACTAAAGATAACTTAGCAAAAAAGAATTGGAATGAAGTGTGAGTGTTCTGTTGAAACTATCCGCTTGTTTGTAGTACGTGTCAACGGGCACGTCGCAAAGGGTCTATACTAGCCACCGCCACCACACCGCCTGTCGCATTTGCTGTTCCTCACCACCACCACTCAAGGTTTTGGAATTCAAAATCTAAAAAAATTGGTGCCTGCCGAATTGGACAAATTTTAAAAAATTCGGACCGGGATTCACTTGTTTGACCAGTCAAAAATTTCGTAATTTGGCCAAATTTTGACAGAAATTGAAAACAATGGTACTACAGCCCTTGCCAATGCATCTATGGTTGGTGGATTGTGCATCCCACACTGAGTGATGTCATTGATGCCTTGAGCCATTAACCACCGGTGCCGGTGACCGACGTCATCGTGGTGCCGACCAAGCTACTGTTGCGTACATGGTCGGCACTAACTTGAGTGTGTTGTACCTCCTGACTAGGGATGAAAACGGATCGGATACGGACGGATATCACCGATATCATATTTGTTTTCATATTTCTGGTCGGATTCGGATTCGAATACAGATAGTGTCAATCATATCGGATAAGATATGATTCGATGTCGACATCATAAATATACGATTTTAGTATTCGGATACGGATACGGTATCGGATGTTAAACATTCGGACTCGGATACGGACAGATCTATACCTCTCTAAACGAATTCGGTTCCGAATACGGTCGGAAAATATCCGTACCGTTTTCATCCCTACTCCTGACCATGGGACTCATCAAGAATAAAGTTGAGCAATGGAAAACCAAAGGAGGGGACGGGATGAGGGAGATGGACGAGTGCATCGCTTCAACATCTAAGGAGCTTTGCCACTGGCGGCCGGCGGCCAGCCACCCAGGGAGAGGAAGAAATTAAATGATTAGGGTTTTTAGGATGAGGTTCACGTTTAATAGCCGTGGGAGATAACTTTGGTTCACGTTTATATTGGACCGAATTTTTTTGGCCGGTTTATATTCCTCTCCGGCCCTACCAAAATTGGGCCAATCTCACCAAAGTTTGGCCCATTCATGGCGAATCCCAGATCCTTGCTGTCGCTGCGCTCAGGACTCCTATAATTCTTCCTCTCCAGTGCGTCTGTCAGGGACAAGAAGAGGAGTTCTATTCTTTTTCCTGTAGTTTTATATCTAGATCTTAGGATTTAGTCTGATAAATCTTTCGACAAAATCATATGATTTTCGATTGGGATCGTGATTCCTACGATGACTTTGGTGATTGCCACGATGAGATCACCATTGCAGACGCCGATTTCGTCGGCAAATAGCCAATCAATGGCCTTTTCTGCAAGAGGAGAGGTGCTTCTAGGCACTCCCAATGAGGACAGCTACTCCGGATCATCGATCTCATCGTCAATGGTCACGGAGGTGATAAATCTACCTCCTATGTTCTACCCAATGATGCAACTACCAATATTCTTTCATCGATTCAGATAAGTTTTGGACCAGTTCTGAAGCGTTGGATCTTGTGGCATGTCCAATGTTTTAGAGTTGGTCGTTGAATTCTGCATAAGGACAGTACTCCCTCTGTCCTAGTATATAAGACGTAACCACCTCTGGTTTAAAGACCAAGAACGCATTTAATTCTCTCTCTCTCCACACTGGTATTATCGTATTAATGTCTGTGAGAAGACACGCCTTATATTATGGGACACGAACGTAGTTACGCCTTATGTATTAGGACGTAGGGAGTACTTTGGCTCTGGCATTTGAGGGAAGCCATTGGAGAAGATGACAATAGAAGAATTTGGATAGAACATTATGTATTTTTTCAAATATTTTATGTGTAATTTGGGGATGTACTATGCCGAGTTTTAATATAACCCCTCTTCTCTTCGCAAAAAAAAAGATCCGTTGAAACTATCCAACATTTGTTCTTTGATTGTCACTTCACGAGCTTTGTTTAGAATATTGTGCATCACTTTTGGAATTCAACCTCCTACTAGCTTTGCTAATTTTGTTTGGTTCTTGGCTTTTTAATTAAATTTTAAGCTCAAAACCAAATCTTGCTAAGAGCAGCTCCACTTTGTTGGGCATTATGGTCGAAGAGAAATGATATGGTTTTTAACAAGGCTAAAAATATTTTTTAGATAATAGATATAAATATCCGGCCTCTACATCCAGAGATGTACACAGCCAATTATTACAAGTTTTCGAAACAAATAGAAAGAGCAATCCATGGTCTTGAACAATGACCAAGATAACTGTATAAATGTTCATTGCCTTGGTTAGCCAATGAACAGGATTGAACTAGACTGGGCCAAGCCGAGACAGGTTTAGCAAGCCACTTGCCAACTAAGTAGCCCAACCATGATACAGGTTTCTAACAGTGAACTGGTTAACCAGAAACGTCGATTGATGGAAAAAAAAATGGATGGATATTGTATCCACCGTGTTTCAGTGCATATTGCCCTTGATCTACCACCACGTGTCCTGTCTAAATAATCAAACGCTCTTGATTTTTCTTCGTCCACCTGTACTGATCCATGATTGACCTGGCCCATGTACGCCCACGAAAAGCAGGCTGATGAGTGTTACTGGATCCATGAGATTGGCAGCAGATCGAGGGTGGTATGCAATGGAGTACGGTGGAGATAGTATCCATCCAATTTTTTTTCTCCAATTGGCATGTATTCAACCGGATGTGAAAGTGATGGTACTGACCACCGCCATACATGCACTAGGAAATATTGTGGAACACATCGACATGATGCCTTATTCATAGAGCGACTTTATCGTCACAATATACTTATCTCCCCTTGCTGTCCAACTATGGATGTTTACATTTGCTATTTGACGCCCATGCCACAGGGTTTTAATTAACTAGCATCGTAAAACCGCTGCAGCATTACATCAAGTTTATTTGACATGACTTTCACATTTGTGTTTGCTCTAGTATATTAATAGAAAGACTGAGAGCATGTAGACCAGCATGTTACTTGAAAGAGTTCTCGATGTCGATAACAAAGCGGTATTTCACATCTCGGTTAACAAGCCTCGTGAGAGCCTCATTGATATAATCTATCTTAATGATCTCAATCTCTGGAGAGATTTTGTTCGCCGCACAGAAGTTAACCATTTCTTGGATGTCTTTTGTACCTCCAGTAACACTACCAGACAAGGTCCGTGCACCTAAAAAACAGTTCAGGTTAAATCTGAATAATTTGGCTTCTAATACCACGTTTCTTTTTAGTACAGAGTGTCAGAACAGAGAATTACCAAGATTAAGGCTTGCAGGATGCATTTTGATCTCACTTGGAAAGCCCACAATTGCCATCACACCACCAACCATAAGGAGAGAGAGATATGGATCAAATGGATGGTCGCCAGAAGCGGTGTCAACTATGAAGTGCAGGGAGTTTCTCAGGGACTGCAAAAGCAAGAGATCATATATTCACGGTCAGTTTTCAGGTAAAGCAGAACAGCCAGTACTTAGCTGTTATCTTTATTCTCAGCATAAGAAAACTATCCAATGTCATATACTGAACTGGCTGCCTGGAACTTTAAAGTCAAGTAGCAAATTAATGAGAACGAAAGTGATCTGCTATCTGTTCGTTCCATGTGAAAACAATGTGATGTGCTTGCATCTTTGGCAATAAAATAAAGAAACAAAAAGAACCCCACCAAAATATGGTGTCATATAATCAAGAAGGGAAACGTGGTATATTCTCTCCCTTTCAAATGTAAGATGTTTTAGTTTTATCCTAAGTCAATTTTGTCTAGCTTTGACTAAGTTTATAGAAAAATATATTGACATCTACAATACCAAACACATTCTACAGGAGATTCAATGGAATAAATTTGGTCTTGTAGATACTAGTGCTTTTTTCTATAAACTAGGTCAATTATAGAGTTTTTTGACTTAGGACAAAAATAAAATTTCTCATATTCGGAACAGATGAAGTACGAGGTGCCTAGGTACGTTCAGATTACGCAATGTCCAGAGCAGTACCTCCATCTGCTGTGTATCTGATGATATAACAAAATTATCCGCTCCAAGGAGGCTGATGGCTTCATGTCTCTTTGATTCACTTGTACTCAAAACTGTGACCTTCAGACCAAATGCTTTACCAAATTTCACTGCCATGTGACCTAGACCACCGAGTCCAATGACCCCAAGTGACTTTCCAGGTTGGTTCATGTTGTGTCGCATCATTGGAGTATACACAGTTATTCCAGCACACAGAAGAGGTGCTGCCTTCGCCAAAGGATAGCCATCAGGTATTTGGAAGCAATACCTAAAGTTCAAATTAATCAACAGAAGATGCCATCCCTTATCTGACAGGTTGTATCGAATCAGCATCAAGGTGTCAATAATGACTTATATAGACCCATATATAATTCTTTGATCATGTATTGATTGTGATGAAAATTTATGGACAGCAATGACCCAGAGTTTACTTTCATACAGAAGTATATAACATCTTGAACACGACACAGTGTGATTAAATAGGCAAATGAAATCACAGTGGAACCTGTTTTCATCCCTAAAATAGCTTTTGTCAATATAAAAAGAGTCTTGTTTGAACAGCCAAGTAAAACAGTACTGCCATACCTTTCATGGACTACAATGTGAGTGGAGTAACCCCCCTTTGTGACAGTTCCATCTGTATCAATGCCATTGAAAGTATAAACTCCTTTTGGACAGTGGTTCTCTAGAGAGCTATTGCAGTTCTCACAATCTCGGCATGAGTTCACATAAGTTCCAACACCTACATGGTCACCCACTTTAAAGCCTTTGACATCTGCACCAACCTGAGTTACGACTCCAGCTATCTCATGCCTGCACCAATGAATAATATCATTGACAAATATATAGTACACAGACATCATTTTTGGACAATGGGCAAACACTTAATCGATACTCCTGACTATGATGTTTTGTTTGCTCTAGAGGGGTTCAATGTATTGATCTGGGCTGTTAGTCTGTAACTATTAGTCATATTCTGCCCCTTAGATTAGAACACCTAGTAAAACTACTAGTCCTGGTCAATTCAGAGTTGGATCTTGAAATGCAATTCGCGATTGATAAGAAACATGCCCTTCCCTGATACAAGTCTAAATTGTTGTCAGACGCTTACCCAGGAACCACAGGATATTTTGAATCATGGTGCATATTCCGTGTCCAGACAACGTCAGCATAACAGACTCCACAGTATAAGATCTTCAACGCAACATCGCTGCTTTGCACTGGTCTGAAAATTATTACACATAGTAGCTCTCATAAGAAGACGTTATAAAAAATGAAACAGACAAGCTAGCTGAACAAAAAGACAAGTACGTTGCTATTTGTACTCAAATTTCTGCAATCAATCTGTATAGTTGTTGACTTAGGTCGCTTCCCTTATTTTTTTAATAATAAAAGGCAGATCCTGCCAACGTTGAACAAAATTCTGCAATCCCATCAGACCTAAAATGTTCACCCAATGCCCATAGTAAGCATCAATTTCATGATTTTGTTTGACAGACCACGAGCAGAAATAGCTGCACTACTTGCTCCACACCAAGATATTGCTCATTTGATAACAGGTATGAAACACACTGAAAACCAAACATATAGCGTGTACACAGAAAGACATGGAAACAATACGGTCCATAGCTATCCCAAAGAAACAGTCTAGCATAGCAAGAATACAGTATTCAGAGTGCTAAACATGACGCAACTTTTCTCCAGATCAGGAGACGCGGGGGGGGGGGGGGGGGGGGGTGGGGGGGGGTGGGAAGCCACCTGCGGTTAAAGCTGTATGGTGAGAGAACTCCAGAAGGATCTCTCGCTGCCCAAGCATTGCAGTTGCCGTGCTCTGATTCAGCAGCCATTCGAACTGAACTGCAGAATGAATTCGTGACAAGTCAGCAGATCGAAAGACTCGGCTCTAACAGAAGGAAATTTCAGATAGCCTATGCTAAGGAAAAGCGCAGTGAAATCGCTGACCCTTGGAGTCGAATCGAGGCGGGAAGTACATGGGAGGGGAGGGGAAAAGACTCACCCCTGCGTCGATTCCTTCTGCACCGGGCGGTCCCCGAACTCTCCTCGATGCAAGCGTGGCAAGCAGGCTGTCGGTCGGGTGTCGCCGGGTTGCAGCAGGTAGCGGCCGCCGGCGAGTGAGCAAATTATAATGGGGAAGAAGTTGGAAGGGCGCAGACCGGATCATGCTCCGTTGACGGGTGGATGGATTGGATTGGAGAGGGTGCCGACAGCAGTGACGTCGCGGACCTGGCTTCCGGAGTTACGGGGCTTCTCGTCAGCCATGAGTTCATCGCTGATTGTGCCTGGCCGAACCATCAGTGCATGCGTCAATCCCCTTTCCCTTTCTTCCTTCAGGCTTCAGCTTCAGGCCTTGTTTACTCTCTTCGTCCCATAAATAAATGCATTTCTTCGACTGCTAATAGTAATGTTTGACCATTTATTTTATTTAAATTTTTGTACAAATAATAAAATAAATAAATTATCATAAAAAATATATCTAACAATAAAATAAGTCATGAAAAAATAAATAATATTTATTAAAAATTTTTTAATAAGACGAACGGTCAAACATAAACTATAGAAGTTAAAGAAATGCAATTATTTATGGGACGGAGGAAGTAGTTTCAAAAAAATTAGTAAAATAGGCATTATACCACGTTTGTATTTGACAAATATTATTTAATTATAGATTAATTAGATTTTAAAAATTCGTCTCACAAATTACAGTTAAACTATGTAATTAGTTATTCTTTTTATCTATATTTAATGTTTCATGCATATGCCGTAAAATTTGATGTGACGAAAAATCTGAAAATTTGGCAAAACTTTTTAGGAACTAAACAAGGCCTCAGCTAATGGAATGGCCGAATGGGAGTATTGTATCATACGACTAATACTACCGTCGGAATATTAAGAATTTCAAAGGTAAAAGAAACTTATAATTAGACCCGTGCCTTGTAAATAGAACAGATAAAAGTACTTGTAGTTTTCTTTTAGTAAATAACAAACACGGTAAAAAAAACTCAAACTCATGAACGCTTGTTTTTTTCATAATATAGATAGATCATTATTTTCTGATATTTGATTTTTATATGACTTCTGTTATTGATCTGTTAACAGATTTCTTTAGTAAGGGCCTTGGTTTCCATAGTTAAACTTTAACTCTCGTCACATCGAATGTTTGGACATATGCATAAAGTACTAAATATAGATTATTTATGAAACTAAAAACATAACTAGAAAGTAATTTGCCAGACAAATCTTTTAAGCCTAGTTAGTCAATGATTAGACACTAATTGTCAAATAAAACGAAAATGTTATAATACATATTAAACTTTAACACCTCCAACCAAACACCCCTTAAATATGTTAGATTTCTATGTGTTTGATTATGTTTTAGGATTGGCTAGAACTATCTACTAGTTCGTATTTATAAAATATACTATATAAAATTTGTCAACAGATAACTATATACTTATTTTTTATATATTCTTTGCTTTATTTACTATGTCTTTATTCTTTTATAAAAATCTCATGAATGTTTGTATTTCATCATATATCATATCATTTGGATTTCAACCTTAAATTTAGTGTGTGGTTGGTTTTATGTTATTCTTTCTTGAGTCAAATGTGTTGAGGGTTCTTAAACTTTTCTCCACTTCTCACATATGTCCATAAACTTTTTTCGCTCATCTAGATCCATAAACTTTGTCTAGAACCTAGCCACCATCCAATCACGAAGGACTCTCCTGCCAATGTGGTTGCTGATGTGGCCCACATGCTCTTTTTTATTTCATAAACTGACTAAAACTTTAAAAAAATTCTATAAAATCATAGAAAATTTGTAAAAACGAAAATTCAGTTTTGTTAGACTCCACATGACAAGCTCTATATAATAGATATATAATATGACATGCTTTAGTTTAACATTTTTGTTGTAGCTGTAGATATATGTGTTTTTGTGTTTAATTCATAATTGTAGCTCTTTGTGCTTTGATTGTGGTAAAACTTTTATGGTAGGCTACTAATTGTATGCTTTAGCTATGCTAAAAAATTAAGACTCATTGGACCATGTATGATTGAAATATTAATTTACCTAGGTTTATGCATGTTTAATACTCCATCCCAAATTATAAGACGTTTGACTTTTTTTGACCCTAAGTTTGACCACTCATTTTATTCAAAAAAAATTGTGCAAAAATAGTCAAATTTAGGTCATTCTTGAAAACTTTTATTAATAAACTAAGACACAACAAAAAAATGACATTTTGCACATAAAATTGTATAAGACAAGCCGTCAAACCTGGTGTCAAAGAAAGTCAAACGTCTTATAATTTAGGATTGATTGAGTAAATAGTTAAAAAGGTGTAAAAATGGAAATCTAGTTCCATTGCCATGTTGTTATGCATTGTGAACACTAAACATCACCAAGTTGTTACGGAAAATGTTGATCTTTAGATTTATCTTTGTATCACATGCTTTCTTGCAATTAAAATTTGTTTTTATTGAAGTAATTAATCTACTAATTCTGAGCATGTAGGCTGTTGATAGTAGCTATGATTTGTTATCATCTATCATCCATCAAAATCACAGCTTCAAATTAATGTTTGGTACACCACCAGATAATAATGGGCATGTTTCAACTAGTCATTAGCTATTAAACAAGCATTAAATCAATAACTTAGTCATACATGCTACACTAAAGTTGAAATTTTTACCATGGCTCAAGCATACAATGAATATTTTACCATCAACATTTCACCACAACTGAAACACAGGAGGTGCAATTGTGAATTAAACACAGAAACACGTAGTTTTATAAAGATCTATACGGCAAAAAAAATTAAACTAAAGCATGTCATATTATATATCTATTTCATAGAGTTTGTCATGTGGAGTCTAATAGATCTGATCATAACTTGAAAGTGTTCAACATATATAATATAAGCACTAATTGTTTAATAAAAACAATGGATATTCAATTGAATACCCTTGACTCAAAGTAGACCCCGCATTGTAGCCCAATAGTTAGAGATAGATCTGGATGTCTAAAGTATTCATCCAATTTAATTTGGATGCTAAAAGGATATATTCGAATTCTCTTTATATGTTCTCTATCCGATTTCAAATTCTTGTTCAAAAAATATGAAATATTCAACACATCCGTATGTGAAGAACAAAGTACCATCTAAAACTTATATTTATGATTGGTTGATTGTAAATGATAATTATTTTAATCAACTCATTTAAACTATTTATAAAAGTTATCTCTATGACTAATTAGGCCAATCATAAAGGTTAAGTTTAATTTATGATAATTTTAAAATATTATTAATGGTACATAAAGGTTAAGTTTAATTAACTTTAACACAACAAAACATCTTAATTTTAAGTATTTTATTTTATTATAGATGAAATAATATGTATTGAAACATTTTTCTAACCCTTTGTTCATTTTTTGTACATTTGATTATAATACAGATGTTTGTTTATATGTGTTATCTACAGTATCTTAAAAATATAGTAGATATCCCAATGTGAAAATAAATTTGGGATATCCATTTTGTATCTTTATTCGGATCCAAACTAAAATATGGTGAATAGTGCTATCAAGATTCAATTCCATACCAAACCAATGTGAATCGAGCCCTATCGGGATAGGTAGCCTCGACATCAGTCACTGCTGCTACTGCAAGATAAGCAGGCATTGCATCTAAAGCCATCCATTCGAGAAGGAACAGCTTGGGTGAAAGCTCTCCTTTTCCCTATTTCTTGTATCATTTTATATTCAACCTCTATTGTCAGCCGGTCTTACTGAGTAAAAAAAAACAGAAAAGAAAGTGGGGATAAATACTACGATAATGAAATTAACACAGACTAGAATTGTAAATGTGCTGCAGCATTACATCAAGTTTATTTGACATGCCTCTGATTTGCGATTGCTCCTGTACACTAACAGAAAGATGAGAGCATGTGAACCAGCATGCTACTTGAAAGAGTTCTCGATGTCAATTACAAAGCGGTATTTCACATCTCGATTCACAAGCCTTGCCAAAGCCTCATTGATGTAATCTATCTTAATGATCTCGATCTCCGGATAGATTTTGTTCTCTGCACAGAAGTTAACCATTTCTTGGATGTCTTTTGTACCTCCAACAAGACTACCAGACAAGGTCCGCGCACCTAAAAAAGGCAGTTCAGGTTAAATTTAAATAATTTATTTCTGTTACCACGCCTTTTTTTAGTAGTGTCGGAACAGAGGATTACCAAGATTAAGGCTTGCAGGATGCATTTTTATCTCACTTGGAAAACCCACTATTGCCATCACACCACCAACCTTAAGGAGAGAGAGATATGGATCAAATGGATGGTCACCAGAAGCGGTGTCAACTATGAAGTGCAGGGAGTTTTTCAGGGACTGCAAAAGCAAGAGATCATATATGCACAATCAGTTTTCTGGTAAAGCAGAACAGACATTACAAAGCTGTTATCTTGATTCTCAACATAAGAAAACTATCCATGGTCATATACAGAATTGGCTGCCTGGAACTTTGAAGTCAAATAGCAAAACAATGAGAAAGATAGTGATCTGCTATCTGTTCTTTCCTTGCAAAAAATAATGTGATGTGCTTGTATCTTTGGCAATACAATGAAGAAATAAAAAGAACCCCACCAAAAGTTGGAGTCATATTATCAAGAAGGCAAACGGGGTATATTCCCTCCATTTCAAAATGCAAGATGTTTTAGTTTTATCTGAAGTCAATTTTCTCTAGTGTTGATCAAGATTATAGAAAAATATATTAACATCTATAATTGCCAAATAAATGAACCATCAAGACACATTTCACGGTAGATTTAATGAAACAAATTTGGTGTTATAGATACTACTGCATTTTTCTATTAACTTTGTCAACAATAGAGAATTTTAACTTAGGACAAAAGTAAAACGTCTGACATCAAGTACTAGGCGTCTAGGTACGTTGAAATTATGCAATGTGCAGGGCAGTACCTCCATCTGTTGTGTGTCTGATGATATAACAAAATTATCTGCTCCAAGGAGGGTGATGGCTTCATCTCTCTTTGATTCACTTGTACTCAAAACTGTGACCTTAAGACCAAATGCTTTACCAAATTTCACAGCCATGTGACCCAGACCACCAAGTCCAATGACCCCAAGTGACTTCCCAGGTTGGTACATGTTGTGTCGCATCATTGGAGTATACACAGTTATTCCAGCACACAGAAGAGGTGCTGCCTTTGCCAAAGGGTAGCCATCGGGTATTTGGAAGCAATACCTAAAGTTCACGTTAATCAACAGAAAATGTGATTCCTTATCTGAGAAGTTGTATTGAACCAGCATCATGGTGTCAATAGTGACTTATATGGACATATATATATTATTCTTTCATGATGTATTCATTTTGATGAAAGGACAACAAGGGCCCAAATTTTACGCACTCTCATAAGAAACTACATAGCATCTTGAATAGGACACAATGTGATCAAATCAAATAGGCAAATGAAATTACAGTGGAACAAAATACAATGGAACCTATTTTCATCTCTAAAACTAGTTCTTTATCAATATAAAAAAAAATCTCATTTGAATGGCCAATTAAAACGGTGCTGCCATACCTTTCATGGACTACAATGTGAGTGGAGTAACCCCCCTTTGTGACAGTTCCATCTGCGTCGATGCCATTGAAAGTATAAACTCCTTTTGGGCAGTGGTTTTCTAGAGAGAGATTGCAGTTCTCACAATCTCGGCATGAGTTCACATATGTTCCAACACCTACATGGTCACCCACTTTAAAGCCTTTGACATCTGCACCAACCTGAGTTACAACTCCAGCTATCTCATGCCTGCACAAATCAATATCATATTATCATTGACAAATATATATAGAAGTATAGTGCAGGCACCGTTTTTGGACACTTAATCGGCACTCCTGACTATGATGTTTTGTTTCCTCTGAGGGGTCCAGTGTATTGATCTGAAAACGCTTACCCTGGAACCAGAGGATATTTTGAATCATGCTGCATATTCCGTGTCCATTTAACGTCAGCATAACAGACTCCACAGTATATGATCTTCAGCGCAACATCGCTGCTTTGCACTGCTCTGAAAATTATTACACATATAGTAGCTCTCATAAGAAGACGTTATGAAAATGAAACCAATAAACCAGCTGAAAAAGAAAAAGACAAGCATGTTGCTATTTGCACTCAAATTTCTGCAATCCTTCCCACCAGACCTGAAATGTTCACCCAATGCCCCGCAGTAAGCATCAATGCCATGATTTTGTTTGACAGACAACGAGCAGAAATAGCTGCACCACTTGTTCCACGCTACATACTCTCAATTGAAAACAGGTATGAAAAACACTGAAAACCAAACATAACATACATAAAAAGGCATGGAAACAATCCATAAATATCCCAAAGAAATTGGTCTAGGCGTCTAGCAAAGCAAGAAGACAGTATTCAGAGTGATAAAAAATGATGCAACTTTTCACCAAATCAGGACTCAGGAGAGGGGAAGCCACCTGCGGTTAAACGTGTATGGTGAGAGAACTCCGGAAGGATCTCTCGCTGCCCATGCATTGCAGTTGCCGTTCTCTGATTCAGCGGCCATTCGAACTGAACTGCAGAATGAAAATCGTTGACCCTTGGAGTCGAATCGAGGCGGGCAATACAGGGGAGGGGAGGGGAAAAGACTGACCCCTGCGTCGATTCCGTCCGCACCGGCCGCTCCCCGAACTCTCCTCGATGCAAGCGTGGCGAGCAGGCTGTCGGTCGGGTGTCGCCGGGTTGCAGGTAGCGGCCGCCGGCGAGTGAGCAAATTACAAATGGGGAAGGAGTTGGAAAGGCGCAGACGGGATCCTGCTCCGTTGACCGGTGGATGGATTGGATTGGAGAGGGTGCCGACAGCAGTGACGTCGCGGATCAAGCTTACGGGGCTTCTCGCCAGCCATGAGTTCATCGCTGATTGTGCCTGGCCGAACCATCAGCGCATGCGTCAGTCCCCTTTCCCTTTCTTCGAAAATGCTCACCGTACTCCCAGCAACACGGTTGAACAAGAACCTTCTCACTCGGTGCCGTGAGACGCTGAGCAGTAACAGACAGTGGGCTCAACAGTAGGTGAATACAATGAATGCGCTCTCTCTCTCTCTTTGTTAATGACGGCATCACGCCTCTTATATAGGGCTCAGAAACCGACCTAATGACATTTACAAAAATGCCCCGTGACTGTGGAGGAATATCTCGGCATATTCTCCTATTACAGTCTACTGGCCCTAAGTCGTCTGCGTAATTTCACATTACAAACCCCACGCGGGTCCCCTGTCTAGGGCTTCAGCTGGTCGGAGGCTCGGATCCTTCGCCCGATCGCAGATCCTTCGACACCTCATATGTCGGAGGTTCCTCGGCTCAGGCGCGTCGGAGGTTCCCCGGCTCAGTTGCCCTGGAGGTTCCTCAGCCCGCTCGGTCGCCGATCCTTCGACGCCTCTCCGTCGGAGGTTCCTTAGCCCGGACGCGTCGAAGGTCCCTTGCCTCTGCCGCGTCCCTAGCCATCCTCGGACTTGGGAGGGTCGGAGGTTCCTCCTTTCTCCGCTTGTGGGCCTCCGCTAACGTCAGTCTCTGCACACACTTAGCATGACGAGACGAGTCATCAACGTCAGTCTTTTTTCAGGGTCCTCTGCATGCATTCCCACGGAGGCTCCCTGGGTGAAGGATATCCTCCGATGCTTCAGAAGTTGGAGGTTCCTCGGGTAAAGGGTATCCTTAGACGCTACCAGGGGAAGGATGCGGCCATCCCCCAACAGTTCCCCCCTTTTTGGGCTAATGGCACTCCTGCGGTCCATGTGCTCAAAAACATGTCACGCTGCGGAGGCTACGAGCATGGTTGCTGCCTTCCCCCCTGGTGCGCAGGATGTGTTTGTTAGCAGTGTTGGAAAAATGTTTCTTTTACTTAGCCATAATTTTTCTTGGTTTTGTTTGTTTTGCCAGTATCCTCCGATCATTGTTGTTCTGATAGCCTGATATCCTTCGCGCGTTAGAGTGCGGAGGATATTATAGCCGTTGGCATTGGGGAATCGCAACGGTCAGGCCGATTCCTCCGCTTATAGCCGTTGGGCGCGGAGAATCGCAACGGTCACGTTGCCGCAGGCCCCCCTTATAAAAGGGGGTGGGGGAGGGGCTCTTGGCTCTCACCCCTGCTGCCTGCTGTTTGCATACCTTCCTTCGCCACATCTCGCTCTCTGAGCTTCTCGCGTGCGTTTTTGTTGATTTTAGTTCCAAGTGTGGTCGGAGGATCTAAGGTGGCTCATCTTCCTCCGCCGCGTCCTTCGAGGTCAGATTTTTCTGGTCCTTTGCGCAATTTACTTAGTGTGAGGTCCGGAGGTTGGCTGCGGAGGTTTGAGGAGTGGATGCTTGAGGTGGCAGCAGCTCAAGATCTGGAGGAGTCGTTGTCTGACGTCGAAGCTTCCGTTGGGGATTTAATCAGCGCGAAGGAATTTGAGGAGATGGCTGAAATCACTTTTGAGTTTGGTGAGTCTACTGTTAGGACGGAGGACATTGCTGATATGGTTTTGGCTAGGTTTTTCAAGGAGGGTCGTGCGAAGGCTCCTCCTGCGGGTCAGACGGTGCCTGCGCCTGAAGAGGGATATGCAGTGGTTTTCAGGGATTTCTTTACCTGCGGGCTCCGGATGCCTCCGTACCATTTCCTTCGCGAAGTGATGGAGAGTTTTAATGTTGAGCTACAGCATTTCAGTCCCAATGGTATTCTGACGCTTAGCAAGTTTGCGTAGGCATGCGAATCCTACGGAGCGATGCCCCACATTGATACGTTTTGCTCCTATTTTGAGCTCCAGCGCCAGCCTAAAAAGGTGAAGGATGCCGAAGGAGTTGAATGCATTGCGCAGTTTGGAAGCTGCGCGTTCATGCCGCGCCGCACAATGCCTGGGCCAAGGTGCGAGATCTCCTACTGCTAAAAGGGCAAGTGGGAGAAGGATTGGACGAGGGCCTGGTTCTACGTGAGGACCCCCACTGCATCGAAGACTCTGGAAGACGGTAGCGTTGATAAGGTGTATCCTTACGTGTCGCAGATGAAGGAGTTGAAGCCTTTCTCTAAGGTTGATCCTTCGCAGCCAATGTCGGAGGAACGACTGGCTTGCGACAAGGCCTTTGCGCTGGCTTGCCGACACTCCGGAGGTCGGGATTTGGTTGAGGAGATGGTCACTGCCGACTATTGGCCCCTTGGCCGCAGGGCCGACGAGTTCACCATTGAAATGGTGCAAGTGCGAGTCTTTGGACCTCCGGAGGGGCTGCCATTTCCCTGGTTTCACGTGGGTTTGCCTGAGGATGAGACAGAGGAGTCTTTCCTCGACCGTGTGGAGGTTTCTGCCTGGAGGATAGTTGGAAAGATCTCGGAGAAGGAATATCTCCAGCGGAAGTCTGCACTTGGGACTATGCTGCGTTTCAATCGCGTTTTCGAGGAGTTGGGCATTAAGTATGATGATTACATCGTTCCTCCGGATGTTTTGCTTGGCTTGGAGAAGAAGAAGGATTCCTCCAAGGCCGTTGCTGCGGCGGAGGCTAAGAAGAGGAAGGGTGGTGGTGCTGTCAAGCAGCTTGCGAAGAAGCGCAAGGCGGAGGTTGTGCTGGAGGCTCCGGTGGAGTCTTCCTCCGCCCGCTCTTCTGCTGCCGAGTCTAACTTGGTGGCTTCTGCTCCTGCGGAGGCCGTTCCTGCTAGTGGAGGTCCTGAGGTTCAAGCCTCCCGCGCGGTCTCGTCTGTGCGGGCGCCTTTCGCGTCGCTTCTTGGGGAGGAATCTTCCGACGCGGAGGCCCCTGGGGAGAGTCCTGCGCGGGAGACGAATCCTGCGCTGGCGGAGAGTCTTGCGCGGGATGTTCCTGCTGGTGGAGGATCTCCCCCGAAGGAGATGCAGGGGAATCTAGTGATGATGCAGAGCCTGCCTCTGCTCGGAGGATCAAGAGGGCGGAGGATCCTCCGCGGCCTGCTGTGGGTGGTATCAACTTGCTGTATATAGGTTCGTTTATTTGTTGTTGGTTTTGATCTTTCTGCGTGCTTCGATTATCGCGGTCTTATATTATTTTTATGTTTTTTAGAGGATGTGATCGCAGGGTTAGCCAGTGCGGAGGAACTGGCTAAGGGTGCCAGCATAGCACAGGAAGGTCTTGTAGTTCCTCCGCCTCGGAATCATGCGCCCTCTGCGCTGGATAGTAGGCCTTCGCCTGCTAATGTTCTAGGTCCTGGTAAGTTGCTGACGTTTTTTGGTTTTTTGTTGTTTCAATGACTTGGTTTCTTGTGGTTTGTGTTGACTTTACTTTTGTTTTTGCGCAGGTGCTTCTGATCCTTCGATCACAGGTTGGACCGACGCACTGCGCGAGATTCATTCTTTGGTCGGAGGTTCGTTTCTGGCCTCCGCTGCTGATAATATTTTTAAATTTTCTTATGTTTTTTCTTACCTCTTTTGCTCTCTAGATCATCTTCGTTAGAAGCTTCGTCATATGGACTTTGATACTTTCCTTCGCGTGCAGTTTGAGCACCATAGCCTTGTAAGCTTTCAAATTGTTTATTTTTCCTTTGTGTTTTGTGATTGGAGGTTTGATTCTTTTTTGCTTTTTGTAGAGTCACCACATGGCTGTGGCCTTGGAGGAGCGATGCTCCCGAGAGGTTATCTATCATGATGAAGCTATTGGTGCTTTGAAGAAGGAGAACGAGATCATGGAGGCAGAGAAGGTCCGTCTGTCGGAGGAGGTCCGGGGATTTTCTTTGGTCCGACAAGAGCTTGAGGCGCTAAGGAAGGAGAGGGACGAGCTCAAGGCTGGATCGGAGGTTCTTAAGAAGGGGAAGGAAGAAGTTGAAGCTTCGGTCGCTACCCTCCGCGAGAGCGTTTCACAGCTTGACAAGGCGAAGGACTTGGCTGTGGAGCGTGCCGAGAAGGCTGAGGGCATTGCCGACCGCCTCTGCGAGGAGCTTGATGCCGAGCGGACGTCTACTGCTGTGGTGCAAAAGCACATGCGGAAGGCGGAGGAAGAGGCTGCGGCTGTGATCGGGCTCTACTCCGGCTCGCTGGCGCAATTCGGCGGTAGCACCTCTTCTCCTCCGACCAGCAGTGATGTTGGGGCTAGTCTTGCATGGCTCAAGTCTCATATCAGCATGCTTCCTGACTTTGTCGGGGGAGCGGTTGATTTTGGGGCTTTGACTACGGTTAGCTCCTTCGCTAGGCTTTTGCGCCGCGGAGGTTGCTCTCACGCGGAGGAGGTTGCCAAGCAGGAACTCGCATCGGCGGGGTACGTTGGCGAAGGCACCTCGAGCCTGCGTAAATCAGTCCGGAACTTTATCACTTCGTTCTGGATTAGGTTTGGGCGGGCTGAGGCGAAGAAGATGGCGGAGGCTCGCCGCGCTGAGGTATGTGTGATTTGATTATTGTTTTGCGTGCTGTGTTGCTACTTTGCAGTGTCTCTTAAGTTTGTCGTTTTGCAGGAGATTGCCAAGAAGAAAGCTAAGTCTGACAAGCCTGGCCCCTCGCGCCCTTTTAGCGAAGCATGTCCTCCGACCCAAGCTGAGGCAGAGATTCACGAAGCAGGTGCCAAAGCTCCGGAGGAATCTGGTGCCAAGGCTTCAGAGCAGCCTGAGACTTCTGCTCCTCTTCCACCTCAGGTGTGAGGTTTTTTAGTTTGTAGGTTTTCTTCGTTTTTTGCGTTTGCTGCGCCTGCGACGCTTTTTTGTAAGGGCCGGAGGTCTTGGCTTGACTTGTAAATATTTTGTTGGATATGTAATATATGGAGATGTCTTTTGGTTGAATTTTTGCTTTACGCTTTTATCCTGCGCAGGTCTCTGGCGGAGGACCTACGCAGGGTCTTTGCGAGACTCCGCTTTCAATTTTCTATAAAGGAATTTATGTTTCTGGCGAGTTGTGGGAATATTGGCGGATTGCTTTCCCTAACATGAGAGTGGTGGACATGTTTGAGTTTTTAGGGTATGACCTTGATGACGAACGATCTGAATTCGTCCGGTCGCTTGCGTACCGAGGTTCATGGCCTCCGGCTTAGGTGGTGGTTTTTGTTTTGTTTTTCCTTCGTCGTAGGCTATTGGTATATTTGTTTTTTATGACTTGGTTTGATATGTTTATGCAGTTGTCGTATCCAATCCTTCGCATCTTTGGCGAGGAGGATGGTATATGTTGGTTGACGGAGGATCATGAGGGTTTGGTTGAGTCTTTTCTTCCTGGGCGTCCTGAGGTTCGGAAGCTTCGTCATACGTCTTAGTTGTAGCCTTCGCTTGGGTGGGGTTTGAAATTGTTTGTTTTTTGCGCAGGTTGTCAGATCTGCTCCAGGGGATGTTCTTCTTTCGGATTTTGTCGAAGAAAGCTACGTTACCCCGGTGACGTTCAAGCGCGGAGATTTGTACGCGAGGGGTTATTTGATTGACTGGTGGCGCCATAAGTTTCCTACGCGTAGTATTGACGAATTAGTTGATTTTCTTGCTCGTGATTACTGCGATGAGTTTAGGCTTGTGCCGGATTCATATGTAAAAATTGTGCGAGAGTCTTAGAACCTTCGACTTTTTACGGTCGAAGGATGTTTTTCGTTTTTGGTTGTAAACTATTGTTCTGTAAGTTGTTTATAGTTGACAAAGATCAGATGTTTTTACCATTACTTTGGCTACAGTCTTCGCACTCTTAGTTATATTTCTACTACAACCTTCGCGCTTTTTTACACAACGATTATACATTGCAGCGTCACGGTGGTGTGGATCCTAAGGATCTTTGTCTTGCTGTGGCGCGTGCATACTTGATGTTTGATGCTGCGAAGGCGTTGGTGGCCGTTTCGCATGCGCAGGATTGCTGCTCCTTGACCTTAGAGCCTTCGTTTTTTTTGGTGCGAAGGAGCCTCTGTTGAATTGTGCTCACATATGCCTTTGCTCAACTCCCGTGGAGTGTTGTCGAGGGTAACCTTCGGGTATGTGAGTCGTAGGTTCTGAAGGGATGTTACGAGACTTCGTGCGATACCCTTCAGAGACTTCCGATTCTAACTTGCAGTGCTTTTGTTGTGGCTGTACGCGACTTTGTGGTCGATGTTCATCACAACGCCGCGGTTGTAGCATTACGAAGCTTCGTGCAATACCAACTTTTGGTACTGCTATGAGGCTAACCCCTGCCTCCATGATGGCCTAGGTTTCTTCCTTTGTGACTGCTAGGCTGGCACTGGCTGCTTGGGGCTGTCTATACTGATCCTGACTGAGGGTGGGGGCGAGGTGTGCCTGGTTTTATTGTTTTTCATGCATTTATTGCATGTACTTTGTTAGGTTGGGATTTACGATTAGGTTATTATTGGTTGTTGAGGTTGTTGTAGTAGTTGGTCCTGCTTTACTTGACTGAGGATTGTCGTAGCTTTGCTTCGTTTTCACACTATGTGTCCTAGAGGCCTGCTTAGATTAGTAGGATACCTTCGACCTTATCTTGGTGAAGGTTTTGTAAATGTTTTTGAGGTTTACCTTGTAAATATGAAACCTTTGCTGCCTTTTGGCAGAAGTTGCATAGCCCCTGATGCCTGATTGTCTTCAGGTCTTTGTCAGGTTTTGAGGGTTTTGTCCCTTCTGGCCATTTTGTGATGCCTGAGGAGGACATGGCTTTTTCACTTTTGACCATGTTATCCTTGCTGCCCGGCTCTTGGCCAGGTCTTTTGCTAAGGATGTGGTGTTTTTCCACCGTTGAGGACGTTCCGAGCTTTCTTAGCTTTTGGCTGAAAGCTGCGGAGGGTCCTTGTGATCACGTGATGTTTTGTCGAATGCTACAGCCTCGTTGCTGGCTGTTTTTCGACTTTTGGGCTTTGGTTCTGGGGTGGATTCCTCTTTATATCTCAGAGGTTTTTACATAGGTTCTGCCTCGTCAAAAACCTCACCTCCTAGTAGGAGTACCCCTGTGAGAAAAAGAGTGCAGACCTTGGATTGCAAAAAGAAGTAGAGAGAAAAAGAAAATAACTGTATCTAAAGAAATGGATGCCGCCGCTTATTTTGCAGGGGTCATCCTTACACTCAAATGTAAAATCTTCTTAGATTGTCGACGTTTCACGTGTGGGTGGAGGTTCTACCTTCGAGGTCTTTTAGGTAGAAGGATCCCGACCTTCCCGCTTGTATTGCTGTATAAGGTCCTTCCCACTTGGGTTGCAATTTACCAGTGTTCGAGTGATCTCCTTTTTTCCTGAGTACCAGGTCCCCATCTCGTATGTCTTTCCGTACTACCTTGCGGTCTCTCCATTTTTTGGTTTCTTGTTGATACTTGGTAATGTTCTCCACTGCCTCGAGTCTTATTGATTCTAAGGTTTTCTTGCAGTACCCTTCATCTTCAGCCAATTGCTGCTTCATTGAACGTAGGCTTTGGTGTTTGATTTCTTCTAGCAACATTGCTTCTTCCCCATACAAGAGCTTGAATGGGGTGAACCCAGGTTCTCTTGAGACTGTTGTGTTATGAGACCACACAACTCTGGGTAGCTCATCGACCCATTTCCCCTTCCGTAGGTTGAGTAAGGTCTTGGAAATTGCGGAGAATATTATTCTATTTGCTCTCTCCATGGCCCCGTTTGACTCTGGGTGGTAGACAGACGCGAAAGCAATTTTGGTTCCTATGTGGTGGCAGAATTCCTTGAAACTGTCCGAATCAAACTGCTTCCCGTTGTCAACTGTGAGCAAGCTTGGAACTCCGAATCTGCAGACTATGTTCTGCCAGAAAAATTTCTTGATCGTTTCAGGGGTTATGGTTGCCAGTGGCTTAGCTTCGATCCACCTTGTGAAGTATTCGATGGCCACGACGGCGAACTTGTTTCCCCCCTGGGCAGTTGGCATCGGTCCTACCAGGTCCATTCCCCACCTTTGCAATGGCCATGATGCTGATATGAGCTGAGTTGGTGCCGAAGGTCCTGTTTGAATTGGTGAGAAGGTTTGGCAGGCTTTGCATGTCTTCACTATCTCTTCAGCATCTTTGATGTGAGTTGGCCAGTAGAAGCCTTGTCTTAATGCTTTGGCGGATAATGCGCGAGGTCCAATGTGAGACCCGCATATCCTAGAGTGTATCTCTTGCAGGAGTTCACTGCCCTCGGTTCGTGATATGCATTTCAGCAAAGGTTGGACTACACCTTTCTTGTACAGGATTCCGTCAATGATGGTGTAATTCCTTGCTCTTGCCTCCATTCTCTTGGTTAATGCTTCATCATCTGCGGTTGTTTTGCCTTTGAGGGAGTCAGTTATTGCCTGCCTCCAATCCTCGCTTTCTGTCAGTAGGACTGAGCGAAAAGCCTTCGTCAACGATTCAGTTGCGGGTGCTGCAACAATTTGGTAGAAGGTTCCTTCTGGCAAGGGGGTGTTGTTGGCTGCTGCTTTTGCTAGTTCGTCTGCCTCGTAATTCTCGCCTCTTGGAATGTACTGCAGGGTGAACCCCTTGAACCTTCTCTCCAGCCCCCTTACAACAGCCAGATATCTTGCCAGCTCGGGGTTGTGTGCTAAGTATTCCTTCTCCACTTGTCCTGCCACCACCTGGGAGTCTATTTTGATGAGCAGGGTTTTTGCTCCTGAAGCCTTAGCTTTGTTCAGTCCGAGGATGAGACCTTCGTACTCAGCTATGTTGTTTGTTGCTTTGAATTCGAGTCTTGCGGTATATTTTAGCTTGAGCCCGGATGGTGCGATCAGAACGGCTGCTGCTCCTGCCCCTGACTGCCCCCAGGCGCCATCTGTGTATAGTGTCCACAGCTGGTTGACTACCTTCTCCTCTTCTTTGCTCGAAGGTGTCCAGTCTGCCATGAAGTCAGCCAGGGCTTGAGATTTGATGGAGGTTCTGGGGACATAGGTGATGTCAAACTGTGATAGTTCAGCCGCCCATTTTCCTATACGTCCGGAGGCCTCCTTGTTCCTAAGGATATCACCCAATGGCTGTGAAGTGGGTACTTTGATCTCATGGCTTTAGAAGTAATGCTTGAGCTTCCTTGATGCGCACAAGACTGCGTACGCGATTTTCTCTATCTCCGTGTAGTTCAACTTTGCTCCTGACAGAGCTTCGGATACATAGTAGACGGGTCTTTGCACTGTTCCCTTACTATCGCTTGTCTCGTGCACCAGAACAGCACTGACAGCGTGCTCGGAGGTAGCCACATACAACAGTAGTGGAATGTCTGGCTCGGACACAGTTACCACCAGGTTGGTCGCAATGTAGTTCTTGAGCTGCCTGAAGGCCTCTGACTGTTCCGGACCCCATTTTGTTTTGCCTCCTCCTCTCAGCACTTTGAAGAATGGAAGGCTTCGTTATGCAGATCTTGAAATGAATCTGTTGAGGGCTGCTATTCGGCCAGTCAACCTTTGCACTTCTTTCTTGCTTGAAGGTTCTGCCATTGACATGATTGCCTTTGTCTTGTCTGGGTTAGCTCTGATTCCTTCGGAGCTGATAATATATCCTAGCATTTTTCCCTTGCTGACCCTGAATACACATTTCTCCAGGTTAAGTTTCAGTCCGGCAGATCTGAGGTTGACAAAGGTCTCCTGCAGGTCCTTGATATGATCCTCCTTGCGCTTGCTCATGACGACAACATCGTCGACGTAGGCTATAATGTTTCTCTGCAGTTGACTTCCCAGAACCTTCCCCATCATTCTGGAGAAGGTTGCTCCAGCGTTTTTGAGACCTTCAGGCATTCTGATGTTGCAATACGTGCCGAATGGGGTTGTGAAGCTTGTCTTTCCCTCGTCTTCCTTTTTGAGCCCAATTTGGTGGTATCCGGAGAAACAATCCAGTAGTGAAAATCTCTGGCAACCAGCGGCTTTGTCAACAGAGGTATCTATCCTTGGCAAGGGGAAGGAATCTTTGACACAAGCCTTGTTGAGATCTGTGAAATCTATGCACATTCTCATTTTACCATTCTTCTTTGGGACCAGGACCACATTCGCCAACCATTCCGGGTACAAGACCTCTCTGATGACCTTCGCGTCTAGAAGTCTTTGTACCTCTGCCTTCACGGCTAAGGTTCTTTCTTCAGACATTTTCCTCTATCTCTGTTTCTTCGGCCTCATTCTCGAAACGATGTCCAGCGAATGCTCTATGATATCTCTGCTGACTCCTTGCAGGTCAGCGGCACTCCAGGCGAAGATATCTTGGTTCTTTTGCAACACGTCCAGCAACTCGAGTTCCTCCTCTCTACTGAGGGTGGCGGAGATGGTGACCTTCCTATCTGGAACGGCCTCCTGCAGAGGGACACATTTTGTTTCCTCCTGATCGGCCAGGTCTGTCTTCCCCCTTGGCATGTCTGGTGGCTGGGAAGCTTCTTGTTGCGTGGAGTCCACGGAATTTATGTTCCGGAAAGACTTGTAGATTGCTTTCTCTATGTTTCTTGCCACCTTTTGACTTCCGTGAACAGTGATCACTCCGTGCAGAGCCGGGATTTTTATGCACAGGTATCTCATATGAGTAGCCGCATTAAACTTGTTCAAGAACCCCCGCCCGAATATGGCGTTGTATGGGTAGTGCAGGTCTACCACATCGAAGGTAACATACTCTGTTCTCGCATTCTCAGATGTGCCAAAGGATATGGGCAGGGCGACCTTTCCTAGAGCATGTATCTGCTTCCCTCCGAATCCGATCAAAGGTGATTCCGAAGGTTGAAGTTGGCTTCTGCTGAGCTTCATTTGGTCGAAGGTTCCAGCAAATATTATGTCTGTGGAACTCCCTGAATCTATCAAGATCCTCCTCACTCCCCAACCCGCAACATTCGTTGTTATGACCATGGCATCCATATGTGGGTAGCTTTCTAACCTTAGATCTTCCTCGGTGAAGGTTATTGGGGTTCTGGACCAATCAGTGCATCTGACCGGCCCTTGAACTGCGAAGTTGTTGACGAGCCGGAGGTGATCCTTCTTCTGCTTCTTTGTCTGGAATTCCATTGAGGACCCTCCAGCTATTGGTAGGATCATTCCTATCGTAGGCAGCGGTGTATGAGGGCCGATCTGATTATCTGGGTGGGGTTCGGTTTTTGGTGGGGGTGGAGCTTGGAGTAGCTGTAGCTGGTTTGGGGGAGGAGGTAGTGACTGCTGGTGGGGCTGTGGGGTTTCGATGTATGTAATCTGTGGAGGTCGTGGAGGAACGTAGGTTGGTGGAAGGTTGTGATCCGCAGGTTGCTGGAGGAATGTAAGCTGGTAGGAAGCTGGGATAGTAAGCGGAGGCTAGCGCGGTGGGCTGAATTGGAGCTGGGTGCTGCTGGCTTGATCCTCCGACATACGAATGGTAGAAGGTTTGTGGGAATGTGTGATTCACCTCCCGAGGTTGAGCAACCGGTGGCGGAGGTAGTGGAGCTGACCTGCTCTTGATTCTCTCCTGAGTTTCTTTTGCATCCGGGCAATCCCTAGTGGAATGACCCTTTTCCTCTCCATGAAAGAAACAATATTGCTTCCGCGGCCGCTGCTTCTGATTCTTTTGCCATCCTGTGTTCCGACCTCCTCCTCCGGCTTGATTGGGGCCGCGCTCCGAATTTTGCGGTTCTGTCGATGGACGGTTATGTTCCGACTTGTCATTCCTTGGTTGCTCAATATTTATCATCTGTCCACCAGTCTCTCGCTGTGTCCGGCGTTCATCCTCGCTAAGGTTCTTTTTCTGCGAGTTTCTGTCATTGCCCTGCTTCTTCTGACAGTTCTGGTCCTCCAACCTCTTGCGGTAGTCGTTGTCCGACCTGCAATACTTCTCGAACTCATGGTACAGCTCGTGCATGGATGCTGCCTTTTCTCTGGCCAAGTGAGCTGCAAAAGGCCCTATGCGAAGACCTTTGATAGCTGCCTCAATGGCAACCTCCTCCGGCACGCCGGGTGCTCTGGCCTTGGTCTGCACGAACCTTTGAAAGTATTCCTGCAGTGCTTCTCCTTGACTCTGGCGACACTGGAACAGGTCCGTGGAGGTTAGTGATTCAACAGCGAACCCTTGGAAATTTGCCAAAATCTTGTCTCGAAGGTTCTCCCATGAATAGATCGACCCAGGTCTGAGCATCGAGTACCATGCCAAGGCATCTCCTTCGGCCGCGATCACAAAGGATTTCGCTATTACAGTTTCGTTCCCTCCAGCTGAGGCTACAGCTGCCTCGAAACTCATCAGGAATTGGCGGGGGTCAGCTTTTCCATTGAACTTGGGGAGCGTGATTGGTTTGTAGGTTGTCGGCCAAGGTGAGGTTTGTAATCCCTCGGACAAGGGGGAACGAAGGTCCAATGTGCTCCTCAGCGTGCCACCGTAGCTTGTCACCTGCGCACTTACTGTCGGACCGGCGTTGGGTTGAACAGTGGGTTGGATCGTCGGCTGTGGAGGTTGCATGCTAAGGATCTCCGCCTGCAGGATTGAAAGCTGCTGCCTGTTCTCAGCCGCCTGCGCTGCAGCCACTGCTGCCTCTTGGCTGGTGGCGTAGGCGGCAGCGATTCGGTCTCGCTCCTGCTGAAGGTTCTGTAGCTGCGTCTGCAGTAGCTGAAGCTCTTGCGTGGCCGTGGGTTGTGCCGGCCCTGCGGCGGGAGGAGGTTCCTGGCCGGGCTCCGGCTGCTCGTTCTCCGGCTGCTCGCACTCAGAGCCTTCCCCCTCCACGGTCGCATACGTGCTCCGCACGGCCCTTCTCGGCCTTCCTCTCCTGGAGGGCTCTACCCGAGGTCTTGTGGTGCTTGTTCTCTTTCCAGCCATCGCAGGTGATCCTTCGAGCCCCACGGTGGGCGCCAATGTTGGGAAAATGCTCACCGCACTCCCCAACAACACGGTTGAACGAGAACCTTCTCACTCGGTGCCGTGAGAGGCTGAGCAGTAACGGACAGTGGGCTCAACAGTAGGTGAATACAATGAATGCTCTCTCTCTTTGTTAATGACGGCATCACGCCCCTTATATAGGGCTCAGAAACCGACCTAATGACATTTACAAAAATGCCCCGTGACGGTGGGGGAATATCTCGGCATATTCTCCTATTACAGTCTATTGGCCCTAAGTTGTCTGCGTAATTTCACATTACAAACCCCACGCGGGTCCCCTGTCTAGGGCTTCAGCTGGTCGGAGGCTCGGATCCTCCGCCCGATCGCAGATCCTTCGACACCTCATATGTCGGAGGTTCCTCGGCTCAGGCACGTCGGAGGTTCCCTGGCTCAGTTGCCCTGGAGGTTCCTCAGCCCGCTCGGTCGCCGATCCTTCGACGCCTCTCCGTCGGAGGTTCCTTAGCCCGGACGCGTCGAAGGTCCTTTGCCTCCGTCGCGTCCCTAGCCATCCTCGGACTTGGGAGGGTCGGAGGTTCCTCCTTTCTCCGCTTGTGGGCCTCCGCCAACGTCAGTCTCTGCACACACTTAGCATGACGAGACGAGTCATCAACGTCAGTCTTTTTTCAGAGTCCTCCGCATGCATTCCCACAGAGGCTCTCTGGATGAAGGATATCATCCGATGCTTCAGAAGTCGGAGGTTCCTCGGGTAAAGGGTATCCTTAGACGCTACCAGGGGGAAGGATGCGGTCATCCCCCAACATTCCTTCAGGCTTCAGCTTCAGCCTTCAGTTAATGGGAATGGGAATATGGGATGAGGATCATACGAGTAATACTACCGTCGGTATATTCAGAATTCTAAAGGTACAAAAAACTTGTAATTAGACCCGTGCCTTGGAATAGTAGTACTTGTACATTTTTTTAGTATAACAAACACGGTAAAAAAACTCATAATATAGGTAGCTCATTATTCTCTGATCTTTGATTTTTATATGACTTCTGCTATTGATCTGTTGATAGATTTCTTTAGTACTAAATATGTTAGATTTGTATATATTTGATTGTGTTTTAGGATTTGTGCTACAACTATCTACTCCTCCCTCTATCTCTGAAATCTTCAACTCCTAGAATCGATGCAGTTAAACCTTTTTAACTTTGACCAACTTTATAGAAAAGAGCAGCAATATCTATAACATAAAATAAGTATCTTATGAAAATATATTCTATGATAAATCTAATGATATTAATTTGGTACAATAAATCTTAACGTTTTTTAATAAATTTGGTCAAAGTTCTAAAAGTTTGACTTAGGACAACTTTAAAAGTTACAGCTTTCAGGAACAGAGGGACGGTTGTATTTATAAAAAATCCGACGGATTTAACTATATAAAATCTATCGATGGATAAGACATTTTTTATATATCATCTGCTTTATTTACTACTCCTTCCATTTCAAATTATAAGTCATTCCAAGAACCTTAGAGAGTCAAACTATCCTAAGTTTAACCAAATTTATATGATAAAATAATAATTATTATGATACTAACTAAGTATCATTAGATTCATTCTTAATTATCTTTTCACAGTATACTCATATTATGTTACAAATTTTAGTATTTCTTTCTGTAATTTTTGTCAAACTTGAAAATGCTTTGACTCTACAAGATTCTTGAAATGATTTATAATTTGGGAGTGGAGGGAGTATGTCTTTATTCTTTATTAAAAATCTCATGAATGTTTGTATTTTATCATATATCATATCATTTGGTTTTCAACCTTAAATTTAGTGCATGGTTGGTTTTATGTTATTCTTTCTTGAGTGAAATGTGTTGACGGTCCTTCTTTCTTTTTTAAGGATCTACAACGCATTTCACTCTTCTTTCTTTTTTTTTATTGGTTTTATGCTTTTCTTAATAATGGTACAATCGTGTAATAGCATAATGGGCAAGAGGGCATTTTGGACTAATTTTTGCATTTTGATAGTAGTGCTTAATTTATTAGATGTCTATATTGACATTTTGATTTTATTTTCTTCAAATAATATCATAATTTCTAGACCTTGAGAGTTAGCGTGGACCATCTTTTGATTGACCAAACAGTAAGATAATAGACCTTTTTTCTGACAACATAAAGTTTAGTGTTTCATATTGTACTAACTTTATTTGTATAATACATAGAAAATTAACATATAATTGAACATTATATATAGATTTATAGAACTGATCATAGCTTGAAAGTGTTCAACATATATAATATAAGCACTAATTGTTTAATAAAAACAATGGATATTCAGTTGAATACCCTTGACTCAAAGCAGACCCCGCATTGCTCGATAGTTAGAGATAGATCTGGATGTCTAGAGTATTCATCCGATTTAATATAGATGCTAAAAGGATGTATTTGAATTCGCTTTAGACCTTGTTTGGATGTAGTCGGGTTCATATCAATCCACATGTGTTGAGGTGGATTGGAGTGAAAGTTGAACTAAATTCCACTCCAATCCACACCAACACATATGAATTGAAGTGAATCCGATAACATCCAAACAAGGCCTTATATGTTTCTTCTCTATTTGATTTCAAATTCTTGTTAAAAAATATGAAATATTCAACATCATCCGTATTTGAAGAAAGTACCATCTAAAGCTTTTATGATTGGTTGACATTGTAAATGATAATTATTTTAATCGACTCATTTAAACTATTTATAAATTTATCTCTATGACTAATTAGGCCAATAAAAAAGGTTACGTTTAATTTATGATGATTTTTATATAATTAATGATCTATAAAGGTTAAGTTTACTTAACTTTAACACGACTAATCATCTTAATTTTAAGTATTTTATTTTATTATAGATGAATATTATATGTATTGAAACATTTATATAACGCTTTGTTGATTTTTTGTACATTTGAGTATAATACAAATATTTATTTATATGTGTTATCAACACTATCTTAAAAATATTGTAGATATCCCAATGTGAAAATAAATTTGGGATATCCATTTTGTATTCGAATTAAAATATGGTGAATAGTGCTATCAAGATTCGATTCCATACCAAATCAATGTGAATCGAGTAGGTACCCTCGACCTCGAGTACCGTCAGGTACAAACACAGATCCTATGCAGCCACTGCTGCCACTGCAAGATAAGGAGTCATTGCATCTAAGCCATCCATTCAAGAAGGAACGGCTTGGGTGAAAGCTCTCCTTTTCCCTGTTTCTTGTATCATTTTCTATTCAACCTCTATTGTCAGCTGGTCTTATTGAGTCCAAGAGAGAGAGAGAGAGAGAGAGAGAGAGAGAGAGAGAGAGAATAAATACTACAATAATGAAATTAACACATGACTAGAATTGTAAATGCGCTGCAGCATTACATCAAGTTTATTTTATATGACTCAAATTTGTGATTGCTCTTGTACACCAACAGAAAGACGAGAGCATGTGAACCCGCATCCTACTTGAAAGAGTTCTCGATGTCAATTACAAAGCGGTATTTCACATCTCGATTAACAAGCCTTGCCAAAGCCTCATTGATGTAATCTATCTTAATGATCTCGATCTCTGGATAGATTTTGTTCTCTGCACAGAAGTTAACCATTTCTTGGATGTCTTTTGTACCTCCAACAACACTACCAGACAAGGCCCGCGCACCTAAAAAAGCAGTTCAGGTTAAATTCAAATAATTTATTTCTATTACCATGTTTGTTTCAGTACAGTGTCAAAACAGAGAATTACCAAGAAGAAGGCTTGCGGGGTGCATTTTGATCTCACTTGGAAAGCCCAGCAGTGTCATCACACCACCAACCTTAAGGAGAGAGAGATATGGATCAAACGGATGGTCACCAGAAGCGGTGTCAACTATGAAGTGCAGGGAGTTTTTCAGGGACTGCAAAAGCAAGAGATCATATATTCACGATCAGTTTTCAGGTAAAGCAGAACAAACATAGCATAAGAAAACTATCCTGGTCATATACAGAACTGACTGCTGGAACTTTAAAGTCAAATAGCAAAACAATGAAATGAGAAAGATACTGATTCGCTATTTGTTCCTTCCATACAAAAATAATGTGATGTCCTTGTATCTTTGGTAATACAATGAAGAAATAAAAAGAACCCCACCAAAAGATGGTGTCATATTATTAAGAAGGCAAACAGGGTATATTCCCTCCATTTCAAAATGTAAGATGTTTTAGTTTTAATCCTAAGTCAATTTTCTCTAATTTTGACCAAGTTATAGAAAAATATATTAACATTTACAATACCAAATAAATGTGCCATGAAGACACATTTCACGGTAAATTTAATGAAATAAGTTTGGTGTTAGAGGTACTCGTGCATTTTTTTTCTATTAAATTTGTAAAACATAGAAAATTTTGACTTAGGACAAAAATAAAACGTCTCATATTTTGAAACAGATAAAGTACAAGTACAAGGTGTCTAGGTATGTTGAAATTATGCAATGTGCAGGTTAGTACCTCCATCTGCTGTGTGTCTGATGATATAACAAAATTATCTGCTCCAAGTAGGCTGATGGCTTCATGTCTCTTTGATTCACTTGTACTCAAAACTGTGACCTTAAGACCAAACGCTTTACCAAATTTCACCGCCATGTGACCTAGGCCACCGAGTCCAATGACCCCAAGTGACTTTCCAGGTTGGTTCATGTTGTGTTGCATCATTGGAGTATACACAGTTATTCCAGCGCATAGAAGAGGTGCTGCCTTTGCCAAAGGGTAGCCATCGGGTATTTTGAAGCAATACCTAGAGTTCAAATTAATCAACTTTAATTGTGATTCTTTATCTGACAAGTTATATTGAACCAGCATTAAGGCGTCAATAATGACTTATATGGACCTATATATTATTCTTTCATCATAAATTGGTTTTGATAACAATTGGATGGAGAGCACTGACCCAAAATTTACCGACTCTCATAAGAAACTACACAGCATCTTGAAATGGAACAAAATACAATGGGACCTGTTTTCATACCTAAAACTAGTTTTTATCAATATAGAAAATCGTGTTTGAGCAGCCAATTGTACCTTTCATGGACTACAATGTGAGTGGAGTAACCCCCCTTTGTGACAGTTCCATCTGTATCAATGCCATTGAAAGTAAAAACTCTTTCTGGGCAGTGGTTCTCTAGAGAGCTATTGCAGTTCTCACAATCTCGGCATGAGTTCACATATGTTCCAACACCTACATGGTCACCCACTTTAAAGGCTTTGACATCTGCACCAACCTGAGTTACAACTCCAGCTATCTCATGCCTGCACAAATTAATACCATTGACAAACATGATGTTTCGTTTCCTCTGAAGGATTCCATGTATTGATCTGAAAGCGCGCTTACCCAGGAACCAAAGGATATTTTGAATCATTGAGCATGTTCCGTGTCCAACCAACGTCAGCATAACAGACTCCACAGTATATGATCTTCAGCGCAACATCGCTGCTTTGCACTGCTCTGAAAATTATTACACATAATAGGAGCTCTCATAAGAAGACATTATGAAAATGAAACCAATAAGCTAGCTGAACAGAAAGACAAGCACGTTGCTGTTTGCACTTAAATTTTCTGGAAATCCCATCAGACCTAAAATGCTCACTCAATGCCCCATAGTAAGCATCAGTTTCATAATTTAGTTTGACAGACCACGAGCAGTAGCTGAACAGAAAGACAAGCACGTTGCTGTTTGCACTTAAATTTCTGGAAATCCCATCAGACCTAAAATGCTCACTCAAATGCCCCATAGTAAGCATCAATTTCATAATTTAGTTTGACAGACCACGAGCAGAAATAGCTGCACTAGTTGCTCCACTCTAGACATGCTCATTTGAAAACAGCTCTGAAACACACTGAAAACCAAACATGTAACGTACATAAGAAGGCATCTAACAATAGGTCCATATATATACCGAAGAAATAGGTTAGGCGTCCAGTATAGCAAGAAGACAGAGTGGTAAAAATGATGCAACTTTTCACCAAATCAGGAGGGGGGGGGGGGGGGGGGGGGGGGGGGGGGGGGGGGAAGCTACCTCTACCTGCGGTTAAACTTGTATGGTGAGAGAACTCCAGAAGGATCTCTCGCTGCCCAAGCATTGCAGTTGCCGTTCTCTGATTCAGCAGCCATTTGAACTGAACTGCAGATTGAATTCGTGCCAAGTCAGTAAATCGAAAGACTCGGCTCTAACAGAAGCAGGGAAATTTCAGATAGCCTATGTTGTCCTTTTTGAATCGAGGCGGGCAGTACAGGGGAGGGGAGGAAAAAAAAAGGACTCACCTCCTGTCGAGTGGTAAAAATGATCCAACTCTCCTGGATGCAATGGCAGCAATGCAAGCGCGGCAAGCAGGCTTATTAACGGGTTAGCGGGCGACGGAGAGGGTGGCGACAGCAGTGACGTCGCAGACCTGGCTAATAACTGAACTAACTACGGGGCCTCTCGCGAGCCATGAGTTCATAGCTGATTAATTGGATTGGCCTGGCCGAGCGGCGCATCAGCGCATGCGTCAATCAGTCCCTCTCCCTTTCTTTGACGCCTTCAGCTAACGATCTCATATATGGGATCAGGATCGTATGAGTACCGTCGGGATATTCAGAATTTTAATAAAGGTTATAAAAGTAGTAATTATACCTCCATATTTCTTTCTTTCCAAAGTAAACTATGTAAGCTTTGGAAATGGTGGACTGGTCTTGTGTTCGGACTTTGTAATATACTGTGGAGTCTGATTTTATCTTTTGGTAGATGAAGCTGAATATAAATTATCCTTTATTTAAAAAAATACCGGCGCCTTGTAACAGGAGAGACAAAAATACTTGTACATTTTATATAGTGTAGTAATAAACATGCCCAAAAAAACTCAAGTAAACGCTCATGAGCGCCTCTATTTTTTCACAGTATATAGAATATAGATAGATCATTAGGCTCTTATATTAGATTTTATATTATTTGCTTTATTTACTGGTATGCCTTTATTCTTTTTCTAAAAAGCCCAGGAATGTTTGTATTTTATCATAGAGGAGTACCATATATTATTCCACCTTAAATTTAGTATGTAGTTGGCTTCATGTTATTATTTTTTTATTGGTTTTATGTTTTCTTAGTGATAATGATGGTACATTAGGTAATAACAGAATAGGCAAGATGGCACTTTTAACAAAATTTGCCTAATGATAGAAAGTGGGCAATTTATTAGATGTCTATTGACATTTTTTTTTTCTTCAATTAATGTGGTAATTTCTAGACCTCTAAATATTTAACGTGGACTCTGGTAATTTCTTCAATAAATGATATGATTATTCAACTATGCCCGGTTTCCGAACCTTCCATTTGTTAATTACCTACTTTGGATTCTCGGATGTCATGTCATATTTCCCCTTTTTTCAAAATAACAGTGTTGACTGTCGAGATTGCCAATCTGTTACCGTGCGTGCCGAGTATTTTTCATTTCTGACTGATAGTATAAAAAAGCAATCATGTTACATATGTTAGGCTAGGAGGAGGTGATGATGGAAATTGCCCTTGCAGCCTTTGATTGACAATAGAATGCGACAGTGGCCTGGCGATTGGCGTGCTCTGATACAATATGAATGTGACCTGGCGTGCTTTTTTTGCATGATGTGATCCTCTTATGGGTGGCTGCATTTGGATCACTTCGCTCGGTTGGCCACTATCACAGTTTCCACGGTATACAGCCTGTGTAAATAAGAGAAGGACTGCAGTGATCTGCAGTGTAAATTAGCCTTATCTCTCCAGCCAGTCTTTCTTTCATTCTTGTTAGGATTTCTTCCTCTAGACTACTGCAGTGATCCGCAGATAAAATAACTTAGACCTGGTCAACGAAAGGCCTTAACCTACCGTTATCCTCGTGGTTACCAATGCGCATAAACAAACACTTGCATGCACTATGTGGGCTACTGCTCGAACAAAAAAAAAAGTACTAGCTGTGAGACGTGGGCTGCCGCAGCGGCTCTAATAAGGATTGCAGCTCGTAGCGGACGTGGGCCGGGCTGTCTGCCACCGCACTGTCTAAAAATTATATAAAAGAAGTCTAAAAATCTTAAAACTAGAATTAGTGATGTAATGATATCATAGCAAACAGATGCCTACATGCTTAATGTCTTCAGACATACACTCTAATCAGAACAAGAGAAATATAAAACATCAAATCAGTCGGCAACAAGTAGATTAAAAATT
The DNA here is from genome assembly GCF_000003195.3 of Sorghum bicolor. Lineage (NCBI taxonomy): Eukaryota > Viridiplantae > Streptophyta > Magnoliopsida > Poales > Poaceae > Sorghum > Sorghum bicolor. The sequence goes on along the minus strand of NC_012879.2, from coordinate 5,796,256 downwards.
ACTAAACAAATCAAATCAGCACACCAATACTCTGCTACTGTAGGGCTAATTAACGTAATGTCCAGGCGTCCAGCGTTCCAGCAAATCTAGAAAACCATGGATCTGTTTCATTCAAATTGGATAAAAGAAAATATGTGACATATATTTTGCTTCATATCTGACTACCAAGCTCTGATTTATGTTTTTCCTCCTCAAACAAGCATAGTTAGTTCAGTGGCAGCATTGAAGAAGAACTCAGGCTATAATTTGACATTATGCAATCAATCATCCTGGCAGCTTGTATGGAGAAGTCTAGTTCTTTAGATATATATTTTCTTGTGATACCTTGCAAGTATTATAGTAGCATCATTCCATATATCATTGAACCACTCCGTATAAAAATCCATCCTAGACTGATGACTTTGTTCAGGATCCTAAATCGAGAATACTAAAACTAACAATCTACTCCACTCCGTATATCAGTTCAAGAGAGAACAACAGAGGTAAACAACCAAAACCAAAGGAAACCGAGCAAAGTCATTACCCATATTTATCTGTATATAAGAAATTGCAAGATGACGAAGCCACACCCAAGATCCAGCGCCCCAATCCCGCAGAAGCCGGCGCTTGGATCTTGGAGGCTTCATTGGCCCCGTCCTCTCCTGCCTCCTCTTGTTCCACCATGGATGAGTGCGAGTCGAGGGCTATGTTTCCGCTGCCTGCCATGGCCGAAAATCAGCGTTCCGACCATCTGTGCCAAGGGCCAGGACGAGCTGGAAGGGCGAGCGGAGGAGGGCGACGCCCGATGCCACCATACCGTGGCGGCGCGTCGTGAGATAGCGATAGGGTTTGTTGCGGGTCTTGTGGGTTCTTGCAAACTTTCTCTCCTGCCCAACGAGCTTGGCGGGTTCAAAGACGTTGGGCCAAAAAAAACCGCAGCTAGGCCACTACAGCCACCCACGAAGGGAAACTTTGTGACATGAATGCGCGGGTCTCGTTAGGAGCCCGCCCCACCTGCAATTTGAGCCGCACCATTTGCATCCTTATATGCCATCCTTGACCATATACATGCATCATGAATGCTACCTCCGTTCCAATTTAATTGCATGTTTAGAATTTGAATGCCCAAAACACTGTAGTTAGTAAATTACAATTTTATCCTAAAAGGTGCAGCTGTTGTCACTGGAACAATGTTGACGCAGCAAAAGAATAAGAACAATGTTGACGCAGCAAAAGAATAAGGCCTTGTTTAGTTCACCCTAAAAACCAAAAACTTTTCAAGATTTCCTATTACATCGAATCTTGCGACACATGTATGGAGTATTAAATATAGATGAGAACAAAAACTAATTGCACAGTTTGTCTGTAAATCACGAGATGAATCTTTTGAGCCTAGTAGTCTATGATTAGATAATATTTGTCAAATAAAAACCAAAATGCTACAATACCAAAATCCAAAAAAAAAAGAACTAAAAAAGGCCTAAGCCAACAACTGTATACAGTATAAATGTGTGGCCACAGTTTCACCAGCACATGAACAGACAAAAAAGCAACAATGGATGGACTGATTGTGTGGAGAAGACTATGCTGGGCTTCCTGTGTTTTCTTTTTTTTTAATCGAACTTTTATTCCCTCAGACGAAGTGCAGGTTACAGATACATTTTTTGAACTGCAAACATGTAGCCTTGTTTAGTTCGCCTCAAAAACCAATTTTTTTAAAAAATTTTCCGTCACATCGAATCTTGCGGCACATGCATGAAACACTAAATATAGACAAAAACAAAAACTAATTCTACAGTTTACCTGTAAATCGTAAAATAAATCTTTTAAGTCTAATTAGTCCATAATTGGACAATAATTACCAAATAAAAACGAAAGTACATAGTACCCAAAATCAAAAAGATTTTGAAACTAAATTCCTCACTCAAAAATTTTTCACCCATCATATCGAATCTTTAAACACATGCATAAAACAGTAAATATAGACAAAAACAAAAAATAATTACACAATTTATATAAATCACGAGACGAATCTTTTAAACCTAATTACTCCATAATTAGACACTAATTACTAAATAAAATGAAAATACCCTGGCCAAATCCACTTTTTGGAACTAAACAAGAACTTATTACGGGACGGAGGGACTACATTTTAAACATACGTAGAAACTGACTTCTAAAAAAAATGATTGTTTATCATCCATTATGAAGAAAATTGATTGTTACTTCATCTATTTCGAAGGAATGCTTTTTTCATAGACGTGCTGCGCGCACATGCATGCCTACAAAGACTATCACATTGCAGCTTAGGATGAACTATATAGACTCAAGCACATACACATATATTTGGCTACAAGCTCGCAAAGTTCAGAGCCATTTTTGAAGTAAAGGCAGGAAAATAAAAAAGAGCAGACACATAGTTGTTGTCACGGATACAAATAAGGTACATGTCCAGCGCCAATGTGTACTTAAGAAAGTGACTGAACATCTAAGCATATACTGCTAATACCACAGCTACTGCACGCCTGCAGGCACGCCACACAAGCGTTTCATCATCTCCAGAACATTATTCCTGAAACACAGGGAGAGAAGAAAGGATTAAAGGAATGGAAATCGCAAGTATTAGAAAGAGCCAATCTCTATTACTGCAGATGCTTACCCTTTGTCCCTATGTACAAGCACCAGTCGCTGGGGCCTCAACCTCAGTAGAAACCAGCAGACATGGGCATGTCATCAAAGCTCCAAAGGTCCATGTTGCTAACCACATCCTGGGATCCATCACAGCTCAAAAGAGTGTTGATTGAGTCCTCTGAACCACTGTCCATCAGGAAATTCATATATGGATCCAACTCTGTGAGATCAACACTAGCATTCCCCATCAACGGAGGCACCACAGCAGGACCAGTGTTCTGGACGAACGCAGACTCACCAACAACTACCGACGTTATGTCAGGGGTCCTGGTGTCATTCTCGAGGCTGAAGTCTGAGCAACTGAAGGAGTTGCTACCTTGGTCTGAGGACAGGTTCACGAAAGGTTCCTGAATGGGAGCAGCAGAATTCACGAAAGGAGCAAATGACATGTTTTGAGTATGCATAAATGGCTCGGGTATGTTGTGGTCGACAACAGGGTAGTGATATGCATTTGAGTTGGTCATGTTGTTGACTGCCGGCTTGATAATCGGCTTCTCTTCAAAGTCCATCTCAGGCACTTTCAGAGGGGTAGGACCAGCACGGTGCTTCTGAGGAATCGTCGAAACCTCATCTGGGAAGTTGACTTTAGCCTTCTTGCCACGGATCCTGCGTGCCTCAGCATCATAAGCCCTGGCAGCTTCTTCGGGAGAGTTGAAAGTACCAAGCCAAACACGAACACCTTTGCGAGGATCTCTGATCTCAGCAGCCCATTTACCCCATGGGCGCCGGCGGATACCCCTAAACTGGTTCTTCCTCTTCCTTTTAACTGAATTTGCAGCAGGGCCATCAACAACAACTGCACTAGTGTTTAATCCATCTGAAGCAAGGAAGGAGATCAAAATAAGACATCAGTTGTGCCCATGAAAGATTAAGTGTGCTACTATACCATAGTATAGACTTAGAATTGAAGCGTAAATGATGCACAGGAGCATACAAATTCTACTAGACTGGCCAACAAATGAATATTAAGAATTCAAAATAGATAGACAAATAAATAAATAAACAGAACAATACTCCCAATCTTCAATCAGACATATCAAGCTGATGTATAGCCAGATTGGTACACACGATTATCCTTCGTTTTCCTCGTTCACAAGGTAAATTCGAACATGAACGGACACAATTTAGGGCCTGTTTGGCACGGCTTCTCCAGCGGCTTCAGGAGCCGTTTGGAGCCGTTTTGTGCCAAACGGGGTAAAATAGAATGGCTCCATCAATGAAGCCCCTCAAAACGTGCTCTCATAAGGAGCCAAAAATAGTGGCTTCTCCCGGCTTCACCTCATCCTACATGGCATTCTGGAAAGAGTTGTTTTACCAAACGGTTTACCAAAATGGCTCCAGCTCCACTGATAAAGCTGTTCATGGAGCTAAAGCACAAAAAACAGCTTCACTAGTGAAGTGGAGAGCCGTGCCAAACAGGGCCTTAATGTCAACATGAAGGAAGAACCATAGATCCGACGCAATCTGGACAAATTCCTTTTTTTTGGACATCTGGACAAATTCCTTGAAGTACACCAACACATGCGTGACTAAGGGGAAAATATTGGGGACTAAGCTAAAAATTCACGAGACCCATGCATGATTAGCAACAGGTACGCTGGAGGAAATGATTAGGTACGCTGTCCTAATCTAGTGATCTAACAGCAACAATCATTCATGGCAACAAGGTCTCACTGCATTAACCAAGAACCGGATGAAAAAAAAAACTGCAGAAATGAAACTCCTATAGAGGAAATAGTAAAGCACAGCAGCTACTACAGTACTACAGCTTTCCGATGCAATCGGAGTAAACTATTAAAAGCTATGCAAATTTAGCTTCTCGATTCTCCCAGATCCAAGCAACAACGCACCTACGAACCCAAATCTACCTCCGAAATCGCAAACAAACCGAAACAATAGTACGAACCCCCAACCCAGTGGCCCGAAATTCCCAACTACCTACCGATGTATACAGTGCACAGTTAACAAATCGGCGACGACGAGGCAAGTCGTATACCTCTGGGGAGCGCGCTCCTGGTCCTGGGGGCGGCGAAGGGCTTGGCCTCATCCTCGGACTCGAGCTCCGACTCGCCGGACTCCACCTCGAACACCTCGAAGTCGGCCTCGAAGTCCTCCTCCTCCTCCTCCTCCTCCACGGGGGGCCCGGCCCTCCTCCTTCCGGCCCCGGCGCCCCTCCTCGGCTTCTTGCTCTCCGGCCAGAGGTGGCCCGCCGTGACCCGCCGCGGCGGCGGCGGGATGATGTCCGACAGGATGGCGCCGCCGCACATGGCTGGCTGCTGCCTGCTGCTGCTGCTGGCAGGCCCTCTCGCTGGGCTGTGGGGCCGAACGGGACGGTGCGCGAGGGGAATCTGAGTCTGAGCTCGCGGGCGGTGGGGTGGGTTGGTCGCTAGCTTTGCTTGCTTGTCTGCGTGATGCGGAAGCGGCGGAAATGCGGAGTGCGTGGGAGGAGTGGGCTGTGGGGCTCGGGCGCGTGTTAAATACACGCGTGGGGGGACGCAGCGCGGCGACAAGTGTGCGTGGATGATTGGGTGGGGCGACGGAGCGTGGCGGAGGCCGTCTGATGCAGGGCCAACGGCCGTGATCGAGTGATCTTCTTGGCACAAGCGCTGGATGAGGGAGAGGTTTCTCGTGGAGAAAATTGTCGGCTGCTCCTCGTTGGAGCACGTTTCGTTTGCGTGAGCGGGCCTTGCCTTGCTATTTCAGGCGACTCAAAGCCAAGCAAAATTAGCAGTTAAAATTGGCACTAAAAATATGGGTATATTTGGATGCATTATATTAGCATTAAAAAATAGCATATAATATTAATAATAGTAGATCCAAACAGATCTGCTAGTTGAATGGCTATTAATACTTAGTCCTATTAGCAGGTTTAGAGTTGCTAATAGGTACATCCTCAACAGTGATAGACATCTTTAAGGGGCTGTTTGGTTGCTAGCTACAGTTTGCCACACTTTACCTTAGGCAAGTTTGACTAAGTTGGCAAGTGTTTGGTTGACAACTAAGTTTAGGCATGATTCTTTTGGGCTCCACATTTCATAGAGTTAAAAAGTGTGACAATATTCCTTTAGGCATGGCAAAGTGTGGCAACCAATTTGCTAGCCACACTTTTTGTGGCTTGCCACACTTGCTTAAAGTTAGTTGTGGTAAAATATGGCTAGCAACCAAACATCTCCTAAGTAATCCGAGTATCCTACTAAAACTATCAATTTAAGCATTGTCTATTAACTCCATGGAGCTCCAACGGGTAGAGGGGGCTTGAGTCCCCACACTAGATCTACCCCCTACTCATAGAACCACTAATAGGCTTGCTGGCGTTTGTCTTTAGCTATACCATTGCATTGCTTCTCTTCTCTCTCCCATCTTTTTGGCATGCTCAAGCTCATGGCCACGACCAACGGGCCAAGACTAGATAGGTAAGTTAGAGGAAAATTTTTCTTTGATTCCAAAGTTTATGCCATTATATTTTTTTTATATACATGATTTTCTTTCATTCCAAATTTTATGTCGTTATATTTTTTTATATACATGATTTTTAACATATATTAGACATAGCGTATATCTAAGCATAGACTAACAAGGACTAAAAAAAATATGTTAACTTTATGTATTATCGATGATTATATGCATCATGCATCCTTCTAGTAGTGTGTTATTAAAAATCGACCATAGGGGGAAGATGCCCCCTAGGCATCGGAATAAGAAGTTGTACCAACAAGGGAAGATCTCTGAGCACACTGCTCTAACCAGTATAACTCGTCAAAAGCTTGTTCTAGTAGTATGCTATTGTTTATTTGATTTTAAATAATGCACACATGTCAATGTTTTTTTTCTTAGTTGACTACAATGCAACAAAATGTTGTGATGAGGCATACATCACACTAATTTCGAACATATCATGTTTTGAAGCTCATGGTGACTTTTCGAAGCTGAATTTTTGCGGACAACTTCAAAACATCCTAACTAAGGCGTGTGCAAAATTTTAGGTTATTTGGATTTCATTTGATTTGGTTTTGACTTTTTTCATCTTTGATTCAAATGGCTAGAATCTGCTTGCACGGAACCTCCACAGAAACCACATAAAACATAGACCAAATGGCAACCGTCGGTAAGCAAACATAGGATAGATAAATGTTGTCTTATCCTGGTCCGATGGATGCATCAGAATCTGCAAGACAATATAGTGCCATGATGTGTTTTGGCTTATCTAAATTCATAGCTTTTATTATGCATCTAGGCATAACATACATTAGGTATGTAGCAAAAGTTATGAATCTAGAAAAGCTGAAATATCTTATAATTTGGAACAAAGAAGAAGTAAGATCCAATCTTGAAAAAGTTGGTCAAAGCCGAGATCACATTTTTCTTCAAACTTGAAGGCCTCCGACGACCATCCCATGGAAGAAGGATTGAAGGAATCATGCTATGGTGCGGCATGTGTTCAACACAAGCAATGCCTCTTTGCGTGGCAACTCGCAAGTGATCTCGCTTGAAAGTGGAGCACATCTGCACATGCACTTCTCCAACTCCAAGGGTATCGTTGAAATTTAAAAGACTTCCCGAATTTGTCCCTCCATGACAAATAAAAAAACAAATAGACATGTGTGTGAAGAAGAAACGTAGAGTCTTCAGGGTGGGGGGTTGGATGGAACATCTTTCTGAGTTTTGACCAAATAACTTGTGCAATAATGCAACTGGACAGGGGCTTGTCCCTGGTATTTTTTTTTAAAAAAAAAGAACTAGTGCTAGGACACATTAATTCTAGACTTACAAAATGCTTGGCAAGACGCCAAGACCAAACAAACTACAGGAAGAAACCCCTCGGCGAGCCAAATAGGCCTGCATTATTCAGCAATCTCTCTCCCTCGTCTTTCTTCATGAATTCCTATCTAGACCCATGTTCAGAATGTTTTTGGCATCGAAAAGAGTCTCATTGCAAATTGTAGCTAGGCTTCCAAAATCGTATATACCTTTGTGGTGCATGAACCGTGTCCCTTTCCAAGCTACTCCTATAAGTAGCCCAGCATTTTCCAAAAGATGTCAAACGGACCATGTGTCCTTGCCAGCAAAAGTGACAAACATCAATCAACCTTTGATATTGCTATATATACGAGAATATAATCCAACATCCTCATCGGTTTTCTCCTGTGTTACGTTAGGCGAGGGTGGTTTATTAGGGTACCATAGACCGTTGATGTGCCACCCGCAAAAATTCTCAGCCGCCGTGCCTCAGCTCCGTGCACTCTACTAGCTAGAGACTAGAGAGAGGTGTAGGCTCTGAAAATTGTTTGACGACTCCACTCCATCTTGCGAATCTCTGAAGGAGTGAAGGTTCACCGGCCGGCCGGACCAGCTGTGTGCTGACTGCTAAGCATGTGGGCGACCGATCCGTCGGTTGAAATGTTAGGCTACCCGATTGACAAACCTTCAGAGTCCATCGATGGAGTGGCATCGCGCGCGTACGTGGTGACGACAGGGGAACGATGATAATCTTCTACTGCTTGGAGTCTATCGTACATGTGTCATCGGTCATGTATTAGTTGCAACAGTGGGTTGATTAGCGGACGCAACCAACTTTACTGTGGAGGCTTGTTCAAAATATATCGAGGAAAGCGACTCTTTGTGATCTTCGCGATCTGCCAAAAAGCAGGGATTGTTGGCAGGCCGTGCCATCAACCATCATCAAGTTGCCCCGCCTGGCCAAGGCCATATATATGTAGCGCCCGACGTGACATTTCTGCCAGCAGACAATTCGTGGTACGAACCACTTACAACAGACAATTAAGGTGGCACCAGTGCTATAACAGTGGCAATAATCAATTATAGCTGCTTGATTTGTGCAACTTGGTTTTTTTTTTGTGTGCGTGCAATAATTATGCTAGTAGGAGGAGGAGTATATTTTTACAGAAACTATCGAACAAAGCATATATAGCTGCTTCTAGAGTTGTACTCCACCAGCGAGTCTTGAGCTGACATGCACGGGCAAGCGCGAGAACCTGCTGCTGTATATATCCGACGACGGGCAACGCAAGCAAATAATCATGCGATGCCGCGCGCAAGCGCAACTGTACCGGGGAACCGGGCGGTGGGTGGGTGTTGCCGCTCAATTTGCCTCTCCTCGTCGGCGCGGCAGCTGGGTGGCTAGACGCCTGGACTCTGAAAGGAAGTGCGATGAACCTGCAGGATGCTTCTTGCCCGGGTGGCGAGCGGCGACAAAACATGAGGTTACACAATGCGACACGCCGTCGTCTCCCGCCCCTTTTCCAGCTTTTTCCACCAACTAAGGCCTTGTTTAGATGTGATAATTTTTTGGATTTCGGTAATGTAGCACTTTCGTTTGTTTGTGGCAAATATTGTTCAATCATAGACTAACTAGTGTCAAAAAATTCGTTTCGTGATTTATAGTTAAAACTTTATGTATGTGCCACAAGATTCGATGTGACGAAGAATCTTGAAAATTTTTGGGTTTTTGGTGTGAACCTAAGGCCTGTTTAGTTGCATAAATTTTAAATTTTTACAAAATAGTTATGGTAGTATTTTTATTTACTTTAACAATTATTGTTTAATCATAGACGGCTCAAAAAACTTATCTCACAAATTAAACTATGCAATTTGGTTATTTTTATCGATATTTAATACTTCGTAGAATAAGATTTGATATAACGAGAAATCTTGCGACGCGCATAGGTAATCTATCCATCCATGGGACTTGACTTGGATCTGCCTCTCATGAAGTGGCCAAGGGGGGACAAACGGCAGGTTCGGCAGGCACGCGCGTGAGCTTCGTTCGATGAGAAGAGGGGGCGAGCGCGGTGCATGGACCCAAGGACGGACGGGGGTCGGCCCGCGGTCCGCCTCATCACTGGTACGTACGCGGTACGCCCGACGAGGTCGGCAAAGGCAAAGGTGACGACACGCCAGGCACCGCCTAGTACGAATGAACGTGGCCACCACGTGCCGGTGCCGCCGTCCCGTGTTCATCTCCGGTATCCGGCCTCGACCTCGTCCCTCGCAGGCACGGCCGCAGCGATAGATCCGGCCACCGTCACGTCGCGCAAGGGCGCGCACCGCGGGTGGAAAGTGTGAGATCGCCCGTGAATTCGTCCATGTTCGTGCCGTATTGCCGAGTAGCGTGTGGTAGTGGGAAGATCAGATGTACTACTGTACTGTAGATCTTAGGAAGACCGCTTGTTTCCTACCGGTACAACGTACTTACAGTAGGGTCGGATATGGTAAGCCGGCAGTGAGCAGTGCAGGCTGCGCGGCACGGTGATGGAGTGAAGTTTTTTTTAATGTTACCGGAGGATTACTCCCCCACCTCAATATATACTAGGTAGCCCAAAACAGCTTGATATAAATTCTACAAAAGTTTAGGAAGAAACTTCAAAAACACCAAACAATCCTAACCCTAGGACGAAAAGTGATAGAACCACAAATACAAAGACGATAAGCAAGGACTACCATACGCGAGACACGTGCGCTCTGCGACGATGCCTCTAGAGAGGTAAATGACGTTAGAACGTAATCATCGTCCGCCAAGCAGAAGCTTGGCAAGGCTTTCGCCTGGGCCTTGTGTTAACGAAGAGCTGCAATGATTGGCCCATGAGATGAAGCGGTTAAAAGTTCTTCAACGACACCTTTAATCTTGTCACTGGCCCGGACATGATCTGAGTTGAGCTTTCGCCTAGAACCTTTGCAAGTGCTCATGCCGGTCGCCGCCCACGACGACGGGAGGCGTGCACCGGCAGTGCTAGTCGCCGCCACGTGCCACGGAGCCCTACGGAACTCGCCCGAGACACCGGGAAGCGCGCACATGTCGCGGAGCCGTTCGGACTTGCCTGCGACAACGGGAGGCGCGCACCGGCACTGCCAGCCGCAGCCGTTCGGACTCGTCCACGACGACAAGAGACGCGCACCGGTAGTGCCAGTCGCCGCCATATGCCGCGGAGCCGTTCAAACTCACCCGCGACGATGGGAGGCGTGCACCGGCAGAGTCAATCGTCGCCACACGTCGCGAAGCCGTTCGGACTCACCGTTGCACAAACCGACACTAACCAGGAGGTCTCTTGGTGACGCAATGTAAGGGGTAGTGATGCCGGCCACCACCACACGGGGACATTGGGGAGGGGCGTGCTAGTACCAGCAGTGCGTCAAAAAGCTACGTACATTACACTACTAGCCCGTCCGTCCGTGCAGTGAAAACGGCACAGGGCAAGAGCGCGGCTGCAGGTCCGGATGGTACGTACCGTCAGTCACCGCGCGCGGCCGGCCGCCCATCGTGAACCGTCCGTCCTTGAGCTAGCAGCGCCGCCCGTCCGTCCGTGCAGGTCCAGGGGAAATCATGCATGGCGTCCGTCACCCTGGTCGCGCTCACGCGTCGCCCAACCGGCCCGCGACATCCTATCTACCGTGACCTACGGAGTGCCGAGCCCCATGAGATAAGACTACGTACAACAGTAGCTCCCGCGCGCCGCACGGAACCATAGTACTCTACAAGTAGGTTAATTGTCGATTGAATTTTCTACGAGTAGTATGTACGGGACGGGACGGCGCGTCACGTGGACCATCCGCTCGCCCTGTCCTATGATTATGAAAATGGCAGAGGTGAGAGGACACAACACGGTAATAATAACTTTGGTGAAAGCAGATCGGTACACTGAATAGGGACGACCATGAGCTAACGACGGCCGGCAATGCCCGACACATCTCAAAGACACAAGATACTAGGAAATACAGTACTACTAAACAATGCAGGGTGTGCATGACTTCATTGCAGGTCCGTGCGTGCTCCATCGTTTTTTTTCCAGAAAGCCTGAAAAAGCATGGTATTTTTGGAAATGGTTAATCATGCACGATGAATTGGCCGGCGTGCATCTCATCTGCAGCCAGCGGCTGCACATGCACATGCATTGGCGGCCATCCGGTTCAGACTTCAGAGTGCATATGTACTGGCTTCACCTTTTTCCCACCATCTGCAAAAGGCCACAACGGGACGGTTTTGTACGAGCTCGTCGGTAGTTGATGCTCGCGCTTGGACTCAGCAACGTACGTACGTACGACGAAGGCGAACTGCACACGGGCCACGGGGATTCCTTGTGCCGGCCGGAGGTACGTGTAGTACGATACGAAAGCGAGCGCGCGGATGTGCATGCGCCACCGATCGAGGTGATGACCGACCCGGCGCCGGTCGCCACAAGGTGGCGCGTCGCGTGGCGTGGTCACCACCACATCCACGGATCGATTCCGTTCCGTCCATGGAGGCCCAGCTATGAACGACACCGACCGACCAAAGGCCTTGTTCAGTTCGCAAAAACTTGTGAAAAACGGCACTGTAGCACTTTCGTTTTTATTTGACAAACATTGTCCAATTATACAGTAACTAAGCTCAAAAGATTCATCTCGCGGTTTACAGATGAATTGTGCAAATAGTTTTTGTTTTCATGTATATTTAATGCTCCATGCATGTGCCGCAAGATTCGATGTGACGAGGAATCTTGAAAAATTTTGCGAACTAAACAAGGCCAAAGGTTCTCTCGGAGCCGGAGGTGATAGCGGATCCGTGAACAACGGTTGCGCGCGCGTGAACTATACAGTGTGGGTACGTAGCACGAGTACGAGCAAAGCCGGCCAGTGCAAAAGCAGTGAGCGAATAGCACAGCGGCAGAGCAACAACGATTAACTCGCCCCCGTGCCGTGCAACGCGAAAACGCACGGTGCGCGCCGTGAGTGACACCCGGCACGCACGCGCCCAGATGGATCGATCGCCGAGCCACCTGTCCATCAACTGGGTCGCCCGGGACGGCTGTGAATCGCCTCGGTTGCTTTCGCCCGCGGACGCCGCGCCAGCGACTGGCAATCAACGGTACGCCCGGCTCGTTTTTCTTTTTACTACAGTACTAGCGACAGTGTGCGTCGTGACGAGATACTGACGTGTACACGTCCTGATCGTAAGCTTAACACTGTACGGAGTACTGACTTTATTATTATCATCATCATCATCATCATCATCATCACAGGACGGACCAGGCCGGTCGGGGGACCTCCGGATCTTGTCAGGCTGTCACGTGGGTCGTCGTCGTCATCGACTCGCCCGTCCTATGAACACGCAGCCGGGAAACGATAGAGACGGTTGTGCCGAAAGCATATCGACTCGGTTCACTATTGATTCATAATACTCCAGGACAGGGTGTTGGCACGTCAAGACTATGATATGGCCCAGGTGCACCGATGTCGACATCACAGGAGCTAGTGCTAGCGGACACAGACACGTCAGCTTCCGCTAGATACTACCGATAGATCATCATCGTCTCGGTTCATTGCATTGCTTGTGCTCCGTACTTGGATTGATTATTTGTTAATTCAAAGACCGAATGGTTGATTAGTCCAGCAGTACTGCAGGGGGAGGAGGAGTTAGCAAGCAAAGGCATACTATCCATCAACCAATAATGGACACAAGTTGATTGTTATCGTTCAGTGTATGTTATGCCTATGCATGCATCACACGATCGATGCCAAATAAATAAATAAATATGTACTGCCCAACTAATGATGTTCAAATACAGCCGATTTTTGGTACACCCAACCAACAGCACAAGATAGTCACGCGAATAGGGTACCTCAGTACTTAGCATAGTACTCTTCTCGTCCACAAAAAAAATACAATTTTTCACATATCAAGAAGTCAATCGGTTTTAACTTTGACTAAAATTAATTAAAAAATATTAACACTCTTGGGATAAAGTATAATTAGATTATAATATATTTTTATAATAAATTATTTAGAGATATAAATGCTAATACTATTTAGGGCATGTTTGGTTCCCTTTGCTAAATTTCAATCAGTTAAACTTTAGTTATTTTAGTAGATTCAAATACATTAATTAAAAAGAAGCTAAAATAATTTATCATACTAGTTATTCAAGAGTAGTTAAAATAATTTTAGTAGCTAAATTTTAATGAAGGAAACCAAATAGATCCTTACTTTGGTTAAAATTGAGCTAGTTTAACTAACACATTTTCTATAATTATATTTTTTTTTATAAATGGTTGGAGTATTTAGGGAATGTTTATATGCAATGGTACATGCGCTTTTACCCTGCCTTGTATTCTCATGAAACTCGACCGGCGGCATTGATCCATGGCCCACACGTACAACGTTACCTTCCAACGGCTGCTGCATCATTGCACGGAGGTCACTGTCGTCGTCGCAGCTCGTAGTTTCACCACCCGGCCCGTCACGTACGTCGGGTATGCCAACAATTCCCCGGCCGTTTCCATCTAGAATTCCATTGTCGTGAAGCAGCTGCGTGCGTGCAATTTGGGTCTGGTACGTAGCTCGCTCTTACTAACACTCTAGCCTAATAATGGCGGCTAATCTAAACGCCTAAAACCTGCCGTGTCGTGCAGAACCGCACAACCCTAGCTTTATTGTCCAGTACAGAGACTCAATGTTAGCTCGGCATTATCGAACGGAGCACCGGTTACGTTTTGCTCACACCAATTGACTCGTTTTTTTTCGTACTTCAACTTTTGAACACTTGCATCGTTTTGGAAGTAAAACCACTGACATTGCATTTGCCGTAACGGGAATAAAACTATTCAACATTTATTTCTAGAATGTCCCTTTACCAAAAATGATTTGGAGGCTTATCTTCTTCGCTACTAGTTTGACCCAACCTAGATCAATCAGCCACTGTTTGGTACTTGGCTATCTAATCAAAATAAAAGGATTAGAGATTTGATTTGGGTAGGGGTGGCTGTTTTGCTTTGGGCTATGTGGAGATGCCGCAATGATTATGTTTTTAATAAAATGAAAACTAACTCTATTATGCAGGTAATTTTCAGGGGAGCGTACTGGTTATGCTTTTGGGCTTAGCTGCATGATGAGACAGCAAGGACGTGCTCTCGAAGATAAGAAGGAAATTAGAAGTGATTGCTTTAGAGATTTCCAATAAAAGATGGAAACATTTATATTGTTTAAACTATCGTCCCAGTCCATGTATAGGACTATGACTCTCTTTGTTTATTTCATATAAAACTATGTAATTTTAGGCTGTGTACATCCTCGGATGTAGAGACCGGATTTTATATCTATTATCTAAAAAAATTTATGTAACTGACATGGCATCTTCTCATCATCACGAATTATTGTTATATTCTTATTAGCGTGAACCATAAGCTCAGCCAAATCGATCGCTGGCCACATAAAGAAAACACTAATGCATATACGACCGTTTTTTTAACCGATACTGCATTAGCTTTTTGGTTAGGTATTGAAGCAACATTACACGTTAATAAATCCTTATCTTCAGGTCTTGTTTAGTTTAGAGGTTTTTCGAGTTGATTCGTTCCACCGGGAAGTCCCCTGCATAGTATCTAGGAAACAATTATACTTCCAAGCAATTCTTCCCTAAATACCTAAAAATCTATTTTATTATGATCCATTTCACAAAAATATAGATTGTGTCAAAGATACAAAATTGATTTATTTTTTCTTTTTATTCTAACTCAAAAAAAGAAGAAGGAGAGAAAAAACTGGATCGGAGAAGAAATATGCATTCTGGACTAGTCATTAGGCAATGGGCCGCCCACTCTAGTTAAACTGGACAGTCTGATTTGATGACGGGCCCAAAAAGATAGTCCTGTTTAGATCCTAAGGCCTTGTTTAGTTCCCTTGCCAAAAATTTTTGGAACACTGTAGCATTTTTCGTTTGTTTGTGGTAAACATTGTCCAATCATAAATTAACTTGGCTGAAAAGATTCGTCTCATAAATTACAGGTAACTATATAATTAGTTATTTTATTTATCTATATTTAATACTTCATGCATGTGTCACAAGATTCGATGTGACAGAGAATCTTGAAAACTTTTTGCATTTTGGGGTGAACTAAACAAGGCCTAAACTCTTAATCATGGATTGCAAAACTTGTATATTGGAGGGGGTTGAGTTGTGAGATGATTCAAAGAAAAAATACAGGTTGTTAGAGCAAGTACTCTATCTATCCTAAAATAAGTTAGGAGTAACTTTTAAAATTGTCCTAAGTTAAATATCTTTAGATCTGACCAAACTTATCCAAAAAAAAACACTGATGTTTATATGACACTAAATTTGTTATTAGACACACAATAAAATATACTTCAATAATATACTTGTTTGATGCTACATATGTTAATGTTGACTTGACAACTCTAAAAATTGATTATTTTAAAACAGAGGAAGCATAATAAGATAACATAAGCAGATTGTAGAAACTGCCACATCAAATTTGTGTTATGGTGGAGGAGGGAGGATAGAAACTTTTAAAAACTCTAAAAGAGTAGAGTGGACCGCATATTGATGGTATAATATATATTAGTAGCCAACTATTACATGGGTGATGGGTGTGCTATAGAAAACTGAAGATATAGCAATAGTATATACTCCATTTGTCCTATAATACAGTGTACGCCCATTTTATTTCCTAATCAAACGCTATTATCAACGTGATTAATGGTGATTGATTGATAAATAGAAAATATTTAATGCAGAATTAGATTTTGTCCTCCAAAATGCATATTAGATAAATTTCGAATGCTAGAATGCACTATATTATTAGACAGTGGGAGTAGTCAGCAATTACTTGTAATATTAACTACTCCCTCCGCCACCCCACCCCCCAAAAAAGGAATTCCCATTTTCAAAAAATAAGTCATTTAAATTTGATTAAATTTATTTAAAAAATATCTATGATATTAGATAAGTAAGATTTCACTATCATAGAATATATTATCATAGCAAATTTAATTAGAGACATACATGTTGATATCTTTTGTATAACCTTTATCGAACTTAAAAAAACTTGACTTATCTAAAACCTAGCATTACATTGTTTTAGGGATGGAGGGAGTATGCTCTTAGAGCATCTCCAAGAGTTTTCAAAGCCTACTCCCAATCTAGACTTTTGGCAAGATTGAAAATAAATGTTCTTCAACAACTTTCTATCTCAACTCCTAATCTTTTCATATTGAGCGTATATATACGCCTATGTATAATGTATCCATCAAACAATATGAAGGTGGAAGAATATGATGAGGAATAAAGAGTATCTGATATAAATATACACGAGAGAGAAGAAAATAAAAGTGGTTAAGAGACTTTAGAAATGTCCAGAACGAAGATTTTAGAAACTGGTTGGAGGAACCAACAAATATGCTTTCAACTATTTTTATCCACTTGAAAAATTCATTAATTTACCAATGTAAGAAAAAGAGAAAAGCCTCGAAACACGGACGGTCAGCAGCAGAAATGGGTGTGTTTGGGCTGAACATGCGGTGGTCGCCTAAGACCGACTACGGGGTCCAATGTCCAATCCAATGGTTTTCTGTCAAAAAGTGGATAGAAATACGGGCCCGTCAAAAAACGCAACGGACGGCAGAGGATGGGCTTGGCCGCTCGATCCAAGCTAGCGGAAGAAAAAGGGAGGGGATGAGGCCTTCACGGCAGTGCCCAGTAGGCCCATATAGCAAAGCTAGGCAATTGGGGGGCCAAGTGCCAAGTCTGCCTGCATGCTGTCTAACGTGGCAGCAGGTGAAGAGCAAAATTAAAGGCTCTCCGTCCACGTCAACTGACTCAGGCTGGTTGCTCGTGTTTTTCATCTATCCCATTAAATTTTGACACGTGCATACAGTGGCGGTAAAGAAGAATAGACACAAGCCACGATCTGTATTGATTCACTGGTTCAGGTACTTATACATCAGGTGGCGCTCAGCTCTCAGTCTCCCGATCCTACATACAAGGAAGACTCGGCCGTCTGTGCCGTTACATCATGCGCATGCACGTCGTGACCGCGCTCTGCGCCATGACTCGGTCTTGGCCGCGCGCTGCGCCTTCGCTCCGCGTGCGTCGTGGCCGCCCGTTGGGCTGAGGACTCGGTCAGGCACATGCTTCCGTTATCAGGAGGATCTAGAAACGGATCAAGAGAGGAGCTAAATAACATAGCTAATTTTTTTTCTCGCTCAATCCAGTACAGTAATAGATATAGCTAAGATTGATAATTCAATATCGATTCAAAGTGTTCAAAAACAAAAATTTATAGAATAAACATAGAAAAATACCAAATACATAGATTCTTTTACTAAAAAAAATATTTTTGAGCCCAAGAGGGGGGCTGCAGCCCCCCGAGCCCCCTGCATAGAATACTAAATATAGATTATTTACAAAACGAAAAACACAGCTAAAGAATAATTTACAAGACGAATCTTTTAAGCCTAATTAATCTATGATCAAATACTAATTACCAAATACTAAAACAAAAACACTGCTGTTAAACTTTAATATCTTCAACCAAGTACCCCTCAGCGGGCGTGCAAAGGCACACGGCACACCCCATGTTGATTAATTTGCTTGCGCAGCGACGCATTGTGCTAGGCCATGATGCAAAATGATACTCCCGTGTACGGTGCACCCGTTTTCTGAACGATCGATCGCGAGTGGATCAGCCAACCAAACACACTCGATTCACTAACCGAGATCGACGCCGCCTTTTGTCATCTCTCGTGGGTTGGTTGGGGTGGAGGCTAGGCCAGGCTAGGTGTAAGTGTAATGCATGCATGCTTTGCTTTCAAGCGCTGCATGCGATCGCAGTTCCCGCGTGATTAGCTGACCGGAACCACCTGAATAATCACCCACCCAATGACCCAACGGATCCATCCATCCGCTCCTGCCGCCACTTGCCGCATGACCCGCCCCTCGCCCGCCGCTAAACTAATCATCCGCCAGCCAAGTCAAAGGCGCGCAGCAGGGCGCGCGCGGAGTCAGCTGAGGATGCCCGCGCGCGCCGGCGCAACGACTGCGCCGCCGCCTCGCCCTCGCCCATGCACGGAGGCCGCACCGGACGACTCGGGCGCGCCCGCTCGCCCGACGAAACCGGGCACCGGTGCACAGTCCAGCAGTGGGCAGTGGCACTGCGCATGCGGCTGCCGTTGCAGCCAAACAGACTACCGCTTCAAAGCCGCGTGGATTACGTACAAGTAACCGGCCGGCGCGGGTCAGTCAAAGCAGCGCCCGCACGTCGCCGTTTTTTTAGCCGGCTCGCCACCGGCCGGTGGCGCCCCTACACGTGCGGGGACGACGAGGGCCACGGCACGCCTAATCAACTCACCGACTCGTGCTCATTTTCCCGGGTCCACCAGATTATATATATATCAATTATTATTAATTAATTAACGAAAAAAAAGACTGCGTACCAAGAGCAGGAGGAGGAGGAGGAGATTAGGGTTTGATGACGACGACGGGCGACGATGATGGGACGTCTGGTGCGAGGCTTTTTTTTTTGTCTGCTGTTTTCTGGTAGGGGGACTAGTAGGTTATTAGTCGGAGTAGCAACCGGAGAATGATTAACGACGCCGCCGCCGACCGCCGTAGGTCGCGACGAGCAACGGAGCAGGCGAGGCGAGCAGCACACACATGCGCCCCGGGCCGGCCCGGCCCCGTAGGTGCTGCCAAATGTGGGCCCGGCCGCATGGCCCCGATGTGGGGGGATGCTGACGCGATGCGGGGCCCACCGTACAGCGACGGGATGGCGGGCGGGGAACCTGGTC
Source organism: Sorghum bicolor (assembly GCF_000003195.3). Taxonomy (NCBI): domain Eukaryota; kingdom Viridiplantae; phylum Streptophyta; class Magnoliopsida; order Poales; family Poaceae; genus Sorghum; species Sorghum bicolor. Next base: position 5,777,010 of record NC_012879.2, on the reverse strand, counting down.
AGAGCAGGCGCCGCGCGGCGGGCTCGGCTCAAAACTCGCGCCGTGACACGGGAAGAGGATTAGCATATTGGTCCGGTTCCGGCCCGTATGGCGTCAGCGTCGCGTTCCGGCCCTCGGTTTCCGGCTTTATTGGTTCCAGGTCCATCCCCCTCTCGGTTTCGGACCGGGAGTACAAATCAATCTCTCTGTGTGGAATCGAATCGAATCGAATCGAATCCAAAGGGGACGTTAGTGTTTGCACAGAGATGGTAAAAGGATATGATCGCAAACGATGAGAAAAAAAAATGCATGATGTGAAAGACGGAAAAAAAGAAGAGATGCTCTTGGACAATTTCAGTTCCAATCAACCTTTCTTTTTTTTTTTTCATTTTGAAACAATTTCTGGCAATAGAACAAATACTGGATTTTCTATATTTGTTTGCTAGATTTACCCAAAGTAAATATTTCTACTTTTATTACTAGATTGATAAGCCGAAGAGGCAGTAGTCATGAAATTTATAGTATTATAAGAGTAAATAAAGGTCATATGCTTGATAGGTTATGACAAAGACAAGAAGCAAGAACCCTTGTTTTCGTTAGGTTTGGGAATAAAAGGTAACGGATTTGAGGAATAGGACTAGAGCCTAACCTATGTCTGTTCTTGTAGTGAGAGAAAATTTATCAAAGATACATAACCTATGTATACCCACCGTCTCATCTATGTTATTATGTATGTTCCACTAACCATCCTCTATAATATAGCGGCACAACAAAGCGTTCTAATCTTTGGAAAAAAAGTCACAAAAAAAGTGTTCTAACTTATAACTGACTACAATAGGACACAAAACCGCTATGTGTATGAGTCACTAGCTTGTACATAACGTGACACAACTTTTGGCATAATAGTGTTAAGTAAATACACATGTCTCGCCTTACATGGAAAACAAAATTAGTTGTGACATAGTCCAACATTAGTATGAGCTGGCCTCCACAAAAACGATGGCCAACAAAAAAACACGCGCGCGCACACACACACACATATATACACACACACACATATATATATATATATATATATATATATATATATATATATATATAACCATCTTTGTAAGCACATGCTTCAATTAACCATCCCAAACAAAATTACCATAACTACATGATAGATACCACAGGAACACGATATTCCTCTACAAGGAATCGGCGTCGACACGACACAACGGAAAAGGTTTGCATCGATCCCCAAATGTTTTTGTTTGGCCATCCATTTCCAGCCCAAAAGGCATATAAAAGGATAAAAGGATGCGTGCAGAAATAAACAAAAACAGGGGGTGCTACTAAACAAAAAGAGGGGCGGCACCAATTCATTCACCAACTGCTGTCTGTCTTTCCTGCTAGCGCTGAGCGAGCGAGCATCAGAAATTCAGCAGTCCAACGCGTCTTTCCAGTCTTCGGCACCGGCAAGCAAGACCGCAAAGGCCACTCCTTTTTCTTCTCCGCCCAAACCGCCGCCTCCTCTCCTCTCGACCTCTCCTCTCCACTTCTCATCAGGGTCTCACCTCAGTCACCTCCACAGGCACACTCCTCTTCCAGTCCCGGCAACGGAAGCTTCACTGCTGCGCTCGACTCACTGGTAAGTGTCCAGTCTGGTTCTCCCCCCCTTCAACGGGGCCAGCTTTCAGTATAGTCTTGATCTTTCGAGAGCGATTCACTGCATGTGTATAATCACCCTGCTACGCGCTTTGTGTACTTGTTTGCCTTGGGCCTTGGCTTTGTTCTTGATGTGGTTTTGGTCGCCCGTGCCTGCCCTCTGTGGCGGCGTGGCGATTGGCGTTTCTTGGTGGGGGGTTTGTTTGTCGTGTCGCGATTCGCAAAGGGGGCAAGAACAATGCCAGGGATGGTCCAGATGGAGATGGACGATCGCGTGGGATTGATTGATTGATTGATGCAGGCGTAATGTTTTTGATCGTGGTTTCTTTTATTTGTTCCGACGATTCCGTAGATGGATACGGGTGGTGAGAATTTTATCTTCTTTTTTTGATGGATTTTTTTTATCTTCTTGTCCACAACTATTCTTGTCTGCCTGAATCTTTATCAGCTCAATCTTGGAGGGAGAAAAGGAAAAGGGGAAAGAAGGATGTGTTGCGTGATGAATTCTGCTATAGAGAAATGAGACGAATATCAGCCGCTTTTGTTTGTATGTCTCTGTTTTTTTTGTTTGGCTGACAACATCTCTGTTTCGCACTAGCCCGAAGGCATAAATGCAGTCGGTTGTTGATGACCTCTAGTTATGAGTCGTATGGTGGACATTCAGGGGCTTTTAAGTGATCCTGTAGCGTCAGAGATAAATGGTGACAGGCGTTTTTACAATTATTGTATCAGTTCAGCGTTTCTGACTACTGATTAGGCGAGTGAACTGGTATGACGTATGAGTACGGGAGCAATTGATGGTAGCAATGTTGGCATAGACATTCATCCTCTAGCTTCACAAAGAGGGAAAATAGTCAGTGGGTTTAACTATAGGGTCGTATATATATTCTGCCGTCAAAATGGACAATGATAGTGTTCATTTATTGTTTCTTAACTGAATATATGTGAATCAGTTGCTGTTTTGTTCGAAGAAAAATTGGTGTCGATGGCTGTAGACAGAGAAGGGAAGTTGTGTTCACTTGGCAATGTGATCAAAGAAGAATAATTTATTTAACACGATTGCTGAAACTTCAATTATGCTTTTAGTTGTCGCATATTTCTTTATAATACAGAATGGTTCAGGATGGAAGCCTGTGTTGTGTCTAAGCTGTTATAATTTGCTGCATCAGTAATTATACAACTCTTTTCTAATAGTTCTGCGACCGAAGTAGAGTATGTCCTTGTTTCTATTGCCCATCCCAACTTTCATTTTCTTAGGTAAAAATCCAGACTATTGAAAAATTCATTCCTTCATGACCCCATTCGTAGAAGATTTCTATGCTTGACTGCCATGAAGATGACAGTGATGTGTGCTGAGGGCCTGAGGGTTACCTGTCAACTGTATGCAGTAAACATGGGGAGGTCAAATTAGTTGGGCATATTTTAGTGTTGCTTATTCAATTGATTAACGTGTGTTCCAAAAATATATTTCTTCAGGATCTTTATGCTCGCAAGGATTATCTGATTATATACTTTTGCATTATTGGTCCATACATGCAATCTATGAAGAATTGACAGCTGTTCTTTTAGCATCATTATGTCCTGCCTTTGTATAAAAAGAAGCACACCTACCATTCTCTTTAACGACTTAACTGATTTTCTCTTTTGAATGCAGGCATCACCATATTGTCAACCCGGCATATTTTCAGTCTGTAGAAGCCATCTTTTAAAGAACATTTTGGGCAGAGATTGCCAGTACCATTTCTTGTGTTAACATGGACTTCTCAGCTGGTTCCTACTTCTCATCATGGCCTGTCAATTCTGGTTCTGAGAGCTACAGTTTGGCTGATGGTTCAGTGGAATCATATGGAGGAGAAGGAAGCATGGCACCTTCAAGCTATTTCATGACAGCTAGATCAGATCACAATTTAAAATTCAGTGTGCATGAACAGGATTCCACTATGCTTCCAAATGAACAGTTGACCTATGCTGGTGCTGGCCAGACTGATCTGTTACCTGGTGATACTCTATCTAGGGATAAGCTTTGTGAAAATCTTCTGGAGCTTCAACGACTGCAGAATAACAGCAATCTGCAGAGTAATTTAGTGGCCCCAGGAGTGCTTCAGCACAATTCAACACCTGGGGTCTTTCATCCACAGTTGAATACTCCTGGACTTTCAGAACTGCCTCATGCCTTATCTAGTTCAATTGATAGTAATGGAAGTGAAGTTTCTGCTTTTCTTGCTGATGTAAATGCTGTTTCTTCAGCCCCAACTTTGTGTTCAGCATTCCAAAATGCTTCTTCGTTCATGGAACCAGTGAATCTAGAAGCTTTCAGTTTTCAAGGAGCACAAAGTGATTCTGTTTTGAACAAAACAAGCCATTCAAATGGGAATATCTCAGTGTTTGACAGTGCTACCTTGGCATCACTTCATGTAACTCTCATTACAGAGATAGCTTCTTCTTCTTCCAAAAAAAAAACCCCTACAAAGACAGCTGCTATGCATTTATCTCATTCAGTTAAATTAATTTTGGGTTCCTTTTGTAATACAGGACAGCAAAGAATTTATCACTGGTAGGCTCCCCTCATTTGCTAGTGTCAAGGAAGCAAACCTAGCTTCTAGTGGTTTCAAGACTCAGAAGCAGGTTATTAATGTAAACATTGCTACTAAAGAGAATGTCTGAACTGCATCTTACTGTTAATTTGAACTGTACCAGTAACAAAACTTCCATACTGCAGGAGCAAAATGCAATGTGCAACGTTCCTCTCCCTGCTTTCACTGCACGTAATCAAATGTCAGTTGCTGCAACGCAAGGAGCACTGATCCCTCAAAAGGTTTGTATGTTTTCAATTAAAAGAATACATTTCTGCTCAGTCACTGTGTTCCTTTTATGCTGTCTTTCAAGATTGTACCTGACATGGAGTTGTTACTTCAAATGTTTAGATTCCTTCATGGATCAATGAAAACAAAAGTGAGGGTCCTGTTAGCCATCCTTCTGATGTACAAACCCAACCAAATTCGGCTGGAAATGGTGTTGGCGTGAAGCCACGAGTAAGGGCTCGTCGTGGACAGGCAACTGATCCTCACAGTATTGCTGAACGGGTGAGTTTTTATTTATGAGATCAGTCCACTTCAGTGCAAACTGAAGAGTTGCACAATAGTTTTGAATTATTTGTTTTGCTTGCTCTATATAGCTTAAATTTTAACTACAATTTCGTAATCTGTTGCAGCTTCGCAGAGAGAAAATTTCAGATAGGATGAAAAGTCTGCAAGATCTCGTCCCGAATTCCAATAAGGTACATTTCTTTGGGGGCCTAACTTGCCCGCTGCATTTTGATATTGCAGCTGCATTTCTTTGGGAGCTAATTATCAAAACTTTGCTACTTATATATGTAATGGGAACATGTGTTTCTTAGTTGTGGCTTGAAATATGCAAGACGCAATAGAATGGAGCATTTATTAAATTTAAGGTTCTTCTTTGGGGTTGAATTGTAAGTCTTCAACTCTACAAATACACCAGAGCGAATGTTTAATTTGTTTGGGCCAACAATAGTCATTACCTGTTTAGCCATTGGTTCAGTTCCACTGTGAGTTACTTGATGTATTTCAGTGGAAAAATTTTGGATCTAGTTCAAAATTGAATTAAATGCTACTACCTCAGTCCACAAAAGAATGCGATTCTAGATGCATTCTTCATTAGCATTTCTAAAGTTAGACCAAATATATAGATAAAACTATTAATGTTTATGACAACAAATAGGATAGTATGAAAATATATCTCATGACAAATCTAATGATACTTATTTGATATTATAAATATTGATATTTTTTTATTTATAATTAGTCAAACTTAGGATACTTTATCTTGGTACTGTGCTAGAATTGCATTCTTTTATGGATGGACGGAGCATAGTCACAAAGTTTCTGGGTCGACGGGGTTGAGGAACGTAGTGGGCTACTTGCGAGACATTTTTACCCTGTGGGTCGAAAATGAACCTGCCTACCTGAGTCAGGGTAGACGAACCTGGGTCAAGGGTCAGCTTTCGGACCCATTTTATGTGATATGGGAGGGAGTACATTCCAACAAAATAGCACTAATCCAATTATCCAAACTCCCTGTTCCTGTTGATGTAGAGCTTGTTAGCTAAAATACCATACCAAGGAAGACAGCAGTCTTACCTTTCTTTAAAGAGGCTCATTTTGTTTAATTCTCTTGAATAAGATAGGGTGACAAATCTTTTGATGCAAGCAGGCAGACAAGGCATCCATGCTGGATGAAATAATTGATTATGTGAAATTTCTTCAGCTTCAGGTCAAGGTATGTCTGTGAACAGTTTTTGAATGTAGCCATGTAACTTTTCTGCTTAGGCGAAGATGATTAACATTCTTCCCTTTTACCTGGTTTAATTCAGGTCTTGAGCATGAGTAGGCTAGGAGCTCCAGGAGCAGTTCTTCCCCTTCTCACAGAATCTCAGACTGAGGTGCCAAGCCTTCAAATTTTCTACAACTTGTATGAATCGTTGAAAAAGTATTGTTGTTTTATAATTGGTGATATAGACTTCGCATCTTATTCATTTGTATGTCGAACTACAATGCCTCAGATAAATTCAGCAATGACATGGGCACATGGCATGATAGCAGTCCTTTAGTTCCACTTGCACTGTAGCTGAGCTTGATACAGATTTGCTTCCTGCTTTAAAATTGAGTTACCAGTAATTTACTTCAATCTACTTATCCATGCTGTGCACTGTCATGATTCATGTAGGGTTACCATGGTCAACCTCTGTCGGCTCCAACCAACACACAAGGATTACTGGATGCACTAGACTCGGAAGACGCCTTCGTCTTTGAGGAAGAGGTTGTGAAGCTAATGGAAACCAGCATCACCAGCGCAATGCAGTACCTTCAGAACAAGGGGCTCTGCTTGATGCCAGTTGCCCTTGCTTCCGCCATATCCACCCAGAAAGGTGTGTCCGCTGCTGCAATCCCTCCTGAACGGCGAAATAAAGACATGCTCCTCCCATGAGCATGAGGACACAACTGAAGAAGACAGAGCTCAGACGGCTGAAGAATGCAGAGCCCGTAGAGTACAGGATAGGAAGTTAGTCTGACCAGAGTGCATGGCCCCGTCTACTAATTTGCTTCTCAGAATCAGTTTTTTCGTACCTATTGCGCATCAGTTGGTTTTGCCTTTTTTTTCCCCCTTTTTTGCCGTATTGCATCAGGTTGCTCAGCGATAGTTGCGTTTCAGTAACTTGAACTGTATCTGGATTATCTATCTGGTTTCTCCTTTTGTGCATAGAAAAAAAAGTAAAATCTACTGTTTCTGGTGTTCTGCTATATGGGATCTTTGATCAGACATATCCAAAGTGATCCTGTGATGGTACTTGGTAGGGTTACTGTTTCTTGACGATGATAGCTCTTGCCCGGCTGTCAGTTTGTTAGCTGTTGCCATCTCCGTCAGTTTCGAAGGATGTGCTGTAAAGTGTTGACAGGGAACGTCTGCTTTTGTTTAACAGAAATCTCTTTATCGGAAAATGATGGCGTTTGGGTTTTGGTGCAGTGTTTAAGAACCTGCCATAACAACAAACCTCAGAGAACTGAGGACTGCGATGAATGTGAATGGTGGTTAAGGCAGAGAAGCACTGATCAGCCATTTAGTCTACTGTTCCGAAATAATAGTGATCTCTAAGGGGAGTTTACTCGAAGCTCGTTAGCTCACTCCGCTCGTGGCTGGCTCGGCTTGTTATTTTAGTACAGTAGCTATAACGAGTCGAGCCGAGCCAAGATTTTAGCTCGTTAGCTATAACAAGCTAACTCGAGTTAGCTCGCGAGCCAAACGAGCTATAGTTTCAGAGAAAAAGTCATCATAACTTATATTAATTTTGTATTACTTTATATCTTACACTTTACATATGATATGTTAGCTCATATGAATATTTTGTTCAACTTAAGACTATTAGATATATTATTTTTATATTATTACTATTTTTAAGCTTTAGAGAAATACAAATATCATATTTTATGAACCTTTTATACTTGGCTCACGAGTTTACGAGCTAGCTTCGAGCTCGTAACAAGTCGAGTCGAGTCGGCTTTTTGACTCGTTACGATAACGAGCTAAGCCGAACCAACTCGGCTCCTTATACAGCCTCAGTGATCTACTACGGGGTTATGTGGCTATTCCGTCAGGCGCCAAACTAAATCTGACATGACACGTTAACCAACATGTCCTATCAAGAGCCTGAAAGGATGATACCGTTTTCTGTGATGGTGTCACGGCTACTTTTATCCTCCAGCATCCAATTAGGCCTTGTTCAGATGTAAATTGTTTTGGATTTCGTTTCTGTAGCGCACTTTCGTTTGTTCGTGGTAAATATTGTCTAATCATAGATTAACTAGATCAAAAGATTTGTCTCACGATTTACAGATAAACTGTGCAATTAGTTTTTGATTTCGTCTATATTTAATGTTTCATGCATGTGTCAAGATTCGATGTGATGGGAAATCTTGAAAACTTTTTGATTTTTGGGGTGAACTAAACAAGGCCTTACTCAAGATGTGTACTCCCTCCGCTCTAAAATAACTGTCGTTCTCTTGTTTCTCAAAAAATAAGTTTAATTAAATATATATAAAAAAATATTAATATTTATGTTACATAATTAATATCATAGAAAAGATCTTTAAATCTAGTTTTTAATAAATTTATTTGGAGATACAAATATTGCATATATTTTCTACAAATCGAGTCAAATTTACGACAAAAAAACTGAAAACGACACTTAATTTGAGACGGAAGGAGTAGGCACCATGATAAAGGCCTGCCCCAAATCGATGTGTAGGCACCATGATGAAGGTCTGCCCCAAATCTTCAGGAGTGAGTGCATATTTTCTCTCAGTAATAACTCATAAGAGCATCTCCAAGAGATTAATTAAAAAGACTCTACTATTAGAAAAAAGGTCTCCAACAGTTATTCTATCCTACGATTCAAAATAACCAGTTTGTTATTCCGTGTATGTTGCTAGGTAAAGATAGCAAGCCGTAGAGGCTCGCTATCGGCCCATTCGTGCCTATTCGTGCATGGTGGGAGTAGAGAAACAATGAAAGTGAGCCATTGTGAGAATGACACATGTGAGTTTCACAAATAGATGATGTGAGTTTAGAAAGGCGGTTGCATTACTCTATGTTTTTGGAGGATGTTTTATTTTGGACAATGGCTAAATCAATGGTTTTAGAATCTAGTTTTTACATAAGCTCTCAGAGTTGCTCTAATTTAGTTACTCTCTAAAATAGATTTAATAAAAAAAAATATTAGAGTACTTCAACAGACTCTATAAAGAATTATAAAGAATGAATAGTGAAGTAAGCTATCAAAAAGTAAAGAGTGAATAAGGATGGAGAGATATTAAATTTAGAGAGTCGTTTATAGAGTCTGATAGAGACGTTTTCCTTCAACAATAGCTAAATTTACAGAGCTCTGTGGTGGCAACGGGTACTTGATCCGGAGGAGAAACACGCCTGTGACTCGATCTATAGCGGATCTAGTGGAGGTATGCGCCGACGGCTCAATCTGCGGCGCATCTAGCCAAGAGGTGCCTAGATCCAACGACGGGGCTTCAATCTGTGCTCCCCGATGACAGATACGACGACGCGGCGGTGCGGTGCACCCAAATTTGACGAATCGAGCTCCCTCAATGAGGATCCGACCATCACCAACGCAGATCCAGCGAGGAGGCCGCTGTGCCCAGATCCAGCGATGGTGGCAGCCTGCATTTCTGCTTCTACACGCGGCACGACGGGGATAGATCCGGGTACTGGGCTAAGAACAGGCCCAGTGGGCTGGGAGCAGGCTCATCGATGGGCTCATGGATTTATTTTTATTTTTTCTGATCGATTTAGTGAGGTGAGGTGCCCGCCTCCATAAACAAATTAACCGAGGCGGTCAAGGGCAATCGCCTCCGTTATTCTACCATTAACCGTAACCTTCCATTGGCAGCGGTTGGCTTTGCCTGCCTTCAAAAATAAAAAGCGCCCACCTCCATTGAGAATTATGTAGTAGTGACTTTTGGTCAGTGTTATGATCTTACACAAGTTGTTGATCGAATATCAATTTTGATGTTAAATTTGCTAGCTAATGCATTGCTATGCGTAATCTGACAATCTAATCTGTTGTGTTTTTTTCCTTCCATTTGTGTTCCTTTGTTTTATGCTCAAAATTGAGGACATGTATTTGCGACAGCATGCTATTGTCGTGAAATCGTTCGAACTTAATGTTCAAGATGATGAATAGACATAAGAGAAAGAGTAGCATAGTTTGTATAAAAAAACCCTCATCTTCATTAGTTTGACATATATTATATGTATTTTCTGAGCTCTGCAGCAACTCACCAGACTAGTCATCGAAAGTTTTTTTTATCTGGAGGAATAGAAATACATTCTTTTGCATGAATGAGGGAATATTGCACAGCCAACAATTCATCTTCCGCGGGAAAACCCACTTTTGTGTTTGAAGCTCGATATTGCAGCTAAGTGCTAAGTCCCTATATATATATATAAACAACCGCGACAACGTGCTCAATGATCGATGGAGGAAGGAGAAAGCCAGGCTGCCCGAGACCATGCTCAGTCTACCATTCCAGCATTTTGTGAGGACATAATGTCCCAGCGACCAGACTCCATGCCAAGCACCCCACGATCGACAGTGAAAGACTAAAGGATTGTCATATATGGTTCCTGAGTGCCACTCATTCCAAGCAGTTTGTTGCTTGATCACACACAACAACATGATGCTTCATCTTATGTTGATCCGCCCATTTGAACTGAACCCTTCTATTTATCGATATTGACAACAAAGAAGAGAGATGGGAAGAGGACCCGTGAAGTAAAGGTCCATAAATAGAGTGGGAATATGACATGCATTTATAGAACAAATATTTTGGTAGGTTAAGGAGTCATGGTGCAACACATGGCATGAAGTTCTGCAGCAGATCGACCTGACTCTCGCCAGTAATTCACAACAGGACTTGGCATATAGCCGGCTGTACTCACATTATTCAACCGCTATCATATTAGGTGCCACATTCACCAGTAACATATTAGATCTATTATTCTAGTACTAACTCTTATATTTTTTTAACATTTTTGTGTGTTTGTTTACCTAATGAATTATACTTAACCTCTCATATTGAACAATATTAATTTTTTTTCTATTATATTTGGAATCAAAAGAAACTTTGCATTGCAACTTTGAACTCTTAATTCTTAGGGGTGCCACAAAGTAGTTCCTTCATTTTTCCTTTAATAATGGTATATGTAGATAATGTAAATTATATAACGATATTTTTATATTGTTTTTTAATGGCAGTGGTAGTTAATCTATCAATGTATAGGTAGCACTTTTTAGGCCATAAATGTAGAAACTTCTCTTTTTCTAAATATATTTTTGTGAAACAATTTATTTTCACTAGGTATTAAGGTAATAGAGAGTCGATCCCTAACTCAACCATGTGTCCTCTCTTTATAATCTAGGACATTATCCCAATCATAGTCTCTCCCTCTAACTTGATCAGCCCCACTTTGTTAAATAACACTTCTTGCTTGACATATCTCAACGTATGTTTGTAAGTAGTAACCATATTGGTGCTAATTTATCAATGACAATGATCTAAGCAATTGTCTATAGACAGTAACCGTAAGCAATTGTTTGCTGAGGCCTCCACATAACCAGAAGGTAGCCAAGTGGTCATTAATGTCTGGTCAATTAAGGAAATATCATCAACAAACTATATATGGTGATAACGTTTGTGAGGTAATGATTGAGGCCCACTAATCGAGGCAAGATGGCGTGCCTCCACAAATACTCCCTCTCTACTCGAGGAAGTTGTTTTGGACAAAGTTTAAGTTAAAAATCATAAATAACTTTTAAGTTGTTGAGCTTGGAAATGTGAAAACCATATGAATGAATTTGTCTTGAAAAATACTCTCATAAAAATATACATATACCACTTTTTGATAAACATTTTTATAAAAACAAGAAGTCAAAAGTTAGATTTTGGAGACCGTGTCACTGTCCTAAATGACTTCCTTTACAAGTACGGAGGCTAAACACCAGCTACTTATGATCGAAATAAAAGAACAGGCGAACTCTTCTCTTTTTCTGAGAACACAAAAAGTTGCGGCAAAATGTGTGAATTTCACTATTAGGTTTTCTTTCTTATTAAAAAGAAAATGTGTGAATTTCACTATTGTCAGGATCGCTTGTGTTTTCTTTGCCCTGGAAGTTGATTTACTTGTAGGCTTTTAGCTATAGCTAGCTACAATGTCAGGGATATGCTACTCCTGTTTCGTTCCAAATGAACATTTCTTTGGATGCACCACGTCTACTGTAACACCCCGCATTTTCACTACCAAGATAAAAATGCCGGCTTAAGGATTATTATCCGACAAAGTGATGTCTTCTCGGATAATGACCCTAATCAAAGTGATGCAACAGAACGATAGTTAGGACTTTACAAAAAAAATTGTCACATTTAATTAAAAACAATTAATAAACATTACCTAAAACAAAAAAAAGCAAAACCTTCACATTATACTTGAAAATTATTTGTATCATGTATTTCTCCGGTGGCTCTGTTTAGATCAAATTCTTGGCCTATCTCATCGTCGTAGATTATCTCTTCTCATCTGAAGGGGGGAGGGTTAATAGCAAGAGTGAGTACAAGGTACTCAGCAAGCATATAATAAATCAGATGAAATGCGTTCCTATCCATTTGTCATATCCATTCTCATTCATAGGATCATTTATATAAAAAAAGTTGCATATTTTAACAAAATAAGTTAAAAAAATCTATTATCACCCATAAGTGAGACAGAGCCTCCTATAGGCTCCCGTAGCCTCCATACCAAGAGACATGACGTGAATTCACGGCTTAACCCTGCGCAGGTTTGTATCGCTTTACCCATGATTACCTTGACCAATTTTCCATCACACTTCCTTCGGTATGACTCATGGTCAAGATACCGTGACTTTCCCCACTTCCGTATATTATATACATCCACATCTATCCACGTGCGCTAATATATGCGCCTGGGTGTACTTCATCGACACCTGATTGGGATTTCATCACCCAACCCTCTCCTCACTTACCATAGGGAGTATATAATAACATTCATGGGTACCGGACTCGGCCCGTCACAAACGAGTTCACTTGCCGACACGATTTCATATGGCCCACATAATGAGTGAGAAGGGTGAGTCCTTGTATATTCATAGTCGATATAGAGAGAGCTTGACCGACCCTAATTCATCATCACATTCCATGAGCTCCCTCTACATCGAATACTTATTTATCATCCAGTAGTCATTGTCCATCATAATCATCATGTCCAATTTAATATAGAAAATATATTTTTATGCAAGTATTTTGAAATTAAGTTCTTTTTATAAAAAAAATCGATGTGTCATCTACATGACTTGCCTGTGTCTTGAAAGATGGCACCAAATCTGTGCTCCGGATGTTGTCCCATTATTTTAGTTTGCCTCCTTAATCTTGATGATGTTGAGCTCCAATCTTGGGCTTGTTTACCTCAAACACTTGCTTCGTCTTCTGCAGGTATCGACATTTCAAATGCGCTTCTAGATTTGCTTGCAAGCACTTGGGTTCCCTGGCGACTTCTACTCCTGGTCAGCCCCCTTCTTTCTCACCCCATGTCGCTCTCCATGGTGATTTGGTCACCATATTGTGTTGGTGTGCTAGTGTTTTTTTTCTAAACAAAGAGTGATGAGTTGATTTGTTTCCTGGAGGCCTCAACCTTGAGTGCGGAGGCAAGAACTGATGACTACTACTTCGATGGAGGCTAGGCTCCCATCACTTTTACTGGGTCCGGCTTCTTTGCCGAGAGCCGAGAGCCCTCGGCAAAGGTCTAAAAGCCCTCGGCAAAGGCTTTGCCGAGGGCCAGAAACGCCCTCGGCAAAGCCTACGGCGCCGTCGAGAAACGTCAATATTGACGTCGTCTTTGCCGAGAGCCGTGCTGGCAGGCTCTCGGCAAAGATTCTTTATTTTTTTTAAAAAAAGCCTTTGCCGAGAGCCTGCCACGCTGGCTCTCGGCAAAGGAGAGAGCCCTGAAGGCTCTCGGCAAAGACTGCCTTTGCCGAGAGCCAGACAGCCAGGCTCTCGGCAAAGCTGTAGTTCTTCTGAACCCGACTTTCTATCTTTGCCGAGTGCCAGCCATCCAGGCTCTCGGCAAAGCTGGGAATTTAGTTTTGTTTTTGTTTTTTCTCTGTTTTTTACATGCACAGCCACATATGTATATATATATCACAAATCCCTTTGTCTATATCACAATCCACATATATATCACACATGAAACATATCGAAGTCCACAGATATCACAAATCCACATAGATATGACAAATCTAACATTACGTCCAACATAAACCATAAGTTCATAACATAAACCACAAGTTCATAACATAAACCACAAATCCACATGAATATCACTCCTCGAAGTCGCTAGTGCCTCACCCGTCGCTAGTGCCTCACCCCTAGTGCTGTGACTCTGACCCGTCGTCGCCGTGGCCTCCGTCGTGTCCCGAGCCCCCATCTGGCCAAGCCGACCAGGGTGAGTGCCCCCCAGGGTGTGAAGAGCTCGCACCTGCCCACGGCGCCCACATGGCCTGCCCTGGCACCGACGGGTACGGGTACGAGTACCCGGGGCGCGGAGGAGGGCTGCCGGACAACCCGGGGTGGCCGTGCTGCGGATGGGCACCAGGCCACGTGTGCTGCGTACTTGGATATGAATTAATCGTAAAAACATGTCATATGAATTAATCGTAAAAACATGAATGGTTACTTACCTATCACCGCAAGGTGTGATCAACGCTCGGGCGTGTCGCGCGGGCGGCCGATCAGGGAGGCGCGTGATACCACGCGCGTAGAGCTTGCCCGAGCTAGACGAACTCGCCGCCTCAACAACTAGCTCCTCATCGTCGTCCCCGACGTGGTCGCCCTCGAAGTGCTCCTCCTCGGGCTGGGCCATCGGGCTAGAAGACGCCGTGACCTGGCCCCGTCCATGGTCCCTGCTCATGGACGACTCCAGCTGAGGCCGAAGGTCCGTGTCGTCGGTGTCATCGGGCCTCATGAAGGTCGAGGCGACCCCCTTTCGCCGCGGTCGCCTTCCGCCCGGCATTTTGTCCTGTACCTGCAATGACAAAGCTAAAACCAATTAGTACAATTAAACAAGGAGTACTTACAAAGATATGCAAAATGAACAAAACATAATTTCAAATTAATAACTATAAAAATACAATAAGTACAAAATTCCGAGTCCCCTCCGACAGGTCCTGATCTGCAAAATAAGAAAAACAACACTATAAGTACAAAATTTCGGTAGAACCTCCCCTGCACGGGGAGGTTTCCAAAACCTGCAAAAAAAGCCGACTCGATGGCCGACAGCACATATATGGCACGAAGGCCACACATCCAAGCAAATTTTAAATTAAAGAAAGGCGCATTGCAACAAATACTCATCAAAGTGGCTTCTGCACCTTTGATAAACTACAATTTACATAGTAGCTTTAAACTGAAGTTCCATAACATGTAGAAACTATCATACAAGATACTTTCATAAAGATATATAGATAAACCTTGCTAAAAAAATCAGTACAAGATACTTTCATGGAAGAGGATGATTTATGTCACATTATGCAGGAGCATAGTTTGCAGAACATGTTTACTCTCCTAAATCAGTACATTGTCCCATTATTTATGCTAGACAAGACAATAGTGAATCAGGTAATCAACCATTTTAACAATTTTGAAATGAGGTACTGGACTAGTGGACTTGGTAACAGAATATTATATAAAGCAATGGTTTTTTTATTTCTAAGATACATATAAAACATACAAAGACATTCCACATGCCTGATCTATACAAAAAATTGTCACACCCAGGAGGAAAACCTGCTAAAGCACCTGCAGCTTTATAGAGTGGACCCTAAAATTTGTGGCATGCCAAGGTTGACTACTAAACAAGTTCAACAATGTGATCTTGATGGTAAATCTGGACACCAGACTCAGTAAGGGGTACTCTGCAGGCAGGCTTGTTGAATTAATTCAGACCAAATTCGAATCTGGACACCTGACTGCCACTCAGTAAGGGGTACTCTGCAGGCAGGCTTCTTGAACAGAGGAGTAATTGATTGGAGTATATCGTTTTGCCTGTGTTTCTCATGGATAGCCTAATAAACTCGCTAGTAAAACCAATTGTTCTGAAACTATCTGAACTTGGCAGGACTACTTGCAGGCTAAACCAACCTTGCAGGCTAAACCTGATCTGACCCCCGCGGGCGTCAGCTGCTGCTGCTGCTGTAGGTACCTAGCTACGGACGTGTCTGTCCATTAACTATTCCGGCTGGCCGGCCGGTAACATTGAAGGCGAGCTCCGGCCGACGCACGCGGCGAAACAGATCGACCCGGATCCGTGGCTCAGGAGGGCACGCAGACAGAAGAAATCAGCGGGCGGGATGGGCATACCTGGTGCGTCCTCGTCGCCGGCGAAGGGAAGACCCGACGAAGACCTGGACAGCAGGGACGGGGTGGAGGCGCCGGCGGCGGCGGCCGCCCAGTCGACGCCACCAGAGAGCAGCGTTGAGGCGGCGGCGGCGCGTGGGGTAGGGGAGGGGCGGGCTAGGGGCAGGGGAGGGGCAGGGGCGGGGGCGGTGTCGGCCGGCGGCGGCGGATTTGGGCGGAGGCGGCGGCGCACGGCGTCCTGCGTCTCAGGGGCGCGTCCTGCGCTGTGCGAGCACGGGTGTTTTAGGGCAGCACGGAGCCGTTCTTTTTTTTTTAAAGAAAATACCCTTTGCCGAGAGCTGAAAAGCAGACTCTCGGCAAAGACCCTTTGCCGAGGGCCGGACAGCCCGGCTCTCGGCAAAGAACCTTTGCCGAGAGCCTAATGCGCAGGCTCTCGACAAAGAACTGCTGACTTTTTTTTTTATTTTTTTTGAATTTAGAGCTGAGTTTTTTTTGTGTCATTGTGACCCAATTTCTAAATACATTTTAAAATTTGGCATTAATTTGACTTTTTTTGCTATATTTAACTAATTAATCTTGTTTCTTTAAATTTTTTCACATAATTCAAATTTCAACTGCAGGTACATGAAATATAGAACTCAATGATTCGAAAAATGATAGTCAAGATATTTGGTGTACGTTGAGGTCGTATCCACAACCACACATGAAGTCTCAACCCTCTCGCTGACATAACATGTCAAGGAATACGAGGGAAAAGTGACTTATAATTATATAAATTCCAAATGAAGTTCAAAAATCACGAAACTTGGCGACGTGTCGTGTTATCACATGTGTAGGCTGTGGTAAAAAATTCATTAGGTTCCGAGCAAGTTGCGACACCGGATGTTTAAAACCCAAACATCTCCACATGTGATCAAATGTGATCACATGCGGGGATGTTTAGGTTTTAGATATCCGGTATCGCAACTTCCTCAAAACTTTATGAATTTTTTATCACACCTTACACATGCGATAACACAACATGTCGCCAAGTTTCATGATTTTTGGGCTTCATTTGGAAATTATATAATTAAAAAACACTTTTACGACACATGGATGATCATGTTTTGTATACAAGAAATTCAAAGTTTTGGGTGAGTTTATGGATACAACCTCAAAATGCACTATCAAACATGAATATCATTTTTTGAATGACTATATTTTATTACTTCATGTTCCTACAGTTCAAATTTACTTTTTCGAGAAAAATACAAAGAAAATAATTTAATTGATAAAATATAGCAAAATGTTAGAAAAAGCTATCAAATTTGAACATATGCTTGTATACAATATGCAAGGGTTAAAGAAAAAGATTGGATCCAAAACACAAAAAAATACCATTTCTCTTTGCCGAGGGTCAGTGCTGGCTCTCGGCAAAGGGGCTCTTTGCCGAGAGCCAGCATGGCAGCGCTCGGCAAAGGTCATTCTTTGCCGAGAGCCTAACGGCGTCGCTATCGGCAAAGATGACGACAACGGAAGTCGTCCCCTCTGCGGCTCCTTTGCCGAGAGCTTGTCTTTGCCGAGGTCAAGCTCTCGGCAAATCTTTCCTTTGCCGAAAGCCTTACTTTGCCGAGAGCTGAGCTATCGGCAAAGAATCTTTGCCGAGGGTCCCTTTTGGCTGTAGGCAAAGGTTGTCTTTGCCGAGGGCCGGCTCTCGGCAAAGCTGGGCTCTCGGCAAAGCTCCCGTTTCCTGTAGTAAAGGTGAGACTGTAGCCATCTTGATCTGTGTACTATTGTGTATCTGGAAATATAAAGAATGGTGTGCGTGTGTGGTAAATTGTGAGGCTAAATTTGACTGAATCATGTAAAGGATAATTTTCAAGGATTAATATAATATTTGTTTTTTGTCTAAACATATTAAATCACTAGCTTGATGTAATTAAGTTATTTATTATTATTTTTTACTATGGTTAGTTATTTGTTGAAAAAGGCGGGTCCTTACATCTACTAACAACAAACTTGCAATCAAAACGGTTGAAAGCTTGGGTTCCCCTAGCCTAACCTTTCATCCACTACTACATGCTGAGAAAGTGACAAGCACTTATAAGCAGCACATTCCTCCTTTAGCCTCGCAATAAATTATTGGATCTTCCTCCACCATGTCCATTTCCTATGAATGCATTTTTTTCTGTTTAATTAACCCACTGGATTTCCCTTTGTTGAACGCCTTTGTTCTCACCAGAGCCCAAATCAATGGCAGCCAGGAGCTCTTTGTACCACCACCATTCTTCCACCATGGCAATGAACAGCCCAAAGATTGGCACAAGGAAGGCGGCAGCCTTCAGGTTCAGCACCTCTGCTCATGGCAGGGCAGCATCTCTCATCACACCGCTCCTTTGCTGCTACAGCAGACAAGAAGAGGAAGGTAGACACGGACACGTGTAGTGGTGGTACATGATTAAGGAGCCATGTACTGCTAGGTGTTTGAGGACCAGTTGAGAGGGATGGTGAGCTACAGAGATGAGAATGGAGAGATGATCTGGGAAGGGTACGACGAAGGTCCGAACGCCGCTGCCGGAGAAGATCTGCTTCCCATGGTAATCAGCATCTGAGTTCTGAATACTCTGCAATCTTGATTCAGATTGAATAAAAGGGTGTTGTGTGTGTGATGAAACTGAATTATGTTGTCTGATTGCCCTACTTATGGAAAACTAAAGGCCTGTAGGAGTTCAGGTCACTGATTTCATTTAACTGGCCACGCTTCCGGTTTTCGAGGATGCTGATGTTCTTTTTTTTTTTGAGGAAATGCTAATGTTCTTCAGCTCAAGAGTAATAAGAAGAGTCTGCTCTGAACTTCGAACCGATCATGTAAGCATAGCTGTCGAGACTTGTGTGCAATAAGCCGTACATTGACGAGATGGCACTGCAGAAGCGCTATATATTCTGCGGGTATAGTTTATAATTAATCATCGTAATAAAGAAGAAAGTCTTTCGGACGTTAGCAGACTAGGCAGGCTTTATAGACATTGCACGGCAAACACTATTGTTCATCCACTCCAATTCTTATTTGGAAATGAGAATTTATTTTTTAGAAGGAAGGTTTCCCTGCTTTTTTATTTCAAAAAGCACAATGTTAAGGAAGGAGGATTTCAAAAGCAAGCAATTCAATTTTTGTAGAAACAAGAAATTTGGAACAAGAGGAGCAGACTCCTCTAGTTAGCTGGGCATGATTATTTTTTGTTTTTGCAATTCCAAACACAGCAGTCATTCACCCATTCTAGGTTGTAACTAATTTTGAACTAGTAGTATTCTAGGAATCTAGGTTCTAACTCAACACGATTCACTCAAATAACACAACGCTAAAATAAAAGAACTTGCTCGCAGTAATGGGCTTCTACAGTGGAATCGGTGCACGCTAGACGAAAGACACCTGTGCAAGAAAGACTGCTCGTTACTGTGTGCTGGGACGGCGTTGGCCCGTTTGTGAGCTGCAGCTGCAGTTCGTGTGACAAAGGTCACATCTGACTTCCCAATGCCGCACATTCCAAGGTAGCTCTCATGGGTTCATCAGTTATCACACGGTCACACCGTCTGGATCCACCGGTAGAAATAAAACTCCGGAACTGGGAGGTCGATGTGCGAAAAATGACATGCATTCCCATCATGCATGGCACAACAGAAGCCTTTGGCCTGGAAAATCTCAAAACAACAAGATATTGAGCAGAGAAGTTTGTGGAGACAAATAAGGAGCTAGGTGCATGTATAAATAGGGTGTAAGTGTGCAATAATAATCACTTACAATTGTTTTTTTTTTGCGAGAATCACTAATTGTTAGGGCTATGGCTATATGGATCCATGATGCGGTACATGCAAAAATATAAAACAAAAAAAGCTTTTTTTAGCAGCCTCCCTTGCAGAAACCATGAATTCGGTGCTCCACCCAGAGGGTGAAGTTATTTCATCGTACCCTGTACATCATGTTTCTCAGCTTTGCATATATATATATACGAAAGAGAGAAGACGAGATATCATCCTTATTATTCTTAGTTGCTTGTTCGAGTTGAGTAGCCATGACATGAAGATAGGGCAGCAAAAACTGTTTTCACGTTCAGGAAACTAGTGACATCGGCCAGCATGAGAATGGACCACATTCTGCAAGAACCCACATTGCACAATTTTAGTTGTCTGCGGTTACCTACAATAGCACATTAATTTTGAATCCAGCAAATATATATGTTCCTTCTAATACAATCTCCCACTCTACGCACTAATATATATATATGGAGTACATAATCATTCCTTCCTCCCCCGTTTTGTTCAATTGGTTTATTTTCACACATTTTCATAGCTATTGCATTCTCTATGGGACCATTGGGTTGGAAATGAAAATTCTAATAATAACTAATTAACTAGTCCTTGTAAGGCCTTCATATTAATCCTCATGAGAAAAATATAGACATTTAAAAATTCTCTAAAAAGAAATCAGAGAATATGCAACCATTGTTAATAGATGATTATAATTTTTATGAAAGTTTCTAGAGTTTATCAATTTTCTAGCACGTCCCATGAAGGTAGATATGAAGGATACTTTGAGTCTTGAATTATCAGTATAAAGATAGAAAATTAACTCAAGGTACACGTACATGATGTGTGTCACCATCACACCATGCATAAATGTATAAGAAGTAATGATCAAATCTATTTCCATGTCAATCATAACTCAATCAAGATTTCAACACAAGACATGTAAAATGCACGTGGAGGTACAATGCAAAGTAGAGAAATATGAATAATGATGATAAAGTATATAGAGTACTGGCCAACTGAAGTCCATTACAACTGAACAGAGATTTAGAAAAAAAAAGAAAGTATCCAAATGAGTACTACGGTAGAATATAATATATTAGAGTGAAAATTATATAAGTAATTTTGGTTAGCATCATCCTAAAATACCCATGAATGTCCATGTTTCTTAAGATTACTAGCTTGTGCAGAAGCAATAATATATGGTTGATAGACTAGTTTTTGATAATTTCAGCAAAGTGGTATCAGTTTTCCAGTGAAGTGGTTTGGACAAAAATATGCTGCAGTAAGCTTGCTTTTGACCAGTTTTATATTACTTTATTCTGAACATTGGTCAGTGTTATGATCGCGAATATCAATTTTGATGTTAAATTTTGCTGGCTAATGCACTGCTGTGTAATCCAACAACCCAATCTGTTTTTTTCCTTCCTATTTGAGTTCCATTGTTTTATGCTCAAAATTGAGGACATGTTTCATGAAAGTGTACTACTGTTGTGAAATCATTCTCAAGAACTTAATCTTCATGCCGATGAGTAGACACAAGAACAAGAGTGGCATGGTGTTGTATACAAACCGTCATCTTCTGTACTTCGGCATATATTATAGGTATTTTCTAAGCTCTGCAGCAACTCAACCGTCTAGTCATCCAAAGATTTTTTATCTGGAGGAGAAGATATACATTTGTTTGCATGAATGAGAGAATATTGCACACAGTTAACAGTTCATCTTCGGACGGGGAAAACCATTTTTTTTGTGTTCCAAGCTCGATGTACCAGGTCATTGTAGCTCCATCAAATTCAAGCACAGAACAAAAGAGGGGAGTCACAGTAGCTGAACAAGATAACTATGATGTTCCAATCAAGCATATGAAGTTACAACAGTATATTCCTCTTCTTCTTCCAATCATCACGTACTGGCTGCCAAGAATAATTCAGGTGGAGTTGCTGAGCCATATCCCCAGTTCCCCCGTTTTGCTGCTACTAACTGCTAACTCACTGCAGACAACCAACGACGACTGTTTGACGATTCCCGGATTGTTTGACGATCTCATGCTCAGTCTACCATTCCCGGATTGCTTGACGACATAGTGTTCCAGCGACCAGACTCCATGCCAAGCCAGGGCCGTGCCCACGGGCGTGCGACCCATACGACTGAACAGGGCCTCCAAATTTGGCCTCAAAACTCAGCCCAACAGTAAAAGCCCTATGTGTTCCAGTGAGTTAAGGGCACTCACAATTTAAGACTCTATCATAAAGTCTAAGATAATTAATTATATATTATTTATGGTATTTTACTGATGTGGTAGCATATTTATTGAAGAAAGAGCACTGCCACACGTTCGGACATTAGCACCGGTCGGGAAGGGCCTGTTGCCCCGGTTCCCGAGCCGGTGCTGCCCTTCCGGGACTAAAGGCCCACCCTTTAGTCCCGGTTCGGGCAACCGGAGCTAAAGCCCCCCCCTTTAACACCGGTTGTAATACCAACCGGTGTTAAAGGGTCCTGCCAGGGCTGCCACGTTGCAGGACTCTTTACCGGTGTTAAAGGGTTTCTTTTTTTTGGTTCACTTCTTCGGTTCTGTTTATTGTTTTTATATAATATAATAATAGGTTTTTGCTGATACAATAATATATTTATATTACACGCATATTAAGCATATATAAATGAAAATTATAGGCTTAGCTTAATAATTAAGCTTTGCCTATAATAAAATGAATAGACAACATCAAAAATTAAATAGATATGTAAAAAGCTTTATATATATATAGTTTTATATGTATAAAATTCGTAACACATATATACATAGAGTTTTTTCTCCCAATATCTACAAACGATACAAATGATCATCGTTGTTTGGAATAAGAGTTTCGTTGCCGTTGAAGTGAAACTCGCCGTTTGGATTGATCACTTGGTCGCGGAGAAATCCTGCTATCGTCTCTTGGATAGCTTTGATTCGGTCTTGTTGTAGGACCTTTTCCCTCAGTCATTCCGTCTTTAATTTGAAATAAATAAAAAAGGTATTAGTTATCTAAGTTATTCAATATAATTCAGGAGATAATGAAAAGAGACATGTAACGTACTCTGAACGTCTCTGTGGGTGTTTGATTGACTTGTGTCATCATGAATTTGCACACGTAATATGCACATAGATTGTTCCCCTCTTCTTGTCTTAAACACCACTGTACGATATATATATAAAAATATTCACGACCACGACAATAAAAGGCTAAAAGTTAGCGAAAGTTTGTTAGCTAGTAGAACTTACTTGTGGATGTATTATGTTAAGCGGCGCTTTACATCCACTGAGATGTTCACGGTCAATGAATCTTTCCCAAACCCTATACACAGCCATTGTATATCGTGAACTAATAATTACAGAGTCATATTATGATATTTTTGTAGCTGAGATCGACATTACGTACCTTTGAATAATGTTTACCATTTGTTGATAATTTTCTTGTGGTTTTCTCATTGAGTCAAAGATTATCAACCGGTTCTTGGGAATTTCAATGACCATGAGTATCCAGTGAAAGTTGTTTACACACATATATATATAGTCGGTCCTATAATGTAAAATAAAATATGCATGCACTTAATAACTATATAACTCACTCGAAGTTGAAGGGGAAGAGTATTTTTTGTTTTTCTTTTTGGTTCACAAAGAACCTCATAAGATTGGTGCAGACTTCTGTCTCATGATCTGCTGTCCACACTGTCTGCGGAGCCTTGAAAACAATATAAGGGTCAACGAACCCAATACTATTGTCATTTCTCATTCTGAGCTCTCTCATTTGGTGTCTGCATATATACATACAAATCCTAAGTGTGTAAGGATTATATACATGTAATTAAAGAAGTTAGAAGTATAATAAAAAGAAAAAAAAATACTTACAGACAAAAGCAGCTGACAAGAGATTTGTCAAGAGCGTCGAGGTGGCATAATTGGTGCAATTCTTCGAACTGCACGTATATGAGGTCATCTCCACGGAAGTAGTGATGTTGTCTAATACGAACAGAAATCCAATTATCTCCCCTTTTAGACGCCTCAATGCACTATTTGTTTATTGCAAACATTTGTGTGCCGAGCTCTTGTAAACGCTTAGGGTCGAATAGACTCCTGCCCGGTTCATATCTTGCCCTCCATTGATCAACTACCTCGGCTTTTTCAAATGTTTGGCATCCAAGAATAGCGGCAATTTCTTCCATATTTAAACCGCTCTGTCCAAAGTAACGCTCAAGCGAGTCTAGCTCAGACAACGCTAAGGATTTCTTTGGCATCAAGTTTTCATTTGAGCCGTATTGATTTGGCACAATCAAAGGGGCACTGGTTTTGATACTTCTCCGAGCTGTGGGACCCCCTTTCCTACTCTCTTCTTAGTAGGCTGTGAAGACTTGACCAGAGACCGCTCATAGTCCGAAAGTGCTGGCTTCTTCTGAGCTTCGCGTTGCTTCTTTTGATGGTCCGCCACCTTCTGCCTCAGTTCCGATGGCTTCACATAAAAGTACGGCTTTTCTGGGTTAAGCCTTTTTTTTCCTATCCTCCTTTATTTTATCAAAAAATTGTTTGACCTCAGCTTTGGATGTAGCAATTACCTCCTCTTCACTCTTTTCGTAAGGTAATTTTTCTGGCGTCTTAGCTCTCTTTGCTGAGGCAGTCTTCTTTGGAGGTGGGACTGATGACTTCGGTCCTTCTTGGGCGGACCGCTTCTTACTACCTCGCTTTGGAGGTGAGGGGACCGACCGTGCAGTCTTTGGAGAGGGCGGTGCAGGCGGTGGAGGTGGTGGGGCCGATCTTTTTGGCGTTGGAGACCTCGGTGGAGGAGTTGGAGACCTCGGTGGAGGAGGTGGAGGCGGTGGCGGGGTCGGTGTGGCCACCGCAGGTGCTGTAGGAGATCCAGCATTGTCACCGCCCGCAGCACTATGATGCGCTGGGGAGAGAACTGGACTTAGGTTGGAGGAGTCCCTACAAAGAAAACAATTACAAGTTTTGTGAGCAAACTTTTTTTTAATTTCAATACATAATATATAATATAAGAAGTAAAATCACACACAAACCTATGCTGAGGAATAATTATGAAGCGCTGAAAGCCCTAGTTTGGTTTTGGATAATTGATGAAACCCTAGTACTAACCTCTATACTAAGTGTGTGTAGACTTAATGAGGTTGGTACATGCCAAGTGATGGAGCAAGTAATGATCATGGTGATGATGGTGATGACCACAAGATGATCAATTGCTCAACTTGGAAAAGAAGAAAGAGAAAAACAAAACCCTATGGAGATCAAGGC
This sequence comes from Sorghum bicolor, assembly GCF_000003195.3. NCBI lineage: Eukaryota > Viridiplantae > Streptophyta > Magnoliopsida > Poales > Poaceae > Sorghum > Sorghum bicolor. The sequence goes on along the minus strand of NC_012879.2, from coordinate 5,751,801 downwards.
AAAGGTATTGCTTAGGGTTTTGGTTTTGGTGATCAAGACACCATAGAGGGTGTGATCATATTTAGGATAGATAGCCGTACTATAAAGAGGGGAATTCTTTGGCTAAGCGGTTATCAAGTGCCACTAGGTGTCATTGTTCATGTGCATGCATTTAGAACCTAGTGAGCTAACTCAACTCCTTCGGAGAAAATGCTTGTGAAAATGCTAACACACGTGCACATGTTGGTTCACACGTTGTGGTGTTGGCACACGTTCGGCGCTTTTCGAGAAAATGAAGTGCATATTTTCTATTGCGCCGGTGGGAAATTTGGAGAAGTCGCGGGAGTGTTTCTCATTGAGAAAACACTCACCGGACGCTGGCCACTGAGGCACCGGACGCTAAGTCTGAGCGTCCGGTGCAGACAGTGCCTAGCCCAGCTAGGGTAAGGCACCGGACGATAGGCACCGGACGCTGGCTTGAGCGTCCGGTGGTGCGCGTCCGGTGTGCGGGCGTCTTGGCGACCCTCTCTGCGCACTAGTCCGGTGAGCACCGGACGCTCAGGGTGCGTCCGGTGGCTAGCGTCCGGTGTCCCGCAGGTTTGCGGAACTCTCTGCGCATGAGTCCGGTGTGCACCGGACGCGTCCGGTGCTAACTTGCTCAGCGTCCGGTGCACTGCAGGTGACCGTTAGACTCTGACACGCGACTGATGTTGGAGCACCGGACGCTGGTGCTGAGCGTCCGGTGCCCCTTTAAGAGCGTCCGGTGACCCCGTATTTCGCCCAGTGAAAGAGCCAACGGCTCTATTTGTTTGAGGGGCTATAAATACGTGTTTGGTCGGCTTGGGGCTCACTCTCTTGGCATTCTAGCATACTTGACATCCTTGTGAGCCTAAGCAAACACCTCCCATTCATCTCCTTCATAGATTAAATATCTTTGTGAGATTGGGAGTGATTCCAAGTGCATTTGTTTGAGTGATTGCATCTTGTGGCACTTGGGGATCGTTCTAGCTGCGGTTTTCTTGTTACTCTTGGTGGTTGCTGCCACCTAGACGGCTTGGAGCAGCGGAGGAGGATTGGCACGAGTTGGTGATTGTTCGTGGCCATCTCCCGGTGATTGTGAGAGGTTTGTGCCTACCTCGGCGGAGAGCCAAAGGCAACATTAGTGGATTGCTCGTGTCATTGAGCTACCTCACTTGTGGGTAGGTTCTTGTGGTGTCCTAGTGAGGACGAGGTTCGTGCTACACCTCTTAGCCACCGAACCACCAAGTGTTGGTCGACACAACGGGGACATAGCGTGCCGGCAAGCACGTGAACCTCGGGAGAAAAATTGTGTGTCTCCATTATGATTGTTCATTGGATTTCTCCCGGTGATTGGACTTCATATTATTGATTGGTTCATCCCCTCTACGCGGCGGTATAAAGTTCAAACCATCTCTTTTACATTCCCGCAAACTAGAGTAGCTTACTTACTTGTATAGAAACTTTAGGTAGCTTTCTAGTGTAAGTAGTGACATAGCTCTTGTGTGCCTAGTAATTATATCAACTAGATTTGTTGGATAGGTGGCTTGCAAACCCCCCTTTAGAGCTAGAGCAAAAAGCTTCGCTTTGTTATTTACTAACCTCTTACTCTAGTGAGTTTGTAGAATTTTTAAATAGGCTATTCACCCCCCTCTAGCCATATTAGGACCTTTCAAGCGCTTGCGCCAACAAATAAATGTCTTCTCAGCTTCACCTAAGGTCTTCTCTCCGTCTCCCCCTTCTATGTCTAGTGGCACATTGCCACAACCTTTCTCAACCCTATCAACCGAGACGCTAGCATATCCACCAGGTACTGGTCGATTATGGATTCTTGGAGTTCTCGTTCGGTCGATAGGGTTGACAACAGCGATAGCCACCTTTTTTGTGGCATTCCCATCTGGTACATGCAGCTCACAGGTAGTAAAAGCCTCTGTGACATCATCCATGGGGAAGTGTAGCTTCGTGTCATCCTGAATGGTTGGTACTTTCGTGGATGCGCAGCTGCTTTTCAACTGGCCTGGGGGGCTAACATTGACCTTAGGCTGTGATGTACCTTGCCCTTTCGTCATTTGACTAAGTGCTGCTTGCACTTGCCTTTGAATCTCTGCCTACATCCATTCTTCACGAGCTTTCTCGCGCTCTTGTGACTGCAGAACAAAAGCTTCCAGGCGGCGGATCCGCTCTGCCTCCTCATCCTTCTTTCTCTGGCGGCTTCTGTAGGTATCTTGATCGGCTTGGAATGATTGCAGCCACGGAACTGCCCCATAGCCTCTCGTACGCCCACCGTGCTCAGGATTTTCAAGCGCATAGGTGAGTTCATCCATCTCCCTGTTAGGCCTGAACTCACCAGACTGAACCGCCTCTCGTGCACGGACTAGTCTCTCTGCTGCTCTAGAGATTTCTTGGCCCCAAACTAGCGCCCCGGTGTCTGGGTCCACGCTTCCCCCATGACCGTAGAACCAATGCTTGGAGCGCTCGCTCCAATTCTTTGCTATTGTCTCGGGTGTGACCCCCCTAGCAAGCATCTCCTGTTCCATTCGGTCCCACTTGGGAACAGCACTCTTATAACCACCTGATCCCATATGATGGTGGTATGCCTTTTTACTGGTATTCTCTTTGTTTCTATTGGCTCGTTCCTCGCTCTCTTCTGATGTTTTGTACAGCACAAAGTCATCCCAGAAGGCCCTCAGCTTTACATATTGCTTGAGGTAGAAATCTGGAGTCTCGTTTTTCTTGACATATTTATTGTACAAAGTCTTCTTCCAATTCTGGAAGAGTACTGCCATCTTCTTCATAGTCCAGTCATAAATTCGCACCTTCAACTCTTCATCGTTGGTGTCGAAGGTGAAAACGTCTGTGACGGCTTTCCAAACTAACTCCTTGTCACGATCAGAGACAAAACTGATCTCAGGAGCACCTCGCTTCTCTCTCCATTCACGAGCACTGATCGGTATTTGATCTCTCACAAGATATCCACAGTGACTAACATATTTATTTGCATGCTCACCAAGTGGTCTGCCTGTAGCTATCTCAAACTCAGAGATTACATAGCGGCCTTCCAACGGCTTCTTTGGCCCTCGTGGAGGTACGCTTCTCCCTGTAGAGGTCGATCCAGAAGGCTACACGTATATATAGAAACAAAAATACTAAATTAATAACCAAGTAATAAGTCTGAAACCTAATGTAAGAGATGCATTAATTATATATGTTTACATTTACATACCTCGCCAGTATTTTCTTCTTGTTGCACGACAAGTTGTTGCTCAAGGGCATTGCCCTCTTGTTGCTCAGGGGCATTGCCCTCTTGTTGCTCAGTACGATTGCCTTGCATGATCTCGTGGTAATCAACAAAGTACTGACTACCGTCGTCGATCATATTTTGAATGGCATCTTCCATATAATCAGTATCATTATGAGGACGGTCAGCCATTTCTATGTCTGCAACCATATATATATATATATTCTATATAAGATAAGAAATACACTAGAATAATATAAGTGCTAGAGTGCTCCAAACTAAAAAGTAATACTAAAAAAATAATACGGACAATAACACTAGAATAATATACTAGCACACAATATATTTCTAAAATAATACTAAAATCTTTTAAGCCAAGTAATACACTAGAATAATATATAAAAAACAATACTACAAAATAATACGAGAATAATAGTACAAGCAATAATATATATTAGAGACTTATATACTACTACTACAAACAAAAGTATTATAGTGCTCCAAACAAGTAATACTATAATAATATACTAAAAATATACTAGCATAACATAATTCATAATAATTCAAAACACTCTACATGTATTCTATCAATATTTTTTAGTGTAATAATATACTAGCATGCACAATTCAAAACATTTTATATAATATATATACATATATAAGATACATATATATATATAAGATATATATATATATAACATATTATTCATCGAAACTGTCGGTATTCATATATATATATATATACAATTCATATATACATCAAAATTGTTGGTATTCATGCATAGATCGATGAATATATATACGTATAGGATCGTGGCGGCCGGAGTTCGTCGAAGGAGATGGCCGGTGGCGGCCGGCTCTGGTGGAGATAGCCGCTGCGGCGGCGCTGGAGATGGCGGCGGCGGCGCTGGAGATCCAACCGCGGCGCTAGAGACGAACGGCGGCGCTGGGGAGACGAACGGGCGGCGCTGGACGTCGGCGGCGAAGGTCTCTGCTCGACGAAGACGAAGACGAAGGGAACTGCCCAGATCCAGGGCGCCGGCGGCTTATATAGGGGCGGACCCTTTAGCACCGGTTCTAGCCACAGACCGGTGCTAAAGGGTCCAGCGCGCGCTAGGGCGGGCTCCTGAAATTTTCAGGACCCTTTAGCACCGGTTCCCACTAGGGGCCGGTGCTTTTTGGCCCTGTTTTTTAGTTTAGGGTTTTTCAATTGTGTATATATACAGTTTATATTATAAATTGTATATTAAATTAAATATTATGCATAATATTTATTAAACAGTGACATATATTGTAATTTTTTTTAATGTACACATGAAAAATTTTAACCTTAAATATCTTGCTGTATATTTATAATTTGCAATGATTTTGCAAGAAATGTTTACTATTTTGTTAATGCAAAAATATATTATTCCAATAAATTTACAAAAACTATATCCAATCAACTAGAAATCTATTTTCATATCATATTGACGTTAAACTTTTTATTTTTGTTATTTATTACTCGGAATGGTAGTAGGGTATAGTTTAAATCAAATAAAAAATCTATTTATCATATAAAAATATATATCTTGATGAACACACTCTTTGACCAAACCCTAGATGGTCCCAAATGGAAAAGTCATGAATACAAAGTTTGCTACACTCATCAAGTTCTACATTTTGTCTAATGGTCAACTTTTCATTTGGAAAAGTTTGAACCACTGAATTTTAAATTTTCAGAGAACTCATAGTCACGCAGCGGTTTCGGAACCCTAGATGGTCTCGAATGGAAAAGTCATGAATACCAATATTGTTCCACTCATCAGAATCTACATTTCATATATATATACCATTTTTGCATTTGAGAAAGTTTTGGAAAGGTGTAGTTGAAAATCCACAGTTGACACGTATAGTTTCATATAGTTTGCGTGAGATTCAAGAATTGGTGGCTATTGTTAACTTAGACTTTATCAAATGGAAAAGTTGTGTATATAAAAAGTTTAGATCTTGAAGATATCTAACAACTTGGTATTCAAAATATTTTCATTTGAAGTAATTTAGTTTGTTATTTGACCAAGTTTGACCAAAACCCGTCTTGGATTTTATAGAAATGTATTTAGGATTGACTCAAAATTATCCAAATGGAAAAATAGACAATATATAAAATATAGATCTTGATGATCTCTAACAACTTTGTATTCAAACTTTTTTCATTTGAAGTCATCAAATGGGCCATTTGACCAAGTTTGACTAAAGTCAAAGCATTGGTTTTTACAAACACACCCTTTGCCGAACCCTAGATGGTCTCAAATGGAAAAGTCATGAATACAAAGTTTGTTACACTCATCAAGTTCTACATTTTGTCTAATGGTCAACTTTTCATTTGGAAAAGTTTGAACCACTGAATTTTGAATTTTTAGAGAACTCATAGCCACGCAGCGGTTTCGGAACCCTAGATGGTCTCGAATGGAAAAGTCATGAATACCAATATTGTTCCACTCATCAGAATCTACATTTCATATATATATATATATATACCATTTTTGCATTTGAGAAAGTTTTGGGAAGGTGTAGCTGAAAATCCACAGTTGACACATATAGTTTCATATAGTTTGTGTGAGATTCAAGAATTGGTGGGTATTGTTAACTTAGACTTTCTCAAATGGAAAAGTTGTGTATATAAAAAGTTTAGATCTTGAAGATATCTAACAACTTGGTATTCAAAATATTTTCATTTGAAGTAATTTAGTTTGTCATTTGACCAAGTTTGACCAAATTCCGTCTTGGATTTTATAGAAATGTATTTAGGATTGACTCAAAATTATCCAAATGGAAAAATGGACAATATATAAAATATAGATCTTGATGATCTCTAACAACTTTGTATTCAAACTTTTTTCATTTGAAGTCATCAAATGGGCCATTTGACCAAGTTTGACCAAAGTCAAAGCAGTAGTTCTTACAAGCACACCCTTTGACCGAACCCTAGATGGTCCCAAATGGAAAAGTCATGAATACAAAGTTTGTTACACTCATCAAGTTCTACATTTGTCTAATGGTCAACTTTTCATTTGGAAAAGTTTGAACCACTGAATTTTGAATTTTCATAGAACTCATAGCCACGCAGCGGTTTCGGAACCCTAGATGGTCTCGAATGGAAAAGTCATGAATACCAATATTGTTCCACTCATCAGAATCTACATTTCATATATAGACCATTTTTGCATTTGAGAAAGTTTTGGGAAGGTGTAGTTGAAAATCCACAATTGACACATATAGTCATGACAATTTTTGCATTTGATGATCTCTAACAATTGGAAAAGTCATGAATACAAAGTTTGTTACACACATCAAAATTCACAATTCTCAAATATAGTTTCATACAAAGTCAAGCTGACACAACAGTGAACTTCTTCTTGACGTATGACCCTTGGTTATGATCCTGCCGTAACCATGGAGTATCCTCATTGTTTAACAGAATGCTTGGGTCTTTGTTGACTATGAAGGGCGGAATTCGATCATCCCTTTCGTAATCGCCTGACATGTCTGACTTGTCCTCAATTCCGACAATGTTTCTTTTCCCAGAAAGGACAATGTGGCGCTTTGGCTCATTGATGATTGAGTGGTCATCATTTTTTCCTCTCTTTGGTTTCGTAGACATATCTTTGACATAGAACACCTGACTCACGTCTGCAGCAAGGACGAATGGTTCGTCTTTGAACCCACTATTGTTAATGTCCACGGTTGTCATCCCATACTCCTTGTCGACTGTTACCCCAAAGTGGACTATATATATATGGATACTAATTCATGTGAATGATTCAAAATAACAAAGTGGATTTGAGCTAAAAAATGATGGGAACATCACAAGCCAAAAACAACATGAAAAAGACAAGAAAGGCTGAAGTTAGTCACCTCCAAGCACGAAGAGACGATGACGGAGTCGAAGAAGATCAACGATGGGCGTTGGAGATGAAGAACAAATGAAGAACAAGCAAGAAGAAGCTCCAAGAACAACAATGGTGCTCTCGGTTTCAAATGGGCAGAGGGGAGGAGGGAGCCGGCCTATAAACCGGACCTTTAGCACCGGTTCAGGGCAAAAACCGGTTCTAAAGGGTTTGCCTCGGCCCGTGGCTCTGGCCGGTGCTAAAGGGTCCCCTTTAGCACCGGTTTGTAACACGAACCGGTGCTAAAGGGTCTCTGCCCCGACAGCACCTGTCAGTAACCGTTGGGCAGGACCCTTTAGCACCAGTTCGTGTTACGAACCGGTGTTAAAGGGGTCTTTAACCCCGGGCCGCAAAAAGGCTGAGGTTTTTGGCTATTTTGAGCATCGACCAATGCCTCATTCTGTAGTAGTGGAGGTAGAAAAAATAAGACTCCAAGTCTTATTTAGACTCTAGGCTAGTCTCAGTAGGGGTTTCACTAGGATGTCATGCACATTTATTAGAGCGTCATGTCAGCAAAACTACACTTTTTGCATAAAACGAAGAGGAGAGAGAAGAAAGTAGTTTCACCATGGTGAAACCCTACGGGCGTTGTTTCCCATGCGGTGAAACGAGATGAAATCCCCACTGAGGGCTAAATCGTTTCACCATCTTGCATGTGATCAAATTATTTTGCATATGATCCGATTATTTTGCAGTAATTAAATGTTTTGTCCAGCCTAGGAAACGTCAAGGTGAAACTGATACATTGTGGAGGTTGTTTCATTATTTGTTTCATTAATGCCCTGTTAGTGAATTTGTTTTTAGAAACCGTGTATTGAAACGGGCGAGTGAGACTGCGCAGCACGAGTCTGTGCACGCGTCTCCGCAGCTCGCGCGACAACTTCGCGTGTGTGGCGACGGTTTACAATTTCGGCTCTGAGTTCCAAGGCAGCGAGGCCCCATGGCGTTTCCTATTCCCTCGTGTATTTGTGACTTCGTTGGTTCATCTAGTTCCCGCGACTCCACCAAATGTAGACGCTGTCCATTCATCTAGAGAAACTGCGACCAACACAGAGAAAGCGAGCTCGAGAGACGGAGGACCCCACAAGAGTGCAGGTACTAGTTTTTTTTTTCAATTCCATCTGTATTGTACTAATTAAATCCTTCATATGAAAGTCTATAAGTGCTTATATATCTAGTTTTGTTCTTTTCATCTTTCAAAGCCATGTCATCTACAAATTAGAAAATATGAATCCGGTTCCCAAAACCATAAGAAGAAACAAAGAATTGAGGAGCTAACTCAATCTCACAAAGGTATTGTTCTTGATATATAACATTTGCTCTGCAGTGTATGCACTATATTGGCTATATTTGAAATTTGATTTAGGCCTCACTTAGAGTTTTGTAGAGGGCCTAGAAATCTGAATGCACAGCCCTGTGCCAAGCACCCCACAATCGACAGGCTAAGACTCCAAAGCCATCATATATGGTTCCTGAGTGCCACTCATTCGAAGCAGTTTGTTGCTTGATCACACACACAACAACATGATGATGCTTCATCTTATATTGATCGGCTGGTTGAACCGAAGTCTTCTATATATCAAATATTGGCAACAAGAATAGAGAATTAGAGATGAGGAGAGGACCTGTGAAGCAAAGGTCCATAAATAGGGTGGGAATGTGACATGCATTTATAGCACAAAATACTTTTGGTAGGCTACGGAGTAATGGTGCACCACATGCATGGCATGAATTGATGAAGATCTGGGCCGTGTTTAGTTGGTGAAGGAAAAAAATTTGTGATACTGTAGCACTTTCGTTTGTTTGTGGTAATTATTGTCCAACCATAGACTAACTAGGCTCAAAAGATTCATCTCGTAAATTTCGACCAAACTTTGCAATTAGTTTTTATTTTCGTCTATATTTAATACTTCATGCATGCGTCTAAAGATTCGATGTGACATGAAATCTTAAAAAATTTTAGGTTTTTGGGTGGAAATAAACAAGGCCCAGACTTGACACATAGCTGGCTGTACTCACATTATTCAACCGCCATCATATTAGGCGCCACCTTCACCAGTAACAATATTAGATCTATTATTCTAGTACTGACTCTTTATCTTTTTTTGACATGTTTATGTGTTTAATTAATTATACTGAACCTCTCATATTGAACATTTTTTTTCTATTATATTTGGAACCAAAAGAAACTTTCCATTGCAGCTTTGAACTCTTTATTCTTAGGGGTGCCACAAAGTAGTTCATTCATTTTTCCTTTAATGATGGTATATATAGTTAATGTAGAAACTTCTTTTTTTCTAAATACTAGCAAATATGCACGTGCGACATGCACGTGTGTATGAAAAACTGATATGTCAATTTGTGTATATGTCATCACAATTTTGTAAATATAAAAATACTATATTAAATTACTTATTTAATCTATAAAATATTAAAGAAGTTTATAGGAGTGACACCAGTCTAGGTGAGGGCTGATGTTTACACCATCAATTTCTCGTATATTAACTCATACACTGCTGCATACTTTGTTTTTGCTGATGCAGTTAAAAGTAGATCAACCAGTTCAGAGTATGAAAAAACTTATGAGTTGTGTGCAATCAAAGAATTTGTCTGAATAAAAAATAAAATAAATATAAATAAAAAATAAAATAAATATAAATATTATACAACCATAGGAAAAATCCAAACGAACAACTGAGTGTTCTCTTTACTGGCAACACTCAATTTTTGTAACCATGTGATTGCCTCTATAGGTCTCTGATCTAGCCTCGTGTCCGTCTTTGGAAATCGCAGCACGCACGGGCGGTTGCTGAGGATGACACACGCCCGGTGCATGCAGTTACCCGCCCACCTCAGGATGCATCCGGCCGTGACCGCCGCAGTTGCTGGAATCGACCGCTCTATTATTTTCTATTTTCGGAGTCTAGGAGCAATCTTAGGTTACAAGAAGTCTTACATCTTATATCATATAGGATCTCAGGTGACGGAGGGCTCATATACATCAAGTTGATACACGACTTTGGAACGAAAAGCTTCCAGCCTCTGCCTAGAGGATAGGCACACAGCTAAGCTCTCTGAGACCTGCCTACAATGCATCGATTTTCAGCAATACAGTTCTCTTGCGGTTACCTTACAGTTGAACATTTTGAATCCACCCAACACGTTCTTTTGAATTGAACACCACCTTTCCACACTAAGCATGTACAAACATGCATACAGTTTCATGCAATCGGTTTCATCTCACACAGGCATAGCTATTGCATTCTCTCCATGGGAACATGGGGCACTTATAGATACTTTTCTAAAAAAAGAGAGAACCTCAATGTTAGTAACTGAATTACTTTTTTAAAGCTTTGGTATTGATGCTCACTAGATGGACTAGAAAAATATTTTTTTTTTAAAAAAAAGTCTCAAGGAATAAAAAATATCCAAATTCCAGACATCGTTTCGGTAAACTAATCACTAGCGACAATCAAGATTACAGTCATCAGATATATTGTGTTATGAGTGTTTTTACAATGGTTGGAGATGCGATGAGAAGCGATTGGTGTGTCTATAATCGGTGGATCCAGAACATGAAAAGCGATGAGAGGCATGAGAGCAAGACGATGGGAGGCGATAGATGTGTCTATGGTCGGTGGGCTATAGATGTCGCATCACCTCCCATCGTCTCCGAAATTTTGGGGATTAGGACCATAAATAGAGGAGTATGGTAATTTCTTTTTTAGTATTTCTTTTTTTAATGAAGGGTAAAAGGGTAAAATTATAATTTTAAAAATAATATTTTGAGTAGCATACATATGATTCAAGTACTATAGTTAGTTAGATAAAAAAAATTCTTAAGTTTTTTTAAAATCTTCTAGGGTTCCACCCGCGACGTCTACTAGTGCGTGTTACAGGGAGCCGTCGCCGCCGATGATAGAGGTTGGGGTTTGAGAGAACCTTGTACAATGACGTTATTACCCTCCCACGAATTAAATCAAGAAAAAGTTTTTTAGCGGAGGCGATGGGAGGCGATTGAAAACGATTCCAACCATTGTAAAAGGACTTGTTATGAAGCCTGGTCCCTTTTGTGCAGTTGAATTTCTGAGTGTGCTATCAAGTTTGAATGTGTTGTATTGTTGAATTTGTGTTGTACTATTAAATTTCTGGATGCTTGAACCGTCTTCCATCAAACAGCCATACTATATACAAATTGATATTTATGATTGATTTTGACTATATACAAAGCATTAAACTGATTGTAGATGACCCTCTATCTATGAGTTGTACGACCTATCTTTTTAATTATCTTTATGTCATACTAGGTTAATGCCCGTGCGTTGCTACGGGTTTTAAAATCCACATACTTTTAAGTAATTTTCAGCTAACATATGAAAAAAAATCTTATGACATTATGGTTTCGATTTGGATAACCAAACACTTTGTATAGTCAAACATCTTAAAACATCTTGTATGGACAAGCAAATTGTGAGCGAAGATTATAGTTCACTTTAGCTTAGTGCCGCTTGGAAATCAATGATTTAAAGTCTACCATCAACACCTAAGTTATTTAGACTGTAGTGAAGATATCACCTCTATGAACTACAAACCTCCCGAATCCGATCTTCAAAATTTAATACTCAAGTAATAAGTAAAATACATGAGACATGTATACTCCCTCCATCTATTTATGGGAGTTATTTTAGGGTCGTTCACAGTGACAAGGGGAAATTAATTCGGCTAATGAATAGAGTTGCATGAATTAGACCAATGTGAGGAGCCGCATGTGAAAAAAGATGAAAATAGTGGTCCCTAGCTTAAATGACTCTGATTTTTGCAGAAAATTTTTTTGGTAAGATGACTCCGATAAATGGATGGAGGGTAGACATAAATGCTCAAGTAAGTCTAGTTTGTAAGCTATGATCTCTTAAGGCACTCACAATACAACAGTCTATCATAGAGTCCAAGACAATTAATTACATATTATTTATAGTATTTTGTTGATGTGGCAACATATTTATTGAAGAAAGAGGTAGAAAAAAGAAGACTCTAAGTCTTATTTAGACTATAAGTCCACATTGTTCGAGGTAATAAATAACTTTAGACTCTATGATAGAGTCTGCATTGTGAGTGCCCTTACGTGGGCCATGATCAATCAACTAAAAATAACTGATTTATTAGACATAAATGATTTGTTAAATTCAATAGGTAGACATGCAAGAGCAACACTTTCTTCTTGATTGGTAGCAATTTACATCTGAACACGCTTGTCCAACCTTTCTCTCCTTATTTCCATTAGTTTTTTATTCACCCCATGCATGCAGCCAATAAAGAACAAATTGCCTGACATGCAAATTTGAAAGGGCATCACTAAAACTATAAATGGGTTGTAGCAAGGCCAATAATACTTGAAATCAAACCATCCAACAAAGGAAGAAACACTTCGTGAGACACTAAGTATAGAATCAGATTAAAAAAAAGGTACAAGATTATTTTTTTAGTTCGAAGCTCAAGGTCCGCTTAATACCCTATGAATTTTCCCTGAAAAACAGAACCACAAGGTTAGACATACTCATTAACAACAGTAATTAATGCTTTATAAGATAAATGTTTATTAAAATATTTTTATCTAAATATATCCATGTGGGATCTTGTTTTGAAGGATTTATTGCTCTAAACTTAACCAGGCAAGTTGTTGGGTGTAGTTTTGTGAGAAAAAAACTCTAAAAGACATCACGGGAGCGTATACAGAGCACTTCATATGGGACATAGTGAACCTCCACATATAGGGTTATTCTAGATTTCAAGTTATAAATCCAAGCTAAGCACGGAAGTATATATGGCACTTACAGCAGCTGAACATAACATAGAAAACTAATTAATCAACAAGCTCATAAGAGAAGTTACAGCAGCTGGGCAAATCAGCACGTATCGGGTAGCAGGGATGTTTCAGTTCCACGTTGACTCTGTGAGGCGCATGCCCATATATATGTTGCTGATTTGCTGTAGTTCTTGACGGACAGACGAGAGAGCCAGCCAGCAGCAGACTCGCCATATAGTCTGCGTGATGCATCTGTCCTGCCCATGGATCCGGCGGCCCGTGCACACATGCACGATGCACCAGTGACGGACTCCCTCCGCACCAAGTGCCACACAACCAGCTGGGACACTCGCCGGAATCATCTACGCTGGATCTGTAAGAAGTGCGACGTTTGATTCCCGAGTGCCACACATTCCAATATATAGTTTGTGCGCTCAAGTACGCAACCCCATGATTCTTTCATCGTGTATAAGCACTCAACATATAAGATCTTGACGATAAGAAGAGAGAGGAATAATTGAACACGATGTCAAGCAAGGGAGAAGTTTGTGGGAAGCAAATTACATATATAGAGAGGCGTATAAATAAGGTGAAAATGTGATATGCATTTAGCACAAACATTTTGGTAGGTTAGCAGAGTCATGGTGCAACACATGCATGGCATCAAGTTTAGGAGCAGACAGTAAGGCAGTTACTCACAGTAGGCTTAAAGATAGCTGGTTGTACTGTCTACTAAGTACTAACATCATTAAGTCATCAGTCTTTGCTGCAATAGACACGGCATTCAACAACAACACGTGAGATCCATCGAACTCTTGTGTATTGAGTCTTATCTCATTTGATTTTTTTTCTGTGTTTATATTTTAACTTCTCACTATATATGTATCTTTTCTCTGTTATATCTGGAACACAAAGAAGATTTGAATTGCAACTTTTAACTCATAAGTTCTTAGGGATGCAACAAATATAGTTCCTTCATTTTTCTTTAATAATTAACGGTACTGGTAGATGATGCTAAAATAGGTATAAGAACATTGTTATTACTTTCTGTTTATGGTAGTGTTAGTAGTGGTAGTGGTAGGTAATTTATTAACTCATGGAGGTACGCCGATTTTATTTTTATCTTATTAACGTGTTATTTTCTAGTCTAGGCTCTCAAGAATTAACACATAACCACTACTACATAATGAATATTGGAGGCGGACATCGCAACCACCTCCAATCAAAGGTCATGGTTAATCCATGACCTATAGAGGCGGTTGCTTTGCCGGCCTCCGTAAATCAAACACGAAAAACAAAAAAAAGAAAAACACATGGAAAGGCCTGCCGAGTCCATCCATGGGCTTGCTGAGCCCATCCACGAGTCATCATCGTCGCCGTTGCTAGCTGTTTGTCGGTGCTTGCATCCTTGTCAGTGGTGCCTGCCTGGATCGGGACGCCCGTTACCGGATTCGGCAACCGTATCCACCAGATTAACTCCTGATGAAGAGAAGCGCTGCCACCTCGCTCGTGCCCGCTGTTGATCTGCCGCCAAAGGGCAAGCACACCGTCAAGCTCGCTGATCCACGAGCCCCAAGGCCAGATCCGTGACCCTCCAAGCCGAATCCGCCAGATCAGCAAGCCCCGAAGACAGATATGATGCCTCGGAGGAGTTACCAGCGGTGGAGGGCCCGCATCCTGTGCCGCCACCACTGCTATGGTTGGAGAGGAGTGTCACCGCTGTTGCTAGGGTGGGGGAGAAGCGTTGCCACCGCTGCTTGGGTTGGTGAGGAGCGCCATCATTGCTGCTAGGGTTGGAGACGAGCGCCGCCGCCGCAGCTTAGAGGGAGGATGAGGGGTGCCACATTGCTGCTCAAAGGGTGGGGGAGGGGCACTGCTCAATGGGGAGGTTGGGGGAGGAACACCGCTCGTTAAGAGAGGGAGTGAGGGAGGGACCAAGGGAGGGAGATGCGCTCGGTGAGGGTGGGGAGAGACGCTGCTCAGGGAGATTTTTGCGGGCTTGCACCGGCTAAGAGAGATTGAAAAAGAAACCCTACAGTAATGTATATATATGAACCCGATAATGAGTTATGGGCCATGATTTTTATGGGCTTGTGGCCTGTTAATGGAGGCGGGCTTTTTAAGATGTCCGCCTCCAAGAAAGGCCTTATTTTTGGAGACGGGCCTCTTAAGAAGCCCACCTCTGTAAATCGATTTCAGGAGATAGTTATTTTATAACCGCCTTTGTAAATCGATTTTATGAGATAGACAAATTTAACCACCTTGGTAAATAAAAATGACTACCTCCGTTAATCGGCAGGCATTTTACTAGGCGATTGGATTGCACAGCTGCCTCCTCTAAATAAAGTGCAACTCCACGCAAAATTAATTTTATAGTAGTGAACCTTCTTTCTATGTGAGTATTTTTCATCTAGAACCTTTTTTTTCCAAATATTGAAATAATATATGGATTTCAAATATGACCAGAGGACCACAAGGTGCAAACATGGCTTGTGGCTTTTTTACAAGATCAGATGAACGGTAGTCCTAAGTTCTATTTCTATCAACATTATAGATAAGTGAAGAAATAGCCAAATGGTGCTTGTGTGGAGAATTTCTTTCCACGGATCTGAAGGAACTAACACAGATATAAGGTCCTGTTTTTTTGGGGGGGGGGGGGGGGTGGGGTCCGTGCATTCTACTATTATTTCCACGTTTAAGGGCTAAGGGAGATTACAGGTTAGCGGAAGTGTTGAAGTATAAGTGAATTATATTGTCCACCATTTTTTATCAGTTTAAACTTTTAGGTTGATCTAGTCTCAAAGAAATAGAGAAGTTAATATAGCAGCATGGCAACTGGAAGGCATTGAACAGGCACAAAACCGAACATATATAGGGTCTCCTTTTTGCTACCTTTCTCCTTCATTTCTTCGACAAACCACTACTACATTCTCTTGCTCACTTTCCTAAACTGTGCTTGTAGCACACGGACTCGCCAAGCCACCCATTGGTACGAATGAAGCTCTGGACAGATGAGAGACAAGCCGACTCATCCCAATCGACTTTGTGCGCCTGCCCACGCCCACATGAGCCCACGTCAGGAACACAGTAGGGCTATATGCTCCCTAGCAGTAGATCTTTGCATGTGGCATCCCACGAGTGGCCGTACAAAGTTCTTCTCGCACTGTCTAATTCCTGAGTGTCACGCATTCCGAATAGTTCATATTTTGATCACATGAGGGGAATGCTTTATCGTATTCTTGTGTGAATCCACCAGTGGAAAGCTTTAGTGACAATGAAGAGGACGACGAAACGTGGAAGATCGCAGAAAGGATGTGGGAATACATGGCAATATGCTACATATATTTGATCTCTTTGTGACCACCAATCTATCTACATGCACCTACTCATGGGTGGCACACCGAAGCTTTTGCAAATAGATCTTAGCATCAAAAAGGAGATGAACTATTGAGCGCGATGAGGGAGAAGCCTGGAGGCAAAGGTCGTATAAATAGGGACATCCATTATTGAGCACACAAACATTTACTAGAGTCATGGCGCAGCACATGGCAAGAAGATCATGAGCAAATAATTGACTCGGCAGTACTAACTCACAGCCGCAGTAACTCACCCTAATTCACATCATTCGTCACATTAGATGCAGCCTCACTCTAGAACAAGCCTGCTAACACGACACGTGGGGCCAATATGCTTTTCTTCTTGATGACTGCATGTTCCATCCAGGAAAGACAATCGGTGAATGGTTTCAATTCGAGTTCTGCTGTAAAATTTGCTGCTACTACCTACTGGTGCTGGCTATATATATTATTAGGCGGATATGGCCGGTAATGAACATAGGGTGTGTTTAGTTCCCCTTTTACAATTGAAAAAATCCTAAATTTTGGTTCATCATTTTATATAATGGAACTAAACATCATGCAAATTTTTTGGTAAAAAAGGGGTCATTCTCTATTTTGGATTTTGGGCTCAAAAGAGAAAAAAAAAAGCCCAAATGAGCCTCAAGTGGTCATAACAAGGACAATAAATATTATATTTTGGATGGAACTAAACATAACTCTAAAAATTTTGGCATTTGGCATTTCATGATTCTAAAATAGTTGGTATTTTGCATTCTATGGGGAACTAAACTGAGTTTGTTTGTTTCTTGCTCAGAATGGGGAACGTGCATGTTGAATGACTACAACGCGTGCACGGATCGTGTGAAATCAGTATGAAGAATTGAATTTTGCATAGACGTATTTTTAAATATGTAGGAGAACTACGCATCTAGAAGAACATGCTCCGCATGTGGAGTCGTTGAATTTTGAGTAAGGTGAATACTGAATAGACACAGGAGAAAGGCGAGAGCTACAGTTTTATAGAAATAAATCTTGGATCAGTCGTTTTGTAAATACAACATAAGAGAACTTGTTCGGTTTCTCCATGGCAGCATGCATGCGTAATTCAATTATTAGCTCCTAGTAATTAACGCCGACACACAAACACCACACAGCAAGGGGTCGGTCAGCATGATGCGTAATTCAATTTAGCTCCTAGTAATTTAACACTGATTTAACCGACATACAAACACCGCACAGCAAGGGGACGGTCAGCTGATCGACTTAGTAGTAGCTAGCCAATGTTTGTGTCGTCAATAATGATGAGGGGCTCCGTGATGAACTGAGGCTTCTTCTCGCCTCGGATGGTGATGACGTATAGCTCCTGCCAACCCAGCCATTCCAGCCCAAAGTGTAGAGGAAGAGGAGGCGGGGGCACCGGGGGTGAGCAACACGCCCTAGTGCTGCCGGTCACCTTCGAGGATGAGGCGTGGCATGGCGCCGCAGGGCAGGCCGAACTTGCCATAGTTATCGAACACGCTCAGTGCTCCTCTACTACAAACTGCATGGTCTTCGCATTGGCGGCATTGATGGCGAGGGCTGGCATGCTGCCAGGTGCATACTCATGGAGCGACATTTTTGGTCCATCCTAGCATCATCGCACCCGCCCAAGCTCAGCCGGTAATGGAACGCTCTTGCCTTGCCATATCTAATTCCCGAGTGCCACCCATTCCAACTACATTGATCACACGGAGCACCCACCATGATGCTTTCATGTTCGTGTGTGAAATCTGCCCGTGGAAAGCTCTAGCAAGAATGAAGAGGACTGATGGGGTGGAAGATGATGGTGAGAATATGTTGTGCATATTTGATCACTTTGTTTACTAAGCACCAATCTATCTACATGCACCTGCCCATCGGTGGAACAGCCAAAGCTTTTGCAAAAGATCTTGCAAAAAAAGGAGATGAACGATTAGGCACGATGAGGGACAAGCTCGCTGGAAGCAAAGGTGTATAAATAGGGACATGCATTGACCACAAACATTTACTAGGCTATGGAGTCATGGCACAGCACATGGCAAGAAGTTCATGAGCAGACCACTTGACTCGACAGTAACTCATCACAGCAGGCTTGCTCATAGCTGGTTGCACTCACCCTCAGTCATATATCATTCATTACATTATTGTTTAGACGCCACATTCACCTGCCTCACTCTCAGAAACAACAAGCCGGCTAACATATTAGGCCAATGCTTCCTTCTTGATGGCTGCATGTTCGATCCACGAAAGAGAGTTGCTATGGTGCTCCAGTTACCACAGCCCTTGATTTAGTTGAATATAATTAAAATAACTAGAAAAGAAAAAGAAAAAACCATTGCAACTATTAACTATATAACTAACGTTGGGAACTTGGGTACTATAGATGGCCAAATAAATGGGTGGCAAGGCCCAAGCATGACATGGCCTGGGCCTGTTGAAGGAAAGGCCCGAGGAACCCTTCATTCTGTATTTCTGTGTCATGATTGCTCGTGGGATGTGCCTAAGAACAAAAATCAAATGGAAAATCATTCTTCACACACAGAGAGAAAAATCAAATCATTGGTGTAGCACCATCGCCTCGACACATGTGCGTGGGGGCCATGCCGCGCATGCCTTCTCAGTGGTTGGGGGGACGAACCGCTTCTCCTATTGGCCAGGGGGTGTGCAACTTTAAACTCTTAGGACACTCACGATGCAAGACTCTATCAAAGAGTCCAAGACAATTAATTACATATTATTTATGGTAATTTGCTGATGTGGCAATATATTTATTGAAGAAAGAGGTAGAAAAAATAAGACTCCAAGTCTTATTTAGACTCCAAGTCCACATTGTTCGAGGTAATAAATAACTTTAGACTCTATGATAGAGTCTGCATTGTGAGTGCCCTTAGGGGTGCGACAAAGTAGTTCCTTCATTAAGTCCACATTGTTCGAGGTAATAAATAACTTTAGACTCTATGATAGAGTCTGCATTGTGAGTGCCCTTAGGGGTGCGACAAAGTAGTTCCTTCATTTTTGTTTAATAGTTGCATACTAAGGTGTCATCACCTAAATATAGATTCACCAAATTTGGCATAAGGGAATCAGACTAACAGCATAACACTCTAGTGTGAATCTTCTCTTCACACATTGTTTCCTTGGGCAATGAGCTACTCATTGTATCTCCTTTGTTGGTGGCTCTAGTTTCTGCACACTCAGGTAATTCCCTTAACCACTGTACACCATAAGCACTACTGGTGATGGCATCGCCGATGAGCAACTCCTCTTAGAGAGGATTGAGTACGTGCAACAAAAATTGACAACATTGCTATAGGGTTAGGGAATGCTGATCACGGATGTGGGTGACAAGATTTTGTGCCAGTCATACCTTGGTCCTAGTGATGAAATGTATGTCTCATCTCTTCACTATGTTTATTGTTCACAATCGAACGACTTAGTCACTATCCCATTTGTTGTTGTTAGAGTGTTTCGTGGATCTTGCCCAACTATATAGGCATGAGCCGACATAAGACTGCCACACACCTAGGTCCACAAGACCATAACAAACCAAAACATCGAGCCTAACTACAAAAGACTAGCCTTGTGAGTGAAGATTATCCAACCTTATATGCTCTCCACAATTAATTTACAATGTAGGATTAAACCTAGCAAGATGGGAGCCGGCAGTTCTCATCGTTGTCTTGTCCCTACCCAGCTCAAGCACCCTATTGAGCCCATGCCACCTGGTCTGTTGTTCTTGCCATGTATGAATCCTGAGTGCCTTGCATTCCATGTAGTTCATCATGTGTTTTGATCATACATGCACCATGATGCTTTGTCACATGTGGATGGATCCGGCAGTCAAAAGCTCCGGTGATGACATCTAGGCCGGTTGGGAGCCTTTCACATTGAGCGACTGGCCACCAGGGAAAAACTTAGACTGTCTCTAACAATGCAACCTATACACAAAATAGGTCCTGCATAGTGCTTTGCCTATCTAGAAACACCTTCCAACAAGTGACCCACATAGAAGACCTATTTTGCCTACCGGTCGAAACGAGACACAAAAAAGCGTCCTCTCTGGATGAGAACGCAAATGAAACACGCTCCTCCTGGTGGGCCCAACGACGGCGAGGTGGGGTGGAAGGCGGGTAGCGGCGCTCGTGGGGACGGAGGCGGGCGGTGGCGCTTGACCGACTGGTGGGCGGCGCTTGACAGGGAGGCAGGCGGAGCTCGGCGGGGTGGGAGGCGGGCGGGAACATGGCAGGGAGCCGGCAGCGGCAGATCCGAGCTCCTCCTCGCTTACGGCTGCCGGATCTGGGCTCCTCCTCGCCCACGACCACCGGATCCGGGAGGAAGCAGACGGAGAGACGCAGTGGCGGACCCAGGAATTCACCAAGACTAGGGCCAAATTTTGGTGGCCAAATTTCAAAAGCTACAACCTATGGTATAGTCACGTATATAAAAAAACAAAAACTATCAAACAAAGTTTGCAAATTCAGAGAAATTCTCAAACTATATAATTAATATCAATGGACATTGAAAATTAATACCTATTGTCTAGTGAAGATTTGTTGCGTTCGTTGTTCTTGTTCACCAACTCGAGAAAAATACGATGTAGTTGCTAGTTGAAATCAATTGAAAATAAGAACTGAACTACTAAAAAAATTAAAAGAACACATACCTTCTGCTGATAGGAAGCGCCAGGGTGGATGCGTTGGTTTCGGCAGGCGGACCTGGAGATCCGAGGCTCCGAGCGCTGCCGACACTCGACAGCCGAGGGCCCCTGCCCTGTGGCCGCGAGGGGCTTGCCGAGCTGCGAGCGTCTAATACTCTGGCTGTCTGGACGAGCACGCAGTCGCCGCTCGGCCTTGGTCAGGTCGCGGTCGAGGGCCTCGAGGAGGCAGCGAGCAGAGGAGCTGAGGAGGGACGCCAGAGTCCACGAGCTCGCGACCGGCGACCGCCGAGGGCGCGCGACTAGGCGAGGCAGAGGCGTGCCGCATGCGGCGGCGTGCAGGGGGCGGCGGGGCGATGTGCAGGGGTCGGGTGCAGGCCTGAGCGATTTCTCTTCTTCTCTGCCCTAGTCTTTTAGTTAATGGGCTTTTTTCTTGGACCAAAACTGAAGAATTACTCCAAGAATTTTTGGGCCACGACTAGAGTCATGGCCCTACTGCCCCTAGGCCTGAGCCCGCCCCTGGAGAGACGCCGTGCTTGACGATGGAGGGGAGAGAGGGAGGGGCTGTAGCGGGGTAGAAAGAGAGAGAAGGAGGGGCGGCGCATGTGGAGATGTGGTTGGCGCATGGAGAGAAGACGTGGCGGTGCTCGGTAGGGAGGAGGCGGCTGGCGCTGGGGAGGCGGCCGGCGCTCGATAAGGAGGCGGCCAGTGCTCGGCAGGTAGAGAATAGGTCTCAGGTGTTTGGGTTCCCTGTTGGAGTATGGCAGTTTTAGGTCCGCTATTCGTTCGCTGTGCACTTACCGATATAAAAGAATCTCAAACACATCTTATTAGCCAACCTTAATTTTTGGAATGCAAACAACAATTAAGTTATCCCTTAGAAGAAAAGGCGGGCAAAACTGCCATACTCCAACAGCGAACGAATAAGATGTGTTCGGAATGGGCAAGTTTGCATTCTAAAAATTAAGGTTGGCTAATAAGATGTGTCATAGCAACGCCCATCGCACATATAAAAGTTCCTCGGCGAGGAAGAAACTTGCCCATTCCGAACACGACGTACGTAGTGAGTCATTCTAGTTTGGTTAGGTTCAACTCAATCATAGATAGAGTGAGTTAACTAGCGCATGGATGTCACTGAACAGGAGAAACAATTATGTTTCAAGCACAGACAACGAGAAGTTAATATAGCAGCTTGGCAACTAGAAGGGATCGAGCAGGACAGAAGCGAACAAGGTGTCCTTTTTGCTACCCTCTTTTTTCCATTTCTTCCACAGACTATTGCTCCATTGTCTTTTTCTTTTAACGAAGTACTGCCATTGTCTTGCTGACCTTCCTAGCTCGCTACCTTGCTAATCCTAGTCTAATTTATCCCTAGTCATGCACAACATCTATTTCAGTTGCAAGTTGCAACATAGCATGCAGACTCGCCGAGCCACCCATTGCTGTGAAGGAAGCTCATCTTGGCGGATGAGCATCCTAGTCGATTTTGTGCGGCCACCCACGCCCGGGAAGGGCCGTGTCCAACCCGTTGTATCAGTCTATTGCAGCCGTCACCCTACGGCTGGCCGTGCAAAGTTCTTGCTTCGTCATTTCTTCTAATTCCTGAGTGCCACACATTGCAAGCATGCAGTTCATATGTTAATCGCACGGGGGCCATGATGTTTTATCTTGTTCGTCTGTGGATCCACCAGTGGAAAGCTCTAGCAACAACGAAGAACGGAATGGGGATGGAAGATCGCAGACAGGATGGAAGAAATATAGCAATATATGCTATATATATCTGATCTCTTTGTATACTGACCACCAATCTATCTCCATGCATGTACCTGCCCATGGGTGGCATAGCCGAAGCTTTTGCAATAGTTCTTGGCAACAAAAAGAGAGATGAGCGATGGGGCGGGACAAGCTCACTGGAGGCAAAGGTGTATAAATAGAAACTTGTATGGTCCTATTTAGTTTCCACCCAAAAACATTTTGTCTCGTCACATCGAATTTTTGCACACATGCATGAAGCATTAAATATAGATTAAAAAATAACTAATTATACAGTTTGTATGTATTTTGCGAGACGAATCTTTAAGCCTAATTACTCCAGGATTGGACACTAATTACTATAGCTACAGTATTTTTGAGTAAAGTGATGAATAGACACGGGAGAAAGCTGCAAGCTACAGTTTTATAGAAATAAATCTTGGATCGATCGTTTCATAAATACAACAGAAGAGAACTTTTTCAGTTCCTCCTTGGCAGCATGCATGCTTAATTCTACTAGCTCCTAGTAATTAACTCTGATTTAACGACACAGAAACAACGCACAGCAAGGGGTCGATCAGCTGAGTGACTTTCCAGCTTGCAATGTAGATGATGATGAACTCACTCTAGTGCTGCTGGTCGCTGCTAATGATAAGGTGTGGCAGGCTATGGGCGCTGCAGAGCAGGCTGAACTTGCCGAACTTCTCAAAACGGCTCTTGGTCACCGTGGACGACGCGCAGCTGGGCGTGTACTTGTTGAGAGCTTCTGGTCCATCCTAGGATCATATGTGCCCGCCTGAGCCCGTGCTTGGCCCATCGTAGGGCTATGTGCCCCAACACCCATCCTCTGCAGCCAGCACCCACACGTCCAGCGCTGGAGAATTCTTCTCTTGCCATGTCTAATTCCTGAGTGCCACCCATTCCAACCAGTTCATACGTTGATCAGACGAAGCGCCACCATAATGCTTTTGTGTTCGTGTGTGAATTCGTCAGGTGGAAAGCTCTAGCAACAATGAAGATGATGGATGTGGTGGAAACTAGAAAATCGCAGATAGGATGGTGGGAATATGCTACGTATATTTGATCTCTTTTGTATACTATAAGCACTACGAGCACCTGACCATGGGTGCCTAGGCCCAACCGAAGCTTTTGTAATTGATCTTGGCAACAAAAAAAAAATGAGCTATTGGGCGCCATGAGGTCGAAGCCTGGAGGCAAAGGTCGTATAAATAGGGACATGCATTAAACACAAACATTTATTTGAAGAAAACGCAAACATTTTGGTGCTAGGCTACGGAGTCATGCATGGCACAGCACATGGCAAGAAGTTCATGAGCAGACCACCTGACTCGACAATAACTCGTCACAGCAGGCTTTCTCATAGCTGGTTGTACTCACCCTCAATTATACATCATTCATCACGTTATTAGACGCCACATTCACCAGCCTCACTCTCAGAACAAGCCGGGTAACATACGGGGACAATGCTTCCTTCTTGATGGCTGCATGTTCGATCCACAAAAAAGATTCGCTATGGTGCATTGGTGCTCTGATTACCACATACAAGGTAACAGCTCCAATGATGAATCACAGCCCTTGATTTACTTGAATAATTAAAATAACTAGAAAAATAATCTGTTGCAACTACAACATGCTAACATGTAAAGAACTTGGGAATTATAGATGGCCACATAGACGGCAAGCCCTCAGCAGACCCGATGAAGCCTTATCGTGTCGTGTTGTGCCTGTTGGTTGTGCCTACAGCAGCCCAGGGATGACCTTACAAGGGTCAGGCTGAAGTCACACTGAGCCTACCATGCTTGTGCTGGCCCGATTAACACTGAACAGAAATCAAATAGAAAATTATTCTTGCAACCATCTTTTTATGTCATTGCTTGTTGGTTGGGCAATGTGCAGCTACGACCTTTGTGCATGGGCTCCAAGCGACTCAGTCCAAGACTGGTGGCATAACATGGACCGCACCCCTTTCAGTTGTTAGATGTGGATTACATTCTATCATTATTTTGGTGTGTTGGAGGTGTGGAAAGAAAGAAATACAAGGATCTTGGAGCACAAAGAGACCCCAAACCACCAAATCAGAGGTGAGGCCAATCTTTAGGCAATGGCGACAGCAAAACACTTAGCTACTCTGTTGCATCGTTGACCTCGAGTCACTGGGTTTTTCCCCCTCCCCCATAGGCTCGATTCTCTCTCATTCTTGCTGATCATGGACAGATTTAAGCTTCAAGTTTGTACAGTGCCTCATTAGGATTCCTTCTTTTTAAAATAACAGACAGCTCTAGTGGCAATTCCGTTTTAAAAAAAGCAAAGCATGAGAAAAACGGACCCATTCTGCACAAGCGACCTTGGACGAGACTTGAGAGTTGAGACCACTGCAATGCACTAAGCTTCAGCAATATAAATCTGGTTACTTGCAGTTGCGCTTGTGCGTTTTTATTCCAGCAACTGTTCTTTTGAACCACCTTCACTATGCACATCCACACACATAATGTATCCTTTCACCTTCATTTTCGTGCAGTTGATTTCATTCGTACATGTTCGTGGCCATTGTGCATTCTCCGTGGAAAAATTAGGCACGTATAGTGGATCTTTTTCAAAAAGTAATAATCTTCCTAGAACTAATTGAGGTGTGTATTAAAAGTCTTCTTATTGATTCTCATGAGATACATCGACAAATAGAATTAGATCAATTATGTTCTATAAAAATTATTATCCACCTTTGCCATTATAAAAATATCATAAAGTAAGCCTATATCTATATCAAAATTATCTAACTACTCCATCCGTCCTGTAATATAGTATATTCTAGCATTTATGATTTATTCTCAAATATAATGCATTTTAGAGAACCAAAAATAATTTTACATACAATACTTTCCATATTAACCAACCATCATTAATAAAGTTGATAATAGTGTTTGATTAAAAAATAAAATGAGGATATATGCGTCTTGTATGTTAGACCCTAAAGTTGCGTCTAAATTACTTACATCTATCACTATCAGAAAAATATCCCAAGTATTTCCATATATGCTTTTGTAGCCCAATTCATAATTTCTCTGAAGATACTGAAGACGTCCAAGCTGATGTTGCCCGTACCGCTACTGCAGACAGTTGCCGCCAGAGCCCAAGCATAGCAGACGGGCCAAGAGGCCCAGCGTGCGCTTAAGTGGACCTGAGTGGACAGGCCTAGAGCCAGCTGCGCTACCGGGAGCAAACAACCGGACATCTCACATCCCCTTGTCAAAAAAAAACTGACATCAAGATTTTGAAAGAACAGAACCTCTACTGAATATTTTATTATAAGTAACCAAGGAAAACAATCAGTTACAAAGCCAAGAGTTCAGCTCTTTTTTCATTAAGAGGAAAGGTAACCAAATGTTATAAAGACGATATATAGGAGTCGCAAGTAATCCTTGAATTACCAATAAAATCTCACAGACACAAATGAACAGCAAGTAAACATGGACCCCTCTACCTCAAAGCCCCAACTAGATGAGCCTAATACAGAAAGGCAACACATCGGTAGCTAATAATATAGTGAAAACGCAGAGGCAACAAAGCAAGCTTTAACCTCAGCGACAAAGCTTACGCCAAGTGCGCCAGTATGACAACAATGGCAGCAAAGCATCTGCCATAGACGATGACCATCAAAGCAACAAAACATCCACAGATGGGGGGTCATCACACTCACAGCCTGAAGTGACACCGGCGGTAAGGTAACCGCCCAAGCAACATGACAGCAAAACATCCGTCCTAGTAGCAAAATATCCGCTATAGAGAAGCAATCGACTGCAGCAACACCAAACAACTATTGGACAAACTGAAGCGAAGAGTAGCATGAAGCACAATTAGGCTTAGCACAGCAACGAGCAACTCCAAGCAGGGAAGCGGAAGGAGCAGAAGCACGGTAGCAGGAGCGCTCCAACAATGCCTTCAAGAAAGGTACTGACATCCGCAGACACCAACATCGTTTCTTCGACGTCGCCTTTAGGAAGAAAAATGACACATATTGTGCCACCGCTGCCAGCCGAGAGCAAGAAGCTAGGCAGGGTAGATATCCAAGCATAGTAGTCGACATCGTGGGTTGAGGATGGGGACACCACCGTGCCAAGTGGCTTTTAGGCCAGCGAGCAGTGCGCAGTGAACTCCAGCCACTGCCCGGTGCACCAAAGTCGTTCCGCCTGATCTCCACCACACTAACGTTGTGCTAACACGGGCTCCCAGAACGACCACCATCATCGGCCGCTAGCCGGCGTGCACAGGAGGCTGCAATGCCCTAATTGGTAGGTGGGGGGGCTGCTGCATGCCCGTTGCGAAGCCAGCCATGGCACCACCACTAGCCTCGATAGGCCAGTCGCCCAGCCAACAAGCCAACACCGGCCCGCGCTAGGTCGGCTGGCTGCCGCACATACACCCCATCGGGTACAATGACACCATGTGAGGATGGATAACGCCACAGAAGGGATGAGTAGCCATGCCCCTAACGCTGCACGAAGACTCAGATCCGGTGAGGAAGAGGGTGGATCCGGCCCCAGGGACCCAGATCTTGCCTGTCGCTCGGCCAACCCGCTAGAGAAGCTCGAGGAAGGGCAGGGTGGAGGAGATGTGGGGATGGGGGAGAGGAGGAGTGGGATGCAACTGGAGCCTTTTTTCGGTGTCGTATGCCAGAGGGCAGCGGCAGTGGCCGAAGAGGTGTCGGGAGGGTGCGCTGGCACGGCGGCACGCAACTGACCATCCAAGTCGCCAATGTGACATCCTACTCACGTGTTCTGTCTTCCTATTACTTCCTTCAATTCCTAATTCTATCCCCTAATTCTTTCTATCCCAGATCCAGTACTCTAACAACCTGGTATCAGATACTATCGATCTGCAATCGTGTTGAGATCCCGTGTATCTATTGGTCGATTGACAACGCCTTAGGTTTGATCAAGTTCCTAGCAACCCAATGAGCTGCTGGTTCATCCTAAATTCTTATATTTTCTAGGTCGTCCCTTGCTTTATGGTGGATCCTTCTCGATCAGGAGCGACCACCACCTCCACTTCACAACCAACTCTTGCTAGTTTTGCGACTAGACAAGTCTATAGCTTGATCTTACTTTTGTTGAAATCAATAAGGTAAAACTTATCTTTCAACCTACCCGTAAATACGGAGGAATCATCTCTTCTAGAGACAATCACACTCTTATATTGAGATGATTGTAACACATTTCACAAAATTGTGAAACAGACAACAAATTGTAACTTAACAAATTAACAAATAAAACATTAGAAATGGTATGAAGCAATCAGAATGATTAAAAGATCTTTCAGACAAATAGAATGAATAAAACAACGCTTGTCATGTTCCTTTTAAAAAAAATTATTATGTCATCACTTATCTGCGTCGGTTTTAATAACAGCAATAAGCACCTCTCAAAAGTCCTCAAGGACAAGAAGATTGCCACCTGTTTTTGACCATTACCCATTATTAACTGAGCGTGCATGTTGTAATATTTTTGAATAGTCTTCGACATCACCAGATAAGCCTAGTCACATAGCCATCGGTGTTAGATTAAGTAATATTATCATCAACAGGTGCGGTGATAATGTTTGCGAGGGGGGCCCAACGAGGCAAGAGATGGCGTGCGCGGCAACAAAACATCATTAGCAGCATATTGCCCCATTCTTATGATTGGACGTATTCGACTCTAATTTAGTGATTGTACCATGCTAAGTGAACTCTTTTGAGACCACAATTAAAATCGAACTTTTGAAAAAAAAAACAGAAACAAAGTTGAAGTTTAAGTATTGGAGTCCAAGGAACAGTATATCAAATTAGCTTTGTCCTATGTCAAACCTTACTATCTTTTGACCATCCATCTAAAAAAATCGTTATAGTTTCACAATATATGAACTATAGATTATAAAATTATTTCTCATGCTAAATCTAATAATACACTATTAATATGACGTTGACTAATAATATCATAAGACATATTATCTTAAATAGCAAATAATTGAAAATTATGAAAATACTTTTACTTTGAATAAAGAATAATATAATTTACTAGTACAGTGCATTCCACAAATCTAAATTCGCTTTTCTCTTTGAAACGATTGAATGTGCTTCTGTTTTTTCTGGATGCTGATTTACTTGTGAAAGGATGCCATTTTCTTTTGGCATGAACAGGCCAGCAACAACACATAGGAGTAGACATCAACAATTATAGTCGTTGGTGTGCACCAAGCCTAACCTTCAACAAGAATATGATTGACACATTTGGCCCTTTCCTGCATATGATTGCTGCCCCACTATGCTACTACTACTACTCTTTCATCAGCAAAATAATGTGCTACAAGTACCAACACCTTCATTCTTGAGTCTTACAATAAAATGTGGCTGTAGTAGTCGCCTAGTCGGTTCAAGACCCCTTCTGCCATGTCCATCCCCTATAAATGTATTCTTTTCAGCCTAATGGAAGCCCACCCTTTGGTTGTTTGTTGGTGAACAACTTTGCTTTTCATCAGAAACCAAAAATGGCAGCCAGGATCCCTTGCCATCGTCACCCTTCTTCCTCCTCCTCCTCCATGGCCATGATCTGCCCAAGGTCATCCACAAGGCAGTCATCCTTCAGGTTCAGGACCTCTGCTCATGGTAGCAGTGCTTCACCACACCTCTCCTTTACTGCTGTGACAGACAAGAAGGTTCAGGTATGTGTGTCGCAGCAGCTCTTCATTTACATGCAGGAGTACACCATCAAGAGCTGTTGATCTAATCTGTTATTGTGATTCATAGGTGTTTGAGGACCAATTGAGAGGGATCGTATGCTACAGAGATGAGAACGGAGAGATGATATGTGAGGGGTACGACGAAGGCCCGAGGCTCGGAATGCGGTTGCCAGAGAAGGCCTCCTTCCCATGGTGAGCATCTGAATTGACTTTCTTGGATCGTCTTTGACTCTTTGTTCTTGTTGGCTTGGCGAGGATCATAAATGGTTGATGTCTAATGAGAATTCTGCTGTGTTCAATTGATCCTCCTTATGCTATGATTTTGATGAAATTGTAGGCCTGTGGGGGTTCGGGTCACTGATTTCATCCAGCTAGCGACGCTCCAGGTTTTCGAGGACGTCGATGTTCGTCAGCTGAGGAGTGACCAGAAGAGGCAGCTCTGAGCAAGGAACTAATCATGTAAGCATAGTGGTGTAGTACTATGATGATATGCAAGAATAATGTGTGGTGTTGCACTTAGTTGCTCATATTTGCTCGTCATATTCGGTTCAGCGTTTTGGGTTTCACAAAAGGGGGGGAAATGGCTATTGTTCTTCTCAGTGTACTGCTGAGGCAGAGTTACTTGTTTGTATATAATCACTTACTGCAAGGATAAGATTGTTTAAAGCACAACTTTTATGTGCATATAAAGTGAGAAAAGGAGATCTGAATATCTGATCAGGATACCGCAAAGCGAATTTGTGCCGATTTATCAGTTTTCCCGATCCGGATAAATCTGCAAGATTTTTAGTAAAACACCATTAGGACTTAAAAATTCATGTCATGTAATGAAGGTAATCCTAATGATGTTCTCCACTGAATTCGGACCTCATATGCGACAAGTTTATTGGATTGCAGCAGTGCACAGTTGCGGCTGGCCACAATGTGATCTATATTGCTCATCTGACTCTGAATCTCACTTGTGTTTGTACCAATGCGTTTGAGAGGATTGAGCTTCAGCCGGCAACAACAACATGGAAACATACAAACAGGATAGCTGAAAAAAAGGTTTTGGGTGTTGGTTGATGACCTGAATGAATGGTGGAATATGCTGTCCTTTGTTAATTCCAGGCTCTCATGTGGGCCATGTGTGGCCATGTGAGCCTGAAGCTGGAGTGTGGAGGCTTTGTGAATGTCGACATCAGTGGAAACATCAGTGGGCAGTGGATCATCTCATTGTCCTTTCAGACCTTGTCAGCATCGATTATGAGGTTCATGAAGAAAGTCTCTTTGGACTTTAGCAGAGACTGGGCTTTCCAAATTTTGCCGCGATTCCATTGTTTAGCGACTGAAACGAAGGTAATTTATGTGAGAACATGCATAAAACTAATCCTGTTCGGAACTTAGAACTTCATTAGTATACAGCTCGTCAGCTCCCATGGGGTTAAGAATTTTTTCATGCGTTCCAAAGGGACCTTCCTGAATCCTGATTGCTTAATTTCATAAAACATTGATTCCTATGGGAATCATAAGCTGCAAACAAATCAGGGCATGCCAACTTTACATATTCTGAGTGCAAAAGGAGAATGAGAACAGTTTTACAGCGATTGACAACTTTACAATGGATACAAATGCAGCCAAACAAGCTCTCCATCATATCAAAAACACGAGCCAAACTTACTGACAACTGATGATGGGTATGCATAGCTAATAGCTTACACTGTCACTTGTGGCTAGCTGCTGCATTTTCTTGAGATTTTGCAGAGCAGCAAAGGCTCAGTTCAGACGTCGTCATCGTAGGGGAAGGAGGTGGCGCCCAGCCACTCGTCGCCGTAGATGAAGTTCTCGACGGCGAACTGGGCCGCCTCGTCGTACTCCATCTGCCGCACTCCAGCCCAGTCCACGCGGCCCTCCGTGTCGGCGCCCGGCCCGTCGTTCCCGTACTCGCCGAAGTACACCGTGTCCCGGCGACTGGGCTCCGCGCCGGGCCACTCGAGCCACCCTTCCCGGTCCACGACCTGGCCCAGGTAGGAGTCCATCACCACGGCGCGCGCGTACGCGCCCCACGGCCGGCCCAGGAACGTGCGCGTGCCGGCGGGCAGGCCGCCGCCGGCGGCGGAGACGACGGTGCAGTGGTGCAGCGCGATGCCGGTGTCCTCGTTGGGGTCGGCGCGGCCCTGCGCCGTGAGCACGACGGACTGGCCCGGCAGGGGGACCCTGGCGAGGAGCGAGCAGGCCTGCAGCACGGCGGCGGCGTCGCCGAAGACGACGTCGACGGTGCCGGACACGGCGCACTCGCGGTAGAACTGCCGGAACGAGTGCGCGTACAGCGCGTCCTGGTGGGCGTCCACGCCGCAGCGGTACAGCGCGGCAAGGTCCGCGTTCACCCGCAGCGCCACCGCCTGGCCCCTGGCCGCGCCCGCCGTGTTGCGGAACGTGATGTCGCGCGCCAGGAAACCCTCGCCGGAGACGCCTGCATGCATGTGCACGTACGTTTTGCAGATACTATTCAGCTTTTTCCGTATAATGATGGTCGGCACGATGGATGAGATCGTGGACTGTGCATGCATGCATGCATGCATGGCTAGTTCGATGGGTCCTGCTCCAGTGCACTTCATGAACATGGCCAAAATAAAAGCTATTTCATTTGTCAGCGAGCGCCTCTTCTTGTCGAATTGGCAAGATGCCATGAGATCGATGGCAGTCGGTTAGGAGCAGCCAAATATCCTGATGAGTGACAGGCATGAGCCCATGATCCATGTCGAAGGCGATAAAGCTATGCATGCATTTCCATGGCCAGTATCGGATCTTAGTGCCAACCGACGGAAGGAGACGGCTAGATTGCAGAGATATAGTACGTAGTATATAGGAGCATAAAAGCACATGCACGTGATCAGTAGGCCAAATATCTGCGTCAAACCTCCGGAGACTGGGCCATAGCATGCATACCATATCATGTAAATAATGGGGTGTTTGGCACTGCTCCACGAACTCTGCTCCACAAACTCCATTATGGAGCAGCTCCATAAAAAACTAGAGTTTGTAAGGTACCTATTTAGATGCTCTCACAACTCCACTCTTTTTTTTCTCGAACTGAGTGCGTGGAGCTGAAACCGTTTGGCTAAAAAACATAGAGCGGAACTGAAAAATATGGAGCAAAGCAGTCTCAAACAACCCCTAATTCTTTCTCAGGCCTACATCTCTCTGACAGCCTGAATACCATGACCGTCATGCTAACATGTCCAACATGTGTGCATCAGTGCATCACTTGCACGGACGGATCAGCGAATGCACATAGACCCCCAGCCCCAGGGGTGCATTGCATCGGTGGATAGCAACAAAGCTCACTGCCGGTCTCTGACGACACAGCCACAGACCACACACTGCATCGTGTACTGTAGCAACTACCAAGATATGCTTAGCACATCTCGTCTCGCGAGGTAAATATCCGATTCGTGTAAA
Source organism: Sorghum bicolor (assembly GCF_000003195.3). Lineage (NCBI taxonomy): Eukaryota > Viridiplantae > Streptophyta > Magnoliopsida > Poales > Poaceae > Sorghum > Sorghum bicolor. Next base: position 5,718,899 of record NC_012879.2, on the reverse strand, counting down.
TAAATAATCGTGTTAAAACTTTGAAGTGCTGCAGTTTTAGATGTTGATTTGTTTACCGAAAGTGGCCGAGCGAAAGGTGGTCCAGCCGTCGGCGGCGCTGCGGCTGCCGGTGATGACCGTCGTGTCGCGCCCTTCGCCGACCAGGGCGATGTTCTTCTTGTACGGCGGAACCTCCACGTTCTCCTCGTACGTCCCGGCCTTCACGTGGATCACCGTCCTCGTCTCGCTGCTGTTCGGCGCCGCCGCCACCGCTTCCCCCACGGTCCGGAAGTTCCCCGACCCATCCTTAGCCACAGTGATCACCGTCGCCGCCGGCTGCCCGGTGTTCCCACCGCTGTCATCCCCGTCATTGTCGTCGTCATCTCCGCCGCTGTCATCGTCGTCTCCGCCGCTGCCGTCGTCGTCCTGGAGAAGCCGCCGGTTGTGAATTGTCTTCGCCACGGCGTTCACGAAGCCAGCAGCAGACACGCCGCGACCGGCGACGAGGGCGAGCGAGTTGGAGACATGCTCGTACGCGTCGTCGAGGGACGCGAGGAGGCCGCCGAGCCGCGGGCCGGACGCGCCGGCGAGCCCGTCGAGGCAGGTGGCCTTGTTGGTGAGCGCGGCCGCGAGGTGCGCGCGCACGGCGGGGAGGCCCTCGGCGCCGGGCGCCGCGGCGAGCAGCGACGCGGAACGCGAGAGCGACGACAGCGTGGCGGCGTGGAGCTCCTGGCAGTCCTGCGCGGCGCCGCGGCGGAGCGAGGCGCCCGCGGGCACGGGGGAGGCGGCGGGCGGCGCGGAGAGAGCGGAGAGCGTCGGGGAGAGCGACGACAGCGCCGACTCCGCCCCGTGGAGGGACGCCAGCACGACGGAGAGCACGTTCGGCGGGAGGAGCTGTACAGAGACAGCGGACGCCTCGGCCACCTTCGCGCCGGCGACGGCGGCATCAAGGTGCGAGGCAACGGCCACCAGGCAGGACACCGGGTGCGGCGTCGTGTGGCAGATGGCGTGGTGGACGGTGTCGGCCGGAGGGCTGCTGGCGCTCGCCGCGGCGGTCTTTTTGGGCATTCTAGTTCCGCCGGTGTGGTGGCGCTGGCTCTTGTGATTGTGGCCGTGACCGTGACCGTGGCATTGAGTTGTGCCGGCGGTGGTGAGGAGAAGGATGGCGAGGAGGAGGAGCGGCGGTGAGAACGTCACGGGCGCCATGGTTGTGGCAAGGGCGATTGCGCGAGCTATACTAGCTCTGAGATTGTGTGTGGTGTGGTAGTGGGACAGTAGGAGTATATGTAGGAGTACTAGATACCGGAAGTAGTACTATACAAGGTTCAACAACGGGGTATCATGTTAGATCCTATAGCAAGTTTAATAATATAGCCCATTTACTGGCGGTAAGGTTTTTTACAGCTTTCTTTCAGCCCACCCATACAATAATTAGTTGTTCACTATTAATATATGGCCCATTTATCTCTCACAAAGTTTTTTGGTTTCTGTGCCTAAGCTGGCTGTAAACTTACAGCATGCTTCTCCCTTCTCTCCTCCATCTCAGCATTTAGCCTGCTTATAGCCCACTATAATACTTGCTCTGATTTAAGGTTTATTGTAAAGGTTCCATGAGTATCTTCACATATGGAATCAGGGTATACAGGAATGGAGCAAGTAGTAGATACGCGTAGCTTTTACTATATCTAGAGTTAATGTAAATTAGGGTTTGTTGGTTCTCCTTATTAAATTTTAGCTTATCTTGGGTGACCAGTGAGAGATTAAATTATTTTAGCTCCTTTTTAGTCAGCGTGTTTGAAAGTTTAGTTATCAAAGGGAACTAAAGTTTAGCTTGCTAAAATTTAGAAATAAATATGCCCTTATATGCGTAGCAAAAACTATGTATCTAGAAATTATATATATATATATATATATATAATTTAGATAATTTAAAATGAATAGAGTAGTCGCATTCTTCTCTCCACATACTATCTTTTTATTTATGAAAGAAAAGATGGATAGCATGCTCTTTTTTAACTACTACCTTTTATCATTAGGTTTACTCCTTTCGATTAATAATATTGGCACCTACTCCTAATTTGTATGCCTTTAGTCCACGCTCTTAAATAGATGATGCAGATCAATAATCAACATGTTTCAGTTTTAGGGCTCGTTCGTTTAACGTGGAATGGTTTGTCTGGAATTATTCCAGCTGGAATGATAGGCTTATTTGTACTAATATGGATCAGCTGGAATAGTTTCCAGGCCTCAAAACCGGTCAAACGAACGAGGCCTCAGTGAGCACTTGCATCTCTCGTCGCTCCTACTCAACTCTAGACGCTCTCTTTCTTCACATGCCACTTCTCTTTTTTTTCTTTTGCCTATCCTTGACATTAAAGGCACTGATCATCTGCTGCACTATGTGTAATGACCTGAACATTCAACCCTATTAAAAATATTTTTATTCATTTCATGTTAACCCTAAACCCACCACTATAGTTTGATCCTATGTGTGCCCCTCTTAGGAACCCATAGGAGTCTAGCTGCCCATTTTAGTCATCATCGGCTCGCTTTCTTTAGCTACCAAATAAAGATAAAATGAATAACTAGCTATCTTAGAACTCTAGCCTCCGATAGTCCGATCCACATAAGGAATAACAGTTTTCTTAGAGATGCTCTTAACAATTCCATATGGAATTGCTGATACATTTACATTTCAATTTCTTTCATGCAAAATAAAAATAAACGTATTCTCCGAATTCACCAACTGATTTATTTTGACATTCATGCGGGAAAATTTTCGCACACTTTGGCTCCCTATATGCTCGACATAAACCTCCATATGGAAAATTTTCAATTCAATTTCTTTATAAGGCCTTGTTTAGTTCCAAAATTTTTTGCAAAATCGATACTGTAGCACTTTCGTTTGTATTTGACAAAAATTGTCCAATCATGTACTAACTAGGCTCAAAAGATTCGTCTCGTCAATTTCGACTAAACTGTGCAATTAGTTTTTATTTTCATCTATATTTAATACTCCATGCATGCGTCTAAAGATTCGATGTGACGGAAAATCTGAAAAATTTTGCAAAATTTTTTGGAACTAAACAAGGCCTAACCTTGCAATACAGGGAGAAAAAAAAATGAAAACCAAACGTGAACCTCCGCGTAAACCTCGACGGTGGACATCTCATCCGACGGTTGGCCGAGTACACGCGCGGACGCGCCTACGCCGCACCGGCTCGAATCTCCAAGCACATCACGCGCCATTTAAGAACCTCCTCCAAAAATAAATAAATAAATATAAATCCCCACCCATTTAGACCACCCCGTTGGCTCGGCTTTGCTTTCTCCCCTCGCACCGGGGAACGCGGCCGCCGATCCGCTCCCGATCCCCTACCCTCCCCTGCCCTCCTCCTCCTTCCCGCCGACTGATCCCACCAAATCCGCGCACGCGCAGTCCCGGATTCGATTGGCAGGCGCGATTGGCCGCTCCCGATCAGCCGCGCCGCGGGATAGGGCTGGATTTGATTGGATTGGATCCCCAATTGGGTTGCCGCGTCCGTGCTTTGGGGCGGGCGGGGGGAGTTACTTTAGGGTTTCGGCGGGTGCGGTCGCCGTGTAGGCGGTGGTAGGGTTTTGCCATGGCGGAGAAGGGCTGCCTGAAGCGGCTCCAGAAGGAGTACCACGCGCTCTGCAAGGTGAGCTCCCTTTGATTCCTTCCCGGCTGGATTTGGGTCGATTGGTGCGCGTTGCTTCCATTGGGCTTTGTTGTGGCTCGCTATCTAATGGTTGATTTTGGTTTTGCTGGATTGCAGGAGCCGCCTCCACAGATCGTGGCTCGTCCGCTGCCCAACGACATATTGGAATGGCGTGAGTAGCCTCCTCCGCTGACCCTGCTACTTGTAGATTCGATTCATCATCTTAGTGAACTGGGTGTGATTGGCTGATTGCGTTTGATTTTGTTGGAAGCGACGGTGCAGGCATAACGGTTAAGGCGTAACGTGTGACACATACGTTCATGTTGGGTCGGCAATCATTTCGATCGGTTTTGGAAGTTTCTATATGCGTGTGGTTGCTCCTTGCATTGCGTGATGTGCTCAGCTCATCTGCTCACGCTTACGGTTCCTGAGCAGTGTGTGCTGCCTAGCAATTTATCGTTTAAAGTACAATTTGTCGGACGTGAGCCTTAGTTCTGTATTTTAACTGAATTGAGTATACTGTTCACTCATATAGACTAGCTCCTGGCAGTAGTACACATTAGCAAGATTGAAATTCTACTGGATGTTGTGAGGGTCAATCATTATGCATATAGAAAGTCTAGTGACAAGAATTCTAAAAATATGGAACAATTGTGCAATTGATCGTTGTTTTGTTTCAAAATTTCTATCTGAAAATAGACAATAGTGCATCGAGGTGTTCTCATGACATGCTTGTGGTGCAATATATAGTTTGATGCATACGCTAGATATTTGTTCAACAATCATTTGGATATCTGGTTTAGTTGCACTATCACCTTATTATCTAGTCATGTGAGGGATAGTGCTTTTTCTGCTTATGGTGCATGGCTCCATGACTTCCATATGTTTGTTTTCTGTTTATATCTGTGTCACCATCTGTTTTTTTATTGGCATAACTATAATCGTCAAGTGCAACAGAAATAGTCAGCACTGTACATGTTGTCAGATGGTGACTGCTAATTGTGCGCATCAACCTGTCTAATAGTACTAGATTATGACTTTATATGACAAATTGAGCACCATTGATTGCTACTCATAGCCTTCAACTTGCCTCTTGGAGGCTGATGCTGATGCAAGAAGTGTAGGTTTTAGTTAGTCATTGTACCTTGTATGCTTAAAGGAAAGGAATTATAATAGATTATGTGATTGATATATGTTTTCATGGAAGGGTGAAGTTATTAATTATTATGTTTTTTCTAAATTTGATTGGTGCGATTTGATAGTGATAGATTATTAGACATCGTAGGGTCTTGGTGGGCTATCAATGACTAATTCAGCACAATTGAATTCTATTAAAAGCCTGCAACTTGCCTCCTGCTTTAAGGAAATCAATTATAGTAAACTATCTGATTGTTATAGGGGTGTCTATGGAAAGGTTAAAAGTTTGTACTTCTTAGGTATTACACCTTCTCTGAATTTGATTGTTGTGATTTTATTAAGTTGTGCATTGATGCATTTCTCAGTAATATCCCTGGTGTTTGCCTCATGTATGCCTTGATGCTGAAGTGCCCTTACTCATTTGAAGCTTTGGTTTATAGTTACAATCCATTTTTCTTCAGATTGTATCTAGAAGGCTCTGTATTTGTCATGCTTATCTTAATGCTACCAATTTTCTTGCTTTCTTCCAATGCTATATTTGCCCATTTGGTACTGTTTTATGTATCTGTTTTTCTTCTTTTAATGCCAGACTATGTACTTGAAGGAAGTAAAGGCACACCCTTTGAAGGTAAAGATCATACATACTATACCGCATTATCTACTCCATCCAACATTTGTTTTGTTACTTATAATCTCTAACAATGTTTTTCACGTTCTGATTTCGCACCTGCAGGTGGATATTACTATGGGAAGCTCAAATTTCCACCGGATTATCCTTTTAAACCTCCAAGTATCAGGTGCGGAAACCTTTAATGTTGTTAATACATGATAAATGTTTGTGTTTTAATGGAATGTTGCTTCTTATTGGAGTGTAAAGATTGAAAACTGTAACTAGAAGATTTTTATTAGATGCGGATGAAAATGCTTATTCTTCATTTCTGTTTCTAACTTATTTAATTGTTCAGCATGACAACCCCTAGCGGCAGGTTTGCGCCACACAAAAGAATATGCCTGTCAATGAGTGACTGTAAGTTCTGACTTGTTTGCGGATCATAGTTGCTTTTGTTATTATTAGCTCTGAAGTAATGCTTTGTTATTACAATGATTTGCAGTTCATCCTGAATCTTGGAATCCAATGTGGTCTGTTGCAAGGTACGCACATACCTAACTAGCTACATGGTTGTAATGTGTTTTTTGAAGCCATAGTGTACCTTTAAATTTTCAGCTACTGTACAATGTACAGACTCTAATTGCTGCTAGTCAAATCACTCCTCTGGTAATCCAGTCATTTCAACTTCTGTTGCCATGAGATGGGACAACTGAAGTGATAGTCCCACTGTTAGTACTTTATTAGTTATATGCTGTTACAGTGATTCTTCACTATCGAGCAGTCAGTATGCTTCAGTTTAAATTGTTTGTATTTTCTTTCCTTTCTTGGTCTGACATGTAAACCTTTATGCTGCAGCATTCTCACTGGGCTCCTGTCCTTCATGGTAAGTTGCTCCTTGCACATCACTATGAGTTAACCTTACCAAGAAAGAATATCTAGGCCTAGTCATAATTTCTAGCACACATTAAATTTGGAAGATTAGTTATTGCTCTTGGCATTTCCCTTGCAAAAACTCCCTTGTTTTAAGGTGTTTTCTCAATGTTTGATAATTCTCATGCTTGCAGATGGATGATGCACTGACAACTGGAAGCATCAAGACATCAGATGCAGAAAAGAGACGTTTAGCAAAAGCTTCCCTTGCCTACAATTGTGAGAGGTAGATGCATTTCTCTGCAGGCTATTTCATTCTGACCAATTTTTTTATGTAGAACTGTTACAAACTATCCCTTAAGGAACAGAATGCTCATTAGCTTCTGAACAAGTTGTGTAGTATGTATACTTTTACATAAAAGAAACAACTGAATTTTGGTCAGTATGCTGTGTTTTCAAGTGTAAACATTGATTAAAGTTCCTATATAAAATTGTTATGTTACTATCACCTCATCTGTAGCAAGTTATACTTGAAGCCATGTTCTAAATACCATTTGTTCATCGTGGCAAGTCTGTGTGGCTCAATAATATAAGTGTTTCTCTTGCAGCAAAAACTGTCCACACTTCAGGAAACTTTTCCCAGAGTATGTTGAGAAGTACAATCAACTGCAACAGTTGGAGAACACTGCTGCAGAGCCGGTGCCTCAGGAGAATCCTGCACCTGCTCCATCCCCTGCTGTCCAGCAAGCTCCGGTGGTGGCAAATAGGGCGCAACCACTGGCGGAGGCGCGCCGTGACAAGAACCAGAAGAAGGCAGTGCCCTTCTGGATGGTGCTGGTCATGTTTTCAGTTTTTGGTGCCGTGATGGCGTTGCCCTTAATGCAACTTTGACAAAAATAAAGACAATGAGAAGGTGTGATACCGGGGCCGTAATTTTGTATAGTTTTCCATTGGTTTGTGTGAGTGTGACTCAGTTGTCCTCTAGACTACCTACCACCTTGGAGTCATATTGATGAATCTATGATGGTAACATCTGTAGAACCGTTTTCTCTCTTTTGACTAGTAGCGTCAGAAGTTCGTTCGTATTTTGCTTCTGTTTCGAAAATCGTATACTTATTTTTCTTGCCGTAGCTCATCTTTGCTATGTGTTCGGTTCACAATTTCACATTCTCTTTCGAAGTGTGTTCTTTTGAATTTTACAGCATGATAGAGATGCTGACTTATGTGAATTTCATTCATATTAAATAGTTGTCGTGTAGGTATTTTTGATGGTATGGTAGTGTTTAAGAAGAGAGAAGAAATGAGTTTTATTTAGATGAAACTCACTCTATATGAGTCTTGAAATTAAATACATATGAAATTATGGATGAAACTCTTCATTGAGAATGGACATTTCAAATAATATGACAGTCTTGGAAGGCCTTGTTTAGTTCTCAATTTTTTGATTTTTTTTGTAACACCGAATCTTGCTGCATGGAGCACTAAATATAGATAAAAAATTATGGACATTTCAAATAATATGACAGCCTTTGAAGGCCTTGTTTAGTTCTCAATTTTTTAGATTTTCTGCTATATCGAATTTTGCTGCATATGCATGGAGCACTAAATATAGATAAAAAATATCATTGCACAATTTATTCGTAATTTATGAGATGAATCTTTTGAGCCTAGTTAGTCATAATATTTATCAAATATAAATGAAAGTGTTATAGTATCTATTTTGTAAAAAAAAATGTAACTAAATAAGGCCTAACGCTATAAAACTTCCCACTCACTGCCTTACGTGAGTGTTGCGTCCTCGTGCTCGCACATGGCAACACGAGGCAACCTGATAACTGTGCTCGCACATGGCAACATGACCCGGCAACCTGATAACTCAATTAGGCACACTACAAGGTACAATTGTAAGCTCCTCACTGAAATCATAGTTAACAACTCCACATCATCGCCTGGACCAGCAAAGCGGGGGCACTAGAGAATAGGCTGCTCCATAAATCATTGTTTTTCCAACTAGAATTTGAATCCGGTAAATGAAGCAACGGATATCATTAATTCTCTTCTTGTGAAGTTCAGTAGATGTATTCCTTCTTGTGAAGTTCAGTAGATGTATTCCTTCCGGGTTTGTGATGTTTCGGAAATGACTTTGTGCTTAACCTCAATAATGCTAATGCCAATGGATCAGTTGGTCCCAAGACACCCCGGCGCACCCACACTAAGGCCTTGTTTAGTTCCTAAAAAATTTTGCAAAATTTTTCAGATTCCCCGTCACATCGAATCTTTAGACACATGCATTAAGTATTAAATATAGATAAAATTAAAAACTAATTGCACAGTTTGGTCGAAATTGACGAAACGAATCTTTTGAGCCTAGTTAGTCTATGATTGGATAATATTTGTCAAATACAAACGAAAAAGCTACAGTGTCGATTTTGCAAAATATTTTGGAACTAAACAAGGCCTAACACACACAAAAAGAGTTTTCTGCATCAGAACAATTCATAATACCATCTTAGCCATATGGCAACGTCGATATATACATAGTACACCCGCTACAGCAAAAGGATGAATTAAGAATCTGATCTCTGAGAGCAGAAGAGACTACAGCTCAGACTGACCTCGGACAGTCGGATACTAACTGGTTTCCAGTCCGTTACTACGATATGGAATATCCTAGTTTACGTTGACATCTGTATTGAGAATCAAGCTCTAGGAACAAAGCAGTCTTCACCCTATCATGTTTCTTTAGAAATCAGCCAAAAGGAAACATTTAATAATCTCAAACTTAATACAAGATTGAAGAATGTCAGCTCTCAGGTACTACCCAAGAAAGAAGTTTCTCCTCAACTTCTTCCCAGTTGTGAACCTTTGTCACCAACGGATGCAATTCGTCAACTCCAGTTTTGCACCAAGGATACGAGTTATCATAATCGAATAGAAGGACCCTCATGCCATCATTAGCACACTCTAGAGCATATCTCGGGTTGTCATCGATAAGAACCTGAGCGCCAAAAGACCTACAATAAGTTATGCCACAGCAAATATGTTAGCCTCAGCCCTCCAGAGAAGAGATAGCTATAGATCACTGCTTGTAATATTAACAGTTAGCTGATGACACCAGGTTTGCATAAATCAGTTGTGGCATGTTTGCCCTAAAAATAATCTAAAACACAAATAAGAAACCACCAAGGTTGCTACAGTTTTTAACTAATGTTGTGTTATATAGTGTCTTAACTCTTAAGTCATGATGCAATGCTGGTGAATGCATTAGTATTATGAGCAGAATCAGCTACACGCCTACACCACTGCTTGCAGCAATAACAGTTAGTTGATAACACAGCTATGGAAAGAATAATTGAGGTATGTTGCCCCCTAAATAGTATTTTAAAAAACAAAAACAGGCAAGTCTGCCACAGTTTTAACCATTGTTAAAGCATCTCCAGCACACATAATAACAGACACGCCATCATCTTTTTGAGCCACCATGCAGGAAAAAGAGCCTCCAGCAGACTAGCTAACGGCATCACCATCTCTGTTGACATGGTATCAGGAAGGGCAGCCAGCCAAATTTGGCGGGTGGGCATGCTTCGCTATCCTCCAGTACGTGAGGCATACAGCTAGGACTGGAGCTTATTCACATTCTTTTGATTCAAGACTGCATTCCTTTCCCCCTCTTTCATAAATTCAGAATGTGACTGATATCACGTCCATTTTTTTTGTTCATAGAACAAATAACAAAGAACCCATTCTAATTAGATTCGAATTGACTGTTTTATAAACTATTTGAACTTAAACATTATCAATTTAATTCTTAAAAATCAAGGAAATATGTATCAATTCATGTCAATTTGAATACCAATAAAATTAGATCAACATGGTATGGAAAGCGAGATTTCACTAGTATTCTGGAGTTTACTGAAATATGGAAAGGCAATCTTATGGAGTGGATAGCCAAACAGTGATATGGAGGGTGGGATTTGGAGTGTTCCGGAGATGCTCTTATGCTTCAGTGCATGTTAAGTAATATTACCACTTATCAGTCTCCTAAAATGATTGGGACACTATGTTCCCTCAATGTATTACCTGCAAATCTCTGATTTTGGTCTTGATCGACCTTCCAAAGCGAAATGATTCCCGAAATGGATCTGCTCAAATAAGCCTGGATAATACTTCTCAATCCATTCCAATGTGTGATTCTTAATCACATCCTGCCGAGATCTTTTAAAGGAAGTATATTATTAGGCAAACTCGTATAATGAAAGGCAAATTGATTTGTCTCTTATATCAAACAAATGACTTACGTTACTACAGACAAGCTACAGAAAGAAGAAAGAGTTTGGAGAGCATCTCTAGCCCCTGGGATAGGATGAATACCATCTTGGAAGTATTGGGTTGTGAAGAACTCGTGGACAAGAAAATTAGCTGCAGAGTTTCAGACCAGTGCTTGATTTCATATGATGAGTTGTATGTTTAAAACGCTAATATGTGTAATTCCAAATGAAACAAAGATAGCATTAAGCCATTAACACACCTCTTTCTCGAGAACAGTTCCATATCTGCATAGAGTTTTGCAAGAAAAAAAATGTAAGAACCACCTGGTTAACAAACATTCAATTTGAATAGCTCAAACGAAAATGTGACCAATCAAAATCACAAATTCCAGGAGTCAATTTTTTTAAGAGAGCCAGGACTTCATGTTCACCTTAAAGAACTCATATACATGGTACTCTGATACTGAGTGATTCCATGAATAACGATCAGCAATAAATTTGTTCAGAGCTGCAAGAAAGCTACCAAGAACTGCGAGCAAGATATACAGTACAAGGTAGTGAGAAAAGGTCAACCATAACAAAGATAAAAATAGTGCTACTTCCTTGACCAGATGCGAATTATTTGAAGGCTGTTCAAATGTTCATTATTCAATTATATGTTTCTAGACTAAGAACCTCAAAATCAACCACTAATCCTAAAAAGTCAATGCATTCGACTACAAATGAACAGCTTACAATTTCAAATGAACAACTCTATGCCGTAATCGTTTCACATACCTTCATCCACATCAACAGCAACCACCATCTTAGCTGCCACAGGCTGCTCCGGGAACCCTAGCGGCTTCCCTCGCCGGCAGGCACCATTCCCGTTGATGCTCTTCACACTTGCAGCGGACTCCTCCAGCGGCAGCAGCACCTCCGGATCGCGCATCAGCTGCCGCTGCGTGGTAAGCACCTGGGCCTTCATCCCCGCCGCCTCCCCGTCCACCCTCCTCCTGAACTCGCCGCCGCCGCCATCCTGCCAACCCAAGCACCCCTTCAAGCTGAGCGCGCCGCTCGGCGCGAACCTCCTCCATGTCCCGACTCCCAGATCAAGGAACACCGCTCTATTACCCGGCAGCGTCCTGCCGCTCTCGCCGCCGCAGCGCGCGGTCGAGTGGGCGAACCTGCAGAGGCAGGCGCGGTTCGCGGCGGCCGGCGAGGGCGGCGGCGGCGGAGGCATGGCGGCGGAGCTGGGATTCCAATTCCAACCCAGAGGCGGAGCCCGGAGACGATCCAACAGCGACCGCACGGCTCCGCGGCCTAGCATGTCGACACAAGCATTCCTTCCCCGGCCGGCAGCCCGACAAACCTGCACGGCTGCACGCATCGCATTCGGCAAATCAGATTAGTCACAATCGAGAAGGACGGAAGGGCAGATCGCAACAACCGACGGAATCGCTTGCCTGAACACGCGAGAGAGGAGGGGTGAGGATCGGGACGAATCGAATGCCCCCGGTGAGGTCGGAGGTCGGCGACTCAGTCCTCACACCGGTCCCGTGATCTGGGGCATCTCTTTCAAGCGAGATCGCAGGTCGCGGCGAGGGAAAACCTCGTGAAATTCGTGTGGAAATTCCGAATTCTCAGGGCATATACGAAACGGAGATGGCAAGGCGGATTTCTTGGTCGCCTCTAGTGTTTCTTTTTCGTTTTTTCTTTCGCTCTTGCTGTGATCTGTGACTCAAAAAAAGAAGTGGTCTGAGGAATTGGTGTGCATTTTTTTTTTGTACGTCAGTGACGGTGGTGCCGTGGTGATGGGCTCGCTTCTTTTTCGGGAAAGGGAGCCGTGCTCATCATAGGTTTCCGGCGTTTTGCACCTTTTTTTTTGAGGTTGTTTGGATACCTCATCCTGACTTTAGTTTGTGTCATATCAAACGTTTGACATCAATTAAGAGTATTAGATATAGACTAATTATAAAATTAATTATATAGATAGAGACTAATTTACGATATAAATTTATTAAGCTTAATTAGTTTATAATTTGACAATGTGATACTATATTAAACATGTGTTAATCATAGATTAATTAAATCTAATAGATTTGTCTCATTAATTAGTCTATTTTTGTGTAATTAGTTTTATAATTAGCTCATATTTAGTCCTCGTAGTTAGCATACGAATATTCGACGTGACACGGACTTAACTTTAGTCTCTTTAATTATTTATTTAGTATATTATTTATTATTTATATTTATATAATTATAATAGTTAGGTAGTACGTTGTAGCATTATGATAGTTTATATTACTCCCTCTATCCTAAATTATAAGTCATTTTATTCTTTTGAGAGTCAAAATATTTTAAATTTGACCAAAGTTATAGAGAAAATTAAAATGATCTATAACATCAAATAGTATAATATGAAAATATAATTGACGAATAATTTAATTATACATATTTGGTATCATAAATGCTACTATTTTATTATATAAATTTGGTCAAACTTAAGATTCTTTAACTCTCAAGAAAATTAAGATGACTTATAATTTAGAATGAAAGGAGTATTAGTCAAAGATTTAAAAGTTCAAATCTTAAAATACGTGTATGCCTTATAAAAAAATATGAAGGAAGCATGGATAGGATAAACATATCTTTTTTCAATATATATGCATAGAACTTTTTTTTAGAAAAGACACTACTGGAGAGCACAAGTGGAAGGATAAGAAAAACATGTTTTATTGGAGGACTTCCGTGGCATGTTTTACTTACGGATATCTTTTGGGTGGAAGGGGGGAAAAACCCTCATGTTATGCCTAGCAACAGGCGCACAAGGACTAGCTTTTAGCCCACTGTTGTAGCAAGAGGATGTCCGGATCAACCAATGACGCTTCAGGGTTCAAAAGAAAAGAAGAAATGAATTTTAGACAAACTTCAAGTAAACTAAGTGGTCCCAGGTTTTAGCTTTTGTTTGAAATGGGTCCCAATTTTATGTTGTTTTGGCCAGCCAAACCCAAAGGTAATACTTTGTCAAAAAAGAAAAACCAAAGGTAACATAGGGATGCGGAATATCTTTGGCCTTGTTTACTTCCAAAATTTTTTGCAAAATAGGAATAGTAGTATTTTCGTTTGTATTTGATAAATATTGTCCAATTATGGACTAACTAGGCTCAAAAGATTCGTCTCGTCAATTTCGACCAAACTGTGCAATTAGTTTTTATTTGCATCTATATTTAATACTCCATGCATACGTCTAAAGATTCGATGTGACAGGAAATCTGAAAAATTTTGCAAAATTTTTGGGAAACTAAACAAGGCCCTTGTCAGCATCCCTCAAATTTCGTAGCCCTCATCCCTTTTCAGTGACTCAGCATTTTGTCACAACACACGAGCACTTTTGAGTCGAGGACGAGAAGAGATTTTGTTATTATATACGCTGGATAAGTAGTCAAAGATAGTAGGAAAAGACGGGGTTAGGACTTTAGGAGTCCATAGTGACAGCGACGAGCTGCGATTAGGAGCAGGTTAATACAGAATTCCGCGCATAGAACAAGATGGCCAAGAATTCGCATAAAGTTAAGCTCCCCGTCCAAAAAATATAGCTACGTTTAGAATTTCTCCATGGATTTAAAAGTGGGGTGGCAAAAAGATCCAATATGGTGGTCTTTATTAAACTAGTCCGCGTGTGTGATCTCTGTTGTGTGTGTGATCAGTGTAAGGCAATGGTGTTTCCATTGCATGTCTCCGTGCTATTTTAAATGGAAAGGTGTACTACGACCTATCACCATTTTGTTAATCCGCTGGATGGGAATTTCATCCATTCACCTAGCCAATGTGGATTGAAAACTCAAATGTTACTGTATTTTTGTGTAATAGTAAATTCTGAACCATATATAAACGCGCGGAAGGAGGAGTAGCAAAATCATTGGCAACTTCTGCGAATAAAAAAGTTTTGCAGGTCCAATCGGCCAAGGGAAAAACAGAAGTCAACAACTCCTCACTTTCTTTCTTTCAGGAAAAAAAAAAAGAAAGGAGATGCGATGCGACACTCCATCTCCATGAGCTATCGTCGGCCTGCAAAACCCGTGCGCTCATTTGGGCCTTTCTTTATCAGGAGCCCGAGCGGCCCGTCTACTACCGTATCCCATCCACCCCGAGCGGCGGCGCTGCTGATGCTGTCCGCCCCGCGAGTCCCGCTCGGCCACTCTGGCGGACGTGCTCCTACTCCCCCAGTCGCGGGCGGGGGCGACGCCGCCCGACCAGCGCGACGTGCCGCGCGCCACGGCACCCACCATCACGCTACGGCCCTAGCTAGGCCTACCGTGGGCGTCGCCGCTCTGCAGTTTTACTACGCTCACGCAGTCACGCCACCACACTTCGGCTACGGCCCATGCGTGCGACCGTGACCGAGCGGCAACCGGACCGGAGTCACGGATGCATCTCGCTCTCTACCCTTGGCTCTTCGCGGTGCGCTTTCGTTAACCGCCCGCCAGCCCGGAAACACGTGTTCGCTGACCAGCTTATTACCACGGTCGACTTACCTGCTAATGACTTGTTTAGTTAAAAAAAAATTCGTCACATTGAATCTTTAGACCTTTCAAGAATTTTGAAAAGTCAAAGTTTTTCAAATTTAACTAAATTTATATAGTAAAATAATAACATTTTTAGTATCGACCAAGTATCATTAGATTCTTTGTTAGTTATATTTTCATAGTGTACATATTTAATGACATAAATCTTTATATTTCTCTCTATATTTTTGGTCAAACTTACAAATGCTTTGATTCTCAAAGATTATTGGAATGACTTATAATTTATAACGGATGGAGTACCAACTAAACAAGGCCTAACTACACACGAGCACAGTAATCTAACCGTGTGTTTGGTTGGAGAGCGAGGCGAGCCGGGTCGGAGCGAACCCGTTCTTGTGGCTGTTTGGTTGGAGGATGGGAGGGTTGGGTTGGCTCTAGAGTGGAATATTCCTCTCAGATGCGGGTTGGACTCGTCCGTCAAAATCTGGCGGACGGAGCCGCTCCAGCCGGGTTGGCTCCCACCAAACACTAAATTCCTTCAACCAAACACTGAACGGAGCCGCTCTGTCCCCAATTCTTCAACCAAACACTAAAATGGGTTGGCTCCGTCCCCAAAAGCAGAAGTGCAACCAAACACTCGACGGGTTGGCTCCGTCCCAAAAAAAACTGGGTTGGATCCAACCCAACCCACCCAAACTCCAACCAAACACACGGTAACCGCCCCGGAAGGCCGGAACCGAACCTCACCGTCTCGCGGCGTTCGTCAACGGCCCCCCGGCCTAACCGCTCCGCCCAGCGCCCCCAAAGCCGCCGCCGCCGCCGCGATATTCCGGCGAGAGAATTTCTCGTCGCCCGGTTTACGCTGACCGGGGTAGGGTAGGTGATGTGCGGCGGCTGACGCACGCACGCACGCAGCTCTACCGGCTGCTGCAACTGCAGTGACCGCGGCGGCTAGCTCGTCTGACGTGAGGCCATGACACGGTTCCATCCATCCTTCCCCGCGCCCCGATTTCGTGCAGGCAACACACACACCGTGCCCTCAGATTCCCGCACCTGCATTCTTATAATAAACACACGTTAAAAGTCTACTGTAATCTAAAAGTCTTAAAACAATCACGCCCATCATTAGTATACCAGAACTCCGGGACGACGATGTGCGTCCAAGTGTCGTTAAACAAAGGCACCTGCGCCTCGACCTTGACCAGCTTCAACTATAGAAAACCATCATTAGCTAGATTTAGTGGAATCTATCCATAGAGACGTAGTAACACGTACCTATTACCTATACACTGCTAGCAGTAGTACCAACTAGCAATTTAGCATCGTCAGAAGAATAACAGGCTTACCAAAACTCAGTACGACTACGTACGCGCGTCCGTCGCACACACATATAAGCAAAAGCAAGCACGGGACACATGTCAGGACAGTGACGCCTGACCTAAACACCGTCTTCTGAGGGTTCATTCGGTTCAGCCCGGCTTCCGGCAGGCTCCGGCGACCTGTTCCTGCGACGGAACGGAGACCGCGACTGAGACTTGCGCCCAAGAAACTTCGCACTCGGCAACGGCAAGGTGACGCGACGACCTTCTTGTCCTGGATCCTCTGATCGTGCGAGCGACCCATTAGCCGCCACGATGACTTCACCGCGCATTCCCGGGCCCCGGCGCCTGCCTCTCACACGTGGTTGACTGACCAGCGACTGCTGGCTGCTGGCTGCTGCTGCTACGAAAACACAAAAGTCATGGACAAGGCACAAGGCGGGGTGGCATGCATGCGGTTTCAAGTCAATTGCTGCTTAATTTATGGAGAACGGGGAGCGCGGGGTCAAAGCTTGCCGTCGTTTCAGGCTCGACGCGCCCGGCGGGCGGACGCGGCGCCGTGTGTTGATCGGCAACCGACGAGATGTAAACGGGACTGCACCGGATCGGACGAGGAGGGGAATGGCTTCACGGAAACGAACTTCAGGCCTCATCACGTCTGGGATTTTTGACAAAGGTGATGCTTCAAGCAATTGGGAGCTCTGTCTCTGTGAGGATCTCAGACGGCAACAGGACATACTAGGATCGCTGGGCCCCCTGGAGGGACAAGTTTTCGTCAGCTGGAACGAACTCTTTGCCTGAAACGCGTATACACCTTGTCCCCTGCTCTGGTCAGCCTACAGTTGAATTTCCACTTTGTTAGGCACATTTCCATTCCTTCTTCTACCTTTCTGGCTTTCCTTCGACAATCACCTTTCGAGTTTCCTGCCGTACAGTTTATATCATTTCTAGTATCACCATCCTGACTTCCTGTGTGAGTGGCACTGAAAGAAGACGAACGTGTTCAAGTGGAACACATGCACCTCTTCGTAGCAAGCAAGGAAACATCCTCACGAGACAAGCCAGCGAAAAGTCAAAATTTCAAGAAAAGTCTCTTGATTAACTCTTAATATATGAACAAATTCAACATTTATCCCCCCCAACAACAACCAATCCACATCAGTCTCTTTTCTGCTGTTTACACGGGAATTTTTGACCAAAAAATTCCTTTTTTCAAATCAAGAAGAAGAGTAAAGAAAAAGGGGGAAAGAAAGAATGAACGCATGTGCGCGCTCCGGTGATCGGCGAGTGCAGCCAAATGCGTCACGGAGCTCGGGAGCCGGGGATCTGGACGATCAGTTCGCCGACGACGGAGGCGTCTTGGGCGTCTTGGGAGCGCGGGCGGCGTCGGCTCCGGCGATCCCCTGCTCGATGTCACCACCGGCGCCGCCGCGCGGGCTCGGGCTGTAAGAGGAGGTGCCGACCACGGCCTGCTTGCCTCTGCTGAGCAACCGGCGCAGCGACCGCAGCCTGGCGGAGACAGGGGACCGCATGTCGTCGGCGGTCCCGGGCATGCGGCTCGCCGGCAGCGGGGAGTTCATGGGCGGTGTGTTCAGGGCCACGGGCCGCGTCGGGATGTCGATGACCAGCTGGTTCTCCTTCCTTCGCCCGGAGGAGGCCGAGGAGCTCGCGGACGCGGCGGCGCTGGCGATGGGGTGCGGCGGCGGGGGTGGGGGAGTGGCGAGGCCGGCGTTGGTGACCTCGTCGTTGGTGCCCCAGAAGAGGACGTTGGTGGGGAACACGGGGAACTCCAGCGACGCGCCCGAGGGCTCCTCCCGCGGCAGCGCGTCGAGTTCGCCGGCACCGGCGCCGCCGACGGGGGCGCGGCAGAGCGGGCAGGTGTCGTGGGAGTGGAACCACATGTCGATGCACTCCACGTGGAACCCGTGCCCGCACTTGGGCAGCGTCCGCACCTTCTCGCCGTCGGCCACCTCCGACAGGCACACCGCGCACTCCAGCGCGTCCGCCTTCTCCTTGTCCCTGGGGGAGCCGGCACCGGCGGCGGCGTAGACGGTGACGGGGAGGGAGCGCAGGACGGAGGCCGGCAGGCCGCGCTGCGGGAGCGGCGACGCGGCGACGAAGAGGAACCGCGACGACGGCGAGGTCGGCGCCAGCAGCGGGTTCGCACCCAGGTAGCGCTTGGCGTAGAGGTAGAGCAGGAAGACGAAGACGACGACCATGAAGAGGAAGATGACCGCGGCCAGGAGCACCCCGTTGCTGATGGCCAGCTGCTGCTGGCCCCCCGAGTTGCTGACCGAGCCAGGGAACATCCCGTCGCCGCCGCTGCCGCTGGGGCTGGGCCACACCGGCGGCGTGGGCGCCGCCGACGCCGACGCCGACGAAGAGACCGAGGACGTCTGGGGGATCATGGCTGGCACCTGGCTTCAAGGAACGAACGAGCTTCTCGCGTTGCTGCCGGTGCCTTGTTTCGATCTTGGCTGGCTGATGTCCGCCGCTGATGATAAAGAGAAGCGGAGAGAGGAGACGACGACGACGACGACAGGACACGAGAAGAGAAAGACTGAGCGGCGAGCTGGAAAGAACGGCCACTCGGGTATTTGAAGGGGAGCGTGGCGAGGCCACGGGGGCTGGGCGTCGTGACAGTAGTGGGATCCTCTGCGGCGCGGCATGCGGCGAGTGGGCCACGGCATGCTGCCTCCGTGTCGCAGAGGATCCGGGGGATGCGTGGCGGACTTTGTCAACTAGTGGTTGGGGGCGCGGAACGAGACAACGCCCCGGTCGCGGGTCGCCCCGGTCTGTTTTGACTGCTCTGCTGGGCGTTCCTTCCTTCTACGTGCTCGGCTGGGGCTGCCCCGACCCGAACGAACCGCGGCGGCGGCGGCGGCCTCGCAGAAGCATCCAACTGGCAGCAGGCGCCCGCCGCGCCCGCGGCCTGCAGAAACCCGAAGCCTGCCACGCACGGCGACGGGGCGAGGAAAAAAAGGCGTAGCCATCGCTCATCAACACTGGGCGACGGACCGGCTGGCCAGACGTACGTCGACGACCTCCCCCGAGTAGGAGATTTTCGGCGTCGAAATCGCTCGCGGTCGACGTGCGTGCGTCGTGCGTGGCTGGCCGGACGGGGCGGGCGGGCGGGCGTGCGTGCGTGCGTCGTGCGCGCGAGGCCCGCCTTGGCTTATGGCTTACCCGTTCGGTGGGGCGGACGGGAACCGTTGATTTTTGGGTTCTGGTACAGGATACGAAAATTGATTGGGGTTTCGTGGTACTGCTCGCGCTCGGGTGAATCTAGCAAGCCAGGCAGCGTGCCGGACGGGTCCGTTGTGGTTGCGATTTGCAAAACCCATGTGGGGATGGAACGGTGCACGCTTCGTCCTTCGATCGTCGTGCTGCCATGCCAACCATGGCTCGTAGGCAATGGAGACACCACGCAATTGGCCTTCTTTCGGTCCGTCGCGGGGCAATGGCCAGGCAGTGTTTCCCACCGTCCAATTTTGGACGGCCAGGACTGGGATCGCTGTCCGGGCTAGGTACACAACCAGACAGCGTCCGGTGTTGCCAAAAAAAAAAAGTAGGAAAAAGGCAAATCGAACCATGGATGGATGTCAAAAAAAAATATAGCTTACATATATAGTCATCTGCGCGAGCGCGATTACCCCATTAACCCTAACCACACAACAAGGATGGACGGAAGATAAAAGTCCTATCATCGATGTTCACTAGGGTATTTGAACTATGTTTTGGTTCGTTTCTCACTCGACCACCACTACATGTGGCCGGCCTTAGGCAGGATGTGTTCGGTCATTCGGGTATTAAGGTCAAAAACTATTTTTTCTTTCTATATATAGCAAATTTAGCGAACCGTCATATCTTAGATATACGCTAGTGTTTTGCGTACATGGTTGCTTAGTTCAATATTACACACGTTTCCATTTTCAACATTGAGATCTGGGTCTGTTTGTTTGGTTCTAGTCCACGCCTAGTCACCAAGTTGTGGCGGAGGTGGCGAATATCTGCGTCACACTCTGTGGCGGCTTTTGCACTACGAAAATCATGTGGCTGCCACATCTTACGAGCGAATCAAACAACAAGTTTGTGTCGTGTGGCGCGGCGGAGAATAACCCCTCCCCCCTCCAATTTGCAATGCTAGGTGCCCACATGAAAGTAACGTATAATATTAGCACCATCGACAACAAGTTTGGGTCGTGTGGCGTGGTGCGGCGGAGAATCAACCCCATCCCCACCCATTTGCAGCTGCCCACCAGGGGTGAAGATGTAGTGTATCTAGGAGGTGCAAATACACCCCCTCCCAAAAAAATCAAAAATCAGTTATAATCATTAAATTTTCACCATATATACACTCTCCAAAATAAAAGAATATGCACCCATAATACATGTGGACCTCCTTTAATTTCCTTCCACTACTACCCACATGAAAGTAATAGATGATATTAGCATCATTGATGGTAGCAATACCTTCTAAACTATCATTTGGGGGTTCCCTGCACAAGAGACTATGATGATGGTGGCCATAATAATTGGGATTACCAAACACCTAGACTGATTATCAAGAATTTATAATTAGATTACAATGAATTTTCATAGAAGCATTTCGAAAATAGGACAATGCTCACATGCGTATTATAAACTAGACATAAGAGGACACAGAGCAACGAGGAAAACATCTCTATCTCTACTTACGTTTCATACGGTCAATGCTCGTATATTAGTAAATTGTTTGACTCGTGTCCAAAGTTTGGTGCATTTTACTTGGACAGTCGTAACAAGGCAAACTTTTTTCTACAACGATCGAGGCCCCTTGGGTGATTACTTTCTGATGATTTTTATTTGGACAAAGCATAGCGTAAAAGAGCTGGCGTAAGTTTATGATTAACTGTTGATGAACTGACATCATCATAACATGTACTGCCAAGTAAAACTACACTCCACTGTTGGGCGATTGATCCACGCTGCCTCACGGAAGTATACGGCCCTTTTTCGGCGTGGTCGCTGGCGTTTCCGTCAAAGAAGGCAGCAGACAACGCTGTCAACCGTGACCAACGGGCCGGGGGGTGGGTGTGAGGGAACGCGTGTCTTGCCGAGACCAGTATTCGTCGTGCACGGCCAATCACGGCTTCCCCGCGTCGTGCTGGCGCCGCTCGTGCCGGGAGATTGTGTGTCTTGCCCCTACGGTGAATGTCTGAATGAATGATCACATGCTGGAAAGTTTTGGTGCTCCTCCAGGTCATCTCGCCTCTTAACCTGTGATGAGCACTAAAACCTGGGAATATTTTTGACCCGTGAGTAAAGTACTACCTCGCTTGTTCTCGTCGCCCGTCGAAACTCGAAACAAAGGAACGACACGTCGTCTGGGAGTCAGAACCCGGCACGTAAGGCCTTGTTTAGTTACCCAAAAATTTTGTAAAATTTTTCAGATTCCCCGTCACATCGAATCTTTAGACGTATGCATAGAGTATTAAATATAAATGAAAATAAAAACTAATTACACAGTTTAGTCAAAATTAATGAGACGAATCTTTTCAGCCTAGTTAGTCCATAATTGGATAATATTTGTCAAATACAAACGAAAGTGCTACTATTCATATTTTGCAAAAAAAAATTTGAAAGTAAACAAGGCCTAACTTCATGACAGACTTCCGCGCCACCGGTCCGCACTGTACTGTAGCACGAACGCACAGTAGTACAAATTAAGCGCCACCACCGCAACGAACAGTCGCAAATCTCAACATGCCTAGAAGTTGGAGAGCTGGCCGGGAGCTACAACCAGCGGTACACCGTCCCATACTCCACACTATTATATGTACAAAGAGACACCACCGCGAGGCTATCGTGACGCGGCGAGGGCCCTGGTAGGTAGGTGGATGGCGTGGCTGACGCCATCCTCCAAGCGACTCGGTCAGCACCCGACGTGCGCATGCAGGCAGGGTCAGGGAGCTCACTTGTCACTTCACACTGACCGCGGTAAAGGAGCGGATGCGGACATGTTCTCGGGATCGGGATTTGCCGGGCGAGTGACGGGCAGACGGGTCGCAAAAGCGCAGGGAAAGCCACCGCATGCGTCGTGGCCTCGTGGGAGTGCGCTCGCACAAAGTGCGTCGGAAGGGCGGACCGGCCCGCGGGAGACGCGGGAGCGAGCTGCGGGGCACCGAGCACGCACGGCGCACGGCCACCCGCGGAATGCCGGGGCCTTTTGCGCGGCATCTCGGCCGGCAGAAAGGGCCACCACCCACTGCGTTCCGTGCTTCTTCGGTTCGTGGCGCTGTGCCAGACGGCCTCATCGCAGTCGCAGCACAGCCAAGAGCGAACGCCCCCGGTCGTCGGTCATCCGGGACCCCCGGCGCCGTAGGGAAAGCACCGGAGCCAGCCAGCCGCGACGACACGACGCGCGGACGCGGACGATGATGACGCCAAGGTCACCGTTTCCCGCGCTTTCGAGCGGGCCGGCGGGGTCCGTGAGTCAGGCCGCAGACACTCTATCACCTCACCCACCGGGTCAGCCGCGGGATGGGTTTTAGACATTAAGGCCTTCTTTAGTTTCTAAAAAGTTTTACTAAAAATTTTAAATTTTTTGTCATATCGAATATTGCGACATATGTATAAAGTATTAAATATAAACGAAAATAAAACTAATTACATAGTTTACCTATAATTTGTGAGACGAATTTTTTGAGCCTAGTTAATTCATAATTGGACAATATTTGTCAAATAAAAACGAAAACGCTACAATACCCAAAATCTCAAAATTTTACCAAGACCAAGGCCTAAGTCTTGGAAACTCTAAACAAGTGGTTAAAAGCGACATCTAAATTTTAGTTAACCTCACAAAATATCGTTAGTTTATTATATCTTACAAGCAGATTAAGTTCATGTAAGTTTAGCCTTTAATTCTAGACGATTAGACTTTTACACGATGAGATCTAAATATGACTTAATTTTTGTTTTTCAAATTTGCACCTCTCCTAAGATAAAATGGTTTCTAGGGTAAATATGTGGTGTCTTATGCTCTTCCTGTATAACGAGGATAATAGTTGGTTGTACGACAAATTCAAGCATTGGATGCATATGCTACTAAACCCTCTATAAATGACAGAGGAGGAGAAGGCTACTACCTGTGCACGTTGTGTAACAAAACCCTCTGCTATGCCATTGTAAAGTTCAAGCAAAACTCCACAGACCAAACCTCGATGTTGGCTTTATTTTGGTCTTTTGGTGTGCTTGATGGCTTGAGGTTAAGTATAAGTGCTCCCCTCTAGACTAAATAAAACCATCCATACCTGTGCACGTTTCACCGCTGATTGTGCTATGCAAGATGGATGACCATTGTATGATTCCCTGGAGTGCATATAGTCTGAAGTCGCATTAGCCGTCCAAGCCTGATGTGGCCAAGTTCATGGCTCGTTTAAAGGGTTGGTCATGCCATGTTTTATGATACCCTACATGCATATATATATGTAGGAACAAGGCTCGTCGTAATGGGGCCGGTTGAGTCATAGCCTAGTTGATTTCTACTACAACAATCCGTATGTTGATTTCTAGTTGAGTTACAGACTTGGCCTAGGTGATAGTGTATAGTTCCATTTTGACCTCTCAATATTACTACGGTTTGATAAATTTTATTGGAGGGTCGGACATGCAAATAGGAGAATTTCTCTTGTCCAAGCAAGTTATTGGAAGAGCCTAATAAGGTGAGTGGCACCTTGTGAGGCTTTTTGGAAGAAATGGAAGATGGTGGACAGGAAGCGACAAATGAGTCATGAGAGCTTGGTTTTTTTTTTTGAAAATAGAGAGCTTAGTAATTTGTGTTCATGGACTTGAACAGCTATAACTTTATTTGTGTCCATGGACTTGGACAAATTAAATGTTCTTAGTTATGCTCTGACAAGTTATATTGTGCTATATATATGTGGGTTTGTCCTATGAGTACTTGATGTTTTATGTGCCATTATATGTGTATCTTTGAGTTATCATCGAAACAAACTTGCATGATCACCTTGAGTTTTTTTTTTGGTGTGTAACTTCATATAACAGAAACGGAATGAAATCACCAGACAAACAAATGAGGCTCTTATGCAACCTAGTTTTGGAGGTCAGGTTTTAGTAGTCTTCAGCGCCAAGGTATGCAAGGTTGGGGCTATAGAGTCTTTGGCGTTGAGCAACAAAAACCATAAAGTCCAAGCATATCATAGTACATACACATAACACAATCAAGTGTAAGTTATCAACATGCATATCCGATCCTAAACATAACAACAGAAGCGGGCCACATATATATACATAACACAATGTGCACATGTGTTGTCCGAAATCCACATGCAAATACATAGTCAACTGTTTTTTTGTGAAAGGTGGCATGCTTAATAAAAACATTAATCGAGAGTCGAGACACCCGATCCGATCTATCCACAACAAAAAAATAAAATAATAAGCGATCATCACGCCTCAATGAGATTGGCGTGCGTTCACCTGAAACACACGTGCACGCAAACCTAAACCATCAAAACCAACAACAGCAACGAACAAGAACAATGCAGCACTCCAGCTAATCAACATATTCTGAGATGCATGCACGCGCCAGCAGCCACCCTCTAGTTTTTTTTTCCTTTTTTTTTTTGGGCAGTCTAGTCCTCTGCGCCTTCCTCTCGTTGGCCAGGCCTCTTGTCAGTTCCTTCTCGCTCCAACAAGGCTCGTGTGCTCTTTTGACACGAACAAACTAGTAGGCCCACGCCGGAGGCCTTTCTGCTCAAATAAGGCCCATGTTCTCTTTGGACACGACACCAGCAATGCTAGGCCCACGCCTGCGGCCCAAGAGCAGTGTTGCAATGACGATACACGAACACGACAGCGTTGTACGTTGGTTTGGACTTTGGAGACGTACACGCGCGATTTTGTATGTAGTTACTATTATTACTCATCAGCCTTTTAATGTGCTCTGCATCTACGACTACATACTGTAATGGTAGGGCCTTTTAGGTCTTGTTTAGTTCGCAAAAATTTTCAAGATTCCCCGTCACATCGAATCTTTGGTCGCATGCATGGAGCATTAAATATAAATAAAAATAAAAAATAACTATACAATTTACCTGTAATCTGTGAGATGAATCTTTTGAGCCTAGTTACTCCGTGATTGGACAATGTTTGTCAAATAAAAATGAAATGCTACAGTATCCAAAAACAAAAAAAATTGCCAACTAAACAAGGCCTTATTGTGCTCTGTATGTACATAGTACGGTAGATCGTCAGATCTCGTGAATGGTTTAATACGCTGTACAGTACAGTTCAGTAATCTCTTTCAAGCCAGTACCACAGCGGCACAGCGCCAAGAACTGGTTTAGGCCTTCTTTAGATATATATATATATATTTAGATTTTGACACTGGAATATTTTCATGACCAATATTGTCTAATCATACACTAACTAAATTTAAAAAATTCATCTCGCAATTTATAGATAAACTATACAATTAGTTATTTTTTATTTATATTTAATGCTTTATATATATATATATATGTCGCAAGATTTAATAAACAATCTTATAAACTTTTGGTTATTCGAGTGCATCTAAGGCCTTGTTTAGTTTCCAAAAATTTTGCAAAATTTTTTAGATTCCTCGTCACATCGAATCTTTAGACGTATACATAAAGTATTAAATATAGATAAAAATAAAAACTAATTGCACAATTTGGTCGGAATTGACGAGAAAACTTTTGAACCTAGTTAGTTTATGATTGGACAATATTTGGTAAATACAAACAAAATTGCTACAGTGCTCATTTTGCCAAAATTTTTGGAACTAAACAAGGCCTAAACTGGCCCTTATTTGCCTGCATCAGGATCAGGATCAAGATCGAAATCCAAAAACATCCAAAAACAGCTGGGATAGTACGTAGCAGTTTGCTTCGTTCATTCATTCATTCATTCATGGAGAACCGATCGATCCAAACGAAAAAAAACAACAACAAAACAAACACCACATTGAGCTACTGTACTAGACAATGAGCTAGTAGGTCGGTGTGTTCAACGATGCAACACATACACGCACACAACCAACGTACGTAACCATCGAACCAACAGCCGAACCCAGCAAATGCACCTGAGAACTCCAGCTAACCATATCATGCACGTACACAGACGCTCGATCATCTCATCTGGCACGTCGCCACATGCACGTATGGTACGCGCGCACCACCTCTACGCCTTGCCCTCGTTGGCCTTCCTGAAGGCGGCCGCCTGCGCGGCGGCGGCGCCGTCGGACCCGCCCGCGGCCGCCGCGGCGAACGCGTCGCGGACCTGCTCCGTCGTGTAGGGGAAGCCGGCGCGGGTCATGGAGTTGAGCAGCGCGGCGGCGCCCTCGCGTAGCAGCGCGCCCGTGCCGTCGGACCGCGTGTTGGCCAGCGCGTCCTGGATGCTCACGTCCGACCCGCCGTTGCTGCCCGCCGCGCCGAAGAAGTGGCCCATCGACGACGGCGACGTGCTCGGGAACCGCCCGCCGATCGCCGACCAGATCTCCATCGGGTGCGACCTCCAGTAGCTGGTGGTGGACGAGATGATGCATGGAGATCGAGCAGACAAGAACAAGTTTTGGTCAGTGTGACTGCATGTCTGCATTCATGGCGACGCCGACGCGTCATGATGGAGCAGTAGTGGGCTTACTCGCAGGAGCCCGGGAGGGAGCCGAAGCTGTGGGGGTCCATGGGGACGAACGGTGTGGGCGACGAGGTCCCGATGCCGCCGCCGTGCGAGGGGGAATCGCCGTAGGCGCCACCGCCACCATGGGCAGGCGTGGGGGACGACCCGCCTCCGTAGGCGCCACCGCCGCCGTCGGGGGAGGACGGAGACCCACCACCGTACGCGCCGCCGCCGCCGTGGGACGGAGATCCACCGTAGCCGCCGCTGCCGCCGCCGGTGGACGGGGCCGTCGGGGAGGACCCGGAGCCGCCGCCGTGGGACGGGGATCCGCCGTACCCACCGCTGCCGCCGCCGGTAGAGGGGGACGCCGGAGAGGAGCCGAAGCCGCCGTGGGACGGGGAAGGCAGCGTCGTCCCGCCGCCGTGCGACGGCGTTGGCACGTACCCACCGCTGCCGCTGTGGGACGGCGGCGTCGTCCCGGTGGAGCCTCCGCCTCCGTGCGACGGCGTGACGGGCGTGATGCCGCCGCCGTGGCTGCCGCCGCCGATCCCTGGGAACGAGCGCGGGTCCATCCCCGGCACGCAGTCCGGCTTCTTCACGTCGTCGCCTGCGCATGCTCATTAGCATGGTTAATGTTACAGTTACAAAAAAGCTCAAGAAGATGCATGTACGTACCTTGGCTCGCCTTCTCGGCCCTGGACTCGACCATGGCCACGAAGGCCTGCGCGGCCAACGCGGCGAGCACGAAGCTCGCGAGGAGAGCTCTCGCCGTCCTCCGCGCCTCCATAGCTGCCCCCCCTGCTCGGCGCTCGCTTGCTCCTCCTCTGCTGTGACTGTGGAGTGGTGGTGTGGGAGCGGATGCGTGAGCTGAGCTCTGAGCAGGCCGCGTGCGTGGGTATAAATAGCGGGAGCAGAAGCTACCAGAGTGGCGCCACGGAGAATTGAAGGCGAGCGCCGTGAATTCATGGGGTGTCGCAGATGACGCAGCGGGGTAGTTGGCGGGGGAATTCAATGCGCGCATCATGTGCATCGACCAGTCCAGCATCCGACGGTCCGAGTAGTAGGAATAGGCCAGGCGTGCCTCCGGCTCCGGCTCCGCGCGCGGACTGTGCACTGTGCAGTGCATGCGCTCTGCGCTGTTCAAGCCCATCTCCTCTCGTGCCGATCGACTGCTGATAATTCCTGCTGATCGAGCCTCTGTTTTTTTTTTCTTGTTGTTATTGACCTGGATGTGCAGTGCTCCTGCTGGGAGTCGCATGGCCACATCGCTTATGCAGAGTTTGAATTTTGATCTCTTATTGTTTGAATTTTAATGCATGTGCCGCAAGATTCGATGTGACGAAAAATCTTGATAATTTTTTAGGTTTTGAGGTGAACTAAACAGGACCTTATATGATCCACAAAATTTATCTACAAGAGACTGGTTTTGAGGTGAACTAAACAGGACCTTATATGATCCACAAAATTTTTAGGTTTTGAGGTAAACTAAACAGTACGGTTTTTGAGGCAAGCGAAATATATATGGGTTGTTGGCAGCAGCATTGTGGATGGATAGGTCCGGTTCATGCTATAGCCTACACAGGTTTCTTTTGCTGTGTGTGAGGGAACGCATGATTTTTTTTAGTGAAAAGATATAAGCTGAATTTATATTACTGAAGAATGCCTTATATAACAATCAAGATATAAGCTGGTCTCTCTGGTGAAGGAGGCATGTATGTGTGCAAGCACGACCGGTTTGATTATCAACGGCACTTCAGTGATTATAAACCACAAAACAGAAGTTTTTATATATGCTCCAGCTAGATCTTAGACTTTATTTGGTTGCCAGAGTTAAGCTTTAACTCTCATCACATCAAATGCTAAATATAGACTATTTACGAAACTAAATATATTTAGAGAGTAATTTGCGAGACAATTTTTTTAAATCTAGTTAGCCCATTGCTAGACAAAAATTGTCAAATAAAATAAAAATACTATAGTATCTGTTAAACTTTAACACTTTTAACCAAATACACCTTTATAGAAAAGCAGTTGTGTTCGATCATGGTCGGCTGACTGATTTTTGGATTAATGCTAATACTAATTTATTATGAAAAAAAACACTATTTCATAACAAAAGTAGTGCTGATAACGAACAAAGGATTGTCCTTGCACGTATGGTGAGGCAAATAAGCCTCTATTTACCTGCTGATAAATGTAGCTAAAATCTCACTGGTGACTGAGATTAATCTGACCTAATTTTAGTTGGATATGCATCGCACCGGCGCACCACACATCATCTCAACGATCTAGACTCTAGAGTCTAGAGTATTGAAGTGGACGCGTGGGGCATATCATCATGTATATTTACAGTGGCACGTACGCGACGCGACGCGGGTATCCTCCGATCTTGGTTGGATCCCTCGGCGGCTCGGCCACGAAGCTGCCAATGTGAACTTCTTGTTTGTAGAACTTTCGTTTATTTGTGGTAAATATTATCTAATCATAGACTAACTAGGATTAAAAGATTTATCTCGTGATTTACAGACAAACTGTGTAATTAGTTTTTATTTTTGTCTATATTTAATGCTTGGTGCATGTGCCGCAAGATTCGATGTGACAAAAAATTTTAAAAACTTTTTGATTTTTGGGTGAACTAAACAAGACCTTACATACTTCCGCCCTGCACGGCATGGTCCTTTTGCTAATTCACTGCACGCCCGGCCCATGCATACACACAACTGCAGACAGCACACATAGGCATGCACAAGATGGCTTTTCACCAGACAGCACACATACGACCTTGACGTGCCAATGCCATTGACACAAGTACGTACTAGAGCACTGACAAGTGATAGGATCCACACACCGTACCCGTACCGTGTACTCGACGTGCCGCGTGCGTACACATGTTGGCCGACCCTGCGTGCGCTGCAGAAACCCAAACCAAAACCCTGCCGCTGCAATCGTCCATGGATGTCGATCCAATGCAACACAGCAATCGCGTGGACATCACTCGCGCAGGAGAGGACAGAGAGCCTCGCGGACGCGGCAGCTCAACGAACCAGCAGTCAATGCGAGAGCCGAGAGGGCAACACCGCACGCTGCAGCTTGGCCGGCGTCAGTAGTAGAGCGCAGGTCCATCCACCGTCCCCGTCCATTCATTCCACCACCCGTTCATGGCTCTTGCGTGCATTGCTAGCTGCTACTCTTGCCCCCTCGCTTGATCGGCTGTTCTGCACATAATATTCCATTCCATGCATAGCTAGCTGGAAGCCATATGCAAATACTCCCTCCGTAGTCTGCAATGTTTCC
The DNA here is from genome assembly GCF_000003195.3 of Sorghum bicolor. NCBI lineage: Eukaryota > Viridiplantae > Streptophyta > Magnoliopsida > Poales > Poaceae > Sorghum > Sorghum bicolor. Next base: position 5,688,590 of record NC_012879.2, on the reverse strand, counting down.
ATTACCAAAGCCTAAAACCTCTTCGCTGCAAGGATTGCAGGTTGCTTTTTTAGTGTTTACGATTACCACCATAAACAAGCCCTAGCTAGCAGTAAAGGAGTGCGGTAGCGGTAGATCCAGTGGCCATGAATGCGTTTGCATGCCTTTTTGAGAGAGAAGAGCCAACAGTTGAAGCCTTGATGATGAGCGATGACTGCCCCTGCCCGGTCCTAGCGTCGTCGCAACAGCAGCGTGGCACCCTGCTCTGCTCTTGCAAGCTGTAAAGCTAGGCCCATTTTTTTAAAAAAAAATATGGTTGCGCTGTTTTCTTTCAGACGAGAAAGGAATTTGTTGATGAGCATTGGAGAGGACAATGGCTAATTACAATACTCCCTCTATCTCAAAAGCATCAATTCCATGTTTTGGTTGGCAAAAACTTCCAAATCCGTCTAAGGCCTTGTTTAGTTCTAAAAAATTTTGCAAAATTTTTCAGATTCCTCGTCACATCGAATCTTTAGATGCATACATGGAGTATTAAATATAGATAAAAATAAAAACTAATTGCATAGTTTGATCGAAATTGACGAGACGAATCTTTTGAGCCTAGTTAGTCCATAATTGGACAATTTTTGTCAAATACAAACGAAAATACTATAGCGTCAATTTTGCAAAAATTTTTGGAACTAAACAAGGCCTAAACTTCTCAAAAGCTTTATAAGCCTCGATGAGTAGTTTTTTTTTTGGCAACATGGATGATGAGTAGTCGGCTCCCCATGTGTACATCCAAACATCCTGATCCTCATTTCCTGTAAGTGGACATGAGGTAAGCTAAGGGCCTGTTTGGTACAGCTCACAATAGCTTCATGAGCTGTTGTGAGCTGTTTTTTTTTCCAAACACTTATTTCCAAAACAGCTTTATGGGTGAAGCTGTTTTTCCCTTCCTCTCATAAAGACATAAGTTGGGATGAAGCTGAAAACAAGTAGCTGATTTCTCTCTCTCAACTATGCATGAAGTAGTTTGTGAAGCTATTTTGCCAAACACTTTTTTCAAAACAGCTCTGCTTCATATAGAAAGTCACTCATGAAGCTATTTTCTAAAAAAACAGCTTTACTAGTGAAGTTGAGCTGTGCCAAACAAGCCCTAAGTTTTCATGGTCACTTAAAGCTGCCACAGAAATAGCTTTGTTTTTGACAAAAAAAAAGCTCTGGGCACCTGACTTCCAAAGTCTGCTGACCCCAGTTATCTCTCGAGAATAAACATTATGTTCCATTTTTGACTTGAACCCGTGGTATCTCTTTAAAGCTGATGAGATTTTTTAAATTGTCTCTCCACCAAAATAAGCCTTTTTTGCAGTCAAATTTTTAAAAGTTTGATCAATTTTAGTTTGATCAATTCTATAGAAAAGAGTATCAATATTTATAACATAAAATGAGTATCTAATAAAAATATATTCTATAATAAATTTAATAATACTAATTTGGTATTATAAATCTTAGCATTTATTTTCTAAAAATTCGATCAAAATTTTAAAAATATAACTTAAGATAACTTTAGAAATTAAAGCTTTCTAGGACAGAGAGATTACATTACATATCCAAATCATTGTCGTCCTACCAAAGAGCGCTTGCAGTGACAAAATTATTAGGGAAGTAAAAACAAATTGATAATGGTCTTGTACGTAGCACAATTCGCTACAGTAGGCTTGCACTGCTACTAGGCTACTACAACCACGACAGCACGACAGCGCAGCCAGCAAAGAAGAAAACTGAGGAAAGAAAAAAAAAAGGGACGGGCCAGGCCCACTATGCAAAAAAGAGGTTTAACCAATAGGCGGCTAGCCCATCCAGATATCTTCTGTCATCGATCTGACGATCTTGTTAATAAAAAGTTACAGTCTTATTTTCCTTTCCTTCTTCAACTCTAAAACCCGACATTTTATCTTTGAACTCTCAAAACCCTTCAAATTACCTCCTGCCTTGCTTCATCTTACAACGTTCGCAGGCGTTGAATACCGGATGGACAGTACACGGTCAAATCAGCTTATAAAATGCTTCACGCGGGATCTATTACCTTTCATGGTCACAAGAGATGACATGGAAAAATGGGCACCTCTAAAAATTAAAATATTCCTGTAGTTGACCTTTAGGCACAGACATTGAACAGACGATCGCAGGCTACGCCACGGGCTTGAAGCACGCGAGGAGTGCTATCTGTGTGATCAAGGAAGGGAGACCATTGACTATATTCTTGCTGAGTGCCCAGTCACCAGGAAGATATGGTTCCACATTCTGTCGGCCTTCGGACAACGCTATCCGCCCGCAGCTGCTTCTTATATAATCACAACTGCGTGCGAGCTTTGTTCTTTATTGTCGACCGGGGGCTCGGGCTTTGGTAATCTACGGTTTACCACACCCCAAACCTTTGTATCGAACTTTATTTCTGCTTAATGAAATACATGCCACAACATGCTCTTGAAAAAAAAGTAATTTGTCTTTTTTTAGCTCACACATGGGTCAAGTTTTTCCACAAAACTTTGTGTCATGCTGTCAGCAGTGTCCATGACCTAAAATAATATATTTCTTTCACTAATTTGAAAATGCACAAGTGTGTTTCGAAAATGGGATGTAGGTAAAAAAAAATACAATTGTTATCTTTACCCCTCTTTCACAATGCTTTATCTACTTGATTAGGTCATCAGCGGGTGTGCTAGACTATTTTAGTTATTACATTCTCTGACTCCCTACACCTACAATAGTGCTTCTGTACAAGTAATTTGAAACAAACAGCAGAAACTAGAACTAAAAACTTTTTTTTTTCTAGACATCTTCCTGCCTTTTTCATAGATGGGTTAAATTATGGGCATCTGTTTTAGTCGGCGGGAGTATCAACTTTGAACAACATGAGTGAGGAAAGACATTTTTGTAAGTGTTCCTCATGTGAACCGTGTGTGCAAACAACCTATTTTAACGGGAGGTTCCCTGTGTGAGTCGATTACGAAATTAACTAAGAAAAACTACTTCTTAATGATTTTAATCAAGTTTTTTTTCGATAAAGGTGAGCTTTGTAAGAAATTTTGTGGAGCAATATGTCTAGTAAAATTTATAAAACATTTATACACTCATTATTGTACAAGTTTAGAATGCACACCATTAGTTGTGGGAGGGGTTACCAAACGTTAATAGTAGTAGTGTATTTGAATACAAATATACAATCATATCAGCTAAGAATGTTAACCTATTTGATTTTCTCAAGTTGTCCAAGTTTATTGTTGTGTCTCAAGAACTACTATTAGTGACGTCCCAACTACCTATCTAGATCAAGTTGAGGTTTGAGAACAGGCAATTCATCCATCAATCCAACAATTGGCATAACCGTGCGGTTGTGGTTTTTTTTGGCCTAGCATTCCGTTTTGTTTATTTGAGACACCCCCCCTAAATGGTCCATTGTTTCTGTAATCTCTATAGCCCTTGCAACTTGCACGTGTACATAGTTTTGGTACGATTCAAAAGTGTTGACATTATATTCGCGTGTCAGCTGAGCTGTAAATGTCTCAAACTGTCATAGTAATCAATTAATCAGATGATTAGTGAGAAGAATTAGCGACGAGCAAGGACCCGTGACCGCATATTCATTTACCTTTTGTCTTAATAACTAGCAAATATTTCTATGTGTTGCAATGGAATTTACATCTTGCATCTGTTGTTCTAATATGTTTTGGAATAAGAATTTGTACCAAAGTCATATGCACATTTAGTTTAAGGTCATATTTAGGTCATGTTTTTTCCTATTGGTCTAAAGTTTAACCATTAAATTTTAGCTCTCAAGACTTCAAACAGGAGATCCAAAAATACCTTCTAAAGTGTAGCCAACCTCACAATAGACCACACAAATGAACTAAAATGGTTTAAAGTTTTAGTCCTCAACTTTAGTCGTCTAAACTTTAGAACAAAAAATCTGAACAAACCCTTAGATCCACCTAGCTAATTTTAGTTGGTTGCTAGAAAATTAGTTGGGTAGATCCAATAGGGGCTAGTTAATAGGGCAGTAAATTGTTAGCTAAGCACTTAGCTAACAACTATCTCACTAGCTATCCCAACTTACTTAATAGTATCTTCTTAGTTGAAAAGGTCACTTTTATGCTCCTACCAACCTTTATTCATGTGTCCTACCAATAGAAAATAGAAAAGGAAGGGGCATTATAGATAACCACCAATATATCCACCTTTTACGTAGTGGATCCAAACAATAAGCAGTCTACCAAGAGAAATTCTAAGAGCCTCTTCACATCTTTCCTAATTAATAGAAATATAGATTTTGGTAAAAAGAAGCATTCTACAATAACTTCTATATATATATATATATATATATATATATATATATATATACAGTAATGCAATGATTTGTTTTTAAGAAAATCCTGCAGCAACACGTAGCTAATCTACCTAGTATTTTCAATTTTTATTGCTCTCTTTCTCGTGTTAGGTAGAAAATTCTGTGTAATCGGCCGGCATTAGTTCTGAATTTGAACTGTTTGTACCGTGTCAATAAAAAAATCTTAAGAAGGTAATAAACAAACAAATAAATAAGATGAGAAGCCTCTGTTCTCCAACATTTTTCTAACATCGGTCTGTTGCATTGACCAGACCTAAAAACTGGGTACACGTACTCCTACGCCAACACAACAATATAATCACAGAACCAATGCTGACCTGACCTATAAGAGAATTCTCTAGCGTGCTACGCATGGTATAGCACAACTATTTGTTATATGTTTTACTCACCTAGAACAATCCCAGCGAGGCAGCGACACATCACAAGCAACCGACACTGCACAAGCAACAAGATAGCTGTTTTATTCACCCCAATGCATCCCATTCATTGCTTGATTATATATATTATATATATAAGTAGTCACCAAAACAGACACACAAAGGAAGGAGAACTCAAGGTGGTGGAAGAAGAAGAAGAAGAAGAGAACAGGACCTCGCTCGTAGACAAGAAGGCCGGCAGCAATGTCGTACCTCAAGAAGCTGTCCCCCTACACCGTCTCCCTCATCGTCCTCCTCCCTCTCACCCTCATCTTATGCTTCACCTTTCTCCTTCCGTTGTTATCCGCCTACCTCAGCAACCCGCTTGCTGCCACAGCGGCAGTGGCTACAACTACCAGCGCCTGCGTCGGCACCACCGCCGGGGCAGTCGTCCGCGCTGCGGCGCCAGCTGCAGCAGCCAAGGACGACGACGACGGCGACGACGGTGTCGGTGGTAGCCAGCGCCCGGCCCCGGCGGAGCCGATGAGCGTCCTCGTCGGCGTGCACACCATGCCCGGCAAGCACTCCCGGCGGCACCTCATCCGCATGGCGTACGTGCTGCAGCAGCAGCAGCAGACGTCGCCCGCGCTCCGCGTCGACGTCCGGTTCGTGCTCTGCGCGCGCCCGATGCCGCCCGAGCACCGCGCGTTCGTGGCGCTCGAGGCGCGCGCCTACGGCGACGTGCTGGTCCTCGACTGCGCCGAGAACGCAGAGGACGGGAAGACGTACACGTACTTCGCCAGCCTCCCCGCCATGCTCGGCTCCGGCGGCGGCGGGCCGCCGTACGACTACGTGATGAAGGTGGACGACGACACGTTCCTCCGGCTGGACGCGCTGGTGGACACCCTGCGGTCGGCGCCGAGGGAGGACATGTACTGGGGCGTGGGGCTCCCGTTCCAGAACCGGGAGTTCCCGCCGTTCATGCTCGGCATGGGCTACCTGCTGTCCTGGGACCTCGTCGAATGGATCGCCACCTCCGACATGGTCAGAAGGGAGGCCAAGGGTACGCACTTGCATTTCATGCAAGCATCCCTTCTTGCACCTTGTCTTATTCACTGCTCAAGGGGCTGTTTAGTTAGTGAAAAATTTTAGTTTTGGCTACTATAACACTTTCGTTAGTATTTACCAATTATTATCAAATCATGGGCTAACTAGGTTCAAAAGATTCATCTTGCAAATTACAGAGGAACTATGCAATTAATTATTTTTTATCTATAGTTAATGTTTCATGCATGTGCCGCAAAATTAGATGTGACGGAGAATCCTGAAAACATTGTAAAATTTTTCAGAAACTAAACAGCCCCTAAGTGTCGTTATGGTATTCATGCTCTAGGTTCGTAAAAAAATTAAAAATTTTCAGAAACTAAACAGCCCCTAAGTGTCGTTATGGTATTCATGCTCTAGGTTCGTAAAAAAATATGAGAATGTCTATTTATTTATCGACAGATTTTATATGGTCAAATATGTCAGATTTTTATAGATATGACATAGTAGACAGTTCTAGTACAAATCCTAAAGCACAATCAAATGTATACAAATCTGACAAATTTAGTAAAAAAAACTATTAACAAATAAATAGCAAAAGTAAAAAAATATTAGCAAACTGTAGTATGTATACGTATTATATATTATAAATATTAATATTTTCTTTATATTTGTTCAAAATTAAGTATGTTTAACTTGAAAAATGATAATTAAAAAGGGACGGAAGGAGTAGCACTTCACATATATATACTGCTACACTTCTCATGAAAATATATTCAGAACAATATAGTTTTTTAACAATGTCTAGCAACATGTATATATGCATATTCAGGTGCCGAAGATCTGACCACAGGCAAATGGCTGAACATGGGCAACAAGGCCAAGAACCGGGTGAACATTTTCCCCAGGATGTATGACTACAAGAGTGCCAAAGCTGAGGACTTCTTGGAGAACACCATTGGGGTGCATCAGCTGAAGCAGGACCTAAGGTGGGCACACACACTGGAGCACTTCAATGTCACCCGGTTGGAGCCCTCTAGCAAGCTACACAACTTCTAGAGAGTGGGGATCAGAATCCTCAGATTCTTTCACAAAGGATATATATGTAAATTTGTAGTATTGTTGATTTGTGGGCGTGGCGAGTTGAATATGAAGGGTTGTTGATATGTTGCTTGAAACTATATATATATATATACTAATTTATAGCTTCCACTGCGAAGTTATATACATCTCGTTGACCATATTTTTTCATAATGGCACGTTAATTAATATAAGAAAAGGGCATTGTCAACTGGATAGGGACTCCAAGAGTTTTGAATTCAGAAACTCATGATAAATCAGTTTCGTGACGAATACTACCTAACATTTACTAAATGATGACAAGTGTGACAACAGAATATCATAGCACTAGTTTTGTTAGTGACATGGCACTCTTCTGTGCTTACAGCTAAAATTCAATGTGAAGTATCTATATAACCTATATAGACGGAACCCACCAAAAAGCAATAGCTCTTATTTTTTCTGCAACCGCGTTGATCCACGTCATCTCAGGTTCATCTCCGTCAGATCATCATGTTCCTTCAACTCTTTCTATCCATGTGGCAGAAAAAATTGAATCATCAACCAACCTCCACTGAAATTAGCTTATATTTAGTCATGTAGTTCCTCCATATATGTAAAAAAAGTCGTTTAGGACAACAACATGGTCTCTAAAGCCTAACTTAGACTCCTTGTTTTTATAAAAATATATATATATAAAAAAAAGTGGTATATGTATATTTTTATGAAAACATTTTCCAAGACAAATCTATTTATATGGTTTTTATATTTTCAAACTCAACAACTTATAATTTATTCGTGATTTATATTTCTAATGTTTGACCCAAACCTTGTCCAAAACAATTTTTCTATAAGTATGGAGTGAGTACATCATCCTCCTCTCACAAAGAACCATTAAGAGCACTTCCAATGCAGAAATTATTATAGTTTCTATAGACATTAATTGTAATGCTACCTAAGCATTTTGCTGATGTGGCAAGGTAGTTTTTTAAGAGAGAGCAAAAAAATCATAGAAATCAGGTCTAAATTAGAAACCATGTCTGCATGAGATCCAAGACATAAAGTGATATGATTGGTTGAGAATGTAGAGAGAATGAATATGATTAGAAACTATCCATTAGGACCATGGTTTATATATATATTATCTATAAAAATTAGGCCTTGTTTAGTTCCAAAAAATTTTGCAAAATCGACACTGTAGCACTTTCGTTTGTATTTGACAAAAATTGTCCAATCGTGGACTAATTAGGCTCAAAAGATTCGTCTCCTTAATTTCGACCAAACTGTACAATTAGTTTTTATTTTTATCTATATTTAATACTCCATGCATGAGTCTAAAGATTCGATGTGACGGGGAATCTGAAAAATTTTGCAAAATTTTTTAGGAACTAAACAAGGCGGATATAGAAACTATATATAGCTTTTAGTATTGGGACTGCAGTATTTCTATGATGAACGATGTGACCTCTTTGACTTCCTCGATCTCCTATCACTTTGATGTCTCGTGGAACATTGTATTCATTTTTACTACTAGCAGCAAGTGGCCACGTTGTTAATTACAGTAGGGAACTGGTCAGGCTCCTTAAATTATTTACCTCCGGCGTCTTGAAATCATATAAATACATCATATCTTATCAGCTCTTGCGAGCGATTTCTCTCCAAGTGTGTAGCTACGCGTTCCTCCCATCCGTCATACTTGTGCCTCTTGGCAGAGTTCCTGCATCACCTCATCACAAGGATTAATATCCTAACTTATTTATCGATTAATGCATATAGTTGTTCCTTATTACACTCAACAACACAAAAGTCTATGTAATCTCAAAAACAAAGTTTTGATTCCAAAAGGAGCAAGGTAAAAAAATCCCAAAGCAACATCTAAAACGTGATTTTATTACTGAATCTTCAACCATTTCTCGCAATGCAAACACCACCATCGCAGTTGATTCAATCTTGCTGCAGCCCATCTTTATCATTTGACGATCCTCCTCTTTCTGGAACAGGGACCAAAACCTGATCTAGTAAGTCATGCAGATAAGAAGGCTAAATATCATTTCGGGTTAACCAAATTAACCAGTAAAATGCACTTGCGCCCACAAGAATTTTGTATTTTAGCTTCGTATTGAACTCATGTAACCATCCCTAAACATATTATGAACACTAGTTGGAGGAGTCAAGTTGAAGGAGATTTGAATAATCCGCCACACAAATTTAGCAAAATGACAATCAAAGAGAAGATGTTGTATAGACTTCCCAGAAAAACAAAAACAACACTTCCTGTCTTCTTGCCAATGTCGTCTTAATAAATTATTTTTTTGTTAAGATTACTCCCTTGTACAAATAACATAAAAATATATTGATTTTAAGAGATAGTTTCAGTTTCTATATTAAAGTGTTATAAGGTATAGCTTCATATCCTAAGGCTTTGTACATGATTTGACTAAAAAGCATCCATTCGATGTAAGGAATTGTAGGTTAGTAAAGTGACTTCTGTCCCTGCTCAGTCATCTCATGTTGCATACCGATGATGCTACTTTGAGTGTTCTATTTTATAAGTTTGGTTAGCCATTTTGTTGACTTCCTTGGAAATGACATTTGTGTTTCATTGCTTAGGCCTTGTTTAGTTCACTCCGAAATCCAAAAAATTTTCAAGATTCTCTGTCACATCGAATCTTACGGCACATGCATTAAACATTAAATATGGACGAAAATAAAAACTAATCATACAGTTTAACTGTAAATCGCGAGACGAATCTTTTGACCCTAGTTAGTCTATGATTGGACAATATTTACCACAAACAAACGAAAGTGCTACAATAGCGAAATCCAAAAAAATTTCACATCTAAACAAAGCCTTATCTATTTTTATAAATATGTGCTTTTCCGCAGGATCGCTTTCCTTCTAGGTTGTGAGATGCATGGACTAACTATTTGTTTCCATGTAGTAGTACCAATATTTACCTAGCTAGGTCAGTCAAGGTATGTCGAATAGAGACGCAGATAAGTCATTCCTAGCCATACCTCATCTTCAGTTGCTCTGACTATTAGTATTTTTGCCTACAGCTCCCCGGCCGGCTTACATCTTTGTTTATTTACTTCTTTATTTGCCGTCCATCCTTGACTTTCAATTTACTGCTAAACTTCTACAGCAACGCGTGGGAATTCACCTAGTTTTGTATTAACTGTGAGCTTCTTCATAGGGCTCCCTTGCTCCTCTTTTTCTTGAAAAGAAAATGCCTTCTTCATACTTAAATTGTGGTTTGATTCCGTGTCTTGCACGGTTGCACCAGTTGGAGTTGACCGAGTTTCTGTATTACAGTGACTGAAATGTCAAGACAATTGTGCACTGATAGCAGGAACAGTTGTAGTGGCTTAGATATAGTTGCAGGAGTCTTTCCCAATATAAGCATTGATATTAACAGCAATATGATTCAAATAGGTTCAATTGGGTGCCCTAGAAATCGCAACCAACCGCTCCCTTGAGGTCCTAATAACTGATGATTCAGCTCTGTTGCTCGTGAAGATCTCAATGCACTCTTGCAGAAACCCGATTTCTTTTTTTTTTTGAAACTCAGGGAACTTTATAGACCAATAGCTCCAGGCAAATCACCGGAGAGCAATTCGGTTACAAAGCTTAGCGCCTGGCACCAGAACACATGCCCTTCATCTGGAAAGGTTGTTACACCATAGTTGGCCAAACCATCGGCCACCCTGTTACAGGTTCTATTACATGTCAAGATGGAACAAGAAACGAAATTGTTTGCCATCATCACACGTATCTGTCTAAACAGGGCACCTTCCGGGCTGCTATCAAAACATTCAGTTGTTAATGCCTTACCAAGATTTGTAGCATCAGTTTCCAGTTTGATCCGAGTCATTTCAAGTTGTGCTGCTCTGTTCAGGCTGTGGAAAGCTACCAGAGCTTCCGCATGCAGAGGGCTTGCAGCTCTTTGGATGAAACCTGCCCCAACATCTAGCACAGAGCCTGTGCTGTCTCTTGCCACACAGCCCCAGCTCCCCTTCCTTGTCAGATTCGAGAATGCTGCATCAACAATTCAGTTTATAGTGATCTTCCTATGGAGGCTTCCACTTTGAAACCCGATTTCTTGATCTGGTTTCAGGCTCTAGGATGCACAAGCACAACCAAGAAAGGGACCTCACTTTCATTATTTTGTACTCCCTCCATGTTGCCACCAAAAGAAGCCGTTTCGGACAATGATACGGTCTCCAAAGCATAACTTTGACTTTTTATTTTTATAAAAATATTTATTGAAAAGTGATATAATATTTTTATGAAAGTACTTTTTAAGATAAATTTATTTATATCGTTTTCACATTTATAAACTCAACAACTTAAAGTTATTCGTGATTTTTATTCTCACTGTTTGACACAAGCTTAGTCCAAAACGACTAAAATTATGAGTTTTTTGTCGAATTAATTTAGCTCAACATGTCCTCCAATATTTGTAGACGGAACTAACTGTCCATTGAAATGTTACGAATTTAGTCCAAATTGAACCAGTCCATACACCATACCTTTTGTTTTAACGATGTTTAGCCACATATGCATACACACAGTCAACTATAGAGGTTCTAACCACAAGGGAACGGCTGAACGGGGGCAACAAAAGCCAAGAACCAGTTGGACATTATCCACACAATATAAAGTTTGCTTTTTCTCGTCACCGGTTGAACCGCCACCACATTTTCCAGCGACCTCACCACCCATTTTTCACCATCACCACCGCAGCCCCCCTCTGCTAATGTTGCGTTTGTCACCCCCACTGCCGACCCTGCTCACCGATTGTCCTCCACCACGTAGACAGCACACAGCATTGCCTTGCCGCCCTCGAACCCCCACCGATCATCCCTCTAGGGCCGAAGGATACAACCTAACAAATATGCTTCCAACTCGTTGATTTACTAATTGTTTCTTTAAAACTATTGGAGATGATCTAAAGCAAATATCCGATCCGTCGCATACAAATTGGCTCTGCATTTCCTGGGTTTTTATACATTGAAAGATATATAGAGCAGCTTGATCTGAGCTGTGAAACCATGCACGACGTTCTTGTGAGGAGCAACATGATCAATTGCTTCTTGTTTTGCAACGCAACCATGATCATGATCAATTGTTAGTTGTTTGTCAATGCTTCAATGAAAGCTTGCTGAATCAGTTCAAACTGCAAAGTCATTGCCGTGCCAGTGCCAGAAAAAAAAACCCATTTCAAAGGCATGAACAACATTCATTCAGCTACTGCTGTAGTTGCTAGTGGCACATGGCACATGGCACATGTATTAAAGATCAGTTAAGACTTGGAAGCAATGCTGGCTCACAATGTATTACATTTTCCATTGATCCCCATTTGATTGGAGAAAGTGCATAAAGAGATACTTCCTCCATTCTAAACATAGCGTATACCTAATTTGCATAGCAGGTCATATATACATATATACCTAAAAATATATGTGCCTAATTCCATATATGTGCCTAATTCCCTCGAGGAATTTCAAGCTGTTACAGTCCACTGGACTCTTTGTCAACGGTCAATACAAAAAGATTTCCAGGTATCTTGCCTGGATACATTTCTCTATTCACAGTACACACAATGAACGCAGATACAACAACTTAACCTTTTTGGTTGAAATTACAAGGTGCATTACAATTAATCTTTGAGGACGTCAGGGTACAAAACTCCCAAGTCAGTCAGAGGAATTCGTCTCATGGCTGTTCAGAACCTTATTCCATGGGTATACTTTCTCAGTCACCAACAATTTGATGATTTGTAAACATCCAGATACTGGGCCAAGATCACCACTTAAGTCTTGTTATCCAAATGGAGAATCCATATATTTGGTATGCTCCTCTTGCTGCTTTTTTCACATGACAATTCAAGCTAAATGACCACAGAGGTTCGCTAGGTCTGCTTTCTCCAGCATGCACTGCATAGTTTGTTGAGGATAATCAACTCAGCAACAGAGTGACAACAGATTGAACTGAGCCATTCTGCCTTTGCCACATGCAGCACAGGAATAAAATGCTAAATTGGCCTTCATCTTGGGGCCAGAGTTTTTCTAGTTCTTGAATCATTGGGCTTGCGTTCAGCACTTGACTGTCCCTGTGGCACTTTAGAATTTCTGGTTTTGCTCCGGCTAGTTTCAGCTGTGTGAGAAGTGGACGAATGTTGGCTCGCCCTAGATCCTGTGCAGTTAGCAGTTTCCGGCTTCAGCTTACTCCTCACTGACCGAGAAGGAACTTGAGTTTTCTGCATTGAGCTTGCACCCTGTTTATCCTTTTGAACAGATCCTTGCTGGATTTGACTGTGGTCATTACTAACATGAACTTCCCCACAAACAACTGATGCTGAGATACCCTGAACAAGAAATATTTAAACATATAAAAAAATCAGAAGAAAAAGAGAAAATTGAAATAAAGAGTAATGAACAGAGGAGAAAATTTCTGACAAATTAAGTATAACCATGAAAACAAAACCAATCACATATGCTTATGTTCCTGGCATGTTAAAGCAAAACACAGCAATAACAAAAACTGAACATCTTTTCCAATGCCATGGAATTTTGTTAAGAACAAATCATAATACAATGCTATACAAGGATCATGAATATTATTATAATACTAATAGGCGTATCTGCAAAGATCACCTTATTTTGAATTGGAGAGGCTTCTGGACTCTGAACTTGCTCCTCTTCAGAATCATCCATTTCTTCACATTCAAACTCAACATGCTGGCTATCTTCCTCGGAATCACTTAACTCTTCTTGCTCCATTACAATTCCTTGCATTGATTCTTCATTAGGTTCTTGAATGCAATGATGGGAATAGGAATTTACAACCTCAAGCTCTGGAACACTAGATTTGTCCTTCCTAGAAACTTCATCTTGAACATTTGATCTGCTAAAACTACTTCTGAAGTCATTTGAATCATTTATGGCCATTGGAGAACACAAATGAATGTTCAAGTCAATACTTGTCTCCCTCTCATAAGGGCTTGTGGATGCTTGCCCAGCTGTTGATTGGTCATCTACTGGGATTTCGCTCATGTTATTATCAGACTGATGGCAGTCAAGGTTATTATCATATTCTGGTACTTCATTATGCACATAACCTTCCGTTCTTTGCAAGAGAGGATGGAAGTCGATGGTGTTAGCATTTACAGTACCATTTTCGGTGGAACCTGTAGTCTGGTTGTTACTTCTCTCAACTTGAACTTTCTCAAAGGGGAAAAGATCATATTTTCTTGACTGATTAATAAGATTTTGAACCGGGTGACTATATGACGAAACATCTCGAGGATACTTAAACAGTAAAGGATGCATCTGCAAATCTTGCTCAGCACCATCTTCTGTAGCATTATCACTAGAGATCCCATTCTGCTGCAATCTAGAATTAGCTCTGTGATCAGGGAACAGATTTAGCTGTCTATCAGCACTTTCTGTAAAGGAGGTCAAAGGTGGCACGGGATACATATCCTTTGCTGCATTATCCGAGGTGCCATGAAAGTGTGTTGAGTTCCGATAAAATTCCACCTGAGATAGGACACGGACAGAAGGGGGAAGGTTCACAGGAGGCAAGTCTGGAGCCAACTTGACCACACAACTACCTTTCTGTTTACTCAATTGGGAAGCTGGCAGTTGGTCCAGAGATCCACATGATACCACCTGAGCTGCAGTGGAAGGTGCTCTCACATATGATGGGCCATCAGAGGGGCGGTACATAAAAGGTATGTATGAGGTGGTTACATCAAGTTTCGCACCACTTAGTTTCTGGGGTTCAATGTAACCACCTGCAGTACCACATTCTTCATCGAGGTCTGTGCCTGATTGCTGACAAGGCATACTATCTGTGTCTTCCAAAAATGCTTCATTGACATATGAATCATCATCATTTTCAGCATCTTCAGAAGCATTGTTATCAGCCTGTGATGAAAGCATTAAAAATTATGCTCAATGACATCACTTTAGATGGAGATTATGATATTATTTGAATATCCTACAAGTTAGAGAAACATACTAACCTCTTGCCCACGGCGTGAATTGGGCATGGATACTCTCAGCTTTCTCCTCTTTGCTTCATATGTTCGCCTTCTTTCTTTTTCAGCATCACTTTTACTGTAAGATTTCTGGACTCCACTTGCAACTCTCCACTGACGTTGGAGCAGTGAAGGGTCTCTATGTGGCACTACAAACTTCCAAACTGATTTCCAGTCGTTTTTGAATATCCTCAACCCCTGAAATCACAGTAGGTATGGAATAAATTATGCGACAAAAATCAAACATGAAAAAAATGAGATAGCCTGCAGTCACAAGTTATCACCTCCTTGATACATTCTTTCTCCTCGACAGTCAATGGAGATGCCTTCATACGGCGCACATCCTGCATTAATTCAAATAAGAATATAGTTAGTTGGAAGGCTATCATGTAGAGTTTTGCTGAAAGCAGTCAATGAGCTCAAAATCTCCCATCTGGTTGACCATTACAATACACAACATGGCAAAATCGACCCAACCCAAACCAGTATCAGAACAAGGAAATACACAGACAAACTCTTCCACAACATATATATACATACTCTTTGAAAAAAAAAATCTAGTAGCCAAAGGTTGAATAATATAGCTCCACATACAAGCAGAACAACATGTGCCACTAAGAGAGTAGTAAAAAAGCATCTCTCCAGTTTGCTACTGAGTACATTATTAAATAAATGTGATTTATCCACATCTTGTCAACAAATTTAAATAAAATACTACTATTTTGTTGGCACATAAGAAAAATGGTATAGATATCAGAATGAGAGAGATAAAAATTATCAACAGTGTAAGTGCTGCAGCAGAAACTTCACTACATATACAATACATGATTTTATAAAGCACCTCTCTTCAATGTTTAAGATCAGTTCATGTTGGCACAGAGACCCTGCACCGAGGTGAGCAGCACCTGCTCTCCTCCCCTCTCCCTCTCCCCTGCTCCAAGGTAGAAGAAGAGCCCTGAGCTCCCACAGCACACACACAGCACACACGGTTTCAGACCGAAACAGGGACTGAATGAGTGGCAATTGAACTGAGTTTTTCCATTGCAATAGGTAGGGTATATATACACAAACTATGTACCTGCTGGTACACTACTTGGATGGTGACTACACCACTCCAACAACTACACTACATGGCTTATCTCAGCCAATTCCTACTCTTGTACCAGCCTAAACCAGCCCACTACTCTAGCTGGTGTACTTCTACCAACTATGGAAGACTAAATGGCCTATTGCCATACTTCTACAGTGGCAGCCAAGAGCTGACCACTTGAACCTGCCGAATGCAGGACAAAAGTACAAGAGGGACAGCAGATTATATCTTACAATCTTCCCCTAATCCTGCTGTGTACTCTTGACCTCCACCATGCCAATCTTGCTCCTTAGCTCCAAGAACCGAAGTCGCCCAACTGGCTTAGTGAAGATGTCAGCGAGTTGTCGACCAGTCTCAACAAACTCGATGACAATCTGCTTCTCCTCGACGCAATCACGTAGGAAGTGGAACTTCACATCGATGTGTTTGCTTCGGTCGTGGAGAACAGGATTCTTTGCCAGAGCTATTGCTGGCTGATTGTCCACTTTGAGCACAGGCGGCCGGGGCTCAATGCCTGTGAGCTCCCCCAGCAGCCGGCGCATCCACACCAACTGGCATGCCGCGGTGGCTGCAGCGACATATTCTGCCTCGCAAGTCGACAGAGCCACCGTCTTCTGCTTCAGCGATTGCTAGGCGACAGGTGCCGCGCCGAGGAGGATCAACACGCCTGAGGTGCTGCGTCGTCCATCGACATCGCCTGCCATGTCCGCGTCGTTGTAAGCCGCGAGCTCCAGCCCGCCTGAACCAGACCCCCCGCCTTTTGGGAAGACGAGAGCCTGATCCATCGTCCCCTGGATGTAGCGCAGCACCCGCTTGACTGCCATCCAGTGATCCTCCCGCGGGTCCTCCATGAACCGGCTTACATACCCGACCGCGAACGCGATGTCCGGCCGAGTATGGGTGAGCCAGCGCAGCCCGCCGACGATGCTCCGGTAGCGCGTTGCGTCCACCTTCTCCGCCGTGCTCTGCTTCGACAGCTTGATCCGCTCCTCCATCGGAGTCGCTGCAGGCCTGCAATTCTCCATGCCCGCCCGCTCCAGCACCTTGCGCGCGTAGGCACGCTGCCCCAGCGTGACTGCCTTGCCTCCCTGCTTCACCTCGATGCCGAGGTAGTAGCTCAGCGCACCGAGATCGGTCATCTGGAACTTTGCCGCCATCTCGGTTTTGAACGATGAGATGTCCTTCTCCCGCGCACCGGTGACGATTAAGTCATCCACGTACACCCCGACGACGAGTTCTTCCTTCCCCCGTCGGCGGGTGTACAGGGCATGCTCTGTTGCACACCGCGTGAACCCGAGCTCCGCCATGGTGGCGTCGAGCTTGGAGTTCCACGCTCGCGGCGCCTGCCGCAAGCCGTAGAGCGCCTTCCTGAGGCGGAGCACCTTGTGCTCAGCCCCCTGTGCGATGAAACCTGGGGCCTGCTTGACGAAGACCTCCTCCGTCAAGTCGCCGTTGAGAAAGGCGGATTTGACGTCGAGGTGGTGAACAGCCCAGTCCTTGGCCGCCGCCATGGCCAGGACGAGTCGCACCGACTCCATGCGCGCCACTGGCGCGAACACCTCCTCGAAATCGATCCCTTCTCGCTGCACGAACCCCCGAGCGACGAGCCGCGCCTTGTGCTTCACCACCGCGCCGTGCTCGTCCTTCTTCACCTTGTAGACCCATTTGAGTCCGATCGGCCAGCATCCAGCCGGTGGATCGACCAACTCCCAGGTCCGATTTGCCTCGATCTGCCGCATCTCCTCCAGCATAGCGCGCCGCCACTCCGGCTCGCGCTCTGCTGCGGCGAAGGTGGCCGGCTCTTCTGTGCTCAGCATCATAAGCTCCTCCTCTTCGCCCAGCAACCGTGCTGCCAGTCCCGGAGTTGCTGCATCACCGAGAACATTGTCCACACGACGAAATCGTACCTCCTCGCCGTCGTGGAAGGCGTCCACGAATTCGGTGACGTCTGGTGGTGGAGTGGCATACTCCACTTGAGCCGTGGTCGGAGTCCTCTGCTCCTGTCTTGAGACAGAGTGAGGCGGGGTGCCGCCCGTCGTGGTGGGGCTGGGCGGCTCAGCTTCCCCTGCTGCTGTCGCCTCGCCCCCTGCTTCCCCTGCTCCAGGGGCTGCTGCTTCCTCCACGACTCCGGTTGGTGCGTGGACTTGACTGGTGATAACCAGTTGCTCGACGGTGAAGGTCCCACCGATCCCGAGCGCGCCCTCTTCTCCCGCCAAGTCTTCCTCCTCCCACCTCCACTTCCCCGCTTCATCAAACACGACGTCGCGGGACACTGTCACCCTCCCGGTGACTGGATCGTAGAGCCTGTAGGCTTTTGATCCTTCCTCGTAGCCGAGGAACACCATCTTCGTGCTCCGGTCTTCAAGCTTGGTGAGGCCGGGCTTGGTGTTCTTCACATGCCCAATGCACCCAAACGTGCGCATGAATGCCACGCTCGGCTTGCGGCCATGCCAAGCTTCGAACGGTGTCTTCCCGCTCAGCGCCTTCGTCGGTGCTCTGTTGAGAATGAACACCGCCGTGCTCACTGCCTCTCCCCAGAACGCCGCCGGCATTCCCTTGGCCTTCAGCATGCACCTCGCCATCCCGACGATGGATTGATTCCGGCGTTCCACCACACCGTTTTGCTGAGGTGAGTAGGGCGCCGTGAGATGGCGCTCCACTCCCTCCTCCGCGCAGTAGGTGGCGAACTCCACCGCCGTGAACTCCCCTCCACGGTCCGTTCGCAACACCCGCAGTCTCCTCCCAGACTCTGCCTCAACCTTCGCCTTGAGTTGCTTGATGGCTTCTGCTGCTTCGCTCTTGCTGGTCAGGAGCCGCAACCACATGTAGCGACTGTAGTCATCCACCAGCAGGAGGAAATACCTCCGCCCTCCATGCATGGCCGGGGTGATAGGCCCGCATAGGTCGCCATGAACCAGCTCAAGCTTCTCCTTGGCGCGGTACTTCGCCTCCTTGGGGAACGGTAGTCTCCTCTGCTTCCCCACCAGGCAGCTGTCACAAAGCTCGCTGGCGTGTTGGATCTTGGGCATCCCCCTCACCATTGCCGCCAGTCTGCTCAGTGCGTCGAAGTTCAAATGCCCGAGCCGGCCATGCCACAGCCACGGCTCCTCCGTGCACTGTGCCGCCAGGCACACCGGCTGCTCGACCTTAAGGTCCAGCAGAAACAGCCGGTTCTTCGACCTTGTGACCTTGGCCAGCAACCGCCGATCTTGGTCACGGATCCGCAGCACTTCGCCCTTGATCACCACCTCTGCGCCGCGCTCGTCCAACTGCCCGAGGCTGATGATGCTTGTCTTCAGCTGTGGGATCCAGTAGACATCCGTCATCGCCCGATGTTCCCCGTTCCGACACCGGAACAGGACAGTGCCACGGCCGCGGATTGCCACCCGGGAGCCATCGCCGAACTTGACGCTCCCGGTGGTTTCTTCATCAAGCTCGGAGAAAACAGCGCGGCTTCCTGTCATATGGTTGCTCGCGCCTGAGTCGAGGTACCACCTCTGCTCCAGCTCTTCGCCGTCCGCTCCCAGGAGGACACGCGCGCGAGACTCGTCAAGTTCGACGGCCTGCGGCGCAGTCCCCTGCTCCGCCTCCGCCTCCCCTGCTTCGCCTTCCTGCAGCGCGCAACACTCCCCCATCAACAGAGCGCACTCGTCGTCGCTGTCGTCCCGAGCCAAGTGGGCCTCCTCCTTCTCCGGCTTCTTCTCCGGGCATTCTCGTGCCCAATGCCCCACCTTCCCGCAGCGCCTGCAGGCGTTGGGGTCGGTGTTCCTCTTCTTCTTCTTCTTGTCCGTCGACGGCTTCCCGCGCCCCTTGGCGCCATCTCCGCCGCGGCTGGTGGAGCCTTCCCCGGTCCGGCGCTTGTCCTTCATGCGCGCGGTCCACTCCTCTTCCGTCAGGAGTAGCTTGGGCTTCTCCTTCTCTGGTGTCGGCGTGATGCGGCTCTCCGCTACTCGCAGCCGCCCAGCCACGTCCTCCAGAGACAATGTGGAGATATCCAACATCGTCTCTATGGACATGGCGAGCTGCGAATACTTTGCCGGCACGGTGCACAGCAGCTTGGTGACGAGGTCCTCGTCGTCCACCTTCTTCCCGTAGGTGGCCAGTTGCGTGGCCAGGGATTGAAGACGAAGAGTGAACTCCTCCACCGATTCTCCGGGCTTGAACTTGATGTCGTTGAGCTCCCTGCGGAGCTGCTGGATTCTTGCCCGCTTGGCTCGGTCCGAGCCGACACGCAGCGACTCCAGCATCTCCCAGGCCTGCTTCGCGGTCTCCTTGGCGCCCAGCGCCTCGTGGTATTCCGCCGGCGTCGAGGCCATGAGCGCCTCCATGACTCCCACCTGGGCGTCCTTAGTGCGGTCATCCTCCTCAATCGCCCGCCACCACTTCCGCGCGCGCAGCTTCCACTTCATCTGCATCACCCACTCACCGTAGTTGGTGCGGGTGAGCATGGGCCAGGAGTCGCTGCCACCGAACTCCTTCACCACGCGCACCTCAACCTGCGGTGGCGCCGGCTGGAGCTGTCGCTCACCACCTTCCCCGCCACCATTCCGGCCCGCACTCTCCGCCATTGCTGGTCAGAGGACCTAGCTATGGCTTGTACGGCTCCGATACCAATTGTTGGCACAGAGACCCTGCACCGAGGTGAGCAGCACCTGCTCTCCTCCCCTCTCCCTCTCCCTCTCCCCTGCTCCAAGGTAGAAGAAGAGCCCTGAGCTCCCACAGCACACACACAGCACACACGGTTTCAGACCGAAACAGGGACTGAATGAGTGGCAATTGAACTGAGTTTTTCCATTGCAATAGGTAGGGTATATATACACAAACTATGTACCTGCTGGTACACTACTTGGATGGTGACTACACCACTCCAACAACTACACTACATGGCTTATCTCAGCCAATTCCTACTCTTGTACCAGCCTAAACCAGCCCACTACTCTAGCTGGTGTACTTCTACCAACTATGGAAGACTAAATGGCCTATTGCCATACTTCTACAGTGGCAGCCAAGAGCTGACCACTTGAACCTGCCGAATGCAGGACAAAAGTACAAGAGGGACAGCAGATTATATCTTACAGTTCAAAACCAGAACTTCAATACTACACAATATAGAATGAGAAACATACTGCTATTTGTTAGCACAAACTGTTAATCTGTTACACTACTATGCAACTCAATGGACACCTTGACCATAATGTTGAATATTGAACCCTAAAAGGCATATAAAATTGAATTCAGCATCTTATCTTCCAGTAAATGAAGAAGGGCAAAATATTTACCTTAACTGGATTATCAGGAGCTTTGGAGGAGCTACGATTCTTTTGTCTCACAAATATCTGCACCAAAGAAATTATTTCACTCAGCAGGCATAACACACAAGTCCAGAACAAGGAATTATCAAAGATCATGATCAACTAACAATTTAAGACAACAACTAAGCAAAAGGCATTATAGAAATTGAACAAACAGTCTCAGGTTGTGATTGTATGTAGAGATTAGAAGAAGGATTTTCCCCCTTCGAATAAGCAGGAGACTTGCGTGTCAGTTCATTAAGAAAAAAATGAAGGATTTCATCCAAGCTTACTTGTTTGTGCGGTCAAAAGGAAAGCAAAGTAAATTGGCAACCAGACCTTTGTGAAAATAAATGTTCAGACTTCAAACTCTTTATTGAAAAAAGCCAAGAGTTAATGCCAGCAAGGTCAAAATGTTATTGCCATGTCAATACAGTCAAAACAACTTCTTTTTTTCTATACTGATTCCTTGAGGGTATTTCATGTCCTTCATTGCTCCCAATTTTTTGTTAGATTAAGATAAAAATAAACTATTTCATGACATGTCAATCTTAACCAAATAGATGATAAAAAAGAACTATTGATTTGTGCCTGACAAATCATAAAAGGAAACTTTTGGAGTAACAAAAAAATACCTGATGCTTTGATTTACAAGGAAGAAAGCGCTTTTGTATTGCTTCCCAATCATTATTATATTCCAGAATTCCTAGAGCTAACAATCTGCAGGCAGATAATATACTATAAAATTAACCGTGAAAAGGAAGTGATAGGCATCACCGCATCATATCAGCTATACAATTTAGGAGGGCACTACATGATGTCCTTTAGGACAGTGGTAGTAACAACAAAGCAACCATGATACAATTAACCATGCAGAAGGAGGCGGCCTTGAGGAAAGTTGAAAAAAAAAGATGAATGGAATGGCTGTGATACAGCAGATAAGGAAGTAAACACACAGTTTGCATAAACAAACATCACTAATACAGAAATAAAAACAGTATGCAGTTCAACAAAACCTAAGTATTCGGCTTTCTTGAATTTCTATGTTTTGAAGTCAAGATGGCAAGGAAGCATGCATGGATTCTATTTCAAAATAAATCTTGGAGAAGATTAAAACACACCTGTCCTCTGCATCAGTGAAAAACACTCTATTGGCCATAGGTGAAGGAGGTGGCTTATGAGGAAAGAGTGCAAAATTGAAAAGTGAAAAGAATCTCTGTGCTAATCTTGCAATGTCAGCAGGAACAAGAGCAACTGTGCCCTTTTCAGTACGCTCAAGCAGGGTAGCAGCCAACGATTTCTTCTGCTGCAACCGCCCAGATGAAGGAGATGATGCTGTAGGCACACTATTTGATCTATCTTGAGAAACATTATTCACTTCTTTGCAACTGTTAATCACTGGTAAAGGAAACAGGGGCTCTTTCCTGCGGGTTTTGTCAGCAGTGCCATCAACATGACTTTTTCTATATTTCACGACAGCTGTAAATTCAATATGCAAGCAAAGTTACCAGTCAAGTGGTGACAAACAAAAGAAGCAAAGTATCAAAAATTGGCCCATGTACCAATCTTGAACTTACCAGTTGCAACATCACTTAAATAGCCGAGGGCCAACTCAAGTGGTGCGACATCAAGGATGGATATAACAGGACTCTTGATTAACGGCATCCATTGGCATTCCAAAATTTCAGAAGAAACAAAACTAGATGAGAGATGCCGGGATTCAAAAACGATATGCTGTTGAGTAGCACTCCTAGCCAATGCTTGATCACGAAAGCCAACCAACTCAACTATCATCCTTTTGACATTATTAGCCACATCTTGTTTAGACGAATCAAGAATACATAGGGAAAATGTTTGGATAAGGAGCTGAACATGCTCATATATCAACACATGCAGTTGCCCGAGTTGCTGATCAGTAAATCCACATGCTAAAGGTGCACACGGTACTGAAACCAAGGATGAAGGGCGAAGGGCATTCTGGGTAGGATATTGCCATCCAAAAGCATGAGCAGGAGTCACCAATGCAGATGGAATATATGGCACAATTGGTCTAAAATTTGTTTTATCGGATTCCTGATGATAGCTACCAGCCCCAGACAACTTGGTAAATGGACGCCTCTGCCTAGTCTGAGGCCTACGTCCATCTTTCTCTTTTCTATGATTTGTGGCGTCATAGTTCTCAGCATTTTCATCAGCGTCACTTTCTAGGGCCTCCTCAATCTCGAGCTCAAAGTCTGCATCATTATCATCTTCATCCTGGTTTTCATCCCCCTGTAATGCCTGTGTGTCATTGCCTATACCAGACAGGACAGAAGCAAGAAACTTGCGGTATTCCTCTTCTTCATCAACATTTTGCAGACCACTATCGTCATCTGATTCCTGAAGAAAGGTCTCCAATTCTTCAAGTGAATAGTTTGCTAGTGAGTATCTTGCCCTCGTCCGCCTGCAAATTGCATCTTCCTCACTAATTTTGAGAGATAGGTGATGAGGGTTTTGCACTGTTGGAGAGCAAGCAGCTTTGCTTCCTAAAGCGTCTTTTTCCAATCCATTCTCAAGATTAACCTGGGTAGACGTTTCTTCTGGAAATATTTTGTTGACAAGATCTTGAGACGACAGTCTATTTTGAGGAAGTGCACTGTCACTTGTATTTTCATTAACTACAGTATCCTGCAAATATGTCTGGCCACTTGGTCGATTGTCAGAACTATGCACCTCGCATTCTGCTTCTGATGTAAGGCTTGATGAGGTCTCAGACGGAGATCCTTCCCTAAGGAAAGGGCTAAAATCTATGTCATCCTCCTCCATGTCATCATCAACTTCCATATTTGATGATGCAATAGTGTTTTAACCAAAACAGTAGGATTCCTACAACCTACCATCCATAAAGTGTAAAAAATTGTGTTAGGATCAGCACTTTGCAAGAAAAAAAAGATGAGTATGCAACGGCAAGTCAGTAAAACTATAGCATAACACAAGGATATGAACAAACACCCATGTACGATCAAACCTGGGTTACACTTAGTACCCACATAACCATATTTTATTGGCAGATAGAAATAACATAGTTGCAACATGTTTAAAGCACTCATCTATATTTCGAAAATATGAAGTTTTGAAACAAGACAACTTTAAGCCAAACATCTAATCGAAATCTAAAAAAACAAAATGATTGCATCACAGGTACAAATACAATACAATACTAAACCATAAAAAGAAATATCATGAATACCAATGATGACCTAAGGCTTCAATATCAGAGAATGTAATGTGCAAGATTTTGAAACATAAATTTAAATGTAAGATGGTCAGATTATGCAGAAAGGATATGACTGCACAACAATGTTTATTTGAACATGTAGGCTTGGTGGGGTTTTGTGTTGTTCTTTCGTAAGGGATCTTACCCTGTGTTTTGTTCTCTTCTTAATATAATGTTACACAGCTCTTCTGCGTGTTCAAGAAAATTAAATTTAAACCATAATAGTCCAGATAATGCATTTTTTAAAATAATAGGAATTTGTGGAGGATAAGCAAGCCAGGGTAGCCTTCTGTAGGTAACAGTTCTGTTCTGACATGAACTTAACTGAAATGAGAACCTAACAAAATGTCAATCAAAATCCACAACTTGCCACCTTGGTGCTCTTTCAAATGTCGCAATTCTCTAACACAAAACAAAAGATGTAGCAAATTAGCATTATACCATTACAACAACCTATTTCCTTGAGGTACTAACAAAACACAGGGAGTGGGGGGGGGGGGGGGGGGGGGGTCGGGCACACAGCAGAGGGTAGCAATATTGATTCCGAGAACAGCAGTGGTGTAGGCTCCAGATAGATGAGCAGATTGTGGCAAGGGGCTGACTTAGGGCGAAACATCCGTCACTTTTCAGGAGAACAAACTGCACCGGCACCACAATTGGACATTAAATAGCGTGGCATATATCGATCCTGTGAGCTAAAGATGAGGAACACGAATCTAATCGAACCATGGATGGATGGATTGGCCTCCTAGAGAACCACTACACCACGAAATTTTGCAGAAAACCCATTGGAGATCGAAGGGTTTCAGAAGCCGGAGACATCGGCCCTAAGCAAGTAGGGTTACTTACAATCCACGCCCAGATGGGTGTCGACTTCACGCCCGCAGACCAGGGTCGTAGCGACCCCGCTCCCGCAGAAGCGGCGCCGCAGCAAGGCCGCGCCGGCGTCGAGCTCGGCCCCGCCCCGCCGGAGAACTGGGTGCGCGCTTGCAGAGTTGCAGGGTGTTTTTTTTTTTTTTGATTCCCGCGCGTGATTCAGTGGACGGGTTTCATGCCGCATCCAACTCGTTTTTTTTATGTTCCTAACCGCTAATCGTTTTCTGGGACCCACAGTCAGCGAGATATCATGGAACGAGGCCTCCTATTCGTAATTGGGCCAGTTATGTTGCCAAATCGGCCCATCATGGCCCAGATGGAAAAAACTGAAAAAGCAAAGATTCCAACCCATTAACCAAATGGCCCATTTAAGCTCGCGACCTTTAAACCCTAGCTTTCTCAAGAGAGCCCTTCAGAAAATCACAACCGTCCGATGGACTCTGCGAGACGATCAAGGCCGTTCTTCTCTTCGTCCGCTGCTCCATACAAGCCGCCTGCCCCGCCTCCGGCCCGTCTCGTTGTCTTCCCCAATCTGCACGAGCTGTCTATCGTCTCCGGCGGCGGAAGCGGAAGGAAGCAGAGGCGGCCACCATGGTGAAGGGACGCACGGGGCAGCGCGTCAGGCTCTACGTCCGGGGCACCATCCTCGGATACAAGAGGTGAGCTCCACGCCGCCGCTTCTTCCCCCGTCGCTCCGTGTTACTTGGATCTGGTCATTTCGCGGTTCTATTCGGCTTACGGTGGTTGCGGTGGTGGCTGCGCAGGTCCAAGTCGAACCAGTACGAGACCACGTCGCTCGTGCAGATCGAGGGGGTCAACACCAAGGAGGACGTCGCGTGGTACGCCGGCAAGCGCATGGCGTACATCTACAAGGCCAAGACCAAGAGCAGTGAGACCCGCTACAGGTGCATCTGGGGTAAGGTCACCCGCCCGCACGGCAACTCCGGTGTCGTCCGCGCCAAGTTCAAGTCGAACCTCCCGCCTGAGTCCATGGTCAGTGACGCAGTCAGTGTACCCTGTGTGATGTGTTAGTTTCCCAATTGATGCACTGTACTGATGTTTTTTTTCTGGTGAGTGCAGGGGCGCAAGGTCAGAGTGTTCATGTACCCTAGCAGCATCTAAGGTTAGATTCTCAGACGTCTGACATTCTCTAAGTTTGGATGGTTAATATTGAAGTTGTTGTTTGTGATCGTCTGCTTAGACTGCACTTGCCATTGCTGTAGATCATGGGCTACGAGTTTTAGTGGTTAAACGCATCATAGTTTGTGGTTTCCGTTGTTTATTAGGAGGCACATTGAGTCTGTGCAGCAGCAAACAGTGTCTATCCAGCTGTGAATCATGGTAATTTGGCTTTTGTGGTTTGGTTTCCTTATGTTGATATTGGCTTTGGGTGAGTTATAGCTGGCTGAGGGAGTAATTCACTTCGTGAAGATTTCAAATTTAAACTGCTGTTTGCTATTTTGGGTTTACATGTCTCAATGATACCGAGTACACGAAAAATATACATTATCTAAGGCCTTGTTTAGTTCTGAAAATTTTTTGGTTTTGGCTAGTGTAGCACTTTCGATTGTATTTGGCAATTATTGTCCAATCATGGACTAACTAGGCTCAAAAGATTCGTCTCGCAAATTACAGGCAAACTGTGCGATTAGTTAAT
This sequence comes from Sorghum bicolor, assembly GCF_000003195.3. Lineage (NCBI taxonomy): Eukaryota > Viridiplantae > Streptophyta > Magnoliopsida > Poales > Poaceae > Sorghum > Sorghum bicolor. Next base: position 5,661,541 of record NC_012879.2, on the reverse strand, counting down.
TTTTTATCTATATTTAATGTCTCATGCATGCGTCTAAAGATTCGATATGATGGGGAATCTTGAAAAATTTTGGAAACTAAACAAGGCCTAATTTCATTAGTTTTCAGTAATACATCCTCTGTTCACAAATGTAGGCATTTCTAGTAGGAAAGGAAATGACACGCTCGACGCTCCTCATCAATGATAAGTGTGATAAAACTGCTGGAAAATTCAGTGAAGGAATGGGGATGGCGGCATATGCTAGAAATGTTTACATTTGTTGAAACTTTTGAATGCTAAAAATTGTTACTCCTATGGACAGAGGGAGTATATAATTGCTCCAACTAATGTTTTTCCAGTTGTTCTCTATCAATTATTCTATTTAGTGAGATGTCTATCACCATTTGATTATATCAGGTTCTTTGCATTGGAGCTCATCAGTGCTGTTTTGCATCAGTTCTTAATTGTGCTGTCATTTCACACTGTATTTGATAAAGTGAATGCCGATTATGAGCACTTCAGACTTAGCAATTTTTATTTTTACCATTTATATTAATGTCCAAGCACTGATGTTTAGGTAATGTTTATTGCCTTTTTGATACAATAGAATGGTTGTAAACATACCTTATCCTGTTTAGATTAGAAAATTGGGCATGTGGCTCCCAACACAAAGTTTGAAAGCTTGATCCAATCCAATGCTTAACCCCTTTAAAAACTCCCAATACATAGCATGTGATGCCTTTGCTTATGCTTTTCTGGGCTTTTATGTCTGCAGGTTTTGTTGGAGTAAAGATGGACTAGAAATGGCCATGCGTATTTCTTACTTCTCTGAGCTTAAAATGCCATGTGTTGGCAACTTAGATTGTTCATGTACTGAACCTGTCGAAGTTCTGCCAAAATTTGTTGTCGAACGGATGAACTATTGTCATATTGTTATGCCCGCAGCAGAGCATATTTTTGCCCCGTGACATCAATGTCTGATTGCAGTATTTTCAAGTTCTTGTGCCACGTCTCGAATACCATCGTGCAATATGATGTCGGTGTGGGTGTGTGATATCTTTTACACTGCTCTGAGATTCTCTGATGCTTTGATGTACGCTTTTTCAAAACCATTTCTGCAAAATTTATGGACACACGATTAGCTGGTGGCGATGTACCTGGCCTTTGTATACATGGGCGTGTTTGTGCTGATCATGTTCAAGCCAAATCTACGATGGATATGTCAATTGCATAGGGTCTGATTGTTACTCGCAGTAACTTGCATAGCCTGGAGAAAGGGTTGTCCAGGGAACCAATCAGACCCTATAATTGCGTTGAATACACGCAAGGTATCATCAGGTGCAGTGAACTACTAGAAAGCAATGACCCAATGACCTTCAATCAACATCTCTTACAGTTTTACAGCTCACCAATCGCTTTTTCAAGAATCAGCTACAGGTAATTCTTTTTTATGAAATCTGTCATTATGTTACCTCAAGATAATCACACTTGTTTCACGTTGTAACTAAAATATGTTTGACATCACATCTTAATAGTGTTTCACGCTTGTACCTAAAATACGTTTGGCATCACCATTCAACATTGCAAGCTGCTATATTAAAAAAAAACATTGCAAACTGCTGGCGACATGCGGTTTTAGATGCTCAGAAAACAAAAGGCAAGTCTGAATATTCAGGAAACAATTTACTCAAAAAAAATATTCAGGAAACAAAAGCAGTTCTAAATACTACAGTCTAGGTAATTGGTCTCCATGAGCTCTAGAGAATTCAGCTAAATTCCTTCAACTGAGTAGACAATGTCATTGATCAAGAAATGCCAACTTCAACGAGAAGATTCAATTTCACGGCTTGAGTGCGACCTTTTGGGTATAAGAACAGATCGAGGGCTTCCCCTGATCCCCTCAGTGTCTGCTTGCAAAACCGGACGACAGAGTTTACAAGATTTGAGTGGATCTCTTGCCGGCCTAGTTGTAAGCACAACAGAGTTTACAACATTTGACTGGATCTCTTGTCGGCCTAGTTGTAGGATTAGCACGCTAAACCTGGTACTGAACCAATGAAGCCCCAGACGCAAGAGGCTCACGTGAATCTTGCCACTAAACCAAATAACCAATGGATCCCAAGCTACGTTAAACTTGCCACTAATCCAGCCCGAGGACATGACATGACATAGGCCGCACATACGTGGTTGTGCCATTGTGGCGCAAATTGTAGCAGCAAGCATATTCCAAGAACATCGCTGGAATTTTTTTTTTGAAACAACATCGCTGGAAAATGACAGGCAGCACATGAACATGAAGCTAGCAGCACAGTGCAGCCGTGGCTGCCGTCCTGCCTTTGGCCCCTCTGCCGGAGCGCCGCCGCCAGTGGTCATGGCTGGCGCCGTGGCGTCGCCCGCGGGCAAGCAAATGCTGCTAGTTCGACGGCAACCTCCGCGGCGCCCGGGGAGGCGGCATCTGCCTTGTTTTCCGTCACATCGAATCTTACGGTGTATGCATAAAGCATTAAATATAGATAAAAATAATAACTAATTGCACAGTTTGTCTGCAATTTGAAAGACGGATCTTTTGAGCCTAGTTAGTCTGATTGGACAATATTTCTCAAATACAAACGAAAGTACTACAGTGTTTATTTTACAAAAATTTTTGAAACTAAACAAGGCATACTTGTAAAAAAAATTTGCAAAATGTGAACAAAACAGTTTCGTTTGTATTTGATAAATATTGTCCAATAATAGGCTAACTAGGCTCAAAAGATTCGTCTCGCAAATTACATATAAACTGTGTAACTAGTTATTTTTTTTACCTATATTTAATGCTTTATATATATGCTGCAAGATTCGATGTGGCGAAAAATCTGAAATATTTTGCAAAATATTTGAGGACGTAAACAAGGCCGGGTTGGACTAGCAGGGCAGCCGGTGTCGTCGTTGCTACTGCCACCGCCACCGCCGCCACTAGGGCCTTGTTTAGTTTCCGATGGAAAAAATTTCACGACACTGTAGCACTTTCATTTGTTTGTGGTAATTATTGTTTAACCATGGACTAGGCTCAAAAGATTTATCTCGTCAATTCCGATCAAACTGTGCAATTAGTTTTTATTTTCATCTATATTTAGGTCTTGTTTAGTTCGCAAAATTTTTTATTTTTGGCTACTGTAGCATTTCGTTTTTATTTGACAAACATTGTCCAATCACGAAGTAACTAGACTCAAAAGATTTATGTCACAAATTACAGATAAACTGTGCAGTTAGTTTTATTTTCGTCTACATTTAAGGCTTCATGTATGCGACCAAATATTCGATGTGACGGGGAATCTTGAAAATTTTTGCGAACTAAACAAGGCCTTAATACTCTATGCATGCGTCTAAAAATTCGATGTGACGGAAAATTTAAAAAAATTTAGGTTTTTAGGTGGAAGTAAACAAGACCTAGTAGTAGCAGCCAAAAGAGAAGGATCGTGCGGGCAGAAACATCTCCAGTTTTCAGCCATATCCATATGTGGAGATTTCTTCCTTACCTACTCCCTACGTCGTCGTCCGCTCAAAAGGTTTGTAACAATCATGTAATTAAGTGGCATCTTGTTGATCTAAAATTAACTCGTTTATTTTAAGCTGCGCATTGATTCGCCATGGATCTGAAGGCACTTCACATTTCATTCAACATGCATGGATGGTACATCGAGCAGAACGACTTTTTTAACACAACAAAAAAGTTAACTGCATAGGTAATTACTTTTTCTTTGTTGTCTGTAGACCAGGCATACAATAAGCAAACTTGTAATGCCAGTTGTAGTTGATGCGTGAATAATGGAAGGAGAGCTAGAGAAGCAGCCAGCAGGTAACACACAGTAACAATTCATATAATGCATATTAGTAAGGGATTTAATTAGCAGGACTTGAGATTTCAGGATTTCACTTGAGCCAGCTTTAGCTAGTAGTAGTAATACCTAGCTCTCGGCTAGGGGAAGTGATGCATGGGTCATACTGGTGCTCGTCGTACCGATGACACGTACTACGCATTCGACCAGTGTAAGGCCAAAGCAGCCACACAGTGCTTCGTATTGAAGCAGCAGCAGGTACAGTAGGTTCAAACTCACGCATCCCATCTCCCTCCCTCGTGCTTTTATATATAGGGACACCCTACTAGTCCCAATCCTCTGCAGTCGATCTCATCATTGGAGTTGATTAAAGACTACTATCTTTTACTCGTACCTCCGAATTCAGAGCATTTGTGACTTCTCCGTGTGCAAACATGTGGCCTTGGTTGTTTTGCATAAAACTCATTCACATTTTGGAAAACAAACCCGCAATCCATCCAGCCGGAGTAAATAGTACATGTGTTCACATATTTTATGTATAGACCCTTTATGTAAAATTTATTTCAACGTCAAGAAGAAAAAATTTGAGATGGGGTTGATTAAAGACTACTACCTTTTACTCGCACCTCCGAATTCGTAGCATATGTGGCTTCTCCGTGTGTAAACATGTGGCCTTGGTTGTTTTGCATAAAATCCCTTCATATTTTGGAAAACAAACCCGCAATTCCAGCCGGGGTGAACAGTACATGCGTTCACGTATTTTATGTATAGACATTTTATGTAAATTTTATTTCAACATCAAGAAGAAAAAGTTGAGATTTTTGTGATTTTACAGAAATTATCCCGCATCATTTTGCAGAGGACCCCCACTCCCATCCCCAGCCCTAGCTACCCAGTCTCGTCCTCATTCTCTTCTCTCCGTTATCTCTCCATTCCCACCGCCGCCGCCGCCACCCCCATTGCATCTAATGACACCTTTCAAATGCCAGAATGCACTCTATTCTAAGATGGAGAGAGTACCTGTATGAGATATAGATTGGCTTGCCTTCTGTGAGTCATTGCATGGCGTCCGAAGGGCGCCTGATGTCCTAGTCTTCTTCGTTCGTGGCCGCCACCGTGACTGGCATCTGGATCAGCAGGTCATCGTACGTCGTCGACTCTAACCTCCGATTTGATATACAGATCCAGCATCTGCTATGTTTGGTAGTCAATTAGGGACAGGGACGAAGCCAGCAGTGGGGCTAGGGGGGCTCCAGCCCCCCCTACCGCTGTTGGCCCAGTTGAATTCCTAGTGCCCTCCTTCTAATTTTAGACACAAATTTATAAGGTAGGGTGGGCTGAGAACTTTATTTTTTAGATATATTTTGTAAACTTCATCATTAATGTATATTTAACAGGGATAATAGTAGAGCTAAGTCGATGTAGAACTTTTGTTCAGCCCCCCCTAAATTTTTTCCTGCCTTCGTCCCTGATTAGGTACTCCCAATATTTTTCACCATTATAGGAATTTGGCAGGCAAACTTTGCCTGACCTACATACAACAGAAGCTTTGTGTCTACTGGGCATGGAAACGGTCACATGCAGCCGACATCCAAACTACTTGGATTTACTTAGATCATGTGTAGGTACGCGTGAAAATTTTGACACTCAAAAGTGCTAGTATTTGCTTAGTTCTTACTTCTTACAAGTCAACGTTTCAACATGTTGCGTTTAGGGTGATCCGATCCCACTACGGCAATAGATTGTGAAGTCTACTTTGGCTCTAGCTAGAACGAGGAGCAGGATAAGGCAGCATAAGGTTTGAATTTTCAGGCTTCTGCTCCTATATATACTCCCTCAATCCTAAATTATAGATCATTTTAATTTTATTTAATAGTCAAAGCATCTCAAATTTGATCAAATTTATATAGTAAAAATAACAATATTTTTATACCAAATAAGTATTATTATATTCTTTGTTAATTATATTTTTATAATATATCTATTTGATGCCATTAATATTTATAATTCTCTCTTAATTTTGGTCAAAATTGAGATATAGACTCTTGAAAAAATAGAATGACTTATAATTTAGGACGGAGAGAGTATTTGTCATCTTATTGTGCATATTTTAACAGTTGAGAAATAAATGCTAAGAAATATGATAAATGTGCCACTGATATACTAGCTTCCTACATATGTCCGACGACTAATATAATGTTCAAACAAATTAGAAGTCAACACCACAAACTTTTGCAACCACAAGCGACGCATGTTAATTTGCAGAGGAAGCAAAGTGGATGCATCGTCACCGTTATATATATACTGGCATTATTGGTGTGGTATATATGGTATATAAACAAGTTATAAGGTTCCTGCATGTTCTGTGGATCACACATGCCGCTGCTAGCCTGCGGGCTGCGGCTAAACCATGAACGACACAAGCATGCCCATCCGCCCAGGTGTCTCATCGCGTAGGAAGGAATCTCCTCTCAGCATGGTGGTGCCTATGCTTCTCTGCTTCTCCTTGGGTTTTGTCCTGGCCATCACCTCCAACGCCAAGTTCCCAAATTTCTACCTCCCTTTCTTGCCGCCGTTGCCCTCTGCCAGCGTATCGTCACCATCACCACCTCCATTATTGTTTCCGCCGTCACCACCACCTCCGGCCCTACAGCCGCCGCCTCCTCCACCTACACCTTCGACATCTCTTAGCAGTGTCAAGAGGAACAACATGACCGACGAGGAGCTGTTCTGGTTGGCGTCCATGTCGCCCAAGGTCCGCGCCACGCCGTACCACCGCGTGCCAAAGGTTGCCTTCTTGTTCCTCGCAAGGGGTGACCTGCCGCTGCGGCCATTGTGGGAGAAGTTCTTCGAAGGGCACGACGGCCTCTACTCCATCTACGTGCACGCGGACCCGTCCTACACCGGCTCGCCGCCGGACGACTCCGTGTTCTACAATCGCATGATCCCAAGCCAGGTGTATATATATATATATATAATGTAAAAAGGTTGCTTCCCTGCCACTGACAAAGTGAAGAATTTCGCACGAAATGACGATCGAGCATGGCATGGCTGCAGAACACGTCCTGGGGAGACGTGACCCTGGTGGACGCCGCGCGGCGGCTGGTGGCGAACGCGCTGCTGGACGTCGGCAACCAGCGGTTCGCGCTGGTCTCGGAGTCGTGCATCCCGCTCTACAACTTCACCACCGTGTACGCCCTGCTCACCGGCTCCAACACCAGCTTCGTCGACAGCTTCTTCAACCACCACAGCGACGTGCGGTACTGTAACAGAACCGACCAAATTATAGGAGATTAAGCCTAATAGTGACCATTTGCATAGTCGAACCATCACGCTTAAGCCCATATAATCCCGGTAGTCCGTGAAATCTCGAAGGATTTCAAACCACACATCACATATACAGCCAAGATCGTAATAAGTTTAGCGGTCGCCATCCACACGTACATCCAAATTACAACATTCATGGAACACATCGGAGTGCTTAAAGTTATTACAAACCAAGTTCTTCAAGTAGCGGAAGCTTCATAATTCGAAAATACAACACACACGATAAGTCTGATACAGTGCCATAGTTTGGTCATTCCCACAAAAGCAAAAGAAGAGACAGAGTGACCATCGCCCTTGGTCTAGTCATCCCCCATAGCTGGGTACAGACAGAGGATGCAATAACCATAATACATCTGACCATCTGCAAAACAACATGGGAATAGAACCCTGAGTACGAGAAGGTACTCAGCTAGACTTACCCGCCATAAACCAGAAATAATATGACACCAAGGAGTATGCAAGGCTTTATTGGTGGGGCTAGCTTGACAACACTTTTTGCATAAAAAGCTTAAGTTGCAACTAAGTAACCTTTCAGGTATTTAGCTCAAGTTGATAATCATTACCTGTCATCTATATTAGCACCTGTACTAGAGCAATCACTTGATTAAGATACAACAGTAGTACCCATATTTGATGTGGCATTTCCAACATCATCATACCATAACCATCCAAGTGTTCCATAATCATTACTACGATGACGAAGCTCAAGTCAAGTGCTCACTATCCAGGAGCGATGGCGATTCGAATCGATTTCTAACCAGCTGGCGACTTTATTCCCCACACAAACCACACTCACTGATCAAGTGAGCTACAGGTCACCGTGTTGCACTATCCAGGACCAATTCGCGGGTTCGACAGGCACCGCCCGTACCCGAGGACCGTTCCGGCGACCGAGGTATCCAAGGTATACCAAGGTTGCGCGCCGCGCCCTCGTCGTTCTCCTCGACCATCACCAATACAGCGCGTACATCGGGCCGATTCCCGGCCCGGATAGTGCTCAGGCTTCGCGGTCGGAACGACTTATCCTTCCAGCTAAATGTGGGGCATGCGTTCAACATGACAAGAGGGCCGTCAACGATCGGTCCTTGATCGACACAGACAGGGGCACTATGGTTAACCCACCATAAGTCCCTGCCCGGTCTCCAAATTCATTCCACCCTGGGTTATTCTTTTCCCCGAGCAACCAATGCTTAATCAAGCAGGTATCCACCTATATCTCGCAGGTGACAGGGAATCACCCGACTTCTACCGGACTAAGCAAACTAAGCATAGACTCCGTGCCTGTCTACATAGGACAAGGTAGTCGAATGAGTAGGAATAACAAGGAGTACTCATGCAGCAACGGTATCAGGCAACTCCTATCACGTAATATGCAAAAATAGTAGAATAAGTATAGCACTTTATATAAGTTAGCGAGAATAGGGAGACTTAGAATGCTCCGGGGCTTGCCTTTCTCAAACGTGCTGGGTCGGTGATCCGGGCACTCTTGCAGTTCCTCTCCGGGCTCTTGTACTTCCGGAGGTTCCTGCTCCTGAAGCTCCTCGGGTTCCTCGGGTCTCACTTCGTTCTCCTGCGAGCCTGTATGATGCATATATGCTCATGAGTGGAGTGCGAGATGCCCGAGTGGATGCTTATATGAAAGAGTACCAAAGGAGTCATGTTATGATGCATAGGTAATGCACTTGGTCATGCTTATTACAAGGTAGTTAACATCACCCAAGAATAAACAATTGAACCAACACCTATTACATTCTCTTTGATCATTATTTTTCAAATGCAACCAGCAACCTCTATGATGCTTCAAAGATACACCAAACCCAACTTATTCCATTCCACCTATATATACAACCATTTATAGTTTTCTTTATTCATTTCTAAGCCCATTAAAAATGACATGCAGTTCTGTTCATCAATAAATTCCACAAAAATTACAGGAGACTCCCAGCCAAACATAAAGTTTACTGAGAATTTTTCATAATTTTTGGTTACTTATTTTGAGCCACAAAAATCACAAGATTAATTACTAAGGCAAGTAAAATCACCCTACTGTGATATAAGTGTCAAACAATAGATTTCATATTTTTACAATTTGTCTAATATCATAAGAAACATCCACAAAATTTTCCAGATTTATTGCATGACTCAATTAATTATTAAAAATCATAAAGTACTGCCATGCAAGCATTTAAATTACCATAAATTCATTTATACACCCAATAATATGTAACAATATTTTCTCAGTGAGTAAACACACATGCAGAGCCAGCAAAACAAGTTTCACATTTTTCTGAGCCATATTTCATTTACTATGCATTTTCCAAGTTTAACAAAAACATGGATTAATTATACTTACACAGAAAAGTTACTCAAACATGACATGCAATCATACTAGGATATAGATCTGGAAATAAGGAACACACCAAAATTTATTTCACCATTTTTGGAGCTATATTCATCAAGATATGGATTTTTGAACATTTAAATCATTTTCTGGAAAAACTTTTAAAACGAAAAACCACCTAAAACGCTAAACGCACCCGGATCCATTCCCTCGGAGCCACTGACAGGCGGGACACGCGAGTCAGAGGACCCCACCTGTCATCCACCCCGGGACCCCGCGGCCAAAGATCGGCCGGAATCTCGCCGCCGGTGAGGTTTCCGGCGACACCGTGAGCACCTACGGCTTCGCGCGAACGAGACGAGTCCAGCCGTACCCTCTTTGGCACCGGACGAGCACCGGAACTACCTCGCCGTCGTGAATGGCGGACGCGGCGGCGCTGCTCGCCGTGGTCCGGCCGTTTCACGGCGGTAGAGCGCGAGCCACTAACGGGAAAAGGTGCGCGAGGTCAAGGCGGACCCAAAGCACCTACGAGCGCAAGCAGAGACAGAGAGGAGAGGGAGAACCGCGCGAGCCGAGAGGTCGCCGGAGCTCCGACTTACTCCGGCGAGCTCTAGCGGACACGCAGGGCTTACCAAGCGCGGAAGAACGCGAGCACGCGACGCGGAAGGACGAGGCGGAGCCGGTGGTGGTCACGAAGGGGAAGAAGAGGGCCGGAACTGGCCGGGAGAGGAGCTCCGAGCCGTCGGCGGCTATGGCGTGCGGCGGAGCGGCGAGCGCTGCGCGAGAGCGAGCGAGCGAGAGAGAGAGAGCTGAGGGGCGCAAATGGGAGCGGGGGCGGAGGCGAGCGCGACCGGGGGCACCTGGTGGCCGACCAGGGCGTCTCCACGCCGTCGCATGCCCGCCACGCGGCGGCCGAGCCCTGCCGGCGTGCCACGGCGTCGCGGCGAGCGCTGTCCGCGCGCGCGGACGCGGGCGCGAGCGCGGGGAAGGGGGAGGGGAGAGCGCGGGCGGGCCGAGCCGGCTTCGGCCAGTGGGCCAGAAGCGAGGCCGCGGCCTGCTAGCGCCCCCTTTCTCCTTTTTCCATTTTTTTTTTAATTTCTTTTCTCAAATTCTCTCATAAATTCATTTGGACCAATTTCCAATCATTTTCACCTCTTGCTCCCAAAAACAAAGTTGCTCCAAAATAAAAACTCTACAACTTTGTTTTAACAAGCAAAACCAAATTCCAAACAGAATTTGAATTACAAGTTAAAACTTAGTTCTAGGTTTTAAATAAATTCTTTTTGGGTATTTTTGTATAAATTCCATTTTCTCAATTCCCATAGCTCCAAAAATTGCACAAAAATATTCTAAATGCTTCTCACACATAAACCAACCTAATTTGAATTTTTCACAATTTTAGGAGCAAGTATCATATTTTTAACATATTTAAAACACATGAAATAAAGCACATAAAATCATAATTTGCTCAAGAGTGTCATGCTCATGATGCTTATGCTTGATGGAAATGCTTATGCATGGCTTTGGTGAGACTAAGTGCATGCTTAACACCTAGGGTGTTACAGCCCTTCCCCCCTTAGGGAAATCTCGTCCCGAGATTTTGGGTTACTAACCATTTCTTGTGAAATTTTGGATAAACTGTTTTTAAGTAATCCTCCGTTTCCCAGGTGGCATCCCTATCGTCATGATGACTCCACACCACCTTATATGTTCTGACGACTCTGTTTCGGGTTACTCGCTCCTTGGTATCCACAATCCCCACCGGCTGCTCCTTATACTCCAGGTCTGCCTTTATCTTGATTCCTCGAGGTTCAACTCTTTGCTCAGGCACTTTCAAACATTTCCGTAGTTGCGACACATGGAAGACCGGAAAGATCGAGCTCATCTCTTCAGGTAACTGAATCTTATAGGCCACTGGGCCTTTCCTCTCTAGCACTTGGTACGGTCCCACGTATCTGGGTGCAAGCTTGCTTCGAACTCGGAAACGTTGAACTTTCTTCATTGGTGTAACCTTGAGGTACACATAGTCACCTATGTTGAATTCAAGTGGCCTTCTTCTTTTATCAGCATAACTCTTCTGTCGTGACTGTGCTGCTTGCATATGTTGTTGTATAATCTGCACCTTTTTCTCGGCATCATTCACAAAGTCGATACCATAGTATCTCCTTTCACCAGGTTCCACCCAGTTTAATGGAGTTCGACATCTCCGACCATACAAAGCTTCAAACGGGGCCATCTTGATGCTCTCTTGATAACTATTATTGTAGGAGAACTCAGCCAGAGGTAACCATGATTCCCATGATCCCTTGGATGATAGCACACAGGCCCTCAGCATATCTTCTAACACTTGATTTAGCCTCTCGGTTTGACCTGAAGTCTGGGGATGATACGCCGTGCTTCTTATCAGACTGGTCCCCAAGCTCTTATGCATGCGCTCCCAGAAGTGGGCAGTGAACTGCGGTCCTCTATCCGATACGATGGTTTTGGGAATACCATGCAATTTGACGATCTCAGCCATATATATATCAGCATACTCGGGAGGTCTGTATGTGTTCTTGACTGGAATGAAATGAGCCGACTTGGTTAATCGATCTACGATTACCCAAATCGAGTCATTCCCCTTCCTGGTTGTCGGTAAGCCGGTGATAAAGTCCATACTGACCTCTTCCCATTTCCACTCCGGAACTGATAACGGTTGTAACAGACCTGCAGGTTTCATATGGATGGCCTTAACTCTGCAACACGTGTCACAACGGGCCACATAAGCGGCTATTTCTTTCTTCATCTTGGTCCACCAAAAGTGGGGCCTTAGATCTTGATACATTTTGCTGCTGCCCGGATGAATAGAAAGCTTAGAGAGATGGGCTTCATCCATGATGCGATTCTTCAACTCCCGATCTTTCGGGACCACTAACCGCTGTTGAAACCACAGTACTCCCTTCTCATCAACCCGAAACTGAGTCTTTGGGTCATCTTTAATCTTCTCTTTGATGTGGAAAATACCCTTGTCTGTTTTCTGACCTTCAATGACTTGACTCTCGAGTGAACAACTGAGTTGTATATGATATAAGACCTCAGGATGCATAAGATTGAACCCATCTTCAAACAACGGTTGAACCATTTGATAGTGGGGTTTACGACTTAGAGCATCTGCGACCACATTGGCTTTACCTGGATGATAGTGAACTTCCAGGTCATAATCCTTGATTAGCTCTAACCACCGTCGTTGCCTCATATTCAGCTCGGACTGCGTGAAGATGTACTTCAAACTCTTGTGATCGGTGTAAATGTGACACTTATTTCCTAGCAGATAATGTCTCCAGATCTTCAAAGCATGCACCACAGCTGCTAACTCAAGATCGTGCGTTGGATAGTTGACTTCATGCTTTCTCAGCTGTCGGGAAGCATAAGCTATCACCCTGCCATCTTGCATCAACACACACCCCAGGCCACTCTTCGATGCGTCACAAAACACATCAAAAGGCTTCTCTATATTAGGTTGTGCCAGAACGGGAGCAGTGGTTAGCAACTTTCGCAAGGTGCGGAAGGCTAACTCACACCCTTCCGTCCAGACGAACTTATGATCCTTTTGTAGCAAACTTGTCATTGGCTTAGCAATCTTGGAGAAGTCAGGTATGAAACGACGATAATACCCGGCCAGACCAAGAAAACTTCTAACTTCCGAGACAGAAATTGGTGCCTTCCAGTCCATGACTTCCTGCACTTTTGATGGATCCACGGCAATCCCTTCTTCAGACAAAATGTGCCCTAGGAACGGAACTTTCTTCAACCAGAACTCACACTTGCTGAATTTGGCATATAACTGATGCTCTCGTAATCGGGTCAGCACGATTCTCAGATGTTCGGCGTGATCTTGCTCATTCTCTGAATACACCAGGATATCATCGATAAACACCACAACAAACTTATCCAATTCTGGCATAAAGACTGAATTCATCAGATACATAAAGTATGCAGGAGCATTTGTCAACCCAAAGGACATGACAAGATACTCGTACAACCCATATCTGGTGGAAAAAGCAGTCTTCGGGATATCTTGCGGACGAATCTTGATTTGGTGATACCCGGATCTCAAATCTATCTTAGAGAACACTCTTGCCTTGGATAACTGATCAAACAGGATATCAATCCTTGGCAAGGGATACTTATTTTTGATTGTCACTGCATTGAGTGGACGATAGTCCACGCACATGCGCAACGACTGATCCTTCTTTTTCACAAACAACGCTGGACAACCCCACTCCGACGAACTTGGCCGGATGAACCCTTTATCCAGCAACTCTTTTAGTTGAGTCTTCAACTCAGCGAGTTCATTTGGGGGCATCCGATACGGCCTTCTAGATATTGGTGCTGTACCTGGTATCAACTCGATCGCAAACTCTACCTCCCTATCTGGGGGAAGTCCTGGTAAATCCTCAGGGAACACATCCGGGAACTCACATACCACGGGTATGTGTTCTAGAGAGACTACCTGTACTGCACATGAAAGACTGGCGAAGTCCAACCGTCTAGGTAGCTTGACCTGAAGCACCCCCTTTCCTTGCGGGTCTCTAAGGGAAAGAGTTCTATTCCCGGTATCTATAACCGCGCCCCAATCAGTCATTTTGTTCATCCCAATGATGACATCCAAAACCAGTCCTGGCATGACCACAAGGTTTACACGGAACCTCCGACCACTGATATCCAAGGTAACTCCTGTTACCGTTTTATTAGTCAACACATCGGCCCCGGCTGAGCTGATGCGATAGCCATAACCTAACTCGGTAACTGGCTGATCATGCTTTTGTGCAAATGCTTGACTCATGAAAGAATGCGACGATCCAGAATCAAACAAAACAACTGCAAGATGTTGGTTGACAGAAAACATACCAGCTGTTACCGGTTCTCCTTCCGGGATTTCCTCAATCGAGGTATGATGCACACGAGCTGGATAGGTTGGCTGCTGCCTCTTGGGGTAGGGACATTCCTTAGCAAAATGCCCCATCTTGTGGCAGTTATAGCACGGACCCTTGGGCGCATTATTGACGGCAGGTGCTGCAGCTTGAATGGCCTTTGGCTTGGCAGGAGCTATCGCCACCTTGTACGGCTTCTGCTGTGTTGAATACCCGGTGTTCCTTCTCTGCGGTGGTCGGAACCTAGCACCCGGGGCAGGAGGACGATACTGCTGTCGCCCTGCCACTGGTGCCCTGGACTGGGATGATCCTGCTTCAAAAGCCCTTTTGCATGACTTGGACGCACTGTAGTTGTTGTTATTGTTCTCTTGGGTCAGACAGTCACTGATATAGGCATTGAAAGTAGCCCTGGCCCCTGTACCCATGGTCTTCAGCATCTTTGGATTTAAGCCTCTCTGGAAACTGGCAATCTTCTTGGCCTCTGTGTTTACAAACTCAGGGGCATATCGAGCGAGATTATTGAAGGCATGTAGATACTCTTTCACAGATTTCGTCCCTTGGGACAGCCTCATGAACTCCCCAACCTTCATTTCAACCATACCAGGAGGAATGTAATTTCCCCGGAAAGCGGTGGTGAAGCGGTTCCAGGTGATTGGTGTCCCCTCTGGGTAGGTGGTTCGGTGATGGGACCACCAAATCCCAGCGGGTCCTTGCAACTGATGTGCCGCATACTCAGCCTTGAGTTCTTCTGTCATCCGGAGAAGACGAAACTTCTGCTCCATGGTGTTGATCCACTCATCCGCTTCGAGCGGTTCCAAGGCCTCCTTAAAGATTGGTGGCTTGGTATCCATGAAGTCCTTGAACGAGCTGTACTGGTTGACCTCTCGACCGCCCTGATTATCTCCACGACGGGTGTTGTCAGCTATGTTGCGCAAAGCTTCTTCCATATTGCGCTGCATCTGTTCCATGTTGCGTTGGCTTCCCAGAAACTGCGCGAAAAACACATCCGCAGTGTACGGGGGAGGTGGTGGTGGTGTTGGTGCTTGATCCTCATTCCGTTGAGCCCCATTTCCGGATGCACTTGCTCCAAGACCCGGATGGCCGTTACCCCCGCCACGTGTTTGTACCATCTGCATACGCCAATGATAAGCAATCGTTAGGAGTTGCCATCAACCGGTAGGAAATGTGTAAAATCGTGCCATACTGAATTTACTGAGGGAATAAATTCACACAATAAACAAAGGCACAACAACTCATTATCCACGCACAACATCACTAACAGATTACTTATCATTCACGCAACAAGGTTCGCGTACATCCAACTTGCCAGCATACATACACTGGACTTTCCGTATCAACTCATAAAGTCTTACACAGCCCAGATCCAAAAGTACATGACAGGCCACGCAACATACATCACAAAAGAGGGAAGACTAGCGCTAGAGCCCTAGCATCTACTCGCTGTGGTCACTGTCCATGCCAGAGCCATCCTCATCCTCTTCACCACTAGCAGCTGCTCCTATCTCGGGATCCGCGTCCATCTCGTCCTCAGAGTCTAGCTCCGCTGCTCCAGGAAGGTGGTGAGGGTGGAGCTGGTTATGCAGCTGGTGGATCTCCTCATGCAAGTTCTCATTGTACTCCTCGGCATTAGCTAGCTGCTGCTCTAGCTCTAGCTGTCGGGCCCTCAAAGTGTCCTCCTCGTGCCAGGCTTCATTCCTCTGTCCAAGCACATGGACTAGCATGCGCTCGCAGTTCCTGTGAGCAGTAGTCACCCTGTCCTTCTGCTCCCGTACTGCGAGCAGGTCCTGACTCAGCTCACTGTTCTTCTGGACTGCCTGGTCTCTCTCTCTGGTCACACGAGCCAACTCTGCCTGTAGCCTCTCAACCTCAGAGTCAAACTCACGCTGCATCTGACGCTTCTCATCCTGGACGGTGAGAAGAGACCCGGACAAGCGACCCAAACAACGCTCTAGGCCTCCATAGGTCTTCATCAGCGCGTACATGGCACTCATAGCTGCACTGTCACTGTGCTGGTCCTCATCCGCACTCCTCTCTAGAGCATTCACCTCGGACTGATCCCACACCGAAGTGTAAGGGTCACCCCGGGGAAACACCCCAGCGAAGGCGTGGGCCAGCTCCTGTGGAAACCTCTCCATGAGGTCCCTCAGAACTGCGAAAGCTGCCCTGCTGGCACCGTGGAAAGGCGTGACACCTCGGGACTCGTACACCCAGCCGCCCCAAGCGGGGTCTCCTCCACTGGTAGGGACAACTGCCTCAATCCCCACCAGGGTCTCGTCACCAAGCGGCTCCTTATCCCAATAGTAGCGAGGCTCCCTTCCTTCGGGATACCCCATCGAACTGAGCACCCTCCAAAGCAAAGTGGGCATCCCAAACTCCTCTAGGAACTTGCTCTTATGTCGCGAGCTCCTAGCTGCCAACGGACGGCGAGGGGCCCGCCCACCAGTGGACTTGCGAGCTGTGAGCCTAGTGCGTGCCATCTGCTGCAAATGGAATACCGCGGGTAAGAGCGAGGATTACCTTTAATTATTTTATTTAGAGTTGAGACAGGTTAACTTAAGGGGGAAAGTAAGCAATGATATGAAATAAACATGATGCATGCACGAACTTACGATCTCACAAACTTAGAAAACAAAGGTTAACACTAAGCGGTATATGCGGTGGCACACAACATTCTCTCATAACGTAACTAGCGTTCTAAGCGAGAACGTAGTTAGAGTACCTGCAGAAAACTCATTTCAGCCCACCCACAATGTGATCATGCAGAGCAAGAATTTAAAACCATGCACTTCACACACACAGACACCCGTCCATACATGTGACGTGCCACTACCCACATCATCGCCCTATTGACGGCATCGCCTCTCAGGACGGAATTCCCAGCATGCGGTACTGTTCCCAAGACACACCAACATGTGTGCATGACACAGCACCTGACAACACTCCCCTAGACCGGCAGTGTATCCGATCATGCTCTCACAACTCCCACTTACCACGGCGTAGAGGAAGAATTGGTCCATTCATTACCACTCAAATGAATGGCACTCATACTATTGCACGCCGTATGAGCGACGAAATAAAAATATGATGCATTAACCCCCAAGTCAGTACTTAGCTAGCCACCTTAGAGTCCTTAACTGGGCATAAAGGATATGACCATGGCACACTAGATAGTTTTCCAAACTTAGTTTAACACCTTGGTCATTATTAATTAATTAATAAAATCTTTTACTAAACTGGTTTAGATTTTTGTTTTAAACGTACTTATGAACAGTAACTCGCTAAACTTTGCTCCGATGCCAGCTGTAACAGAACCGACCAAATTATAGGAGATTAAGCCTAATAGTGACCATTTGCATAGTCGAACCATCACGCTTAAGCCCATATAATCCCGGTAGTCCGTGAAATCTCGAAGGATTTCAAACCACACATCACATATACAGCCAAGATCGTAATAAGTTTAGCGGTCGCCATCCACACGTACATCCAAATTACAACATTCATGGAACACATCGGAGTGCTTAAAGTTATTACAAACCAAGTTCTTCAAGTAGCGGAAGCTTCATAATTCGAAAATACAACACACACGATAAGTCTGATACAGTGCCATAGTTTGGTCATTCCCACAAAAGCAAAAGAAGAGACAGAGTGACCATCGCCCTTGGTCTAGTCATCCCCCATAGCTGGGTACAGACAGAGGATGCAATAACCATAATACATCTGACCATCTGCAAAACAACATGGGAATAGAACCCTGAGTACGAGAAGGTACTCAGCTAGACTTACCCGCCATAAACCAGAAATAATATGACACCAAGGAGTATGCAAGGCTTTATTGGTGGGGCTAGCTTGACAACACTTTTTGCATAAAAAGCTTAAGTTGCAACTAAGTAACCTTTCAGGTATTTAGCTCAAGTTGATAATCATTACCTGTCATCTATATTAGCACCTGTACTAGAGCAATCACTTGATTAAGATACAACAGTAGTACCCATATTTGATGTGGCATTTCCAACATCATCATACCATAACCATCCAAGTGTTCCATAATCATTACTACGATGACGAAGCTCAAGTCAAGTGCTCACTATCCAGGAGCGATGGCGATTCGAATCGATTTCTAACCAGCTGGCGACTTTATTCCCCACACAAACCACACTCACTGATCAAGTGAGCTACAGGTCACCGTGTTGCACTATCCAGGACCAATTCGCGGGTTCGACAGGCACCGCCCGTACCCGAGGACCGTTCCGGCGACCGAGGTATCCAAGGTATACCAAGGTTGCGCGCCGCGCCCTCGTCGTTCTCCTCGACCATCACCAATACAGCGCGTACATCGGGCCGATTCCCGGCCCGGATAGTGCTCAGGCTTCGCGGTCGGAACGACTTATCCTTCCAGCTAAATGTGGGGCATGCGTTCAACATGACAAGAGGGCCGTCAACGATCGGTCCTTGATCGACACAGACAGGGGCACTATGGTTAACCCACCATAAGTCCCTGCCCGGTCTCCAAATTCATTCCACCCTGGGTTATTCTTTTCCCCGAGCAACCAATGCTTAATCAAGCAGGTATCCACCTATATCTCGCAGGTGACAGGGAATCACCCGACTTCTACCGGACTAAGCAAACTAAGCATAGACTCCGTGCCTGTCTACATAGGACAAGGTAGTCGAATGAGTAGGAATAACAAGGAGTACTCATGCAGCAACGGTATCAGGCAACTCCTATCACGTAATATGCAAAAATAGTAGAAT
Source organism: Sorghum bicolor (assembly GCF_000003195.3). Lineage (NCBI taxonomy): Eukaryota > Viridiplantae > Streptophyta > Magnoliopsida > Poales > Poaceae > Sorghum > Sorghum bicolor. The sequence continues at coordinate 5,642,390 of NC_012879.2, read as the reverse complement.
AAGTATAGCACTTTATATAAGTTAGCGAGAATAGGGAGACTTAGAATGCTCCGGGGCTTGCCTTTCTCAAACGTGCTGGGTCGGTGATCCGGGCACTCTTGCAGTTCCTCTCCGGGCTCTTGTACTTCCGGAGGTTCCTGCTCCTGAAGCTCCTCGGGTTCCTCGGGTCTCACTTCGTTCTCCTGCGAGCCTGTATGATGCATATATGCTCATGAGTGGAGTGCGAGATGCCCGAGTGGATGCTTATATGAAAGAGTACCAAAGGAGTCATGTTATGATGCATAGGTAATGCACTTGGTCATGCTTATTACAAGGTAGTTAACATCACCCAAGAATAAACAATTGAACCAACACCTATTACATTCTCTTTGATCATTATTTTTCAAATGCAACCAGCAACCTCTATGATGCTTCAAAGATACACCAAACCCAACTTATTCCATTCCACCTATATATACAACCATTTATAGTTTTCTTTATTCATTTCTAAGCCCATTAAAAATGACATGCAGTTCTGTTCATCAATAAATTCCACAAAAATTACAGGAGACTCCCAGCCAAACATAAAGTTTACTGAGAATTTTTCATAATTTTTGGTTACTTATTTTGAGCCACAAAAATCACAAGATTAATTACTAAGGCAAGTAAAATCACCCTACTGTGATATAAGTGTCAAACAATAGATTTCATATTTTTACAATTTGTCTAATATCATAAGAAACATCCACAAAATTTTCCAGATTTATTGCATGACTCAATTAATTATTAAAAATCATAAAGTACTGCCATGCAAGCATTTAAATTACCATAAATTCATTTATACACCCAATAATATGTAACAATATTTTCTCAGTGAGTAAACACACATGCAGAGCCAGCAAAACAAGTTTCACATTTTTCTGAGCCATATTTCATTTACTATGCATTTTCCAAGTTTAACAAAAACATGGATTAATTATACTTACACAGAAAAGTTACTCAAACATGACATGCAATCATACTAGGATATAGATCTGGAAATAAGGAACACACCAAAATTTATTTCACCATTTTTGGAGCTATATTCATCAAGATATGGATTTTTGAACATTTAAATCATTTTCTGGAAAAACTTTTAAAACGAAAAACCACCTAAAACGCTAAACGCACCCGGATCCATTCCCTCGGAGCCACTGACAGGCGGGACACGCGAGTCAGAGGACCCCACCTGTCATCCACCCCGGGACCCCGCGGCCAAAGATCGGCCGGAATCTCGCCGCCGGTGAGGTTTCCGGCGACACCGTGAGCACCTACGGCTTCGCGCGAACGAGACGAGTCCAGCCGTACCCTCTTTGGCACCGGACGAGCACCGGAACTACCTCGCCGTCGTGAATGGCGGACGCGGCGGCGCTGCTCGCCGTGGTCCGGCCGTTTCACGGCGGTAGAGCGCGAGCCACTAACGGGAAAAGGTGCGCGAGGTCAAGGCGGACCCAAAGCACCTACGAGCGCAAGCAGAGACAGAGAGGAGAGGGAGAACCGCGCGAGCCGAGAGGTCGCCGGAGCTCCGACTTACTCCGGCGAGCTCTAGCGGACACGCAGGGCTTACCAAGCGCGGAAGAACGCGAGCACGCGACGCGGAAGGACGAGGCGGAGCCGGTGGTGGTCACGAAGGGGAAGAAGAGGGCCGGAACTGGCCGGGAGAGGAGCTCCGAGCCGTCGGCGGCTATGGCGTGCGGCGGAGCGGCGAGCGCTGCGCGAGAGCGAGCGAGCGAGAGAGAGAGAGAGCTGAGGGGCGCAAATGGGAGCGGGGGCGGAGGCGAGCGCGACCGGGGGCACCTGGTGGCCGACCAGGGCGTCTCCACGCCGTCGCATGCCCGCCACGCGGCGGCCGAGCCCTGCCGGCGTGCCACGGCGTCGCGGCGAGCGCTGTCCGCGCGTGCGGACGCGGGCGCGAGCGCGGGGAAGGGGGAGGGGAGAGCGCGGGCGGGCCGAGCCGGCTTCGGCCAGTGGGCCAGAAGCGAGGCCGCGGCCTGCTAGCGCCCCCTTTCTCCTTTTTCCATTTTTTTTTAATTTCTTTTCTCAAATTCTCTCATAAATTCATTTGGACCAATTTCCAATCATTTTCACCTCTTGCTCCCAAAAACAAAGTTGCTCCAAAATAAAAACTCTACAACTTTGTTTTAACAAGCAAAACCAAATTCCAAACAGAATTTGAATTACAAGTTAAAACTTAGTTCTAGGTTTTAAATAAATTCTTTTTGGGTATTTTTGTATAAATTCCATTTTCTCAATTCCCATAGCTCCAAAAATTGCACAAAAATATTCTAAATGCTTCTCACACATAAATCAACCTAATTTGAATTTTTCACAATTTTAGGAGCAAGTATCATATTTTTAACATATTTAAAACACATGAAATAAAGCACATAAAATCATAATTTGCTCAAGAGTGTCATGCTCATGATGCTTATGCTTGATGGAAATGCTTATGCATGGCTTTGGTGAGACTAAGTGCATGCTTAACACCTAGGGTGTTACAGGTACAACCCTTTCTTCGGCCAGCGGCAGCGCGCCGGCGCCGGCGGCAACATCGCGCGCGCGTAGTGGCGCAAGGGCTCGCAGTGGTTCGTGATGGAGCGGTCGCTCGCCGTCGAGCTCGTCGCGGACGACGTCTACTTGCCGGCGTTCCGCGAGTACTGCGCGCGCCACAGGTTCTGCTTCGCGGAGGAGCACTACCTGCCGACGCTGCTGAGCGTGCTCGGGTGGACGCGAAACGCCAACCGGACGCTCACGTACGTGGACTGGAGGCGAGGTGGCTCTCACCCGCGCACGCACGGGGCGAGGGACGCGACGGAGGCGCTCATCAGGGAGATCAGAGCCGGCGGCGCCGGCGGCGGAGGGCACAACTGCACCGGATACGGTGATGGAGCGAGCGGCTTCTGCTACTTGTTCGCGCGCAAGTTCGCGAAGGACACGCTCGAGCCGCTGCTCCGCTTGGCACCAAAGGTTATGGGGTTTGGGTGATGTCGTTTTTTTTCTCTTCGTTATATTAACTAGCAAACATATTTGTAAATTGCAACCAAAGCTTGTTGCACAACTACAGCTTGTAGTTTATTCAACATGTCGTACATCTCACTTCGTCTTGTAATCGAACACCACCATGACATATTTGGACTCGCGTTGCTCAAACTCGTACGGGCCATGAAAGGCTTGGAGATTTGTCCAAAGATCATGTCATATGCACTTCAATCCGTCTTGGGATCGGACTTGTCACCATGCCTACACATGCTGCTCTAACTCGTACGGCACGAGGATGAAGTGAGGCACCACAAAAATGCAAACACACTTTATTAATACTAATTAGGTGTGCCGCTACATTTCACCAAGTTAAGAAGAGTGGATCTACAGTCGGTGATTGATAAGATAATTAAAAGAATTGCGGGATATATGGAGATGTAGGTTGTTGTCTTATGCTGGCAGGTTAACATTGTTAAGGGCTTGCCTTGCGAGCATCCCTATTTACCTTCTTTTCATCATAAGATTTCCTAGGTGGGCCATCGATATGATTAATTCTCATATGAGTCAACTTCCTGTGGAATAATACAGAAGATAGACATAAGTACCATCTAGAAAATTGGCAGTTGGTTGCTCAGAAAAAAAGACTTTGGAGGTCTAGGAATCCCTGATTAAAGAAGTTTAAACTTGTCACTTTTGTGAGCTTGGATTTTCATATACCATTTGAATGATAATGCCATTTGGGTTCAGATTTTAGATTCTAAGTATAAAATAAAAAATCCTAATATCTTCTGTTGTTCAGAGGTTGGGGCATCCCCTTTTCTGAAAGGGGTACTCTGGGCTGCACAGGCTGCCCATATGGGTGTCAAATGGATTGTGGGCAACGGAAAAAAGGTTAGGTTTTGGGAGGACATTTGGATAGGTAATACTAGTCTAGCTATTTTGTTTTGGCCACTTTATGTTATTAATGAACAACAGGGTAAAATTGTTAGTGATGTGTGGGATGGTGTCGACTTGAAGTTGACTTTTAGGAGGACAGTCTCTGAAAGTGTCATGGATCTTTGGTGGGAACTATTAGCTATGATGGATGGTTTCTCCTTCTCTGAAGAAGAGGATCACATTTTATGGAGTTATACTTCTTCTGGTAAATATGAAGTACAATCCTTGTATGCTATGATCTCATTTAGAGGTGTAGTCCCCAATGTATGTTAGCTCTATCTGGAAATTGAGTGTGCCTCTGAGGGTGCAATTCTTCTTATGGCTTGTTTCTAACAACAAAGTTTTGACTAGGGATAATCTAGCGAAAAGACAGGAAGTAAGTGATCCTACTTGTTTGATGTGCAATGAGAGAGAGTCTGTTACTCATTTATTCTTTGATTGTTGTGTGGCCAGTTTAGTTTGGTCTATGATATCAGATTTGTTGGGTTTGAAAATTGGAGAGAACTTTGAATATGTGGCTCGTCTATGGCTAGCCAATAAAAATCATGAACTGACTAATGTGTTATCCTCGGCTGTGATTTGGTCAATTTGGAAACTAAGGAATGAACTGTGTTTTCAAGGTGTGCCATGGACTAGGATGAAAAGTGTGTTGATGATGGTTGTCAGGATGATAAGAAGATGGGTGCCGATGTTAAAGCAGGAGCTTGGAAGAAGGGTGGAAGAACTATCAGGCCTTTTGGAGAAAGAAGTCTTACTACCACCGCAGATCGAGTGGAGTACTTAGAGGGGATCATCATCAGAGTTGCGTCAATTGGATGCGCTGCACTCGGTCCTCAGCGACGTGAGTTTGGAGTGCCGAAATGATTTTCTGTGTTTTGAGGTTGTGGGAGTTAACTCGGTTTTGCCTTAAGGCTGTCATGTATTGGCAGGCGCGCCAGAACGCTGAACTCGTGGACTATTTTTGCTTTTAAAATACAAAGCAGGGGAAACCTTCTTTAAAAGAAACTGAACTTGTATTGTTCGTTGTCTTCTCTTTCCTGCAACAGCTGCTAGGACTGATGCTATATATTGCCATGAATTCCAGGGTATGCTTTGGAAATTTTGGTTCCTTTTTTGTACATGGACAACCTAGAAATTACTATTTGTTAACCTAACTGCCAAGAGGTCGACAAACTAGGATTAGCTCAAATACGTAGTTTCGCAAAGGCAGAGCTAATTAGCTAAAGATGAGAACCTTTAACATGATGACAGTATAATATAACTATGCTTGTTGACAAAGTGAATTGCTCTCTCCATTCTAAATTATAGGCTATTGTGTTTTAACTGTGACATATATAATATACATTTAGGCGTAGCAAAAGCTATGTTACCAAAACATCCTATAATTTGGGACGGAAGGGGCACTGATCATGGCGAACATTTTAAGGAGTAGTTTTGTTTGACTCCAGTCTAAAAGGGATATTCTTGACATGAATTCCACAATTTGGCAATTGGTTACATTTAATATAAAAAAAACGATGATGATGTTATCCTATTATTATATACTCTGTTCATACCCATAAAGAAAGTCGTTTTGGACAAGGTTTGAGTCAAAAATTGGGAATATAAATCATGAATAACTTTTAAGTTGTTGAGTTTGAAAATATGAAAACCATATGAATAGAGTAGTCTTGAAAAATACTTTTATAAAAATATACATATACCGCTCTTTATAAATATTTTTATAAAAATAAGGAGTCAAAGTTGGACTTTGGAGACCATGTCGTTGTCCTAACCGACTTTTTTTTTATGGGAATGGAGGGAGTGTAGAGTGATACTATGGCCAGGCCATAAATAAATTACCAAAAGAAAACAACTTAATTGTGTATCATCTAGAAAGCAGCGAGTGCACCTGACAAACCAAAAGCCATGACTCAAAATCGTAATTCCTGACCATGGTATAAGTCAGGAATATTGTTTTATGCTCTTTGCTTGGCTTGCGGAAGTCGTTCTTCAGACCAACATCACAGCAATTCCTCCTGTAACAACGCAAGAGCACAAGCAAATCAAGTGATCTAGGACGATGCAAGTGCACAAAAACTTCTATGTCATCCCGCCGGTCCACAGAACGCATGGCGCAGTAGAGAGGATATGTGTTGCGACCATATGCATCAGCTAATCCACTAGCTGGCTAGTCCCAACTCCCAAGAAACGCTGGATGCACTCCCTCCTGTAATTCTTTTTTTTTTGTCACACAATTTGAACTTTAACTAAATTTATATAAAAACTACTTTCATTTTCAAGATATAAAATAAATACCATCAAAACTAGTTATAGAATATATTTTTTATAAAAGAAAATTATTCAGATATAAATACTAATATTATTTATTATAAATTTGGTGAAACTTACGTTACTTTAACTTACATAAATCACATAATTGCATTGAGATTCTGACAGATACTGACAATTGAAGGAACAAGAACTGACAGCTCCGCTGCCATCGCTGACCCGGTGAGATGAGTGACGGCCACTGGGCAGAAGACCCAACAAACAGTGAATGTCTGGCCGTGTAGTTTCTGAACCATTTTAGGTCTTGTTTAGTTTCCGTTGAAAAAAAAATCGCGACACTGTAGTATTTTCGTTTGTTTGTGGTAATTATTATCTAATTATGAACTAACTAGGCTCAAAAGATTCGTTTCGTCAATTCCAACCAAACTGTATAATTAGTTTTTATTTTCGTCTATATTTAATACTTCATGCATGCGTTTAAAGATTCGATGTGACGGAAAATCTTGAAAAATTTTGAGTTTTTGAGTGGAAGTAAACAAGGTGTTATAAAATGATACATATTTCTTGTTACATCAAATTTTGTGACCCATGAGCATTAAATATAGATAAAAATAACTAATCATATAGCTCGCCTATAATTTACGAGACGAATTTTTAAATCTAGTTAGTCTATAACTAGATAATAATTATCAAATATAAACGAAAGTCTACACTATCATTTTGAAAAAAAAAATTAACCAACTAAACAAGACCTCAAATGTTCATTTCACAAGGAGAGCGGAAGTAGTCCATTCTTCTTTTGGTAAAACACTGAAACCTCTGAACGAATGGGTAGGGGTATCTAACAGCAAGACGACGACATTCACGCGCGACAAACTATCTGGACGAACTTGTCGAAGTTCTTCCTGCACGCGCCGCCGGGGCCGAACGCGTCGGCCACCGCGGCCTGCAGCTCCTGCGCCCTGGCCCTCATCCGCGCGCCTTCCTCCCCGCGCAGCAGCTCCTCCACGGCGGCGGCCACCCCGTCGCGCGTCATGCCCGCCTCGAACGCGGCGCCGAACCCCCACACGTGCGCCACGGACCGCGCGTTCATCCGCTGGTCGCCGAAGAACGGGCGGCACGCCATGGGTACCCCGCTGGACACGCCCTCCAGCACCGACGCCCACCCGGCGTGCGTCACGAACGCGCCCACGGAAGGGTGGCGCAGCACGGCCACCTGCGGCGCCCAGGGCACCACGAGCCCGGACCCGGCGCTGGCGATGCGGTCCAGGAACCCCGGCGGGAGGAGCGGCCACGAGTCCTCGCGCAGCGACCACAGGAACGGCGAGCCCGAGGACTCCAGCCCGGCCGCCAGCTCGCGGAGCTCGTCGGGCCGCGGGGACGCCACCGTGCCGAAGCTCACGTACGCGACGCCGCGCGCGGGGTGGCGGTCCAGCCAGGCCAGGCAGCCGTGCGGGTCGGCGGTGTCGACGCCGTCGTCCTTGGGGAGGAGCAGGTGGTAGGGGCCGAACGGGAGGCAGTTCGGCAGGATCTCCGCGAGCGCCGCGGTGACTTCGGGCGGGTCCAGGCCCGGGAAGGCGTTGAGCGCGACGGCGGCGGCGGAGCGCGGGAGGCGCTGCCCCATGCGGTGCAGGAGGAGGTTGATGACGTAGTTGAAGTCGCCGGAGACGACGCCGTCGGGGAGGTCACGGACGCGGTACCTGGCGAGGCCCGGGTGGGAGATCAGCAGCTCGTCCGCCATTTTCGCGGCTGTGAATGATGGAAATGCAAAAGCAAGGCAACCATCAAGATCAGACCTTTTTTATCTTTTAATAGTGAAGATAAGATTTTTTCAATATCACAACGAACTCTAGAGAATAGAAGAATCCAACGGACCCTGATCGCCGACGTCCTCTCGGAGCGCGTCGGTGCGGAGGTGCGCCAGGAGCGCGCACGACGCGGCCGTCCACACAGGCACCCACGGCGCCCCGGCCGAGGCGGCCGCGTCAGCCGCCGGCCACACGAACGCGTCGCCCACCACGCAGCTCACCCTGGCGCCGCCCGCCGCGACGCGGGCCGCCTCCAGGCCGGCCTTCACCCCGCCGGCCTCCGCGGCCGCCATGAACAGCTGCATCTGCCGCGGCACCGGCACGGTTTCCCCGGCCGCGGCCACGGGCGCGCCGTCGGGGACCTCAACGAAGCGCAGGTTCATCGGGAGCCCGTTCCCCGCGGAGCCGCCGGCGCCGCCGCTGGCCTTGCGGAGGTGCGCGAGGGAGGACGCGGTGGAGAGGAACGAGAGCGTGGCCCCGAACGGCGCGGCGGCGGCGGCCAGGGCGCGCGCGAAGGAGAGCATCACCGCCGCGTGGGAGCTGAAGGGGAAGGCAACCACTGCCACGTGCGGCGGCGGGGATGACGCGGCGGGCGCCATCGTCTTTGCTTCGGCGAGGCTTGGCGTGGCGTGGCGTGGCGTCGGCTGCGCGCGCAATGCGATGCGATGCGATGCCGATGCGATGAGATGAGAAGAGATGCTGGTGGAATGGATATGCGGCTTCAGTTGCGGGGCAGCGCGGGCCGTTTTGAACTCGGCGCGACCCCGCGTGCGCACCTGCCAATCGCGGTGGAATCGACGGGAATTGTTTAGGTGAGCCGGCGGTTAGATCGCGACGCGCGTGCAGCGTTGTGGTTGTGGCGGCGCAGCCACGTGCGGGGGAAATGGATTAGGTACGGATAGTGCCTGCCTACCGTGCGGACGCCCAGCGAGACGGCGACACGTGGACTTTTATGGATACGAGACCGAAGCTCGATATAGGAGGGACAAGGGCCGCGCAGGCACATTTTAGGTAGACGTACGGCCGCTGCCATCACGCGTAGGCACCGTGGAACTGATGGAAGCAAACGCTGCTGTTCGATGGTGCTGCTGTTGTTGATGTTCCAGATGGTGATGACCCTGCAGCAAAAGAGAGTCCCTCTGATAATAGTTATGACTTATGATGGTGCACTGCAGGTATGAATAGGAGATATAAATAAGGCTGTAGAAAATAGTGATGCAAGTGCTGATCGGAACCATTTGATCGTAAGTCAGTTAATCTGACATTATTATAAATTCTATGCATGAGCAATCATCTGCCATATTTGCACCATACATCCTGAAGAAGGATTTACAAGTTCTTTTACTTGGAGTTTAGCCAGATGCCACAATGTCCTCATCTACTATAAAGTTATATTTCAATGAAAATATGTAATTGTGTTGAGTTGGATACTGTTATGGTAACCTCTATGTTAACCTCCTTGCTCACACATGTCTGAGCACCAAAATCCATCGACAAATTCCCCAACATGCAGTCTAATTAATCTAAAGAACAAAAAATAATTCCAAAAATAGTTGCGAAAATCATAGCAAAAAAATATCTCGTGGTCAAGTATCCTCGCGGTGGCAGTAACAAGTGGTGACGGCGGCGGCGGCGAATGAATCCAGTATCTCGTCTCTTGTGGTAAGCGCTTTGGAGTGCACCCGTAGTGGATAAATCATAGATGAGTCGTAGTGGCGACACCGACGAAAGATGAGGTAGGCTCGCTTGCACATTGGACACTTGTAGTGGAGCTTGGGAAGACCCTACTAACCACGGCGACCTCCTCTTTCCCTTCTCCCCTCTTGTGGGAGCTCTGCCATGGCCATGGGCATCCCGCCCCAACCTAGCACGACTGTCTTCACCGTCGTTGAAACCCTAATGTCGCTCTCCCACCGTCCCCACCATTTGCCCGACCTATCTCCCCTCGAACTCCCTTTTAAGCTCAAGTTGGAGAAGGAGGGAGAGCATGGGAGCAGAAGATGCATGAAAAGTTAACCGTCAGCAAGGTCTATGTCTTCATCCTCGACATCGGCTGAGGGTAGGGTGGGCCATGGGGTAGGAACTACGCACGCTCAATGCAGAGTGTGACTGCGTGCACATTAGAGTTCGGGAAAAGTCCACATTACCTCTTTGAACTTTCACAAAAATTTGCCCTTCCTCTTTGAACTCCAAAACCGAGCGAAACACCTCTCTCAACTTTTAAAACTATTCATTTTACTTCTCTAGCCCTATTATAAGCAGTTTTGAAGGCAGTTTTATCTTTATCTTTTTTTCCTTTATTTCGGTTGAATCTTTGAAAAATCATAGAAAATCACTGAAAAATCATACAATGGAAAATCTAATTCTGTTAGACTCTACGTGAGTAGATCTGCATAGTGAACATATATCTAGTATGCTTTAGTATAATGTTTTTGTTGTAGTTTTAGATTTATGCTTTTTCTATAATTAAATGCAATAATTCAAAGTTGCAGTTTCTGTTGTTAAATTATGGTGAAATTTTTATGATGAGCTAATTATTTTATTCTTAAACCATAGTAAAAAAAATTTATACTCATTGGATCATGTATGTTTTAGTTATAGATTTTTTTAGGTTTATGCGTGTTAAATATAAATAAATCTATAATAAGGTATACATGATTCAATGATTATGAAATTTTTACTACTACCCTCTAGCTGTGCGCCTTCATGTGGGATATACAATACTTATGTAATTTTGTAAATATACCATAACCATATCTTCATTTGGCAAGAATCTAGACTTCATCACGTGAACAAAAATCATAGAGATCGTCGTCTAATTGAGGCAGCAGTTGCTTCAAGAGATAAGCCTAAGCAGCATTGCGGTGGATTTAGCTAGTCATGATTTATTTATTTTTTTACATTGAAGAGCTCTCCATTACTTATTGACAGACGCAATTTTAAGGTAACAATTTCTAAGTGACTTGGACCATAGATTTATTTAGTATTGGAGCTCACGAATTTACACATCTGTGTGATTATAGTGGAAAAGAAAAGAAAGATGAGAGAAAAAAAAGAATAATAGGTATAAGACAAGATATTGACCAGCGATAGCTATATGATTTTTGTGCTTATGAATGGAATAAGGACATATAGAGAAATAGCCAATACAAACAATCAAATAAAAATTACAAATATTAACAAAAAAACTAAATTAAGAAATTCTAAATGTTATAATAAGAAAGCTAAGCTAGTCATGTCATCTGCACGGATTACCTTACTAATTATAATGATTTTAGTGCGACATCGCCGCATCCGCATGAACCTCTATTGTTGACTTGTCGCAGCTTCAAGAAACGAAATAGTCATGTCTAGTAATAAGAAGGTAGTGGCCTTATAAGTGAAATAAATCTCATCATCTTACATAATTTATAGGAAAAATAAACTTAACTTCAAACGGCATGAAACATGAAATGAAGTTTCCTTAGGGCGATCACGATGCTAAATACCACACACATAGTTTTTATGCATAGTTCATTTAGATACTACCGGTGTTATCCTAAACGCTAAATGGTAAATAGTTGGTCACCAATCATTTAGTGTTTAGGCCGTTTAGACGGTGTTTAAATGAAATTAAACGGTCTAAACGCCTTTAAACAATATTATACAAATATGTATATTTATTAATGTAAAATAAATTATTCTAGCATTTATACAAAGCTAAAAAAATTAGTGAAACTATTTTGATATTGTAGATTTTGATAAGTTTTTCAAGCTATAAGCTAAGAAAAAAGAAATTTGACTTTGACAAACTAAGACAAATTATACTGGTTCTGAACAGACGAACATGTTAAAATCGCGTGCACTCATGCATGAGCAAGCACGTTGGTTTTGTGATGGTCTCTGATTCCAAAAGGTAACCAAAAAGAAAAAAATCGAGTAATCACACGTGTTCCTAAAGGACAGGAATCCGTTGTCCAGTGGCCACCCGTTGAACGGGGTTGAAGCCCCGCTGAACACCTCTATTTTCGGCCGGCACGTACGGCCCAGACGGCCACCACATCCCTAAAATGGCGTGCTTAATAACAGAGGTCGACCTTGGAGCAGGAAGCTGCGAAGAAGACCGACGACGTGCCCCTCGGCGTGCCCCCGTCGTCCTCCGATCCCGTCCGTTGATCGATCGATCTGGCCATGGCACAACACTAGTGAGATCCTCGTCGATCGTCGTGTTGCGGCTCGTGAGCCGAACGATTAATCCGGCGGAAGCTAGGAGGGTCACACACCGTACGCCGCCGTCGACAGATGGGGCGGTCGTACATTGACGGCGGCAGGGACGCCGGGACGACGGACCTCGGCTACCCTCTGGTGGCCGTGTGCATCGACAAGGACAAGAACAGCCAGAACGCGCTCAAGTGGGCCATCGACTCGCTGGTCCAGAAGGGGCAGACCATCGTCCTCGTCCACGTCAACACCAAGGGCACCTCCGGCGGCGTCGAGGACGCCGCCGGGTTCAAGCAGCCGACGGACCCGCACATGAAGGACCTCTTCCTCCCGTTCCGATGCTTCTGCACCCGCAAAGACGTACGTGCGTGCGTGAGCGTGAGCTTGACGATGGGGATGGAGCCAGGAGACGCATCTCGTGACGACATTGATATGGATTGCCTTCTTCTTTCTGCCGCAGATCTACTGCAAGGACGTGGTGCTGGACGAGCACGACGTGGCCAAGTCCATCATCGAGTTCTCGGCGCACGCGGCGGTGGAGAAGCTCGTCCTCGGCGCCACGGCGAGGGGCGGCTTCGTCCGGTTCAAGGCGGACATCCCGACCACCATCTCCAAGGGCGCGCCGGACTTCTGCACGGTGTACGTCGTGAACAAGGGGAAGGTGTCGTCGCAGCGCAACTCCATCCGCCCCGCGCCGCGGGTGTCGCCGCTCCGGTCGCAGATCCAGTCGCTGCAGAGCGCCACGGCGGCGACGCCCAAGCCCGAGCCGCCGCCGCAGTCGCAGCGGTGGTCCTCGTCGTCGAGGGGCCAGTCTGACCACGGCGAGACGCCGCGGGTGGACAACTTCCGCTCGCCGTTCGCGCGCGGGGGCCCCGGCAACACCCGCAAGTCGTACGCCGACCTCAGCCACATGTCCATGCCGGACTCGGCCGACATCTCGTTCGTCAGCAGCACCGGCCGCCGGAGCGTCGAGCAATACTCGGCGATCCCGCCGCGGATGTCCAATGGCTCCGTCGATAGCTACGACCACAGCTTCGAGATGTCGCGCACGCCCAGCAAGTGGGGCGGCGACTCCTTCGGCGGCGGCATGGACCACACCACCTTCTCGCAGAGCAGCAGCTCTTCCTTCTGCTCCCTCGGCATGGTGACTACTAGTTGATTTGTTAGCTCGACTCTGATCTCCATTGCCACCGTCTTGATTTGAATTCCTGACGAGAGAAACGATGCATGCACTCAACTCCTATGGTAATAACAGCAGGACGACGTGGAGGCGGAGATGAAGCGGCTACGCCTGGAGCTGAAGCAGACCATGGACATGTACAGCACGGCGTGCAAGGAGGCGCTGACGGCCAAGCAGAAGGCCATGGAGCTGCAGCGGTGGAAGATGGAGGAGGAGCAGAAGACGCAGGACTCGCGGATAACGGAGGACTCAGCCATGGCGATGATCGAGCGGGAGAAGGCCAAGGCGAAGGCGGCCATGGAGGCGGCGGAGGCGTCGCAGCGGATCGCGGAGATGGAGGTGCAGAAGCGGATCAGCGCGGAGAAGAAGCTGCTCAAGGAGGCCGAGGAGCGCAAGAACCGCGGCGGCAGCGGCATGTCCCACGAGGTCCGGTACCGCCGCTACGTCATCGAGGAGATCGAGCAGGCCACCAACAACTTCGACGACACGCGCAAGGTCGGCGAGGGCGGGTACGGCCCCGTGTACAAGGGCTTCCTGGACCACACGCAGGTCGCCATCAAGGTGCTCCGCCCCGACGCGGCGCAGGGCCGGTCGCAGTTCCAGCAGGAGGTGGAGGTGCTCAGCTGCATCCGCCACCCAAACATGGTGCTCCTCCTCGGCGCGTGCCCGGAGTACGGCTGCCTCGTGTACGAGTACATGGCCAGCGGCAGCCTCGACGACTGCCTCTTCCGCCGCTCCGGCACCGGTCCCGTCATCCCCTGGCAGCATCGGTTCCGCATCTGCGCCGAGATCGCCACGGGCCTGCTGTTCCTGCACCAGACCAAGCCGGAGCCGCTGGTGCACCGCGACCTCAAGCCCGGGAACATCCTGCTGGACCGCAACTACGTGAGCAAGATCAGCGACGTCGGGCTGGCGCGGCTCGTGCCGCCGTCCGTCGCCGACACCGTGACGCAGTACCGGATGACGTCCACGGCGGGGACCTTCTGCTACATCGACCCGGAGTACCAGCAGACGGGCATGCTGGGGACCAAGTCCGACATCTACTCCTTCGGCGTCATGCTGCTGCAGATCATCACGGCGAAGCCGCCCATGGGGCTGTCGCACCACGTCGGCCGCGCCATAGAGCGCGGCGCGCTGCTGGACATGCTCGACCCCGCCGTGCCGGACTGGCCCCTCGAGGAGGCGCAGTGCCTCGCCGAGATGGCGCTCCGCTGCTGCGAGCTGCGCCGCAAGGACAGGCCGGACCTCGGCGCCGTCGTGCTCCCGGAGCTTAACCGCCTGCGCGCGCTCGGCGAGGACAACATGCAGTACTGCGGCGGCGCCATGATCAGGGGCGGTGGCGGTGGCTGCGGCGGCGGCGGCGGCATGTACAGCTCGCCGTTCCACAGCAACATCTCACGGTCGCACGCAGCCGTAAGCATTCCTCAACCAAACATTTTTCCAACACGACTAGTAACGGACTTCAATTCTAAGCATAACTGAGACGAGCATTCTTCGATGCGAAATTTACAGGAGATGATGGTGGATTCTCAGTACCCAAGATCAGTGTTCAACTCAAGAGCGAGCGATTCGCCCAAGCCGCCGAGAAGATCGAACGCTTGACGCCCATGCATGAACCCTGTTTCCAGCATCGGCACTTACACATATGGTGACGAAGGGGGGTGGCGTTGTGTTGTACGTGCAGGTTCATAAGCTGCCTAGCATGAGGGGGAGCTAGAGCAGGTGTTGTTTCTATCTAGCATGAGTTTGGTGCAGAATTTTCTTGCACGAGGCACGAGCTTTGTACTAGTAATACAGAACCGTATGGCTGGCTCTGCCATTGCCGTGTACCCTGTTCTTGTAACTTGTGACAGCTTCCTCTTCTGTGTAATGGATTTTCTTTTTTGGCTGCATTAGGGGCACGTAACACGTTCTTATGTTTCTTTAACATCTACTCTCTCCGTCCTATTAAAATTGTCATTTTTTTACTTTCATATTTCTTGTTTATTCATTCGTCTTTTTTAAAAAAAATAATAAAATAAATAAATTATTGTTAAAATATTTTTATCAACAAAACAAGTCATAACATAATAAATAATATTTATATAAAGTTTTTGAACAAGATGAACGGTTAATTAAGAAGTCTAAAAGTTAAAAAACAACACTTTTAATTGGACGGACTTCCTCCATCTCAAATTATAAATCATTTCAAGAATCTTGGAAAGTCAAAACATCTTAATTTTGACTAAAATAGAGTACAAATTTCCTACAACGTTCATGTGTCACCTGCCAATCTGTCCTCTGCGATGTGATGCCTCAGTTTTTTTTTTCTTTCGATCAATATGTGATTCCTCAGTTTCGTTATCATATTTCACAATGGAACTATAATATCGTGATTTTGTGAATCGATGGGCGAGGTCCAATCATTATTTTTTTTTATGAATGAAGAGGAGGTGGTTTAGCTTTGCTTGTCCAAAGTCTAGTGAGTTCAGGCGGCGTGTCTGGATTGGCTAGTCTAATCTACAACACAATCCCTTACTTTCGTACTGGATTTTTCTAAAGTTTACAGCATGTATGCGTTTCTTTGTATGTTGCTATACACGACCTCATCTGGATCAGGGATGTCACCATCATGTGCATTGCTTTTCTCATCTCGTCTTTTTATCACTTCCCCTGATGTCTTTTTTTTTTTATTTCAGATAACATGCAATTTATTATTATTTGGCTATTGGCTACAAAAAAAAAGTTGTTCACTGTAGTTGCCCTTTTAATTGTATTGGTTGTCTGTTGTCTCTTGCGAATTGTTGTCTGAAACTTACAAAAAATTCAGTCAACTACGGTAATTCCCTTTTTTTTTTATAAGCATGTTATGCAGTTCTATCGCAAGTCATGGATTCACATCATTGGCTTCTTCTATTCTACTAGGATTGGGAGTCTACTCCGTAGTAGCTGGAGGTAATGTGTTAGTGTGCTTTGATTGACAGGAAGCATCGTCGCAGAGGATACTTGCTCTCTGGCTGACCTAGTTGAATAAACAGTGTTTTTCTCTAATAACAAATCAGTATCAACGTTAATATCATCCTTTTTTTTAACCACCCGAACAAGGTACACACCGCACTAAGCAACCGTCGCATTCAGCAAGATCCCAATTACACGGCCTTTCGTGCCGTTGGCTGCCACTATCCCAGGCGTTCTACCCTGCGATAGCCCATGAGAGCACCGCACCATTTCCCCGGCTCGTCAACCAGGCCGCCGCGGCCGCCGGCCGACGCCCCTGCCCAGCGCCTCCATTACCCACGTCCCACCACGTGCCGCATATCCTCCGTCAGCGCGCACGACAGCACCAGCATGTCGCTGCCCACGCCGAGGGCGTGCGCCGTGAGGAAGCAGAAGTCTTCGTCTGCACGCGTTGACAGTTGCCCGCTGTCACAGTCGTAATTGCCGTGGCGTCCGACGATCGAATGGCACTATGGTAGAGCAGCCGCTGCCGCTGCATATATATGCGCACTCACTGACACAGGCGAAATCTGAGCAGGCGTTGTATGGAACAGTGCAGCAACTAGTGGCAGTGGCATTGGAGTGGTCGAGGTCGAGATGAGCGGCAGTGGCATGGGAGTGGTCCTCGCTGCGCTCGCCGCGGCGTTGGTCCCGTTGCTGTGGGCGGCGCTGGTGCGCCAGGTGTGGCGGCCGTACGCCGTGGCGCGGGCGTTCGCGCGGCAGGGCGTCCGAGGGCCGCCGTACCGCTTCTACGTGGGCAACAACCGGGAAGCGAGGGCCATGATGGCGGCGGCGGCGGCGAGCGGCGAGGCGCTGGAGTGGAGCTCCAACGACATCGTGCACCGCGTGATGCCGCACGTGCGGGCGTGGGCGTCGCTCTACGGCAAGGTGTTCGTGTCGTGGACCGGCTCGACGCCGAGGCTGTGGGTGGGCGACCTCGACATGGCGAAGCGGATCCTCTCCGACAAGGCCGGGCTGTACGTGAACCCGAGCCTGGGCGCGGCCCTCATGGCGCTCCTGGGCCAGGGCCTGGTCTTCACCGAGGGCGACGACTGGGCGCGCCACCGCCGCGTCGTGCACCCGGCGTTCGCCATGGACAGGCTCAAGTCGATGACGGGGGCGATGGCGGCTTGCGCGGCGGAGGTGGTCCGGGACTGGGAGGCGCGCGCCGGCGCCGCAGCATCGGCGAGCGGGGAGGTGACGGTGGAGGTGGGGCAACGCTTCACGGAGCTCACCGCCGACGTCATCTCGCACACCGCGTTCGGCAGCAGCTACCGGCAGGGGAAAGAGGTGTTCCTGGCGCAGCGGGAGCTCCAGCTCATGGTCTTCGCCTCCATGAACAACGTCGTCGTGCGCGTCCCGGGCATGGATCACGTGCCGACCAAGGCCAACCTGCGCCGGTGGCAGCTCGAGCGCACCGTGCGGGGCACGCTCATGGCCATCATCGACGAGCGCCTGGCCTCGGCTAAGGAATCCAAGGGCTACGGCAACGACCTGCTCGGACTCATGTTGGAGGCCAACGCCGCCGGAGACGACGGCAAGACGCAGGAGGCCATGAGCATGGACGAGATCATCGACGAGTGCAAGACCTTCTTCTTCGCCGGCCACGACACGACCGCGCACCTCCTCACCTGGGCCATGTTTCTCCTCGGCACCCACCACGAGTGGCAGCAAAGGCTCAGGGAGGAGGTGCTCCGCGAGTGCGGCGGCGCCGAGGTGCCCCTCGACGGCGACGCCCTCAACAAGCTCAAGCTTGTAAGGAATTAAATTAAAGCCCTGATCGGCCGGCCATGAACGAGAAGTACAAGATCACAGTGACTAAACCCTGATCGACGGTGCCGTGGTTCATTTGCAGGTGACGATGGTGCTGTACGAGACGCTCCGGCTGTACGGACCGGTGAACATTATCAACAGGCAGGCGACGGCGGACGTGGACCTCTGTGGCATAAAGGTGCCCAAGGGCACGCACCTGGCGATCCCGTTCCCGATGCTCCACCGCGACGAGGAGGTGTGGGGCTCGGACGCCGGCGAGTTCGATCCGCTCCGGTTTCGGGACGGCGTGGGTAGGGCGGCGGCGCACCCGAACGCGCTGCTGGCCTTCTCCCTGGGCCAACGGTCCTGCATCGGGAAGGACTTCGCGATGCTGGAGGCCAAGGTGACGCTGGCGCTCATCCTGCGGCGGTTCGCCTTCGAGGTGGCGCCGGAGTACGTGCACGCGCCGGCCGCCTTCCTGACTGTGCAGCCGTCGAAAGGGCTCCCCGTCGTGCTCAGGCTCTTGGATCCGCACACTTTGGCCAGTTGAGGCATTTGAGATTCCGTAGGCAAGAAACATGTTGCAGTCCTGTTGTCTGTTGACCTCCATCTTCAGTTTGATGATGATAGTAGTTGGTTGTGATTCCTCATGCCAGTGTCAGTGTTACCTTCTCTCTCTTTTATAAAGTCCATTATCGATCCCTTGTGTGTCATCCTGCTTTCTGACTTACAAAATAACCGTTTAGGTCTCTAAACCTGTTTGAGTATGTCATCCCGATCCCTAAAGTGGGAAATCTACATATAGGTCCCTCAAACATGTTCATTTGTGTCATCCTAGTCGCTAAACTTGGTTTGAGTCTCATCTGAGTCAAAATACAACAAATCTAAAAACTCTATATTACATATTTTTTTACATGAACTAGATTCAATATAAACTTTATATCAAAATTATAGTCATCAATGCGATCTACAACTTTGTAGTTAAGAAGTTTTTAAATTGAAACTGTTTAAGGTCCCAAAATAGTTTTGTAAGTTTATAGATTTTAAAATTTAAAATTAAATTATGTGACACTAAACGACTTCAAATAAATAAAATTTTCAACTACAAAGTTGTAGATCGTATTAAAAACTATAACTTTCATATATATCATGTCAATATCTAAGATCGTTTGTTAATTCTAAATTTTAAATTACAAAATCTAAACATTTACAAAAATATTTTTGGATCCTAAACTATTTTAATTCAAAACCTTTTCAACTATAAAGATGTAGATTGCGTCGAGGACTTCAAGCTGCACTTCATCACATAGCTTAATCCATAATCAAGCTTCAAGCTGACAAACACAGGAAAGAGAGGGAATTCAACACTGGTGGCTTGGTCTACCTAAAGCGTTGCGCTTCACTCAGCATTCGCAAAGATCTAAAACTCCACTCCTATTATTGCGGTCCCTTTCGCACTTTGGACTCGAATGTCAAAGTGGCATACAACTTACAAATTACTACTGTCAGAGGGCTGTCAACTTCGCTCTATCTTCCGTGTCAGCCAGCTTAAACAACACCTTGGTCCACAAGTTGTCCCATGCCCTAACCTTCCTCTGATTGATGATCATGGCAAGATCAAATCTCAAAGTGGCCCCGGTAATTATGATTCTTCAACGCTGTCTTGTCCCTCGCAAGTCGCAACTACGAATCAGTAGTCCAATGATTGATTGAGTGGCTCAACCTACCTGCTTATAATAAAGCTACATGCATGGGAGAATGCAAATTTTATTAGGAAGACTTTTTTTGTCCATCATTTCATCTTTAAGGGCAATGATTTTTAGACGGGAGGTGCTGTCTGGAACTCTGAATATTTGGCTTGTCTGTCAGTTCAGTATAGGGAATCAGGCATCAGATAGGGAGTCGGCAAGGAAGGATACCGGTTCACGGTTTGCGAGATCAGATGTACTAGTCCAAAAAAAAAATCTGATATACTAGACCTCAAAAAGGGTTACGAGATCGCTTGAAGTCTGCAACTGTCCGTCACGTAAAGATGTGCAACGGGCCGGCACGGCCCGACATGGCACGAGCACGTGCTCGGCATGGCCCGGTAAGGCACGGGCCCGCGTGCCACCGTGCTGGGCCGACAAAAGACACCGTGCTTGGCTGACGACCCAGGCATGGTCCGTGGACTGTTTTACATGCCGTGTCAGCCCGTTCAGCACGAGGCCCGGCTGTCGGGATAGCCCGCAGCCCACACCACTAAAAACACATGAATCAAACCACGCGGCAAGCATGGAAAGCACCTCTAAAAAACATATGAATCAATTCCGATGACCTGCGAATCAGTTCATCCTCAACGCCTTCGGCGGCACTAGCTTGACGCCGGCTACCTACGAACAAAGAAGAAGAAGAGGATAAACGGATTTGGATATAGGGTTTAGATGGAGAAGGAGAAGAGGTAGACGAGCGGCGGAGACGAGGTGCTTACCTACTCGGAAACGGAGCCCGGCGTCGGAGAAATGGAGAAGACGAGCGGCGGAGAGCTAGAGACGAAGGCCAGCGACGAAGAAATGGAGGAGACGGGCGGCGGAGATGGGGAAGAGTGGAAGCGAACGAGGATATTGTAGATCCGGTGGTGGAGACCTCGTCGGAGTGCAGGAAGACGACTAGTGCTCGACCGAGAGCGGGGCGCAGGCAGGGATTAGGGTTTGGGGTAGGGTGGGGTGAGGTCGTGCCGTCGTGGGGAGCGCAGCGGGCAGCAGTGGCGCAGGCGGGGAGGGGGAGCGGCGCCGAATGGGATTAGGGTAAGGGCGCCCCCTCCCCTCGGCTTATATACTTGTCCGGGCCGCTAACGGGCCGGCCGTTGTTAGCGGGCCAGGCCATGCCGTCCCGGCGTGCCGAGGCATCAGCTCAGGCATGGCCTGCTACGTGCCACGGGCCGGCACGCGCCCGTTTTTCACCGTGCCTTGGGCCGTGCCTCGGGCCCACGGGCTGCATGCACATCTTTGCCGTCACGTCAGCAAGACAGCAACTTCCCACGTCAGACAAAAGCTCTTACCTTGTGCTTGACGGTTGGTCGCAACTCGCAATCAGTCTCTGGTGACATCGCCGGACGCACGAGAAAGCTCCAAATGAAGCAGAGAAGCTGTTGAAAATTTGTCATCGACACCGTATTTTACGACGGCAATTCAGCTTCTGCTTCATAAGAGGAACACACGAGGACATCACAGCTCAGTATACTACCCTCCTCCGACCTCCGTGCGTCTTGCAGTTCGCTTCTCAGGGTGCACGCCGAGTTCTCGATCGTATCCTGTTCGTTGCTCGACATGGGCACGGGAGGTGTCGCGCTGGTCGCCGCCGCCCTCGCCGTGGTGGTGGTCACCAGGCTATGGACGGCTCTGCTCCACCTGGTGTGGCGCCCCTACGCCGTGGCGAGGGCGTTCGCGCGGCAGGGCGTCCGCGGGCCGCCGTACCGTGTCTTGGTGGGCAACAGCAAGGAGGTTCAGGCGATGCGCGCGGCGACGAGCGGCGACACGCTGGAGCTCACCTCCCACGACTACATCCCGCGCGTGATGCCGCAGTACCGCGCGTGGATGTCGCTCTACGGCAAGGTGTTCCTGACGTGGTCCAGCTCGACTCCTGCGCTGTTCGCGGGCAGCTACGACATGGTGAAGCGGATCCTCTCCGACAAGTCGGGGCTGTACGGCAAGACGGACCCGGGCCCCACCATACTGTCCCTGATGGGCATGGGCCTCGCCTTCACAAACGGCGACGACTGGTCGCGCCACCGCCGCGTCGTGCACCCTGCGTTCGCCATGGACAAGCTCAAGGCGATGACGGGGGCGATGGCGGCGTGCGCGGCGGAGGTGATACGGACGTGGGAGGCGCGCGCCGCCGCGAGCAGGGAGAAGGCGGTGACGGTGGAGGTAGGGCAGCAGTTCACGGAGCTCACCGCCGACGTGATCTCGCACACGGCGTTCGGCAGCAGCTACCGGCAGGGGAAAGAGGTGTTCCTGGCGCAGCGGGAGCTCCAGTTCATCGCCTTCGCCTCCATCAACAGCGTGCGCGTGCCGGGCATGCAGTACGTGCCCACCAAGGCCAACATGCGCCGCTGGAAGCTCGAGCGCACGGTGCGGGGCACGCTCATGGCCATCATCGGCGAGCGCCTCGCCGCTGCAAAGCAGGCGAGGGGCTACGGCAGCGACCTGCTCGGCCTCATGTTGGAGGCCAACGCCGCCGGCGACGGCGGCGGCAAGAGGCAGCAGCAGGCCATGAGCATGGACGAAATCATCGACGAGTGCAAGACCTTCTTCTTCGCCGGCCACGACACGACCGCGCACCTCCTCACTTGGGCCCTGTTCCTCCTCGGGACGCACCCGGAGTGGCAGCAGCGGCTCAGGGAGGAGGTGATCCGGGAGTGCGGCGGCGGCGAGGTGCCCCTCCGCGGCGACGCCCTCAACAAGCTCAAGCTCGTGAGCCTCCTCCACCTTAAGCTTATTAAGCTAGCTAGCAGGTGTATATTGGCACGGTGTATATCGGCCAGCGTGCGTCACGGCCATGTTCTTACGTGGTTTCGCAGGTGACCATGGTGCTTTACGAGACGCTCCGGCTGTACGGCGCGGTGCCGATGATCGCGAGACAGGTGACCGCGGACGCGGACCTCTGCGGCGTGGATGTGCCCAAGGGCACCATCCTGTTGATCCCGATCGCGATGCTTCACCGCGACGAGGAGGTGTGGGGCGCGAACGCCGGCGCTTTCAACCCGCTCCGGTTCCGGGATGGCATGGGCAGGGCGGCGGCGCACCCGAACGCGCTACTGTCCTTCTCCTTGGGCCCGCGGTCGTGCATCGGGCAGGACTTCGCGATGCTGGAGGCCAAGGCGACGCTGGCACTCATCCTCCGGCGGTTCGCCTTCGAGGTGGCGCCGGAGTACGTGCACGCGCCGGTCGACCTCCTGACTCTGCAACCGTCGAAAGGGCTCCCGATCGTGCTCAAGCTCTTGGATGTGTAGTAGAGAGGATTGGAAGCCATCCTTGTCACAAGTTCCATTTGAATAGGAGTATAAATTTCCATTTGGCAGCTTATCTTTTCAGCTTGTTTGGTTGTCTAAAAAGTTATGACTAGAAATATTATTTGCTGATTTTATTGTGAGAGAAAACACTGCTAAATAACTAGTTCAAGTAAACATGATCAACATTCATGTATGAACTGCCAAATCATTAATTAGGCTTCTGTCTTCGGCGGCGATGTGTTCCTCAGTTTCGTTATCATATTTTATATTGGAACTATATTGTGATTCTCTGAATGGATGGGCCCAGTCCAGTCATTATTTTTAAAGATGTGTTTGTTACAGCTCACAACAGCTTCACGAGCTGTTGTGAACTGTTTCTTTTGTCAAACACTTATGAAGCGCCCCTGGTAAACTAGGAACTCAAATGTGATACAATACTAGTCCGAGGAGGCTAGTAACACATTTATTACATCAGATAAGTTTCAGCGCAGTAGTCTTGGAAAGCGTGGACAAGGAAGGCACGCTATAATAATAAGACACCAAAATACAACACAGGTCCAAAGGACCCAGAAACAAACGATATCGCCATCGAACATCTGACGAGTCCCAATGCCACAGGCTTAGTTGGGTGCAGACACGACCTTACTCGAACGCCACTTCGGGATCGAAGTCCGGATCTTCCTCTGTTTAATAAAGCAAGGGTGAGTACAAAGTACTCAGCAAATCCAACCTTACCCTACGGAAGGGGATAACAGTATATATGCATATGGATAAATCAAGGATGAGGCTTAGTTATATTTGCATAAAGCTATCTTTTTACACATGCAAAGTTTCATTTCACAAATACTGTTGTAAAAGAACTCTTTTTCCACATATGATAGTATTTCTAAAAATGGGGGTTTGATCACAATTTTAAGTGTTGTTGAACCCTTGTTCCCACAACACAACGGCAGTCAACCATTTACTTCCAAAATCACACTCTCTCACATGTTTTCACTCATCCCAACCCATCTAGTTGTTGAAACCAAACCATAACCCGTCCGAGACCGCGGACACGGCTATCCAGATAGATTTACACTCTGCAGAGGTTGTACACTTTTCCCACAAGTAGGATACCATAACTTACACCGTCGTGCAAGCACAGATCCATCAAAGTCATTACCCTCCATAGCTAAGTAATGGCGCTCACCACGGGAACACTAAGGCCACATCTCATGATACCACAATAATTCACAAAGCTCTTTTCATACATTTCCACAATTTCACATACACCACTTAGTGTCCCGTTGCACACCTGCCTCCAGGTGATTGCCATACTAACTAGAGGGATTTAGACTAAGCCTTTCCCATGCAAGGCGAGTGGTTGTACGATAAATGAGTTAGGCAAGATGAATCATCAACTCAGTCCTTAATCGAGACAAGGCGGATATCTTCACGCTTAACCCCGCAAGGTATAAGCCACAACACCAGGGCATCCCCAAAAGAGATCCCATCCGCCCCATCTCTATAGTAATCACATCTATAACTTGTTCATTAACCATTTCATAATACCCACAATATATTTTCACCACTCACACCTTTTACTTTTAAAATCATTATATTTGATAAAATACAACGATGAGTATCCAAGATGAGTAACAAGTCCTAAGCATACTAAATAATAATATTTCTGTCATAGCATATTATTTGTTCCTAGGTTCGAACAAGATAATTACCGGGTAATATCAATTCAAGGATGGCTATTCAACAGGTTTTAACTAAGCAGCGAAAATACTTCGTACATATATCGTACATGCAATATTTAAAACGGCTTCTACGGGTTGTGTTTAAAAATAGGATCAATATGCATCAAAGGGGATCGGTTGGACTTGCCTCCGTCGGCGTCCTCGGCAAACTCCTGCTGACAGTCCGGGTCCTCGGCGTCAAACTCGCGGTACTCGTCTCCAACGTTCTCGTTTTCCGGCTCGTTCACTCCGTCAACTAAAATACGCAACGAACGACACAGACAATAGGCACAGATAAATAATCATATAAATTCAAATGAGCTCCAAAAATCATGAAATTAATATGGGAGGTAGATCATGATTTTAGATGAATTTAGGAAAAAGAATTATTAAAATCAGAGTTAGCATGTGGCATTTGTGAAATGGCCGGAATTTAATCATGCGAAAAAGGCTAACGATGATTAAGGAATGGATGCTCGTGGGTATTTGTTTGGCTGGTAGTGCATGTTGCATGCATGCATGTACTATTTGGAGTTAATGCTTGGCCCACACATGCATGGTTAGAGAGAAATTAGCAGGGGTCATTAGAACTGTATGTCATGGTTCTATTCGTGGAGTTCTTGGCAGTGAACCGGTACAGACAAATACATGGAAAAATACAGAAAAATACTACAGAAAGACAGAGAAGAGCAAGGAGATGCTCATGAGCTGCTCACCTCGTCTTGCGACGACAGTCGAGCTCGGCTTGTGCGTATGGCCGTATACGGTATACGCGAAGTGAGAGCGAGTGAGCAAGTGAGTGAACGTGTTTCTCGGGTGGTGAGAGTGAGCACCCGAGGTTGGCTTTTTATAGGCCAGAGGAGTGAGGTTATGCCTCTGGTGCTCAGCTTCGTGCCATTAGAATTGCTACTGTAGTGCATGGTTACACAGGACGACAGGACGGTAGACGGTGCCTAATTTTCATGCAAATGGCAATGTCTCATTTGCATGCACGGTGCGTGCAAATGGACGGTGCCTAATCACCATGTCCTTTGCATGCAGGTGCATGCAAATGGACGGTGGCATGCTTGTCCTGCATGCATGCATGCATGAGATATATTCATATGTGTGGGTGCACTGCTATGCTTTCTTGCATGTAAACTTGCTGGTACTCGCTGTTATTTGTGCGCGAAAATATAAATGGTGCCTAGTTGTACGTTGCGACTTGCTATCTTTTTGTACAGCAAAAGAGGCGCGGGAAAAGGCAAGAGGTGGGGCCCGCATGCCGCGGTGCGCGCGCGAGCGAGTGCGCTCGGCGAGGGGGCCGGGCGTGAGTGCGCTGCGGCGCTGATGGTGGTGGGGTCGGCGCACGCGCCGTTGCCGGGTATCGGGCAGAGCGAGCGAGCAAGAGGGATAAGTAGCGGACATATGATGCTTATGCCATGCGGTGCAGGTTATATTTAAAGATGGATAATTAGAATGGATGGAAAAAGAATTAGATGGAGATACTATAGAGCTCAAATTATTTTATAGTTTTTGAAATATATTTTGAAAATAATTTTTAATGCGAGTGATTTTTAAATGTGAATTTTTGGGATGTTACAACTTATTTGTAAAACAGCTTTATAAGTGAAGCTGTTTTTCTTCTCCTCTCACAAATATATGAGTTGGATGAAGCTGAAAAAAGTAGCTTATTGCAGCTCTCTCCCTCATTTCTCTCTCTCATCTATGCATGAAGTAGTTTGTGAAGCTATTTTACTAAATACTTTTTTCAAAACAGCTCAGCTTTATCTAGAAAGTTGCTCATAAAACTATTTTCTAAAAAAACAACTTTACTAATAAAGTTGAGTCTTATGAGTTCTGGCCGCGTGTCTGGATTGATTATTCCAATCTAACCTTTTCTGCACGATAATCCCTTTCATACTGCATTTTTTTTCATTATAGTATCTGCAATTTTCTAAATTTTTCAGCATGTGTGTTTTTCTTTGGTATGTTGCCATAGATGACCTCATTTGGATCAGGGATGTCACAATCCTGTGTATTGATTTTTCTCATCTTGTCTTGTTTCGATTTTCACTTCTCTGTTCCATTCTGCTGATTTTATATAAAGCATGGAAAAGTTAAGTATTGTATGCACATTTTCACTATTCTGGTTTTAAGAGTGTCAAAAAAGCAATACTATTAGTTAATAGTTGAAATACTTACTACCGGACTCTTGTTTGCGAGTGCGGCCACAAAACACTCGGCAAAGCTCATTTCGCCTAATTTTAGATGACAAAGAGACCTTTGCCAAGTGTTTTTTGTCCGGCACGAGTGCTAAGTCGACGCTCGGCAAAATTTGAACCGAAAAACCCTAAAACAATAGCAAAAAAAAGGGGAGACCCCAAACAGCCGCCGCCCGCCTATCCCCATCAAAGTCATGGCATTTTACGCGGGCTATGTGACTAGCAGGATTCTAACTTATGACCTCCCCTTCATGCGTATCCCCCTTAGCATTGCACCATACAGTCACTTGTGTTTAAATTTCGTTTTGATTCTCCATATATTATACTAACTCGAGTGTAAATTGCTTATTTGAAGTTTCATAACTTTTCGAGATCTACAAATTTCAGTTTGGTAGTTTCTCTATTTGAACCCAAGTGTAAATTGCTTGTTTAAGGGGCTCTAAACAAATTCAAATCAAAAAAGTTATCAACTATAAAGTTTCACAATTTTTCGAGATTACAACTTTCATTTTGGTAGTTTCTCCATCCAAGGTCGTTTACAAAATTTGAATTTCAAATTTGAGAAATTCAAACATAGTTTTTGTTGACAAGATGATTTTATATCAAAAGGTTGTCAGCTATAAAGTTTTATAACTTTTTGAGATCTACAACTTTTGTTTTGATTGTTTCCCCATCCGAGGTACTTAAAAAAATCAAATTTTAGTTTTGCAAATTCAAACGTACTTTCCATTGGCAAAATTAGTTCAAATCCAAAAGTGTTTAACTACAAAGTTGTATAACTTCTAAAGATCTAAAACTTTTATTTTAGTCATTTATTCATCCGATGTAGTGGTAGTTACATTGTTCATAAATCTTATATATCTTTCTTCTAGTTCTATGAGACTATACGAGAGAGATATAGATTTAATGAACAACGTTACTATTGCTTTATTGAATGTAGAAATGACCAAAATAAAGATGTAGATCTTGACAAGTTATATAACTTTGTAGTTGAAAACTTTTTAATTTGAAATTATTTACTGCTTCAAAATGTGATATGAAGTTCTATTTGCCGAGCGTTAAATTTTAGGCACTTGGCAAAAGTCTTATTTGCCGAGTGTCAAAATTTAGGCACTTGGCAAAGTCTTTTCAAGTGCGAAACAAAAAACACTCGGCAAAAAATCTTATTTGCTGAGTGCAAAAAGAATACTCGGCAAACTAGTAAGTTTGTCAGAGTGCTGTTATTTTGCTGAGTGTTTTTACCGAGTGCCTGGAGCTTTGTACTCGGTAAACCACCCAGCACTTCGGTAAAGAGCCGATTTGCGGTAGTGACTATATAGCTCCAGTACAATGTTTTGAAGACGACATTTTGTTGTACTTTGCGCATATGCGTAGTGGCTATGTAGCTCCAATGCAATGTTTCGAAGACGACATTTTGTTGTACTGTGCGCATATGCACTTACTTCTCCTTGCCTTGTCCTAAAAACGCTGACATGGTGCTACCTAATGAGAAAGTGGAGTGTTCCACTGTGGAGAGTGTCGAGAGAATCAGGTGGCAGGAATTTCTTAACCAACATGTGATTCTGAGACAAAATACATTAATCTGCACAAGGAACTGGCAGCCAAATAGTTAATCATGCATTATAAAAAAAACAGTTAATAATGCATCCGTTTCATGAACTGGCAGCCAAATCTATACCTATCTATAAAGAGAAAAAATTTCAGTCTGTCTTTTTTTTTCTGTCCGGTCCTGCGCTTGTGTCGTCCCGGAATCTGAGTCGGTCACCTGGGCCAGTCCGACTTGGTACCAGCTCAGACCGTAAGTCCAGGGCTGCTGAACTCGAGTTGGGCCGTTGGGCACACGCCACGCGGCACTGCTGCAAAAAAACAAGCCGCGCACCTTCCGCAAATGTGAGGCCACGCCGTGGGCTTCCACGTTGTTGGGCTCAGTGGCTTTTCCCGACTAATAAAAATAAAAAAAAAATCATTTGACCTCCCTCACCTATGGTTCGTGAGTCTGATTTGCCTTCATCAATTGGAAAATTATTTTCTTAGATTACGCTCTTCAACAATTGAAACCATCTGATTAAGGCCTCTTTTTGGTTCATAGGATTAAGAATCCTATGGGAATTATGGGAATTATTACTGTTTATGCTTTTGGTTCACATGAATGGAGCACGGGAACAGTGTAGAAAATTTTTCTTTGAATGCAGATTTAGAGGAAAAACATAGGAATAAATACAAATTGTGAAAATTTCAATTCACAATACCTTTCTGTCCACCAAGTATCAAGTTCTTTAAACTTCGAGTACCGTATAGGACTATGATTACAATTACCTAAAAAACATGGATAGCTTTCATCCAACCAAACATCGTAGAGCATCCTAGGAGTCTAGGTTAATCGTGTGCACGCCTTCTCTATGGGCCCAACCACCAAGACTCCGAGACGAGTCCATATCGGTAAAAAAGAAAAATCATGGTGTGCGTGCGCCTCCAGGTTACTCATGTGTATATGCCTCCATGGGCCCAACCACCACCTGTGCACAGGACCAAAATTGGAAGTCTGAGACGAGTTCACATCGAGTTCCGGTAGCACACAAATATGTTCTATAAAAGTCGCTGGTCTACTGTGGTCGTGGTAAACTCATCCATTTATTTACCAGGTGCATGCAAATCAAGATCGCTAGACCTTTTGCTTGTTCGTAGGGTTCAAGATGAAAAAACTGTAAATAAGTATAATATAAACAACAAATAAATAGTAAAAATTAATCTCAAGATTTACATAGACTTCGGCTTTCTAATAAAAAAAATTTTGTTAGCTTCTTGTCTTTTCACGTACAATACATAAATTGACAAAAGCTTATACAATCTAAATAAAATCAAATCAAATCTATAAATTACAATTTAAAAGTTTGTTAGGCTACTTTCCATCGGAAAGTGTAAAGTGTCATTGTGCGTGAAATAAAAATCATAAAAAGTCTAAGAGCATGTATATAAACTATATATGGACAGTCTGCTTCAAAGTCAGTTTTCAAAGCTTAAAAATTATCAAATTTAATACAAAGGATAAAACACAAATAAATATAACAAAGTGCTCATTTTCTATAACCGTCTGTTTGCTCCCGTAACAACGTACGGGCATATTTTGCTAGTAATTACTTATTGTACATAATTTATTAGTAGACCGCTGAATATATTTTCATAATAAACTTATTTGAAGATATATATACTGCACATATTTTTTACAAATCTAGTCAAACTTGCGAAAGTCCAACCAGCACGATTCTCATAGCGACTTGATTTATAGAAAATATGTGCAATGTTTGTATCTCAAAATAAATTTATTAAAAAACTATATTCAAATATCTATAGAATGCTAATTATGTACCATAAATATTAATAATTTATATATATTTAGTCAAAATTCAAAGTCAACAACTTTTAAATTTGACCAAATACATTTAACAAAATATTAATACTTATGGTATATAATTAGTATCATTAAGTAGATCAATGAATATACTTTCATAATAAACGTATTTGAAGATATAAAGGTTGCACCTATTTTGTGCAAATATAGTCAAACTTAACAACTCGATTTATAGAAAATACGTGCAATTTGTTATCTAAATAAATTTATTAAAAAGCTAGATTCAAATTTCTATCTAAGGATATTAATTATGTACCATAAATAATATTATATATATATAGCTAAAAGTCAACAACTTTTAACTTTGACCAAATATATTTAACAAAATATTAATATTTATGGTACATAATTAGTTTTATTAAGTAGATTTTTGAATATACTTATAATAAACTTATTTGGAGATACAAATGTTGCACGCATTTTATACAAATCAAGTCAAAGTTAAGAAAGTTTGACCAACATGATTCCATAGCGACTTAATCTATAAAAAATACATACAAAATTTATATCTTCAAATAAATTTATTACAAAACCAAATTCAAATATCTATCTAATGATATTAATAATATACAATAATTATTATTCTCTATATATATTTATTCAAAGTTAAAAGTCAATATATTAAAAAAATATCAATATTTATATTACATATTTAGTATCATTAAGTACATCATTGAATATACTTTCATAATAAACTTATTTAGAGATATAAGTGTTGCATGTATTTTGTACAAATATAGTCAAAGTTAGAAACGTTTGACCAATAATTCCCATAGCCACTCGTTTTTGTAGAAAATACATGCAATATTTATATTTTTAAATTATTTTTTTTTAAAAAAACTAGATTCAAATAACTATATAAAGATATCAATTATGCCCCATAAATATTAAAATTTTTTACATATATTTAGTCAAAGTCAAAAGTCTACAACTTTTCACTTTGACCAAATATATTGAACAAAATATTGATATTTATGATACATAATTAGTATCATTAAGTAGATAGTCGAATATACTTTCAAAATAAAATTATTTTGAGATACAAATATTGTATCTATGTTCTACAAATCTAGTCAATGTTAAGAAAGTTTGACGAATATGATTCCCATAATGACTCAATTTGTAAAAAAATACATATACTATTTTTATCTTCAAAAATGTTATTAAAAAACTATATTCAAATGTTCATCTAATGATAGTAATTATGTACCATAAATATTAATATATCTTTCTATATATTTAGTCAAAGTTAAAAGTAAATAATAACTTTGACCAAATATATTTGATAAAATATTAATATATATTAATATTTATAGTATATAATTAGTATCATTAATTAAGTACATCGTTGAACATACTTTTATAATAAATTTACTTGCAGATATTCATGTTATACTTGTTTTCTAAAAATCTAGTCAAAGTTGAAAAAGTTTGACGAGTACGATTCCCATAATAACTCGATTTGTAAAAAAAAATGTATAATACTTTTATCTTCAAAAAAGTTGTTAAAAAACTATATTCAAATGTTCATATAATGATATTAATTATGTACCATAAATACTAATATATTTTTATATATATTTAGTTAAAGTTAAGGAAAATAATAATTTTGACCAAATATATTTGATAAAATATTAATATTTATAGTATATAATTAGTATCATTAACTAAGTACATCGTTGAACATATTTTTATAATAAATTTATTTGGAGATATTAATGTTATAATTATTTTCTAAAAGTTCAGTCAAAGTTAAAGAAAGTTTGACTAGTACAATTCGTGTAGGACTTTTTTTTGGGACGCAAACACTGCTAGCACACAAACACGCGACGAGATCACCGCGCGGTACTATCCTCCTCCGTGCGCATTCCAGTTTGCTTCGTGCATCGGGAGTTCTCCTATCCTGCTAGTTGCTCGACATGGGCACGGGAGGTGCAGCACTGGTCGCCGCCGCCCTCGCCGTGGTGGTGGTCACCAGGCTGTGGACGGTGCTGCTCCACAAGGTGTGGCGCCCCTACGCCGTGGCGAGGGCGTTCGCGCGGCAGGGCGTCCGCGGGCCGCCGTACCGTGTCTTCGTGGGCAACAGCAAGCAGATTCAGGCGATGCGGGCGGCGACGAGCGGCGACACTCTGGACCTCACCTCCCACGACTACATCCCGCGCGTGATGCCGCAGTACAGCGCGTGGATGCCACTCTACGGCAAGGTGTTCCTGACGTGGTTCAGCTCGACTCCGGCGCTGTTCGTGGGAAACTACGACATGGTGAGGCGGGTCCTCTTCGACAAGACAGGGCTGTACGCCAAGCAGGACCCGGACCCCACCATACTATCCATGGTGGGGATGGGCCTCGCCTTCACCGACGGCGAGGACTGGTCGCGCCACCGCCGCGTCGTGCACCCGGCGTTCGCCATGGACAAGCTCAAGGCGATGACGGGGGCGATGGCGGCGTGCGCGGCGGAGGTGATCCGGACGTGGGAGGCGCGCGCTGCCGCGAGCAGGGAGAAGGCGGTGACGGTGGAGGTAGGACAGCAGTTCATGGAGCTCACCGCCGACGTGATCTCGCACACGGCGTTCGGCAGCAGCTACCGGCAGGGGAAGGAGGTGTTCCTGGCGCAGCGGGAGCTCCAGTTCATCGCCTTCGCCTCCGTCTACACCGTGCGCGTGCCGGGCATGCAGTACGTGCCCACCAAGGCCAACGTGCGCCGGTGGCAGCTCGAGCGCACGGTGCGGGGCACGCTCATGGCCATCATCCGCGAGCGCCTCTCCGCCGCTGCAAAGGAGACTAGGGATTACGGCAGCGACCTGCTCGGCCTCATGTTGGAGGCTAATAACGCCGGCGATGACAGCAAGATCAGGCAGCAGGCGATGAGCATGGACGAGATCATCGACGAGTGCAAGACGTTCTTCTTCGCCGGCCACGACACGACCGCGCACCTCCTCACCTGGGCCATGTTCCTCCTCGGCACGCACCCCGGGTGGCAGCAGCGGCTTAGGGAGGAGGTGATCCGGGAATGCGGCGGCGCCGAGGTGCCCCTCCGCGGCGACGCCCTCAACAAGCTCAAGCTGGTGAGCTTCCTCCACCTTAAGAGGGTGTTTAGTTTTCCTTCTATTTTTTTAAAAAAATAGATTTTAATCTATCATTTTGTATAGTTAAACAAAACACTATATAAAATTTTTGATAAAAAAGTGATTATTCTTTATTTTGGATTTTGGTGGCAAAAAAAACTCAAAAAAGTCTCAAGAGGTAACTATGAGGGCAATAAATTCTGCATTTTGAATGAACTAAATATAACCCTAAAATTTTTGATATTTTGCATTCCATTATTTTCAAGTACTTAGCATTTTGCATTTTGTATTTTTTGGGGAATTAAACACCCCCTATGCTAGCTAGCAGGTGTATATGCACACGGTGACCGCCGGCGAGTGTACGTCACGGCCATTTTTTTGTACGGTTTCGCAGGTGACCATGGTGTTGTACGAGACGCTCCGGCTATATGGCGCGGTGCCGATGATCGCGAGACAGGCGACGGCGGACGTGGACCTCTGCGGCGTGAAGGTGCCCAAGGGCACCCAGCTGCTGATCCCGGTCGCGATGCTTCACCGCGACGAGGAGGTGTGGGGCGCGGACGCCGGCGCGTTCAACCCGCTCCGGTTCCGGGACGGCGTGGGCAGGGCGGCGGCGCACCCGAACGCGCTGCTGTCCTTCTCCTTGGGCCAGCGGTCGTGCATCGGGAAGGACTTCGCGATGCTGGAGGCCAAGGCGACGCTGGCGCTCATCCTGCGGCGGTTCGCGTTCGAGGTGGCGCCGGAGTACGTGCACGCGCCGGTCGACCTCCTGACGCTGCAACCGTCGAAAGGGCTCCCGATCGTGCTCAAGCTTTTGGATCTGTAGTATAGAGAAGGCATCCTTATCACTTCTGTCGTCGTTATCAGTTTCGTTATCATACTCTTTCCGCCCCAAAGTAATTGTAGTTTTGCATTTTCGTGTCGAAAGTTTAACTGGATTTATATAAATTACGTGCAACATTTATATTTGGAGAATCGAGAACGATAATTATTTTAGGATGGATGGAGTATTTCACAATGGAACTATAATATTGATATATTTTGTGAAATTGATATAGGCTAGGTCCAATCATCTTTTTTAAGAATAATGAAGAGGAGGTGGTTTTGTCTTTGCTTGTGCAAAGTCTTGTGAGTTCGGGTGGCCTGTCTGGATTGGCTAGTCTAATGTTTTCTTCATCATAATTCTATTACTTTCATACTGGATTTTCTTTGAAATGTCTAGGTAGCAATCGAGTGCCCCAGCACTCGATCTTCCCCTTCACTATTCTTCCTCCTCCTCACCCCATCGTCGCCCACCACCCCACTATGGTTGCGCCCTCCATCGCCACCCTGATCTTTGGCTTCCACGGCAAGCTTCAGCCATGGTGCCTCCGTCTCAACCTAGCTCGACCACCTCCACCGCCATTAGGGCTCCTAAATCCTCTTATGATACTCTTGCTTCGGACCCCAGAGCACTCCCTTCGGGCGACTCGAGGGGCTCACGGCGCCACCCACCTTCCTCCTCTCCTTCGCCACCTCCCTGACCGTCGCCGCTGCCTACCGCACATGGCGGCGGCGGCCCGCACCGAGCTTGCCTCCTCCTCCTCCTACCTCCCGCTCCTTCGCCCCCTCTCCTAACCCTAACCTCTCTGACAACTTGGCGGTGGGCTTGCCGTCCGGCCAGCAAGGCGGATCCGCATCCCTAGTGGCTAGGTCTTGCCTCTCACGATTGGTGGCACCCGACCATGCCTTGGAGACCCGTCAACGCCATGGCCGGCCAGCGTTCGAGCTCGGCAGCGCACCGCCTAATCCAGACCGATATAGCGTCGGCAGGTCCTCGCTGGCCCCGCATGGGGCTAGTCTAGTCATGCGGACTCGGGACACAATCACCGAGCTCACGACCATCAGCATCCTCTCTTTCCCCGTCCATGGCGGCTGACGGCGCGCCTATGGCACACTGAGCTGCCAGGGGGCGCTTTCACGGTAGCGATGTGGCGGGGCTGACCGGGGTGGCGGTGTGGCATGGTGAAGGCTGCAGCTTTGGCGCCTGAGTCGTGACTTCGACCATTCGTCATTGCTACTTCGGTCGCCATGAGTGGCCTGTTTTTGTGGCAAGAATCTAGGTGAAAATCCCACCCATTTGTTCCGAGCCGGCGGTGGTGGCGTAGGGCGCGTCATCTACCTTCCTAGAGGCGTCGCTGAAGCTTATTCATCTACGGCAGGCTAAGGACGAAAGTCCTACTCTGGTGCTTTCGACATTGTTGGCGTTTGTGGATGTCAATCCCCTTCTTGAAGGCATTGTTGAAACACTGCTGCAGCCCTTTGCCCTCTACCCTGGTTGGTGTCTTAGTGCCCCTCGCTCCTCCCACGTGGTCTCTCTGGTCACCGTGTTGCACCTAATTGGGCTTCATGTTTCTCCTCACCTTGGTACATCTAGCTGATGTTTGTTGCAGCCGTAGTTGTGGTCATTTTTTGGTGGATGCTTTGTTGTTGAGGGGTTTTAGGCGGATGCTTTGTTGCTGAGGTCACTGACATTTTCGACGGATGCTTTGCCACCGAGGTGTTTCGGCGGATGCTTTGCCACCGAGGTCGTTGGCATTTCTGGTAGATGCTTTGCTACCGAGGTTGCCGGGGTTGGTTGGACGGATTATTTGCCATTTGGAGCTTTAGTGGATGCTTTGTCGCTGTTATCTTTACGGCTCCTCTCACTGCTGGCTACCATGGTGTTGAGATTATTGTATTAGGTTTAATTTGCTGGGGTTGTTAGGTGGAGGGTCCCCCGCCCCTCATGTTTCTTGCTTTTTCATTTTTGTGTTGAGGACTTTGTTGGTAATCCATGGATTACCCGCGAATCCTTTTGTCTCAACTATGTGTAGGTCAATTGACCATTCTCTTTTGCTTAATGAGAAACGGGTTATATCCCCAGTCTAAAAAGTCATAACCGCTCGATTGCGGTCCTCACTATTTGTCCAGCCTACCTCTCATAAACCCTCTTCTATGTTCGCCAGATTTGGAGAAGAAGAGTGGGAGAGGACAAAGAGAACTTGCACTGAACTTACCTAATGTCGGCGAGCTCGTCGTCTTCGACGCCGGTGAGTTCCTCGCCGAACCCCAGCCACTGGCACAGGCGCGGTCGGGCACACAAGGTTGCCAGAAATCTAGTGTTGAGAGGGAGAGTAATAATGAGTGTTGTTTAGCCTTTCTGTTTTTTCATTATGGTATCAACAATTTTCTAAACTTTTCACCATATGTCTTATTTGGTATGTTGCAATAGATGACCTCATTTGGATCAGGGATGTGACAATCTTGTGTATTGATTTTCTCATCTTATCTCTTATTTTGATTTCAACTTCTCTATCCTATTATGGTTTTATTTGAAGCATGGAAAAGTTAAGTATGAGTTACATAATGATTGAAATACTCCTTTTGTTCCATTATATCTGATGAAAGTTAGAATGACACGGTCTCCTAGATTACACTTTGACTATTTATTTTGCTTTCTATTATATTATTTATGCTTATAAGTTTGTAATCGTTGGATAGTATAATTTCTTATAAATCTAATCATATAAAGTTTGCACTATAATAGTTAAAAAATTGTGAGACTGATTATTGGTCAAAGTTTTTAAAGTTTGAATCTTGATATACGCGTGCGCCAAATAAAATAGAACGGAGTTAGTATATTATTAAGGTGTTGAGCATACCTTGTCCAAATAACTCGTTTGCGTCCTCCTCGTTGTCTTGTTCATATATAATATTTTTAAGGCGTTGAGCATACCTGTCCAAATAACTTGTATCCATCCTCGTCGTTGTCTCGTTCGTATATAACTCCTCAGTTACATGCATAGTAATCTATGAGAAATTTGTGATGTATATGTGCTCTATATATATATATATAGAGAGAGAGAGAGCGCACATATACTCCTTGTTAAACTACTCTTATATATAGAAAGCGTATACTATAGAAACCAGCTTTGTATGCAAACTATGCAAACTTTCATCAGGCGTAGGATGATCATCCGACGGTTAGAGGCAATGGTGGGATATTTTCCACTTAACCCCCCACTCATCCTACCCTAATTAATTCTTTTGTAAATCACCCTCCTGAAACCCAGCAGAACCCACGCCGCCATCACCTCGCGAGACGCCGTCACCCAATCACCTACGCGAGGGAATCCGGCTCCCGTTCGCCCGGTTCGCATACACGCCGTCGGCAGCAGTAATGGCAGCAGCAATACTTCTAAAAAAATGGCAGCATAATGGCAGTAGCAATACGACAATTCATCTCAGTACGAAAACAATTCATCTCATTCAGAAAGTTCAGAGGTACACAGCATAATGGCAGCAGCAATATTTCTAAAAAATGGCAGCAACAATATAATCCATGCATATAACTCAATGACACCATGAAAATTACAGTCAGCCAACAATGTTGTTTGGACAATTGCGTGCATCATGAGTCGCTACTTACATTTTCCGCACCTATGTTTGCTTAGAGTCCTCATCTCTTTGCTCTTCTTAATTCTTTTGCTTCTCCCTTTCGACCTGACATCAGTTGGTGGATGTATATTGACTTCATTTGGAATAGTACTACCAAGGAAAGATTCATACTCATCCTGTTTATTATCCGTAGCAGCAGGCTTGATCTTTTGGAGAGGTTCTGCTAGGTTGGACAAACTAGAATATAAAAAGTCAATTCCTTGTTCAGAATTCTTTGCCCTTTGGATAAGGTCTTCAAACATGTTGTGTGAGTTTGAAATCTTTTTCCGCATTTCCACCTCCTTAGCATCTTTAGGCTTCTCATCTAGTAGGTTATCTTTGTCATCAAATAACACTTCCCTGTATCAAAACAAACATAGGAAATTTAATAATATCGTAACAAAATAGGCATATAGAAACTCTAAAAATACGTACATTTTACATCTTTTCTCTCATCTCTTCATAATATAACCTATTGGTATCTCATTTTGCTTCTCGCTTCTAAGCACTTGTATGATATGACGACACGGGATGCCATAGGACTCAAAATATTTACAGGAGCACATAACGAACATGTTTGACTTGTTGATCTCAACCACTCGCTCTTTTCCAGATTGGCTACTAATGGTCACCATTTTCTTATCTTCCGACTCAGAGAATCTTGGAATAATGCAATGGTCTCTTGCAACTATAAGTTGACTCAGAAATTTACTAAAAACTTCATGTGTATATATCCCACTACACTGCTTCTCCATGGCCCATGGTGTCATCAATTTAGGAGTGTTGTGCAGACTTGCATTGTCAGCTTTCAACTTCTCTTGGAGCTGGACACTCCAAAGCTATGTCAAACCTTAGCCAAAACTCAACAAATGTCAACTTTCTATGAATGAAACGGTTAAAGAAAGAAGTTGCACTCTCCGAGCGTGATGTAGTCCTAAGCATTCCTGCTAGAGGTAAATTTTTCTTACTCGCTAGGAGTAGTTACTCCCTCCTTATAACCCTGTGCTCTGCCCACAGGTACTACTCTTAGCAGGTCTGAAAGGATCTAATTGGCCTAGAGGGGGGGTGAATAGGCGTATCTTAAAAACCTGAAACTCAAAAACTCAAGTTGCGGAAGTCAAATGTCTGTCGGTACCACCGACAGTTTGGGCCGGTACTACTGGTGTCACACAGCCAGTAGTACCGACGCAAACTGCTGGTACTACCGACTCCCTAAGACAGCTACGAAATCAGAGTGTAAAGGGCTTAGATTTCAGATCTGAGTTTTACCCCACTTTCCTAGGTGTAGAAGAAGGTGTTGTTGAAGTCTCCTTAGCTTAGTTCTTCTCCACACCGTAGATCGACCTTTGTTTACCTGTGGAAAAGAGAAAAGAGATAGGAACACCAAGAACACAAACAAGGGTAGTCGAAACTACCTCCACAGCAAGACAAGGTATTTTTCCCGAGGTTCGGCAATCTCCACTAAGGAGTTCCTACGTCCCCGTTGTTGAGGTGACCACGAAGGTCTGACCACTTAGGTCTCCTCCTCAAGCAACCACAAAGGTTGGCTTGATGTTTCCACTAAGAATCAAGGGGTAATACAAACACTTCGGGGTGCCCTCACAAATGAATCAACACGGGCAACCACGAAGAACGCCTAGCCGGCTAGGGTTCCAAGAACCCAAGAGTAACGAACACAAACCAAACCGGCAAGACGAGGAACGGAGTGCTCAAGTCACAGATCGAAGCTCCCAACTCTCTAATCTCACTTCTCTAGCTCGAATCTCTCAAGAAATGAAGTCTAGGAGCAAGAGGGAGAGAGAGTGGGTGAGACAAAGCTTGGAGACTGTTTTCTCAGAGTTGGAGTAGCTAGAATGAGCAAGCCAACGGTTAGAAAAGAGGAGAGAGCTATTTATACTAGAGTACAGAACACTGGCCGGTACTACCGGTGCAAACACCGGTACCACCGGCGCCCCCAGATCTAAACGTGAGAAAGCTGAGAAAGATGCGAGAAAAAGGCCTACCGGTACTACCGGCCTTGGGCCGGTACTACCGGTGGAAGGCCGGTACCACCGGCAGTGCAAAATCTCGCAAAACATGAGTTCTGCGGGATTTTTGCCTGCCGGTACTACCGGCGTTTCACCGGTACCACCGGTCAAAGCCCGGTACTACCGGTAGTTCATTTTCTCGCAAAACTCAGGAGAAGAGCTGGCACTGCCGGTACCACCGGCCCTGAGGGCCGGTACTACCGGCTCACCCTGGCAGAGAAGGAACTTTCCAGAAGTTCGTGTGTGCAAGTGTGTCTCTCAAGCGCAAGACCTAAGTTGACCTGAGCACCTTTATCCTCATCTTACCGACTCAATTTGCATCCCTCTTGATAGTGCGGCGTTTCCTATAACTCAAACAAGAAATAAAACTAGGTAGCTTCTTGAGTTAAAACGTCGCTTATATGAAGAAATTTTGGGGGTGCTGTGATTCACCAAATGTACATGTTTGATCCCATCAATGAACTAACACCTGTAGATCATACTTGATAGACATGTTAGTTCCTAATTTGATTGTCATAAATTATCAAAACACACACCGGGGGCGAATGCACTTACAAACTCCCCCTTTTTGGTAATTGATGACAACGAACTTAGGCTCATAAAAGATTGAAAGAAGTAGAGCTTTTGAATTCCAAAAGTTAGGTTGGGCTCCCCCTTAATGTATGCTTTGGATTTGGAATTTCAAGTCTTGATTGATATCAAGATGGCATACATTAAGATCAAGCTCCCCCTAAATTTTGCAATCCGTGGGGTGCCTAAAAGAGTGTGTGTGTGTGACCAGAAATAAACCGTGATGCGTATGACAGGATATATCACAAAGAGTAAAAGAAGAATTTGAATGATTATGCAAGAACCAGGGAGCTCACAATAACCATTCAAAAACAACATTGCACCAACAAAAGTCTAAAGAAGCTAACACAAGCAAGATATAACGAGAAATAACAGTGTTTAGCTTACAATCATCCATCACACAACGTAGTTCTTGTTCACCACACATAGTTCATCACTAAGAAAGTTTAAGACGGGCACCAACAACTAACTTATTACAGCAAATATAAGCCTAACACTCCCCCTTTGGCAGCAAGTGCCAAAAAGGGTAGGCTGCGAGGGAGAGCTAGAAAGACTACTCGTCACCACCACCAAGGTCGTCGTCGTCGTCGTCGTCGCTGTAGTCGATGAAGGTACGCAGCGGCCCCTTACCATGAGGATCAGCGGAGGTGGACTGCTCGTGAGGAGGTGCAACAGAAACAGAGGCCCTAGTGACATTGTCCGCAGCACCAAAAATATCCTGATAAGCAAAGGCAGCCTCGGTGTCCTCTATGGAGAAGCCAGCAGATATCCCACCACTATAGAATGGATCGAATGCAGAGGGTGGTGGAGGATCCTGCTGCTCCTCATCCTCATCAGCAGAAGTCCGGTGCATGTTGTCATATTCATCATAGGGGTCCTGGAACTCACGAAGAGGAGAGGACGGAGGAAGAGCTACCTTCTCCTCAAGACGACGGAGACGCTGATCGGTCTTCTTTTGGCAATAGCAAAAGTAGGAGAAGAACCGCTGCAGCGCATGACGGGTAGGACTACGGCGACCACGACCGCTGTCCTGAGGAGGAATAGCTTCACCATGAGCATCAGCAGCACCAGCAGGAGTGGCCATACCGGGAGTAGCAGCACCAGGAGTAGCAACGCCAGGACTGAGAGGAGGAGCATGAGGAGCACCTAAGTGCTTGGCACGAACCGGAGCATGAATGCAAGGGTGCGAGAACTGCATGCCAGTAACTTGCTCAATAATATGCATCAGATATGGAGCATAGGGCAAGTACTTGTTGGGATCCACGGACGCATCAGCAATCTTGTTCCACATGAAATCCGAGACACCAAAGCGGCCACCATTAGCA
Source organism: Sorghum bicolor (assembly GCF_000003195.3). Taxonomy (NCBI): domain Eukaryota; kingdom Viridiplantae; phylum Streptophyta; class Magnoliopsida; order Poales; family Poaceae; genus Sorghum; species Sorghum bicolor. The sequence continues at coordinate 5,600,495 of NC_012879.2, read as the reverse complement.
CCAAAGCGAGCCAAAATCTTAGGAGCATCTTGACGAAGGTGAATGGAATCTCCAAACTTGTGGTCAATGGTGTAGCGGATCAGGTTGTTCAGCACATAGAAGTAAGGCTTCAGGTGAGTGGTCTTGAGATCCGGATGAGCTCCTGGCTTGTACATTTCAGCAGCATCAAGGTCAGCCTCAGAATTCCCCTCAGCAAAAATGGTAGACAGCTGGGGTGCATCTCGATCCAAGTGATCAAAACCAAGCAAGCGAGAGAAGGTGATAAAGTCAAGGCGATAGTGAACACCTTGAGTCATCCAATGCAGTACCCTAGAGGCTTGATCCACCCACAAAGTTGCCCAAAACTGAAAGATGATCTCCTCATTCCAATTCTTCTCAAGTGTCATAAGAGGAAGAATGCGCCATTCTTCAAGCCTGTTAATCAAAGCAGTGACCTCCGGATGATTGAAATCTTGTAAGGACTTGAGGACCACATACTTGTGCTGAAAAAGTGGTCCATTCTTGGTGGCTTTGCTGCCCTTGTAGAGGACGGACTCAGAAAAGTCATTGTGAAATTGAGACCAAAACCGCTCCTCAACTCCCTCAAACTTGATAAACTTGTAGGGGTTCTCGCTGCGCTGATTTCTCAAGTCCACAAGACGCTTCTTGTAATCAATACCAAATCGGGGCAGCATACCAGAGGGAATAGAGGGCCTCCGGACATGGGCATTGAACTGAGGATGCCATGAGAGAGTACGGCGAGCACCAACTTCACTGAGATGCAGAGGCGAGCGACGAAGGACATTGGGGTCCATGGATCTGCCCTCCTCTTGCACAGGATCAGGCACAGCTTGGCTTCGAACTCTAGCTTGATGAGAAGGAGGCGGACACGGGACGGTGTGGGTGTGAAGAGGGGCAGGAATGCCCTCATCACCGGCGGAAGCACCAGCCGCACCCGAACTGCGTGAAGGGGTTCCACGACCACGCACCGCCCGGTCCGCAGACCGACCACCAGCATCACTGGAGCGAGGACGAGCACCACGAGGAGGGTTCTTGCGCTTGCCGGAATCCATGCTACAACACCACAAAGAGGGGCAGCAAGAGAACGTTACAAGGCCATACTAGAATGCAACAAGAAATCGATCAAGGCGATGGGAGGAACTGCCTTGCTCACAGGGGCCGGTACCACCGGCCCTAGGGCCGGTACTACCGGCGGCACCGTGGAGCAAGGGAATCACCTCCAATCGACCAAATCGACTACAGGAATAACGCATAAAACATTCTAGAGGCAAGAACACACTAAGATAAGGGAAGGATTGCGAGGAATCGGCCTAAAGATAGGTACATTGGGAGATCGGGCAACTTCAAGATGTACCTTGCTTCACAAAGAAGAGGAGCCGAATCCAAGCAAACCCACGGGTCTTGGAGACAACTAAGGACCTCCACGCGTCCCTCACGGCCGGGGCAAGGTCCTCCTCAAAGATCGGGCGACGAAGATGGAGGAGCCAAGAGATCGGGGCAAGAGAAGAGCCGCCGCCGCCGGAGAAGGAGAGAGAGAACGGGTCGGGCGGGTGGGGAAGAGATAGGAGAAAGAGAATGACTGCGGGCGGCTTATATACCGCAGTAAAAAGCACTGCCGGTACTACCGGCTTCAGGGGCCGATACCACCGGCAGGCCAGATACCTGCGAGCGGGGTTCTGCGGGATTTTGGCCTACCGGTGCTACCGGGCTTTGGCCGGTACCACCGGCTGGAGCCGGTACCACCGGGGCTAGGCGCCGGTACCACCGGCCGGGTAGGAAAACAGCGCTTAAGATGAACTTAGTGTGATAAACTTAGAACAAATCAAGCATGGCCAGATTTCATCAAATCATCACAAAAACAATGGCCATGGTTGAGATGTGAAAAATAGATTTTGAAAAAGCACTAGATTTTTCACAAAGGTTTGTCCTTTCTAATCAATCAAGTATGTGCAAGACATCAAGCCATGTTACGAGAATCAACGATATTTAGTTCACGCATCAAAGCACAAAACCTTGACTCATCTAGAGGTTTAGTGAAGATATCGGCTAACTGGTATTCGGTTCTCACATGTTGCACAACGATATCTCCTTTGGATTGGTGGTCTCTCAGGAAGTGATGTCGAATGTCTATGTGCTTTGTTCTAGAGTGGTTTACAGGGTTATCAGCTAGCTTGATTGCCCCCTCATTGTCACACAAGAGGGGAATCTTGCTTTGCTCACAACCAAAGTCTCTCAAGGTTTGCTTCATCCAAAGTAGTTGGGCACAGCAAGCGCCTGCCGCCACATACTCGGCTTCAGCGGTGGAAAGGGCAATGGAGTTTTGTTTCTTAGAACTCCAGGACACCAAAGACCTACCAAGGAATTGGCAAGTCCCTGATGTACTCTTTCGCTCTACCCTGCAACCGGCATAGTCCGAATCGGAGTAGCCAAGTAGAGTGAGAGTGGAGCCCTTGGGGTACCATAAGCCAAGATTAGGAGTGAACACAAGATATCGAAAGATTCTCTTAACAGCCATAAGATGACATTCTTTTGGATTAGCTTGAAACCTTGCACACATGCACACACTAAGCATAATATCAGGCCTAGATGCACAAAGGTAAAGCAAAGATCCAATCATGGAGCGATATACCTTTTGATCAATGGCCTTGCCGTCTCCATCAAGGTCAAGATGTCCGGTTGTTGGCATTGGTGTCTTTATGGGTTTGGCCTTGTCCATGTCAAACTTCTTTAGCATGTCGGTGGTGTACTTGGTTTGACTTATGAATGTGCCGTCCTTGAGTTGCTTGATTTGAAATCCAAGGAAGTACGTCAACTCCCCCATCATGGACATCTCGAACCTTTTGGTCATGATCCTACTAGATTCCTCACTGAAGTCCGTATTAGTACTACCAAATATAATGTCATCGACATATATTTGGCATATAAAAATATCATTATTGACTTTGCGAGTAAATAAAGTGGGATCGGCTTTCCCAATCTCAAACCCTTGTTTGAGTAGAAAATCCTTGAGACAATCATACCAAGCTCTAGGGGCTTGCTTAAGCCCATAGAGTGCCTTGTCCAGCTTGTATACATGATCGGGATGATGTGGATCTTCAAAACCCGGTGGTTGCTCCACGTACACGGTTTCGGAGAGGGGGCCATTTAGGAATGCACTTTTCATGTCCATTTGAAACAACTTGAAATCATGGTGAGCAGCAAAGGCAAGTAATATACGAATAGATTCAAGCCTAGCTATAGGTGCATAAGTCTCCCCAAAATCCAAACCTTCGATTTGAGTGAAACCTTTGGCTACCAACCGAGCCTTGTTTCTAGTGACCACGCCATACTCATCTTCTTTGTTGCGGAAAACCCATTTGGTACCTATCACGTTTTGCTTGGGTCTTTCCACCAAGGACCAGACATCATTCCTAGTGAAGTTGTTCAACTCTTCTTGCATAGCCATCACCCAATCCGGATCCGCCAAGGCATCTTCCACCCTATTTGGCAACATAGAGGAGACAAAAGAGTAATGTTCACAAAAACCAACTAAACGAGAGCGTGTTGCTACCCCTCGTTGTATGTCTCCCAAAATGCTATCAACGAGATGATCCCGTTGAATAGAGTGATGAACTCTTGGCTGAGGCACTGCTGTTCTTGTTTGAATGGGACCATCATCTTCATCTTCATGGTCTTGGTTGATTGGAGAGTCTAGATTTTGAACGTTTTGATCTCCATCTTGGTTTGGTTCTTGTGCTTGAGGTGGATCTTGTTTAGCTTGTTCTCTTGAGTCATGACCTCTTCTTGATGTGGAAGCATCATCATGGGTATTGGTTGACCCATGATGCAGGTTTGGGTCACGAGAAATTTGCATGTGTGCATCATCTTCTTCTTCTTCAACGGGTTTCACTTCACTGGTAGCAAGCTTTTTTATTACTTGGTGTGATGGCTCTTCTTTACCTAAAATTTTAGCATTGACTTGCTCTTTTTGAGAGCCGTCGCTTTCATCAAAAGTCACGTCTACCGCTATTTCAATTTGACCGGTGGTCTCATTGAAAACACGATAGCCATGTTGATTAGTAGCATAACCAAGTAAGAATCCTTCATCAACCTTTGGTGCGAACTTAGAGCTTTTGGATCTTTTATTAAGTATGAAACACTTGCATCCAAAAACTCTGAAGTAATCCACCTTAGGCTTTTTACCGGTTAGGAGCTCGTAGGCAGTTTTCTTCCTCAGCTTGTGAAGATATAGGCGGTTGATTGCATGACATGCCGTGTTAACGGCTTCTGCCCAATAATCCTTTTCAGAGATCTTGTATTCATCCAACATTGCTCTTGCGGCTTCAATGAGTGTTCGGTTCTTTCTTTCCACCACACCGTTTTGTTGAGGAGTATATGCAACCGAGAACTCATGCTTGATGCCTTCTTCATCAAGGTATGCTTCAATGTTGGTGTTTCTAAATTCAGTCCCGTTGTCGCTTCTCACTTTCTTGATCTTCACTTCAAACTCATTTTGAGCCCTTCTTGCAAACTTCTTGAAGATCCCTTGAGTCTCACTCTTGTCCTTCAAAAAGAATACCCACGTGAAGCGAGAAAAGTCATCGACAATTACAAAACCATATTTGTTACCTCCAATGCTTATGTAAGCATTGGGTCCGAATAAATCCATGTGAAGAAGCTCAAGTGGTCTTGATGTAGTCACGATGTTCTTCGCGGGATGCTTGGCTCCAACTTGTTTTCCCGCTTGACATGCACTGCAAATTCTATCTTTCTCAAAAGAAACATTCGTTAGTCCTAGGATGTGTTCACCTCTTTGAAGATCGGCCAAGTTCCTCATCCCAACATGGGCTAGACGGCGATGCCACAGCCAGCCCATGCTAGATTTTGCCACTAAACAAGTCTCGGACCCCACTCTACTAGCTGAAAAATCAACTAGATAGAGCTTGCCCTTTAGTTGACCCGTAAAAGCAATAGAGGAATCCGACCTTCTAGAGACTTCCACACCCTTATCCGTAAAGAGACAATTGTAACCCTTCTCACAAAGTTGTAAGACGGACAACAAATTGTATCCCAACGAATCCACAAGCAAAATATTCGAAATGGAATTATCATTTGAAATTGCAATTTTACCTAAACCAAGGATATCTCCTTTACTATTGTCACCAAACACAATCCTTTCACTTGTGGTTTGATTTGGTTGAAAGGAGGTGAACATGCTCTTCTCTCCGGTCATGTGATTGGTGCATCCACTATCGAGCACCCAACTTGGCCCACCGGAGGAATAAACCTACAAGATAAGATTAAGCCTTTGTTTTAGGTCCCGAGTTGGAACCTAGGGGGTTAGACACATAAGATTTGGGCACCCAAACACTCCTCAAGATTTGTCTCTTCTTGAGGGCGCCCACATACTTCACAACAATCTTGCCATCCTTATCCCAACAACACATGTAATCACAGATATGATTGCGTGAGATAGGCTCTTGTTGCTTGGGTATTTCCCTTTGCTTCTTTTTGATGTCCTTGTTGCTTGCAAGTGGAATTGTAGGAGTGAAAACATTGTTCACTTTGTCAATAAGGTCAACAACAGGCACACTCTTGTTGAACTTTACACAAGCCACCCCATTTATCATGTTTCTTCCATTGGCTCTACCATTATACCTGTTGTATCCGAGGCCATCCTTGATTATGGGGTGCCTTGATGCCTTGAACACATTTGCCGGTTGCTTGTCCTTGCACTTGCAACCAATCTTGACAATTATGTTTAATCTTTGGATCTCCTTGTCCTTCTTTGCTAACTCATCAAGGTTAGTTAGACAATCATTTATGTCAACATTTATGCATCTTTCACAGCTTTTACTTGTAGAAGCCTTTGAATCCTTGGAAGCGTTAGAGGTGCTAGACCAAAGCTTTTCATAGTTTAGTTCAAGCTCATGATATTTTGTTGTCAAGCTTGTGAGGCTTTCTTGAGCCAAACTATGATCATTCTTTAGGCTAGCCAAAGATCCATTGAGTGAGGAATGTTCCTTAGTCAATCGCTCATTGGAGTTTTTGACTAGAGATAATTCTACACCCAATTTCTCAACCCTCTCCTTTTCCTTGGAGAGACATACTTCGAGCCCTTGGTTCTTCTCCCTTTCCTCTAGGAGCAGTTCGCCTTGCGACTCGATGCATGACTCAAGCTTGTCATTAGCGTATATTAGCTTTAGAATTTTAGTTGCAGCAGCTTTACCATATTTCTTAATGAGATTGTTGGCATAGTTTTCATCATCTTCATTATCACTATCATAGTCACTAGTGGTTTGAGGAGAGGAGTCAGTTTGTACCTTGTCTCCTTTTGCCATAAGGCATGTAGGAGTGTCATCATCGTCATCGGAGAGATTGGCGAAGAGCTTAGGCAATGAATGGGTGTCGGAGATGAGTGCTGTTGATGAGGCAACGTTGGTGAGGATCTTGTTTGGGGAGGATCCTTCTTGTACTGCGATGGCAGCTACACTCTTCTTCTCATTGTCATCATCATCACTGTCACTGTCCGATTGCCATTCTTGCCCGAGGTGAGCTTCCCCTTTCTTCTTGTCTTTGTACTTCTTGTCATTTTGTTTGGTGTACCTTGACTTCTTTCCTTTATTGGGACAATCTGCTGCAAGATGGCCGGTGTCACCACACTCATAGCAAAACCTCTTCCTATATGGCTTGCTTCCTCCATATCTCCTCATCTTATCTTTCTTCATTCTCAGATAGTTCTTGTAGTTTCCCACCAGCATAGCTTGTTCTTCATCAAGATCATCATTATCTTTGTGCTTATGCTCACAACATCCCTTGTTGCAATGACTTGACTCACTTCCATGTGAAGCTGTGAGTGCTATGTTCTTTCTTTGATTTAGGGCTTCTTTGGCTTCATCATCCAAGACTTCATGGTGCATTAACTTTGCTAGCATTTCTTGAGGAGTCATAGTATGATAGTTGTCTTTCTCCATGATGACGGATGCAAGCATGTTGTTCCTTTGTCTATACACTCTATAGATCTTTCTTGCTGCAAAGTTGTCATCCCATGTTGTTGCTCCAAGTGCCCTAATTTGATTGATCAATGACATAAACCTATCAAACATGGCTTTTGTTGTTTCTCCCTCAAGTATGCAAAAGTTCTCAATCTTGCTTTGTAAGAGCTCAATGTTTCCTACTCTCACACTCTTGTCTCCCTCAAAAGACACTTTCAAGGTGTCCCAAATCTGCTTGGCATTTACCATACCGTTTACTTTGTTGTTGTCTTCAGGAGTAAGACATTGCAGAATCAAGGTAGCAGCTGTTGCATTAAGGTGAAAATCTCTCTAATCTTCAGGAGTCCATTCACTTGAATTTTGTGGTGGATTTACTCCAATATCCACTACTTCCCAGCATCTTGCTGCAATGAGATGCAACTTCATTCTATGAGCCCAATCGGTGTATCTTATACCATCAAATGGAGGTGGCTTTCCTGGATTGATCATTGGCAATGTTGTATTCTT